>NW_027526335.1:177274814-178474814 GCF_048455015.1 Haemaphysalis longicornis
ACAGACTGGAATAAAACCCAATGTATATCGCTTAATACGTGAATTTTCCAACTATTTTCGTTATTCCCGTGGTGCTGTTTCCGGCGCAAGCTTTGTTTGACAAACGACACAAGGCACCACGGCGCAAATTAAAAGTCACCCTGAAAATAAGTTGATTTGATTTGATTGATTGTAGGGTTTAACGCGCCTACGCAGCGCAGACGATGAGACGCGCCGTAGTGGAGGGCTCCGAATTAATTTTTACCACCTGGGTATCTTTAACGTGAGCCGAAATCTCGTACACATGGGCGTTTTTGCTTTTCGACTCCATCAGAAAAGCGGCCGCCGCGTCCTGGAATCGAACCCACGACCTTGTGCTCAGCAGCAGGACGCCTTAGCCACTGAGCCACCGCGGCGGATCCCTGAAAATAAGTACAGATATCCTCCCAGAGATTAGTCACATAAGAATCCTCGGCGTACCCTAGAGTCAACAGGCAGAGCCGGTCTCACAATCACCAAAAAAAGAAGAAAATCTTCAACCACTACCCACATTATGAAACGGCTAACCAAGAAAAGAGCAAGAATGAGAGATGAAACGATGAGACTCATGAAGCGCTTGATCACAACGCGGATTTTACTGAGCCTATCGAACCATTGTAACTTACCCGCAGCGAAGATCTAGTGAACGCCATCATCCCAATAGCTGAAGTAGCAAACAGAAGTGCAACATCATTATAGACTCTCAAAGGGCATTAGACTGTTCGCTGCAGAATAGGTAAAACATTTGTGAATATATTCCAGTCCGTAGTGAACAGGACGTCGCTAGGACACCCGGGCACAAGGGTTTGAAGAGATCGAGGCACCGACCAAAATGTCCGCGAACTCGTACACCGTTCTACATTCGACAACGACTACAGCACTCCCGTCCTCGAAAAAGTTTTCTCGTAATCCTACGCCTAGAAACACGATCTTTCTCCACGCCTAAGAATCGCCAACTCTGTGGTGAACAAACCAACACAAGCTGCTGCTCGAGCTGCTGCTCACAATTATACCGCGAAATTATCCCAAAACCTGTACTGTACTTTTTTTCGCAAATAATTGTTTTGTACTCCCACCCTGTAACGGCCCACTTCTGGGCTAACAGTATGAATAAATGAAACGAATGAAATGAAGTATCTACTAATAAATTTTGGATAAGGTGTTGGATGGGAACATCATCGATCAACTCAAATTACTTCGGTAATGTCCGGGAAACATTTACCCTCTTCTCCGTAACATAGGCATGTACAGCGGTATGCGCACGGGCGAACAACTCAAACATCACACATCCTACTTCCATTGAAACATTAGCGGCAGTTTTTACCAGCTCGTTATCTCAGGATCATCGCAAGCTGATTGGAAGGGCAAGAGAAGGACCTTCTAGATCCATGGCCCAAGTTCCACCTTTGAGCTCTCACATCTGTTTACCCGCTTTCCAAAAACCCCTGCAGTGTTTCTTCCGCAACAAAGATCTCACCTCTCTCTCTCTCTCTCTCTCTCTCTCTCTCTCTCTCTCTCTCTCTCTCTCTCTCTCTCTCTCTCTCTCTCTCTCTCTCTCTCTCTCTCTCTCTCTCTCTCTCGCTCTCTCTCTCTCTCTCACTCTCTCCCTCGCTCGCTCGCTCTCTCTCTTCGCAAAAAAGCAAAAACTTTCAGCCCGGCACAGAAATTAGAAAATAAACCCCTTGGAAGACTTACACTGCTACCTTCTCCCTCCCTACACTGACCAAAACATCGCAGCCGCATCCTTTCGCGCTCACTTCTTAAGCCACAGAAGCGTGGAGGGTCTCAGTCTCTTCTGAGTGAACACCCTTCCTTCTGGCCCTTCTCTCTTCGCTGACCTTCAGTTCGATTTACGATACTAGCTTCTCGTCAAGCCAGCATCGTAAATGGAGAAATTTAGTTCCAAAACGCACAGTGGGAGTCGAAGTAACGCTATCGCGTCGCACATCTTAAGACACAAACGTAGATGTCCTCTGCAACTTTTTATTCATAAGACGAGCCTGAAAGTAGAGGCAAGAAATTTTGGGGAACGAAACTGCTCCCAGGGCACTAAGTGGCTGCTCAAGAATTGAGATTACCGGTCTCTTCATTAGATATTCAGAAGGAGGAGTGTGCTTCGCGCGTGTTTCGGTTACTATTTTATTCTTTTTTAGCAATTTTCCTGCTGACGGCCCTTCCGAAAGATCTCACTAGACCGTTGCGTAATATTTTTAATATCTAGCTGCAGAAAAGTGCTGAGAGATTTGTATGTTAAAACAACGCGTTTATATTTTCCGACGATGGCTGAACGGTAAAAGTCACGACACAGTGCGAAGACCAGATGCGGACGAGTCATGAAACATCCGAAATGAGATTCTCAGCCAAAAGGCTGCTTAGCCAATGTGTCCGTGATCGTGCGCCAAATAGTACAAGATTAGCATATGTTTCGCACACATGCCAAAAAATTCTGCAAATCCTGCACAAGCAAATCCTGCTCCCAACCAGGCACCCTGTGCCAGCAATCCCTACCCTCAAACCCAACCCCAACCCTACCTATGAGTGGTGGGTGGAGCTGCTGACCAGCTCCGGCCTCTCACACCAGCGACGATTGGGGGAGAGGGCATGGACGGTCAGCATATCCCTAGGCATCCCGGACTAAGGAAGCCTCCCATTGGGCGGATGCCCTAACATCAGCACCTCGACTCAAATAAAGTTTATTCATTATCATCATGCCAATTTCTATAAGTGGGTATGCTTGGCTTGACAAACGTGTGCCGGCAACGCTGAACGGTCGCCGTGAGGCACGCACACGAGAGCGCTGGGCATTTTCTTGGTTAACTGCCGGGCGGTCGCCACAATCATGGCCAATCTCTCTAAGTCAATACGCTTGGCCTGGCAAACGTGTGCAGATGGCGCTGGTTTTGGCCTGACAAACGTGCCCAGAGGACGCTGAGCGGTCGCCGCGAGGCATGTACACGCTATTGCTCGGCATTTTCGTGGTTTTTCTAACTGCCGGGCGGTCGCCACAACCCTCCCCCCCCCCCCCCCCCCGCTCACGTGCGCCCGCTCGGAAATGTCTTGGCATTTTTAACTGCGGACACGAAAAATTACTTTTTAAACAACGTCACTGTTAAAGAAACACTGGACATAAAGCAACGTTTATACTCATAAGGACATAAAAAGATATCCAATAGGCCCTACATGGAGAGATAGGATGGAGTGATTTATGGATGGATTTATGGATGGATGGATGGATGGATGGATGGACGGACGGACGGACGGACGGATGGATGGATGGATGGATGGATGGATGGATGGATGGATGGATGGATGGATGGATGGACGGACGGACGGACGGACGGACGGATGCATGGATGGATGGACGGACGGAAGGACGGACGGACGGATGGATGGATGCACGGACGGACGTACGTAAGGACGGACGGATGGATGGATGGATGGATGGATGGATGGATGGATGGATGGATGGATGGATGGATGGATGGATGGATGGATAGACGAACGGACGGACGGACGGACGGACAGACGGGCGGACGGACAGATGGATGCACGGACGGACGTATGCAAGGACGGGCGGACGGATGGATGCATGGATGGATGGATGGATGGATGGATGGATGGATGGATGGATGGATGGATGGATGGATTGATGGATGGATGGATGGACGGGTGCATGGATGGATGGACGAACGGACGGACGGACGGATGGATGGATGCACGGACGGACGTACAGAAGGACGGACGGACGGATGGATGGATGGATGGATGGATGGATGGATGGATGGATGGATGAATGAATGAATGAATGAATGAATGAATGAATGAATGAATGGATGGATGGATGGACGGACGGACGGACGGACGGACGGACGGACGGACGGACGGATGAATGGATGGATGGATGGACGGACGCACGGACGGATGAATGGACGGAAGGACAGATGGACTGACGGACAGATGGATGGCCGGAGAGATGGATGGATGGATGGATGGATGGATGGATGGATGGATGGACGGATGGATCAATGGACGGACGGATGGGTGGACGAACAGATGGATGGATGGATGGATGGATGGATGGATGGATGGACGGATGGACAGACGGACGGATGGATGGATGTATGGATGGACGGACGGATGGATGGGCGGATGGATGGATGAATGGACGGACGGACGGACGGACGGACGGATGGATGGATGGATGGATGGATGGATGGATGGATGGATGGATGGATGGATGGACGGGCGCACGGACAGACATATGAATGGACGGACGGACGGACGGATGGATGGATGGATGGATGGATGGATGGATGGATGGATGGATGGATGGATGGATGGTCTATTGGTGACCGTAAGAGCTGACCTCAGGGCACTCGCCCTGTGGAGGGAATCTACCCAGTCGGCGACGGGCCGTGCAGGCCCTCTTTTCCACACAGACGCGGACGTGAAATTGCGCATGCGTAAATCTAGGGACATAGGGACTTGAAAGTTTGATGCAAGACTGCTGAAATTGCTCTTAAGAAATTTCTTCCCAGCGATGCAGTTAAGAGGTGAAGCCGGCTTTCAAAGTGTCGGTTTGCGCCTGGTCTGTGTAAGCTGGCTTTCCCACACTGCCTGTTGTGCAGTGTAGCAGCCATCTACGCAGGGAGTATGATTACAGAAAATGGCTCTAACGCTTCTGTTATCAAAAGTATCCCGAAACAATTTTCATGACAGTTACACGCTAAGACAACTCTACATACGTGGAACCGGGCCTCTGTTCTCTTAAAGCGGTGAGTTGAAGATCGCGAAAAAGGGGTGGTTATAAATAAGACAGTGCAAGCATCCATCATGAAGAAGTACAATAGTATACCTGTATCTAATAACTGACGTATCGGTATACATTTAAATCGTTCGTAGATGCATTTACTTAGTGCGCGAAAAATCATTACTCTCGCGCTTCTTTCAGCTTTCTTTGGGAAAGGATAATTTTTTTCTGTTTGGTGAAGGGTGCATTTAAGGGCGAACACATTTCAATTAGGATTCAGCGCTTGTGAATACTTTAGGCAATGCAGCTTTGTTAAGATTTATAGCTGCAAAGAATCCCATTTAAATCAAGCAAGATACACATGCTGGAGGTAAATGCATTGGTCCGTACGTTATGCATAATACAATCGGGGTTTTAAATCATTGCCGGCATGGAGAGCACCAAATTGTTAAAAACAAAACAAAAAAGTGTGCACTGCCATACTTTCGACAGCACTTCGTACAAGAGTCATTTGTTCACATGGCCTAGCCAACCGTGCATCTTGAAGCTACCTGCTTCTGTTCGTCGGATCCCTACCAGCGTTCTTATGTTTGAACCTGCTTTCGCGCAGGTGGGCGGCAACGCCTTTCGTGCGAACTTCTCAAAAGAATCGCCACCCAAGCTCCTGGACCCGGCAAAGCTTTCGTACTCTTTCTTTGGGCCTATCATGGAGTACAAGGTCGCATACGATGCCGTGTGCAACAAGACGCAGGCTTTCGACGGCGACAGCGAATGCTCCTGGGCCCAGGGAGAAATGCTTTCAAATTCTCGAGAGGTGAAAGTGCTGTGCAATCCCTGAAAAATTAGTTATTTACCAAAAGCAAGTTTTGACAATCGCCCATATCTTAGTTTCAACCACGGCCAGGCACTCAACTGGTTCCCGCCTAGACACCAGTTTTTCACTGCAATCTGCAAAGTGACACTGAATCGACACGGCCTGGATTTCTGACATGCATCAAGTGCAGGCACACTGGAAGTAATAAATTAGGTTTTATGATTGTTCAATTCGAAATGCTGGCAGCCTAGAAGCAGCAGAACCACAAGAATCGCCAGCAAATACTCAAGTATAATTTCAGACCCTGTACGAGACAGGTTTTGGTCAATCATGTTTTAATTTTTCCACGGAAGACGCGTATGCCGCTGTGTGTCACCAATAAGTGCCAGAGCTATTTATGGTATTGCAGCATTAGGAAGCCCATGCAATTAAACAAGCTCAATTACAAGAATCTAAACAACAAACACCCTACCTGAGCAGACAAGTACTTGCGCTACTGCAGACAGAAACTACAAGCAGGCTACGGCAACACCTAAAACACTCCCTTCGCAGTAATTCTACTAACGATATACCATTGTTAGCGCGGCAGCGCACTGTGAACGCAGCCAGCATTGCGAAAGTAGTGCGAACGCAGGAGAATTGAATGGAACTTAACAAAGCCTCCATCGCCTTTATCGTCGGATGAGTAAAAGAGAAGGGAAGTATTGATGAAGCGCACTTAGTTTCCTTGGTTCTACGCCGTTCCCACATCGGTGGTAATAGTGGGGTCCTTTGTTGCCGGTTTCAGGGCGGTGCACAATCTCGGTGCACAATCTTTTAGAATACTCACACCGTGCACTATATCTCTATATATAGATATTACGCGCCGCAAGCATACCATTCTGCGCGCCTCCGCCCGCTGTCTCGGCGGCCGGCGTTTAGCTGTCTTTGCTTATTCTGTATCTCAATTGTAGCTTCCAAAAGGCGTTCTAGTTTTGTAGCAAGAGCTACAATGGCCGTGTTCTTGCCGTTTCGCTGTGGCCGGTGGTCGCACCGCAAGCTGAACAATTGCCTAGCAACCGCCGCAGCTGACAGCGCCGCTTGCCACGCCATCTGGCATGACGTCAGATTAGGAGCCGGTGAAACCGCGTTGCAACAGAGGGGGAGCCGGCATTGCATCGTATATATAGAAGGGGTGGCTCTGTGTGATTTGTGTCAGAAATGGAAACACTCAGACGTACGAAGCTACACGACAACGATGTAACCGTACAGAGAACCAAGCTAAACAACAACATTAACCGCACTTCTCGCTATGCACACCTAAGCATAACTGAGTTAAGCCACAGCCAATGTTTTTTTTTAAACCGCGAGTGTCCTTCCACTGTTTCCCTCTCCGTCTCCCGAACGCTCCGAATTGATGTCTGACTGCTCTTTGCAGCCCGCTCGTTCCTTTCATCCCTCACTGCCGCTTAGCCGGCTTTTCCAAAGGCCTCTGGGTCGCGTGATAGAGTAAAGCTTCGCAAGGGGTCGCGTAATCCGTTAACAAAATGGCTGCGCCTTAGCTCAGCCGACCTTGGATATGCAAAGCAAAAGCTTGGCTTAGTCTGCTTCAGTCTTGGTTTGGCTTGGTTAAACCTTTGATTTAGCTGTATATTGCCGACCACGTCTGAAAGCCGCTAGGTTCCGAGCATCATTCATGGCGAACACACCACTCCTCTTCGCCGGACGCGAGACGAGTCACGTTGCCCGCAACGACCCACCGCCGCATGCATGGGAGGCAGGGGAGGTGATTGGCTGCCTCGGCCGCAGCGGCGGTGGCGACCGCTGTCGGCACCCGCAGGCCCCAACAGCGGGCCCGCCGAATCACGCGATGCGCTTCGAGGGGTGTGTCGCCAGTGAAAAGGTCATTTGCGCATCCTCCTCGAAATCTCTGGACGAAGGTAGTAAAGCTTTGCTTTAAAAACTGTGTGCGCAGCTGCTCGTTCAATAGCTCTTTACGAGCGTCGCTCTTATAGTCGGACTCTAAACTCTCATACTTAGCCACGGCGGCGGTGCCCGGCGTGCGGAGCCCGTTCTCAAGACTTTACGTCCTCTTCTGCGTCTTGCCTGGCAGGCTAAAATTTTCGTACCTTTACGCACTCTGGCTCCATGTCGAACCGCTTGGTCGCCAGTGATTTGAAGTCGGAAACTTTCGTTGCGGCAGCGACGGCTTCGTCATGCCACGCAAAGGCATACGTGGCTTCAACCAACCTGCAGCGTGCAATGCCCACAAGCTGTGCATCCGTCCATCTGCCTAAGCGGCCTACCTGCTCCAAAACGTGCAGAAAATCCCGCACGCACCCCCTGCCATCTCCTGTGAAAGAAGGGACCATTCCTCCTAGAGCCATGACATTTGTATCTAACATGTTCGCTTGGGCGTGTGTGGCCGTGATGCCTTGTGTCCCCTTTGGCGTGAGGTTGAACTCCGTGATTGAACACCGCTGCTACCATTGTGACGCCCCCAATAAGAGGATATCACGCTACCAACCAGGTGGGTCCCCCAGAGTTGAAGGGGAAAGAGGCAACGCAGGTTTAGCTATAGAAACAATTTAATTGATTGATCGTGGGCTTTAACGCGCCGACGCAAGGCAGGCGATGAGGCGCGCCGTAGTGGAGGGCTCAATTACCTTTGACCACCTGGGGATCATTAGCGTGCGCCGAAATCTCGTACACGCGGGCGTTTTTGCTTTTCGCCTCCATCAGAAAAGCGGCCGCCGCGGTCGGGAATCGAACCCGCGTCCCCGTGCTCAGCAGCACGACGCCTCAGCCACTGAGCCGGCGCAGCGGGTATAAAAACAGTTTATATATCAATGAAGTTTCGCTGGTGCCGACGCTCTCACCCGGCAAGATGATGTGACTCGTAGGAGCGGATCAAGACGGCGGCTGGCGCTGGACCTCGGAGACGGTGCCTCTCCCTGTGTGGCCGGGGTGCACGGGGAAGGTCGGGACTCTCGTTCCAGGGCCCGGCGATGTCCACACGTACTGCAGGGCAGTGGGGGTGAAAATAAAGTGCTACTGCGGGCTCGCTAGTAAGCGTAGATGGGTACGAGGGATGATCGTCGTCTCGATCTCGGCCGGGATTCGGGGGCGCTTTCGGATGTCTTCTACGGCGTCTCCGACGACGGCGGGTGGCGAGAGAGCAATCGAGGGTTGTACGGGCCTTCTTATCCCCTCCGCTGGTGCGTGGAGGGAAGGCAGAACTGGGTGCATGTTCGGGGAACTGGCGGCTGGCCGGCCGTTGCGCGCTCCGCGTGCGTAGGTGACTCCTCTACCGGGCGCCGGAGGGTGAGCATGGTGATGTCTCCCAAGAGCGGTCATTGGTCGAACTAGCGGCACTAAATGAAGATTTTTAGAGTATCGGCACTCTCTTCTCTCATTGTTATGTGCCGCCACGATTCTCATTGGCCAGGCGGCACCACGCGATATTTGCAGTGTTGTACGGAACGGCGTTACAAGGAACGGCGTTCCTGGAACTAGTTCCTTTTTGGAGGAACGGAGGAACGCCACCGTTCCATTAAGGGTCGGTGGAACTGTAACGGTAACTCGTTACGTTTTTGAAGGAACGGCAGGAACGGCGTTCCTGCCGTTACATAGCTAGGATTTGGCTGTTTTTGATGTCAAGGCTTGAGTACAAAAATCCACAAAGCGCTACTGCGTTTGTCTTCCTATAAGATGGTCACTTTGCCCGCCCTTCCGCCGTACGTGCTTCCTCGAAGGTCAAAGGCAGAAGAATAACCACGCATCAGGCAGCAGCTTGTGCTTGCTTTCATGCTGGTTGCTTACGCGGCGTTCGACGGGTGAATAGCGTAGCCACGAGAATGCTTTTATCCTTCATCGTTTGTCTGGGGAGGCCAGAATACGCGTCTGGCTGATAGAATTGTTCCCTGGCGGGGAAAAAATAGAGAGTTTCAGCAGTCCGTCCGTTCTGTCGTATGCGTTGTAACTGGGTTGACCGGGACTCGGCTGGGCGATTGGGCATTCGTCGCGGTAGGGGGATTAGTACCACGGGCCTGCCTTCGCCATGTCCGTGCCTCCACACCCTTCCTACACGCCCTCCCTCGCGCTCAGGAGCAGACCGGTCCCGGTAAACCCGGTAACAACGTAGCCAACAAAACGGACGGACTGCTAAACGAGATCCGGACATTTCGGTGTCGGACATTTGGGTGCAGGACGTTTCGGTATGGACATTTCTGTGCACGGACATTTTGGTGCACGATGTCTTGGACCAGGCATTTTGAGTGAGGGGATGTCCCAGGCATTCTTTGAACATTTTAGTTTTAATATTGTAATTTCGTGACTTGATATGATTTTACGTTCGAGACTTGTGTTTGCGCCGCCGTTCGTGGAAACGAACGCTAAACCCTGGCGGAGCATTGCCACGTGAAACCCAATTTCTGTAGCAGATGGTAAAAATTAACGTTGTTAATTTGGATCCATTCAACCATTTTTTGTTCTTTTAACATTGATGTGAACAACCCTAATACTTTAAGTGTTACCAAAGCGCTTTCCTTTCACTTCACCCAACGGTGCAAGACGCCGCTTTTTTTAGTCTATTCCTCCCCCCCCCCAGCAAAACTTCCGCGAAAAAACAACAGAAAAACGAGGCCGATTAGGCGCCTGTGCATTTCGTTTTAATTATTCTCTCAATCAATCTCGCCTTCGTTGCATTCAGTGTCAGTTCTACTTAAAACAAACAAACCAACGATCGCACTTACGGTGGCGTTACTTAGGGCAAGGGAAAGTTGAGCCCCGCCGGCAATCATCCCCCTAAGTAGAGAGAGAGGGGTGTCACTTGTCCTTCACCATTGCGTCCACTGGACTTCGAAAACTTGAAGACGACTGTTGCCGCTCTCGTCACACTAGCCTATTCATTTTTTTTTGCTCTTTATAATGGGAGGAAGCGATGCATACCTGGGGTGTCCATGATATGCGCGACTTGATGAGTTAATTCCCAAGGGAGCGACTGAAGGCGCAGAAAGAGCGAATCCTGGAGTGGGGGCACCGTCGATATGACCGCGACGCGCGGAAGGGGGTAGCCAGCAAACCGTAGTGGCCATTCCGTGTTCTCAGCGGCTCTTTGGGTGGCTTTTTTGTGTCACATTATAGACGTTTCGTGCGCCCATGGTGAATGTAAAGCTTTTTCTCTGTTTTAAACGCGAAGTGTGCTATGTCATTGTTCTGAATGTATCACCCAATTCCTGCAAAAGCCTCCACTAAGAGGCTAGCAGTATGTTCTAAATAAAAAATAAAAAAAATCTCTGCGGTGACGCTTCGGCGACCGTGAACTCCACCACGCCAGTAGGATTTTCAGGGGAAACCGAAAATAATATGGCTGAAAAAAATGTGGTCGAGATTCGAGCGTACAGGCGGGAGGTGGGAGGGGGGGGGGGCGCTAGAACAAACAATTAAAATGTGGTAAATGTAGGCTTGTAAACATTAAACGAAGGTTGGTTGTCCCGAACACAATGGGTGGAATTTGTATGCACAACAGGTACGCGCTTAATCAGCATTTAGGACATAATAACCTGCGGCTCTTTTCCAAAAGGCCCGTTTTTCCTCCCCGACAATATCCTAGACCAGTGTTCGCGAATTCATTTTAGCAAGGCAGTCCAGTCCTTGTAATACCCTTAATGAGGTTTTCTTCATTCTGGGGGGTTAGCTAATGTTTGTTACTTTTTGGGTATTGAGAGTGTGCATGTAATTTATGTAATTTGAGGGTGTGTAATTTAAAAAAAATACAAAAGAGGTGATCGCAAACACGGGTAATTGTCTTAGCTAAAAAAGAGCAAATATAAATTAACAACCCGTCATAAATGAAAAAAAAACGTGTGCTAAAGACTTCAATCGGCACCATAACAGGTGTCCCCACGAAGAGGTATAAAAATTTTTATAAATGTAGAATTTCCAAAAATACCTGGAAAAGGTCGAACATGGCATCAATCAAAAAACTAAATTGATGGCTCCAGATTGTTGTCCATAACCCACGTTAAGCGGAAATAAAAACATAACGGCTGTCGCAAACAGGCAAGCACCGGATAATTTGGTCGCCGAAATGTCCGTACACCGAAATGTGCGTGCACCGAAACGCCCGTACACCGATATGTCCGTACACCGAAATTTCCGCACCGAAATATCCTGCACCGAAATGTCCCAGAGCCGTTTCGAGTTTGTCCGGTGCTCCATGAAAAAATTCGCCTAGGAGCGTTTCTTTTGATTATCATTATCTCCAGATAATCTGCTGCCGGTGGTGTTAATATTCGTATAATATAAGTAGTTTGATGTGATGTTTTAAATGTTTCACTTAATTTAGACCCAGGATTATCCTACACTATATTTTAATTTAAAACCTAATTGTAACGTTAATGCAACGACACGTTCCAAATTTCGAAGTGGAACTGGAACGCGTTCCTTTCGCAATAAAGGAACTTGTAACGGGAACTCGTTTCAAAATTGGCATGGAACGAGGAACGAGCTTTCGTTCCTATTTTGGAGGAACGTGTACAACACTGGATATTTGTTTACATATGGGCGCAGCCATTTTGTTTCTGGGCGCCTCTCCTCTCTCTCTGCTGCGCGGACGCTAAAGCGGCCGGTCACACTCTGCCCGTCACAACCGGCGGCGGTTTCGTTGGAGAGATGGCAACACTGCAAGCCAGAAACAAAATGGCCCCCTGACGCTTCCGGGTGGACGAAGTGGCGGTACTCGCAAGCGTAACTTATTTAGTGACGCTAGCTCGAACGCAGTCTGGGACGCGCGTCGGCTCTTCCGGGTTTCGGTGTATGCCGTCGGCTGCCGGTATCAATGCCCCAACGTCAAACAGGTATCCTAAAAAGTGGTGCTCAAATTGGCCGGTATATCGGCGATGCCGTAGGACCGAGTTTCATTAACTTGTCATAATCATTTCACAGTGAAGTCGTAAAAGTTCCAGAATTCGTGTCTGCAGTTAATACACGGCCGTTAATACAAGGCCGTTACAGTTAATACAGTTAATACACGGCCGTTACAGTTACAGAGACAGGCTGCAAGTTTTTTTTTTTTTTTTTGCTGACAAACTGTCCCGAAAGAGACTACCTGAGAAATTTTCAAATTAATTTTAGGCAAGTAATATATATGTTTCGCTATTGTATCAATGTACAGTAAAAGCTCGTTAATCCGAACTCGAAGGGGACCATAAGATTGTTTGAATTAATCGGAGCTCGAATTACCGGGCGGGCGCTAAAATGAATGGACGTCGAGCCACACTGCGCGGGCAGAACACCAAGAAGCCACCTCTGGACTCGTTATAGCCAATTAGGCGCTACTATACGTTGGTTGCACACGCCCCATGATAGCAGGCCCAAATCAGCGACCGCGGCAGAAAGAAAACCAACAACGGCACGGCCCGTAGCTGCGAAATAAGCTGTCGCAGCAGCGTAGCGCGCGCTACGCTGTTGTTGCTTTTTGTTTTGTTGTTTTTCATCTCTAGTACATTTGATTTGGTTTGGAGTTGCAACACATTGCAATCACTCTAGGCCGACTTCCTCTGCGAGGAGCGATGGAAACCAGGGGATCCCAGTTCGAATTAAAGGTTCTGGATACCGACGCGTTCGAATTATCAGGAGTATCCCCCGCTGAAATACCCAGGACTGTGCGGGGACCAGGGCGTCAGTTGGAATTAACTGCGTTAGAATTAACGAGCTTTTACTGTAGTAAGCCACCATACAGAGTTCTAGGTACTTATACTCCAACACAGCCTCGCTGGCTTTCCATCTTCTGATTAGAGGAGGAGCTGTAGATTTCTTGTTCGAAGATTTTCTCTGCGTGCCATTCGGTGTACGCCAGCTTCGTGCGAGCTTTCGGCAAACTGTCCAGGTAACATTTTACCACTGGGAGAAACAATGACAACGTTTGAAAATATTTTTTTTTAATTTTTCAATGCCCGGATCGGCAGAACGCACCATGGAGAAAACGTTCAGCCCCGTATAATTTGAGTGGGACAGGCTCTGTCGAAATGTCGTCTCGGTGGCGCTTAGTAAACAATCGAGCTTGAAAATACATGCAAAAAAATAGCAGTGGCTTAGCCCGGTATGCGAGGATATACGTAGCGTGAGCTAAGGTTCAGCTGGTTATTCTTAGGTTTCCTGGTTGTCTAGGATTAGGTGATTATCATGCTTACTGCTGCTAAAACTATTTCCAATCCAATCCAATCCAGTCCCGTTCAGTCACTGCTCCTCGCGCATGCGCAGCATGGCTCTCCAGGAGCCACGCGAAACGGCTATCAAGCGGCTCCGGCGCACCGTCAGACTTGGTTACTGCACAACGGAGGCGCACAGCTGGGCACGCGCCGGCGCCAGTGCGTATGTCGCGGCTATGACGTCACTCCTCTGGAATGCGCAGACCCAATTCTCTGTACACCCGTACTCCAATTGGATTGGATTTCCTATCCAATCCAATACAATCCAATTTAATCCAATTCATATCCAATCCAATCCAATGCTCCTCGCGCTTGCGCAGCATGGCCCTTAAAGGTCCTCCCGAAACTGCTCAACTTCGGCCAGTGTAGCTTACGCTACAAAAGTGGCACAACCACCTTACAAAAAATTCCCCCGCATTTCCCCGAGGGGGAGAATGTGAAAGTGCGAATGCACGGTTGTCGGCCCGCTTGCGGCGCTTGCGCTCGGCCCCCGCAGCCCACCGCCTCGCCGCCTTCTCTTCCATCTCTTCCATCGGGTTTGTAGTATCACGTGTACACCACGCAGTTATCAAGCCGCTATAACGCCGCTGAGTCGCCAACGCACGCCGCTGACGACGTAGTTTGAATGCGTTAAAGATATAAGGCGCGTCACTAACACTGATATCACCGTCGCGTCCGTGGCTTGGTCGGTAGAGCGTCGCGCTGCGGCCGCAAAGTCCTCGGATCGAAACCTGGCGCCGGATGCTGTTTCTTTTTTAAATATAGAGGAGCACTGCGGACGCCGCCGCCGCCGCCGGCGGTGGATGGTTTGGGGTCGCTTATAAAGTGCATTCGCACTTAAAACAGCGCGTTGCAAAAGTGCGCGTGCTTAATTTCATTTGGGGGGTGGGGGTCAACGCGCCGGCGCTGCACCTGGGGCTACAAGGCGCGCATCAGTGAATAGATCCGGATTCAATTTGAACATATGGGGATCTTTAAGGTGCACCGAAATGGGAACTCCAAGGCGTTTACGCTTTTTGCCACCCCTTTCTCCTCTAATCTTTACATGGCCCTCCTCCTCCTCCCCACCGCACTGGGTTGTATGCCGGTGAGCCCCCAGTTGGGCTCAATAATATCCCCAGTGCACTTCCTTTCCTTTCCACCCGAACCACACCTACGCTTTTTGCCACCATCTGAAAAGCGGTTACCGCCGCTGGGATTTAACCTTCTTCCTTGGACTCAGCAGCACAACACCTTAGCCACTAAGGCACCGAGGCAGGTACGTGTTTAGATTTAGACGCAGCGATAAGGCGACACTAAATACAGAACTGAGAAACGGAAAACTTCGAGCCATCCTCCCCGTTTCTTTATCAGATAATGGGGGAGGAACTGCGACGTTGAACAGACGGTCCACGCGGAGCACGCAACAGGGCTCTGCGTGACCCGGCGACTTAGTCACTAATTCCTACATTTGGTTCTTTTCAGGTCGCGATCTTCGCAGGACCCGAGGAACTGGCGTCGTGGATGGGAAGGTCGTATCAATTGGGCCTGGGCGATTCACCTGTGGTGGCTTACGACATTCTGCTGGACGACTATGACGGCCTATGCGAGCCACAAAGACCTTCCCCTTTAGTAGCTGCCATTGCTGAGACGGGGGTATTTAGCGCAGGCTGATGCTGCAATACTGCACACGGACTTCCAGCCCACCCCTAGGGCGACACTGCATGGGAGAACCCGTGGGTGGCTATTCTGTGGTTGAACTATGTGCTGTTTTGAACCACTCAATCTAACGTAGAATAGATCTGACCATACCGGTATCCATTCCACATCTTTCTTTGGCAGCAGTGCGCCTTTGTGGTTTTATTTTCGCACATTTCTTGTGTGCAGAATATAGTTTAAGTAGTTGATGCCAACAGAAACGTCTTCAATGAAGATTATCAACGTGCATAAGAATTACTACAATAAAGCCAAATTTCTGTTTACTACGTTGTCCAAAAATCCTGATGCCTTTTGCGTGGCAGTAACACTGAACATGTATAAGCGCAATATGGAGGTTGGGACGGTGTGGTCTGCTACTTTGTTCTAGGAGGCTGCCAATCCGAGCTGTTTCAGGGCTGCTTTCAGGGATTCAAGAGGAGCACGGGGCCTCCCCCGGGCCATGTGAAACTGAGGGTGTGGGTTGTACGTGGACAAGAGTGACCCTAAAGCGAAGGTGCTGGAGGGGACGCTGCCGCACTGAAGTACGGAGTCGTAGATGGACTGCTATATCAGGCTGCCGCTTAAGCGAGTTTACAGTCATTTCGTTCAAACAGCAGGTCACCGAACGGGGACAAAAGGCGGGGCACACACAACAGAACAGCGCCTGTCCTGCGTTCCTCTCTTGTCTCGCTTCTATCTATTAACGCATTCTTCAAAAAGAAGCGGGGAAAGCTAGGTGAGGATGGCGAGGATATAATGGTGCCCGGTTTGGACTCAGTGCCAGATGTGTGCCTCATTACTTAAATGAAAGGAACCGGGGTAAGGTACCAGTTCCTGGATTACGCTTTGGCAGCACCCCAGCCCCTTGGATCGTGTGCTGCAGCAGGCAGACATCCTGCGAGAGCGATGGCGCCGGGAATGAACAACCACCGATGAGTGCTGGCCGCGAGCCACGCGTGCGGGACTAGCCACGAAGTGTAAAGAAACGATGACTCCAGATGGGATTCACGGCGCGGTAGCGTTCGGACGTTGTCTAAAGCCACTTGTATGTAGAGGGCTAGGGTGGAGCTTCATTAGGTTTGTTTTGCTGAGGTGATTAATGATGTTTGTTTTCAATCGTAGGTGCACGCATTGAGCAGGCAGATGTGCCCGAAAGGCGAACATAGCGCTTGGAAAGCGTCCAGAATCTCCTGGGAGTTCGGTAAGGCGGCGACCGAAAAAATGTTTGTAGAGTTTACCCATAGCGTCCTCGATAAACACGCGCCGGTGCTGCCCCCAAAACCTGCGCGTTGCACAGCGCCCAACGACGGTGCGCACCGGCACGGAGCGTTGATTGAGGACAAACGGAGTGGTTCTACCCAAGCGCACTCCCTTAACTCATGCCAGGATTTCCTTCCTGCACAGGTCAAACTGCAAATTTACAACGCACTATTTCCATCGCATGTTAACTATTGTAGTCTAGTGTGGGCTACGACAAATAAAACAAATGAAATAAAAATTCTGTGGTTGCAAAAGAGAATGATTCGAAATATCGCCAATATTCCGTATTTGGCATCAACACAAAATGCTTTCGCAAAATACAACATTATCAAAGTAAACCACTTGTACAGGTTTCGTATTTTAAGTGCATTTGTTTCTGCATCAAACGTACTAAAAGCGTTTTAATATCACTCTCATTTCTAACAGCAAGGGATGCCGATTCACGCACGCGCAGCACAGAACAATGGGTAGTGCCGCGATTCCGCACTAATTATAAATATCAGGCTCTGCACTTCAACATTCCCACCATTCTAAATGAACATAGTCATACACATTGCTTTTCCCGCAGACAATTGCGGCAATACTTCGTAAACTTGTAGTTTCCATCACTGTTGCAATCATTGCTGGTGTTTTGTATTTATGTGCTATTGCTGTTGTTTCGTGTATTCCTGTGTATAGAACAGTATTTTTGTGTTAATTTGTACGAATTGCGAATTTTGAAACCATACTTCTTGTATAACTTTTCGAATTCAGCTTATTGTGAACTACGTACGAAGGATGCATACTCTGTCAATTGCTTTCGTTATGAGTGATTTTTTTTCCTTTCTTGAACCCTGCCAAGTGAGGGTTTCCGGGCCACTGTCAAGCTGTCTTTAGCAGCTTTTAGCCCGGACGACCTTCCAGTTTCTTCTGGAGAAATAAAGATTATCTTATCTTATCTTATCTATAAAGACGTTCAGAAGTGGCAATACAGCACTATAATTAGACACTGCGCTATTAGAAAGTGTTATTCATTGAAGTCCACCGCTTATATGTACATACAACTGATATCCGTCACACGTGCGCGACAACGTACCTCTACCGCTTCCACAGAACAGCTACACACAAGCTGCTTCTCATCTTCGTTTGAGCCATAATGCGAGTGCCTGTTTTGTTCCGCTCTTCTGCTGCAGCAACGCAAGTAAGTCTACATGGTCTAGGCACTCCATTGACAGTTCATGATATTTCAATAGAACGAAACGAAGGCCAATCCCCAACTGGCTAGCAATGCATGCAGCCTTCTTTAGAGTTCACGAAGTTCGCGTCCTCATTTACAATCTCTGGCCGTTGTTACCGCCCGTTCGGAGCCTGTCCACCGTTGCCCGATGAATTCGCTAGCAATCCATCCTTGTCAGCAACAATATACACCTCCTTCCGCCTTGACACGAGTGCATCGATGCGCCGTCGCCGCAGCAGACGGCGAAGGAAGACGCTTCCCCGGCGTCGTTCGCGATGTGTCTTGGGATTGCACCACGCCGCCCCGTCGACTCTCTCGGTGCGCGGCGGTGCTATACTCGGTGACAACTCAAGAACGGCACCGGAAGTTGCCGTGTGCCTTATCACCGTAGCCGGATGTTTCTCCGCGCGGCGCAAGTAGGGCGTTACTTAGAATATTTTGAACATGGCGTGAGCAGTTTCCGTGATTTTTTGGACTTAAAATGCTTTTAAACTACTCCAGTGACGACAAACAAACTGCGTGAGACAAGGCAGATGATATCACGCATCGATAGCAAACCCCTTTCAAAACGCGCGCGCACTGACGTCACAGGTCCGGCGCTTTGGTGGAGTGATACACTACATGAGGTGGTGCCGTTCTTGAGTTGTAACCGAGTATACCATAAATTGCCCCGGTCTATTGAGCACAGACGGTTCATACCGGTGCAGCTTATCCAGGATAAAAAGGCGCGCCGGTGCGCCCCGTCGTGCACCGGTGTGGTTTATTGAAGATGCTATCACACATTAGGTTAGGTATATGGGTCGAAGGTAGTCCAAGACATAGGGCTGGTTTGGTTTTGGTAGTAAGGTAACGTCAGAGCGTCCCCACTTCGAGAGTAATGGTACTACTCCCTCTTGCCTATTGTAGCGGTCGAGGAGGGAATCCATATGCCTGTCGTTTAGGTTTCTTAGTAGCTGCTACGTAGGTTGGTCGTGCCCCAGCCCAGAGCTTCGTGTAAACCTTTCGAGTGCTGGTAAGAGTTCATCGTGTGTGCGGCTCCTAAAGGTTGGGGTTAGCAGCCGCTCGGTAATCAGTAGAGACAAGATTTTACGCAAATGCGTATTTTGTTCCTTGCGCTCCTATCGCCCCACTTCGATATTTGAGGATAAATTAGAGGTTAAAAAGGGCTTTTATGGTGTTTCATAGTGCTAATAAACGCCTGGCTATTTTGGCGTCTATGCCCTAAATGCCTATAAATCTTATTTTCCGAATCGGCGCCTATGAGCACATTATTTTTCCTCAATTTGCGCTTTCGAGTGCGGCTTCAGATCATTATTTATGTTACTCGCAACATTGAGTGTTCTCAACTCTTACGTGCTTCAACCTAGTCCTCTACGTAGCTCAACCAACTCGCGGAATACTACCGCTAGAAGCACCGGCATTGGACACTCATTCTCAGTGACAAGAATCACAATATTGAATATACACATTTGAAGACGGAGGTAGTTTGCCAATGTTTCCACAATTTGTACGGGGATATTTTGGCAGGGAGATTTTCCGCGTGCTCTCTAAACATTTTCCTTCAATCATGTGCAGTTGCATCCTCGTTTCTAGTCATACTCAAATCGAGCTCTATTTTCAACGAAACGGTCGAGCATCGAACACGCCTGTGTTGGCAGATAATTCCTATAGTGCAAAGCCAATGACGAAACATCACTGCGCAACCGCATTTCCTTACGCCTTCAAATTCACACTTACAGTGGGCGATAGGCTTTAAAATATCATTTGCCATCAAGGGTCTCGTTGTCTGCTCAACAGCTTTGATTGATTGTGATTTAACGCGCGGACGCAAGGCAGGCGATGAGGCGCGCCGTAGTGGAGGGCTCCGGATTAATTTTGTCCACCTGGGGATCTTTAACGTGCGCTGAAATCTCGAACACACGGGCGTTTTTGCTTTTCGCCTCCATCAGAAAAGCGGCCGCCGCGGCCGGGAATCGAACCGGCGACCTCGTGCTCATCAGCGCAACGCCTTAGCCCCTGAGCCACTGCGGCGGGTTCAACACATTCAACAAAGTGCGGTTTACATGTATGTAAGTATATTTGGCAGTGTTGTAACCCATTGTTTGTACGATCTGATTAATATTGCCACGAAGCGAAAGGTCACGCAGTGGGCTTGAAGGAAAAACAAGTTTATTGGAGCGAACTTGTGCTCTCCTAACGAAACAAACAAACCCAATGTCGTTGTATATGAAGAAACTGTCAGAGTTGCAACGAACACTTCTCATGTAGTGATATGCAAATTAATAAACGCTTGAGCAAGTGACAATATAACATGAATATTGGCCGTGCGCCAATGGATTGCCTCCAGCAGTATTATGGGAGTATTGAACAGCTATGTTCAATCATTGGCGACTTGGCGCCATCATAAACAATCACATTTTAGTTTTCCTGTCGTGGATACAGGTCGCGCATGTCTGAAATTATTTGCATTTATGCAATTATTTACATGGAACCTATATTTACGACGTCGGCGGCCTAAAACGTTTTTGGGCTGCGCATTTGTGGCGCCTGAAAAAGATATTTTGATGATGATGATGATGATGATGATGATTAGTGGCTTTCCCTTTGAATCGGGGCGTCGGCTGTCAGCAACCGACTTGCCTCTTTTATTACGTTTACTTGCCCTACTCCCATCTAACCTATAGATTTGCTTCCTCCCTCCCATCTCTCCCTCTTTTCTGTTTTGAAGTCATCGCCCCCACCCCCCTTTTTTATCCCCTCGCTGTTTTAAATTCTCGTCTGCAAGATCACTCCGCCTGCGTACCCATCCCTTCCCTACTTTTCCTCCACCACCACTCCAGTCGCCTCTTCGTCCCTCTATGGCCTTGAAGTTGAGGTTCCCCCTCGCCCCAAATCCCAAAGCCTCCGCCAGCGTCGTTTCCCCCTCACCGCGCGGTGGCCGTATCTCTGTGCAGCTCCTGACAATATGGTCTATAGTTTCCCGATCACTGCCGCAGCATGCACACGTTTCATCCTGCTGCCTGTAGCTACCCGTGTATGCCCGGGTTCTCAGGCACCCTGCCCGTGCCTCGAAGAGCAACGCACTGCCTTTCGTATTGCCATAGAATCCATCCTTCTTAATTTCCCGTTTCTCTGCCCTATAAGTCTCCAGGGTTTTTTTCGCTTCCATTCTTTGTGCCCACTTCGTCGTCTCTGCTGCCTTTACCTGCTTTTTAACTGTTGTGTAAACCCCGCTTTCCCCTACCGACTTTCCGTACCGCTTGGTCAGCTGTCTGGTCCTCCGTCTCCACCGCGTGTCCACGCTCCTCAAATACAGGAACTTAAACACCCTCGCGGCCCATGTTTCGTCCTCCATGTCACGAAGTCGCTCCTCAAACTTTATCTTGCTCTGCGCCTCCCTCGCCTCGAATGACGACCAGCCCATGTCCCCTTGTACCGCTTCATTTGTAGTTTTACTGTGGGCCCTAGGGCCAATCTGCCTACCGCCCTCTGATTTACTTCCAGGCCCGCTTGGGTCTCTGGCTTCATGCACAGAACCGAATTAGTGAAAGTCAATCCTCGTACCATGACCCCTTTCCAGACTCCCCTTACCACCTCGTATTTGCTGTATCCCCAGAGGGCTCTATGCTTCATTATAGCCGCGTTCCGTCTTCCTTTCGTCTTAAGGTGAGCCTCATGCGTCTGCGTGTAATCTTCACTGTTGTTCAGCCATACTCCTAAATATTTATACTCTTTCAATTTTTAAGGCCTAAAAATCCGTCCTCTGGGTTTGAGAGTGATTGCGTATGAGGCGGGCGATGTGTTGAGTAGTAGCGGTTTTGGGAGGATATTGCCCAAAAGGTGCCAAAATAAGTTTTGCTCTTTCTTAGCTATCGGAGACTCGTTCAGTTGGTCGCAAAACATGCGCCAGTTTTCCTGTCGGAGATGTTAGGTACAAGTGAGCTGCCTCCTGCGTTAATTTGGCAATGCGCCATCAAGCGTGCGATTATGCTTTTTTGCGACGCCATCGACTGCAACAACTTCGGCGGACTGCCCACAGATGGTCAAGGTGGGTATCGACTGCTGGAAGGTCCTGCGGGAAAGTGAAGATGTCTTCCATGGGTACAGTTGAGAGAAGAGGAGCTTCCCGGGGGGCCTGACAGTCGGTTAGTCGGGCCACTTCCTTGCGGTGCGGGAAAGCGTCACTGGAGATGCATAGGGAAAAGGTGGAGTAAACTTTATTTAGGCGAGCCTTAGGTATAGTGAACTGGAATACTTGGGTAGCGGAAAAAGCGGCCGCCTCCGAGTGAGGCACTTAGTGTCAACCCCACGCGGTGGCGCTCGCGTGCCCCGCCCGAGCGCTTTTTCGCCATGTTAAGCGCCGGGCAGGCGTGCGTCGGAGCGGTCTCCGAGGCTCTACAGCGAAAAATAGTAGAAAACGCTATTATTGTACCAAGGTTTTTACTGGAAAGGTACCTACGTCGTGTATTTACTGTTTGCTATTTTTTTCGTCGCAGTTGGCCAATGGAGCAGACCGCGCACGCCGTGCTTTAGCAGTCGAGGCTAGCGTGGGGATACTTTTTTCTTGATTTCTTTGATGATTTTTCTATCGTGTTGTGTCAACAGAGGGGTGAGCGGCGTGCTTTAGGCTGGCCAGCGTACGTCAATGTCTGTGCTTTTGTCTTCATTTTTGCTGATTTTTCTATCAAGTTTTGCATACTGAGCAAACAGCGTCGTGCGCACGCAAAAGTTTACGTTGTCTTTTTCCAAATATTACCCACGCAGAACACATGACAGATGTCTTAAAACTTCCGTCAAGTCACCGAAAAGCGTTCAAATACAGGATTGGCGACCGCAATTCTCAGAAAAGCCCCAAGCGTGCACACGGCAACATTTTACTGCGCGACCATGTTAAAACTGCAGACTTTTCTGCACAGTGAACACCCATAAACATAAAATAATTACATATTATTGATATTTAATAAGTTGCATCCACGTTACAAACAATTAAAGCAAAGAACCAAGAACATTCAAACAACTGTGGTTCCTGCTAGGCTCCTCTTACAATTCACAAACCAAGATCATGTGCGGCGGCTAGCTGGTTTCGATTTCCTGTAAGGATCATGAGCAGTGGCTCAACAGCGGGGAGACAACGTCATTGTGTCATATGTTTATTGTAGGTGTCGCTTTCCGAACAGTAAATAATTACCAGTGTGTGTGCCCCCACCCACGCACAGTGCACGCACAACGAACGTGCGGAGCGCCAAACTATAGCAGACTAGGAGCACGAAGGCAGAAGCAGAAGCGAAACCACATGTGAGAGTCGAAATGCAAAAGCGAAAGAAAGGTCGGTGAGCTTGAAGCAAGAACAGGTACGGAGAAGAATAATCAGTACCACACGAAAGCGTCAACTCACCGGAGCGCGCGAGCAACGCCGAACGGGTCCTGGTAATGCGCGCAAACGTCGCGCGTGGGAGAAACACACAAAACACAAAAAACCAAAGAGAAAGAAAGCAAAATTATAACGCAACCCGCAGCGTTCGTTGTGGACTCTATTGGAGGGGCAGTAGTTTTAATTTAGTGTAAATTCCTCCCTGGTGGGGCGAATGCGCGTTGCAACAGCTTTGTGAATGCTATTAGTAATATATCAAGGCTCTTATGGGAAAAGTGCAGCTATGTCGTGCGCATGTACTGTTCATTTTTTCAAGCAATTTTGCAAACCAAGCAGACCGCGTGTGTCGTTCTTTAGTGATCAAGGCTAACGTGTGCTGTGTTTGCTAACGTTTCTGTCGTGTTGTGTCAGCCGAGGAAACAGCGTGGTGCGTTTTTCCCGGTTTTTTAAGTGCGAATGCACTTTATAAGCGACCCCAAACTATCCACCGCCGGCGGCGGCGGCGTCCGCAGTGCTCCTCTATATTTAAAAAAGAAACAGCATCCGGCGCCAGGTTTCGATCCGAGGACTTTGCGGCCGCAGCGCGACGCTCTACCGACCAAGCCACGGACGCGACGCTGATATCAGTGTTAGTGACGCGCCTTATATCTTTAACGCATTCAAACTACGTCGTCAGCGGCGTGCGTTGGCGACTCAGCGGCGTTATAGCGGCTTGATAACTGCGTGGTGTACACGTGATACTACAAACCCGATGGAAGAGATGGAAGAGAAGGCGGCGAGGCGGTGGGCTGCGGGGGCCGAGCGCAAGCGCCGCAAGCGGGCCGACAACCGTGCATTCGCACTTTCACATTCTCCCCCTCGGGGAAATGCGGGGGAATTTTTTTTTTTTTTCAAATTTCATGCACGCTAGAGCACTGCACAGGCCGCAGCTCCCAGGCCCCGCCCGAGCCAAACAATTTTTTTTAATATAAGGCCGAGCCCCGCCCCCACCCGACAAAATTTATTAAAATAAACCTGCAACCGTCGAACTGTTTTTGTCGGGTGTATAGCCCGTGTCCGGTAGACTATGAGTACGAAAACATTTCGTGTTTTCAATCTGAAAACGTAACATAGAGCGAGTATATTGGACTTAAAATGTTTAAACTTCGACGGGGCTTTGTAAGTATATATACGGACACAGAAAAGGAATTTCAGGAGTATCGGCGAAATATACTTTCATTGGAGCTGAGTGACGTCCCACTTCGATTTTTTTTTTCATTTAACCTCGTTCAATGAGCAAACTTTTTGGTATCAACAATCATGAATTTGCGGCACACGACTGCCGGGCCTCAGACACTGCATGCATGCGCGCAGGCCAGCCCGGCCTGAAAAAAAAAAAAATCGTTGAACGCCGATCCCCGACCGGGCCTGAGAAAATGCGTGACACTTGGGCCGGGTCCTTGCAGTGCACTAATCCACACAACACACATGGTATGTTTTTAATAACTTCACTCGAGCGAAAAGCATCAACATTCGCAACTGTAATTCTCAGAAAAGCACCATACGGCACACTTTACAGCGCGATCATTTTAAAACTGCACAGTTCACCGGTACACTGGCCATCCATCTGCCCAGGTATGGCGGACGTAAGATAGTATGAAACAGTTAGTGATTTAACTAATAAAGGCAGGCTAAAACAAATCGCAAATATAAAATCTTTGTACCCATCACATAAATTTATTAGTGGTACAGTCCCACAACACACTAATGCCCTATACCTTTTCAAACTGCATGGGCCATGGCCCTCCGCAAGCATATGACCACCGCTAGCATATGCACTCCCCAAATTACAAACGAAAGAACGAATCAAGAACGTTTAAAGATCAGCGTAATGCCGGCTAGGCTGCTCTTGCAATTACACACACAAAAATATCGTGCGCAGCGGCTTAAGCAACATCAAAACCGAGCGCGGATCGCTCAACAGCAGCATAGCGGCAACGCGCGCCGCATCGGGATCTCCTCGGGCGCGGAACACCAGCGCCACGCGCGGCGGATAACATGTTCGGCTTCAAGGGCGCTGTGGGGAGAAGGCCCCGCTTTTTCCACTACCTGAGTATTCTAGCTTACTATACCTTAGGTGCTGATGTCCGGAGAGAGAGAGAGAGAGAGAGAGAGAGAGAGAGAGAGAGAGAGAGAGAGAGAGAGAGATGAAACATTTATTGAGCTGTAAAGGTAGCAGTGGATCCTCAGTTCAGGAAGCCATGTGTTACAAGGAGGGCTTCGTACTCTATGGGTGACCGCTAGTCAACAGTATCTCCCTCTGCTCAGCGGAAAGGGCATTTGGAAGGGGTGGTAGGTCGGGGTTTTCCTTGCAGTCCACAATGATATGGCGGAGCGTACCTTAATTGATTGCAGAATTTGCATTCGGCTGCGTAGTGTGTCTGACACCACCTGGTGGCGGGTGTCGTCTAGCCCGGGATGCCCTGGCCTGCGCTGGCCGCCTAGACAATGAAGAAGTTGTCACTGGCCCGAGTGTGGGGTTTCCTCTGCCAATCTACTTGTGGGACATGCCACGTAAACGTGAGATCGGGGGCGGAATCTCGCGTTACGCGGTTGTTGGGCCGGTTAGACTGCGTGAGGTCATTTTGCAGGATGAAATGTTAATGTCGCGTAGCCCGAAGGCACGCCGTTCCTTTCTTAAATGTCCCACGTAACATGGGGTGTGTTGAAATCCCCGAGGAGTATGCATGGAGTGTTTCCAGTAAGTCGGGCCACTGTGTGAAGTAGCTGTTCTATGGCCGTGAGTGGCTGTAGAGGTCCAGGATAAAGAAATTGTTCCCACTTGTTGTCAGGGATGAGCTGCATTAAAACTTGATCATGGGGAACGGCGCAGGTATCAGTACACTTGACAATTATGGCCGTGCTTTCGTTAAGTGGATTGCTGTAGGTGTTGTGATCGCCCAGCGTGTGAGATGAGTGTCCATTACGTCATGGGGGTTGGTGGCCTTGAAAAGTTCAAGGGGGGCAGCTTGCTTTTTTTTTTCAATTGATTCGCGGATCGATTGGTATATATTTACAGGAAATGCATAGGGAGTTTGAGTGATTATGAGGTTTAAGGCGCCGACGCAACGCAGGCGACGAGGCGCACCTTAGTGGAGGGCTCCGGATTAAATTCAGACCACCTGGGGATCTCTGACATGTGCCGAAATCTCGTACACACGGGCGTTTTTGCTTTTCGCCTCCATCTGAAAAGCGGCTGCCGCGGCCGGGAATCGAACCCGCGTCCTTGTGCTCAGCAGCGCAACGCCTTAGCCACTGAGCGGCCGTGGCGGCTACCGGTGTATTTACAAAAATCGCGCCCGCCCTTACGCCCGTTTGTTAGGGGAAAATACTGAAACCTGTTTTCGGGCATATGTGTTGATAAAATTTGTAACAAAAACAATTTGGGTATATCAATGGGTTGAAAACTGAACAATTCATCATCATTATCATCATCATCATCATCACCAGCCTATCTACGCCCACTGCAGGGCAAAGGCCTCTCCCATTATTCTCCAATTACCTCGGTCCTGTGCCAACTGTGACCAATTTATCCCCGCAAACTTCTTCATCTACCCGCCGCGGTGGCTCAGTGGCTAAGGCGTTGCGCTGCTGAGCACAAGGTCGCGGGTTCGATTCCCGGCCGCGGCGGCCGCTTTTCTGATGGAGGCGAAAAGCAAAAACGCCCGTGTGTACGAGATTTCGGCGCACGATAAAGATCCCCAGGTGGTCAAAAGTAATCCGGAGCCCTCCACTACGGCACGCCTCATCACCTGCGTTGCGTCGGCGTGTTAAACCCCACAATCAATCAATCAACTTCTTCATCTCATCTGCCCATCTAACTTTCTGCCGCCCCCTGCAACGCTTGCCTTCTCTAGGGATCCACTCTGTTACCCTTAATGACGAGCGGTTATCGTGCCTTCGCATTACATGCCCTGCCCACGTCCATTTCTTCTTCTTAATTTCTACTAATATGTCTTTAACACCAGTTTGCTCTCTGACCCACTCCGCTCTCTTCTTGTCCCTTAATGTTACACCTATCATTTTCCGCTCAATTGCCCGCTGAGTCATTCTCAATTTAAGTTGAACCCTCTTAGTGAGCCTCCAAGTTTCTGCCCCGTAGGTGAGTACCGGTAAGATGCAGCTGTCATACACTTTCTTCTTCAGCGACAATGGTAGGCTGCTATTCAATATCTGAGAATGTCTGCCATATGCACCCCACCCCATTCTGATCCTTCTAATTATCTCTGCCTCATGGTTGGGATCTGGGGTCACAACTTGGCCTAAGTAGATATATTCGCTTACCACTTCCACTGCCTCGCCACCTATTTCAAACTGCTGTGCTGTCCCGAGGTTATTGATCATTAGTTTTCTGCATATTAATTTTCAGGCCCACGGTTCTACTCTGTTCGCCCAGTGCGGAAAGCATGCTTTGCAATTCGTCCCCCGAGTTACTTAGCAAGGCAACGCCAACTGAACAATTAAGCTACAACAAATAAAAATTAGTCGTATTAGCGGTTGGTTAGCCAAAATACCGTAAGGCACATTTTAGGCATTCGAATGGGTTACGCTTGTACAAGCAATACCCAATTCGATATCTGAACGGGCCTTCACCGCGTGCGGCTAAATGTCGCTTACACAAGTTATTTTCGATTCAAGATGAAACAGGCCGCTTCCCCCTTCTGCACTCTTTGTGACGTGCGCGAGGACTTGAACCACGTATTATGTGAGTGTACGCGGTATAGAGCAGCTAGAACTTCCCTTGTAGTGTCCTTGGGTCGACCGCTTTCTAGAGGACTAACTCTAAGTGACGTGCTAGGCCCTTGGTCGAACGCCAAACGAGCATCTCGGGCGACAAAAGCTCTATTGTCTTTCCTGCGAAGCACAGGACTTGATCAGACTCTTTATACAGGACTCTAGTAATGAGCGCGTCATCTTCATCACAGTCATTATCATCATCTGTTCATTGATTTCATTTTTTCATACATCTGGTGTAGCAAGCTAGGCGCCTTGGCCAGGCTAACCTCACCAGTATCATTAAAGACTATTCTCTCTCTCTCTTTCTCCCCGAAATAATCAGAATTAATTAAAAATATTTAGACCCTTTTCTTCCCTCATGGTTGCAAATTTCACACATCCGAAATTGCGTCAGATAACCACGCACTCCCGAAACTTCTAGCCTCTAAGACCAGTAGTGTGGCTGGGCGTTGGTATTATGCGTCAAGCCTTACCAGCTACGATGGGAATCAGCTTGAATAACAACGAACACAAGGAAGGAGATACGCGACGCACTGCTGGTCGTGTACCTCTGGTATCATGTATCGCGCATACACGACACACTACTCATGATGCACGACACAGCGTGTGTCGTGTATCTCCTTTCTTGTGTTCGTTCTTATTCAAGCTGATTCCCATCGAAGATGTACAAACTAGCACAGACTAGAGCCATTCTGCCTTACCAGCTAGTTAGGTTGTACTTTCAAAATTCTTTCTCGCTTAGTTTTTCTTGAAAAACATGTTACTGCTTCCTGGGAAGCTACTCCCAAGCCCTCTAATACAAGCCCTATTGACTGAGAAATACGTTTTTGTATCCAGGGTCTTTCGTGATATAAAAAACAGAATATTGCCAAACCTGAAACAAAACAGAGGATAGCTGTTGGATTCATCTGTAACAGGTACAGGAGAACAGGTAGTGTTACAGAAATGGTTAGCTTTCTTTTCTTGAGTCGCTTCAGTCTAGGCGGGCCCAATTATTGTTTAAGCTGTTATCTAAGCTATAATGACGTCTCACCAATTTATTTGTAAATAACCGTTGTGTCCGCGCGAACACTCCTTTCAATAACGGCAAGGAGCTCGAACTATATCGGCAAATATTGGTATGTTCAAGTTTTTACCTCTCCCGGCACCATAGCAGCCTGGAATCACTTACCAAAGAGTGTTGTTGATAGTGCTAATTCTGAAGCGTTCCCCGCAAAATTGAAAGCTATGCCCGAATGAAGTATCTTTTAGGGGCGAAGTCCCTTAGCGGTTCGGACTGTCATCGTCTCCTGTCGTCGTCTCATGTCGTCGACTCGTATCGTCATAGTATCATGTAGTCCCGGTAATAAAACACCGGGAGACTCGTTTTCCAACTGCTCGCGCTAGAACTCTTCGTGATACAAGGGCACGAGACTTTTTCAGCAAGGCTGTATACCTCTACCCCCCAAATACTTGTACCCCCCAACGGTTTCATGTCCAAGGTGCCAAAGTTACACTTATACACTGCATGCTTCGCCCATTCCCAGGCTTCACGTTAGTGGAAATGGCCCGGGAGTTTTTATTCTTTCCGTACCTTAGTAGTGAATTTCTAATGTGCTTTTCGCATTGTGTGTTCTCACTTCTGCCTGGACTCAAGAGGGTCTGCAGGATTGTAAAATAAGTATATAAAATCAACAATAAAATAGAAAATTACATTTCCGTGAGTGCATCTCAAAATGCCGAGAAAGTTGGGATAGTAGTTACTTTCGGAATCTCACCGTTTGCGTTTCTTCCATTGGTTTTTAGTTTCACGCCCACTTTATGGGAAATTTTTCAGAAAATCATTTAGATTTGTGTGGAGTGCGATTCCATGTTAATGAAACACGCATACTGTCCTATTAGATGTCTGTTATTTTGGCAATAGCTATTCTTCACTAGATTCCATGAGAACGATCTACGACTGGCATAGTTTCGAGGGAATACTGGGCTCAGGAACAATTGCACCGCGCAATGTCTACCTTAGCTCTCTATCAGAGCTGCAATTCGATTGGGCATTCCAAATCTGCCTGCCCTGCGTCCCCAACGCTGATACAGTAAAAGCTCGTTAATTGGACTCGGTTAATTCGAACTCACAGTTGATTGGAACTGACGCCCAGGTCCCGGCACTGCCCTGTTTTTTTCAATGGGATAAAACTCCCGATAATTTGAACTCGGTGGTATCCAGAACGGTTCATTCGGACTGGGATCCCTTAGTTTCCATCGCTCCTCGCATAATACGTCGGCCCAGAGTGATTACAATGTGTCGCAAGTCCAAAACAAACCAAATTTACTAGAGGTGCAACACAATGAAACAGAAAAAAATTAACAGTGGCTTAGCTCGGCTATGCCAGGATATACGTAACGTGAGCTAAGGTTCAGCTGGTTATTCTTAGCTTTCCTGGTTGTCTAGGATTAGCTTGATTATCATGCTCACTGCTGCTTCAATGACACACATATGGTATACGCATTATGTGACACATGTATATTTATCAAGCGGCTCCGGCGCAGCGTCACCAATCGCCCCAGGGCTAAGCTGGTTCCACAGGCGCACGCCGGTGTTGCTGCGACGCACGAGCCATCGGTTCCACACCCGGCCACCTCTCGCATGATCAAGTGGACCGGGCTGCCACCGTGCGGAACGGAGCTCGGCGAAGACGCTAGGCGCGTGGTGTGTGAGAGCGACGCCGGGCAGCGAGCAACGTTCTGTGCGCCGTGTGATGTCACTGCTGTTCGCGCGTGCGCAGCACGGCTCTCCAGGAGCCACGCAAAACTGCTCAACCTCGGCCCGTGTAGCTCACGCTACAAAAAAAACAGCGTAGCGTGCTCGCTACGCTGCTGCGATAGCTTATTTCGCTGCTACGGGGCATGCCGTTGTTGGTTTTCTTTCTGCCGCGGTCGCTGGTTTGGGCCTGCGATCATGGGGCGTGTGCAACCAACATATAGTAGCGCCTACTTGGCTATAACGAGTCCAGAAGTGGCTTCTTTGTGTTCTGCCCGCGCAGTGTGGCTCGACGTCCATTCATTTTAGCGCCCGACCGCTAATTCGAACCCCGCTTAATTCGAACAATTTGATCGTCCCCTTCAAGTTCGAATTAACGAGCTTTTACTGTAGTTGGTATCTCGACCCTGCCCATCCAGCTATGCTCACACTTTGCGAAGAGTGCGTGCATTAAATAGATGGCTAGAATAGTTGCCTTTGCAATCCGCGGCATCGGACAATGACGGAATCGAGCTCCGCTTCTACGGATCAATTTATATATCTTCTTAATAGGGCTCGGTGCCAATAAACTTCGTCGCGGTGCAACGTATCGAAATCAGTCAATATTTTTTTTGCTGCACCTACAAATAGACCTTCTTAATAGGGCTCGGTGCCAATAAACTTCGTCGCTGTGCCACGTATCGAAATCAGTCGATAATTTTTTTTCTGTACCTACAAACAAACATTCCCGGATGCGGGCCTTGTAACATATCATGTACTCAGCGAGCTACTACCTGGAATGCAAGTACTGCTCCGTTCCTAACACTTTACACCATACAGTGGCAGTGTGCGGGAACCGCCGTACCACCCGTTGCCAAACCAAGCGAGGTTCCGCGGGAGACCAAGCTTACCGGCCCTGATCCTGAGAAGCAACTCTGGCTTGTGGAAAGAGTGAGGCGGACTGCCGGGGCCCATGGCATCCCGGACTAGGGATACCACCCACCCAGGACGGGATGCACGTCGTCTGCTCCAATGAAGTCTATTACTACTACTGCCGCTCCATTGCCGCCGCTTCTCGTGAACAGATGGTTACTTTAGGCAATATTTCGTTTCCTAGACGTTACAGCAGTCGGACTTCCGGCAAGTACATACCACCGAATACAGATTCGCTTTGAATACAAGCCACATTGTGACATCCGTTTGACCAGACGCTAAACACGACCCTCCAAGGCTTTCAGGTATAGTCCGTGCTTCTAACTGGAAGAGCCTCGGTTCGACCGCAGGCTGTGTTTTTCAGTCGTCAATCTTGAATGTAAAGGCGTATTAAGCCATTTGTACACACATCTCTTTTAATAAGGTGGGGGGTTAGGTATCATTCACGTTGCTTCAAAGGTAGGGGATAGATTATCAGGCTTTTTGTTTGAAGCTTTTCCCCGTCCCGGTATGTGCCTGTCGTGTCCTCTTTAGTAAATGGAATGCGGGTGCTTTTGGAGCAGCCGATTTCCCTTATTGTGCTCACAAACCCTACGAAACACTGTGTTTCTTTTCCACAACACGCTCTGACACAAAATATTCCCCACCCAATACTCCCCTCAGCGCATCTTCTGCCCCACACCAGGAGCACTATACCACATAGTGTGGAAATGCCCAAAAATACCAGGCCTTCCTCCCAATCCCAACCCTACCCCTTCACAGCGGGTGGCGACGCTGACCAGCTCCGACCATTGCTCCCAGCTTCTGCTGGTGAATAGGGCACTGAAGGCCGGCTACAGCCAGGGAGTCCTGGACTGAGGACACCCCTCACTGGTCCTGAGTGACTGCACTCACAACGGATTGGATAAATAAAGTTTTTCCTCCTGCTCCTACTCGGCCCGCCCGCGAATGTCTGTAAAGAAACAAGGTTATTTGTAATTTTGTTAAAGCCAATTTATGAGCGACTAATTCCTGGGACCACTAAGGAAGCCACAAATATAGGCTAATTCGGGCTCTCATCTTCTGAGGTTCATTGTTCTCAAGTTCCTATTTTTCTTCCTAAAAAATAAATCAAACGAAGCTAAAAACACCTGCCGAAGCACAACCAACGCTTTAGCCGTGGCTAATCCCCTCTTGTGGGTACTTGCCAACCCATCGAGGGCATCTTCATCATCGTCATCATCGGTCATCGCAGAGGAGACCAGACTCGTCACGCCGAAGACAGCTGTTCCCCTACGCTCGAGTCCGATTGCATTCAGTACCGGTATGCCCCATTTTGCCATACTCAATGTAATGATCGCAGTCAATGTAGCTATCCATAATTCCCCATGTTGATTACGGCTGAGCTGCGGATGCGTATTTCGTGCAAATGAATGCCTTCAACCAGTGGCGCACGCATAGGGGGGTGAAGGAGCCATGGCACCGGCTCCCTGCGAAGTTATCCCGCGGGGCAGGTGGGGGGGGGGGGGGGGGGGGGTAAAGTCAGCCATTTTACTTGCCGCGGTCGCTCAGTGGCTAAAGCGTTGTGCTGCTGAGATCAAGCACTCTGGTTATATTGCCGACCTCGCCGGCCGCTCTTCTAATAGAGGCGAAACGCAAAAAAATGTCCGTGTGTTCGAGATTTTGGTGCACGCTAAGATCCCCAGGTGGCCAAAATTAATTCGGAGCCCTCCACTACGGCGCGCGTGCTTCATCGTCTGTGTAGCGTCGGCGAGTTAAACCCTATTACCAAATCAAACGATCAGCCATTCTGAAACATTACTGGGGGTTGGGGGTATTTTAAAAAAAGGAAGAAACAATAGGAAAGATATGTTGCGTGGGGCACCATCACGACTATTTTTACTTTGATCTGAGTAACATTTTTCATTTTGCCCTTGTGCTTTTCTTGCTTTGTTTTTTCTTACATTTCCCCCTTTCATTTTCTCCTATGGTCTTTTTTTTTTTGTGGGTGAGGGCGCCCCCCCCCCCCTCACCCAATGAAATCCACGACAGAGTCATTTCGGCAGTTCAGTTCTCAACAGGACGCGTTCGCATAACTCAGACCGTAAAATACAACCGCTGTGGCTGTACTGCCTGTTTCATTTTCTAACAGCTAAAGGCAGCACACAGGGCTCACACCTGTATAGACGTTGTCTTAAGTCGTTCCTGCTTTGGGGCATTACGAAAAAGCGGCGGTAAATACCACATCAAAAAGATTAGGTCTTTAAAAGCTCAACCTATTTCACGGGATCACTCGCAGCGCCTTCTTTTGGGATGCCGTACATCAAGCTTCAAGGTTCCGACGGAGGCGTTTTCAACGTCGACGTGAACATTGCGAAAACATGCGCTACCCTCAAGATCATGCTGGAAGACTTAGGAACAGATGAAGACGACGGCGAAGCGGTGGAACTGCCGAACGTGAGGAGCGAAATATTGGGCAAGGTCATCGAATGGGCCACCCACCACAAGGACGACACGCCGCGACCCGAAGACGACGACGAGTCGCCGACTCAAATCTCCGCTTGGGACAAGCAGTTCTTGGACGTGGACAAGAGCACTCTGTTCGACCTCATGCTCGCGGCCAACTACCTGCATCTTCCGAGCCTGCTGGACGCCGCCTCCAAGATGGTTGCGGACATGATGAAGGGAAAAACAGTGGCCGAGATCCGCGCCACCTTCAACATCATCAACGACTTTCCCGTGCATCCAGCGGAATTGGCGGCGAAGAGACGAAAAATAGAGGACGCCTTCGGATGCTAAGTGAGGACTTCGTTTCTTGTCCAAATGACATTAAAAGTACAAACATTTTTTCTGGCTACGTATTTTAAGCACTAAGCTGAGTTGCTCGTGTTTAGAGCACAACAAAACACCTCAGATAGAATGGAACGTTTTAGATGCGACTGCATCTCATTTACTCGCCTTGTCCCTCCATACGGCGTTGTCCGTCCACACCCCTCCCCCTACACTATAAAAAAGGATAATAGTTAGCGGCGCCCGGTTTCGATCCCACGACCCTGTGGGCGGAACGTGAGGTACATGGTGCTCTTCCCACTGCGCCACAAAACCGAGACAGAATCAAATGCTACGAACGCGCCTTATATCCTTGACTCATTCAAACTACGTCTAGAAGCTACTGATACAACGCATGATGGGGCAATGATTAACACTTGCAATAAAAGAAAAGACGCTCCACCTTACAGCAACAATGATGGAGTAAAGGTCGTTGCGACAGCGAAGCCCCAAGCATACCACTTAGAGTGATTGACTAAGATTGGCCAATAAAACATAATGATAATCATAAAACATAATAATCATACGAGTTCCCGACACGTTTCACGCGATTTCAGAATCAATCCAACGGAAACACCAAGTGAACCCCACGATGCGTCGCATATACACAGGGTTCCCCTGGCGGGGAAGTGGGCGCAATTTTTTTTAATTGACCTAACTAGTCAACGGCGTCATCACACTAATCCTATCGAAAAACGGCACCTCTGAAGATTTTGGGCAAATGATGATCATTTATAATCTTCATGCTACAGTTACGTCACCTAATGAACTCCAACACCTATGCGCCTTATAAGCAAGCGCAATGCGTGTTTTCTCAGACATCTGCACGGAGGCAACACCCATACAATAAACATCTCAGCCAGTGCACAAGACTACGATTTAAACCGTTGGGTGGTTTAGGGTCGAATGGCAGTCGAAGCAGGCTTCCTAAATTTCCGGACGCAGATATGCGGGTACAACGCCAAGGGACGTCGCTATAGTTGCTGAGTCGATGTTTTCACGAGGACGAGTATTTTTACGTAGAAAGTCGGTAAGTTTCACTTTAAAGCTCTTGGCGCGGAGTCATTTTGCCCTTTGAGGCGGTCCATCCTTGCTCTCCACTCGGTTAAGTAAATGCCTCCCTTCGCTTTCCCGTTCACCTCTCATGTTGTTCCTGTTGCGTCGCGCTCCTCCAAAGGTAAAGACGCCAAAGGTTTGCTTAAATCATTTTAAATTTCCCGCGTTCCACTGCTCCAAACCGGGTGTCTCGACGCCAACGCTGCCCTACGGCGAAGACGCGTGTGAATCGAGGCGCCCTACTCCAACGTTTATAGAACCGTTTCCCTAGTCCACGTGCGTTCTAAGCAGGACGTGGAACCTATCTAGTGGAACCTTTCGTAACTCTTGCCACTTGATTTCTTCAAATGCCGCCAGAAGCTATATGGTGCGGGCGACAGCAGGCGACGGCGGAGTGATATTTTTTTCGTTAGTTGATGAAGTATTTAATCTCGCCAAAATCAAACATGTACGATTTTTTATAAAGGAACGCTGCAAATATCATTTCTGTATTAATTTGTTGTCTTATATATGTGTAATATCTTGTTGTTCTTCAGCAATATTGACAAGTATGAACATTACACCGGACTGAGACGGGCACATTTAGCTGTGACTATATAAGACTATTGCGCAGGCATTGTTTTACTTTGGCCGGCTGGCTGAATCGAGTCACAGACAGACATACGGACAGATAGACATACAGACATACAGACAGACCAAAATTTCTGGCTTTAAGTATCCCAAGAAAGACTATTGTCTTTAATAAAGTGTTCCAAGCGTACCAGTAGACCGTGCTACTGATGGTGCGTCTGGCCGCCAGGTTTTCCAATAGCGCATCTGGGCTTGTTGCCCTCTTGTCCCCTACCACGGCCAGGGAGCCGTTAACCGTGTACCATGGCATAACTGGGCTTATCAGATGGACTCCTTGGTCAGCTAAACGCTACTGCATTGCCTGCCGAATACTTCTTCAACGCATTCACCCCTTCCAATTCCCCTACCAGAATTGTTCACGCTGTGGGAACCCAGCTATACCTATTCACTCAATGTTGGTTGCCCCCAAGGTTCCTTTCCCTCCGTAGTTAATGAAGAACAGTGAGGAACGCTAGGCAACTCGTATCCAGAAGTATACGCACTTAACTGGTCACCCGCGCTGCCAACGTCGCCGCGGGCCCAAGCCGACGGCCAGCCAGCTCCCAAAAACAGCCGAAGGATCAACAAAGGGACATTTTCTCTCAATACCAGTATTTGTTGTACCCTCAAAATTGGCACATACAAAGTTGTGGAATCGGCAAATGATCACTTGTTGGAGAAAGAGAAAACAGGGTTTTTATCTCAAAGAAATTTAGGGCGATTTAAAGCATGCTGAAACCATGGAGGAGATGGTAGAAGTAAAAAAAATACGGTGCATGCCTGCAAGTTTCTATGTATGGGACGTTCTGTTCACCTGCTCTTGACCTTTATCTTCAAATTTCGGCCGCACTCGTCACCGCTTGACGAACCCTCGAGAACAGCACCCTGCGAAGTTCGGCCCGGTAACGTGTGAGCTACTTCACTTCGCTAGAAGTGGCACCAGTGATGTGAAAAATAACTGACAGCGTCCTTTTAAAGACGAAAGTCCTTTCTTGGCTACTTAAACTCGGAAAGTTTGCTCCATATGTTTGTAAGTATGTCTGCCTGTCTGTGTGTTCCTCCACTCTGCCTTTCGGCCAAAAGTTAAAAGAAAACTTCAACTAAAGTTACTTGAACCGCCTTCACCTCAGCTCGAGTCCGGTGCCAGATGGCATTAGCAGTACGAAGATTTTGAAAATCACCGCTCACATGTCGGCCGCTCTATTATTGCGAATTTTTTAACACTCATACGACCAAAGTAGCATACCAGATGATTGCCAAAACGCGCATGTAAAACCTGTGCTTAAGGGAGGGGATAGAACTATATCCAAACAATCTTTGACCCATTTCCCTAACTTCAGTTCAGTGAAATATACTGGAATATAATTATATTCACCTACGTCATGGCGCATTTAAGTGTAAGTAATCTACTATTGAAAGATCAACATGGATTAAGATATAAGCGACCATTCCTAACCCAACTGTCCGAAGTGGTATCCGACCTTCATAAATCTATTCCCATGTCCCTTTACACAGACGCAATAGTCATGGATTTTTTAAAGCTTTTGATCGCGTGTCCCACAGTCGACTTCTTATCATACACGCAATTACCCGGCCTGAATTTCTTTCTTCCAGCCACGTCATTGACTAGGAGACTGGCGTTTCTGGTATAAATAAAGAAGCCGTAAAGACACAAGTACCGGACGTTTTCTGGAACGATAATTTGGGGAATTGTAATGCTACTTGATGTACTGTCCTCATAATGGTGCGTAGTTCTTGCTCATGATGATTGCCTGTATGACCCTTATCGATTCTTATTTCCTAATTTCTGCTCCTCTCGGGTTAGGCGGTTTATTTTGTGGACGAAATGGTTAAACAATTCGTGTATTTAGCGATCGCGAGGTCAGTGCCACCTTTTTTCAGTGGAGTCATACTCAAAATTTAAGTGACTGTCTTTTGGAATACCATTTTTACCAATTTTTGCGCGATTTTTTAACTTGGCGTTGTGCCACCCAACGCTTGAAGTTCGAAAGGTAATGTAAAACCTAATGGTTTAAATGGTGAAATTGTTTGTGGGAAACTTCATGTACAGAAGACGTACACGAACATATATTTCGGTGGTTAATGTAAAGTTGAACACACCTAGGCAGGTTCACAACTGCATATTGTCACAGACTGGCCAGCTTGCCAAGAAACTTACAGGGAACATAACCGCCCATTCATGTGGCCGATTTATCTCTACCTGGGTATGTGCTCCGGTGGAAAGACGCTGGTCTATGACCAACGGAATGAAGAGAAGGCAGACGAAGTCGGAGTCTCCGCTCGACTGGGTTCACGCCACCAGCCCGCCTCTGTCCCGGTGACTACGGTGTCTTTTGTAAATATACCTTCTTCCTGACAACCTATCTCTGCGTTGTCACGTGAGATCTTTGGTGGTGGTGGTGGACTTCCTGTTTCCTGTACCTCTTGCCAGCGAGGCTTCATACCAACACGGAACTTCGGAGTGGGCGCAACGCTCGCGGCCACGCGATGCCTACCAATCCCCTTCACCGTTCATCGTTGTGTCCCACCCTCGGGACCCCGGCGACTTCACTGGGACGGACGACGCTGATGTAGAAGATTGGCTCCGCATGTTCGAACGTGCGAGTGCTCACAACAGATGGGAGCACACGCTTAAGCTCGCCAACACTGCTTTTTGTCTTAAACAAACGGCTGAGAAATGGTTTGAAACGAATGAAGCGAGACTAGCCAGTTGAGATGCTTTCAAAGTAGAGCTTCGAAAGGTGTTCGGGAAGCCCGTTGGTCGCCAGCTCGCAGCAAAGCAAGAGCTCTCAACACGTGCTCAAACATCTACTGTATGTTACGCCACCGACATGCACGTCGTATTGGCCCTATGCTCCAAAGTTGACGCAGGAATGTCGGAAACGGACAAGGGTGACCCTATCCTCAAGGGCATCGCCGACGGCGCTTTTCACCTGCTCATTTGTAAGGATTGCGCCACCGTTGATTCCATCATCAAGGAGTGTCGGCGATTTGAGCAGACCAAGGAACGCCTTACAGCTCACCAATTTGCCCGCTCGACTGAGTTCGCGCCACCAACCCGCCTCTGTCCCGGTGACTACGGTATCTTTTATAAATACATCTTCTTCCTGACAACCTATCTCTGCGTTGTCACGGGACAATATGGTTGTTCAGCCACATCATGACCATGACCGGAATAAGAACTCGGTCGCGAGAGTGGCATTCTCCAGCCTTAGTCTGGTATAAAAATATATATAGTCCCTACAAAAGGAACTACATTGAAAGTATTGTTAGCACGAGTGCTCGTGGGTTGCGCGTGTGCAGGGCAGAGTGCGTATTTGGCTGGCTGCCTGACTGGCTGGCTGGCCAGCTGCCTGGCCGGCTGGTTGGCCACTGGCTGGACGGCTAGCTGGCTGTGAAAGCTAGCTAAACAGTTAAAGACAAATGGTTAAACAAAAGCTAAATGGGTAAACTATGTGTATTTAGCGGTCGGGGGGTCGGTGCGGCCTTTTCTCAGTAGAGGCACTTAAAAATTTAAGTGACTGTCTTTGGAATACCATTGTTACCAATTTTTGAGCGATTTCGTAACTTGTTGGCGTTGTGCCCCCTATCGCTAGAAGTTGGAAAGGTAATGTAAGACCTAATGGTTCGAACGCTGAAATTATTTGTTTGAAACTTGCATGTAGAGAAGACGTACACGAACATATATTTGAGTGTTTAATGTAAAGTTTAACACGCCTAGGCAGGTTCACAAGTACATACGGCTGCTCCGCCACATTCTGAACAGGACTCAGCCGCTGAAGAACTCCGTCGTAAGAGGGAAACTCTCCCTCCTTAGTATGGTATACATATACATATATATAGTTCCTGCACATAGTACTACATTGCAAGAACGGTTAGCACAAGTGCTCGTGCTGTGCTCGCACTTGCGCGGCAAAGCCGCACTATAGTGCGGCTTTGACTGCCTGGCTGGCTGGCTGGCTGGCTGGCTCGCTGTCTGGCCGCAAGCTGGCTGGCCGGCTGGCTAGCTGGCTGTGCAAGCTAGCTTCACAGGGTAGCTTCCACGGCACGCTCTCGAGATGCATCCCGGAATTACCAGCAATATTAGGGGTCATGTAGTTCCTTACAGTTGTTATTTGGCAACACATGGAATCTGTGACGTCACGCAACTATTGTAGCTGAGGTCTCTACCATTCTTCAGCAAACAGAGGTGCGGGGATATGGGGAGTGCTGGATTCCTGCCTTCGAATGAAGGCGTTCCGCCAATGCGAAGAACCGACGCGCAGGGGTGTAGACGTTCACGTCTATGCCCCTGTGGCCACCGACAGATCACTGGTGGTTCGAAGCATAGGAATCTGAGCGTGTCGAGTCTAGTGTACGCTCTTTAGGAAACTTCATTGAGGCGGACGCATGTTTGCACTCGAGTAAACTTCAATCGGCGATGACTTCAAACCCCTAAAGAACGTTTGGAGTTCCTTCTCGTTCCATCGTCGCTTGGAGTTCCTTCTCGGGTTCGGGCTGCTGCTTGCCGAACAAAAGAACTTTTAATCGTCAACCAAGCCTTCTTGCCAGAGCCGCTCAACATATACATGTGCTGAACAAGTAACTAAATAGGGAAGTCGTTGTCTGGATGTTGACCATGTCTGCTGGCGCACCCTTGTGAATACGGGTCTAATTGCGACTACTATCACGCCACTACAGCATTACACAGTTGTGGCAGCACGAGGCGATGAAAACGGCGAGCCACAGAAACATACATATATATTGAGAACACAAGTCAGGAGCTGGCGGGCCAGCGGCAGCTATGCCTAGCCGAAGCCTCGGAGTTCCTTGGAGCACTTGGCTGCACGCGCCACGGGCCTCGCGCAGCGAGCCTCAGAATGGTTCTTTGTCGTCTTCGGCAGTGCTGCTACAGGAGGCCCTCCCCCAAGTAGCGGAGCCGTGGAGTAAGCTTGAAGGATACCACTGGGGGCCGTGTTGTGGATTGTGGCGGCTGTTGTGGCTGGGGTGGCTGGGGAGGGTGAACCGAATTTAGTCCGTCGTAGTGGTTTCGGCACCGCGTCACGGCGGACAAAATCGTAGGGCGACGTCACCAGCTCGATGGGCACATGGGGATCCGCACGTTGTTGGCAACGTGGTGCGGGTGCACGAACTGAGCGAAACGAATCTCGCAGTTTGGTCACTTAGTCGGTGGGATCAGGGCACGGTGGTGATGCTGAAACAGTTAAAAACGCTCCTGGCAGGCGTAGCGGGGCACCAAAGACCATCTCTGCGGGCGTGCAGTGTAGATCCTGCTTCAAAGTAGCCCGAAGACTCAGCAGAACCAACGGAAGGGAGCTGGACCAATGGGTAGCGTCCGTGCCCTGAGTGCAGTCTTGAGGGAGCGGTGAAACGTTCAACGAGCCCGTCGGCGATGGGTGGTACGCTGTGGTGCGGATGCGGGAAGTGCCAAGAAGGGCTAGCAGGTTGTTGAAGAGTGCCGACTCAAACTGGCCACCTCGGTCGGTGGTGATAGTTGATGGGACACCATAGCAGGAAACCCAGCCCGCAACGAATGCGTTGGCGATGGTTTGACTACGCCTGTCGGGAAGAGGAAACGTCTCGGGCCAACGCGTGGAACGATCGACGCAAGTTAGTAGGTAGGTGTTCCCTTTTGAAGGAGGCCAGGGCCCCAAAATATCTACGTGCACCTTATCGAATCGCTCAGGTGGTGCCGTACACGAACCGAAAGGGGCCTTGGTGCGTCGGTTATCTTTGACTTCTGGCATACGAGACAGCAGCGCGTCCCCTCGTGTACGTCCTTATTACGCCCGGCCAAACGAAACGCTTCGTCAGAAGGCGTTGCGTGGTTCGTATTCCAGGGTGCGATAGTCAGTGGAAGGCATCGAAAACAATGCGTCGGAAATTCGCCGGGGTGATTGGGCGCAAGGAGGACGTGAAAACGCCGCAAAGCACTGGGACAGCACACGATGGAGTGGGTGCCTCGCGAAGGTGCAGCGTGTCCGGATTTTCGCAAAGCGCTATTATTTCGCCGTCATCTCGCTGCGCTGATGCCAGTGAGGTGAAGTCAATGTCAGCCGACTTGTGGAAACTGGACATAGAAGCGGTGACACGTGAGAGCGCATCCGCGGCAGTGTTGTCCTGCCCTTGCACGTGCCGTATGTCCGTTGTGAATTCTGCGACAAAGGACAGGTGGCGGGCTTCACGAGGTGAACGTTTAGTGGAGCTCGACCGGATGGCGAAGGTCAGAGGTTTGTGGTCCGTCTGGATGTGGAACTCTCGACCCTCCAAGAAGTGCCGGAAGTGACGTACAGCCATGTACACTGCAAGAAGTTCTCTTCCGAAAGTGCTGTAGCGTGACTCCGCGGGTGACATCTTGCGGGAAAAGGAAGCAAAGGGCTGCCAGGCATTGTCCACAAACTGTTGCAGGACAGCTGCGACTGCTGCGTCAGATGCATCAGTCACTAGGACCAGCACGAGAAGGGTTGCCTGGGACATCTTGGTATTGACATTCTCGAAAGCGGTTAGTGCTTCTGTAGAACAAGTGAGTGGAGGTGCTTTTGGTTTGTTTCCCTTGAGCATGTCTGTCCACGTCTGGAAGAATGCGGCGGAGTTCGGGATGAAATGGCGGTAAAAATTTAGGAGGCCGAGAAACTCGCGGAGCTTGCGCATGGAAGATGGCTGCGGAAATTCTTGGATGGTTTGTACTTTTGCAGGCGAGAGGCGAATGCCATTCTTGTCTACATAGTGACCGATGAAGTCCAGCTTGTGAACACCGAACTAGCACTTGGTTGTATTTACGATAATGCCATATTCGGCAAGGCGACTGAAGAGCTGGCGAAGGTGGTGAATGCGTTGTTCTGCGTCCCTACAGAACACAAGCAAGTCATCGATATAAGCGAAGCAGAAAGCTAATCCTCGGATGCCGGTGTCAATGAAGCGTTGGAAAGTTTGATTAGCCGAAAGGCATGCACACGTACTCAAAAAGTCCGGACGGCGTGATGACTGCTGTTTTCGGAATATCCGCCGGCTCCACAGGAATCTGATGGTAGGCCTTAACAAGGTCGATCTTAGAGAAAGCCGTCGCCCCATGCAGTGGTGCTGAGAAGTCTGTGATGTGCGGAAGGGGGTAACGATCAGGAACAGTGGCCTTCTTAAGCAACCGGTAGTATCCGCAGGGACGCCAGTCTCCAGGTGACGGCTTTGGCGCCATGTGCAGCGGGGACGTGCACCGGGGGATGAAAACGCCGAGCCACATAAACATCTTATATTTAGACCACAAATGAGGAGCTGACGGGCCAGTGGCAGCTGTGCCTGGCCGAACACTCGGAGTTCCTGGGAGCACTTGGCGGCACGCGCCACGGGGCTCGCGCAGCGAGCCTCAGAGTGGGTCTTCGTCGTCTTGGGCAGTGCTGCTACACAGTGTTTTTACACTGTAGCTGTTCTATGGCTGAGCTTCACGCCATTCGGCTGTGGTATCGAGTTAAGGCCATTGCGGAGCAGGTCTTTCCGCCAAAAAAAGTCCGGTTCTCTGTACAAAAAAAATGTAAAACACTTAAAAAGAGTGCTGGAGCTTTGTTAGTTTACTACGATTTGCGTTCGGAACTTTCTTTGCAATATTGACACAGACGCTTGAGAAAGGCACATCATCATCATAATCATCATTATAATCATCAGTAAGTCCTAAGAAGAACGGGACGCACCATTCACTCCGAGTTCGTACAAAGAACAATAGAGCTGCAACCAGCTGAGCACGAGGTCGCGGGTTCGATTACCGGCCGCGGCCGCCGCTTTTCTGATAAAGGCGAAAAGCAAAAACGCCCGTGTGTACGAGATTTCGGCGCACGTTAAAGATCCCCAGGTGGTCAAAATTAATCCGGAGCCCTCCACTACGGCGCGCCTCATCGCCTGCGTTGCGTCGGCGCGTTAAACCCTACAATCAGAGCTGCAACCAGAACAACGCAAAGCTCTTAAAATGTCACCCATTTCAAAGAAAATGAGCCCCCTCTACAACAAAGGTAGAAGACAAGCAATAATGAACTTTAAAAGAAGCACATACGGGAAAAATCCAGATGCAGTATACACCGATGCCGCCATCAACCACCACGAAATATCATCAGCCGTAGTTGTAGATGCACGGGGCAAACTCCTGAACTTTCTCATAAGCAGAAAACAAACATCAAGAGGCTGAAACCACAGTCATACTACTCGCTGTAAGATGGGGAGAATATAAAAACAAAAACCTTGCCATCATCACTGACTCCACAAGAGCCATTATAAATCTAATATGCGGCCTTATTCCCACAGAAGCCAGGAAGATTCTACCAGCCGAACCAAAAGGCCAACATAGAATATTATGGAGCCCAGCCAGACGCGTAACCAGGAATTTTTTTCGGGGGGGGGGGAGGGGGGGGGCCGCGGTCGACCAAAAGATGGGACGGGGAAATATGTAGGCATGGCTTCTTGCGCGTTGTTTTTCAAATGAAGCTCGAAATAACTGACTTTAACATGCGATTTCGCTATGCTGAACGCTAACAGTAAAGCCCACCTTAAGGAGCTTAGATGATGCTGATGATGATAATGATGATGATGACCTAAATTCCCGTTCACCGGTCTGTGGGTAGGCCATGAGTGATTGGTTCGTCCGTAGAGCCGGCGGTTATGGGGGCACGCGCTCGTGAGCGTGATCATAAGTGTGCACATGAGTGGCGCGTGGTCCCCGAAGTTCGTCAGGTGGAAGTTAAGGCCAACACTGGGTGTTTACTATCAAGATTCGCGTGTTCTAGGTTTTCCTTTAGGAAAGGGACTAATAAGTTTTCGTTATCAGCTATGAAGTACAGTCGAGCACGATTTGAAGGTTGTCGCGCCAGCATCGAGCGGCCACGCGTGCCACCGTCCTACGGTTTCTTTTCGGAACCATAAAAATCAAGATTTCGCACTGTTCTCTCCCTTGTTGGCTGTTCCATACTACAACAATGGCCCGCACGACTGACTTGCCACCCTTTGGGCTTCAAGCTTCACATTCGTTGTTATCAAGCACCGTCTTGGCTGCCTTTTATGTACGCCGACGATAACGAAAGTAGCATGGAAGATTTGCTAAAGCTGGTGTTCTGCCTGCTTCATTTTAAAGAGTAGCTTTCCCGCGATAACCTTCGAATCGCAGTGGACTGTACGTGCGGCACATTCGTATATTATGGTGGTGAAGCTAGCAAACGTGCGTCTTCGTCATTAAGTAATCGCCTTGTTGTTATTTTTGTACTAGTAACGTGAATAGAAAACTTACGCTTAGCGGAACACCTTATCGCACTGCTGTGTGCTGTTAAATGTTGAGCTTGTTGCACGTTTCTTAAATTTAATTCTATTTCTATCCGTTAAATAGAACAGACATGGCTTCAGTAAAATTCCAGTTAAGCAAATACAGAATGCTGATTCTAACCAAGAGGGAGGTCACGGAAACAATGGAATAGTGCCAAAAAGAAAAACCTGTTTTGCTGATGTGGAGGAATTAGAAGATGGGCAGAGCAATGCTTTTCATACAGCAGAAATTATGGAACTGCAATAGTCAATGAAATGCGATGTCGGTAGAAAAATAAACATATCAAGGATTGATAGTTGACTGAACAAAACACAGTGACATGCTCCTTCGTGTGATTATACTTTGTGCGAGTGTTAAGACAAGGAATGACACGCTAAAGTCCAGACCGCACGTATGCGTATATGAGGTTTTTTCTGGTGTTCCGCCATTTCCTGGCCGTGCTGTTCCGCCAGCGAAACAGCGGAACTGCCTCGATCGGCTCGCGGTAGGTTCCCGGCGCTGCTGGGTGTACCCGGCACGAAATGCAGCCGGGCTGTTTATGTTGACATTTACAGCATCTGGAGCAGGCACAGGGATCATACGTTGACGTAGCCCTTGTTTTCAGCTTTATATGAGCAAGAATGTCTTTAAACCTGCAGGTTCCGCGCCTCCAGGCGACTTCAGGCGGCTCTTCCGGCTACTTAAACCGCACCCCAGCCTGGCACGAAACATTTGGGGGGGGGGGGGCGGCGGGAGCACGGGCCCGGTATGCCTCCCTCCCCCTCCCCCTGGCTACGCCCTTGAGCCCATCACAGGAAGGCCTTGAAGGAAATGAGAGAGCCGACTCCCTAGCGAGGCAAATCAATAGCCGCAGGGAAAGGACCACTCTTACACCCTCCCACCCTTCATGTCGCTTAATGAAAGGCTTTACACTCAACGGCAAGCGACAAAGACCATGCCCGCACCGCATCACACGTTAGATTCCAAAGAAGCACGAAACATAAGAAAACTACAAACCAACGTTTTCCCACACAAATCCAGACTTTCTCTCATGTTCCGAGAGAGATATAACGAAGAATGCGACAAATGCAATTTAAGAGAAGACTTATTCTACACAGTCTGGAACTGCCCTATAATTTGGCAACAGAACACCTACCAAACCTCTAGAGAGTCCTGGGATTTAGCACTGTCCAGCTCGGACCTTTCGACACAGCTATTGGAGTCCTGGAAAGAGGACTTCACCCATAACTCTTTCCACATTCCCTTCTCCCTATTTTCAAAAAAGTTTACTCTCTCTTTCTCTCTCTCTTGTCTACGCCCACTGCAGGGCAAAGGGCTCTCCCATGGATCTTGAATTATCCCGGCCCTGTGCTAACTGCGGCCAATTTATCCAAGCAAAATTCTTCATCTCTTCTGCCAACCTAACTTTCTGCTCTCCCTGCCACTCTTGCCTTCTCTAGGGATCCACTCTGTTTCCCTTAATCACCAACGGTTATCTTTCCTTGACAGTACATAACCAGCCCACACCCATTTCTTCCTAATTTCCACTATGTCCTTAACACACCTTTGTTCTCGGACCCACTACGCTCTCTTCTTGTTCCTTAACGTTACACCTATCATCTCCCATTCCATTACTCGCTGCGTCGTCCTCAATGTAAGTTGAACCCGTTTTGTAATTCACCAAGTTTCTGCCACGTAGGCGAGTACGCTTAAGATGCAGCTGTTATAACTTTCCTCTTCAGGAACAGGGAAACCGCTGTACTCTCCCGAGGCTATTGAGCTTTACTTTAGTTTTCGTCATTTAATATTCAGGCCCACGATTATACTATGCCTATCCAGTGTGGTAATCATGCTTTGAAATTCGTTCCCCGAGTACTCAGCAAGGCAACGTCATCAACAAATATGAGGTTACTGAGGTATTCTCTATTAACCCTTACGCCAACCTCTTCAAAACTCAATGTTCTTAACACCTCTTGTAAACGTGCTTTATAGGTGTTTTACTGCTGTCCTTATGGAGGACTATCGTAGCTGTTGATTCATTGCAGATATCCTCTAGTATTCTCAGGTAATGTTCATATACATCCTGATTCCACAATACCTGCATGACTGCTGAGGATTCGACCGAGGAAAATGCTTTCTCATATTCTATGAAGGCGACATATAGCGGTTCAGTATACTCCGCACATTTCTCTATTATCTGACTGATCGTGTGAATGTGGTCTATATTGGAATAGCCTTTACGAAATCCTGCTTATTTATTAGGTTGACTGAAATCTAAGGTGGCTGAAATTCTGTTAGCGATTACCTTGCTATGTACCTTGTATCCGCTTGACAGTAAGCTGATCGGCCTGTAATTTTTCAAGTCCTTCATGTCACCTTTCTTATGGGTTAGGGTGATTTTGCCTTTTTCCAAGATTCCGGTGCACTCGCGGTCATTGGGAATTGCGTATACAGGTTTGCCAGTTTTTCTAGTACAATGTGCCCGCCATCCTTCAAGAGGTCTCCTGTTATCTGATCCTCACAAGGGGCTTTACCCCCTTGCATTTCTTTCAACGCCTTCTTTACTTCCGTCGTTACCGATGCGGTGCCTACCTTCTCTGAACTACTACTTCATTCTGTATTATCCTTATTGTTACGGCTGCTGTACAGCTCTCTATATAACTTCTCGGCCACTGTGACTATTTTATCCCTATTTGTGAAGACATTGCCTTGGTTGTCTTTAAGTGGACACATCTGAATTTCCCCACGCCTAGACACCTCTTCACTGCTTTCAGGCTGCCTCCGTTCTGTACTGCACGCTCAGTTCTGTCCATGTACTTCCGCATGTAAGCTGTCTCACGCTTATTGATTCACTTCGAAAGCTCCGCTAGTTCTGTTCTGTCAGCTGGGGTGGAGCTGGCATGCTTTGCCATTTCGTAATTAAACCTTTCGTCCCCTGGGAAAGCTTACCAGTATACTGCCTACCGATCTTACCTCCTACTTCTATTGTACGCTCCATGATAAAGCGTGCAAGATTGTCGCTCGCTTCCTTGGTCGTAAACTCTGCTTCCTTGGTTAGAGAGGAATATCGGTGCTGCAGCGCGATCCTGAATTCTTCAACTATCCGTCTTACTGTTAGCTCATTGATTCGCATCTTTCGTACTAGCTTGTTACGGTCCCTCCTAATTCTACACTAATTCGAGATCCGGGGTTGCAAAGTGCATATAAGATGGCATTTATCACCACTTGACAAGCTAATAAGGCGTACGGTACAATGCAAGAACACGGTAATAAACTACACCCAAAACGTTCACAAATTTCGACGAATGCGACAAAAACACTCTCAACTTCGAGTTTTGTTCAGGAAGAAACGGGTAATAAAAAGTGTCTTAACTGCTGTGGCGCACCCGATGCGAAACCATTCAAACAACCTCGTCGTCGCCGACGACTCGTAGCTCGGAGCCGTATGACCACATCGCACAATCGAGGCCGGCAATTCAACGGGCGGCGGTCGAACAGCTCGTAGATAAAGATTGGAACTGCAGCCGGGCTGAGTTTCTGAGCGTTATAACGACGGCCTCAAGATCACAAAGCTACCGCATCATTGCAGGCAGCCCTCCGAACACTTTCTCCTTTCATTTCGCCATGCTTCGTCACAAAATACGAACATCACATGCCCTTCTTCGTCTTCTGCCAGTTTTGAAAGCAAAGCTTTACTAATTTCGTCCGGTGGTTTCGCCATCATGGAGTAAATGACCTACATTTGACCGCCGCTGCGGCGTACGGTACTCAACGAGCAAAGGTCTGCCATCAACAGCATTTGCTAGCCGCCGTTAGTACAGGGTAGAGTTCCTCTATAAAGCTCCCACATAGAGCTATATATATAGCTTCCTGCGGGATCTTTATAGAGGAACTCTAGTACAGGGTTGGCGCATGCGCCCTCTGCAGCTGGTTCACCGCCTGCCCACGTGACTTACTGCGTGGATGCGACTTTGTCCATGGATGACAGCGGTGCCGGGCCATCTTCTCTTCTCTGATCATTGAGCGGGAGCTGGAGGCTTTAAGCCGCCGGCAAAAAGTGGCGTCTTATCACCCCTCGCACATCGCCAGGCGTGCGGCTCCACTGAAGGAATGCCAAGCCCGCGAAGCTAGCGTCAAAGCCGGAGAAGGAGCGAGCCGTTTGGTTCGAAAAATGCCGAAACCGGAACCACACCTGTAGACAAAGGCTGCCTTTGGACGAATAGTACACTAGTAACGCACCACGTTACGTACCATAAATATCTTGCAGCTGTAAGCTATCGACGTTGCCATTGTCTAAAAAGGATTGCATATTCGATGTTGCTACAACTACGAAATTCGCATCCAAACATCAAACCATTGTAGAATGGACGTGTCACGGTACTTTTATGAGCTGTTTATGGGATTTTAACTCAGTCGTACATCATATGTATATTGTAGGGTCACGTATGCAAGAGATATAGGTACGTCAGTCCTACATCTTTTTTATTTCCTTGGCACAAACAAATGTTTTGAATCTACATCTAGCCTAGAGTACCATGATTTTGCTGGGAGAGGGAAGTATGCAATAAATTTACGTTCTTTAGAGGTTACCAAGAACCTCGGCCTGTTACGTCGGGCAAGGCTGACATTGCGTTGCGGGCAGTAGAATTTGTAATAAAGCACTGGCGGTTTATTCCCATTGGTTCATTCGTCTCCGTTAGCAGTGACATCAGGTGCCCCCAGGAAAGTGTGCGGGGGCCCCTGCTTTTTTTGTTGTATGTTAATGACTTAGTCTCTGTGGTGATGATACAGTGTATACATCGGAATGTTCGCGGATGATATCATAATCTATTCAAAAATGCAGTCGGCTACCGACCAAGACCAACTAGATAAGGCTTTATGTGACATTTCCTCTAGGTGTGACAAATGGGTCGTGAAAATTAGCACTAAAAAACAGTTCTTTTACGCATAACCAAAAACCAAAACCTCCTAATTTTCAGGTACACAATTAAAAACGCCTTCATCATGGAGGTTACCTACTAAGTTTATATACTTCTGTGTTGTATTAAACTCTAGATTACATTGGAATGAACACATTCAGCATGGAACTTCATTAGCGCTAAAAAAACTTGATCTTTTACGGCATAAGCTTCGAGGTGTACCTAGTAACTGAACTTTTAGCATACAATTCCATAATTAGGCCTAAACTAGAGTATGCAGTGGTTGTTTGGGACCCGTACACAAACGAAAACATTAACGAATTTGAGAAGGTGCAGAGGAGGGGTGTTCGTTTTATTTACACTAAACACAAAAGAACTGGTTCTCCGTCATGTATCATGGCACTAAACAAAATCCAACCGCTACATATTAGACGCCAAATTGTCCCCTTAGCTTTTCTAGAAACTCTAATTAGGTGTAGGACTTGATTATCACCCACACCATTCATAAGTCCGTTAGCCTCGAGAAAAACACGGCATACACAAAGCCATAGTTTATCCCCACACTTTGCCCGAACAAATACTTTTGAGTTTTCATACTTTCATCGAACGATGGAAGATTGGAACAGTTTGCCAGAAAGCATTTTTAGTGGAAATTTCACAAAAGCCTTACAAGAATATTTCAGCAACTTTTAATTAGTGACGTTTGTTATTTTACGCCGCTTTAAGTTGTTCTTGATTACCGTGCTTTTTAGTTTTATTTGGATTGCAAACCCTGTTATGCCTGTACTGAAATATATATTTCACCTTGGAATATTTATTTCGTATATCTCCATGCGAGTGTTGTGTTGATGTTACTCAGTTGTCTTTATTGCATTGTATAGTATTGCATTGTATGTGCATGTACATTTTTTCATGTTTTGCCCGTCCTGCTTGGACCCATTCACTTGGTGGGCATTATTAAGCATATAAAAATAAATATATCTTGGATGCTAATTGTTACAGTAGCGAGCTTCAATTCCTTAATAGTATGCTGGGGTGTTAAGCGATAACTATCCACGCTTGTGTGCTCGATTCCACGCACTCAAGTACGGTGTGTCACATCATGACGAGTCAATACAAGGCACAAGTTGAAGCATGTTCTCAAAGCTATGACATTGCCAGATATTTGGGTTGGCACTGGAAGCCGCTTTCCGGCCGGGACCGATCAGAGCCGCTTTCATTGCATCATCTCATCATTCATTCCATCGCTAATACAGCCGCTGCTTGACAGAAAAGTCAAGCCGACCACAACACACTCACAAATGAACCGAATAAAGTCTGCAAATGAAAACGCCACACCAGAAATAGGCGCGAATAAGTTGCAGCAAGCCTGCACTGACCAGCTTTAGTGCCATTGACACAATGGAAACCTTACCACCATTATTCTCCTCAGAAATTGGTCCAGGAAACACGGCTGCACTGGCCCTTCTGAAAACAATTTACCAAATATGCCATTAAAAACGAAAACCATAAAACAGAAATGGCACTGCCTATTATTGAGGACATCAAGAGGATTCAAAGAGCATAATACACAAGTTCAAGTAAGCGGGTATAGTAGGGCCCGGGCGGCCATTGTATGGCCCCACCGTCGCTTCAGCGAACAGCGCCGCCAATGGCGAAGCATTCGTCAGTGGAATGCCGGGGCGGTCAGCGCGTCGTCCTTGTGCCTGGCTTTCTGTCGTGCTGCTGTGCGGCTTGCAAATCCTAGATAATAAAAAGGAGTTTTTCAGATCGGTCAATCTTGGGTCGAGGCGACGTTCACGAGGCATGTCATGTGTATGATTTACACTAATGCTATGTAATTGCCAATCGCAGGCAACGCTCAGCTGGAAGTCGAGGTTGAAGTGCCAGTCCGTCTCTTCGTGCAACTTTTTCGTCCAGTATTGTTGCCTGCGTGCGGCTTGGTTGATCAAGGAATACATTGCAGCTAAGTGCTCCTGCGAACCGGTGGTGGACAGCCGATTAAAATATGCAGTGGCGCTGCCCTTTAGCAGTTGATGAAAAAACGGCGTGGCGTACGAGCGAAAGACAACGTTTCGGGGTACTTTTTAATATTTACCTCCCCTAAAAATGCTGAGGGGCTGCGCCACGTAACCTCGTTATTTACGGTAGAAACGCAGTTGCTATCACAGAAATACTTGGCAACAGAAATAGGGAAGCGTTTCCAGAATAAATGGCGCATGACAGTAAAAATTTATTGCTTGGGGTTACAGCTTTTTGCCTGCAATAAGTGTCTGATTCACACGTCAGACGTTTTGATGGCCGTAATGTCAGGTAATTAAATTAAAATGGTGACAATGGCAGTACCTTTCCCCTTCCCCATAAGTCCATGTGTGTGTGTCTTCGAACACATCTTTAAAACATTTTTATGCCGTATTGTGCCTCTCACTGTGAAGCCAGCACTGCTGAGGAAACTGGAGACCGAGCACAGGAATGCTCTTCTGGCCCGTGTTGCCTTAGCACGCTCGTTGCAATCTGCAAGCAGTGTCGCTAGACCCGGAGCCTAGCCCGAGCACTTTGCGCACTACAGCAAGCCCTCAATCCCATCCGACGGCTCCATAAGGCACCACATAGAGGCGCGCGGCCCTCCTTTCACGGCTGCTTCAACTACCTCACTTCCCAATGGGCAAGATTATTTATGATTTCCAAACGGTGAACAGTCTGCTCCGATGGATCCCATCATGCCTCTTTTACCCCACCTGACAATTGAGGTCACCATATCTGGCACCCTGCCTCACGTGGCATTAAAAAACATCACTCCGCCGTGTGAAATAAGGCATGAAACAGCGGCCTGCTTGGAGAACCTTTAGCGACACGCGCTGGTATTTACCAATGGGTCCGTACTACCAGGAACAGGAACCTACAACTCCGTCGCGCCTGCCTACCCTTCAGTCAGGACTGTCAGGCACTGCCGCCTGCCCGTGATCAGTAGCTCCACAACGGGGGCCTTGACTTGGCGGCGGATACGATAAAGATTTTGGGGAAAATCTCGTCTAATAGAAAGTAGCTATAATTTCAGATTCACAATCTTCCCTACCCCAGCTATGCTTGCGCCCACCGCAGCGGTCTCACCGTGACATATCTCGCCTTCAAGCTGCACAGCCTTAGCACAAAAGGCCTCAGCAGCGGTGCGTAGTTACGCCCAGCTAACCTAGGCATCAAGGGAAATGTGGACGTTGATCGTCTGGCAAAAAAAAAGTGCGTCACTCATGCACTTAGAAGAGTGAGGCGATTAGGCCCCTGGACGTGGCGCGGTACCTTATCCCAAGGGGCATCAAAACCATCGATCCGTAACCACCAAGTTGCACCCGGCATTTTCGCTCACCGGGCCGACCGCGTTCTCCTATTTCGTCTGCATATCGGCTTGCACCGCTGTGCAGAAAGAAGCCACAGGCGTGGCATCGATAGTTCACATGCCTGCATGCCCACACTGTCCTGCAATAGAGACACTCACACTTGCACTGTGAGAATGTCGGCAAGATTTGCAGGCTCGAAACTGACTTAATGCGTCATACGGGACACTCGAACTGCCTTCATGCACCTCTCCGAGCCTGCATGCTGTTCAGGGACGGTTATGCTTCAAATGAATTAAATCGCAAAAAAACGCGTTCTGTGCCGCGCTGAACTTTTAAAAGAACACAGCACTCTCGGACCGACTATGATGCTGCCGGTGCTCTCCGTACTGCGTGGATTGCAATCCATTATCTCTTCTTCTCCCATTCTATCCTCATCGCTGTCTCTCCTCCTCCAAGACCCAGACATGACTGAGGTGCCTTAAACCGAAGGACACTTATCGGCTAGGTCTTGTTCACCTTGCTGTTTGAATAAAGCAACATACACACTGGCCAACACATTGTTACAAATAAAATAAGCTTTTATAATTGTACCTTTTATTCATCGCCTTAGGTTTAGCGTTGATCATAAGAAGTGTCCTCACCAATTCTGTAACCAAAAGCGGACTTCAATGTTTATAGGTTTGGAGATATCGGTTAGGTATATTGAGCCTACTTGAAATTATCGGTTATTATATGGTGTATACAGTAAGCGGGTGATAATTTAGGCGTTCATGCGCTTTCGTTTAAGATATATTTATGGACTCCATGGCTACAAGACTATGTGGCCCCACATTGTTCACGGCTACGCTAAGTCTTCGGAGGAGAGCGCGAAAATGGCCTCTATTTATCGTATTGCCACGTCTCCACATGCATGTGAACGGACTTTTAATTTGTTGCATCATAGCCCAGACAACGACGACGAACGAGTGCTACCCGGAATGCATCTTAATCAGTGGCCGCCTCTGGCAGCTCGAGCGCTTCTCGGTCCAGAGCGTTCTTCTCTGCCGCTTCTTGTGTTAGCAAAGCCTAAGTAAAGCTTACGATCACCCCCAAACGCACATTTGTTGTACTCCTCACTGGTGAAGGTGTGGTGTACGATTACCCGATGTACAGGACCCCACCTGAAAGCCCAGTACGGCCCTGCTCTGTTGAAACACCGGTTCATCGGAGCAGCCACCGCCAATTCGGCCTGTCTCCTGAGTATGGGCTACTTCCGTGTGACGCGCCAAGACGCCAACCACTTCAACCGCAAGTAAGTGCGCAGACTGTTGCCACTCAGGTAATGTTCCAACAACCGCGCACTTCTCCCACGTTCCGTGGTGAGGTCTTTGAGGGTGCCGAAGACCGGCTAGAGCAGTTTGAGCGCGTCGCATCATTTAAGCAGTGGGATTCTCATTAAAATATGTAAAATGTGTACTTTTCACTGGACGAGGGTGCTAGGATGTGGTTTGAAAATCGCGAGGCCAGCATTCGTCTTGGGAGCAATTTTTCCAACAGCTGCAAGAGTCGTTCGGCAGCACCGACAGCCGTGACCGCACTCAGCGCCTTTTGGTGTCTCGCATCCAAAACCGGAACGAGACGGTCGCGATGCTTGCAGATGACATGGCACGCCTCTTCCCAAGAGCCGACCCCGAAATGTCAGCCGAAGAAATTACGGCATCTAATGCATGGTGTCAAGGAATGATGATGATGATGATGGTTGGTGTTTAATGGCGGAAGGCCAACGAGGGCAAAGAGCGCCAGAGAAGATATTAAATGAAACGAAGTGATTACCAGGAAAGGTAAGTATAAAACGTGTAAACCGGACATTTTAAGATCAATAAAGATAATGGTGATGGCTGGTGTATAGGGCCAGATTTGATTATGCATGATAGGAAATAAGGTTTAAAAACTTAACGTCTGACAAATACTTAAATACGCTTTTCACAGAAACCATGGCATCGTCACCCATAAACAACGATTGGTGTAGGGGAATATGTTGTCTGTAGAGTTCTCTGAAGTGTTTGTGTCGTGTTGTGTCAAGTGCCTTGCATTGTATGAGTATGTGGACCACGGATAGGCCCTCCCCACACCTGCTACAGAGGAGTCTCGGAGATCCCGTGAGCAGGTGCGAGTGCGTTACATGTGTATGGCCTATTCGTAATCTAGCGAAGGTAACTTCAATGTGCCTGTTGTGCGAGTCAGTAGTGTATTGTCCCCAGTGTGGTTTTATGACGTGTAGTTTGTTTTCTGTCTGTTCGCTCCTGTCTGCTTGCCAAGTTTTACGGAGTTGCTGTCTTATGTGTGGCTTGCGGTCTGTATAAGGTAGTGTTGTTATGTTTACTGTGTTTCGAAGTGCAGCATTGGCGGCCATTTCATCCGCCAGTTCACTTCCGCCGATGCCAAAGTGGCCTGGCACCCAACACACAGTCACCTCAAGGTTTGGAGAATACGCCACCGTAGGTGATTTGAAGACAAGGTTAACTACGTGGTTTTTCGATTACTTTCGGGATGACTATGCATGGACGACGCTTAGCGAATCTGTATTGATGACGGATTTAGGAATATGATGTTCAACTATCTGACTTACAACCAGAAAAATGCCATATGCTTCTGCCATAAAAATACTTCTATTAACATTCATGGTTCTATATGCTTCAAAATTCTATATGCTTCAATATGCTTCAAGACACCGCAGTGAACGTTTTAGATGCATCGCTGAAAAACTCTGCAGCCCTGTATTTATACTGCAGATACATGAAATGCTGCAAAATCCCACTTCTTGGTGTATTGTTCTTATTGTATCTTATGAAAGAGAGATCACATGACACAGGAACGAGATGCCATGGTACTACAAGATCAGTGTGGGATGATTTGAATGTGTCTAAGAAGGAGACGTCATGAATAGTCACCTCGTCCCTCACTCTCTGCGAGAAGGGAACAGAAATTGATGGGCGGTTTAAAAAGAGTTTAGTTGTGGACGTATCATTAAAAACTTAAAAACCGGTTTAAAGGGATGGTTATTTATTGATGAGATTTTGGCGGCATATAGAAGATCAACATAAATTCGCTGGTACGCTACGCACCATTTGTCGCACTCAGCATAAAGACTGTGGACAGGACTGGTACGGAATGGCCCACAAGGCAGGCGAAGCCCCAAGTGAAGCACTGGGTCGAGCATTTTAAGTGCTGTTTTTGTGGCTGACCCATACACAACACTTCCGTAGTCCAGCCGTGACCCCACCAACGCGGCATAAAGTCTAAGCAAAAGTTGTTTGTCTGCACCCTATGATTGGTGAGGTAAGACTTTCAGAATATTCATTCTTTTGAGGCATTTTTGTTTGAGTCGTTTTATGTGAGGGATGAATGTGAGTTTCTCGTCAAACACCACACCCAAAAACTTGTGTTCTCTTTTTACTGGAATTGGGTCACCAAAGAGTTTTACGTCGGGATCGGGCAGGACGCCCCACCTTTTTGAGAATACAACACAGGTACTTTTAGAAGGATTAAGTTTAAATCCATTTTCATCTGCCCAGCAGGAAAGTTTGTTTTACCCAAGCTGGACCTGATGTTCACAAATGAATATGTTACATGATTTGAAAGATATTTGAACGTCATCTACATACATCAAGCAGGATATGATTGGCGGCAGTGCCTTTCGGAGAGAGTTCATCTTAACTATAAACAAGGTGCAGCCCAATACGCCACATTGAGGCACGCCATTCTCCTGCACGTGAACGTTTGAAAGTGCCGAACCGACTCTGACACGAAATGTTCGTTCAGACAGGTAACTAGAAAGAGTATTCAGCATGTTACCTGTTACACCATAGGATTTTAAGTCTGCAAGAATGCCATAACGCCATGCCGTATCATAGGCTTTTTCGATATCAAAAAATACGGTCATGCAGTACTGCTTGTGTATAAAGGCATCCTTAATGTAAGATTCCAGTGCAACTAATTGATCGTTTGTGGATCGCCCTGCCCGGAAGCCTGCCTGGCAGCTCTCGAGAAGACCATTGTACTCAAGAACGTACACGAGCCTACGGTTTATCATCTTCTCGAGGAACTTGCACAGGCAACTTGTCAAAGCAATGGGCCGGTAACTGGCAGGAGAGGAAGGGTCCTTCCCTTCTATCAGGAAAGCCACTACTATGGACTCCCTCCAAGAGCGAGGAATGTGCCCCGAAAGCCATATGTTACTGTATACATGTAGAAGTGTTTCAAGGGTGTCTGAGTGTAGGTGTTGTATCATGGTGCATGTGATATTGTCTGCACCTGGCGCTGAAGGCTTACATGTGGTCAGGGCTGCCTTCAGCTCATGAATTGAAAAAGGAGAATTGTGAGAAGTGTGCGACTTGTTGTTATCACGCAGGGACTTCTTTTCTACAGATGTTTGGTGTTTCATGAAAGTGTTTGTGTAGTGTGCTGAGCTGTACACGTGTTGGAAGTGTTGTGCGAGTGTGTTAGCCTGGTCTTCCAGTGTGTCGCCTGTTGTACAGAACAGGGGCAGCCTGTGTGTCTGTTGTCCTTTGAGTTTGCGTATACATGTCCATACTTTTCGTGTGTCTGTGTAGGAGTTAATTGATGTTATGAATGTACGCCAACTCTCTCGTTTTGCCTCACGGCGCACACGTTTTCCGAACGCCTTGGGCCGTTTGAACAAAATGAGGTTACCCGACGTGGGGTACCGACAGAGGCTACCCCACGCCTTGTTTTGGGCCTCTCGCGCTCGCCTACAGGCCTCATTCCACCACGGCCTCCTCTGGTTGCGCAGGGCACCAGAGGCGGTGGGAATGTACTTTTCAGCGGCGTCGAGGATGTGCGCCGTGAGCAGTTGGGTAGCTTCTTCAACGTGTAGGTGTCCCAGGGATGTGTGGTGTAGTTTGGATGTCTCTGTAAATGTATTCCAGTTAGCTCTTGCTTCATTGAACCTGTTTTGAGAAGATGGACTGCATGGGCCTTTACCTATATATGTTAGTGAGGTGGGGAAGTGGTCACTGCCATAAGGGCCAGTGCCCATACCCCACTCAAGAAGAGGAAAGAGAACTGCGGAGCCAATCGCCAAGTCAAGATATGAGTATGTGTTATGTCCTATGTTATGGTATGTAGGCTGTTTATTGTTGAAAAGGCATGCTCCTGAAGATGTAAGGAATTTCTCTATCAGGCGACCTCGGACATCCGTGCGAGAAGAGCCCCAAAGAGAGTTGTGAGCATTAAGGTCGCCTGTAAGGATGTATGGTTCGGGCAGCTGGTCAACTAGCGCCTCGAAGTCAGAGCTTGAAAGTGCAACATCAGGAGGAATGTATATGGAGCATACCGTTATCAACCTATTAAATATTATTGTTCGAATTGCCACAGCTTCACGGGCAGTGTTCAGAGCGACAGGGTGGCATGCTAAGGATATCCGGGTGGTTATGGCCACACCCCCAGAAGAGTGCGTGCAGCCATCCCTGTCCTTTCTATATACCAGGTAACTGTTCAAGAAATTCGTATGTTTAGAATTCAAATGTGTTTCCTGAACACACATTACACTTGGCTGATAAGCATGCAGTATTTAGTATACACCGTCAAGATTATTCAAAAGGCCTCTGCAGCTCCATTGTATTATGTTTTCTCTTCCCGTTATGATGTGTTTGGAGTAACTGGAGTGTGACTATTTATGTAGGGTCTTTCGGGGCTTGGACTCTTGGAAGGGGTTTTCTGGCCTTCTCTACTGACCTGGACGTCGCAGCCCGTTCCTTCCGCTGCGATGAAAGCCGGAAGGGCTCGACGTCCATGTCGTCATCTGAAGGCAAGGGTGTGCCCAACGGACTGGGCCCCCTTGACTTGGTACACTTTCGTGTGTTCTTTGCCTGCGCCGCGGGCGGGGCAGGCGGTGGAGCTTGGATTGGCGCTGCTGTGGGCGCTCCCGTCTCCATCTACGTGCCCTCAGGTGTCCTTAGGGCCGGTGGAGAGGACACAGTGAGAGCGGCAGAGCTCCCAGCGGCGATCACAATCGCCACATTCACTGGAGACGTCACACTGGGCGATTCCTGACACAGCTGGACTACCAAAGGCAGTCCGGCAAGAGACGGGGCCCCCGCAGCCTCTACAGGTGTTGTAGAGGCAGCAGGTGGCTGCTCAGCTGGGGCCTGGGACAGCAACACATCAGCAGCAAGGCTGCACTGTGTCGCTGTGCTGCCCAAACGCCACCCCAGCCCCCGGCGGGCAGCGTCTGCATAAGATGTGGCCGAAAGCAGCTTGTGCTTCTGGCGTGCCTCAGGAAAGGTGATGTTTTCTGTTACTTTCATTTGTAGAATTTCTCTTTCTGCTTTGAATTTTGGGCAGGTTCGCGAATAAGCAGCGTGTGGGCCACTGCAATTCGGGCATTTCACTGTGCTGTTTCGACAGTCATCCGACCAATGGTCAGACTCTGAACATTTAGGACAAGTCAGCTTTCCTCGACATGATAGAGTTCCATGGCCGTATCGTTGGCATTTAAAGCATCGCCTGGGATTAGGGACATATGGTCGTACATTGCAGCTTAGGAAGCCCACTTTGACCTTTTTGGGTGGGGTTGTGAAATCAATGTTAGGACAAGATGCTTTGTTGGGATTTCTTCATTTGCTCTACAGATTACAATTCGTTTGACAGAAGTTATTCCTTGAGGTTGAAGCGCCTGAAGAAGTTCCACCTCTGTCTCAGACTGTAATTCCTTTTCTGAGATTACATTTTGAGAGGAGTTGAGGGTTCTATGTGGAGTCACAGTAACAGACAGGTCAGCCAACGTGGTCTGTTTCAGGGGGTTTTCGCTTTGATTTTTTCTTTTTGCTTGAACAAGTTGGTCACCGGATGAAATCTTCTTAGCATCATAGTCTGAGCCGACCACAGACTCAGTGCATTTGGTCAAAAGAATGATGGACTTCTTGCCAACAGGGGGGTCCCCTGTGGAATGAACTACAAGATGTTTATAGAAATGTTCTGTCTTCTCTTTAGCAAGTACTTCGGTGCGGACTCTTTTGTGAGGCCGATCATTGGAGGGGGGGTTTGAGAAAATACTATACAGCATGTATAAAAGCAGGGTGACGGGGGTACTTTCTCCTTTGACATTACCCTGGTAGTCAAAGAGGTCCCGGAGCTCCCTGCCTGGTAGCCAGGCAGGGAGCCCATCGGCCAGAGCTTGACCAAGGCTTCGATGGCCACCGTGAGAGGTTTCTACCCTTCACCTTAAAACTCATTGCCACAGTCGGTTACAACGTGAGTATGTGGGCTCGGGGTCCGCGGTGTCACCAACACCGTCACCAAGACTGATCAAGGTGCCCCGTGCGGGGTGGTGTCAAGGAACAACTGTTCGCTAGCCTCATACGAAATCCTCCCCGTACAGTGAGGGATATCATTAAGGAGGCCACATATATCTAGAGTGCCCTGCAGGAGAGATGCTGGCGGTAAGATCGTGCTACCGGCGGGTATCCAAGCACTACGACTGCAGTGACCGCATCCAGTGACAGATCACTGCGTGAGCTCGTGGGATCGCTAGTTATAGCTGAGGAACTACGCCTGCACGCGATAGGCTCTTTGAACATTTCGCATGTTTCTATCGTCGACGTCGTGCGTGAGGACATCTGGCAAGTCTTGGCCATTCCGGAGAACCAGCCACAACATATCCAACCAAGTTACGTATCGGTTGACCGTCGTCACCCACCTATACCAACTATTCCAGTGCCTCAACGGGGGCCTCCGACTGATCCCTGGCCTGAGGGTGAGCACACAATCCAGGATCGTCGTACTCAAATGCAGACTTCAGCTGGGCGACAGGTATCGCTTGGCCTTGGCAGATTCCCACTCGCCTTTTCCCCTCTCAATTTGCTCGACCACGTCAGCCTTTATCTCGCGGGCGCGAGGCGCGGGGCTGGCGGGCTACTTGGACGCCGTGGAGGGAAGGGGGACATAAAATAAGCGCCTCTTTTTTTAAAACGGGATTTTAACTAAATGTTCGCAAATTACGCGAGAACGCGCTAAATATAGTAGCTTAATAGCTTCTTAGCCCACCTGTCGCGTAAGACCGTCTACAAGGCCGGCATTTACCCGCACCCTGGTCATACGACGCTTTTGCGCGGTCACTTGAAAGTCATATTATCGGGGTTCCACTGCATATATATATATATATATATATATATATATATATATATATATATATATTTATATATATACCGTAAAAACCCGCGTATAATACGAGGTTTTTTTCCAAATTTTACTATGTAAAATTTGTGCCTCGTATTATATGTGGATACCAAAGTTTTCAGCCGAAAATTTGCACTTTCGGTATCAGTTTCAGCGGAGGGTGCGCCATCTTGCGGTGGCGTTAGCTGGCTGCTGCCATAGAGTTTATACTGTAAGAAACTCTATGGCTGCTGCTTCTCTCAGCCGGCGCCATTTTAATATTTTTGACCACGCCAAGGATCGGCACGTTCACCACAAGTCTATCACTGTGTCGGGTGCAGGAAGGCAGTATTCGACTGCAATTAAAAAAGTTATTTTATGTGCCGAGACCATCAGGAATTGCGCCGCAGGACGGCAGTTCGGCGTCACCGAAGGCAGCATTCGCGGGTGGAGAAAGCAACTGGTGCTTGACTGGATAAAGTCTGTGTGGTGTCGGCGGCCTGGAGCACTGTTGGGGGTTCCCGTCTGTGCTCGTGTCGGACGCCTTTCACTGCCACCTGGCCGACTCCGTGAAGAAGTTGTTGCGCGAACCCCGCACCGAGCTCATTGTCATTCCAGGAGGAATGACATCCCAGCTGCAACCGCTAGGCGTTAGCATCAACAAGCCTTTCAAAGATTGCCCCATGTCCTGCTACCAAGAGTGGATGAGGTCAGGAGACCCGTAAGTGACAGCTACCGGATGGCTGACGCGGGCTTCTCCAGCGGTGCTTTGTGGCTGCATCCCAGAGGAGCTCGTCAGTCGCTCTTTTAAAAAATGGCCATCTCGAACGCCCTTGATGGTGAGGACCACTTTCTGTGGGAAGACATTTCCGACAAGGCGACTTCAGGAGGCAGCGGCAGCGAACCTGACGATGACTGAACGGACGTGGGGAGACAGTGCCAGCGAGAACTGAGAATGACTGAACGGTAACTGCAGTGCAAATAAATGTTTTCTGTGCTCTTTACCTCGCATTATATGCGGATGAAAACTTTTTTTTCTGATTTTACTGTCCCCGATTTACAGCTCGTAATATACGCGGGTTTTTACGGTATATATATATATATATATATATATATATATATATATATATATTGTAAGGCAATGGAAGACGCTGCACTAGTCGGCAGCAGTACCAGTGTACTTGGTTTTATTGGCCCATCCGTGACTCAACAGAACAAGCCACTCGTGATGGTGATTATGTACAGATGATGATTTTAATGGGTATGCACAAATGAGAGATTGGCCCCACTAACTCACGGCGATTGGCCACAGCCATAAGTGTCCTACAACGCAGCAATTACCCATACTGTTGAATGCGCACACACACGCTCACACTATATATATATATATATATTGAAGAGGTGTTTATTGGCAGGGAATGGTAGCGTTCCAGGTGACGGTGTTCAGGTAGGCACTGAGACTAGCCGGAGCGATGATCACGTTGCAGCGAGCTATCAGAGATCGTGGCGCGTTCTCTCCGAGGCCGGTGCTACCTCCTCGTCGTCTTCACAGTCCCCATTCACTACTTACCCATTATGGCCCATGGCCACCGTATCAGAGCATACCCACACGGGGCATAGTGCGTCCTTCGCAGTGCCTGATAGCATACTCTAAGTGGGCAAATCTTTTGCACTACAATTACCCCCCGCGGACATAAGAAGCCATCCTGGTGACCTAAGGGCAAGATAAAACCATCGGTTCGTGGTAAGGCTTGAGACGGTCAACGTGCACAGTTTCGCGACCGCGACAACGAAGGTCCGGAGACAACGTGAGCGGCTCAACTACGTAGTTCACTGGGGATGCGCGCTCGATTACACGGTAAGGACCATGATATTTGGACAGCAACTTCTGAGCAAGACCAGGAACAGTCGAGGGTATCCACAGCCACACAAGAGAACCGGCAGCGAACTCAGGGGGCGGTGTTCCATCGTCGTGACGCTGCTTCTGGTGAGATTGCTCCTCAGAAGTCAGGGCCCGGGCGAGCTGGCGACACTCTTCGGCGTGTCGAGATGCCTGTGACACGGGGGTACATTCAGATGCATCTGGTCGGTACGGCAGGATGGTGTCGAGCGGACATGACGGCTCGCGGCCGTAGAGGAGAAAGAAAGGCGAAAACCCCGTAGTTGCTTGAGTGGCGGTGTTGTACGCATAAGTTACGTACGGAAGAACGTGGTCCCAGTCGGTGTGGTCTGCCGAAACATAAGTTGCCAACATATCGCCCAGTGTCCGATTAAATCTTTCTGTGAGCCCATTGGTCTGTGGATGGTAAGAAGTAGTGGTGCGGTGGATAACGTTGCACTTTGCGAGCAGGGCTTCAATTACTTCAGATAGAAACACACGGCCTCGGTCACTGAGCAACTCTCTAGGGGCACCGTGACGAAGAATGAACCGGCATAGGAGAAATGAGGCGACCTCGCGGGCGTTAGCGGCTGGTAGTGCGGCGGTTTCAGCGTATCTCGTTAAGTGGTCTACCGCGACGATGGCCCAGCGGTTTCCAGACGCCGTGTAGGGGAGCGGCCCATACAAATCGATTCCTACGCGGTCGAAAGGTCGTACTGGACACGGCAGGGGCTGCAACGGAGCCGGCGGTTGGTTTGGTGGGGACTTGCGGCGTTGACATTTTTCGCAGGAACGGACGAACTTGGCGACAAAAGTGTACATTCCACGCCAATAGTACCGCATGCGGAGACGTCAGTATGTCTTCAGTACACCAGCATGACCACACTGCGCATCGGCGTGAAAACATGCGCAAATGTCTGAACGGAGATGGCGGGGAATAACGAGGAGCCACTTCCGGCCGTCTGCGTTACAATTTCGGCGGTACAGAAGCTCGTCACGAATAGCGAAGTGAGTGGCCTGTCGCCGTACAGCGCGAGGGGCGTTTGGCGAAGCGGGGTATGTCAGACAGTCCAAAATAGAAGTGATCCAGGGATCCTTGCGCTGCTCGCGAGGCATGTCGTCAAGTGACAGAGAGGACAGAATTCCGTCTATGGATGACAAAAAGGCACTGTCGGCGGTCACAGGAGAGCGTGAGAGCGCATCGGCATCGGTGTGTTTGCGGCCAGATCGAAAGAGCACTCGAATATCGTACTCTTGTAAGCGAAGGGCCCACCTTCCAAGACGGCCAGACGGATCCTTCAAAGAAGATAGCCAGCATAGGGCGTGGTGGTCGGTTATAACGTCGAAGGGCCTGCCGTACAAGTAGGGACGAAATTTGCTGATGCCCCACACAATAGCCAGGCACTCTTTCTCCGTGACAGAGTAGTTTTCCTCCGCTCTTGTGAGTGTCCGGCTCGCATAAGCAACGACGTATTCGTCGAAGCGAGATTTCCGTTGGGCGAGCACAGCGCCCAGGCCAACACCGCTAGCGTCAGTATGAAGCTCAGTGGGGGCCGACGGGTCGAAATGGCGGAGGATCGGTGGACACGTAACCACAGAACGGAGCTTTTTGAAAGCCTCGTCACAGTCTGAAGACCAATGAGCGATGTCTTTGGACCCGTTCACGTTCAGAACCTTCGTTAGAGGTGCCGTTATCGACGCAAAGTTCCTCACGAATCGTCGGAAGTACGAGCAGAGGCCGATAAAGCTTCGGAGCTGCCTGGTGGTGGTGGGCTTAGGAAACTCGGCGACCGCACGAAGTTTGTCAGGATCAGGACTGACGCCATCTTTGGACACAACGTGACCTAAAATTGTAAGTTGGCGGGCAGCAAAGCGGCACTTCTTGAGGTTAAGCTGAAGTCCTGCATCAGTGAGGCATTTCAAGACTTGTCGGAGGCGGGTAAAATGCGTGTCAAAATCGGAAGAAAAGACGACAATATCATCAAGGTACCAGAGGCAGGTTTTCCACTTTAGGCCGCGCAAAATATTGTCCATCATGCGTTCAAACGTTGCTGGCGCGTTGCAAAGGCCAAAAGGCATGACGGTAAACTCGTACAAGCCATTTGGTGTTCCAAAGGCCGTTTTCTCTCGATCGGCATCCGCCATGGGGACCTGCCAGTAGCGAGACCTTAAATCAAGGGAAGAAAAGAACTCGGCTCCTTGCAAAGTGTCGAGGGCGTCGTCGATTCTGGGGAGAGGGTAGACATCCTTGCGTGTTATTTTGTTGAGTCGGCGATAATCAACACAGAAGCGAATGGATCCGTCCTTCTTTGTGACGAGAACAACCGGTGACGCCCACGGGCTGTTCGAAGGCTGTATGACGCCACGTTCAAGCATGTCGTCCACATGACTGTCAATAACGCCACGTTCTTTGGCTGACACACGATACGGCCGTTGTCGTAATGGCGGGTGAGTTCCTGTGTCGATGTGGTGAGTAACTGTAGATGAGCGTCCCAAGGAGGATGTCTGGCAGTCGAAAGACGAGAGAAACTCTTGAAGCATGGCGAGAAGGAGGTTTCGTTCAGGCGCAGGAAGACTCTCGTCGATTGAGCGAAGGAAAACCGAGGTATCCGGGGCTGGAGCGGAGGGGTCGAAGAGAGCAAGTGAAGTGTCCGATGAGTTATCGGGAACGTCAGTGGCGAGGACGGTGTCAATCTCTTCTACACGACCCAGGCACTCACCACGAAACAGTGTAGCTGGAGAGGAATAGGGGTTGCAAATAAACATGGAGCTGAACCCATGCTGCATTTCTAAAACTGCGAACGGCAGCGGGAAGCATTGTCGGAGGCAAAACAGCTCGGAAGGGCTGAGCAGCACTGTGCCGTCCGGAACTGAGTCACACAAAACGGGTACAAGTACGGCAGAGCTAGGAGGAACGTCGGTGTCTTCGGCGACAACTAGGCGAAAAGAGGCAGGGTGTTCGTCCGATGAGGCGTCTTGAACTGAAAATAACTCCAGCTGAGCACGGGCGCAATCGATCACGGCGTGGTGGGTCGACAGAAAATCCCAACCGAGAATGACGTCGTGGGAGCACGAAGTGAGCACGATAAATTCAATGGGGTAAGTGATGTGTTCAATGGTGACCCGTGCTGTGCACGCAGCAACAGGCCGGATGTGTTGTGCGCTGGCGGTGCGGAGTGTGAGGTCGGACACTGGCGTCGTCACTTTGCGTAATTTGCGGCAGACCGTTTCGCTGATTACTGACACGGCAGCACCACTATCGACAAGGGCGATTACGGCGAGTCCTTCAACAATAACATTAATGGCATTATGTGGTGAAAATCGAGGACTTAAGGTTTTCGACGTGGACGCAGCTCTTGCCTCAGGAACTGCGGCGAATAGTTTTCCTCCTGTGTTGGGTAAACGCGGGGACGCATTGGCGAAATAGATCGGCGACGCGGCGAGGACGACCTGCGGCTGTTGAATGTCGGTCGGGCGGCAGGAGGCGAGTTCGACGGCGGCAAGGGGGACTGCTGACGAAGTGGCGGCTCATACACGACGTAGGACGGCGAATGAAACGACTGATCGTATGAGACGGCTTGGCGGCGACAGTAACGGGCGACATGGCCGGCGACACGACACACGAAGCAGATAGGGCGGTTATCAGGCGTTCGCCACACGTTGGGCGCATGAGGTGCTGGTCGGGGCGGCGACACTGACGGAAGCTGCGGCGATCGTGGGGCGCAAAGCGGTGCCTGCTGGCGAGGTCGTAACAATGCTGCTGTGTAGGTTAGCGGCGACGATATGGGAGCAGCCACAGGCCCGGATGGGCAGGCCGAAGGGAGAGCATCGGCGACTTGTTCCCGTATCGCTTGCTGAAGTGTTGATGACAATAGGGACGCTGACACCTTAGCGGGTGCACACGATAGAAGACATAGTTGACGCGCGATTTCTTGGCGAATAAAATCTTGAATGTGGGGCATCAGGGAAGACTCCTCTCTGCCGACGACCAATCCCGAAAGGGGCTCTGCCGGCCGTGACACTGAGCGCCGAGTGAGAAGCCGCTGCTTGCTTAGCTCGTCGAAGCTCTGACACCAGTTGATGACGTCCCCGACAGTCTGTGGATCCTTACTCAGCAACATCTGAAAGGCGTCGTCTATCTCCTTAAGGAGATGCTTGATCTTGTCAGCCTCGCTCATAGAAGTGTCTGCCCGCTTGCACAGGCCGATAACGTCTTCTATGTAACTCGTGAATGTTTCGCCTTTGTTCTGCGCCCGCTCTCGCAAAAGTTGTTAGGCGAGAAGTTTCCAAACGGCTAGGCGGCCAAACACTTTCAGAAAATAGGTCTTGAAAGCTGACCAAGACTGCAAGTCGGCTCCATGGTTCAGGTACCACGTCTCAGCGAGTCGCTTGAGGGAGAATGGGACATTGTTGAGCTTCATCCTGTCATCCCATCTGTTATGTGCGCTCACCCTTTCCTACGATGACAGCCAATCCTCGATGTCCTGGTCGTCATCGCCATAAAACATGGGTGGGTCTCGCTCGCGGATTGCACCGGAACAGACGATCGGGGGTAGCGAGGGAGACGTCATTTCCCGAGGGTCGTCAGTGGACAGGACACGACGGAGACTTCTGCTTCGTAACTCCAGGCTGCGGTGAGGACGGGAACCCGCACACTCCACCAATTGAAGAGGTGTTTATTGGCAGGGAATGGTAGCGTTCCAGGTGACGGTGTTCAGGTAGGCACTGAGACTAGCCGAAGCGATGATCACGTTGCAGCGAGCTATCAGAGATCGTGGCGCGTTCTCTCCGAGGCCGGTGCTACCTCCTCGATGTCTTCACAGTCCCCATTCACTACGTACCCATTATGGCCCATGGCCACCGTATCAGAGCATACCCACACGGGGCATAGTGCGTCCTTCGCAGTGCCTGATAGCATACTCTAAGTGGGCAAATCTTTTACACTACAATATATATATATATATATATATATATATATATATATATATATATATATATATATATATATATATATATATATATATATATATATATATATATATATATATATATATATATATATATATATGTAGAACAGAGACGTACGGGACGAGGGATTCCGTAAGGACACATATCAAAGTTGCAGTCCTTATTGCCAGTGCTGTTTGGCGTTTTAACAGTGTTTCATAGTGCCGAATGAGGTATGATTGCCTTTTTTTTAATGCAGGAATAAATAATAGAAAATTCAAGTCGAGAAAAAATGCGCCGTTTTTTCCGGAAGCGGAAATCGAACCCACAACCTCCGCATAACGCGTGCGGTGCTCTACCATTGAGCTAGTTCCGCGGCGACTCCCCTCTCGACTATACCGCGGGGTTTTGTATTTACGACTGCTCAGAGCCCGGTCAACTAGCGCCGCCCCTCGACCACCGCGGGAAGACGTAGAACGTCTTTTCCCAGCGGCCGCACGTAAGACGTGGTCGGAAGTCGGGGATAGCCAAAGGCATTTCAGACTGCTGAAGCCAGAACCCTCGTAATGCATTTGTAGAACAGAGACGTACGGGACGAGGGATTCCGTAAGGAAACATATAAAAGTTGCAGTCGTTATTGCCAGTGCTGTTTGGCGTTTTAACCAGTGCTGTTTGGCGGAACTAGCTCAATGGTAGAGCACCGCACGCGTTATGCGGAGGTTGTGGGATCGATTCCCGCTTCCTGAAATAACGGCGCGTTTTTTCTCGACTTGAATTTTCTATTATTTATTCCTGCATTAAAAAAAGGCAATCATACCTCATTCGGCACTATAAAACACTGTTAAAACGCCAAACAGCACTGGCAATAAGGACTACAACTTTGATATGTGTCCTTACGGAATCCCTCGTCCCGTACGTCTCTGTTCTACAAATGCATTACGAGGGTTCTGGCTTCAGCAGTCTGAAATGCCTTTGGCTATCCCCGACTTCCGACCACGTCTTACGTGCGGCCGCTGGGAAAAGACGTTCTACGTCTTCCCGCTGTGGTCGAGGGGCGGCGCTAGTTGACCGGGCTCTGAGCAGTCGTAAATACAAAACCCCGCGGTATAGTCGAGAGGGGAGTCGCCGCGGAACTAGCTCAATGGTAGAGCACCGCACGCGTTATGCGGAGGTTGTGGGTTCGATTCCCGCTTCCGGAAAAAACGGCGCATTTTTTCTCGACTTGAATTTTCTATTCTTTATTCCTGCATTAAAAAAAAAGGCAATCATACCTTATTCGGCACTATAAAACACTGTTAAAACGCCAAACAGCACTGGCAATAAGGACTGCAACTTTGATATATATATATATATATATATATATATATATATATATATATATATATATATATATATATATATATCAGGGTGTCGAACCGGAACCGAACCGAAAACCGGAACCGAACCGGTATTTTTTCCGGAACTGAACCCGAACCCGAACCGTTATTTTTTGAGCACGCTGAACCCGAACCGGAACTGAACCGGAAAAAGAAATAACGGTTACCGGTTCATGCCGAAACGGTTCAACCCTCTGTTGTTGATATTGCACAGTCAATGCAATTCACGCCTTTTTTTCTTTCCCGTACCATCAACTTCGTACTTGCTCGCGCACTTTCCCCTCCAGACAATTGAACACTATCACGCTTTATGTAACAACAGGGGAAATGAATAAGCACCAATGTAGCATTGGTCTGTTGCTGCTGGAGGCGCGAGCGTAGTGCAAGCTGACCAAACGAAATGTCATTCTCGGCAGCTTGCAGGTGATATAAAACGACTTTGCCCTTCCCTAGCTGCGACTTCATTGGAGAAATCAGGCTGCAGGAGTGCTCCACTGCGCAACAGCGAAAGCTCACACCCGATGTGTGCAAACTTTTTGCATTTCATAATTTGTTGAAAAGGTCCGACACCTGCAAATTATTAATACTTGACAAGTGTGACCGCAGGAGCTGCTCAGTGGCTAAGCTGTTTGCTAAGCCGTTTGCCCAACTCGCTACATTGCTTCTACTGCTACTCGTTCCGGAGGGGAGTACTGCTGTGGACGAATTAAAGAGCGTCTACCCAAAAAGTCCCATCTCATGCTCCACGTGTCAAATTTCCCTTTCATTTTGTAACCGCATTATCTGTTATAAGATTCCGCAATGTAGCACACGGAACGATGGTAGGGGTTCAGGCGGTACGATGACATACTGATTGTAATGCACACTTTCGGTATCGCAAAAGGAATTGCAGTGGTCAGAGCAATAATGCAGTGACTGAGCGTAACTAAAGCTTACTTTTAACAAAAGTGTGGCTAACACATTCGAAAAGGTGACAGCTAACAAATTATTCAGGGTTACCAAATAATCTAATTCATTGGTGGTATTTATGTGCCTGTTGTAGAATTTTTCTGTTTTGTTACAAATATAAAAAATGTGCGCCATTGTTATTAAGCGCTGGTATTTGAACACGCCCGTACGCAGGACTAAATTTAAGGCCTCAAGGTTAGCGTGATGGGCGATTGCATAGCGACAATTGCGATTTTAACAAAAAAGGAAAGAACAGAAAATATATCCCACCATCATATCTCTTGGCGTTGGCTTTATGAATAGTTGCTAGGACAACAGAAAGTCTGAGCGATAAAGAAGGTGGTAAATCGTCGCCACTTCATGTGTTTTTCTAATATCTCCTAATTGTTTAAAGTTTCCTTTGCAATTGCGCCACTGCCCTTGGGGAGCAGCACCATTTTGAATGTCAGTTTGTGTTTTGATTTGACGGTCGTTTTAAACTAGTAAATGTTTTTTTTTTCTAATTTTAGTGATAATTCAACTAATCGAACCGGTTCGCGAACCGGTTCAAGCTCCCGAACCGGTTCGCGAACCGGAACGAAATTATTTCACCCGAACCCGAACCGTAACCGAACCGGTATTTTTTTCGGTTCGACACCCTGATATATATATATATATATATATATATATATATATATATATATATATATATATATATATATATATATATATATATATTGTAGAACAGAGACGTACGGGACGAGGGATTCCGTAAGGACACATATCAAAGTTGCAGTCCTTATTGCCAGTGCTGTTTGGCGTTTTAACGGTGTTTTATAGTGCCGAATGAGGTCAGATTGCATTTTTTTTTTTCAGGAATAAATAATTGAAAATTCAAGTCGAGAAAAAATGCGCCGTTTTTTCCGGAAGCGGGAATCGAACCCACAACCTCCGCATAACGCGTGCGGTGCTCTACCATTGAGCTAGTTCCGCGGCGACTCCCTTCTCGACTATACGGCGGGGTTTTGTATTTACGACTGCTCAGAGCCCGGTCAACTAGCGCCGCCCCTCGACTACCGCGGGAAGACGTAGAACGTCTTTTCCCAGCGGCCGCACGTAAGACGTGGTCGGAAGTCGGGGATAGCCAAAGGCATTTCAGACTGCTGAAGCCAGAACCCTCGTAATGCATTTTGTAGAACAGAGACGTACGGGACGAGGGATTCCGTAAGGACACATATCAAAGTTGCAGTCCTTATTGCCAGTGCTGTTTGGCGTTTTAACGGTGTTTTATAGTGCCGAATGAGGTCAGATTGCATTTTTTTTTTGCAGGAATAAATAATTGAAAATTCATATATATATATATATATATATATATATATATATATATATATATATATATATATATATATAGAGAGAGAGAGAGAGAGAGAGAGAGATTTTAAGTTTTTATGTATTTGCAGTTTTTTATAAATACTGAGAGTAGCTGCCGATAGTCATTTTATGTACCAAGCTTCGAGCCAAGATAACACGGCTTCGAGGTCTGCTAGCTCTAATTACAACGATCAGTCATTTTGAAATACCCGTAAAGCAGCAGCTGTAATATCCGTAACGCTTTTATTGCTTATGAATGCCTAGAGGCAGTTTGGGGTAGAGGTGTGCACGGGCTCGGGCTTACCCGAAAGCCCGGGCCCGGCCGGCCCGCGGGCCGGGCTCGGGCCACCCGACTTACTTTCACCCGGGCCCGGGCCGGACTCGGGCCGAAATGTAAATGCTTCAGACGGGCCGGGCCGTCCTCACGGCCCGGGTTGGCGCGGCACAGTGAAGAAATATTTAGGTTTTCTATGATATCACAGAAACTACATGTTGCTGACGCGGTAAAAGCACGGGTCAGGTTTCTTTTTACATTCCACGGGACTTATCATTAGTCCCTGAGGCACATGTGGGTGTGTGGCAAGCCGGTAAGTGTGAGAGATCTGCAACTGCATGTCTTGGGATGAACTGAAAAACACATGCGGCTCAGCGCCACACCGCCTAGGGAAGTCCAATGAATGACAATTCAGCGTGACTAGTTTCCACCTCTAAGTTCGGGCGAAGGCAAAGTTTCAAGATGGAACACTTTGAACTGCAAACACTGCTAGAGAAACCTGCGTCTCCATCTGTTTTCTGTAGCAGTGACATATTCAGAGTTGCGTTTCCTTCTCTGAGCAAACAAAAGTGAAGCTCTCAAAGACTGAGGTGACAATTCAACTATAGTTTTGCTCTTTGTTTCGGCGGGAAAACTTCGTGGCGAGCGTAGCTGGTGGTAGGAGGTGGCCTGTGCCCTCGGGCGTCGTGGCTGGCAGACGAAGACGAAACGAACAGCGCAACAGGGGAGTAGGGTGGTTTAAATGCGCCAACAGCCGCCTAAACAGTAACACTTAGTATGATTGCAACTTTATAGATAAGCGATATGAGTCGGTATAGAACGCAGTGAAGCGGCAACAATAAAATGTACGTAAATGCACGCGTGTACTTTGCGTCTCGATAAAAAGAAGGGACCGAGTACGACAGCCCTATATACTCTTGAGAAAAGGAAACGTATACGGGCGAAACAAGAAAGCAAGTACACACCCCGTTTAAATAATCACGAACCGGCTGGTCCCCAGGCATACAGGTTCCATTTATGGATAGCAATCGCAAGAATTCTATTTGAATTGCTTGTTTTAATTCATTTATGGTACATTACGAAATTCTACACAAAATACCGGGTGGTTTTGTTTCCTATAGGTGAGCTCCACCTCCTTTTTTTTTTACTTTTAAGTGGTTGGGCCATTTCGGTTTCAGCTACTTTTCTTTAATACTTTTCTATATTACCATGAATTTGTCCGTGGTTGGGGGGGTTTTGGCTCATCTTTTTTTTTAGGTTGGGCGGTTCGGTCACCTTTATGTCGGTTTCAATGCTTTCGTATGTAGCTGAGCTAAGCACAGCTGCAGTGGGGATATGTGCATGGTTGTTATCTTTAATTGGGGTTGTTTTGCCCGTTTGATGTTGATTTTGCCTGTTATCATTTCCCTTACGATGAATTTTGCCGCCTTTAAGTAGTTTTCGCTTCCAAACGTGCCCCAATCATGCGCGGGCCCCTACGGTATTTGGGTTGGAAACACGCAGCCGGGCTGGGCCGGGCCCGGGCCATAAGGTTAGGGTCTCGGGCCGGGCCGGGCCGGCCCGTCGGCCTTCTTCGTCGGGTCGGGCCGGGCCTACTGCGATAAACACCGGGCCCGGGCTGGGCTCGGGCCCAAATTTTCGGCCCGTGCGGAGCGGACGGGAATTCAGCGTCTGCTGAGGACTTGGCCGCTTCGTAGCGACCAGAGTCGACCTCAGCTACACTGTCCGGGATGACTATGATGATGATGACACTGGACCTTTATGGCACAAGGATGACTAAGGGCAAGGAACTGTGCGTACTGGCCACTTTTCATAGAATACCATCGTGTGCACACGAGCTTTGTTCATGCAATAATATTCTGGACTGGAGTGCTTGTTAGTGCCGCTGAAAAAAAAATGAACAAAATGACCTTCCAGCAAAGTATATGCGCACTAGTTGAACTGGAAGTTGCTGTTAAAGCTGTTGGTTGTTTTTTTCTTTTCTTTCTTTTTTTTTATTTATTTTTTGCGTCCTTTCATGCTCCCTTTCTCTCTTTTTTCGAAATGAAATACACTGTATGATAATTGTTCACGCCGCAGATCAGTGCAGTCCCTGTGGACGCGTTCAAGTACGCGTAAAACGAAGACATATCCATATTTCCAATGCGTTCTGCTGATTATAGGTGATTTTCATTTAGTGGTAGGAAGCTCTAGGGGCGATTTGACGTACAACAGATGCCGCAGAAATGCTTGAAACTGTTTAACATGTCGCTAACAGGAGACGTGGAAATTCTCCGAAACGCGTTTCGGTACCAGTACTGGTGGCTTAACGGCCTGACACACCATTACCGCCCATGCCAAATTGGATTTCGTCCCCACCTTGGTGCGGAGGATGGTCTGGGTCACCTCTCCGAGATTATCCTCATTGGCGCCCGATCAAACAGGGTTCGTTCTGTACTAAGCATGGGCGTCCTCAGAGCGTATACGATCACCTTGGCCGTGCCGCCATCATTGCGGTACTTGATCTCCTTCACCTGCCCTATATGATTTCATTTCTTCCTACCTACGAAACTGCACCTTCTCCATTCGTCCCAACGGATCTCCCGTCGGTCCTTTACAGCCCCACCATGGTGAGCCTCAGGGATCTGAGCTGACCGCCTCGGTTTTTAATATGGCCATGTTCCGCACGTTCCGTTCCGTGCTTTTTCTTAATTTCGATTAGTAGAAATTAATAAAAAGAAATGGACGTAGGCAGGGCATGTAATGAGAAGGCAAGATAACCGTTGGTCATTAAGGGTAACAAAGTGGATCCCTATAGACAAGGCAAGCGGGGCAGGGGGCGGCAGAAAGTTAGATGGTCAGATGAGATCAGGAAGTTTGCGGGGATCAATTGGTCACAGTTAGCACAGGACCGGGATGATTGGAGATTAATGGGAGAGGCCTTTACTCTACAGTGGGTGTCGATAGGCTGGTGATGATGATGATAATGGTGTTTCGCACATCTGTAGTATCATCTATGGTACGACATCCTAGTATGGTCTCTTCACCAGGACCTTCACGTCAAAAGTGTCAGCCTGCAACAGGCTCTTGATGAAACCAATTCTTGGTGCAGGTATCTTGGCCTCACACCCTCTCCTACCAAAACAGCACTTCTCATCGTGGCCAACACATGGGACTGTCGGCGCTTGGCAACCTCCCCTATCCGTCTTTCTGTTCAAAACAGCGTCTACTCTACGGGTGCTGGGCTTGGATATTACGGCCACCGGTTCTGCAAAACTTTGGATTCGCTCTGCAAAGCATCAACTTCACAATCGATGCTTGTAATCTCTGCCCTGCCCACGTCCTGCCCTGCCAGGGCCCTGCCATGCCCTGCCCACGTCCATTTCTCAAAAAGCCGGCAGTGCGGCATCCAAGATGACCTGCATGCTCGTCCGAGCCATTCTTCAGCCTCGCATAGTTAATCAAGCTCAATCCATTTTATCACAAAGTCAGACTGGGCGCTGCTCGAATAAATAAACAATTCGGCTATGCGAGCAATAAATAGCCGGCCTTCTATCCCCCCCCCCTCCCAATTCTCCGACAGGAAGCACAGCTGAACACATTTGATCAGCTTGTCCTTCAGCGTCGAAAAGCCCGCCTCCAAAAACAAGCCCTCGACACAGATGCCGCTGTACTTGAAGCCTACATGACCAACTCACCAGACCCAAAGTTATCTAACCCCACTATAAGACCACTATGGAAGTTCTATCGATTAATAGATACGCGACGTGTTTCCCGAATTCATTCCCGAACGGCTGGTGCTCCGATTCCACTTTCTATGGGCAGCGCTTCAAATTCCTCGGCGATGGTGTTTGTCGACACCAGCGCATTACCTACTCTGCTCTATAGGTGACCGGTAAAAAGCGCAAAGGCTCACGGGTACGTCGTCTGCTCCCGCGACTTCCGGTTCGAGATCTCTCCTGCCCTCCCGTACGCCGGCGGCTTTCTGGATCGTGTGTGCGTGTTGTTTATTTGTCACAGGGTACTTACCTGTGAATTTAGATGGGCAGATGAGATCAAGAAGTTTGCGGAGATAAATTGGTCGCAGTTAGCACGGGACCGAGGTAATTGGAGATTAATGGGAGAGGCGCCTTTGCCCTGCAGTGGGCGTAGATGACTGGTGATGATGACTTACCGGTCAGATAAGCCCCTAGTAGGCTCAATCGTTGTTATTTGTGGAATTCCCGATGCATGAGCGTTTTTTACCGCGGTGGAAACAGATAAGCAACAAGCACACACCCGCGTGAAATGCGACGGTGTACGGGAGGCCACGAGAGCTCCCGAACCAGAAGTGGATGCACTCTGCAGAAGAAAACAATGTACCCATGAGCATTTGCGCTTTTTACCGGTCAATATGGCCTCGAGGACATACCGTGGCGCCACCTACGAGTGACGTCACTTGTAGGACGCCGGGTTATGTTTTCGTCTGCTAGAACACATTTCCTGTGCTTATGCGACCGCACGTTTTCAAAGACGATACTCTTTCTTGGGCTACTTAAACCCAGAAATTTTGGTCTATCTGTCGGTCTGTCTGTAACTCGATTCAGCCACCCGGCCAAAGTAAAATGCTTACTGCGCAATAGTCTTATATACTCACCGCCAAATGTAAACGTCTAAGCCCAGTTTATATGTTCATACTTGTCAACTGTGTTGAACAAGAACAAGACATTACGCGAATATAAGACAGGAAATTAGTACACAAGGGATATTTACAGTGTTCCTTTAATAAAATTTCTGGATACTTGGTTTTTTGATAGCAAATGATAGTCTACATCTACTGAAGAACAACGCGTACCGCCTGCTGTTGTCCGCGCCACCTCCGGGCGGCATAGGAGAAATCACGCGGCAACAGCAAAGAAAGGTTCCACTAGCTAGATTTCACGTCCTGCTTGGAACGCACATGGAGCACGGCAACGCGGTTCTATAAACCTTGAAGTCCGCCGCCTCGATTAAGGCGCGTCTCCGCCGTACTGCAGCGCTGGCATCGAGGAACCCCGTTTGTAGCAGTGGAACGCGGTAAATTGATCGGGGAAAGGAGCCGCAGCTTACGCTTACACCGGGTTCGGTCGCATACGTCCGCATACACCACCACGCTCAAGTACCCTTCCCGGGAGAACTGGGAGGCAGCCCTGCCCGGCTGCTCGGACCTGACGGCCCAACGGGCCCTGGTCGGGCGGGCCCGGGCGCGTATTCCCAAACCATATCCCGTAGGGGACCAGGCCGACCACACCCCCTAAGCAGAGGCGCAGCCAATGAGGTTAAAAAAATTGCAATTTTTTAACCTCCTTGGACATAGCACCGTGACGTCTCTACCTATATGTGCGCGACTTCATGCGAAGTGGATTTTTAAGTGCGAATGCACTTCTTAAGCAAGCCTGAAGCGTCCGCCGCCGTCCGCATAGCAACAGCTGCGGGTGCGCGCGCTCCTCGTCTTCCTTGGCAACGGGGGGAGATGGGCGCGCGCTGCCTGGCCGCTGACATGGCACATACCCACGTGGGGGATTGGCCAGGAATCTCCTCGTCTTCCTTGGCAACGGGGGGAGATGGGCGCGCGCTGCCTGGCCGCTGACATGGCACATACCCACGTGGGGGATTGGCCAAGAATCGGGCGTGAGAAGGGCTAATGCACCCGCTTAAAGGAGTACTGACACGAAATTTCAAAGCTGAGATCCGCTCTAGCAATCAAGTACAACGACAACACAAATAGGTGTCTCTGAATAAATGCATCTTTCTTTCTTTGTAGTTGTGTGTGTGTGTGTGTGATCTCTCTTTCGCGAACATTACCGAACCGCGCAAATTCAACTCGTGCATTCGCACTTTCACATTCTTCCCCTCGGGGAAATGCGGGGAATTTTTTTCTTTTTTCCCCCTCCCCTCGTTTCGACTGCTTGGCAGGCGGCCGACGGTTTCGCTCCGTGGGCGGGGCTGGCCTGCGGTGCTGGGGAAGCTGTCGCACATGTGGCAGAAGCTAACCTTTTGTACCTGAGCCCCTGATCTCTCCGCGCTCTTCTTGCGCACCTGCAAGTTTACACTAACCTCCGATCGTGTTCCTAGATAAACGCTCGACTCGGTGCTCGAAGTCCGCGAGCGCGGATGGACGCTTTCACGCTCATGTGGCATACACGTTCTGGAAAGCAAACACCCTCATGGAAAACTCATCCTACAGCACACAGAAGGGTATACAATTGAGTTGGGTGCTCTTTCACTATATACACACCTCAAAACACGATTCGGTGCTGCAGGTAAGGATTACAGGAAAGGCCGCCAATTACCCATGACTACATTTACAAACTGTCCTACTCTTGCGAAATATTACAGCTGCATGAGCTGCTACATTTTGGCACTTTCATAAGCGCTATTACATTGAATTTCGTTAACATTAACTTCATTGCATTATTCTTTATCAGGAACAGTGCCACTAAGGAAAACATTGACATTTTGTTAACAGCAATGGAAGGTGTGAATCGTTCTTGCAAGGGTGATACGTTGATAAGAAAGACACCAGCTCAAACGTACACGTTTTACACTCGGTCATAAATTCTGCATAATTTGCACTGCTGGTCATAACAATTTAGGGAAACAATATCGAAAATATATACCAACCAAGGACAAAGTAATAGTTGGATTCTACAGCAACTTAAGTACTCCAGGAGTTTTATATATTTCTTTTGTACAGGGCTATTGACCACAGTCTCTTCATTGAAGCCATCAGGCCGAGTTTGATATCAGTAATCATGCGTGCTACCACTCACACTGTTGCGAATGTCGATTAGTTATTTTTAACAATTTGTGCTTCATGCTTCAGGTGTGTATATAGTGAAAGAGCACCCAACTCAATTGTATACCCTTCTGTGTGCTGTAGGATGAGCTTTCCATGAGGGTGTTTGCTTTCCGGAACGTGTATAATTGCCACATGAGCGTGAAAGCGTCCATCCACGCGCGCGCACTTCGAGCACCGAATCGAGCGCTTATCTAGGAACACGATCGGAGGTCAGCGTCAACTTGCAGGTGCGCAAGAAGAGCGCGGAGAGATCAGGGGCTCAGGTACAAAAGGTTAGCTTCTGCCACATGTGCGTCAGCTTCCCCAGCGCCGCAGTCCGGCCCCGCCCACGGAGCGAAACCGTCGGCCGCCTGCCAAGCAGCCGAAACGAGGGGAGGGGGGAAAAAGAAAAAATCCACCTCGCATGAAGTCGCGCACATACAGGTAGAGACGTCACGGTGCTGCGTCCAAGGAGGTTAAAAAATTGCAATTTTTTTAACCTCATTGGCTGCGCCCCCGCTTAGGGGGTGTGGTCGGCCTGGTCCCCTACGGGATTTGGTTTGGGAATACGCTGCCCGGCCTGGGGGCTGCGGAAGACCACGAGGGCCTCCTCCAGCTCTGCGTGGAGGAGGCCCGAAGGAGGGCCTGGAGGAGGGCCGAAGGTCACGTCCTGCTCGTCTTCTGCCCTACCCGCCGATGGTGTGGGGCCCTGTCCACCTCCCTGGCACGGCGCGTGCGACAGCTTTCCCAGGACAAGCAGGCAGGCAGGTGGCACCTCTGGCACGCTTCAGCCGGCATGGACACTAATACCCGTGCCCCACGTACGCGAAAAATAACATTAAGTGTTTAAGGCCTTAAGATACCGAGTGACATTGACTGGGCAGGCCGGGCTACACGCGATAACGTAAAGGCATTAATTGTGTTAGGCATGATGGTGGCAATGACCAGAAGGAGAAATGCACTCATATATTAGAAGTTTTTCAAAACTAGAAAAAAACGTCTTACGAGGGGTAAAAATGTGTGTTGTGAAAGAAAACGTTTTGGGAAATAGTGTTTTCTAAAAAATGGTGTGAGCCGTTTCTAAAAGTATCTTCAGCAGCTGCTGTCGCCTGCCAGCGGTAGCCAAATCCGAAAAATTTAACACGACGAGTAACACGATGTGTTGTCTTTTGCCGCTGTTTTAGTGAACTTTGTCTTCTTCAAAACTTCGCCACCAAGAATGCACAAAAAATCGTCTTATTTCGAAGTGTCAGCTATGTTTCCGCGTCAATACTCTGGTGCTGAGAGTTTCGTTGGTTTCATTCGGTGCTCATTGCGTTCGAGAGTGGACAGATTCAATGCGTTCGTGAAGGTGAATGGATTGTGAGGAACTCCTTAAACCAAAAATGACGTCGGAGCAAATGGCATTATATTTCTGCGTGTAGCAGCGAATTAATGGCATTAAAACTGAAGGCATAATGCACTTAATGTCATTTTTCGTGAACGTGTGGCACGGGTAGGTATTAGAGGAAGCTTCAAATGTCAACAACTCCGAATGAATGAACGGACGAAGAAGCTGCTTCGTTGTTTGGAGCTTCCACAAAACAGACACAGTCATGGAACAGGATACTGAACTGGAGAAGCACATAGCCAAGCTACCGTGTGATTTGAAGCTGTCTTTCCAGCACCTCCTGCGGTGCCTTGTATGTGCCAACTAAGTTGCTTATGGCTTCCGCAGGTGGTGTGTAAAAAATCACCTAGCACTTCAAAGTGGTGGCTGTGCCTTGGGTTCATCTGAGCTTGAGGTTCCTTCGTGCAATACCATCATCAACACCAATTTTCACGCAATACAAACCTTTACACAATACCATCACCATTATCGATCATGAGCATCAGATTCTAGATAAAGAGCAATGTAGACCCAATGTACACCTACGCATGTACAGCTACGGCCATGTAGACATACGAGCCGATTTTAAGCTCGTTGCGTTCATTACATAACTACACTGCAGACCATTTATAACGTTATAACGTCTGTCCTGGGAGCCACAAAAATCCACATTATAAGCGGTACTGCACCATGAACAAAACATGCTTGAATTCAACCACATCGCAAATTACCTTTCAATTAGCCTTTGTTTATCATCTCTCAAGGAAAGGCATCTTAAAAATAGAGGAATTGCCTTTTATTTCTTTTTTTTTCACATCAGCCGCTGCTGCATGGTCTTACAAACCGCCAGTGCAGCTTTAAGTTCCTTTGTTCTTGTGTTTTGAGGGTGCATGGCTTCATTTCTTAGCGTCTATGAACGGATGTGGTGGGACAACGTGATAACGCAAGGTTTTTTTTTTATCCCCACGATTTCACGATACTGAAGGCGGTTGCTTATCAGCACAACGTACAGGTAGTGCAGACCGCTGGCATCCTGGCTCACTATCTGCAGATGTTTGAAAAGGAAAAAGGCACTTGCCTATCTGCACAGTGTTCTAATAAAAACAACTTACCCCATGTGGGGGGGGGGGGGAGGGGGGGTTTGCTATCTGACGCCGTTATGGTTATCACTTGAGTACAGACAGAACACGTGAACTAAAGGGTGCCGATTTTTTTTCTTTTGTGTGCCGAAGTTAGAGGACAGCACGGAGTGCATGCTGCGTCACATGGCTGGTTGTTTTTGTTTTGTTTTGTTTTGTTTTGTTTTTCTCGCGAGCCTAAAACGATGCCCCAGCCACACCTGTCAATCTGCACTCCTGCCGAAAACCCGCCCTATAAATGGTATTGCACTTCAGGCAACTGCGTTTTAAGCGGTATGTGTATACATTGAGTTCTACGGGAGGCACACTGGGGGTCACAAAAACCCGCGTTACATCCAGCCCTGCACTATAAGCAGTTACGTTATAAATGGTCTCCACTGTGTTTCAGTAAACGAGGGTAGGGAACCCACACACCAGTTTCTAGCATTTTTTCAGCTATCAGTGTCCTTTAAAACACTAGTACTGAGTTGCAGATGGCTTCTGTAGGCTACGCGTAAAGATCACCTAGTGTGTCAGAGGGGTGTATCTTATTTGTGCAGCTAGCAGAGCGGCCCTCTGTGTCCTGAAACATGACATATGTCTCCACCTCCTTTCTGCTTGCAACAGAATGGTAGGGCATAGTTTTGTATGTTGAGTGACCGACCTATGATCTTAACCCCCCTACTCTGCCCCCCTAAAGGTGAACATGAGTCCGAGATGGTGGCCAGACTGCGCTCCCAGATGAGCACAGAAACAGGGCGTCGCCTGGTGGAGCGCCTCCGGTCCACCCCGGGTGCCACCGACCCTGCTCTGGCGTCCTGCCTCTCAACACAAGTGGCCTTCCACCATGCAGGTCAGCAGGGCACCTTCCTCTGGTGGCCTTTTCCTGCTGGGTTAACTCTTTTCTGTCCTTTTTTGCTTTTATTCTGTTTTGTTGACATTTCTCGTGCGGAGACGACGCCGAGAGTGAAATTTAAACCCGCAATAAAGGTGAGTTGTGTGAAACAGCCTCCGCAATTATCTTCATCTGGATCAGTTAAAAAATGCAAGCTGTCTGCTCCACACTTTCTGTAAACTGACTGTTATACCAGGCACCATGGCACTCGCTGCATTGACCATGATGACATGTTTGGATTTGTAAAGGTTGGGCAAAGGAAGGGATGTCTGGAGGAAAATCTACCTTTGGGTGTTTCGCTTATTCAATGCCTGAACGCGGCAAAAAAGTGCAGAAATTGTTCATGCGGGAACATGGCATGGAATACCGTATTTACTCGCATAATTAACCCACTATTTTTTCAGAAAATTCGGCATTAATTTGAGGCGGGTTCATTATGCGGGCAAAAAATTGCAACAGATTTTTAAAAGTTGAAAGTTCATACAATAAAGTTGCTAAGAAAGCGCTGTCAGAGCCTTACCATTTCCAGAAAAACACGTAGGTAATTATATAATAAAATTTATATTTTATTTGCAACTCGCCATCGTCCCCCTTCGCCATGGAGCTTCCCTCCGCACTGGAGTGGCTTGCGGCCGCACTTTGTTGTCGGTACCATCTTCCGTGTCGTCAAGGCACTCCAAAATTTCTTTTCCGACACTGGCAAACTTCCGTTCTTTGGGCCCACGAAACACACGGTGACCCCTGTTCACCGCCCGAAAACCTCTCGTTTTCGCCCATAGCCTACACGCACTCGGTCAACACTGAAGCGCCACACAGTTGCGCCATTTCCATGTGCAACGCATGCTCCACCACCGTAGTTTAAAACGCTGCGCATCAGGAGCACAAAAAAAAATTGGGCCCATCTCCCCGCGAGGGGGACTCGAGTAAATGCGTCGCATAGGGGGTGTATGTATTGCGTTAACGTTTAGTGTTTGGGGAGTTGGTGGTAGTGAATGCGTTGTATCAGCAGCTTCTTGACGTAGTTTAATTGAATGAGTCAAGGATATAAGGTGCGTTCGTAGCCTCCCATTTTGTGTCGGCTTTGTGGCGCAGTGGGTAGAGCACCATGTACATTGCGTTCCGCCCGCAGGGTCGAGGGATCGAAACCCGGCGCCGGATAGTATTTGTTTTATATAGTGTAGGGGGAGGGGTGCGGACTACGACTACGGACGTCAACACGGGTGACATCGTGAGTTACTGAAATGCTCTGCATTTAAAAGGTTGGAACACAGCTCAACAACACAACCACGGAGCGTAATGGCGAAGTCACGTAACAGCAGGAGCAGAGGAGTGCGGAGTATGTTTAGTGCTTTGTTCGCACGCCGGCGGAACCAGCCCAACTAGCAAAGAGCAGGAAAGGAGTACGGAGTACGTTTTGTGCTTTGTTCGCACACCGCAACGTTTTTATGGCGCAAGAAGGTTTGTTTTGCATTCAACAGGTGGCGCACCGCAAGCGCGATTTTTAAATTGTATACCATGGAATTCGCGCTCACATCTCGCAAAAATGCATTCTTGGAATGCATTGTTAGCATTTCTGCGCATACTGTAGCGCGATGTCAAGTTACTGTGATCGCCTACAGCATCAGCAACCATGCTGAAATAAAAAAATATTTCCGCTGCATTTTTTATTCAAAGTGAAAAAAAGTAAATTCTCAACAAGTTGGGGGAGGGGTCTACGTGAGTGGGTTCATTACGCGAGTAAATACGGTACTTCAAAAGCACGAGATGGACCCATGGAAACACACATGCCGAGTAATGAGATGGATTTCAAATCCATGCTGAGATGGATTTCAAAGTGTTTTTGTTTGTGTCAGAAAACTACTCTACAGTTCTTGTAGAAACCAGTCCAAAAATGGTAATCATATTCGCTCACGCTAACAAAAGTTATTACCCCGACGAGACAGAACTATTTGTTGGCTCGGCGGGTTGCGATGACGACATAGTCCGACCTCGTCCGAGGCGAAGCACTCATTTCATGGTTGGCCGCCGGAATGTCAGCGATTTTTGGCGGCGGCGGTCGTTGGTTTACAGCGTCGTTGTTACCATGGTTACTTCAGCGAGTGGGTCGCACATAAGACGACGACGCCCTTTTTTTTTTAAAGCTACCTTTTCAGTCCTTACGGACTTTGAGCAGGAGATACTGGTGATTGCGGAAGTCGACCTTGCATGCGCGAGAGTTTCCAAGGTAAATATAAATGGTAGCGAAGGTTCGGGCAAAAAGCGGTTCAGAACCTATTGCCAGTGACATCAGCATGGGGGCTTATGGGAGTGGCGATTGAAGCGCGACTAGGTGAGGAGGGAACAAACACTAGTAACAAAAAACCAAGTTTTGTTCAACAATAAAAAATCAATTATATTTTACGAACTATATTTATTTCTGAATCTCATTTATTTAGGCACAGTGTATAAATAATTTATGAAAATGCCGTTCATTCTCAAAAACCTTTTTTGTAGCGCCCTCTGAAGAATGGCACATGTCATTGCTTTGTGATGCAGTCCTTGTAGTGATCGGAAAGGCGCTCCTAAAGTTCGTCTGCTAGGAAACGCCCCTGGCGTGTTTTGGTGGTGCGCATTTGCATTCTTTTTCCTTGTTAATTTGGTGTGCACTTAATTTTTGCTGTGCGTGGAGTTGCGAGGTGCGTTGTATCGTCGGTGAACACGTGTAGTACCGTGCCCGGCAGGCACGGTGAACTACGGGACGATGCTGCCAACGGTTGGAGCGGAGCGCTTTCGTCGGTACCTACAGAAACGATGTGCTGTACAAGTTGCAACAGCAACTCCCGTACACCTGGCGTTTTACTGCACCATTTTCCTCTCATTTCCACAGGTAACGCGAAACTATTGTACTGTTAATATGTGCACGGGGGTTGTGTAAGGGGACGTGGTGGTGCTTCAAAAAAAAATGGGTCTAAAGCTTTGTTATGTCACAGTTATCTCTTGATTTCACCTCAGGCTGGCTCAGAGAAAGTTGTGTCAATTACTCTAGGACTTCTCGGCGTAATACCACTCGAATTTAAACGAGTCGCTTTAATTGTCTATCTCAGTGTCTTCTCTATTGCATTACAACGGCTTGTGGTGCTCGTTGCTTCCCGCACTTCTATGCGCAAGCATTATTTCCATCGCAGTACTGTGTTGTGCTGCTCCGTGCTGCGCTGCTGCCAGATCTTTCCTGCTATGTGCTTTTACATACTGCCGTCACTTTTGTTTGCATTGATCCATTTTTCCTCTTTTTACTTATCTGTTGCGACACTTGCCTAATAATGCAACCAGGAAATTGCAGGCGTGAATGCTGAGTGAACTTCTGTAGAAACCCTTGTCTACTTGATAAGACGCCGGGACAGCTGCAGTGTGCTCGCTGCACTTTCGTGAATCGGCATTCCTGCGGCCCGGTTTTCTACGTCAAGATGCAGTGCCTAGTTCTTTTCTCTTGTTTCGAAGTAGTTCTGCTGTTGACGCTTTCATTGCTCATAATGCTATGTGTTACGGGTAAAGTCAATTTTTCGGCGCGTAAGGAAAATCATAATGCATGTAGTGCCCACGAACATTTTGTACTTATTGTATACGTGCTCATTTTGTGCAGTGTGGTAAATTTGTTTTATGTTCATCCTGGAATAAAATTCAAATATCTTGATTATAGCATGACTTTGCGTTATTTCTTCTCTTAGAACAGAAGTACACAAACTGAGCAAGCATTATATAACCTTTATCTATACTTAAGGCACGCATGCCTACCTGCGTATGTGCGACGCAATTAAACTTAGCAGTGGCGTTGGTAGAAATTTGTATCGGGGTAAGGAGTGGGCACGTTCTTTATATAAATGGGGGGCCGGGGAGAGTGGTCAATTGTCATTTTGGGCTCTGTATCCCAACGCAGAAAAAAAATTCCGGTTGGTGGGGGGGGGGGGGGGGGGGGGGGGGGGGGGTGTACGTTTGCCACCCGCTGCAATCAAAATCAACAACTGATTGCTTTTATACAGCAGTGGAAGGCATGAATACAGAATAAAGGTTCAGAGAAGATGCAAGATGCTTTTATAAACACCGAGGTGAATCATACGACAGTATGCTAAAGTGCGTTTCTCTAGTCACGAGTATAACCTGGCGTTGACTTGAAGCACACACGCCAAGGGCTCGCCAACTTGCGTCAGATGGCAATGACATGAGCACTCAGCGATCAGAGTCCTGCTAAGGCTATTTTGAAGTCAAATTTTCCCGCTAATTCCACCAAAATGACGTCCCTTTCTGACCGGATCTTGCGTCACATCCTGTTTATTTTTTGTTCCGCCGGAAGAGTTCCCTCCTCACACAGATGGCGCTAAGCCCCATGAGCAGCTTAAGAGCCGCCATTTTCTGAACGTATGGGCAGAGTCTTTCAATGCTTTACTGGTCACGAAACTTCGGCGCTCGTTTAATATAGGGACCGCGCGCGCCACTACAGGCGCCACCGCCGCACGAAGGTCATCCAGCCGCCGCTTTCGCTGCGTATTGGCCTGCTCTTGGCGTGCAAACGCTCGCTGCTTTTGGTGTCTGCGCGCTGATTAAGTGTGTTTTTTTCGTAGGAGTTAGCGATGAATAGTCCAGTCATCACCTGCTTGCAATACGGCTTCATTTTTCGCAGTAAATTACCGTAGACTTCGGCCGCGAACGGCAACGGCTTCTGCGTGCTCTGGCACAAGCGCTGCGCCGTCGTGTTTTCGGATTTTTAAATCTCTATTTCTTCTTTTCTTAAAGCAAAAGTTGTAAATACCGCACATACGGTAGCTGCGTAGTCACGGACTGCTGTGGGCCTATCGATAATACAATAAAAAAAACTGAAAGAAACCAAGTACGCGTCGTTCAGACTACGCCTAATGCATCCGTTGATTGCTCTGGAATGCACAGAACACTAAAAGAGATAGCCCAATAGTATTGTCGTTTCAATTAGTGGGTACATACTTGAGAACATCTAAAAACGCTGCAGAAACGCGAAGGATCAAAACACGAAGAGATATATGTTGCACCATGTGTCTTTCCGCTTCCACGCTTTGAAATCCTTGCAAAAACAGGAAGCGAAAAAAAAAACAATAAAACTGATTTTATCACACGCAAAAAATTACAATGTGAAAGAAAGTTTGACATCCACCTAAATGCAGCCATACGGCTACAAAGGAAAGCTATACAGCTTTCTCGGAAACTTCGCAGTTGAAGAAAAATTCGTCCTGGTCCAGGATGAAATATTCGTCCTGGTCCAGGATCCTGGACCAGGACGAAGTCCAGGACGAATTTTTATTCAACTGCCAAGTTTCCGAGAAAGCTGTATAGCTTTCCTTTGTAGCCGTATAGCTGCATTTAGGTGGATGTCAAACTTTCCTTCACAGAAACTTACTCCACCTTGGGGATTTCTCCTAAATCTGGTCGATTAAAAAAATATAATGTTACGAAGGGAGACAAAAGAGCGTGGTCCAGCGTACAAAAATTTATTTTTTCGCGCTGCGATGGGGAGCACATGGAGGAAACAGAATATTGCCACGTAGCCAAGAACGACGCAAAGCTTTTCTGAACGGAGCGAGCTAGCGAGCTCCTGTTCTACAGAAGACTAGAATGAAACAAAAACGTCGAAGAAGCAGTCCGGAGTGTGACGTGCACAGATGAACGTCAATAAAGTGAGTTGCGCGGCGTTTGCTATGCATGCATTACTCTCGGAACGTTATTAATTTCAGATCCATGGAAATGGGATCGAGAACATTGTCGAAGAAACAAAAAATCAAGTTGGTGACAAGGTGGCACCCTTTTCATATCAAACAATATTGCCCGACGGGACGTACGACAAAAAGAGCAAACGGGCGCTCCGGTTGAACCGCCAGATAAGAAACCGGAATCGGCCACTTGCGGTTACAAAACAAACAAGACGAACCCTAAGGGATAATTCGCGGGAATATGAAAAATAAAAGCACAAGGACTTCCCAAAGCTTTTTTACACGCGAGCCTGAGCGCAAGGTAATACAAGTTTGCAAACAGGTAATGAAGCACCGCTACAACCTGACTGATATGACAAAAATCCGGTTTTAAGTTAGCCTTGTAAAATTCTGCTCCACGATGCTCTCAAAAGGGTACATTGCTTTTTCCATTCTCACACCCAGTGCATTTCCACACACTGTCGCACACTTATAATCGAAGCTGAAATCTCCCGTTTCTTGCCTTGGAATGGCGCGCCTCCATTTCTCTCGCAGCTCCCCGTCGCTCGGTCAACAGAACAAGGAAACATTTTCTGTGGTATCGTTGTACAAGGAACGACATCCCGGGACGCAACACATGTTAGGCATCGTCGTTGCACTACTTAAGTCGCATCACAAGAGCGCGAGATGCACGTTACATTTTTTTCCCCGCACAAAACAAACACAATTCGCCGATGCTCCGCCGTTCGAGCCAGCGCAACGCCGCCCGAGGAGTGACCTCAGTGAGAGGGTGGCGCCACCGCGCGGCGGCCTAACGCAGCATATGAAGCTCTCCCATTGAGTTACGGAGCAGTTTCGTGACCAGTAAAGGATTGAAGGACTCTGGTATGGGCTTCTATGGAAGCTTCGCTACCAGTTGAGTTTCCGTGAACGGTAACTTATTTGTACCGTCGCTACATAGCGATACAGAGGTTAGAATTTCTAGCGACTGTAGTAGCCAGCCCCCTGCGCCGGCGAAATGTACGCTCGCGTCTTGATTAGATTACCGGAAAGTTCCGAGTGAACGCCCTCCCCCGAAACATCGCCCACCCCCTTTTACGGGTGAAATATTCAATTTACTTGGAAGGATATTTCTTTACATGTCTTGCAGCGATGTCTTCCGATTATTCAGATATGCGTTATAGTAAAACTGCACTCAAGAGGAGGAGGAGGCGGAGGAGCAAAAAACTTTATTTCACAGTAAAATCCAGCTGGTTGGGCGGACTCCTCAGTCCAGGACAAGAGAGTAAGAATAATTTTCTTCAATTCATCGAACATCATCCCGAGTAGGCCATGATTTTTTCATTACGCCTGAAGGGGTTGGAAAACAATAAAGAGCTTCTAGGGCATATTCAACTGTTTCCATTCTTGTTATACTGAAAACCGGCACGTATACTATTTATTGCGTTCGTTAGCGAGCATATCAAACATTCAATACCGTACGATGGTTACGATAGACCTTGGGGTCACAAAAGCCGCCTTCGCGTACTATGAACGATCGCGGCGTACTATGAGCGCATCGGCGAAGGAGTTCCAGAGGCTGAGAAAGTGGACCGCGTAGCGCGGCAAATGCACCCGCAGCTGCAGGGCTTGGTGGAGGGGAGGAGTTTCGCGACTCTTGCGGAGCTGGCCAAGGAGGCCGACGAGCTCACGGAGCGAGCCTGGCGCCGATACCAGTACAGGCCGCCACCTCCACCAGGCAGTCGCCCGGGACCTGGCCTTCTGCCCTACCGCGAGCAACGCATGTGGCCGAACTCCCCCGGCCCCCTTCACCGCTTCGGCGTCCGCGATTCCCATGTCGCTGGCGCAGCCAACGGGCCACGGCAGGCCGCTTCACCCAGCAGCGCTCCAGCCGTCGTACCTCCGCGACCAGTTTCGTGGGAGCGCTGCGTTGTCGACGCTAGCGGCACCGTTTTTCTCCACACCGCAATGGCGACCACAAAGTGGACTTCCCACGCAATGTCATCGCTGCGGGGGATTCGGGCATATCGCTCGCAACTGCGCAACCGACCACCGGCTGGGGCCTCCGCCGCTGTGCTTCCGATGCCAGCAGCCGGGACATTTTCAAGCTCAGTGCCCGGGAAACGGCGGGCGGTAGGTGCTGGCCCGGCGAGCATCTACAAAGGCGCGCTACAGGTAGCGACAACAGCCGTCAGTAGGGAACCCCTGTTGGACGCCCGTATAGGGTCTACTGCCTTCCAGGCGCTCCTCGACACGGGCTCTAGTGTCAGTCTCCTGGGCTCCACTGCGACGGCGTCGGCACAAGCTTCCGGCGCCAAGACGAATATGGAACTGCACACGCTGCGGCTGGCCTCATCCTCTTTGAAGATTAAGGCGGATTTCTGGGCAAGTTGGTATTCCATTGCAAGACCGTTCAAAGCGCAAAACGTAAAACGAGGGACGACGAGAAGCACAGGGACACGCGCTACTTCCAACTAAGATTTATTAGGAAAAGAAGGCAAATATATACACAGAAATTGTGCGCACACCGGTACATTCTTGAGGTCACGCCACGCACACCCAAGACACGCATGATAAAATCGGAATACGGTAAAACAAAGATAAGACAAAATCACGAAAACCGAAAAACGATAAAAATATTTGTTCGACAGCAGCTTGTGCGACACGTGCATTCAGATTCGTATGTTCAGATACGAAAGTTCCTTTTGTGATAGAGTCACAGATGGCTTGCTCACGCATGCATCCCCTCCGAGGCGGGCCATTTCAGAAGCTTCGATAAGTTCCCTTGTTAACTGGCTGTGATGTCTTGCTATTGTTACAGTCTGATTGAAGTCAGGTTTACTTTCTTTACATTTTATACAATCTCGGCAGTGCGCACTAAGGTGCCCCGTGTTTCCACGCTCTACATTCCATTTGTGCTCCCGCAGTCGATCATTTAAACACGGGGATGTCTGGCCCACGTATTTGCGACCACAGGAGAGGGGAATCACATACACCACATTTTTGGTACACGCAACGAACTTGTTCTTGTGTTTGACCTTGCAGGTCCTTTTCTGCTTCTGTCCTGGGGAAGTTTCTTTACAAAGCCTTGAAAGCTTTTCAGGAGCGGAAAAAACTACCTTTACATTGCTGCGGGCACCGATCTGCTTGAGCCTATGGGAAAGGTGGTGTACGTACGGGACAACTGCGGTTTTCCCCTTGGCCTGGTCCCTCACGTCAGCCTCGGGCGGTTCGTTTCTGAGGGAACGTTTGACGTCTCCCAGGAGCTTATTTGCCACAGAGGTAACAAGCGCCAGTGGGTATCCCGCCTTGCCTAGACGATCCACTTGCGCCAACAGACTGTGCTCGCACTTATGAAAGCAAGATTTGTTAAGCGCGTTTTTCAGGCAAAGGTTAGCGATGCCACGTTTAACGAGTTTTGAGTGGCCCGAAGAGTGGGGAAGCAGCGGCTTCCCCACGATCAATGAAGCCGCTGCACGTCCTGCATGTTGAAGAGGTGCTACGTCGCATCAAAGCCGCAGGGCTTACCATCAACCCGGCCAAGGTGCAGGTCTGTCGGCAGTCGTTGAATTTCCTGGGTCATATGATCTCACCGGGCCAATGAAGCCCTGATGAGAAAAAGGTACTTGCAGTCCTGGCGAACCCGCAGCCTCAGACCATCAAGCAGCTCCAGGCCTTCCTGGGGCTGGTCGGGTACTACCGTGCCTTCATTCCTCGATTCTCCATCACTGCCCGCCCACTCACAAACCTCCTGAACAAGGGCAAACAGTGGAAGTGGACTCATGAGCAGGCTGAGGCATTTATGGCTGCCTGGCCAACGATGTGGTGGTGAGTTGGCCGGACCTGAACAGACCCTTCGTGGTTGAAACACGTGCTAGCCAGGCAGGCATAGCAGCGGTCCTTCTGCAAACAGCCGAGAACTCTGACGAGCTACAACCAGTGTCCTTCATAAAGAGCGTTTTGACGGAGGCTGCGTGGCGGTATATGGTTCAAGAATGGGAGTGCCTGGCAGTTGTGTAGGCAGTCGACAAATTCAGGCCTTCTTTGGATTTTACGCACTTCGAAGCGTACTGCGACCATTCCTCGCTGTCGTGGATGTTCAGCACCGACCAGGCGTCCCCTAGAGTCAAGCGCTGGGTTCTGCGACTGCAGGGTTTTAACTGCAAGATTCGCCACCGGTGAGGGCTGGCAAACATCCCAGCCGATGCTCTTAGCAGGGCACCCGCCGAATACCCAGATGCCCTAGTCCCATCTCTGGCAGAGCAACTGTTCCCCATTGCCGCACGGGAACCCGAGCCTCAGATCAGCTTCGAGGAATCTGTGATAGTGACCGCAACAGCCGACGGTGTCCAGCTCAGTGATGCAGACCACCTTTTTCAAGAACAGGCCAGGGACCTCATGTTGGCTGACCTGAAGATGGCGGTGCAGAGTAACGCTTTCCCTGACGATGCAGAGCACCGGCGCCTTATTGAGGACTTGGCGTAATCTACAGAATTGGAGACAAACGGATTGCTAGTGCAACTGAGACGCAATATGACGGTACCGTGGCTGCCCACTTCCCTCCACCAGATGGCACTCAAGATGGCCCATGACCACCCGACTAGTGGCCATGCAGGGTTTTTCAAGACGCTCCAGCGCGTGTCTGCAGGCTTTGTCTGGCTGGGTATGCGGGCCGATGTGTTCCGATAAGTGAGGTGTTGCCCTGTCTGACAGCGCACAAAGGCCTGCCGTCAGAAACCGGGGGCCTTATGAGCAGCCAGTGGGCCACCGCACCTACGGAGGAGCTCAGTGTGGACATCATAGGACCCTTGCCACCTACGCCTCGCCGGCACAAGTACCTGCTGGTGGTCATTGACAAGTTCACCAAATTCATTGAGCTTTTCCCTCTACGTGCGGCCACCGGCCAGCAAGTGGTGGAATGCATGGTGCAAGTTTTTTGCAGGCACGGCGTACCAGTCGCCATTTCCAGCGACAACGCCAAACCCTTTGTGTGCAACCTCTGGCGAGGTCATCTGAAGCACTGGGGCATCACAGACCGCCACACGGTGCCCTATCGCCCGGCCGGACAAATGGTGGAGCGCCACAACGGAACCGTCAAGGAGTGCCTCCGGGCCTACTGCTCTGACCATAAACACTGGGACCGCCACATTCCGGAGATCGCTTTCGCCATACGCACAGCGGAAAGCGTCGTCACGGGGTACACCCCAGCATTCCTGTGCTGTGGCCTTGAATTGCGGACACCATGGCAGCAAGCTTAAGCAAAGGACGACACCGAACCACCAGCATCAGCTCATCGTGCCTTTGCTGCTGAGGTCACCAAGAGCCTTACGGAAGTTCTCGAGTTCAATAGAGTTCGCCTAAGACGCTGCAAGGCAGGCCCAAAAGAGGAACTACGACTGCCACAGGAAGCACATCACAATACAGGAGGGTTATCTTGTGCTCCGCAACAACCATGTCTTGAGTAATGCAGCCACGGGCTTCTCGGCCAAACTCGCGCCTCAAAGGTTGGGGCATTCCGCGTTGCGAAATGCGTGGGTGCAAATGACGCGAATGAACTCTCATTGCCCAGAGGTTCACGTTTTAGGAGGGGGAGACCTGTTAGGACATGGCCTCCGCGATCGGCTGCCGGCGGCGCGCCGTTGCTCGGCGCGCCGCCGGCAGCCGATCGCGGAGGCCACGGTTAGGAGCAAGTAGTGCTACGGAGCGCGGAGAGATGGCGCTAGGTGCGCGGATTATTTTTAAAACTGTCCGCACGCCTCGCGCGGATAATTTTTAAAACTGTCCGCACGCCTCGCGCGGATAACTTTCAAAACTGTCCGCACGCCTCGCGCGGATAACTTTTAAAATTGTCCGCACGCCTCGAGCCCGAATGCAGCGCCGTGTGCCAAGTTTCTTTTTCTTTGAGTTATTATGGACGCCCCAGTTTCTTCCTCTCTCAACTTGGATGCTACCCGCGTGTTACGTTGTTGTGGCCAGTTACTTAACCCAAGTGCAGCGTTGGTCTGCTAACGCTCAGCTTCACGTTGCGTGCTGTCCTGAGCCAGCTCACGGGTGAAGCCGGCGTGCCAAGCCTTCGTCGGACGACGAGAAACGGCGACCACGACGACACCGATCCATCTCCTGAAGAATCCAGGACGAAATTTGCCATCGTTCGTTCTGCACTTACTCTCCTACAAGTCGCGTTGCCATCAGCAATAACATGCAACAATGTGCCAGAGATCACCACACGAACAAATGCCGTGCTGTGATATGGCGGCGAATACAGTGAGGTGAATATGATTGTGTGCATCGGGGCGTAGAGCTCGACGTACTGCCACATTCGGCTTGTGATTGCGGTGACGGCGTAGTACATGGTAAATGCGCGAATGAGGTGTGTACGTGGTCCAGTGCAGGGTGTGTTCTCTGTGGTATCGCCCTTCATGTCGGCGCATTCGGCGGCTAAGTGCGATGCTTGCGCGGGCAGCGACATGGATCAGCGGGAAGCTTAAAGGGGCCATGCAGAAACGCAGGTTTGGTTCATTCGAAAGGTTGCCTCGTTAGATACATACTGACACCATTATTAACGTAACACGAGGGTACGTAGAATAATGCTCACAGCACAAAATAAAAACAACTCATGGAAAAGGAGAAGAAAGAAGCGCTGTTTGCTGTCATTTAATCTGCCCGTTATTTCTATTGTGAGCATTATGGTTTACCAAATAGCTCGCCCGTGATGTCCTAGCTATGCTAGATGTGGTGAGGTGCCAAAGACCCTTCCAAAACGCTGCGTACAAAAAATCAGTCTTAAAGTGGACTTCATGCCAAAAAATTTGGTTTTAATTACAACTGCTCCACTTTAAAGCACTCGCTTTCATGGAAACTGCTGTTATATGAAGCGAGTCTGATGCATTTCAACAACATGCAGCATTGCTACATTCTTTCTGAGTAGCGGCACATTGTATGCTCTGCGGTTATGAGCGCGTCGAAACATTATAAATGTGGTATTCATGCCTAGAGAGAGAGAAAAAACTACTATCTAGGCATCCCTAGTCCAGGCTGGCTGGCTGTCTCTTAATCTTCATTAGGAGGCGGCCAGTCCGCAAATCTCCCAGAGTCCCTCACTAACCCAAAGGCAGTGGGCTGCCAGAAGTTCTTGCATCGACTTCTCGTCCATTATCTTATCCGCATTCAGCCAGTCTTTCCAGGAGGTGATGTGGTAGCTTAGGCAGGTATGGTGGATGGCACTCCCAGTAAAGGGGTCATACTCATGGGGTGTGAAGGGCAGTTGGGTGTAGGGCAAGTGGGGCAGGAGGATCCTATTTATATAGTGGACACAGGGCGGGAAAGAAGGAAAGGGGTTATGCATTTCAGACTTATAGATGCGGCTTCCCAGGGCAGGGTGGGGTGCAGGCTGGAGAACACTGCCTACTGGCACTAGCACATGCGCAATATGCGGCCTTGGATATACAAAGCTTCTCAACAAAATTGTACACAACTCAAGGTCTGCTATGATGCCAAAGAGGGCACTGGAAAGCATTTCATCACACGAGTACTGGCTGTGTCACATTTTTCTTTGTAGTTGTTCCAGCTACGCTGTTTTTTTCTCTTGTGCAGAACCAACACACTGCCACTGTTGTACACTTTGTCACATAATGTGATATGTGTTGACCCCTAGCCAAAAATTCTCCATTTGTCCAACCTGTGCCACCAATGTATACATTCACTCTTGAGAAGGGAGATTATATCATAGTCATCACAGTGTGCCTTTGAGAGTTCTTTCTAGAGAGGATGTATCCATTAATCTTTTGTATTATGCGTGCATAAACAGCACACATATTAAAAGAGAAGTTATTCACAATGTTCGTTTCTTCCTACGAGACTGAACTTGACATATCTCTTTAGACCATAGGCAGTGCAAGTGTCTCAAGATATGTACTCTCTCATGCTGTGGTGTTTATCAATTTCTTTTTCTTGGGTTGGTGTTCTTCCCTTTTTTGCACCGTTTACTTTGTATTTACTTTGTATTTTGATTCAGTTTACATTAATGATTTCCTTTAAAATGTACTTTTTACGCACTGGACTCTGCTAGCAGTATTTCCTTGTTTCTCGTTTTTAACGTTTCTTGTTTGTCTTCTCCCTGCTGTACCCCTAATGTCCAGCATTCACCACTCATTGTAGTATGGCATTGCAAGCCCATGTGGCGTAGCAAGCCTTGTCACTAGCAGGGCTGACCTCACCAGTTCACATTGCAGAGCCCCCTTTATCTCTCTCTTGGTGACCATGGCGTACATCAGATGTCGCCTTTCGCATTTTGAATATGCGCAAAGATTGAAATTGTTTTATGAAACAGTAAAGTTCCAACTTCTGAAAGATTACATACACACAATAAGCTATTTGTACAGTTGCTCAAATTGGAAATTTAATGTCAGTAGTCCTTTAAGGGCAAAGGGTAAGCCAAATTTCTTAAAAAAGTGACTTTTTTTGTCTTTGCTATTAGGGAAGTACACCTTCTTATGCACATTTTCCAAGGTTGTATTTCTGGCTAAAAAACAGTTTTTCTGTGAGCAAGTAGAAAGTGACCATGTCCGATTTTAGAATGTGCTCCGTGTTTATTGTCATTTTTTCCATCAAGAACCTCCCAGCTCCAGATCAAAACACTTAGTTTGGAATGAGCTGTATTAAGAAGTTGCTTGGAAGCCATTGCATAGCTGATGTTTCATCCAAGGCAATCCAAAGATACTGTGCATCATGTTTTTACCACATTTGTGCTTCAAAGCCACGCACCAAAAAATGTCTTTGTTGGGCTTCACCCTCTCAGGATTGCAACATTGGGTGCTGGTCTTTCATTCAGTGATGGTAGCATTGCAAGAGCCAGCATTCGAAATAATTCGGAATGAACCCTGTGCGCAACAGCACCAACAAGTGGCTAAAAGAGGTTGACTCTGTTCGTAAAGATACTTTGTGAACAGAGCTGCACAACAGCCGACTAAATAGGCAAGGCAGGACAGACGACTGGCTGAAAAGCGAAAACATGATTTCGACGGTGATTATGAAGCTGGTGCTTACTAAATAAATGACTTGAGTGGTGTTTGTGGCAAAAAAGTGGTTTTTCGCCTCATTTCTTATTTTTTAACTCAATTATCTCAAAACTGTTTTTCACGTAGGTACCATTATTTCCTATATCTTCCAGGAGAACCGGCCGATACTTTTTTCCTGTCATCTACATGTTGTGACATCTACTGTGCCAGAATTGAAAATATGCACCCACTGGTTTTCTTGTTACAAAATTTTTAATATGTAAAGTAAGCCAAAATTTAGATACTGGCGGAAAGAAATTCGTGAACATTGTAATTTTAGTGTGATTTTAGTAATTCTGGTACAGTTAAAACAGCCCCAAATTTGAAAGAAAATCATGTACGCATTATGTAGATGCCTTTAGTAGATGCCGATAAAAGTGTACCTCGAAATGGCCAAAAATGCATAGGTAGTATAGGGCTTACCCTGTGACCTTAAATCGCCTTTATTTTTCACAGGGGCAAGTAAGATGAGAATAGAGGCGGTATTCTCGTAACTGTCCCTTTTGAAAACGTCCCTTTCATCGTGACGTAACTTCCGGTTAAGAGGTGGACATTGGCAGCATGGAAGAAGGTTGGCAGTAGGTTTGCCGCGCTTGCGTTACGTCACTTCTGGTTGTTGGCTTTTAGTCAATCAGGGCTCGCCAAAAGGGACACTTTTGAAAGGGATGCAAAAGGGACAAAACTCGAGAATACCTCCCCAGGGCTGTTTTCGACATAGGTGGCTTAGTAGCACCCACTCTTCACTCAGCACAAAGGAAAAATTAAACACAGTTTCGTTTCAGGCTGTTATAAAAGGACCATTAACTTGTTCATAATTTTGTAATGAGAAGGAAAATAGGTGACATCGGTGCCAGAGAAAGGTGCCCAGAGGTTGTTTTCATTCATGTCAAGTACAATTAGAATGCAGTAGTTTTTAGTGTTATTATGCAAAAGGAGGGGTAGTAATGTGGAGTGATATGCGATTGTTAAGGGCATGATTGTTGCATTTTATTGAGTGCAGGAATCATCACAGTTGAAACACCTTACATTATACAATTTCAATGTCGAGGCAGTGCTGTTGCTAAACTCGCCATACTTGCGATGTCAGCTTGTGAAATGAGAGCAGCCTTAGTAAAACTTTACTGAAGGAAACGCCGAAGATAAACTAATCTCTGAAATCCGCTTTCACGCACTACTAACGTTTTTCTGCAAGAAGTTGAGCACAATAAGATTTTTTTAACAGCCTCATGTCGTTTTCAAATTTTTTTTGTGGATCATGCTCCTCACCTTCTCTTCCACAGATCTTAACTCCGGGTGGCTGCTGTTAGCCTGAACAGTAGTTTATGGCCTAGTTGTTAGATGAAGCTGTGCATACATTTAGACAGTGTTTTTTGGATGGAATCGGTGCAAACGAAACGAAGAGAGGAGAAGAAACATAAGGACGGCCGCTGGCCTAACAACTGATGTTACACATGCTGGATTTATCACGTAGCCATAGCTTTAGCCATGAAAACATTCTGGCTTTTGCATGCATTACAAACTGCCCCCTGCACTATAACTAATCTGAAGTTGATATTGGAAAGTGTTCGGTATCTTTCAGCAAGCTACTTGATCGAAAATGGTACACTGGAACCTGCCAGTGCAGAAGGAGCTAACATGGAGCCAAATGTGAAGAATATGAAGATTTTTCAAGTGACAAATATTCAGTCTCATCTATATGCATTAAGTTGACTTAATTCCTGAGCCATATACTGGGTCTTTACAGTGACATTTTACCTGTTGTCCACGGGTAGTCGCAAGATTCTCCACACCACAGGAATACATGCGAACAAGAAATGTCAGATTGCCTCTTGGGGAGTACGCAGAGAGTCCAGGACTGATAATTGAAAACCCCTGCCGTTGTCGCATAACGACTTCTGTTGAACACTATTTGGCTTCTAAGTTTTTTCTACTCCTCCTACCCATTTTTTTCTTCCTTCAGAAGTTGCCTTTTAGTGTAAAAACAGGGAGACCTAAAAGGGATTGAGAAGAAAGTGAGCAAAAGGGTAGAAATGGCGGTAAAGGAAAGGGCAGTGAACAGTAATGATAGCGGGAACGGTGGAGTATATGCAGTGCTATCAGCAGTCCCTCACACAGGCCAACAATCAATAGACTACCTTCACTGCACACACCGCCAAGAATGGCCTTGGTTCCACAGTGAAGGATCAGCATCCTCCCCAGCCATAGGTCGGCCGGTCTAGACTGCCTTTGTGTGGGAGAATCTTCCTCCTGCTGGAAACAGTACAAGGCAGGGAGCAGATGTAGCAGGACATTTAGAGGGCAGAGATTTTTGAGCTACAGAAGGCAACAGGACCTGATGACAGTTACTTGGCAAGGATTCACATAAGGCGAAGGGAAAGTGTGGTCGGCAAAGTGGTTACAAACATTCAGGCTGCGCTCTTGCAACTACTGTATAGAGATCTTGAACTGCGACCGTATATGCTGGCAGACTCGAAAGCATCATCCAGTTACCTCAAGCGCTTCACTGTGTTGACTGAACTAGCATAGACATTATCCTGTGTTGTACAGTGCTTACAGCATTGACAGCACAGCGTACGTCTTAGAGAATGAGTACAGGTGACTTCACGTCTGGATGGGTGAGGCTTGCAAAGGTGATTCACCCTCCTCTCAGTGGAATGGCTGCTTCTGTGTGCAACACAAAGTGGGCCAGAGAAATAGTAGCAATGGCTCTAAAACACCACAAGGGAAGGCGTGAGGAGGCTCGCCGTGAAAATGAATATAGCACCAAGGCCACTCGCAACTGGAGGACCATCGCTCTTTTTTGCTCTCATTTACAAAGTCCATGATAATGCTGAGCTGGGTGTGTTCCTGCACAAGGAAATAGACGGACACCAAAGCACTGCGACAGTGCGGATGGCTTATCTGTTAAAACGGTCATCTTGTGCCGTTACTGGGTGTAATTAGTCCAGGTAGGGCAGTCGCAGCTGCAGAAGGTGCACTTCTATGCAGACATGGTACAAGTTTATTTTATTCAAAAGATTTCACGTTTTATAGTGCCCCCAGTGCTTGTACGGAAGTAAGCGATGCTTTGTTCGCTGCAAAATAATCAATTTAAGTTAAAATTTTGATTCTCACATCAAACTGTGAGTTTTAATGACATCTGCAACGACAACATCAGAGTGGGTCTTCAAGCTAAACTTGGTGCGAAGCGGAGACTTGCTTACCGTTAATCAACCTAGATAGTAGCAGCATACCGTAGCGGGCCGTTTTCTGCCTTTGCTTTGTTTTTGACCATATTTGTATCTGGCTTGTTTTTGTTAAGGGAGAAAATAATCGTTCCGTGACACATGGTGCTCGCTCGACAAATATGGCCTGTAATACGCCGTTGCTTACACCAATCGGCCAATGTTGTCTGAGACAACCCCAAAGAGCCGCAGTGCAGTGCAGCTAAAACAAGCACAGTGCGTGCAGTACCAATAGCAGTACGCATCGGTACTTATACGTTTACATGTGCTTTCATAACTTCCACCGTTTATCCCACCATTCTTATTTCTATAAAAATAATGTGCCCCAAATTTGAGCGCAAATAACTTGTTCCCCAAACTTATAAGCTCTGCCTAATTTGTGCTTGTTTTTGCCGGCCTCAGCCAATCCCAGTGCTGGCGTGTATGACATCATGGGTTCTGCTGCGTGAAATGAGCTTGTGGGTCACACGGCCGTTCCCTTTTTTATAATTATATAGCTTATTTGAGTGACGTTTACGTTAATAATGGTGTCAGTATGTATCTAACGAGGCAACCTTTCGAATGAACCAAACCTGCGTTTCTGCATGGCCCCTTTAAGCTTCCCGCTGATCCATGTCGCTGCCCGCGCAAGCATCGCACTTAGCCGCCGAATGCGCCGACATGAAGGGCGATACCACAGAGAACACACCCTGCACTGGACCACGTACACACCTCATTCGCGCATTTACCATGTACTACGCCGTCACCGCAATCACAAGCCGAATGTGGCAGTACGTCGAGCTCTACGCCCCGATGCACACAATCATATTCACCTCACTGTATTCGCCGCCATATCACAGCACGGCATTTGTTCGTGTGGTGATCTCTGGCACATTGTTGCATGTTATTGCTGATGGCAACGCGACTTGTAGGAGAGTAAGTGCAGAACGAACGATGGCAAATTTCGTCCTGGATTCTTCAGGAGATGGATCGGTGTCGTCGTGGTCGCCGTTTCTCGTCGTCCGACGAAGGCTTGGCACGCCGGCTTCACCCGTGAGCTGGCTCAGGACAGCACGCAACGTGAAGCTGAGCGTTAGCAGACCAACGCTGCACTTGGGTTAAGTAACTGGCCACAACAACGTAACACGCGGGTAGCATCCAAGTTGAGAGAGGAAGAAACTGGGGCGTCCATAATAACTCAAAGAAAAAGAAACTTGGCACACGGCGCTGCATTCGGGCTCGAGGCGTGCGGACAATTTTAAAAGTTATCCGCGCGAGGCGTGCGGACAGTTTTGAAAGTTATCCGCGCGAGGCGTGCGGACAGTTTTAAAAATTATCCGCGCGAGGCGTGCGGACAGTTTTAAAAATAATCCGCGCGAGGCGTGCGGATAGGGACAGCCGGGCGAAGCGGGACGCTAGAGTGAGGAGTGGGGACGAGGAGAGGTGCGGAATAAATAGTGGACGGTCAGCCAGGATTTGGTGTGCGTGTGCGTTCGCTCCGAACCCTGACAACTAAACAACTAGAAAGCAAACTTAGCTCGGCTCAACGGGCCATGGAACGAATAATGTTAGGAATAACACTCAGGGACAGGAAACGGGTTGTCTGGATCAGACAAACTAGAGTAGAAGATACCATAGTTCAAAAAAAGAAAAAGAGATGGACTTGGGCTGGCCGTGTAGGGAGACGAACCGACAGCCGGTAGTCAGTTTGGGTACCAGAGTGCATACCAAGATACCAAGACGTTGGACTAGGCTACTTGGTACATGTTTGAATGGAATAAAAGCCAGCGGTAATACTAGGTCTAGAAGAAGTCGAAGGCCATTAGCCCGATGGAGGGATAAAATAAAGAAATTCGAGGGTAAATTGTGGGCTCGAGCAGCACAGGACAGGAGCGGTTGGAGCTCAGTGGGAGAGGCCTTTGTCCTGCTGTGGACATGAGGAGGTTGATGATGTTGGTGATGAACTTTCTTCAAAATTCTTAGTGAGCATGGTTGTAACAACCTGTTGCGTGTGCGTCAAGTTTGAATAGAGTTTCTGACGGGTTTTCGTTAAATTTATCTGAATAAGATTTCTACAAAAGTCTTTCTTGTCCAGGTCATAACATTGTTTTGCATATGAGCTGATGAGCTATGTTTGAATAGAATATCGGATGAGTTTTATTAAATTTACATCAATTACCTTTTTATGAAAATAATATTGAATATAGTCGTAAGATGCTGTTGCTTGTGAGTCAGGTTTAAATAGAGTTTGTGGCGAGTTTTAACAGCGGAGTATTTTAGGGGCTCGCGATGTCCGGCGGTGATGTTCATCACCCCAGGCGCCACCGCTCCCAAGTGCGCCCAAGACGAAGTGACGGCTGTCCATCGCGCGATCACGGTTCATGCGCCGTGGCACACGGCGCAGTAGAATCCCACATGCATGCACCAATAAACTCCCAGACCTCCGTAGGTCACCTATAGAAACGCAAAGCAGAGTATAATAAATCTCAACGTATTGAAGGCACTGAGATGCGTGCTGGGTGTTTGTACTAAAAGGTTTATTGCCTGTCTAATGACCACAGTCTACAAATTAAAAGTTCGATTGACCCCATAGAAACGCAATACATATTCTGTAAAACTCAATCTGCATAAGGCCATAGCTTATTTCGTTTTTGTAATAAACAATTATTGGGGCGAAGACCCTTAGGGGCTCGGGCTGTCGACGTTTCATGTCGTCGTCGTCGTTCGTCGTCCTATTCTCATGTGATGACGATACTAAAACACAGGGGTATTCATTTTCCGACGCTTCGCGCTAGAACGTTTCATCTTCAAGGGCAAATACGTGTACCAAAACAACACATTGGCCGGGACACTCGTTTTTCGCTCGGGCTTCCTTGCTTGCTTCTATTTCGCTCCGCAGTCACTTTAACTTTAAAATTTGCAGTTCTCCATTTCGTATTTCACTTTTCCTCCGTGTGCGCAATAGGGATGTCGCGTATATCAGCACACGCTGTGTGGCAAGAGAGAGACTTACAATCTTTGAATACACTTAGACACTGCATGCTTCGGCCCTCCCCAGGTTTTACGTTAGTGGAGATGGCCGGGCTTTTCACCTTCTATTGCCGCAGTTTATGAGATGGTACTTTTGGTTCACTCTATATAAACGCAATACGATCGGTTTTTTGACTCAATATCTTGAACGCAATCAAATGTCGTTTGGGTTTGTGCAACTAAAAGTTTATTGACTTCCCTATGCTTCCAGTGCATAAAATATGAGTTCAAGTGACTTTTTATTACTTCTATAGAACCTCAATATAGAGATTATAAAACTCAGAGTCCATTTTCGTGAGAGAAGACTCCTGTTGACCTGCTGTTGGCCTTTCTGTTGGACTTTGCGGCCGCGCCTGTCACCCCTTGACCTGCCCCCTGGACAGCACCTCGGAAGCTCATTCCGCTCGCTATCCACAGCCAGGAACATTCTTGTCGCCCCGTCGTCACACCTTTGCCTCTCAAGAACGCTCGTATTGCGCGTGCAGAAGGGGCCTACCCTCCTTTGGCACAGGTGCTTCACCTTTCCGGGCGCGAGCTGCTGTGCCCTTTCGCAGAGCCCTCTCGGAGGCCCCTCCCGCACTACCTTTTCCCGGCACACGATCCCGGGCTCACGCTCCCCGGTTCGCGCAACTTCAATGTTTTGGACGATTATGTGTACTTCGCAGCAATTTTTCGTACCTCACGTGTTCCATACGAAGAGCCGATACGAAGAGAGCACAACAGAAACAGTCAACCTTCCCTCTCTTTCCCACCCGAAGTATCCTGCGACTGTGCTGCGCGTGAGTGCCAGTGGGACATCATCCTCAGTCAGAGCCCGGTCGAGAATATGCGATGAGGTTGCATTAAAGCACGCACTATCGTCGATTTGAAATTGTGCCCGCATAGTCACAAGTAATCTCATCCCAATATCGCACAGCTTCGCAATCTATCACTCTTAGAAAAAGGTAGCGGCACTTACTAACAGAACACTAAACAGTTACTTGTACCAGTATAAACTAGGTCCTTCAGTGCTTTTACTAACTGGCCATGCATAACCTAGCAAAAAACTGCGCGTGGCAACGTGGATCGACTGAGCGCGCAGCACGACATAGACACATTCAACACGCGCATATCTCTCTTAGACAACAAATAAATTAAACAAGAAAACTAACGACATGCACGGGGAGAGCGAGTATAACTTAGTTACCATAGAAGTGCATCTGCTCTTCTTGCTTTTACTCCCAGCAGCGGCGGAAAGTCCTTTGATAGAGTCGGTGGGCTTGTTGCAGAAATCACATATTTGAGCGATAATTTTAGAATAACGCATTTTAATGTGAGCGTATACAATTCAGGATGTGGATTTGCAAAAAAAAACTTTTAAATCGTTATTTGGAGTGAGGAAAGTGCTGTAGTTATTACGTTCAATAATTCATAGAATTTTGCTACTATCAGTGCTAAGTACACGGTCTAGACTAGTAATGATAGCATTTAGGTTCCTTACTTAGTGGCACAGCCTACGTAACGTTCTGCGGGGAAGTAAAGTTCGTCAGGAGTTAGTGAATACAGCCGTTACTACCCTTTTACGAGCGTTTTTTTCCAAATCACTTAGAGCGTTCACTAGACCCGCTCGCGTCGCTTGTACGAGCGCGTATGCTCCCTCTCCCACTTGATCGAGCAAGCTCTCAATCGGATCTGCTAAAGCGCACTTTACAAATGAAATAAATAAGTCCTACCAAGAGGTGGGTGTGCTTGTCTGCGGCAAAAATTTGACAGCGTGTTTGCCAAAACAACGAGACAGCTCCGGCACAGAGAACATTGACTGCACCAGGAATGCGCGTCCCTATCACGGCAGGAACGCATGTACGCGTCATTTAACCTGACTGGAATATGCGATAAGGTTGCATTAAGGGCGCGCTGTCCTCGATTTGACGTTGTGCCCGCACAAAGCAATCTCATCCACATGTCACACAGCTTCGCGATCTATTCAGGAAATTTTTGTTTCACAACTGCGAGAGGCATGGAATGACGTCATGCCACAACACGGCATCGCGGTCAGTACGAGGAAGTTAGCCTGATTCGGGCCCTTTGCGACAATACACCTGCCTTGTCTGGGCTTCTGACTCGGTTTAAAAAAAGATATTGCTGGGTCGCCGCATCGTCCGCAATTAAACAAGGTTACGACATCACAGATTTGGAAATTCCATCCGCGCGCGTTTGACCCAAACGTACACACTATGGTGGAGTATTCTTGATATATAAATTGTTGAACTAGAACAAGAACCTGCGTACGAAATAAAAAATTTGGCCGCAACGGGGGTAGCACAAAAGGCTTAAACTGCGAGGCTCATGCCTGAATAGCTCGCGCAATTTCGTAATTCAAAGAAAACACACTAAAATTACACTTACAGAGAAGGGCATTCGGTAATCGTGCAAACAAAGGGGCCATGTAAGAACCTTTTCTTTTTTTTTCCCCTTTCTTTTAATCACCTTTCGTACTGGGTAATCCAGTATAGGGACACAAAAGCGGCGGTCCCAATTTTCTACATGTCCAACACCTGTCAGAAATCCGCAAATTCCACGAGAGCAGGACCGGAATGGCGAGCAGGTTGACGCGCGTTGTGCGATGTGGGTCAAGGCAAGGCAGCTCTGATGGGATGACAAGTCTCCTCCTCGGGACCCCAGGCTGCACACGTTGTGGCAAAGATCCTGCGCCAGCTTACTTTGTTAACAAAGCACCCATTCCAGGGTATCTACTTCCCCATGTGTTGTCGTTCTCCCAATGCTTCTACTACTAACGTTGACCCTCTCGTCGCTAACGTCTTACAGGATATCCTAATACCTTTGCAAAGCAATACCAGAAGTCACATCGCTTTTAAGTCTGTTAAAGTGGATGAGGTTATTGGATAGTGCACAACAGTTTCTCATCTTTTTGTGCATCTTTTTTATTCCTGCTAACCGCTTTACGCAGGCAACTGATTGACTGATTCTGCACACCATGTGGGACCTCGTCATTGCAACCGTTACTCTCATCCTTCTACGCTGGCTCATGTAAGTTTTCCTAACCCGCAACAGTGACTGCTTGGGCGATTTGGCATTACATCATGGTTCTGGAAAGCGCGAAATATCGACAGGGACTGAAGGAAAAGAACACGACGACACTGCTGCTAACAACTTTTTATTTCGAGACAACACAACGTATATGCACTAGCATGGCCACTGTAAACAGGAACAATGTCAGAAAGCCCTGAAAGATACTGCCATCTGGAACGCCGAGCTATTGTATATCAGGCCGAAATAACCTCAACGCTATGACTTAATGCGAGAAATATGATTTGCTTTTCGCAGCTAGTTCTTGTTATAGCGGAAGTCGTTTTGCTTCTGTAAACCTTCCCAGGAAACGAAGAGGCCACTTCCAGTTTTTCAAAAAGTTGGGTATACCTGGACCAGCACCAAACATTTTGTTTGGTAACATGTTGGAAATGTTCAGGAAGGTGAGCCTTTCTATATTTTTATTGCTTCTGCAACCACCGCAGCAAACCGCTGTTTTAGACGTTACACATGTCCGTTCATGCGGTTCAAGAACTTGCGTAGAAAGCTACTTTTGATTGAATACCGTTAAAAGTTCATATTTGAAAGTCCGCACTAGTTGAACCTTTCGTTGCTATTGCCGTTTGATTTCTCAAACGCCGCCAAGAGGTAGCGCAGGCAACAGCAGACGACGGTTTTCTGCAGTTGATGTGGTATTTCATTTGCTATCGCAAAAACCAAGCATCCGTGATTTTTTTAATAAAGGAGCACTGCAAACATCACTGATGTATTGATTTTGTGCCTTATATGTGCGTAATTTCCTGTTCTTGTTCAACAATTTTGACAAATCTGAACACTGACACCGGACTTAGACGTTTAGATTTGGCTGTGGGTACACGAGACTATTGCGGAGTTTCTGTTTCACTTTGGCCGGGTGGCTGAGTCGAGCTCTGTTGCGGCCAATCGGTCAAGTGAGTTTAATTCGTTTTCTTGTGGGTCGACCCTTCGGTTTGCGTTGGGTAGCCCCCACCCCTTGTGTCTGTGGACGCTATCCGCCATCTGAGTGCTCGTCTCGCCGTCCAAGATGGCCTCTACTCATCCCTCTCCCGTGAAATACCGGCTGCCAATTCCCAAGTCTAAATTCTTCAAGCTTGATGCCTCCAAGGATGCTTCTGTTGACGACATCATTGATGCAATCGAAGACGTCTTTGGCCCCCACGGCCTCAAGGACCTCCAGCACCAAGGAGGCATGAAGTTTTGTGCCGCGGTCTCGTCCGCTGCTGCAGCTAACACCCTCGACGAGCGTGGTGCCATTGTCGTGAATGGCACTTCGTGCCCCGTTACCTGCATCGGTCCCCAGATAATCTACGTCACCGTGAATGGTATATGAACGACCAAGACCTGGGTGCAGCCCTTTCGCCTTACGGCAGGGTGCTTAGCGTTCACTACCCGAGCTTCAACGGTAGGCTGCGCATTGAGAACGGCGTGCGCCTCGTCCGCATCGAAATGAAGTTTCCCGTCCCAAAAATTCCTGTCGGCCAGAGGATACAAGGACCGGTGCGAGTACCGGAGCGTGAAGAGAGTGTGCTCTCGATGCGAGCGAGAGGGCCACAACCGCTCCGACTGCAAGACGCCATGGTATCCTCGGTGCGAGACCTTTGGACACGAGTTCGAAAGATGCTGCAATGGAGACCACGCCACGGCAGACTGCCTGCGACCTCGTTCTTATGCGGCCGCAGCAAGTGAATTCCCTGAACACTCTCGAAACACCAACGAGATTCCTCAGGTGACTGTGGCCCGGTGGCAGACTCCGCCAGACGACATCCCCAGTAGCGCTTCGTCTTCCAGCGATGGCGATTCGCAAGCCACCAAAATCATCGACGAGACGCTGATAGAAGATATGACAACCACGCCGACGCCTGCGAAGGACTACGTCATCATCCGACGAGCTTACTAGTCAGCCCAATGAACAGACGGTGGACGACTCATATTCTTCATCCAACGAAGCGTCTCTTTCGCCCGCCAGCTCCACAGACATCGACACGGAAAAAAGTGGCTCAGCGGATTCTCGTAGACAGCTCCCGTCGTCCAACCCAGTAGACCCTGCCCCTGATCCGGCGAAAAAGCCCCGAGGTGCCCACAACCGCGGACTCCGCGGCTCCTTCATCGACGAAGACGCCAAACTAGTCCACCGAGAGGCGTCCAAACCTTACCCTCGTGACGCGACCGCGGCAGGACCCCCCTGGAGGGCCCTTACGGCACCTGGACGACGTCTCACTCCCGATCAACCTACCGAACTCGAACGAACCTGCTTGTCCAACGCAAGCTAAAAATCCACGTCTGGTCAACCCGATCAACCAGGTTGCGGACTTGATGGACACCTCACGTGTGGAAAGCAAACGCGTGTTATCGTCATCAGCCGACTCGGACGACGGTGTCTGCCTGCCCCAAGCACTAGTCCGGATTTGTGAAATTAGAGTAGCACCAATGGGCTTCTCTGTCTTCATTATCTTCTTTATTTGCCTGATGCCGCACTTATTCTCAGTCGCTGGTGAGTACTCTCGCTGGTGGGGGAGACGGCAGACGTTCCATCGAATGCCGACGCGAAAGCCCATTGATGCATCAATGTTGCTTCCTGCTATGTTTGCTTTCGTACTAGCATGGCGGCCATTGTGAGCTCCCTCCAGCTCATTGCTTTGTCCCGAGGTCACGTGACAGCGTGCCACGCTGCACACGGCTCCTGTCTGGGCCCGTTGTTGCTGCGTTCCAGATGCCCGTGCCTTTCACTGGGGATACCTTTATTTTGTAGGGTAAGCTACACTGGCCGAGGTTGAGCAGTTTCGCGTGTGCCGTGAAGGGCCCTTCGGCGCAAGCGCGAGGAGCATTGGATTCCTTTGGATCGGATTGGCTTGGATTGGTTGGCTTGAATTGGATTGGATTAAAGTGGATTGGGTTGGATTGAAATCCAATCCAATTGGAGTTCGGGTGTGCAGAGAATTGAGTCTGCACATTCGCTGGTCTGCGCATTCCAGAGGAGTGACGTCATAGCCGCGGCAGACGCACTGGCGCCTGCGCGTGCCTAGCTTTGCGCCTCCGTTGCGCATTAGACAAGTCTGACGCTGCGCCGGAGCCGCTTGATAGCCGTTTCGCGTGGCTTCTGGAGAGCCGTGCTGCGGGAGGAGCCATTCGCGACGAGCAGTGATTGGACTGGAGTGGACCGGACTGGTCTGGACTGGACTTGACTGGATTGGATTGGATTGGTTTGGAAATCGTTTTAGCAACAGTAAGCATGATAATCAGCTAAGCCTAGACAACTAGGAAACTTAAGAATAACCAGCTGAACCTTAGCCCACGCTACGTATATCCTGGCATAGCCGAGCTAAGCCACTGCTAAGTTTTTTATTGGTTTTTTGGAGGGCTGCGCGTGGTCTTCGCGTTCACTCAACCTCCACGTTCCAGGCCCGTGCGATGTTTCACGGCGTTTGTTGAAGCTCGCGTATTTTTTTAAATTTTTATGGCTAGTGCAGTACGTGCTAGCGTTTTATTTATTCTCATTAAGCTACGAATATTAACCCTAAATGTCCAAGGGTTTAAAAACAGTGAAATGTTCAAGGGTTTAAAAACAGAGAAAATTTTGTAGATCATGGTCTTCCTCCAAGAAGTGAACTTTTTTTCCAATTGAAGGCGTCAGAACGTTTCAGCAGAACTTTAATATCCCGTATAATTTTTCTTTGGTGTCTAACAGGGGGGTAAAGCGAGCCCCGAGACCGTACGAATCGTGGGCGCTGACATGATACAATTCTCATGGTTGCCAGATCAATTGTAATCAGCCTTCTAAAAATTTTTTGCCATAATTATTTAACTAAAACAAAGAACTGAGCAAAATAGTTACAAATAAACGCCTCAGTAATTAAAACTAGCTTTACAAAAAAACTTTTAGTGTACTTAAGCTCTAATTAGCGAAGAAAGAGTCAGTGCGTAGTTCAGTTTTGGTTTCGATTTTTTTTAAGTGTTCTAGTAGGAAGTGGCGAGGCCCTTGCGCCTGACTTGCGCAGTGTGTGTGTGCAGTCTCCGGCTCAGATCTGCGTGCGTGCAAAACGTATACAAGTTATACAACTCCGATGCCCGCGCTGAGCAAGTGCCTTGCGAGGCTGTCATTCTTTCTCCACGTTAAGCACCCTATCTATTGCCCCTCAACTGACGCCGGAACAGCGATTCCGATCTGACCTTGACTACCGCAAGTTCACTACAGGCTACGGAGTGGCAGCCAGCGATCGTTCCCGTTGGAAGAGAAATAAAAAGAGCTTTTATAATCCTTCGGTTCCAGTTGTTTTATTCATGGAACTTCTTACAGCTCTTCGTGCTTCGAACTTCCGCGCAATCGTTCGTGAAGGGAGAACGAAAAAATAGGTAACGAAATGCGGTTTCTTTTTTAATCAGTCACAATAAATCAATAAGTCAGTGTTCTCTCCTCGCGCGCTATGTGCGGTAAATTACTGCCCATTCAATACTGCGCATTCAGTCCCGCAAGCTTTCCCTTTGAAGTGGTGGAAAGCAGCTAGAACTTGACGAATACAGACAGAAAGGAAAACGGGACACGCCGCGGACTGTATTTCGCATACTCCCTTGGCATGCATTCTTCCACTCCGTTGGCCTGCGATCGACAGCGCTCTTTCGTTCCTGTGCTTCAAAGCGCCGCGACTCACTGGCAATATCAGCGTTGGCCCATGCGATGTTTTTTTTGTGTGTGCGTCAATAAAGGTTTTACATTGAGCTAAAGCCACAGTTCACTTCACTTCGTTTGAAAAGCCTTGAGCGACTCGCAAAATGTCACAGAATGGCAAATAAAGCGGCACAGCGCGAAAATGCACGGAGATCATACGGAGATTCATTTTTCTGTGCGCCCAGTACGGATCAGCTGACTCCTTGGCGTCCTCGCGCATGCGATCAGTCGCATTCGAGCTTGCGCGCAAGTGTTGTGTGAGCGTTGCCACATCTTGCTCAAATAGTCTCAGTACATATAAGTCACACGTACGCTAAACCGAAAACACGTCGGTTACCTACCCACAGGAGATAAACTACGCAATGCTGTCGACGCCGGCTACACAAAATCCGGCTGGCCAGCGGTCCGCCATGTTACAATTAATCCCGGCATGCTTCGCTAGCCGGACGCGGAAACGCCACAGTAGCACGTTGCCAGATTACAACCCATCGCTTTCGCCGTTTTTAGTAAGCAAAAACTCAGCTGGCAACCTTCAAATCGTTGTATCATGTCTGCCACTATGTGTCGTACGGTTCCAATGCATTGGCTCAGCGGCGCGCTTTCCCTCTAGAGTCAGTATATTATCTCTATGGTGTCTAACCACTGCTGTGTGGTGGGCGTCCTAATCTTCAACCACACCATCCTTTGCTCCAGTTTTAGTTCGACAGATAGTGAGGGAAGATTGCTAGTCTTGAAATTTTCTCTTTCTGGTACCCGCTTTAAAATCATTAACGTGTGTGCTCCTGCACGCGCCACAGCTACAATTAGATTGGATTGAAGTAAACTTCATTTGCGCCTGCAGATCGGCGTTTTTGCGCGCAGTGACGCGGGCCCGGCGTCGTCCTAGGGGTTAGCCGTTACTCGGCCGAGCCATCCGCTCGCCGTTGACGGCTCACGAGTCTCGTGCCTTTCGAGTGCCCTCAGGACCTGCTGGACGGCCCAGAGTTGATGTTCGCTGTCGTAGCTCTTCGCGGCTTCTTTCAGCCGTGGCGGGATGGTTCTCGATGCCGCTTCCTCCGGTTGTTTTGGGCAGTCCCACAGGATGTGGTACTGGTCGGCCGTCTCCCTACGACACACCTTGCACCTGTCGGTCGGGTACGCTTCTGGGTACATACGATGCATCAAGGCCGGGGTGGGTAGCGACCCGGTCTGTAGCTGTCTTAGAAGTACGGCCTCCGCCCGGCTCAGCCCCTGGTGCGGGGGTGGGAGAGCTCTGCGAGCCAGGCGGTAGGCCTTCGTGATCTCGCCGTAGTCCGTCATGCGGTCTTTGGCTCCGAACCACGCGGGACGGTCGGTCGCGGGGGCGCGGTTGGTTAGAGCTCGTGCCGCCGCGTGTGCCGTATCGTTGTGGTTCGCGTTTGTCGCCGACGCGCACTCGCCCGCATGCGCCGGGAACCACTTGATCCTCATTCTTTTTTCTTGCAATTTCACTCCGCGCAGCACGCGCGTGGCCTCTTCACAGCTGCGTCCCTTGGCGTAGTTGCGCACCGCCGTTCTCGAATCGCTCAGCACCGTGCGGCAGTCTGTGTCGGCGATGGCCAGGGCGATGGCGCCCTCCTCCGCGCATTCCGCCTTGGTGCATCTGACGCTCGCCGCCGTCCTCACGGCACCCGTGGACGCTTCGATGACAGCTGCGGCGAAAGCCTCTCGTTGATATTCAGCCGCGTCCACGTACCGCGGGTGTCCGTCTTTACCAGTATCCGAAACCGTTGAGACGAGGGGGATTAGTACCTATGTAGGCTGGGCAGGGTCTCTTGAGTACTCGGGGGACCTGGTGGGTGCTAGCTGGGGGGCTGGTTGTGAAAGGGGTCCAGAGACTAGGTGTCGTCACTCCGTCGAAGGTTCTCCCTGTTCTTAAATGTCGGAGCTCAGATGTTTGGAACCTATAGTGGGGTCCGCTGAATTCCAATTGGCACCGTCTGACGCTCATCCTGAGTTTTCAGGCCTATTTTAGGAGTCAGACATCTAAGTATTAGAACAAAAACCTCGCTGTCCCCATTCCCACCCTCTTTCCCATAACCCATTCCTTATCACCACTATCCGCACCCCTTATCCCAACCTTTCCTGCTACCATCCCAGGGGAGATCAGGGGAGTCTCCCCGGGCCCGCTCTCCTGGCTGTGGTGTCGCTGTGTAGCATTTTTCCCTTTTATTTTCCACTTCGGTGGGTATTTCCTTCTCGTCAAAACTCTAGTTGACCTCGGTCCAGTTTGTTTATTTTTAATTGGCGTCACCCGTGATACGTATGTGGTACGGGGTGGGCTTTTATTTTATATTATAGCCCTTTAGCTTTATGTCCGTCTTTGGCGTGTAGGTGGCTGTCGCATTCCTTCTTCCCATGTTGTATTCCGGGTTCATGTTTCTCGGTAAGGGGTCTACCCTGATCTTGCTCCGGATCTCGTCGGGGATGGAGAGTTTGGCATTCTCCTCGTTCTGACGTCTGGGACCCAGGTCTTCGAGTATCTTCCTCCCGGCCTTGGTTGTTGACAGGCGCTCGAGCTGAGCCGTTCGTTGCGCCTCCGCAATCTCTTCAAGCGTATTGTGTACCCCTAGCTTCAAGAATCGGGGCGTGCTCGTGGACTCGAACAAGCCGAGCACCGACTTGTATGCTTTTCGGATGATGGCGTTCATCTTGTTCCGTTCGTGTTGCAGCCAGTTGTGGTAGGTCGCTACGTACGCAATGTGGCTGACGACAAATGACTGGACGAGCCTGATCAGGTTGTCCTCCTTCATGACGGCTTTGCGGGACGTGATTCTCCTGACGAGACGCATCGCATCGGCCGCCTTGGCAGTGAGACGGGCGAAGGTCTCGCCGTTTCTTCTGTGCTTCTCGATGACCATGCCCAGGACTGATCTTGCTGACCTCGGGGATCGTCTGCCCGGACCGCGTTACGATCTTGATCTTCTCGTGCTCTCGCCGCTGACTGTTTTTGGCGTTGCCTCTTCGTGGTGGTATTATCAGGAGCTCCGACTTACTTGGCGAGCAGACGAGGCTGGAGCCGTCGAGATGGTCTTCGATGGCGTTGACGGCCTCTTGCAGCTTGGCCTCGATCTGGGAGTCGCTGCCGCCGGTCGTCCATATCGTTATGTCGTCGGCGTAGATGGTGTGCCGGACCCCACTTTCGCGAGCCTCTCGGCCACTCCTATCATTACCAAGTTGAAAAGTAGCGGCGAGATCACGGACCCTTGCGGTGTGCCGGTGCTCCCGAACTTCTTGTCTTGAAGTAGTATGTCGCCAGCCCGCAGCTCGGCGGTCCTGTCCGTCAGGAAGTCCTTGATGTAACTCATTTCGCCCATGTTGAGCTTGGAGACTTGGGACAGAATCGCCGAGTGTTTCACTTTATCAAAAGCGCTTTGTAGGTCGAGCCCCAGGATGGTCTTGTTGTTTCGCGATATGCCGGTGTCGTCCACGATTTTGTTCTTGAGCTGCAGCATCGCATCTTGTGTGCTCAGGCGCTGTCTGAAGCCAATCATCGTGGCGGGGTACAGTCCTTCCCTCTCCAGGTAGTCCTGCCACCGGTTCATCAAAACGTGCTCCAGCACCTTGTCCACGCAAGACGTTAGCGAAATGGGCCGGAGGTTGTCCGTGCCGGGTGGCTTGCCCGGCTTTGGGATCAGGATGGTCTTGGCCTTCTTCCAATGCTGCGGCAGCGTCCCCGTTTTCTAGCATTTATTGTAGTAGCCCGTTAGGCTTTCGACGGATTTGTCGTCGAGGTTCTTCAGTGACTTGTTGGTGATGCGGTCCGGTCCGGCCGCCGACCTGCTGTTGAGGCCCTGCAGCGCCGTGCGAACCTATTCTACGCCGATGTCTCTGTCGAGGCGCCCGTTGGGTAGCCCCCCGTACGCCCCGTGGTGCTCCGTGGACGTAGTCGGCAGGTATCTGTCGCTGATGCTGTTCATCACCGTGTCGGCTCCGTGTTTCGTGACTTCCCGATGGATGAGTTTCGCCAGTCGGTCCCTCTGGTGCGACTTAGTCTTAGTTTCGTCGAGCAGATGCTTAAGCAAGTTCCATGTTTTCCCATTGTGCATCTGGCCATCGGCGGCGTTGCATATCTCGTTCCACTGCTGCGCGCATAGCATGTGACAGTGTTCCTCGATTGCTTTGTTGAGTTCTGAGACTTTTTTCCGTAGCCTACGATTGAGGCGTTGCTTTTTCCATCTGTTGAGAATGGACTGCTTGGCCTCGATGAGGTGGGCCAGCCAGCTGTCCGTTCTGTTCGTTTCAAGGTATGCTTCTATGCTCTTGGTTGAGTTCCGAACATCTTGTAGAACCTTGTAGGTCCACATTTCGATGCCGTCGATTTCTGTGTCTTCTTCCTCCTCCTGATTTCTGGTGTCTCTGAAAGCGGTCCAATCTATCCAATCAATCGTTATTACTGTTCTGCTCCGGTACGACGATTTCCACGATCATATGGTCGCTGCCGAGGTCCACCCCCGTGTTCCTCCACGTGATCGTGATCGGTTCATTGTTCTTGACGAACGTTAGGTCGGGGTTGGTATCTCGGGAAACGGAGTTGCCAAGTCTCGTTGGGTGAGCCGGGTCGGTTATGAGGACATAGCCGAGTTCCGCCGCGTCTTGGGATAGGTTTCTACCTTTCGCATTGCTTTTGACGTAGCCCCACGCCGTATCCATCGCGTTAAAGTCACCGCACGCAATCAGCGTGCTCTGGCCGGCCATCGTGCTTGCCTTGTGAAGAATGGATTTGAACTTCTTCAGTATCTGCGATGGATTACTGTAGATGTTGAAAATGAAGATGCTGTTTCTTCTTTGCTACAAACAACTTCTTTCGTTGCCTAGGGGTTTATCTTTTGGAGCGTGTGCCCACAATTCTTTGCGGAGATTTCATCTGCGTCCTTGATAGTATACGTGATGTACGCGGGCCGGGTCAGGGACGACCGACGTGGAACGCACGCGCAGTCGGATTCTTAGTGCAAGATTTTCACCTGGAGGATGTATGGCTGCTCCATTGCGAAAATTATTTCTCTCCCACGTGGAAGCGCGGTTCCTCATGTCCCGACTAGGCAAGCTTTATATAACTCCAGACCTAATCACCGCTGTGCCAAACATAGAAGTAAATCAATTCCCTAGTATGGCTGGTTACATTTCCGACCATTACCCAGTGCTCCCGTCCCTATTTACAGGTTACCGTAGATTTGATGGCGCCTGACCCTGGAAGCTTGATACTAGAATATTGCAAGATGACGTTGCTTTATTGTCATTAAAAACAGATATTTCTTCTTCCCTACCGGTCGAAGTTAGCATACAACAGTGGGACAGTTTAAAATCCATATGGAGGCAACTTGCTCAAACAGCTGGTCAACAAAAAAAGGTTCGTGACACAGCTGAGCTTAACAACACGCCTAAGCGAATCCGAATAGTTATAAATGATAAAGAGCTAACTCTTTTAATGAGTGAATATCTTGGCATCCTTAGGGACCGGTACAAACGCCAACTGAATGAAATAATTTAGCCATCCGCTGCCTACAATATTCATGGTCCTTGCAATGGTAGTTTAGAAATTCAAAAATTTTTGGCGACGCGTCAAACTCCAAACATTATAGAGTGTGTGCGCTGCCCGGATAACACCATCTCCACAGACCCATCAGCTATAAAATCAGTGTGGCGACGCGTCAAACTCCAAACATTATAGAGTGTGTGCGCTGCCAGGATAACACCATCTCCACAGACCCATCAGCTATAAAATCAGTGTTTCTTTCTTTTCTGAGGTCTTTGCAGGATATTCGCTCGAGGTAGATGAGAGGCACGTAGTAGCACAACTATGTTCTGCTTCAACTTTCCTGCCTCAGGCTCCAGAAAGCATACACTCCCAAATACTGAAAGACGTTACCTATTCCGAGCTATACGACATTTTAAGAAAAATTAAAACCAGATCGGAGCCTGGTCCGGATGGTTTGCCAACGGAATTCTACAAGCGCTGCTGGGCAGAATTAGGCTCTTCCTTAGTGAAACTTACAAATTTAATCCTATAGCGGCTTCCAAACACGTTTAAGAGAGGCCGTCTAATCTTACTTTTGAAAGATGGAAAAGACCCCTCTCTCCTGAGTTCTTACAGACCAATAACCGTTTTGATTGCGGACTACAAGATTTTAACTTCCCTTTTGGTGTCCAGAATTAAAGCTATTTCGCCGGACCTCCTCTCACTCCAACAGGTTGGCTCGGTCCCATACAGAATTTTTTTTCGGCACTTAGCCTAACTCGAGACATACTAGCCTTTACGCACCAAACTGGTATTGCCGGCCTGTGGGTCTCTTTAACCAAAAACAGGCATTTGATAGGGTCAATCATTCATACCTGCTTGCCATATATCAGGCATATGGGTTTCCCTCTGAATTTGTTCAGCTTCTCCAAGAATTGTATGATAATTTATCCAGTGACCTGGTCATTATTGGTGTGGTACAGGGTGAAATTGCACTTCATAGAGGTGTCAGAGAAGGATGCCCCTCGTCGCTGCTTGTTTTTGTCTTATGTCTAGACCCCTTCATCAGAAAACTCGTTGATAACCCCAAAATTAGGGGTCTCCCCTTGCCCAGACAAGGCTCAGTTAAAGTGTCTGCGTACGCAGATGACGTCACTATTTTTATGCGGGAAACTGGTAGACTCACGGCTGTTTTAGGGGACTTCGAGTGTAATGCTCAACTTTCAAGTGCCGAGTGAAATGTCACAAAAAGTGCTGTCCTCCCTCCGGGAAACGCTACACTCGCCCCCATTCATAACTTTAAAATAGTTCGAGACCTGAAGATTCTCGGCGTCAAATTTACCGAAGAAGGTGTTTCTCCAGACATGTGGCCCGAGTTAGTTGATAATACTCAAAAGAATGTTGCCCGGGCTAGATCTTTCAACTTCTCTTTTTCGGAGAAATCGTATTTGATTAAATGCGTTTTTCTTGCTAAATTCTTTTTTGTCTCCAGGATTATGCTGTCTCCCATTCCTGTTACGCACAAAGTGTCCCGCGACATTTTTTCTTTCTTTTGGGATGGAAGCACGGAGCGTTTAGCGAGAGATGCCCTGAGCCTCCCACGCCGCTCTGGGGGTTATGGTCTCCCTTGCATCGACCTCATGAGCCAGTTGTTGGCCCTTAGAGTCGTCTCTACACTTCTCAGTGACGTAGAAGCTCCGGGAAGACCTTTGATCCTGTACTTTCTCGGTCCGTCTAGGCCGGTTCTTTGTCCAACTATGGCCAGAAACCTACACCCCAGTGCAGCTACCCCGTCGAGACTCTTCAAGGCCGTCATTACTTTAGCTAAGGAAATTCGTGCCCTGGATGCTGATCTCGATTTTGTGAATGAACAAACTGCCAGGCTGTGTGAAAAAATAGTTACTGCAAGGCCGGGAAGTCGTGTGGATCCACCAGATTTTCCCTGGTTACGGCTGACTTTATGTAGGCTGCCAGAGGACGCCTAAAACATCCAGTGGCAACAAGCGTGGTGAATTCTTCACACAAAAGACAGAATATTTCACTGGGGAGTAACACAGAACTCTTCCTGTCCCAACTGCGGTCAACCAGAATCGACGGCACACACTTTCTCAAGCTGCACTGTTGCGCGTTGCTTTTGGCGCATCATACACCGTGCCGCTCCAAGTTTGGGGCTTACCCGCCGCGGTGGCTCAGTGGCTAAGGCGTTGCGCTGCTGAGCCCGAGGTCGCGGGTTCGATTCCCGGCCGCGGCGGCCGCTTTTCTGATGGAGGCGAAAAGCAAAAACGCCCGTGTGCACGAGATTTCGGTGCACGTTAAAGATCCCCAGGTGGTCAAAATTAATCCGGAGCCCTCCACTACGGCGCGCCTCATCGCCTGCGTTGCGTCGGCGCGTTAAACCCTACAATCAATCAAGTTTGGGGCTTGCACGGTATCAACTGAGAGGACAGTGCCCTGGCACTCCCCTAGGCAAACTATTCGTAGTAATTGGCGATTATATACTATGGCGTAATCGCTGCAGGGCCGTTGCACAGAATCGCAGGCTACGTATGCAGTGGCCCTTGCTTTCCTTTTTAAGACAACACCTCGTGACCTTTCTGGAAGGCGAGTTGGCCCTTTTGGGTGAGGAAGAGTTTCTGCGACATTGGTCTTCCCGATCAACTGAGGTTTCGAACAAAAGGGCTATTATTCATACCAGTTTTCCAGACCTCTGTCATTTGGGATTTTCGTTGTAACAATTGATTTTGGTGTTAGAATTGTGTGTTAGCGCGCTACAGTATCCGTTGTGACATTAACACCAACCCTGTTCTGTATATTGCTGTATTCTTGAAGTGAATGTTTTTGTATCCTTGTTTCCCTCGCATGTTAATCTTTTGGTTGTAAGCAACTCTGAATTGTTTGTATGTTAATCTTTTGTCGACAATCAACTTGAAGCTGTTTCTGTGTTTCTGCAGGTGTCTGTAACTGGCAGCCTTCGGGCTCTATTAGTTTTGTAGCAACAGCCGCTGCACTTGTTTAATTGTTTCTGGTTGTTACGTTATATCATTGATACCAGGATTTTTTATAATAAATTTATCCTTTCAAGACAGACAGACAGACAGACAGACAGACAGACAGACCAAAATTTTGGCGTTTTAGTAGCCCAAGAAATATTATCGTCTTTAAAACAGGTCTTAGAAAAGCTGCTTTGAGTGTGTTTGCCTACCTAGTCACCCAGTCCCTCTTTTTTTTCAGTTTCAAAAATTAACCAATTTCAACTAGTCAGGCTTTCGGCAGTAAGGTGTGTACACTTGAGCCAACTACGCCATCGTTTAAGGGGAAAGCCCTGAATCTCCGCGCTGCAAGCGCGTGCGTTAGAGGCACAAAAAATAGGTGATACAAAAAAGGTTGAATTTGCTCTAGCTGAGCTGGGGTGCGCGAGCCGGGACGAAATTTTTTTATGTCTGAGCATCGAAAAAGAGTATGATTCCGCTCTTAAGATACTTGAATAGTAGTAAACCTTTATTTGAGCAAAAGGGAAAGGAAAAAGGGTGGTGGTGAAGCGTCCATAGTCCAGGATGCCTCTTGACAGGGCCGACTCAATGGCCCGAGAAACCAAGGCCCTCTGGCGGGCCGGGTCCAGGCTGGTCAGCTCAGTTTCCCACTGCTCCGGGGTGGGGACGATGGGTGGGTTAGGGGAGTGGGGACAGGAGTATACGAGGTGGAATGTGGTGAGTGGGGTGTCGCAGTGTTGGCATTGACGGGTGCAGATAGTGGGTGCGATCTGGTGGAGGATGACGTGATTGTAAAAGGTACCGGTCTGGAGGCGCGATAGATTACGGCTTTCTGGTTGGTTAGTGAGTGGTGTGGAGGGGGGTAGATCCGGCGGGTGAGGGTGTAGTGGGACAGAAGGGCATTGTACGTATTATCAATAGGAATTTGGAGGAGGTTGTGGTCGTTCGTGCGGGGTGATGGGATCACTTGACCATCGGTGGAGAATGCCCGCAAGTGCAGAGCTCGGGCGGCGGCGTGGGCCGCTTCATTCCCCGGAAGGCCGGAGTGCCCGGGAGTGCAGACGATCGTAATGGTGGTCTCGCCAGGTAGACGCTGGAGGAGTGGAATGGCCTGGGGTGGGGCTAGACCTGCCTGGTAGAGGTGGCATGCCTGCTGTGAGTCGGAGACTACAGTGATGTGCGGATGCTTGGCGTGGGTGGCGGCTGCGAAGGCGATTGCCAGAGCTTCTGCCGTCTGTATTGTGTTGGTGCGCGTGGTGGCAGCCGTGGAGATTCGGCCGGCGTGATTTAGGGTGACCAAAGTTGTGCGTCGGGTGCAGAAGTCATAGGCGACGTCAGTATAACGGACCCGTGGGTCATCCGCTAGCTTCTTCATGACATAGCGGACCGGCGCTTCCCGACGGCCTCGGTTAAAGGTGGGATGCATATGGCGCGGTATGGGGGAAACGTGGATACGGTGCTTGATTGTAGTTCGGAGGCGTTGTGGTCGGTCTTGATATAGCGGCGTATTGTAGCCGAGCATGCGGAGAACGGAATGGCCAGTTGGCGTGAAGCTGAGGCGTTGAAGTTGGGAGTTTTTCTGAGCCTCCGCCAGCTCTCCAAAGACATTGTGTATTCCCAGGTTGAGCAGTTTGTCCGTAGAGGTGTAAATTGGGAGGCCAAGAGCCGTTTTCTATGCTTTACGAATGAGGGCTTCAATTTTAGCGGTTTCTTGTGGTCGTAGATTGAGGTACGGTGTGGCATAGGTGATTTTGCCGATCAGGAGAGCTTGGACCAGACGACAAATTTCCGATTCTGTGAGGTCGTGATGTCGGCTGCGGATTCTGCGGATAAGATGGGTTAGGCGAGTAATGGATGTCTGGAGTTGCGGAAGGAGGCTGTACCCGTGCCGTCCTGATGGAAGGGGACGCCGAGGACGCGGAGGGTGGTCACCGAGGGGATAAGTTTGCCTTGAATCGACACTTCAGGATCAGGTGTTGGAGGAGGACGACTGATTTGGCAGGTTCACAGGTGAGGCCCCCTGGGACGCAGGTAGTGAACGGTGGTGTCTACAGCTTTTTGGAGGGCGTCTTGCTGTTCTCCACTGAAACCAAAGGTAGTCCAGAAAGCAATGTCGTCGGCGTATATAGCATACTCCAGGTTGGGTATTTTGTTCAGAAGAGTAGGTAGTTCAAGTAATGCGATATTGAAAAGTAGGGGGGATATTACAAATCCGTGCGGTGTGCCTTTAGGGGGTGTTCTGATGATGGGCGAGGTTAGACTTCCGAGCTTGATAGTAGGCGTGCGCTCTCGGAGAAACGCTGCAACGTAGTTGAAGGTGCGAGACCCGCAGTGGGTGGCGTTGAGGTTGTCTAGACTCGCATGGTGAGTAACGTTGTCAAATACTTGAGTCAGATGGCTAAAAGCACCCATTCCCGACACGGCATAAACCCTAAGAGAAGCCATGAACCTGTCGTCAAAATTCCCATTGGCGGCGAACACGGTTGTGCACCGGGCTAACGCCCCCGCTGGCTGCGGCACGTGAAGCGGCTGCGAAAGCAGCTGTGCGCCGGATTCATAGCCAAATTAATTGCGAACACAAGTACGAACCAGCCTGACGTACTATTGGAGAGTTATAGCAGAGCGGAGAAGCGTTCCCGACACGGTACCAGGTAGGCGACAAGAGCTACTGCGTGTGCGCAGCAGCATAAACACTGGTTGCGCGCATGCGCAGGTGTCCCGGGCGTCGTACCGGGACCGGTTCTCCGCTCTGCTACAACTCTCTCTTGACTTGCGATGCATGGTGTGGCTCAGGAAGAAAGTGTGATTCTGGAAACGCAAAAAAAAAATCTGCAGAAATTCAGAGAATGCGTAGCATTCTCTAAGGCGTAGCATTCTAATGCGTAGCATTCTTACACCGCTTGATTGTCTTGAGTGTGAGTTTCTACAGTCAAAGTTTTTTTGTTTTTCTTAATCCTGTCCGACCAATTATCTCCCTGTACGCTATTATAAGGATTCGAAGTGGAACATTCGCGAAATCTGCATTATTGTTGAAATGCAGGTCGTTATACGGTTTTCGATTTTCAGTATTTTTTTTTCGTAGTTCTGTTATTTAATATTTTTTCAAAATTTCGTTCGGCCAATATCTCCATTTACGCATTTATAACGATTACACGTGGAACTTTCGCGATATCTGCGTTATTGTGGAAATGCAGGGCGTTACACGTTTCGCCACTTTCCGTAATTTTTTTTGTATTTTTCTCATTTTTTAGTTTTTCAATATTTCGTGCGACCAGTTATCTCCATTTGCGCTGTTATAGCGATTACAGGTGTAACTTCCGCGGTATCTTAATTTTTGTGGAAATGCAGGGCGTTACCCTGTGCTGGCTGTGGGGGTACTCTGCAACGAATGCTACGCATTGATGTAATCAATGAAACTGCTGGCGCAGCGGCGAGCGGGGTAACACGTGTATATGCGACGGCCCAACGTTAGGCCTACCATCACGTCCTGAAAGTCAACCCCATCAACCAGTACTCGCGTGCTCGCATCCACGGACACACCTCGGAACGGCGGCATGCTTGCGTCGGGAAATTCTCCAGAACAACAGGGAGGTCAGACAATCGTATCCCGGCCTCCATCAGTCCCTCGATAGAAAACAGGCTGCAGCATTGCGACTACTGCAGACCGATTCCTTTCCAAGCCCAGCCTTGTATCACCAAATGTACCCCGATCTATACGAACCAAAATGTAGATTTTGTTCGTGGTGGGCTCCACTCTCACACAGCATGTGGAAGTGCCCGCACATTACTACAAACCCAGAGGAACACAGCACACATTTACTAGACATTTATTTGTATTTATTTTTTAGAATAAATAAATAGAGAAACATAGAAACATGGGAACATAGAAATATAGAAACAAACATACATACAAATTTAGAAACATACACTACGACGTGCAACGCGCTGCACAGCTCCACCGCGGCAGATCAACAGGCCCTACTCCGAATAGCAAGAGAGGCCGCTGATTCCCATGGGGTCGGCCGAGCCCTTGCAAGAAGGAAAACGTAAGACGAGTCTTCATTTGGGCCCAATAAAACATTTTCTGTCTCTCTGTATCGACGTGAGATTTGCTTGCCACGTCATTCGCCTCAGCGTTACGGTTACCTAACGCCAAGCCTGGACGGACGCATCACAAGGGCGATGAGACAGATCACTTAGTCGTACTAACGGTGAGCAGAAGACACAACTGCGAAGGAAACAGGTGGAAGGACAAAAGATGAGCGTCAAAAAGTCTAAAAATGGCCCGTCTGCCATCTTGTGTCTTTCGCGACGTTATACACTGAGGAAGACTAAACTCAGCAGTACAAAACTAGGCGACACTAAACTATGCGATTTAACTCGGCGACGCCGCCCAGCAAAAAGTGATGCGCAGCGCCGTAGTTTTCTCAAATATGGAAGGTTGTCCCTACATTATTTATTCGAGCTACCTAGTGATAAATACTGTAATCGTTGAGTCTGTTTTAACAACAAACAAAAAGTATGAAATCTATGTATATACACCTTGCTCGCATAATGAACATTGTGCTCACTCACTGATGTTTTTTCTTGTTCGTGCTTTTGCCACTTCACCCCAGAGGCACGCTAGAATGTTTGGCGGCATTCGCAAAATGGGAGCTTTGAAGGTGTTTGTAACAATTAATTCGGCATTGTGAGGTGGTGCAGCCTTGGCCAATACCAGAGTAACTTTAGGAGGGAAGTGTAGGGCGCGCCTAAACACAAATATATCAGGCAGTGGCACTCTGGCTCGCATGAGTTAACCATGTATTAAATACTATTCAAAGCACAAGAAAATTCATTACGTCGTTACGTTAGCCAACCAAAAATTGCCGAAGCTTGCACTAAGTCGCACAAGCCTTCGACCGTAGCGAAGCTGGAGGATTTTTTTTTTTTGCTATGTAAGCACTGAAGGGCATTAGGTTTGAAATTGACTGGCGGGCCCGGATCGTTCTGTCCGCAGGCTTTAACATTTTTTTTCAAAGTGGAACGTTTCAGCACGCGCTCGGCGGCAACCGGCTTGCGAACTGGGCGTCTATAACGCGAGCTGTCTTGTGCGCCTCCATTAAGGCGCGGACGCACGTGCACTGTTTTCTTAGTATTGTTGCGAGCTCAGCGCAAGCCTGGCCGACTGCGGGCGCTCCTCGTAAAACGCATGCTAACGTGCGCGGTAAACAGCAAGAGTAACTATAACCCAGTTTTATGGTGATGCCGCACACTGCACGCATTACGGCCAACAACAACAGCTTTGCAGTTAATATAAATTGACTGATAAACAATAATTTATGTAATAAAGAAACCGATCTAAAATTACGTTTTCAAGCAATTATTTCTGCGCGGTAGAACTGATTTACAATTTACAGAGGGTTGCCGCCGTGGAATCGCTTCTCTTATTGGGGCCACGCGGGACAATAAATTGGTGTTAGTACATTTGACACGAATGAAGAGAGACAAAGAGAGAGAGAGAGAGAGAGAGAGAGAGCTCTTTGATGTGAGCTGGAGATGTCAGCCCAGCTAACGGCAGGGATTTCCACAGCAAAATGGAGAGACGAGCTAGTTGGTGAACATCCACGAGCGATTCTTAAGCACAAACTGACTCAGGGATGTTTCAATGTCGTTTCTCTTTCTCGTCCCTGTGTCAGATTGCGCTTAAGTTTCACTCATGAATTGCTACGGTACGTGGCCGATGATTGCATTGAATTGGGAAATTTTGGAGACAACAGTGAAAGAGAAAACAGAAATTATGAAAGCGGTACTACAATGCACGACGCGAGGGGCAAGCTCGCACTACGGGGCTTGATAGGTTCCCGCCAGCGCACGCACGCTGTGACAACGACACATTGACGGACAACGTAAGGTACAGCCAGCATAGACAGGTCTCGCTGGCCTTTATATACTTTGCCGCATCCCTCCGCTTTAACAGCTGTGCTAAGTCGTCCCCCGCCAAGCATTCTGCGCTGTGATTGCATGTCATGACAATGTGCTTAGCTTTGTTTCACACCGTATGCCCTTTCAGAATAATATATACCGCAGCAGTGAAACTCCGTTTCATTTGGTGCCAAACTAGGTTGGGCTACTGGCAAAACGTATCTTCATTGTGCGCTGTATTGCAATACCTAATAAAAACCACCAGATTCATCTGCGTTCAAATGCCTCCTCAAAGCCCGTATAGATATACCCCCGTCAAGCCTTAGTTTCTGTAACCACATCAAGCTTTTGCACCGCAAGACGTTTCGGCGAAAAGAGATTCACGCAAAAAAAAATGTTGGCCGTAAGAAGCTCCGCCGCAAGACATCTAGACAACCGGTATGGCAAGTGTTTTCGCAAGTAAACTACGAAGAAAATAAATGGCAGGGTGCAATTTCCCCTCGGCGTCACTGTCGGCATTCGCCATGCGAAGCACTTCATCGCCATAAGAGCAAGACAAAAACAGGCAGCGCACTCATCATTTGCACTACCTGCATATCCCACGACCCTAATGTAGCGTACGACAGTCCAAATCATTATAAAAAGTATTCTCCCTACGCCGAAAGTTGCAGCGACGCAGTTGAGCTGGCATGCGGAAATATTTCATTCCTCAGTGGGAGCATATTGCATTTTTCTCTTTCGCTTATGGTTTGGTAACGTTTGATCCTCCTGTTTAATTGACATGTATTTATTTTATCTTTCAACAGTCCCCAGTGAAGTGTTACCGTGAGTGGATTGACAAGTACGGCGACTTTGTTGGGTATGAACCTCTGCGGTCTTCTTCGTCGTTATTTGGTCATGTGTCCTTCATTTGCAGGATTTTCATGTTACATTCTCGGTACGTAAGCCTGGCCTGTAAGAGTGCATATGTGACTGCCTTGCTTGCTTATTTAGTGCACGGTAAATTAATGTTACCTAAAGGGGTAGACTGCACATACAATCATATTAAGTCTACAAAAGCGTAATAACCGCTGCTCAGAAGTAGGTAAAAAATGAAATGTTTGTTACCAATGTCACGGAAAATTTGCTATCCACCTGAGATGCAGCCGTATGGCTAGAAGGAGAAGCTATTCAGCGTTCGCTGAGACTTCCCGGTTCAAAAAATAATTTATCCTGCTCCAGGATTTTCTTTTTTTGCTGAAAGGTTTCTGAGGAAGCTGTATAGCTTTCCTTTCTATCAGTGCGGCTACATTTCAGGTCAATGCCAATTTTTTCCTCCGCAGAAACTTACTACCCCGTCGGGGATTCCGCGAAACGGGTAGTCCCATATTCGTCAGTATATCAAAAGGCTTTCGCTAGCAATAAATGCAATATCCTGTCCCGCTACGAACAATATGTTTTGGTAATACAAAGCCGAAGTCGAAAGCGTATCCTCTTTTACAAACTATCACGTGCCGATGCTTCAAAATATTGATATACAGTCTTGGAGCACTCAAACGCTAACACGAGGTTGGGGACTCATGCGGTGTTCTTCTTGTTGCAGATATTTCGACGGCTATCGCCCTGTCCTTTTGGTGGCGGATCTTGATCTGCTTAGGCAAATTCAGATTAAGGACTTCCAAGATTTCACCGACAGGGCGGTGAGTGCTTTATACAACTGCAGTCATATGTGTGTGAACTCTTTGTCTATGAAAGGACGCACTCACACAGGAGTAACTTAGTCTTCTACGTGATGGTCATAGGAGATGAGAACCGCCAGGTAAGCTTGGGGTGATTGAGTTCACACATAATTTTTTTGGTAAAGTTGACGCTGCACAATTTCCCGCATTAGCATCTAAAGTCGTTTTGTTTTGCCTTGTACTGAACTCATCGAACAGCGCATATAACTTATCTAATGGTAAGGTGACGTTATGTGAAGAGACTTGAGAACCTTACCGCATGTTGCAAGTTCCTAAGTTTGCTACGGCTTGGTGCATCATTTAAGCGGATCTAAACAAGTACATTCTGCACGGTTCTGTTTGGTCGAAAATGTGACTCGCAGCCCCAGCGCCTAAACAGACCGATCGACAAAAACAAATACCTTTATCATTTTCCGCGTCAACATTCAAACATGTAGCCTGGATAATTAAATATTCACTTTTGTACTCATAACACCCAAGTGAAAAGAAGGACAGGAATAGAGAAAGTTTGTAGTGTTACAGCACTCGGAAGATGCAGCAGCAATAGCGTGACGTCATCGCTTTTTTTCCGCAAAATATTTTCGCGGCGTTTGCGTCCTTATAAATGGCCGCCTGTACACCAATTCATTAATTTTATGGACAACGTGCAGGCCAAACCAACACCTTTAAATGCGGCCTTTCCGGTAGTGCCCCCCCCCCCTAAAGGAGCGAGCTCTTCTTGAATTGATTTGGTTCTCTAACCATTCTTCAACGTGATAGATAATGGTGCTGGCTACAATGTTTTGGGTGGGTAAAAAGTCAGCAAGGCGTAACAATGAAAAACCAGAGGTTGGTGATAACACAGCGATGGCGGCGCCAAAATTTTTGTATTTCCTTGTGAATAATAGTGATGTGGCGTCGCCAGTGTCGGATTTAGTTTGATTTATTTGCAGGAGGGGGTATTGAGGTGCATTCCTTGCAGCCTAGTAAGAAGGATAATAGCAGGCACTCTCCGTATGGTACCTCTACATTCGAGAGCATTTGGGAGGGAAGGAGGGAGGTTCCCCCTACCCATGCCTACCCACTACTTTCCCGTAGATTCATCTTTAGGTATAATATCGAGGCCGCACAGCATAGCTTAGCGAAGTGGATGCACTGAACAGTGTCATTGACGTTGCACATAAAATGGGTGAAATAATAACAAATCCGTGCGCGTTTTTGTCAGAAAAAGGTGTCAACATAAATTGCTTTCCTACATTGTCTAAGGGTTCCAACTTGCTTTTGTGAAATTCAACCTTTTGAACCTTCTTGTTGCTGGTGATCAACTACTTTTGTCGCAATAAATTTTGGTTCGCGCGTGAGACTACAATGTGATCACGCGAAATGAAGGAGATATTTAAATAATAATGCATATAATTTCAGCACCTACAATTCAAGACTAGGGTACCTTTCGAATAACCATGGTTTCAGCGAAAAGTGAATTCTCGTTTGTATTCTTTACAATGCTTAGGTTATATACGTCATCGTTGCGTTTGTTGTGAGGCAAAAAGAAAAATTGCTCACAAAATAGTAGCCGCATTGCCGACAATAACGTTAGTTTCGAATTTTGCAACGGAAGCTTCGATCACAACGAAAGTAAAGCTGGACCTTTTCCCCCTGATCGCGACTCATGAAGCTCTGATACCCCATTTGAGGACTGCGGTGCCGCTTCACTGACAGTCGACTGGAAACGTATGCTTGTGATAGCGACGGAAAAATATCCAACCTCACCCTTTTGTCAGAGACAGCTCCTCAAACAGACGGTGGAGCACACACTTAGTGGCTACGCCATAAATCTGCCTGCAGTTAACGCGACGCGCTTTGGCACCGCCGTGGGCCGTATACTTAAGACAACCACTTTCTCATTTACTTTGAATGTTACCAGGGCACACGTGGAAGAACCGAAACGTTGGTAATTCCCACTTGGAAGCCAGAATCTTGACATTTTTTATCAAAAGCAACCATGCCGATTCGCAATAAGTAATCCTCCGATTCTTTCTAGAAGTCTAGTATTCTGATGCTATATTTTCTGAGACGCTCACGGGATCACACTTTAGCCCCGATGTGTATTATCCTGCTCAAATCTACCATTCCGAGGACATCCTCATCTAGAAGTGGACATAACTAGCCTCAGGCATCAATGAATGAATCTGATGCTTGAATAGGCGACGCCGTTTAGCACCAGGGAGTTAGGTCTTGTAGAGTGAATGGGTAAAACCAGAGTCCTTCAATGCTTTACTGGTCACGAAACTTCGGCGCTCGCTTCATATAGGGACCGCGCGCGCCACTAGAGGCGCCACCGCCGCACGAAGGTCATCCAGCCGCCGCGCGTGCGGCGTATTGGCCAGCTCTTGGCGTGCAAACGCTTGCTGCTTTTGGTGTCTTCGCGCTGATTAGGTGTGTTTTTTTCGTAGTAGTTAGCGATGAATAGTCCAGTTATTGTGTTTATCACCTGCCTTCAATGGGGTCTTATTTTTCGAAGAAAGTTACCGTAGACTTCGGCCGCGAACGGCAACGGCTTCTGTGTGTTCTGGCAAAAGCGCTGCGCCGTCGTGTTTACGGATTTTTAAATCTATATTGCTTCTTTTCTTAAAGCAAAGTTGTAAATACTACACACACGGTAGCTGTGTAGTCACGGACTGCTGCGGGCCTATCGATAATACAATCAAAAACTGAAAGAAACCAAGTACGCGTCGTTCAGACTACGCTTAATGAATCCGTTGATTGCTCTGGAATGCACAGAACGCTAAAAGAGATAGCCCAATAGTGCTGTCGTTTCGATGAGTGGGCACATACTTGAGAATATCTAAAAACGCTGCAGAAACACGAAGGATCAAAACACGAAGAGATATATGTTGCACCATGTGTCTTTCTGCTTCCACGCTTTGCAATCCTTGCAAAAACAGGAAGCAAAAAAAGAACAATGAAACTGATTTTATCACACGCAACAAAAAATTTCAATGTTACGAAGGGAGACAAAAGAGCGTGGTCCAGCGCACAAAAATTTATTTTTTCTCGCTGCGATGTGCAGCACACGAAGGAAACGGAATATTGCCACGTAGCCAAGAACGACGCAAAGCTTCTCTGAACGCAGTGACCTAGGGATCTCCTGCACTACAAAAGACTAGAATGAAACACAAACGTCTAAGAAGCAGTCCGCAGTGTGACGTGAACAGATGAACCTCGAAAGTCAGTTGCGCGGCGTTTGCTATGCATGCATTACTCTTAGTACGTTATTAATTTCAGATCCATGGAAACATGATCGAGAACAGTGTCGAAGAAACAAAAATTCCCCGCATTTCCCCGAGGGGAAGAATGCGAAAGTGCGAATACACGAGTTGAATTTGCGCGGTTCGGTAATGTTCGCGAAAGAGAGATCACACACACACAGACAACTACAAAGAAAGAAAGATGCATTTATTCACAGACACCTATTTGTGTTGTCGTTGTACTTGATTGCTAGAGCGGATCTCAGCTTTGAAATTTCGTGTCAGTACTCCTTTAAGCGGGTGCATTAGCGCTTCTCACGCCCGATTCCTGGCCAATCCCCCACGTGGGTATGTGCCATGTCAGCGGCCAGGCAGCGCGCGCCCATCTCCCCCCGTTGCTAAGGAAGACGAGGAGCGCGCGCACCCGCAGCTGTTGCTATGCGGACTACGGTGGCGGACGATTCAGGCTCGCTTAAGAGTGCATTCGCACTTAAAAATCAAGTTAGCGACAAGGTGGCACCCTTTCCATATCAAACAATATTTCCCGACGGGACGTACGACAAAAAGAGAAAACGGGCGCTCCGGTTGAAAAGCCAGATAAGAAAATTAATTTCAGATCCATGGAAACAGGATCGAGAACAGTGTCGAAGAAACAAAAAATTAAGTTACCGACAAGGTGGCACCCTTTCCATATCAAACAATACAGTCAAACCCGTTTATAGCGAACTGCAATATGCACCGCGATTAGTTCGATATATCCAATAGTTCGATATAGCCGAACCCGCCTATAACGAGCTTATCGTTACGAGTTCGCGATTCGCGGGAGCCCACCGCCCCCTCCCCAACTCCGCCATCCGCGTATGCAGAAACGAACACAGTAGAGTAGCCATTACCAGACCAAAATAACCCATTTATTATCAAAGCTACTTTCCGCGTTAACTGTCCACGTTGCAAAAAAAAAAACGGTGATTTTTGTTTTCACTTTCGTTTTAGCGGCATTCTCTACACGAAACATTGTTTGCACCAGTTCGAGTCCGTCTCCTCAAAAATCTAAGAAGCATTGGCGGAGCACATGGACGGCCGAAAGCGCTTCATTATAAGCGTCGGACGGATTTCACTAGCGACATCATCGGGAACGTTGGCGAGCGCTTCCCACAGTTCACCGATGCTGCTGTTTTGGTCCGCACTCACTGACTGGGCGAGTTCCGTCGCGAGTCCCGCGCATCGGAAACAGTTCCAGAAAGTATTGGGCGTCACGTCGCTCCGTGCGAGGCACAATGTCTCAGTCGCGGCCAATCCACATCTCAATCGCCGCTCCGAGATCATGCATTTTGGCGGCCATTCTAGGCGCCCAGAGTTCGATATATCGGATGTGAACTTCCTTATAAGGAATATGTTTCCCATGTATTTCCGTAACTGAATTATTTTTGTTCGATATATAGCATAATTCGCTCTATCCGGGTTCGTTATAGCCGGGTTTGACTGTATTGCCCGACGGGACGTACGACAAAAAGAGAAAACGGGCGCTCCGGTTGAAACGCCAGATAAGAAACCGGAATCGGCCACGCGCGATTACAAAACAAACAAAACGAACCCTAAGGGATAATTCGCGGAAATATGAAAATTAAAAGCACAAAGACGTCCCAAAGCTTTTTTTACACGCGAGCCTGAGCGCAAGGTAATACAAGTTTGCAAACAGGTAATGAAGCACCGCTACAAACTGACTGATATGGCAAAAAAATTCCCCCGCATTTCCCCGAGGGGGAGAATGTGAAAGTGCGAATGCACGGTTGTCGGCCCGCTTGCGGCGCTTGCGCTCGGCCCCCGCAGCCCACCGCCTCGCCGCCTTCTCTTCCATCTCTTCCATCGGGTTTGTAGTATCACGTGTACACCACGCAGTTATCAAGCCGCTATAACGCCGCTGAGTCGCCAACGCACGCCGCTGACGACGTAGTTTGAATGCGTTAAAGATATAAGGCGCGTCACTAACACTGATATCAGCGTCGCGTCCGTGGCTTGGTCGGTAGAGCGTCGCGCTGCGGCCGCAAAGTCCTCGGATCGAAACCTGGCGCCGGATGCTGTTTCTTTTAAATATAGAGGAGCACTGCGGACGCCGACGCCGCCGCCGCCGCCGCCGCCGGCGGTGGATGGTTTGGGGTCGCTTATAAAGTGCATTCGCACTTAAAATCAGGATTTAAGATAGCCTTGTACAATTCTAGGTCCACGATGCTCTCAAAAGGGTACATTGCTTTTTCCATTCTCACACACAGTGCATTTCCACACTGCGGCACACTTATAATCGAAGCTGAAATCTCCCGTTGCTTGCCTTGGAATGACGCCCCTCCATTTATCACACAGCTGCCCATCGCTCGGTCAACAGAACAAGGAAACATTTTCTGTGGTATCGTTGTACAAGGAACGACATCCCCGAACGCAACACATGTTCGGCATCGTCGTTGCACTATTTAAGTCGCATCGCAAGAGCGCGATATGCACGATACATTTTTTTTTCCCGCACAAAACAAACACAACTCGCCGCGGCTCCGCCGTTCGAGTCAGCGCAACGCCGCCCGAGGAGTGACCTCAGTGAGAGGGTGGCGCCACGGCGCGACGGACAAACGCAGCATATGAAGCTCTCCCATTGACTTACGGGGGAGTTTCGTGACCAGTAAAGCAACGAAGGACTCTGGTAAAACTTTACGCAGCCCAGTAAAAATAAAGGTAAAAACAAAAAGGTGAGTGAATCGTACTCAGCATAGAAAGCTGCGAGCTCTACCCGCTGCTCGGGACTGTGAGATCAAATGTACTTGAAATTTATGCTGCGAGCTGCTCAGTTCGCACTCCGTCTGATCCGGGGATGGGAAGGACTAGACGTTGGGTGGCAGGGGCATTCCCATACAAGTTGGTATGTGTAAACAAAAAGATTATTCGCTTACAGATATTTTGCTGCAAAAAAAAAAACATCCAGCCTTCCAGCTCCGTAATTCCAGTTCCCTAATTATTGGCTAACCTATGGCGGGTCAATCTGTCGCAGTGTTGTACGGAACGGCGTTCCAAGGAACGGCGTTCCTGAAACCAGTTCCTTTAGGGAGGAACGGAGGAACGCCACCGTTCCATTAGGAGTGAGTGGAACTGTAACGGTAACTCGTTACGTTTACAAAGGAAGCGCAGAGGGAACGGCGTTCCTTCTGTAAACGTCCCATCGCAAGGATTTGGCTGTTTTTTGATGCCAAGGCTTTAGGGCGCTGAAGTTAGTACAAAAACAACAGGCCACTACTGCGTGTATTTTCCTATAAGCTGCCCAATTTGCCCGCCCTTCCGCATAACGTGCTTCCTCGAAGGTCAAAGACAGAAGAATAACCACGCAGCGGGCCAGAGACGGTCGGGCAGGCTGCACCGGGTGCGCATGGCCTTGTCGCTACATCGGTTGCAGATGGGCATGAGACAGGGGCTTCAGAGCCCCTTTGATTCGTCTTCTGCCGTGACCTGTTATGTTGTGAATGAGTGGAATGCGAAAGCCGAACAGAATAAGGCTTGACGGTACCGTTTTCATCGCACACGTGCTATCTACAGTACAGGAAGCCGTGCCAGCCGAAGGGACGTACGAGGCTTCTCTGCTGTTTGTCAATGGACACCTGGGTCGCCGTGGTTGCGCTCACCGCGTGTAAAAACTAGGCGTGAAGTTATCCGCCTAAGATTCTTGGAATATTTCCGCTGCCGCCCAAAGTGGGGCGAGAGCTATCTGATCTCATGCGCAACAGCAACAATCCCTGACATCTGCAAGCGGAATATGACCTCAGGCGTTCTGTCGCCCTACGACACGGACATGGCGCTCGAACGCCCCGCCGTAAACTTCCTCACGCACCCAGCGGACCATCGGTTTCGTGATGTGCCCACTGCCAGGTTTGCTTTGGCCATTGGTTTTCGCATTTTGCTGGGAGTTATTCCGCCACCTTTCCTTCGCATCATAGCAGTGCGACGACTGTGGTGTATTGTTACAGACCGGTTCCGACCAGTGCTTCAGCCGTGCACCGATGGCGAGCCGAGTAGCGTATACACACGTAGGGTTACCATTCCGCCCCGGATTAATCGGGACTGTCCCGACTTTTCGTACAATGTCCCGAGTCCCACGCCGTCCCTGTCAGGACAGCTATATTGCCCGGATTTGTTCCGGACCACCCAGTTGGGATTTTTTTGTGATCCAAAGCATGCTCAACAAGGCGCATTACGCTCCGGAACACAAAGTTAGCGCGAACTTCTCCATGCAGAGCTTCAGGTAAAGCTGAACTTCCAGGTGAAGTTCGAAACATTTACGAGTACATTCTCCAGCAAGGGCAAGTGTTTCGAGCAGTATGTAGCCAGACGAAGTACCACTTCAAAAGGCTGCAACAATAGAGAAAGAATGAATTTGTCTAGAAGATACCGCCTAAAGAAAACTGATTTAGTTGCCTCCCTAAGTTAGGTTACGCTACACCACCTCCCCCCGTCCCGACTTCCTTCATTGAAGAGTTGGTAACCCTAAGCTGGTGGTTGCTGCCGTGCGCAGAGTTCTTCCGTTTCGACAACAAGAAGTCGGAGGCTAAACTTAAAAACTGTAGCATAAAGTTACAGCAGACAAGGCTGCGGCAAAACGGCAACCATGAACTCTCAATCCGGCAACGGTGTCTTCGAATCCGTGAATATAGCCCATTCTGCTGATGGCTGACGAAGAATGTAGAGGAGGGTTTGCTTAATTGCATGAATCTCGGCCGACGTGGATGACGTTGCACGTTCAAGGCGGTAGGACAGCGCTTGGCCGGTTGACGAAACGTAGACGCCCGATGCACTACTGTGAGGTGTAGCCAGTTGCTTCAGCCTTCACGACCATTTATCCCGCAACGTCACCTACCTGCACCATCTAGCCTACGTCACGGGGCAACGTGTGACCTTGCAATGAATACCCGCACATTGTGGCATTCTGGGCAACGAGAAGCCAGATGAGGCGGCTCGCAGAGGGCTACAACTGCGCAATGTAAGGAAAATTTTCTTTACAAAGCACGAGGCTGCAGCGCTAGCGAAGCAGCTTGCCTTGGAGGAACGAAACCGCCTCTGGTCTTTCCCCAAAACTCATCACCCCTTTCTGCACCATATAGACTCTGACCTGAGAATGAGGCTCCCAGAGCGAATCCCACGTCGACTTGAGAAGCTCTACCATCGGTTGCGCCAGGAAAAGACCCACCTCGCCAAGAAGATCGAGTGCCTCAACAACGGTATTTTATCATTGAGAGATCTTCTTGCACCATGATCATCTCCATCATGCCAGCGAAAAGTGTTATATGGACTGTTTGATTATTTACACGACATTGGCGTCGCAGAGACAATGTAGAACTATGCGTCGTCATCCTGTGAGAGCACCTGGATTTCTACGTGACCCACGGAACACTCCATGTTACATTATTTTTACCACTTCCTTTTTTCCAATACCCGGCCACATGCAACTCCTGCCCCCACCCAGGCACCCTGTACCACATTGTATGGGAGTGCCAGCAATCCCCTTCCCTCACCCCTAACCCCAACCCTACTTATGAGCAGTGGGTGGAGCTGCTGACCAGCTCCGACCTTCCACACCAGCGACGATTGGTGGAGAGGGCACGGATGGCCAGCATAGCCCAAGGCATCCCGGACTAAGGAAGCCTCCCACCGGGCGGGTGCCCTAACATCAGCACCTGGTCTCTAATAAAGTTTATTCATCATCATTTCATCATCATTCCTTTTTTCCCCTCTCTTTCGCCCTGCTTCCTTTAGGGCCTTTATTCATTTTACCCCATCCCCGCAGAGTAGCATGTAGGCGAATACATGCCTGCAGACCTCTTTGCTTTCTTCTAATAAAGAGCTCTCTCTCTCAATCCGGCAAAGTAACACTCTGAAGCTCTGTTGTTGACGCACTGCCTCCGATGCTCGCGCGTGCGAGAATTGAAGGAGCAAATCGCAACGGTCAAAGTTATGCGAACGGCACCACAGAGTGTTTTAACAGCCTTCAAACAAAATATACACAAAACAACCTCTGCCCGTGGAGAGCGCGGGCTGTATGCTAGCACAAGCATATGAGCGCATGCGGACGCAGTCTGCTGAGCCTGAGGGACTGAACCAACGTATCCTCAAGTACAACACGGTAGTTCTTTCAAGAGCGTTGGTAGTACGGCTCTTCAACATTGCCAACGAGGTGTTGACGAAACAAACGGGTTCGTCTGTCCATCGAGATGCAGCTCTTGCCTAGTTTAAACAAAGGACTCTACTAAGTTGCGAATATCTATTCTGGACGTTATTTTTTTACTCATACTCCAATATTGAATCAGCGTTCATTAAACGCCTATGTACTGCTCCTTTCGATGCGCTTTCTTGTTTAAGACATTGATGTTCGTGCAAGTGAGTAACTTTCTATTTGACCATCTGAAGCGCAGTATCCGGACTGCGCCTTTGAAGACCCAAGTGGAAACCACCATGTGTTGCGCGTCTAATAGACGAGAACCACACTTGCAGTTAAAAATGTCTGGAATATGTGCGGTGCTACGTGAAAAAAATTTGTCTAGGAGCGCTATGTCGAATTCTTTTCATCTCCAGATAATTTGCTGTCGGCGGTGTTCATATCCGTATAATATCCGTAGTTTGATGTTAGTGTTGAATTGCTCACTTCCTTTCGCCTCAGGATTATCCGACACCACATTTTAATTGTTAATGTAACGCAAACGTTAATGTAACGACACGTTACAATTTTCGAAGTGTAACTGGAACGCGTTCCTTTCCAAATATAGGAACTTGTAACGGGAACTCGTTTCAAAATTGGGAAGGAACGAGGAACGAGCTTTCGTTCCTATTCTAGAAGAACGTGTACAACACTGATCTGTTGGCATCTAAAATATATATCAATCTATTGGCATCTGTTGCATCAATCTGTTTGAACCATCTGTTGGCAAATAAAATACGGGATCACATTTACTTGATGACAATGACCGCCACAACAGCTGTCTTTACGGACACGGTGTAGCAGCTTCTTGTACGCTGAAGCAAATCAAAAATACTTGATGTGTTAGCCCATCAGCATACTCGTCGTTTTTGAGAAGGTTTCGGTCCGGTGCCCCGCTGTAATTGCGCTGTGCTGTTCGGTACTTGCAGCTTCTGTTCCAAGCCCGTCGACCCGAGAGCCCGCACGACAAGAGCATCATTCAACTCACCTCGGCGCGGTGGAAGGAAGTGAGGAGTGTCCTCACCCCATCGTTCACCACAAACAAGCTTAAAATGGTGCGTGACAATCCACAGCTTCCGAACCATCTTTGCTGGCAGTAATGCGTCCGAATGCTGTTCAGAACTGAGTATCGGCGGCAATACCATGGGAAGGGAACCTGGGCCTACGACTATGTTCATTACTTCAAAAGGAAAGCCCTGTGTGTGTCATTGGAAGGTTGACCTCCAGTTACCCCGACGTCGACAGCCTAAATAAACCAAGAAAGGCCAGAAGCGAACCAGGGCATTGCAGCCGTGTATCAGAGAGGTCTAAAGATTGATTTGTGATCAATAGTAATGATTCTGATGGTAGAATTAGGGTGAGATAAGAATAATAAGAATGTGCTAAGATGAATTAAAGCGGAATAAGTTGGATTATCATGGCTTATCGTATGTGTGCATAGGAAGTAAAGTACAAAGCTGTTAGCCGGTTTAGCGTAGATTAAGGCATATTAAGACTAATTGAGGTAGATTAAGATGGATTACGGTCAGGCTAAGACTGATTGAGAAGTATTATGATGGATTCATATCGATTAAGATAAAATAAGGTGGGTCAAGTTCTATTAAGATAGATTTAGGTAGTGCAGGATAGATTAAGGTATAGAAAGGTGGGTTAAGGACTTAAGATAGAGGGGCTGCTGTGTGGACGTGTGGACGTGTATATAAGAGGTGCGCGTGACAATGGTATGTCAGATAAAATTATGGAACAACGATGCTGTGGGGTGGTGTCGCCCTGACTTCGATCAAGTTGGAAGGCCATGGGAGGAGCCTTTGTCCCGCACTAGAGGTAAACAGGCTGATGATAAGTGTTGAGTAACAGCCCGTTGATCGCATTGGCTAGGCACGAAAATATTTTTCTGCCGTGTCCTAAACGGCGCAAATGGTAACCATTGAACTTCGTAACTAATATGCATATAAGTATTACGTTAGTAGCCTCAATTGTGCAACTGCTAGTTTTGCGAGTCCAATCTAACAAAAGCTTCGACAACAGTGTTTTGTATCTTTGATTTATGAGCAATTGCGCTGCCCACAGATGTCCCCGGGCGTCATTGGAGCTGTGGAAAAGTTGGTGTCGAAGATCGACCGAAAGGCGGAAAGCGGAGACGAGTGTGAAGCTTCTGAGATGTACGCTGCGCTAGCGCTGGACGTCATCTGCAAGACCGCGATGGGCATCGACTACAACCTCCAGGACCATCCCGAGCATCCATTCCTCATTTGCTGCCGGAAAATGTTCGGATGCGCCGCCTCATTTATCATCGCCCTCCTAAGTGAGTGTGATGTCATGGTGTTGTTGCCTACAGTGTACTTGTTTGAGGCTCTGAATAGACACTTCAGTAGCGCATCCTACTGGACAACAACCAGTAGCTCAAGAAACTTCAGGTTTCTACGAGTACATGAGGAGTTAAGAAAACGAATGCCGCCTCATTCGTCTAACGACAGCGATGGTTTAAATGTTCAGCTTCCTCGTGAAGTATTCGTTCGCTATTCTCGGAGCTGTAGAGGTTCACAGAGTTCTGGTGACGGAACGGCCACCATCAGGGAGACCAAGGAAGCTTCGCTGTCCCAGTCAAAAAACACAACAAAAATACGACAGGATTATCCTGTAAGGGAATGAGACATTCTGTCGTTTGTACAACAGAAATGTCTCGTGCGACAGATGTTCTCTAGTTATACTACAGAGATCCGTGTCGCGCAAGAGACCATCCTGTGCTTGCAACAGAGACAGGTTTGCTACAACAGGTATTCCTGTTGTACAAAAGAAATGTCTGTTGTACGACAGACATTTCTGTTGTGTTTTTCGACTGCGTACATCCGAACTGCTTCGGCCGTGTCGGAATAGCGCAGTAAGATAGACGTCGGCTAGATAATGCGAGGGACCTGTGTTGGATTCTGACCACGAGAAGCGTTTCTTTTTCTTGAGGCGCATGATGTGCCATCACTTATCATCATAATCGTTTTGTGAAGCCCGTTGTGTGAAATTGGCTTTCCTGCAGTGCGTTTTCGTGACGGAACGTTCGCCATCAGTGAGGCTGAGAAAAGCTTCGTTTTAATAATTCCCAAATTCGTGACGAAACATTCACCGGTATACTCGAGATTGTTTCTTCGTGCGGTTTCAAAAGTACGTTGTATTTTATTTGTAGCAAGTGAGCATCAGGCCAGTGCTCATGTCTTGACGACGTCTGTACGACTGCGCAAATCGTTCTGTATAACAGCACCAGACATCACTTCCAGTGCCTTTTTACTCTGTCTGGCAGAGTATGACGTGCCTTTATCTTTTTTAATCATTTAGTCTATGTTCAGAAAAAATTTCTAGGGTAGTAGTTTGCTTTACTTAAAGATTATTACTTTGGGCTTAATTTTGTTTACCTGTAAGGCAATGGCACAGAACAGCACTCACCTATACAGTGTACTTTGCAGCGTACGGACCGGCGTATGGGAGGCTAGGAAAACGGAACATTATTTTGAAACATGCACAGGAAGAATTTGTGCACTCTGTAGAGTAGCAGGGAATCTTGGTTTATTCACCCGCCGCGGTGGCTCAGTGGCTAAGGTGTTGCGCTGCTGAGCACGAGGTCGCGGGTTCGTTTCCCGGCCGCGGCGGCCGCTTTTCTGATGGAGGCGAAAAGCAAAAACGCCCGTGTGTACGAGATTTCGGCGCACGTTAAAGATCCCCAGGTGGTCAAAATTAATCCGGAGCCCTCCACTACGGCGCGCCTCATCGCCTGCGTTGCGTCGGCGCGTTAAACCCTACAATCAATCTTGGTTTAATCGATTTTATCAATGCAACAACAAAATGATGGTCGGCGAAATTTATGTACGCAGCTGTCAAGGAGTGAATATTTCTGTGCAATGCGGCCGGTACTGGCTCCACGAATAGTTGTGTTTTGGAAGGTGATAAACTAAATTGCGATCAATGTCTTATCTTACTATCTCACCTTTAATCTGGCACATGCGTTGTTCTTGTTTAGAAATGGGTGTGCTGCTTCTGGCATGCATTCCTCTTCAACCTCATTTTGAAATTTTTATGGCATGGTATTATAAATGCACTTACTGTCCAAACTAAACAAATAAATTATGCCGTAAATAACCAAGTTTTGCAAACACGCATTAGCGTGCTTCGTAAATCTAAGCATCGCAGTCTTCCAGACGAGATGCACACTGGTGCTTTCAACAGGGGCGTAGATTGATTTGGCTTCAAGGCCGCAAACCGGCCAATAAGAGTGGTCGCTTTAATGAGTACCTCGTGCCTGACTTCGTTTCTTTTCTCAGCCACGTTTCCTGGCGCCGTGTCTGTGCTCAAGTTCATCAACAGTCGGATTCTCAGGTACCAGAACAACGGCAAGCATCCTTTCATCGTGGTCCAGGAGAAGTGCAAACTAATAGTGCAACAACGACAGCAGGATGCTTCGGTAAGGGCATCCGCTTCCCGACAGCCCTTTGAAAGCAAACGTCAAATCTCCACCCCCTTCCGCATTTGTGCAAGCCCAAATTACGGGAACTTTAAAATGAGAACGCTGCGTAAAAATAAATGCAGTCGAGGTCCACTGAAACTCGTAAAATGACTAAATTCAAAACAATGCTGTGGCGCAGGAGGGAGTTCTCACTCTGCTTAAGCAAAATGTTTTCAAACTTTGAAAGCCCCTTTTGGCGCAGACTTGTTTTTTATTGTTTTGAAAAAAAAAAGATATTCGCGTACGATCTAAATGCACCAGTTATCGTGCTAAAACAGTCTGAACTGACGCGCATCGACACAAACACTAAGCGGGGGTTTTCGTTGGAAAATCAACTAGTAGCAAAAAATGGCCCCCATCTGCCGACACCGTACACGAAAAAAACGGCATTAACAGACAAATTTGTGAAATCTGTTGGCATAGACCCAGGATGCACGAAATTATATATTAAGTATATTAAGTGATGCTAAAGTGCCAAAACTAGTTGGCCTCTATCGGTACCTTAGACCAATCTAGTAACGTTGCCCTAGACCACCGTGGAATCAATATACAACTCAGGGCAACAATAGTTGCTCAGTATTTCATAAAAATCCAAAAGCGTTTTGAATCGTCAGACAGCATTGGAGGACCTTCTCTGTGCATTATTTGAAAGCAACATGAAGCCAGGTGCATGCAACGTAATATAAACGTACACGAGCTCTCCCGGTGGTCAGATGTCTGTAACAAAGGCACGAAATTCAGCTCTTAAGCATTATTAGGCAGGCTCTTGTACTACAACTGCTGGTAATACTGCTCTCAGTTTCGATTTAAGGCTCATGTTTTAATTGCGTAGCCGAACAAGTACAGTCAAAAGACTTACGCCAGTGAACACAAGAACTGTTGCCCCTTTATATTGCCCCATGTCTATTGGTGTACGGAAAGCAGCGGCAAAACTCTGAAATTACTCGCGAACCAGCAGAGGGACCTGTCTGGCCGTGAGCCGCCGTGCTGGGACAACGCTCGAGTAGTCTCTACTTCTCGTAGCCGGAAGCACCGGCATTGCTAGAAATGCCTTGAACGATTTTTGAGGAAGTCCCTCTTCGCTGCCTCTGTTGTACTGTGTTGTGACCCAGAAAAACGAGTCAAACAAAGCAGCATTTGCCGCTGAACAAAAGCCGAAAGAGGCACATTCTGATCTTTTTTTCAAATTCTGATCTTTCAGTTGAAGCAAGAATGACCCCAGCCTTTAGCGCTCCTCTAAAACCTGATTTACACCATTTTGCGTGCTTAACCAGTTTCGAGATGAGCGTATTCTGAATGGCTAGCTGGTCGAATAGAATAGTGCCGATTGCGCTATGTTGGCGCGATGGTGCATCGTACGCAAGCTCCTGGACAAAATCTTTCTTTCACCGAAGCGACATATTGTGATCGTAATATTATCGCTTTTACGCCAATGTTATGCCACAGCAGCAATGTTTTGTGCATTATTTTGAAGCGAAGCTTATATGACTAGGTTTCAATGTATTTCTCGTTCCCGAGAACAAAAACGCATGAGGCTCCACGTGTTTCTGAAGCGCGAGGCGTTGAAAAACGAACGTCCCGGTATGCGTGCTATTAGCACACGGTCACCGCCAAAGTCGCACGCCATTCAAAACATAATTTCGACAAAAAGCTCAATGTCTTATCACATGGATATGCATCTATAGTGGATTAGTAATAATAAGCAGCATTTGCAATACCAAAACATAACTTAGACGTCAAGCTTATACGTCTCACCACTTCGGTAGGCATTTTCAGTATATTAGTTATCAATAGGCGCCATTTTAATATTAGTAGAGCCAAAATGAAAGTGTGCGTGTGTATGCATCAGTCTTTCTGAGGGATTACCGCCATCGACGCTCATGATATACTCACACCTTTAACCTAAATCCTGGGCCACCTCTATGTAGCGTGCTAAAAAGCTTATTCATAAAGAGGAACGGCTGAGGATTTTCTTGGCAGATAACATTTACAAGAACTAGAAATTATTTGTCATTTAACACGTGATAAAATGACGTAAATTATGACTTCGACAACTTCCCATTGAATGAAATTTTCAGCGTCGTTGGCTGTGGACATTAACGCGTGCAGTTGCCCAGAGCCAAATATAACACGCCCTAAAAGGCGTATGCACAGCAGTTAAAGACAGATTTTTGTGCTTCTTAAGACAAAAAAAACACCGCAGTACCTGAGAAACAAATGCGGACAGCGCCCCGATTCGCTCTAGAAGCAAAACAAGAGCGAGCACTAGTGCGTTCGCTCGTACCTGGTTTATAATAGAATTCCAAAAGTGTCTGGAACGTCTTCAATGGCGAGTTGAACCTCACTCGGGCACCCAGGAAAGGCGACATTTTATTTTTCTGGCAGCATTGCGTTCAGGGATTTCGTGCGGTGACGCGTGCCGTCCTATCCTCTTTGCAGCTCCGCCAAAAAGATTTGCTCCAGCTGATGATAGACACGAAGCAGACGCGCGTGGACATCAACTCGGTCACGTCCGACCAGCTAACCGCCACCGAAGACAACGAGCGGGAACTGGCAACCGGACCAATTAATGGTGAGCAGATAATAACCTTTATACTTAATTCTTATTGATTGGAACAAAAAGCTCTACTATGCTGCATGCTTTGAAGTCATACATCGCGTCGCGAAGGGTTTTCAGCAGCCAGCGCAGCAAGCTCCACCGTTTTTAGTATCGCTTAGCTCGCACGCTGCCTTGATGGCAGGGTACCACGTGACTACGCAAGCTGAAGTGGCTACTTCGCATGCGCTTGATCGCTCAGCTTCCTGATCCGTCTGTGCGTGCGCTACACCGCAAGCGGACCACGTGACTACGCAAGCATTTAACACCTGCTTTGCCACTACTTGGTCCCTCAATCTCGACAACGACGGCACGCTGGCTAGGCTGTCTGTGTGTGTCCTTCAGCGCAAGCGAAACGCCGAATCGAACCATCCAGTGATATAGAGATACGGCAGTCTGCGATATCGTAAGTGAAGGCAACCATTAACGATACTGCTGTGTCGCGGACGGTGGCCGACGAGAAGGGCCCGGCGACTGGAGCGAGACGCTACGGGTGCCGGCACAGTCCGCGGCACGAGCTGGGAGTACGAGTCCTGTCCCGCTGGAGCCCTAACAACGACTGAGCCGACAAGCGGCCATTTATTCCCGATGACCCACAGAGACACGCGTACACGCGGGATTGGCTAGCTTCAATCACGTGTGTCGTAAGAACGACATTTATCAAACGCTCTCCACACAGAGGCGCACCCAGTGCGCGTGCGCTCCGCAGGATGGCGCCCCTGACACACCACAGATACACTTCGAGCGTAGCCTTTGTCTTTGCTCATGATAAGGGTGTTTGGAAGTGTTAAACCTGAGCCATTTTTTATACGAGCTATGCTGAAAAAAATTACGCCCTGGCAGGAATGTGTACAATTATTACAGTGCCAATAAACTGTGTATGGCGTCTACATTTTTCGGAAGCCTTTCTATTACGCGGTCAGCCTTATAAACATTCTAAGCGAAACTGTGCATTTCATACCCAGAAACTAGTTAAATATTGCTTCAGAGTCAGTGTTCACATTTTATTTTATTTTTTGGTATAGTGTTCTTGGCGTATGGCAAATGTCTAATGCAGAAAACTGTACCTGCAATCTTCCCGCTTCCAAGAAGGCTCCCATGGACGACGATGACATCACGCAGAATGCCTTCTTAATCTTCGTGGCTGGGTGAGCGAAGATATCTATATTAATAAACAGAAATGCCTGTACGACCGCCCGACCAACTGTCTAATTCATCAAGGCCCAGCCGATACTGCTGGCCCCAGAGACGTGAACTTTTTGGGGTGCATTCTAATCATGGCGTAGGGTGTGTATACTTGCTGATAACGATGGATATTTCAAGCAGATAAGGTTGGGCTGACTGGAGCTGAATATGAAGCTGAAAGGGAGTTTAAAAGAGAGAACTTCTTTTCGCCAATTTCTGGTTGTCATGCAGGCCAGTTAATATACCAATCGCGTGTTTGCTAATATATATAGTAGCTGCACGGCTTTGTCCCAACCGGCCCCTGGGAAACGGGCGGGCGCATCTGGTTTTAGGGGCAAATTGCGTGTTTTTACCATTCATCAACGTATCTTGGAGTCGTTGTTACATCAAATGGGTTTTTGCTGAAAAGTGTTACCTGCACAATTGCACAAAAAGAAACTTACGGATTTCGCCGTAAGTATCTCATTAAAGGGAGAGCGGGACTTTTTGCAATAACGTCCCTAACGGAGTCCAAAAGCCTAACATGCGAAATCGACGGAGTGGTAAACCCTGGACGTAACGACTCAAAATTTCTGCAGTCATTCCTATCATGACGCGTAGCTCACAATGGCTGTTTTTCTTTAATTACACACCTAACAGGTTAAAAAGGGGGAAAATGTTTTTAGATGTTTTCCATTATCTCGCAGTCCCATTCAGATATCAGCCACCAAATAGGCAACCAAAAATAATGCGGCTAAAATAGTTTTTACAGGATTTCTGGCTATGAATTGCTGTATCAGTGCGAATTCGCACGTGTGCATCGTCATTGGTACCCTGTCGCTCTTTAACGCGTGTCGTTGCCGCTCGTGCTGGCAACTTGTTTTATGCCGACGGGTGCTATTACAACCGGGCGGTCATACCGGGCGTTACGAGGTCGCACCGTTACATATAAAGAGTCAAGACAGAGCGCACTTTCAGCCTGAAACACGTGCCTTTAATAACAATAAAAAATGATCAATCTAATCCGTGGTTCAACAGACAACTCAGAAACATGCGAAACAAAAAGAAACGATTGTATAAGAGTGCTAAATCTACTTCCAGTGCGTCGTCATGGGCCAAATATAAGGAATTTCTGAGAACTTTTAACTCTGCAGTAAATAGTGCCAAACAAAAATACTTTTCTGAGGATTTACCTTCGCTGTTAAAAAATAACCCCAGAAAGTTTTGGAAGACAATTTCAAACAATCGTTCTAATAATGACATTGTAATACATGGTGACAACGGTGTTCCCCTTCAGGAACATGCGTGTACGCATGCATTCAACCATTTCTTCTCATCGGTATTCACCCAGGAAGATCATTCCACCATACCCATGGTTCCCGAATACGATTACAGATATATGCAGCCAATTAATATTACTCCTGAAGGCATCGCTTCACTAATTGGCAGTCTTAAAGTTTCCACTTCATCTGGTGTCGATAACATCAATTCAAAAATATTAAAGAACACTGTGCACATCTCTAGTCAAATTCTGTTCCATATTTTCAGTAAATCATTGACATCAGGTCTGTTACCTGCCGACTGGAAAATCGCCAAGGTTGTTCCCATTTTCAAATCCAATAACAAACATGCACCCGAAAATTATCGCCCGATTTCTTTGACGTGCATATGCTGTAAACTACTTGAGCACATTATTGCATCTAACGTGTATAAACACCTCGAATCCAACAACTTTTTTTTCGTCCATCAGCATGGTTTCAGAAAAGGCCTGTCATGTGATACACAACTGCTGGAATTTACAACCGACCTACACTCTAACATGAATGCCAACCAACAAACAGACTGCATTTTCCTTGATTTTTCAAAAGCGTTCGACCGTGTTGCTCATTCCCGCCTCATTACAAAACTATCAGCCCTTTGCCTGGATTCTTTAACTTTATCATGGATTCGGAACTTTCTGTCTATGCGCCAACAATTTACCGTGGTCAACAACTTTTCTTCACACCTCGCTGATGTCACTTCTGGAGTCCCCCAGGGGAGCGTCCTGGGCCCGTTACTGTTCCTGATCTACATAAATGACTTGCCCCTCAACATCTCACCACGGATACGACTCTTTGCTGACGATTGTATTATATATCGTACGATCACTAGCGTTAACGACCACCTTTCCTTACAAAATGACTTAAACATAATCTACAAGTGGTGTAATACATGGCAAATGTCACTTAATTTGAGTAAATGCAAAGTAATGTCTTTTAGTCGGAAACACGATAATTCAGATTTTCTTTATTCCATCAACCACAGTGCAGTTTCGCAAGCCGCTTCCTATAAATATCTTGGTGTTCAACTAACACCTAATCTCTCTTGGAGTACCCACATTTCCGCCATCTGCGCAAAGGCTTCTAAATCGCTCGGTTATCTGCGACGAAATTTACGATGCGCACCAGCCCTTGTCCGCAAACATGCGTATCTAACCTTTATTCGTTCGCAGCTAGAATTCGCGTCGGCGATCTGGTCCCCTCACCAAAACTACCTAATCGTCCAGCTGGAATCTATTCAAAACAGAGCCGCCAGATTTATTACACGCAAGTACGACCGTCATCTTAGCGTTACCCAAATCAAACAAGAGTTATCACTTCAGCCGCTAGATACCCGTCGCACTATCGCGCTATTATGCCTTTTTCATAAATACATAGTTCGCGTCACACCTAACCCACTTCCTCTTAACGCCCCAGTACGTACGTCACGCCGCCTTCATAATAGTCATAGTTTCACGCGAATTTTTGGCAAGACGCTTGCTTTCAATTCATCTGCATTGCCTCGAGCAATCATGCACTGGAATGATCTTCCTGACCAAATTGCATCCATACTTAGTCAGGATGGCTTTAGCGATAATCTGCACCGACATTTTTCTAGTAATTGTGTAATGATGAATTGCTAGAATAATATTGTTACTGTTTATGGGTGTTTCCCCCTTTGTATTTGTGTTTTTGTGATGTTTTTTATTCCACAAAAACCCTGTGCGTTTGTGATAATTGTCTGTTAGAAACGTGTATGACGTGTTTCATTTACGTCTGTAAGCCGATTACCCAAACTCTATATTGTGTACTTGTCTTTTCTTCTTTTTCCCCACTATTTTTTTTGTGTTCTTTCAAAAATGTAACCCCCCTTACTCAATGCTCTTCAGTGGGCCTGTAAGGTATAATAAATAAATAAATAAATGAAATTGTTTACTCGGAATTGTACATAAAGTCCCTGAATATTAACCTAATAAAAAGTTAAAATATGGTTACAACTTTCTTAAATGTGCATTCAAAACCTCGGTTTCGGTATTTCGGCAATTGTTATTTTTGCTTGATGACTACTTTCATTTATTCCTTTTGTTTTTGGAACATTGGGGGAGCAGGTTTGAGACAACGGGCAACACAATGGCTTTGATGACGCACTTTCTGAGCCACTACCCGGCAGTTCAGGAGAGAGTGAGAGAAGAGCTGTTTGCCGTCCTGGGACCTGACGTGAGTCGTTCACCCGTTACCTCCACCGCGTGCAATGACTGTGTGGCAGAGAGATGCACACGTTTTAGGCATTAGCAGATGTAAAATAAACGACTAAAACAATCAGCGTTAGGCAAAGCGACTTTTGGTGCAATCAAGCGAATTTATTGGGGGTTTTTTTTCAAAAAAACAGCAGAGGACTCGCCGCTGTAGCTGACTCGCTAATACGTTGCGCTGCTGAACCCAAGTACGCACGATTGACCCCGGCCGCGGCAGACATTTTTTTAATGGAGCCGAAAAGCGAAAACACCTGTGTGTCCAGATTTCGGCGAGGTTTCCAAGTGGTGAAAATTATCCGGAGCACTTTAGTACCGCGTCTCATAGACCAGGTTTTTCTAAGGCACGCCAAAATTTCTCATTTGCGATTACCATGGATTGTTTTTAGAATAATTCCGGATGATAAAAGAGACCCCACAATTTTGATAATAGTCAACAAAAATGTTAATGTTATTAACTGGGCCCTACACGGGGGAAGAATTCTCAAGATCTAAAAGGACGAATCCTTCTTAGAGCAAAATCCTTCTGGAGCCACCCCTTGAAAGATTCTCTGCAACATTAACAAGTCGCCCAAATCTGTTCCCTACACTATACCAAGTTCAATTCAGGGTTCAGTCAGCAGGATTGTGCACATCCGGATCCTTTTTCGAAGCAATCAGTCAACCAGGAACTTTTGGGCATTATGTAATTTGGTGAAAAAAAAAACGTAGCAAGGGTTTCATGTTTTGGTGTGATTATACTTATATGCAATTAGTAATGTGATTTATGATTCTCGTCTATTAAAACGAGGCGTTACTTGCATCTTGCTTTCAGGAGCCGATCACGTATAACACCATTCAGAAGCTCACCTACATGCACTGTGTTATCCAAGAAACAATGCGGATGTACCCCCCGGTCTACGCGTGAGTATTGGCAACTCCAAGATCGTGGCGGAGTCTGGCAACAATGTGCAAAAACAAAATGCCCGATGCGTGGAAGTTAACAGCGCCACTAAAGTTCGCAGTAGCACAACTTCTCCTCTCCCGGGTTGAATTTCCACGTTCAGCTTAAGTGGTGTTCCGTAGAAATACAGTGTATTATTGATAGTGATAATGCACTCTGCAAAAATGAAATGCTTAATTATCTGAAGGCTTCAAGCACCGCACCAGCGACAGCGGCGAAATTGTCGTTTAGCGGTAGTAGACGTCCTCGCGGTTGCTGAGAGCTCATATGCGTTCTTCCAGTGAGTGAGTCTGAGATTGCGGAACTGCAAGCACTTGCGCAGGCGCGCTGTTTAAGAGGAACAATCACGTCTCCACGCCGCTCATGCAGTGCTTCAAGTAAGAACTAGCGGAGCTTACGAAGTTAATCAATAAGCGTAAGACAGCTGACATACGGAAGTATAATACGAAGAGGATCGCATATGCTGTAAAGAACGGAGGAAGCCTGAAAGCAGTGAAGAGGTGTCTTGGCGTGCGGAAAAATAAGATGTATGCACTTAAAGACAAGCAAGGCAATGTCATCACAAATAAGGATAAAATAGTCTCAGTAGCCGAGGAGTTCTATAGGGATCTGTACAGTAACCGGGACATCCAGGAAAATGCCGAACGAGAAAGTAGTTCATAGGAGATAGACATCCCATCAGTAACGACCGAAGAAGTAAGGAAGGCTTTGAAAGAAATGAAAGGGGGCCAAGCACCTGGTGAAAATCAGATAACAGCAGACCTCTTGAAGGATGGCGGAGAAATTGTACTGGTAAAGCTGGCAAGCCTGTACACGCAATGCCTTATGACCGCGAGTGTACCGAAATCGTGGAAGAACGCAAACATCATCCTAATCCATAAGAAAGGTGACATGAAGGACTTGAAAAAATCACACGCCGATTAGCTTACTGTCAGTTGTCTACAAGGTACTTACCAAAGTAATCACTAACATAATTTCTGAAGCCTTAGATTTCAGTCAATATAAAAAGAAGCATGGTTTCGTAAAGACTATTCAACAATGGACCATATTCACACGATCAATCAGGTGGTACTGAACCGAGTATACTGAACCCCTATATATCGCCTTCATAGATTATGAGGAAGCATTTGACTCAGTCGAAACCTCAGCACATTCAGGCATTATGGAACCAGGGTGTACACGAGCACTATTTATGAATACTAGAGGATATTTACAATGGGTCCACAGCTACCATCATCCTCCATAAGGAGAGCAGTAAAATACATGTAAGGAAGGGTGTCAGACAATAAGACACAATCTCTCCAATGTTATTCACAGCGTGTTTACAAGAAGTATTCAGGACTTGGATAGGGAACAGGTGGTAGTAAGGGTTAATGGAGAATACCTCAGTAACCTCAGATTTGCTGATGGCGTTGCCTTGCTAAGTAACTCGGGGGAAGGATTGCAAAGCATGCTTACCGCACTGAACAAACAGGGCAGAACCGTGGGCCTGAAAATTAATATGCAGAAAACTAAGGTGATTTGATTGTGGGGGTTTAACGCGCCGACGCAACGCAGGTGATGAGGCGCGCCGTAGTGGAGGGCTCCGAATTAATTTTGACCACCTGGGGATCTTTAACGTGCGCCGAAATCTCGTACACACGGGCGTTTTTGCTTTTCGCCTCCATCAGAAAAGCGGCCGCCGCGGCCGGGAATCGAACCCGCGACCTCGTGCTCAGCAGCGCAACGCCTTAGCCACTGAGCTACCGCGGCGGGTAGAAAACTAAGGTAATGATCAATAACCTCGGGAGGGCACAGCGGTTTGAGATGGGTGGCGAGGCAGTGCAAGTGGTAAGCGAATAGATCTACTTAGGCCAAGTTGTGACCCCGGATCCCAACCATGAGGCAAAGATAATTACAAGGATAAGAATGTGGTGGAGTGCATTCGGCAGGCATTCTCAGATAATGAAAGGCAGCCTACCATTGTCCCTGAAGAAGAAGGTGTATGACAGCTGCATCTTACCGGTACTCACCTACGGGGCAGAAACTTGGAGGCTAAGAGGGTTCAACTTAAATTGAGGACGACTCAGCGAGCAATCCAACGGAAGATGATAGGTGTAACATTAAGGGACAAGAAGAGAGCGGAGTGGGTCATGGAACAAACTCGTGTTACGGACTTATTAGTAGATATTAAGAAGAAATGGACGTGGGCAGGGCATGTAATGCGAAGGCAAGATAACCGTTGGTCATTAAGGGTAACAGAGTGGATCCCTAGAGAAGGCAAGCGTGGCAGGGGGTGGCAGAAAGTTAGATGGGCAGATGATATCAAGAAGTTTGCAGGGATAAATTGGTCGCAGTTAACACAGGACCGGGATAATTGGAGATTAATGGGAGAGGCCTTTGCCCTGAAATGGGCTGGTGATGATGACGATGAAGTAAAACTGTACAAGCCACTGTTTCATACCCCGACACAGGTTCGTGACTCGGGAGGCAACGACGGACAAGCAATACGGCAAGATCCGCATCCCTGCTGGAACTGCAGTGATGGCTGCGGCAGAGTACATCCAACGGGACCCTCGGCACTGGGAAAAGCCAGACTCATTCGACCCGGACAGGTACACTGCTAAGCTCTTTCACCCTTTCCCTGTCAATTTCACCTAAACAATCTGAGAGGATACTTTCATCCACCTAAAGTGTACGTTCGACGAAGAACTGCAGTTCTTTGCGTCCTGGGAAATTTACAGAGAATCAGGCATCGTAAAAGAGACCTGGAAAGTTTTCCCTTAGTAAAAGAAAGCGAACAAAAGTGGGAAAAGAACTCATGAACACGACGAAACCACTCCGACACGAAGACACAATTACGTTTACAGTATGGACATATTAAATTGTTGATAAATTTCTGAGTTCCAGTCGACGTGTAGTCGGGTCGGCGGTGTTCCATTTGTGCACCGTAATTGAGATACAAAGACACGACGGGTTTTTTTTTTTGCGATCTCATCCTGTGCACAAAAAATATTCATCGTATTAGAACAAGCGCCTACGCAGGCAGATCATATGCACGAGGAACGAGGCTGCAACATTGCCTTCGTCAGCCGTTAGTGGGCGCTGCTGGGAAATAGCTTTAAAAGAGTGTCGCTTAAGCGCTACCACTTTCAGTTCATTCGCTTTTGCTGAGTGGTTGTACTCGCTTTTCTTTGTGTGCGTCATTTCCACCTTGCATAAAATAGCGATGGTAAAAGCATACGCTAAACTATTCAGTTGGTTGCGATATCGTCATGAAATGAAAAGCACTTCATATATGACCACATATTCTATACCGTTATATGACTTACCTATATATACCTGTATGTGACTTATACCTATATATATTTGTAATGCCTATGACGTATACCTATATGAACTTATGACGTATATGACCTATATGAGGTAAGGTGCCTGGTTTCCTAAGAGCTCTTTTGCACAAAGCTTAAAAATTGGTACAAAAACGATGAATTCTTTCATATATTACTCTATTGCGACCAGCTGAAAAATAATTTGAACTAAAAAGGCGTATGACCTCTTATTACTTATCTTTACAATTCACAACGTTTTTACACTTTCCGAAAAAATAAGTGTTAACGCTGTTTCTCTTCCTTCAAATGGTGAAAAAGGAAAGTTGTTGCACATTGAAGGGCAAGGATGTCGGACAAACAACGCAGGAAAGGCGACAACGAAATTTTTCTTATGACAAAACAAGACAACATGAGCTCTTGCATATTGCATCTGGGCGGAATCAGTTATTGGCAAAGACACAATCTATGAGTAGTGTACCTTTGACACTGATAAAATGGTGTTGCAGCAAAGCTGACCAACTTTTCAAGGACAGCTGTAATCGTCCTTGGCCAATCCTCCTTCGTAGGTGTACACACTAATAGAGGGTGTCTGTGCTATTCTCCCTATCCTCACATTTGACAAACTTTGCGGGCGTAACCCGACAATTGTTTGTTACGGCGGCAGCGGCACATTCACTGCCAGGGCTCTGAAGAACGATACTAGCCAAAATGTCCTGCCTATGACTCACAACTCGCACACTCAAATCTGGACAGAATTTCCGGGATTAGCGGTTGCATTCTTTCTTCATCAAGCAGTTAGTCACCCGTGCGTTGAAGGGGCGTGCTTGCATGCACTACCGAAGAAGGCTTGAATTTCCACTAACATCAACCTCAAGAACAGTTACCGGGGCACCTCCGGGGAAGTATCAGAATTGCCCCTCTTGAAGTCTTGAACGTCATTGATGTCCTCGTTGACTTCAACTTTTGACGGCAGCTGCCACTGCCTGCTGCCAATCCCCCTGAGTGGGTGTTGTACGGACGTGTCCCCTTACTAATGTACGAGGCAACTGAGTAGTCTCACTCCATTTGAGGCTAGAATTTTGCGTGACCTCATCACCGATGACAGAAATACTTCCTTCCACCTCGCTTCGCCTATACCGTTCACAGTAGGCGGGGGAAAGGGCCATTAACCGCCTTCCGAGAAACCATTAACTCTTGCAACTTCGGGTGCCAGCCGCCATAGTCATGGATCACTCCTCTTGGGTCTGCGAATTCTGGAAGAGGCTTTTGATGACGATCTCCACACACCGCGGGCACGAAAGATCCCGGCGAATGCGACATTACGACCTTTCCTCGAAGAGGGTGTGTTGCCATTTTATAGCTACGTCCCGGGCGACTTTCACGTGACCAATCCAAACCCGTTCAAGAGATGTCCAGTAATATCCTGCTTGTGGCCAGGCGTACTTGACAAGGCTTAAACGCCCAATTTCTCCTTCCGACTCACATCGAGGTAAACATGAAATGGACGTAATGCCTTCACATCTAAATAATGGAGAACCGAGTTTACTCAGAAAGAATGATATTTACAGCCTCGAACTATTACGGGCTTCACATGTCTGCACTATGGGGTTTACTCACCCATGGGTTGGTTCCCGAGGACGAATATTGTTGGCGTGCATGGCTGGTCTCTACAGGCTTTTGTTTCTGAACGGAAAAGTCACTACGGCGCTAATTTGGACGAGTTGGTTACTAACTAAGGAATTCATCGTACTAGCGAACATTAACGCAGAGACAAAGGTAAAGGGGAGACGAAACACACGCTGGAATCAAGAGTCGCTTTCTATGGAGCAGCTATGAATGGGCAGCGGTTTAATCACGTTTGCGGCAATCTTTATGTTCGAAGCTGCTGCTTCTGGTGCGTCTTTCTGAGCGCCGAGACCGGTCGCTACCTGTGCAACATACGCGCTCTGAAGGCCGATGCAAGTCAGTGTTGAAACCAAGGACGCGGGTTCAATTCCCGGCCGCGGCGGCTGCTTTTGTGATGGAGGCGAAAAGCGAAAACGCCTGTCTGTTCGAGATTTCGGCGCACGTTAAAGATCCCCAGGTGGTCAAAATTAATCCTGAGCCCTCCACTACGGCGCGCTTTATCGGCTGTGTCGCGTCGGCGTGTTAGACCTCATAATCAATGAAATCAATCGATGCAGTCAATGTTCCACAGATGGTGCTTATGCTGTACTATTGTGACAGTGGCACTACTTCCACGGCGTTGCAATTTCGGCAGCATTTCTTATCAGACCAGTTCTTCTTCTGAGGCGCTTTAACGCAGCAATGCTTTTTATTGTTCAACATAAATTATAACCGGCATTTGTAGGGCCAAAATAACCTTGTCGGGCCACAAAATTTTGCGTAGGTCGGTTTCAACCCCTTTGGTTTTAAAATTAATGTTAGCTTTGCTTATTATTTTAAATATTGCGGTTTCTAGAGCAGTTGGCCCTACTGCTCATCGAAAGCGCAGTGTAAACTTATACCTTGGGTTTCTCTATCCCTTTGTGCTGTAGGTTCCTACCGGAGAACAAGTCACGGATAAACAGCATGGCCATGCAAGCCTTCGGACAGGGCCCGCGCAACTGCATCGGCATGCGGTTCGCATTTATGGAAATAAAGTACACGTTCGCGCACATCCTCCGCAAGTACAGATTTGTGAAGACTCCGAATACTGACAAGGTAAGTGCGAACATTGCGCGTAAAAGCGATTTCCGGCACGCTTTTTCACGTCAGTTCGAATAACTGCAATGCACTGCGTTTAAACGAAACTCGGTAAGACAACACCGAATAACTAGAATGGACAGACGAAGGTTTAAATTCACTGTTTTTTGAGGTATCCTCATCTCGCAACAACCTTTTAGAAGGTGGGAAATCTGAGCACGGTCACGCGAAAACCTTCGCAAAAAAAGGCTTATTGTTATTTCAGCGCCCTTTTGTGGCGCTGGGAGGATCGTGTTAAGCTGTTCCTAGCAAAAGAAAGGTTGGTAAAAAAAAAGAAAAATGTCCGAATGCGACTTGCGAGATTCAGAAATTCCTTTTATCGCTTTTCATTTGTTTCGTGCATGACGTAACTTTGAGCTAAATACGACACCCATAAAATTGAGATTACGATGCGAACAAAAAATGAAGAAATCAAGAGATTATATTTTGTGGAGGTAGGAGATCAGTGAAGCTGTTTAAAATCAAGAATTGGGCGGAAGCCTGTCTGGTAGAGAAAACATGTGGCAAAAATTAAAAATGGACCATGAAAGTTTGCCAAAACTCCCCGTACGGCTCCCCCGTACAAGACTCTCATATGGGAGCACAGACTTTTTTTATACAAACTTTCATGGTCGGAGTCCGTTTTGAAAGTTGTCCAGGCGAAGCTGCTCGCAAACTATACAGAAGGGGCAGAGAATCCGAGCAGCCCACCGCGTATTCAGACTTTCGAGGCACATGAACAAAAGTTGTGCCGCATCACATGCGGCAAAACTGGCGTCACCTTTTGCATCAAAATAGCGAGAGACAAATGACATGGATGCCTCTAAAGCTTTGAGCAAATTTTAAACTTGGGACATCGCAGATGAGCGATATCTTGTCGGACCATGCAGAACTTGCCACAAATGGTCTTGCCACTTGCCACTTGCCACTATGAAACGACACCCCTTGACTTTGCTGACAAAATGATTTTTGAAGGGCCGGGGAAACATTTTTGCAACAATTATTTTCTTCCTTCGTGTTATCTGAATGTCTGCATTTCTGGCAGTCCCGAGTGTAGATTCAAAGATGCCATTTCGGCCACCAATTCTTGTGTGATTACAAGAGCAACCCATCGCTTATGTGATTCATACCATGCATTTTGATAATCGATGCCACCAAAACCGAAACGAGTAGGGCGAGGGGCAGGCCGATGAAAATTACCGCTGGTGGCATCGTGGTATTCCCACCTGCGTGCTCTGTTGTATAAATGGTAAACGAAACTTTGATGCAAGTGGTTTTCGGCATTCGGAGCCCGAGGCTAAACGTTCAGCACACTCTTTGCAAGCCCGTTTCTAGAGGGCAAGGGGACGTAACAATAAAATTATCACCGCTGTAAAGACCAGATTAAAAACACATTAAAGTTCGCATGAAATACCTGTTTGTCCAAAGTTGGGTTCCAGTCCGCTACCACTGCGTCATCTCCACACGCTTTCATCCGCGAAAAAAGCTGTTCCTTACTTCGTGGCACATATAGCGCCCTGTCCCTCCAGGCTACTGAGGATACCGAACCGTCTGTCCCTCTACTGACTTTTCAAGACATCACTCAATATTACCGGTTCGAACGACAGCACTTCCCTCCTCCGCATCCTAAACTCTCAAAAGATGAAGAATCCCTACTTCGCCGACTGCAGAGCAATACCTTCCCTCACCCAGTCCGCTTCCATCGCATGTTTCCAACGCAATTCCCGGCCGCATGCAAGTTCTGCTTACAACACGGTACTCTTCCCCACATCATATTAGAGTGCAAGCACAACCCCAACCTCCCCCCTCTTCCATCCCCCCTTCCCACCCCTGAGCTGTGGGAGAACCTGGTGACCAGCAGCGATCTGGACGTCCAGACACTTTTGACCTCCAGAGCGAAGGCTGCCGGCTCATCGCGTGGCTTCCTGGAATAAGGAACCACTCCCACTTCACCGGCTCAATAAAATGTTTCTCACTCACTCACTCCACATAGCGGATTGGCCAGGAATCAGAATCTTTGAGGGGCTAATGTAGCGCTAAACAAAATTACGAATTGGAAGAGTAAACATGTGAACGTGATGGCACGTAAGAGGAACAGGCGCACACCGGCCGCGCAGTACTGATACAAGGGAAGCTATGGCATGTGCCATTCTACTTGCTGCAATTCGCGCCAGAAAACGCGGAAACGAAAGCTAATAACAGGACATGGAAACGAAAGCGAGCAAAGAGACGAAAATATGGTGCAGAAACAAAAAAGTAATTGATAAGTATCACCAGGCTCTCGCCTTCAAAGCGCGTAAGTAGAGTTAAGTGCCGAAAACTTTTATGCCTGGACCAACGTATATGGCGAAGTGGTGTCTGCGTGTGGAGCGAATACACAGAAAATCTAACCTAATTTTCAACTGCTTGTTTTTCAGAACCCCCCGAACATTGAGAAGAGTCCGGTCATACTGAAGATCAAGAAAGGCGTGTTCGTAAAGGCTGTGCCACTGTAATATCTAGAGCTCTAAGTACTAATAAATTCGGTAGAATTTTGTACTGTGTTGCTCGCATATACTCGAGTGTATGTTTTTACGCGCTGTCGGCTTTAACCGGATAATACAGTCCTGAACAGGCAACCAGCGTGAGCTGTCAGCGCATTCCCTTTAGAAACTGCTCGTCATGGTAAATATAGATGCGCGATCCTAGTACCTCGGACTCTTGTTGAACAAGTACTCCTGTAATACTCGCAAGTAGTGCGATTTGTTTTTCAACTATACGTCCATGCATCGTATTTACCTTTCCTGCACCTTACGAACTTTCAAGCATGCTCTAGATGGCTGGCACAATATCGTTGACGATATAATGAACTTGGTAAATGAATGTACATTATACACTTTCCATAGCGCCGCGCAATGATTGAACACATATAGATGGTATAGGCACTCACTTCTTTATAGAAGAACTGCCGCGCCATTTTTGGCAAGCTTGCTCAACAACACTGCGCAATTCCTACTCAGTAATGCTCAGTTGAGTGAGAAATGCACGATTCTGGCTGGTTTGCAGGAATAAGTTCGCAAGCGCAGGAACCAACAGCAGAGATAGAAGCGTGGAGAACTCAGACCGTTCAAGAAGCAGCGGGTAGCGCAAGCGATGCATGCCCCACTACGTACCTTTCACGGTTTTCTGTTAAATCTGGTCAGCAAATATATTCGAGAGCACCTGCCGGCAAAGTTACATTTCCGAAAAAAAAGTTTTGGGTTACGGCCACACAGGGCTGCAAATATACACCTAAATAGCGAATCAGATCATTTGAAGCGTTGTACTTGAGACTTTTCACAGAAACGGACACAAGAAAGTGTAGGTTTTTTTTTGTGAAGATGGCGACATCATCATTAGCCTCTTCAAGTCCATTGCAGGACGAAGGTGTCTCCCATTGACGTCCAACCCCTCCTGTCCGGCGTTGCCCGAGTCCAATCTTTGCCACCGAATTTCCGCATTTCATCCCTCCATCGTGTTATTCGCTTTTCCCTTTTTCTAGACCCGTCCCTTGGTATCCACTTTGTTACCCTAATTGTCCGCTGGTTGTAGTTTCGCCTCACTACATGCCCTGCCCAAGTCCGTTTTTTTTTTTTTCTTAATTTGGAATATGATACGATCTACTCGAGTTTGCTCCCTTATCCAGGAAGCTCGTTTCCTGTTCCTGAGCATTACTCCTATCATCCTTCGTTCCGTGGCACGCTGAGCCGACCCAAGTTTTCTCTCTAGTTGTTCGGTAAGGCGCCTAAGTTTCTGCCCCGTATGTCATCACCGGCAGCACGCATTTGCTGTATATTTTTCTTTTCAGTGACAGAGGTAGCTTAATTTTTATTTTTTGGTAGTGCTTTCCGAGTGAACCCCCCCCCCCCCCCCATACCTATTCTGCGCTGGATTTCTTTCTCGTGGTTTGGATCAGCACTGACGGCCTGTCCAGTGTAACTATACTCTTCTACTTGTTCTAGCACCGATTTACGTAGGCTGAGTTACACAGGCTGACAAGACGGCGACGAAGTTTCACTTTTTATGTTCGTGTCTGTGTAAAGTCCCTAGCACAAACCTTCCAAACGATGTTGTAGAAACTATAGCCCTACACCAAGCTTTAATAAAGCGAATCGGAATCGAGAAAAAAATCTTCCCGTTCAGCAGACATTCTAACCGCACTAATGTGAAACGACGTCACTCGCAACTTGAAAAATATGTCAAGCACGATTTTAGCCGCTGTATTCCTGGAAATAGCGTGCTTGCATTGCTGCCAGCCTGTAATTTTAGCCCGAACAGCATCGAGCATGTATTATAGGATTCCGCGAGAATCGAAAACCCCACAACACTGAAAGTTTCCTTTGAGACAGGTGAGAACCTTTTTATTTTATTTCAACCTTCAGAGTGTAAATTGGCGGGAGAAAACGTATAACCCGTACCATATTTTGTGGCGACATTGTGGCCCAGCTTTGTATGACTAACCAAGACCATCGGTAACATTATCACACTCAGATTGTCTCTGTTCTCCTCCTTTGTATGTGTTGCCTCAAAGAAAAAGCAGCACTTAGAGCTCCCGCTGTTTTTACAATAGAGCTGTACATGGCTAGGGTCCAGCAGATGATCTCCGCAACCATTGAGCAACCATTTTATTCCTCGACTCCGCCGAGGGCTCTTTAACAAGTGATAAGAATTCTGAAATGAAAATTGTATACAGGCAAAACTTTTCCAAACCATTAAACCTGGTTCCATACTTCTCAACATTGTTCAGCAAAAAGAAATCATTCAGCCTATTTGAGGCAAATCATCAACACACAAGGTATGCGCTTGAATTTCGCGGCAGGGAACACGAAAAAAAGGAACTGAAAACATTATTTGGACGCGAAATACAAAAAGGCTCCCTCCTGAGCCTAGAGCTCCTGCACCTTCTCGTTACACGCCGCCCAACATAAATAAAAGCTTCGAATAGATGGCGCGTGGGATGTGGAATGCGGAAAAATTAAATTTAGCAAAGATCCACCGTGTTTACCGTGGAAGGAGCTAAACGGGATGGTGAGAGCGGGATAGGTGGACGGGGGGAAGAAGCGAGACATTTACGTGGCAGCGGTGGTGGAATAATGTCATCTGTAGACCAGTAGCGGTCCCAGAGATTGGTTTTAGGGGGGGCGAATTTTTTTTTTTGGGGGGGGGCGATTTTTTTTTTTTTTTTTTTTTGTGGGGCGAATAAGAACCGCTCCTCTTCTTGCGCCAGTTCTGCGGAGGCGGTGATAACCATGCCGGCGTGTGCGTGTATGTTGTGTAACCCGCTTGCGCACAAATCACTTAGCGACACAGTGGTTTTTGACTCCCCGTAGGCGGTGCTACGGCTGACTCGAGCCCGCATTTCTGACGGTCGCAACACGTTTGCGACCTCACACAAGTGGGATTTAACCTCGCGCAGGTGGAATGCTTCGAAAAAAACAAAAAATAAGAAGCTGAGGCCCTTTTGGGGGGGGGGCGATCGCCCCCTTCGCCCCCCCCTTGGGACCGCCACTGCTGTAGACGGCGTTTGCAGCAACGTGAGCAGACGCCTGTCATTCGCCCGGAGGAAGACGTGCGGCAATCGAAGGAGCATGGCTGTTCTGTTTGATATAGTAGGCGGAGGGGCACTGGGCACTGGAAAGCCCACCAAAGCTACAGCTTCGCTGGCTTCAACCCCCACACAGTGGAAGGGCTCCGAGTTTTACAGCGAAGCTGCGTATGGCCAGGACCCAGTAGATCGTCTCCGCGGATGTAGACCAGCAATTTGGCTCAAGGTGTTCGATGTGTGTTATGCAGTTTTCCACTAACGTATACTACTTTGTTGTATTCTAAGACCGTTCGAAGCAATGAAAAGAACTGAAATTGAAACGAATCAGACACCGCCACGCTGCGGCATCAAACGTTTCCGATTATTTACAGAAGCTCTGAGAGGCCCACTCGTTGTTAGTCGAGTTCTTTTTTATGCGCATGCAGTTATCTTTTTAGCACAAAAGTGTTTTATTCCGGGATTCACGAAGATTTCACTTACGTCATATCCGTCACGGAAATGACGCCAGTACAACGAAGCAAGCGCCCCGTAGAGGGTGCACCCCTGCACCCAGAATCTTCTTGCGGGGAAGCAACCTTTAGTACTTAAGAGGACGTTATACTTAGGGTTGTTCGTTTTCGGGTTTTATATTTTAGCACGAAGGTTTTTTATGCAGGGATACACCAACATTTCACTGACGTCATATCCGTCACGGAAGTGCCGCCAGTACACCTTTGCCGAAGCGACCCGCCAGCAGGACGTCGCTCGCCAAGCACACCCACAAGACAGCCACCGAACCGCAAAGCATGATCAGCTGCAGATTTCGCTGCACATTTCACTTTAGTGTTTTGCCTATTTTAAGTGCGAATGCACTTTATAAGCGACCCCAAACCTTCCACCGCCGGCGGCGGCGGCGGCGGCGGCGGCGTCCGCAGTCCTCCTCTCTATATAAAAAAATTCCCCCGCATTTCCCCGAGGGGGAGAATGTGAAAGTGCGAATGCACGGTTGTCGGCCCGCTTGCGGCACTTGCGCTCGGCCCCCGCAGCCCACCGCCTCGCCGCCTTCTCTTCCATCTCTTCCATCGGGTTTGTAGTATCACGTGTACACCACGCAGTTATCAAGCCGCTATAACGCCGCTGAGTCGCCAACGCACGCCGCTGACGACGTAGTTTGAATGCGTTAAAGATATAAGGCGCGTTACTAACAGTGATATCAGCGTCGCGTCCGTGGCTTAGCCGGTAGAGCGTCGCGCTGCGGCCGCAAAGTCCTCGGATCGAAACCTGGCGCCGGATGCTGTTTTTTTTTTATATAGAGAGGAGGACTGCGGACGCCGCCGGCGGTGGAAGGTTTGGGGTCGCTTATAAAGTGCATTCGCACTTAAAAAAAACAGCATCCGGCGCCAGGTTTCGGTCCGAGGACTTTGCGGCCGCAGCGCGACGCTCTACCGACTAAGCCATGGACGCGACGCTGATATCAGTGTTAGTAACGCGCCTTATATCTTTAACGCATTCAAACTACGTCGTCAGCGGCGTGCGTTGGCGACTCAGCGGCGTTATAGCGGCTTGATAACTGCATGGTGTACACGTGATACTACAAACCCGATGGAAGAGATGGAAGAGAAGGCGGCGAGGCGGTGGGCTGCGGGGGCCGAGCGCAAGCGCCGCAAGCGGGCCGACAACCGTGCATTCGCACTTTCACATTCTCCCCCTCGGGGAAATGCGGGGGAATTTTTTAGGACAGAGAAATCAACCACAGTTTTGTTTTTTTGCTAAAGCATACTGCACATGCATGTGTGGGTGCTTTCATTACTTTTGCTGGCCCCCGCTTCTTTGCAAGAGAGCAGAATATGTACGCTATGCGCAGGTAGTGTAGGGAGACAGTCCGACGCTCGGTGGCATTGGCTTGCCACTGAAAAGTCATCATTCGATCAAACGCGTCACTGCGCAATGTTTAAAAAGTCAGAAGAACAGGATGTCGGCAACGTTCGCGCAGAACTGTAGCTTGATACTAAGGCGGTGTTCAGACTGTTGCCGCAACTGTCATAATAACTTTAAAGGATGACGTCATTTCACGTCTCAGCCAACCGAACTGCGTGACACGCCGATTTTTTTTATGTCCGTAGATCACGATATGGCTTTTGCGTCAGTAGTCTAAACATGGTGTAACAAAGTTAATAGAAGATCTACTGGGGTATCTTGAAAAATGCGTGAGCATCTCATCCCTCTCCGCGAATTTGAGGATCGAAGCGCACCCCTTGCTCCGGTGGCGGGAGTCTCGGGAGGCGTCGAGACGGCGCAAAGGCAGGACACGCGCCGTGCTTTGACTTTTCATTTATTTATTTATTTATTTATTTATTTATTTATTTATTTATTTATTTATTCATTTATTTATTTATTTATTTATACTGTCAACCCTCACTTGATGGTCATTACAGAGAAGGAACCATACCATACGGAAAGCAAATACAGACATTGATACTTTCAGCAACTTGGAACAATAACACAATCGCATATTCATTGCTCGGCGAAGTAAACATCAATAGCACATTCAAATTTCTTAACGTCAGAACTTTCAACAATATGTCGCGGCAATTTGTTCTATGCTTCTATAACATCAGGAAAAAAAGAATTACGAAAGACGTCCGTGCGAGCACGGAAGGGGCGAACTGCCGCGTCATGGTTGATCCGGCTGCTGAGCTTATTCGGGGGGTGTACGTAATTCTTCCATCTATTTTTATTTGACCTTGCAATATATGAAAGAATACTTTTAAGCGCTGCTTTTCTCGCCTAGTTTCTAGAGATTCCAGACCGCTTAGTTTTAACATCTCGGTAACCGAATCCGTTCTTGTATACTTCGAACATATAAATCGTTCGGAAAGTCTCTGAATTCGTTCCAGTTTACCTATTAAATCCTTTTGGTGGGGACTTCAGGCAGCGCAAGCATACTCCAAAACAGGGCGCACAAATGTTTTATATGCAAGCAGCTTTCGCAGCATTCGGTAATTTAGCACGCAAGAAACGCAGTTTTCTGTAAGAGGCACAGCATACTTTCTCGACATGTGCATGCCATTTCAAGTCATTTGCAATATGCACTCCCAAATATTTAAATGCACACACCTGCGATAAATAATTAGGTCCAATGCTGTAGGTAAATGGTAAAACGTGTTTCTTGTTAGTTACTTGCGTATATGTTGTCTTAGAATAATTTATTTTCATCTCCCATTTATCGCACCATGTTTGAAAACCCTCGAGGCAATCATTAATTACATTTTGGTCATTCGCACACGTCACTAGAGCATAGATTAAACAATCATCGGCAAACAATTTAATTTTTACAGGAGGGTTAACAACGTCAACAACATCATTTATATAGACCAAGAACCGCAATGGGTCCAACACGGACCCTTGTGGGACACCGGAATAAACATTAAGAGATTCAGACTCAAACCCATCAATTCGCACCAACTGCTTGCGTTTCGTTAAGTATGCCTCAATCCACTTTAAGATATTTTCGTTTACGCCTGTTTGTTTGAGCTTGAAGAGCAATTTATGGTGCGAGACCTTATCGAAGGCTTTTGCAAAGTCTATGCATATCACGTCGACTTGTTCCTTGTTATCTACAGCAGCGGTAAAATCGTGGAGAGTTTGAACCAGTTGGGATAGCGTTGAAAGCCCTTGCCTGAACCCGTGCTGTTGCCTACATATCAGCCATTTGTCTCCAAGAAAGAATTTGTCTCACGATACTCTGGCAATTCTCGGCAGCGTTGCGAAGGCAGCTCTCTCGATTTATTCTCTCCACGCTGTCCCTCTCTCCACACATCTTTCTGTGTACGTATGTCGCTCACTCTGTTGACGGATCGACGTGGAGCGAAGCGAAAAATTTCCCGACGTGCCCCACCTATTCCTCGCGCAGAGAAAAAGCAATCTACCCCTAAAAGAAAAAATGCAAACTAATCTCCTTTACGCGCAAGCAAAACATTTCTAACTATCGCTATACTATCAATACCCACCCACTGACACAGGCATCTTCTTATAAGTACCTTGGAATCTATCTCACTCCCAAGCTCTCCTGGTCTCACCACATTGCCACCATAAGCGCAAAGGCTTCCAAATCATTAGGATATCTTCGCCGTAATTTACATAGCTGTCCGCCTCACGTCCGTCAACTAGCGTATCAAACCTTCGTCCGCCCACAGCTAGAATTTGCCGCTTCTATATGGTCCCCTCCCCACAACTACTTAATTAACATGCTAGAAGCGATTCAGAATAGGGCGGCCCGTTTCATTTCACGCAATCATGACTACCACAGCAGCGTAACTCAAATTAAGCACAACCTTTCACTTCAGCCGCTCAGCACTCGCCGCGACATTTCCCTTCTCTGCCTCTTTCACAAATACGTATACAGCAACAGACAAACCCCACTTCACCATGATGTTCCTTCCATTACTTCACGTAGGTTGCATAATCACCTCAGTTTCACGCGGTTATATGGCTCAACTGATTCGTTCAACTCATCCGCTCTTCCTCGCGCCATACGTTTGTGGAATGATCTTCCAGACAACATCGCATCAGTATCAGACAACAATACTTTCCGTCAATTACTGCTCACTCTCTTTTTACAATAAGGTCTTACCGCTGTTTTCGCATTTTTTTCTGCCATGTCCTGTATCCCTTTTTTAATCTTCCAATTTGTTTTTCTCTGCTGGAAGGCCAAAACAATCTGTGTTAGCTTGGGCTTTCTATTTTTCTTTCTTTTTTTTTTGCCAGTGTCGCACATTGTGCCTGAGTACGAACATTTCATGCTGGAAATGTCTTTTTACGCGCGCGAGTGTGTTCTGCGTTTTTTTTTCCTGTTATCTTTCCGTTGTGCATACTCCAGACTGCAGAAACTGATTGGTGCATGCTATCCCGCCTGGGCCAGCGGGGACTGAGGGTGGCCGGACGATAACAACACAGCACGCAGATCGCCGTAATAGTGAACGCTTTATTTTGTGAGCCTCGCCTTTTTACAGCATTGGCTCAAGGAAAGGAAAAACCACGTGAGGTACTGACGTCACGATATCAAGCCTCCAAGTTTGCAACGTCAGAATACAAGAATCTTCCACCCTTAAGGTGAATAACGGTCTATTGGTTTCTTCTTACGGCGAGATCGTCGTAGTTGCGGAACCAGGTTGTCTTCACCGGAAACGGGATGCGCCAGCGCCGCTTCTTCCTCAGGAGGCACCAACGCTGTTTCTTGAACCGACGCTGCTTGTTTCGAAGAGGCCTTCGTCACTTTGGCTGGGCTCTGACGTGGGCGAACTTGATCCAAGTGTCGCTGCCGCTCACCTTCATCCGTCTGGATTGTGACCATGCGGGAGCCCGTGGTTCTTTTTAGAGTTCCTGGAAGCCAGCGTTCTCCTTCGCCGAAATTGCGTGCCCAGACAGAGTCACCGGGGCCAGGCGTACTTTCGCTGTCCTCCTGCGTACAGAACGGAAAAGACACAGGCGGAGGAGGTGTCTAGGCGCGACCGAATTTGGTATCCCAAGAGCCGCTGGGACGGGGAGTGTCCGTCTTCCTGGGGTGTTCTTCGATAGTTAAAAAGAAGCTTCGCTAAACGCGTAGGTAGACTGCCCACCTGAAGCTTCTTTAAACCGTCCTTAATGGTCCGAACGGCCCTTTCAGCTAGGCCATTTGATTGCGGGTGGTAGGGTGCCGTACGCAAGTGTTTGACGTTGTTTCCAGCCAGAAACTTGGCAAATGCGTCGGACGTAAACTGGGTTCTATTTTCGCTTACCGCCGTTCTAGGTATACCTAACCGGCTGAAGATCTCGCGCAGCGCCGTGATAGTAGCCTCGGTCGTGGCGTGCGGCATGGTGACTGCCTCTATCCACTTGGTGTGCGAATGCACCACCACCAAAATCATCATGCCGTTCAGTGGCCCTGCAAAATCAACATGCAGCCGGGACCAGATCTCCTGCGTCGTCGGCCAGTTAACAGGTGGCTTCGCCGGTGGCATAGGCCGAAATTGTACACACGAGGGACAATTACTCGCCATTTGTTCGATGTCACTATCCAAACGTGGCCACCAGACACTCGTACGAGCGACCGCCTTCATTGCACAGGCCCCCTGGTGAGTCTCGTGGAGCAGATCCAGCATCTGTTCCCGTGCAGCAGCCGGCACGATGACTCGATGACCCCAATACACGAGACCATGAACCACCGTCAGCTCCAACTTCCTTGACAGATACGGTTCCAAGCGCGGATCGGATCCTTTCCGGTCACGTGGCCAGCTGTTGAGTATGAAAGTTCGAACTGTCTGGAGTAGCTCGTCCTTGGAAGTCATCTGCCGGAGCACCTGTGACGAAAGATGCGTGTTGTCAAATTGTTGCAACGAATGCACGTACTCTGGAAGCTCCTCGGTGACTTCCTCCGGGTGTTCAGCGGAAGTCGACTGAGGGCGTCCGCGTTTTGGTTGTCAGGCCCGGGCTTGTACTCGATCTTGTACTGATGGGCTCCCAGCAGCAAAGCCCAACGCTGGATCCGGGCCGCGGCCATGAGTGGCGTGGGGCGGTCGTCTCGGAACAAACCCACCAATGGCTTGTGATCTGTAACAAGTATAAAAGATCGCCCAAGCAGGTAGTCCCGACACTTTGTAACCCCAAACACCAACGCCAACGCCTCTCGCTCGAGTTGCGAATAATTTCGTTCCGCCTTAGACAGCCTTCGCGAGCGGAACCCAATCGGCTTGTCGATTCTTCCGACTCGATGCCGTGCGGTGACGCGTCACACTCGAGGCGCAGTGGCTTGGTGGGAACAAAATGCGTTAGCATCTTGGCTTGCTGCAGTGCGAGCTTCGACTTGTCAAACGCTTCCTGCTGTTTCGGGCCCCATACCCAGCGGGAATCCTTACTTAGCAGGTCGTAGAGCGGAGCGAGCAGGCTAGCCATGTTGGGAAGAAACTTGTTGTAGTAAGTGAGAAGACCAATGTAAGAACGCAACTCGCTTACGTTCTCACATTGGTCTTCTCACCTTGTCGTCATAAGTTGTTCTGATGTTGTTTTAACTCGTGATTTTGTGATGAATGATCTGTGGCTCTTTCCTTTGTTACCCCCCTTACTCAATGCCCTAAACAGGGGCATGTAAGCTATTTTAAATAAATAAAGCGCCAGGGCTGGACCGTCACCAATATAGGCGAGACAAAACAAGTCAAGACCACTTGAGAAGCCAGCAGTTTCACTTTCAACAATGACCGCTAAGGGCGCTTTTTAAGGTATTTTAAAGGTGAATGGGCTTTTTCCACACCCTTTACCGCCGCATGTGTCTTCAGGGCGCTTGCATTGCCTTCGGTAGCTCCCGCTTCCTCGCTTTTGGCTTGTGCTTGGCATGACAATTGGATTCTTAAGCGGTTTTGGGGATTTGCTTTCTTTACTGTGCATTAACACGTCTACGAGCTAGGAGGAAGCCGAAATCTTCTCTGTTCTGTGGTAGCCGTGTTCGGTGAAACAGCAGGCAGTGCGTGATCGTACCTGACGTTGGTCATGCCGCAGTCGAAGGGCGTATGACTGAGCGGGTAACATGCCGTCGCGAAGTTTGTAGCTCACGAAAAAAAGAAACAAAACGTACTTCGACGAAGACAAGACACGACAGATACGGGCGCCTGTATCCGTCCTATCTTGTCATCGTCTCCTCCTGTTTAACGCCACGTTTTCTTTTTTCTTCAAGTATAAACCAACTCGCTCAGCAGCAAAGTTTTGTTAAACTATAGCTGACGGTCGGTGCACCGGTTCACCACGAAGGCGACGTTTTCATAGGCACACTCAAAAAACTTTCCGAACTCTTCAAACAACTTATTATTTGATATAATGGAAAAATTAATAAAATAAGAGTCTCTAATGAGTTTTCCCCCCAAATATTAACATTGTTCGTAACTACCACTTTGGCCGCAAAATAGCAGGCACAACCGTTCCGGCCTAAATAGGCTTTACTTCTTTTTTTCTTAGTTTTAAAACAGCCTGTTTTATTTTCCACCTACATAATTGAACACTATTCTTCGAATTTTTGTGGCACTTTGTTTAAATTTGCGGTCACTAAAGCGTTTCAATCCAAGCCAATGACGAAACTAAGGCGAGCGCTTGATGTAATGGCGGCCCATGACGACAGAGACGGCCTTGATGTGAGACGCATAGACGCTAGCGCCAGATTCCTCTCTGGTGTATATTGTAAGAAACTCTGTGGTATGAACCAACTCGCTCAGCAACAAGCTTTATTAAACTGTAACTGACGGTCGGTACACCGGTTCACCACGAACGCGACGTTTTCGTATGCACGCTCATTCCCAAGCTCTTCAAACAGCGTAGTGTTTGAAATAATGGCAAAATTTATAAAATAAGAGTCTCTATTGAGTTTCCTTAAAAGCATTAACATTGGTGTTACGTACCAGCTTGGCCTCCAGAATAGTAGGCACAATCGTTCCGGCAAAAATACGTTTTATTTTTTTTTTCTTAGCTTTAAAACAGCCTGTTTTATTTTCCATTTATCAAATAACACACCATTATTTGCGTTCTTGTGGCAGTGTGTTCAAATATACGGCCACTAAAACGTTTCAATGAAACCGAATGACGGAACTTAGGCGAGCGCACAGTGTAATTGGCGGCCCATTACTACACAGACGGCCTTGATATGAGCCGCATAGACGCTAGCGCCAGATTCCTCTCTAGTGTATATAGTAAGAAACTCTATGGGCACGCCGGACACAACTTGAAGCATCATCTGGGCCTTTCTGGCTGGCATTCGGTAGCCGCTGCCAAAGCGCAAAGTCACCGAATGGTCATTCACTGCCATTAGGAAACGAATTTCAACTCCTCAACAACGTACCCAAGCCACGACTTTCACGCACGAGGTAAAGAAAGTGAAAGGCTTGCAGGCCAAGCAAGCCCATTATCACCCTTGGGAACGCCTTGTGATTAGCAATATAGGACAATGGCGTTACCGGCCACCGTCTTCCAAAGAGACACCAATTGTGTTTATCATAATCGCGGCCACTAGCGCGTCTTTTGGTGGTCCAGTCGCGGTGTGTGTAGACTTTATGCAAAATAAGGGCAATCCTTGCTTATCGTGGCGATTACCGCCAATTCTATCAAATTGTACCACAATTTGCTCATGAACACTGCGCGACGTCTATTACTGCATCACACAGAACGCAAACGTTTGCGCAATAGGAGCATTGGTGGAGTTTAGAAATTTTGCGGATTCTCACCTGCACCAAGGTGAGAACATTTTTCTCCCGAGTTAATTTATTTACGTCGGATCGATTGCTTTGTCCTCCCTTTCAACCGATAGAAGACGCCAGTTGTGAACGCCTACTATAGAGCTTGCGTTGTGTTATGACCTAGTCAAGGTGGTAAAGGATGCGAAATACCGCGTATGCGTAACAACGTCCACAACGCTTGATTTGGTTTTTCGATCGTCATGCCGATACCTTCCCTTGTTTGTTATGAGGTTGTAGATATCTCGGCTGGCTATAACATGTCTCTGTTATCTTTAAACTTAACTGCAGGCACATCTCTTTCTGCTTCACAAAGTTCGTTGCAGATTTTAAATTCCTAATGAAACCTAGCAGTTGACTTCATAAAATAGTCCTTCGACCAATTTTTAACACTTCATCAGTGTGGAGCCAATACGGACCTTTTGCGTTCTAGCACTGCCGAACAGTAATCGCAATGTGTCCCTCAACACCGCAAATCTGTCGCTAAGAAAGCCAACTCTCGGGATGGTGAGATAAATCATAACCACAAAAATGAACACGACATGGAAACCCAAAGCCTTTTAACTAGCCACACCTTACAATATAATGAATTCATTGAATACTTACGTGAACAATTAAAGTTAAAAGCTGCTGGGAGTAAAGAGAGGTTTTATAGCACTGCACTAATAAATTTCCTACAGAAAACCCGGAAATTGTTGGCGCTAAGTTAATTTATTGGCAAGGTACAACTCGTCAATGTGGATTAGAACATCAATATTACGGTAGACAGCTTCAACGACATTGTATCGTCCGTATTTAAGACGCTAATGGTACAGTTTCGCACTTTTATATACCTCTGATATCCCCCAATGAAGGACATTTAAATTAGTGAGGAAGAAATTCTAAACTTGCTTCTCAACAATAACACAAAGAAATCATTTGGGATAGATGGAATCCTTAATGATCATACGCAGGTATGCGGAGCTTGTTACCAAATATCTTGCCATAATATTTCAGTCATCTGTTACCTGACTGTTTTCCCACTGCATGAAAGCGCGCCGAAATTGCACGTATAAACAAACGCGGAACTACAGCAGACGTTACTACTCATCGACCAGCTTCCGTATACACCATATCGCATAGCTCTTGTTCGAAGTGATGTATTCCTTAGCAACAGTGATAATAGCATGTCAGCAAGTAGACGATGCAGTGCGTGTGTGGTGTATGACACGTGTGTTACGCATACGGGCGCGCAGAAAGATTTGGTTAGATTAAAGGCGTGCGAGTTTTTCGTACCCCTTGAAATGCATCCAAGTCTGCCGTCAGCCAACGCGCATCTTCATCACGACAGGCCCGTGTGCGCTACAGTCTGGCCCGCATGAGAAGGGAGTGCAAGCCGTCAGCAGCAGTAGAAGCACCCTCCCAAATTTTGTAGAGGAAGCTACACTACGCTACGTCAGGCAGTATTCCCGGGGTGACCAGTTTTGCCCTTGAGCGCTAGAGGTCAAAAAACACCCCCTTCCGCAAGCGCCCGGCTCAAAGCAGCAGCCCGATAACGGGGAGAGATAGGCAACGGGGGAAAGATAGGCGAGGAGGAAAAAGAGACGTGCCGGGGACCCGTGCGCGCGATGTAGCGAAGGAAGGCGAGGAGGCCGCCGCCGCAGCGATAAGCGCGCGCCACGGAGGAAGGCCACGAGGCCACGTGCGGCGCAGAACCGTGTGCGATAGAGGAATACATTCCTCCTGTGGTCCTTCGAACAGCGGCGAGACTTAAACAACGCCGTGAGGCGAAAAACATGAAAAACGCTACTGTTGCGTACAGCTTCGCTACTTTCAAGTCTTCCGCAATAGTCCGAGCTTCCTTCATTTATTTTAAAATATCACGGGAGCGACAACCGATCGGCATGCCAGCGCCTTATCACGGTGCGCAGCACCGAAATAGGCAAGCGTACGCGCAGGCGGCCTCTTTCCTGTGCAAGCATCGCCTCCAAGACTGTTTCCTTGAGAGCGATGTACCCCCAACCTGGCTTCTGCGCGACTTTACTTATGAGGAACCAGGGCTATTTGAAGCACATGCGCATCTCCAATGCGCACTCGATTTTTCTTCCGTATCATTTACCCGGCGAGTGCGTCAGGCGCGTTTACGCTCCTTCGCTACCTTTGGTGGCTAGCGAAGCGGCTTTCGCGGATAAGGAAAGCAGGGGGTGTGCTGCTCTAAGGAGAACAGCCTATCAGAACACTCATGCAGCAGCCAGTTCTATGCGCGTGCCCCTGCGCTCACCTACTTCACCGCTGGACACCGTGATAAGGCACTGGCATGCCGATCGGTCGCCGCTCCCGTGATATTATTAAAAATTTGGAAGGGTGTACGACTTCCTTACGACTGCTTTTAGAAAAAGAAACACGCTTGCGGCTCCGCAAAAACAACGCGCTTTCGTGGCCCATTTTGCTTTGCCTCGACAAATGCATCCCCACTTTGTTCCCGTGCATCCGTCATTAATTCAACGAGGTCTCCAGCAAGTCGCACCATGAAGCTCGCCGGACGTCCCAAAAGCACGAACAGGGACTTCCCCGACCAGCACAAGTCACCGGCCTCGCCACCGTTTGAGCCGCTGACTCCTCGCCAAACGCAAGCATATATCAACTACTTGCGGATGCCCTACGAGCCATACGGACCAGACCTGTTCACGCTGAACGCGCTTATCACCGCACACGTCGAAAGAGTCCCATTCGAGAACCTCGACCAACTACTGGTTCGTGACGTCGACCTGGACGCTGACGTCGTGTTTTCCAAGGTAGTGGAGCACGGCCGAGGTGGGTTCTGTTTCGAGCTCAACTCTCTCTTTGGTCGTCTGCTATTAGCTCTAGGCTACCGCCTGCAACTGCGACTAGCACGTGTGCGAACTGGCGGTCCAGCCACGACACCACCGCTGGCAACCATGGACCAGCACCTCGTCCTGCTAGTGCTTCTTCAAGAAGGCACCTTCCTCGTAGACGTTGCGTTCCTGGTACAAGTCCCACACGCCGTCTCTACAGCCAGCAGCACCGTCGATGCCGACTTCGCGCAACTGCGACCCCTAGGCGACAGCGGCGTCCTCGAGCTATCCGTCCCCAATTCCCGCGTAGGACGCTTCGTACTCTACCACGTGGAACCGCGTCCGATAGCATGGATTGACTGCGCACCGATCTGCTGGTATCTCACCACGCACCCGGAGAGCGAGCTTTGCACCAAGCTGATGGTCGCACGCTCGGAAGGGGACGCCTGGATGACACTGAACAACGGCCGTTTCACGATTAGGAGGAATGGCAAGGTGGTGCGCGCGTATAACTTCCACGACGCGGACCTTCTTCTGGACATGCTTCAAGATGAGTTTGCCATTCACCTGTGCCCAAGGGCTGATATGTTACAAGTTTGGCGACGTCTGCAAGCACTTGTGGGCTGAATTCGACAGTAGAAGATAAACGCATGCACACAAGACAAACAAACTTCGGCGCTTCCAAGATTGAGACATGGCATGTACTAAGCTTGATTCAAAGGACTTTTTTAATTAACAACGCACTTTGTTAGTTCTATACTTTTTATAAGGATCTCTATAGTTCCTATTGTTTTACGCATATTTCAAAGTACCCTAGCCAGGATTCGGGTTCATACAGGTGTTTTCGACCAGAAGCTACGTGCCGCTGATATATTTGGAGTACGGTCTTGATGCCTGTACGCTCACTTATTGCGGCCTTTTATTTTTAGCGATTTTCTCTCGTTATAACCAAAGGGACATTAGCTGCGACACACGGTGCAAGACGAAACAGCCACAGGTCACGCTAGGCGCTAATGCACGGAAATTTCATTCAGCCTTCGAGAAGCACCCTTCTCATGCGCGCGTATTTTTATGGCGGTGCAATAAAAGGCATGGTTTTTACGCTTTTGTCTGCTTTTGTATGGTTGCTGACTGTTATCGTCTGAGCAGTTGTTCGATCGAAGTGCGCGTCCCTCACGATGTTCTTACTGCCGTTCAATCTTTCCTTCGCGCCTTTTTTTTTCTTCACCGTCATAAAGTATTCAGATGTGAGAAATGTGTTCAACCGGTTACGAAGACTAACTTAGACTTAAAGACTATCGAGAGCCGCATGCAAATCATTACGGTAGTGTCAGTGTTAGGGTTAAAGGATGGAAAACTCCCATCGGTGGTGACGCTGCTGTCGCTTTTGTGGTGTACACACCTCCGCTCTTTTTAGCGCTCAATGAATGAAGACCACGACCGACTTCATAGATAGCGACCTGCAATGGAAACTAGCACGCCAAAAAATTTCTGCGTAGAAGCGGCGCATTTACGCATGTGGTGCCTAAATTAATCCTCAATCTTCAGCGCAACAAGCGTCAGCGCACCCTCCATCACCCTCACGGGGAAGGAAACGGTATTTATTGATGGCTAGATAACATTTTTCGCATGGTACAGCTTTTAATGTGTGGGAGAATGCGCCTTCGGATTTGCTCGGCAATGGCGATAACTCCGTTTCTGTTATTGTAGTTTCCAGTTTATTCCTATTTATTGTATTTTTGAAAAAAAAGTTTTGTAAAGCTTTGTAGAGTCTGAAATGTCACCTGTTCTTTCCCATTTGTTGCTTGTAAAGCGATCATATATTTGTTTTTTTTTTCCGAGCGTTTATTTTTATTTCTTCGTCAGTGTTGTGACCCTGTGCTCTTCTGGCGGTCTGTACCTTTCGTGCTGTAGAAGTGACAACTGGGGTAGTTGGTATATTTGGGACATCTTGATGGTAACGCACTTAAACACGGACAGTTTTAAGTACTTTTCTGGAGATTTTGTCCGTTTACCTGAACTCTACGTTTGTGTACTGAAAAGGAAGATTGTTCCTTCAACTCTCCGGTGCGTGTACTGGGTCGAGAGTTGCACCTGCACTGAGCACAATTTTCCTAGGAAGAGCAGACAAATGCACCCAAAGTAACGCCAGCAGCCTAGTCACAAACGTGTACAGATTTGTGGATGAGTTTCTTGTTTTCGTTCAACCCCGTGGTATGGATAAAACCAATAAACTGTTGTGGATACTAGTATATTGTTCAGGACACCCGAAAGTGATCAAGAACGGCATTACTGTTCTTGTTTGCGGTCGGCACTCTTTAAGTCCTGTTTTGAAACGATTCGCACTGGTTTTTCTAATCAGCTACAAAGGTTAAAAGACGCCAGTTTTCCAAGTGACGTTATTCGTCTGATGATACAGAAGCTGCTAAAACGGGCAAAGATGGGCACATGCGCAATGCATGACGATAGAGCACCGGCGGAGAAGAAACTTCCAGCGGTACTTGATTATGTTCACAGATATAGTTCCACGGTTTAATATTGTTAAAAACGTTGAAAACAGCGCGAATTAACGGTACGCAGAGTAGAAGACACACACACGGCACTGACTAACAACCAAACTTTTATTGCTTGCAGGCGGGTTAAGTAAACATCTACAAAGCAATTGAAAGGGAAAGGAAAAAGAGGCGAAAGAACACAATATGAACAAAGGTTCTTGTCAAATAAAGCGTTCACATTGATCGATAAATAAATCCCAGTTATTGATGCGAAAGATTCATGGTTTCATTTTCACACAGTAACACAGACGGTTTGCTTACACACTAGTCGCCTATCTTGCTGGCATATCTTCGTATGATTTCACACTGGTCAAATCATTCGAAGATTTGCCGACAAACGCACACGTGAAATCTATGAAGCTTTCTGCATCAGTCAGAGGGACGAGAAGTGTGTAAGGAAACCGTATGTGTTATTGTATGAAAATGAAACCATGTATCTTTCGCATCAATAATTGGGATTTATTTATCGATCAATGTGAACGCTTCATTTGAGAAGAACCTTTGTTCATTTTGTGTTCTTTCGCCTCTTTTTCCTTTCCCTTTCCATTGCTTTGTAGATGTTTACTTAAGCCGCCTGAAAGCAATAAAATTTTGGTTGTTAGTCAGCGCCGTGTGTGTGTGTCTTCTACTCTGCGCCCCGTTAATTCGCGCTGTTTTCCACGTTCTTAACATGCACCAACCAGCCCACTTAATTCCCGTCCTAACATACATTTTAAGAATGTTGCGGGTCGCTTTGGTGTGGAGGTTATCTTTTCAGCATTCAATAGACTGAGCAAAATTTGTGGATCTGTAGATAGAAAGCTCAAAGGCTTGTCGCGTGGCGCCGGAAGGAATTGCGGGGTGACGCATGTGTCTCCTTTTATACCGTGCAAAAGGTGTGTTGTCTACCTTACACCATTTCCATGTAGTCATGTGTATATAGGGCAGAAAAGTAGGTGTATTAATGTTAGGTTGTTAGAACATAAACTGTCTTTAGGAGGAAACACATGCTCGCACGTGGCTCAGCGCGTTTCAGAGTGCAAATGCGGGTCTGCGTTCCAGAAAACAGTGATACTATCTGTACACAGGGACAAGTTGACACGCGAAATTATCGCGGCATATAATACAAGTGTTTACGACACAGGAAGCCAGCGACAACCTTACACTCATTATCACGGAGTGTGCAGTAGAAGTCGGTGGCACGATGGCCAGACAGGATACTGGTAAACTTTCCCAGGAGACGAAAGATCTAATTAGGAAATGGCAAACCATGACAATCTCCACCCCAGCTGGCAGAATAAAACTAGCGGAGCTTTCGAAGTTAATCAATAAGCGTAAGACAGCTGACATACAGAAGTATAATATCGAGAGGATTGAATACGCTGTAAAGAACGGAGGTAGCCTGAAAGCAGTGAAGAGACGTCTTAGCGTGGGGAAAAATCAGATGTATGCACTTAAGGATAAGCAAGGCAATGTCATCACAAATAGGGATAAAATAGTCACAGTGGCCGAGGAGTTCTATAGGGATCTGTACAGTAGCCGGGACATCCAGGATAATGCCGAACGAGACAGTAGTTCATAGGAGATAGACATCCCACCAGTAACGACCGAAGAAGTAAGGAAGGCTTTGAAAGAAATGAAAGGGGGCAAAGCACCTGGTGAGGATAAGATAACAGCAGACCTCTTGAAGGATTGGGGAGAAATTGTACTTGAAAAACTGGCAAACCTATATACGCAATGCCTAATGACCGCAAGTGTACCGGAATCTTGGAAGAACGTGAACATCATCCTAATCCATAAGAAAGGTGACATGAAGGACTTGAAAAATTACAGGCCGATCAGCTTACTGTCAGTCGTCTACAAGGTACTTACCAAGATAATCGCTAACAGAATTTCTGCAACCTTAGATTTCAGTCAACCTAAAGAACAAGCAGAGTTCCGTAAAGGCTATTCAACAATGGACCATATTCGCGCGATCAATCAGGTGATTCTGAACCGAGTATACTGAACCCCTATATATAGCCTTTTTAGATTATGAGAAAGCATTTGACTCGGTCGAAACCTCAGCGGTCATTAAGGCATTACGCAACCAGGGGGTAGATGAGCATTATGTAAGAATACTAGAGGATATCTACAATGGGTCTACAGCTACCATCATCCTCCATAGGGAGAGCAGTAAAATACCTATAAGGAAGGGTGTCAGACAAGGAGACACAATCTCTCCAATGTTATTCACAGCATGCTTACAAAAAGTATTCAGAACGTTGGATTGGGAACAGGTGGGAGTAAGGGTTAACGGAGAATACCTCAGCAAACTCAGATTTGCTGATGACGTTGCCTTGCTAAGTAACTTGGTGGACGAATTGCAAAGCATGCTTTCCGCACTAGACAAACAGAGTAGAACCGTGGGCCTGAAAATTAATATGCAGAAAACCAAAGTAATGATCAATAACTTCGGGACAGCACATCGGTTTGAGATAGGTGGCGAGGCAGTGGAGGTGGTAAGCGATAATATCTACTTAGGCCAAGTTGTGACTCCGAATCCCAACCATGAGGCAGAGATAATTAGAAGGATAAGAATGGGGTGGAGTGCATTCGTCGGGCATTCTCAGATAATGAATGACAGCCTACCATCCCTGAAGAAGAAAGTCTAAGACAGCTGCATCTTACCGGTACTCACCTACAGGGCAGAAACTTGGAGGCTCACTAAAGGGGTTCAACTTAAATTGAGAACGACTCAGCGGGCAATGGAGCGGAAAATGATAGGTGTAACATTAAGGGACAAGAAGAGAGCGGAGCGGGTCAGCGAACAAACGCGTGTTAAGGACATATTAGTAGAAATTAAGAAGAAATGGACGTGGGCGGGCATGTAATGCGAAGGCAAGATAACCGTTGGTCATTAAGGGTAACAGAGTGGATCCCTAGAGAAGGCAAGCTTGCAGGGGGCGGCAGAAAGTTAGATGGGCAGATGAGATCAAGAAGTTTGCGGGGATAAATTGGTCGCAGTTAGCACAGGACCGGGGTAATTGGAGATTAATGGGACAGGCCTTTGCCCTGCAGTGGGCGTAGATAGGCTGGTGATGATGATGATAATACAAGAAAAAAGGGAGTGGGGTGCTTTAGTGTGCGTTCGATGCATTTACATGAAAGGGAGGTTGAATGTTTAAATCGCTCTCTACCGTAACGATAAAACTCGCTTTAATCCACACAATTTGTTCTTTCCTGTCACGTTATTGAAAAACGCAATGGATTGTGACGTATGTATGATGTGTGGTCACATGGGTTTTAGGTTGTAGTACTTAAATGTGTGTCTGCTCTAATAAAAAATTCAGTTGCGAGTCAGCGCCGTGGTTTGTCCGTGTTTAAGTGCGCTACTAACAAGATGTTCCAATCTTTCGCGCTGCTTCTCGCTTAGACACCGACGAACCCGCGCTGAATCCGTGTGGCAGACTCAATTTCTCCAAATAAGTCCAGGCCAAGGCGTCCATTCACAACAGGCTCGGAAGATTACTTCATGGCGTAAGCAAAGGGAAGGGGGCGGGAAGCTCCCCCCTCGCAGAATATTTGCAGGTTTGCAGGTCAAATGCGGGCTAGGGGTACGGGAGAGGCCGCTAACCCTTATGAAATAATGAGAATTATTTTTAAACAATTTAACTACCAGATTATTTCTAAGTATGTATATATATATATATATATATATATATATATATATATATATATATATATAACACAGAAATAAGAATTGGCAGTCAAGACGACATCGGAAAGCAAAGGGGAGGCTGTGGTAGGCCATTGAAACAGATCAAGAATTTGGAAAGAAAGAAAGAAAGCGAAGAAAAAATGCCCGCCAGGTGGGATATATATATATATATATATATATATATATATATATATATATATATATATATTGCCGCAGTGCAATCCCCCCATCGGGGTATGCGTCATAGCGCCGGTATGAAAGGACGGAAAGGAAGACGAGGAAGAGGATCGAGACGCGTTCTGCCTGTTTTGCCAGTGCTACTGCATCGCGGCCTAGTGTGTTTTCTCCCTGTGTGTCTACACCATTAAACTCTCCTGTTTCATTTTCCCCGTGACATTTTTGGTGGAGTGTGCTGGGTACCAACCATGCACTTCGACCCCGAAGAAACCGTCATCTTCAAACCAAGCGGAGTGGACACAACACCCGTCCACAAGGTGAGCCGCTGCCTGCGAGGCCTTGAACCCGAGTTCGGCTGTCTTACAACTCGAAAAAGGGCCGTCATGACCAGCACCGCCAGCCAAACCACCCAGTGCAGCGGTTCCACCTCGCCGGTGGTTTTTCACACACCACGCACCCCACGGCCGTTTCACGGAGAACCCTATGAGGACGTGGAGGACTGGCTGGACGATTTCAATCGTGTAGCCGAGTTTAACGACTGGGACGACAGTCGCAAGCTCCGCCACGTTTACTTTTCGCTGGAAGAGTCCGCTCGAATATGGTTCGTAAATAATGAGCGCAAGATGACCAGCTGGCCAGAGTTCCGGCGTAGGTTGCTGAAGACCTACGGCAGCGAGGAGCGGAAAGAGAAGGCAGAGCAGGCTCTTCAGTCCCGGGCTCAGAAGCCAAATGAGAGCGTGGCCATGTTTGTGGAAGACATGTCGTTCTTGTTCAGGCGCGCCGACCCCGAAATGAGTGAAGCAGTGAAGGTGCGCCACCTCATGCGTGGTGTCAAGGAACAGCTTTTCGCTGGACTTGCTCGAAGCCCTCCTACGACAGTAGCCGAATTCGTACGAGAGGCGTCCACAATGGAACGCTCGCTGCGGCAACGCGCCACGCAGTATGGACGTCAAGTGAATATTGCCGCTTGCGGATCACCATTTGACGACATGAGATCCCTCCGGGAACTTGTGCGTAGCGTTCTGCGCGAAGAACTACAGCTGCTACAGGGAGGAGGCAACCAGCCAACCGTCGCTACCATTGCCGATGTTATCCGTGAAGAAGTGCGCCGAGCGGTGGAACCACCAACATCTGAAGTCGAACGGTCGGTTCCAACTTACACGGATGTGCTGCGCACCGCAGCTCCCGTGACACGTCCAGTGTCAGCTTATACTGATGTGGTCCGCACTCCTGCTCCTGTAGCGCCTGTGTTTTGGCCTGCTGCTCCACAGCCATTTCAGCGCGTCTTGAACCCTGCGACCCGCTACGAACCAAGACGCCTGGAACGTAAAGCGGCCTTGTGGCGCACTTCTGACAACCGGCCCCTGTGCTACCATTGTGGAGAAGACGGTCATGTAATCCGCCACTGCCCTTATCGCCGAATGGGGCTCCGTGGGTTTTCGCCGGATGCGCCGCGACCGCGCTATGGGGAACGACCACGGGAAATTCAGGAGTACCTGGCCGTGAACGAGCTACCCTCAACACCTCGAGTAGTGCACCAATCCAGGTCTCCCTCACCCCGACGCTACTCCTCGCCTGGCCGTCCCCTCAGTTCTGACCAGACTCGGAACAGGTCCCCGAGCCCACGTCGGGGAAACTGAAGCCTGCGACCTCCGGGGGCAAGGCCGCTGCGTATCAAGGTCCAGAGCCTCCATCGACGCGACGAACTCCTTTAGCTCACCCGACCCAGATAACGAACTTTGATGAAAACGAAATAATTTCCGCCGACATTCCAGTATTCGTCGATAATCACCCAGTAACCGCTCTAGTCGATACTGGTGCCGATTATTCCGTCATAAATGGCTACCTCGCAGCAAAGCTTCGGAAGGTTACAACACCCTGGAATGGCTCGCCAATCCGTACAGCGGGCGGTCACCTCGTGGTGCCCATTGGCATGTGTACTGCGAGGATCGAAATTCGTGGTGTGACATTTACCGGTTGTTTCGTTGTGCTGCATGAATGCTCAAAGCAGCTTATACTCGGCCTGGACTTCCTTCGCGAGTACGGCGCAATAATAAACCTACGGGAGCTGGTCGTCACATTTTCCGCCCCACAAACACGGTACGACGAGAAGGCTCAGTCAAGATCGGCACTCCGCATCTGCGAAGACAACGTGACGCTGTCGCCTCAAGCCAGCATGTTCGTCACCGTTGAATGCCAGCGAGCACCGGCAAATTGTGGCATCGTGGAGCAAAACGTTTCGCTTCTCCTCGCTCGGCAAGTTTGCGCCGCCCGTGGCTTGGTTGACCTTATTGACGGGCGAACCGAAATTCTCTTGACGAATTTCAGCGCAGAACACCAGCATCTGCCATTACATACAGCCGTCGCCTACTTCGAAGAAGTCAGCGATGGTCCCAAGCTACACAGTTTAGCGGAGTCATCCACCGCAACTCATGTCTCAAGAACTACAAAGGTTGACGTGAACCCCAACCTGACAGCACAACAACAGCGGCAGCTTCTCGAGATCGTAGACTCTTTTAGCGATTGCTTTGCTACGTCGTCAAAAGTACGGCAGACCAGCATAACAAAACATCGCATCATAACCGACGAAAACGAGCGACCCATACACCAGCGCCCTTACCGAGTTTCGGCAAAGGAACAGGATGCTATTCGCCGGCAGGTGAAAGAAATGCTCGCCGACGACGTCATACAACCATCAACGAGTCCGTGGGCGTCACCTGTGGTCCTCGTAGAAAAGAAAGACGGTACGCTCCGTTTCTGTGTGGATTACAGGAAACTGAACAAGGTGACAAAAAAAGATGTGTACCCTCTCCCGCGTATCGACGACTCTTTAGATCGCCTCCGCCATGCTACGTTCTTTTCATCGATTGACTTACGCAGTGGATATTGGCAAATCGAAGTTGACGAACGAGACCGCGAGAAAACCGCATTCATTACTCCAGACGGGCTCTACGAATTTAAAGTGCTCCCATTCGGATTGTGTACCGCTCCTGCCACGTTCCAGAGAATGATGGACGCTGTTTTATCCAGCCTCAAATGGCAGACATGCCTTGTCTATCTAGACGACGTGGTGGTGTTTTCTGAAACTTTCGAAGAGCACTTAGCGCGACTCCGTTCAGTTCTGCAAGCCATTCGTTCTGCGCAACTTTCTCTCAAACCAGAAAAGTGCCACTTTGGGTACAAGGAACTGAAATTTTTAGGCCATGTTGTCAGTGGTGAAGGCATCCGTCCCGATCCAGAGAAAACAGCTGCCGTAGCCGCATTTGCCGTACCTACTGACAAAGGAGCTGTCCGCCGCTTTTTGGGCCTCTGTGCATACTATCGGCGCTTTGTGCCGAATTTTTCTAAAATAGCGGAGCCTTTAACCCGTTTGACGAGAAATGACGTTCCTTTCAGTTGGAGCCCGGAGGAGTCCGGAGCATTTGGCGAACTCAAAAATCGGTTACAGAGCACGCCTGTCCTTGGCCACTTTGATGAAGATGCAGAAACGGAAATACACACCGATGCAAGCAATATCGGCCTAGGAGCGGTACTTGTACAGTGGCAAGATGGTGTCGAGCGTGTAATAGCATACGCCAGCCGAACTCTTTCACGCGCCGAAGGCAACTACTCCACAACAGAAAAAGAATGCTTGGCAGTCGTGTGGGCGGTCACCAAATTCCGGCCATATTTATACGGGCGACCTTTTAAAGTGGCAACAGATCATCACTCCCTCTGTTGGCTGGCGAACCTGAAAGATCCTTCAGGGCGTCTAGCCCGCTGGAGCCTCCGATTACAGGAGTTCGACGTCACGATAGTGTACAAGTCGGGCCGCAAGCACAGCGACGCAGACTGCTTGTCTCGCGCCCCTGTTGCTCAGGACTCAACCGATGCAGACGATGATGGCGGCTTCCTCGGTGCCATAAACCCAATGGATCTGGCTCAAGAGCAGCGAAATGATTCAGAGCTCAGTCCCCTAATTGATTACCTCGAAGGGCAAACCTCTCGGTTACCTCCAATTTTCGCACGCTGCCGTTCATCGTTTTGTCTCCTGAACAACGTCCTGTACAAGAAGAATTTTGGTCCCACGCAAACAACGTACCTGCTCGTCGCTCCCAAAACACTCCGTGAGGAGATCCTAGGAGCCTGTCACGACGAGCCGTCCTCCGGTCATCTCGGCTTCTCCCGCACCTTGGCGCGCATACGCCTTAAGTATTACTGGCCGAAGCTGACTGAGAGCGTGAAGCGGTATGTTAGAACCTGTCGTGACTGTCAGAGGCGCAAGATGCCACCGACAAAGCCAGCGGGATTTCTGCAGCCCATAGATCCCCCAGAAGTACCCTTTCAACAAGTGGGGATGGACCTTTTGGGTCCTTTTCCTCTGTCCTCGTCTGGCAACAAGTGGATCATTGTTGCTACTGATTATTTGACTCGTTATTGTGAGACCAATGCTATTTCCCGGGGCACTGCCACAGAGGTTGCGAAGTTCTTCGTTGAAAACATAGTACTCCGCCATGGTGCCCCGACGGTAGTCATCATAGACAGAGGAACTGCTTTCACTGCGCAACTGCTTGACGAAGTCCTGAAGCTTAGCTGCACCAGCCACCGTAAAACAACCGCGTATCACCCTCAGTCTAATGGTCTTACAGAACGGTTAAACAAGACACTAGCAGATATGCTTTCAATGTACGTAGACATAGACCACCGTAACTGGGATGACATCCTTCCATATGTGACGTTCGCCTACAATACGGCGGAACAAGAAACTACGCGCTTTTCTCCTTTCCGCTTAGTATACGGTCGGGATGTCATCACAATGCTCGACGCGATGCTTCTTCCTGAAGGGTGCGCCAATGTCAGTTGTGGTGCTGAAGAAATCGTTCAGCGCGCAGAAGCCTCACGCCAGCTAGCACGTCAGCGCATTCGACACCAGCAAACCCGTGATGCGCGGCGGTACAACCTCCGGCACAGAGAAGTCACTTACCGGCCAGGAGAACAAGTGTGGGTGTGGACCCCGGTTCGTCGACGAGGCCACTCCGAGAAGTTACTGCGACGCTACTTCGGACCATACACAGTCTTGCGCCGGATGAGTGACGTGAATTATGAGGTTATTCCTGAAGGAACAGTGCGTTCCCCGCGGGCCCCTATGCGAGCTGAGGTTGTCCATGTTGCACGGATGAAACCTTATCACGCTCGTTGAACTCAACCTCAGACAACTGTGGTGTTGCGTAAAACTGTCATTTCTCTTGTTTTTCCTTCTAGAGGACCTGCTTGTAAAGCATCGGGACGATGCCTTTCAGGGGAGGGGGCAATGCCGCAGTGCAATCCCCCCATCGGGGTATGCGTCATAGCGCCGGTATGAAAGGACGGAAAGGAAGACGAGGAAGAGGATCGAGACGCGTTCTGCCTGTTTTGCCAGTGCTACTGCATCGCGGCCTAGTGTGTTTTCTCCCTGTGTGTCTACACCATTAAACTCTCCTGTTTCATTTTCCCCGTGACAATATATATATATATATATATATATATATATATATATATATATATATATATATATATATATATATATATATATATATATATATTGTTACGAGGCAGATGCGAATACGCTGTCTATTTACAGATAATTACAGCTGAAGGCCAAGAGACCAAAGCCAAGGAATCCAATGCAGCTCGTGCCAGTCCGTTTCTGCTCGATCTCTTCTTCGTCTCTCGGCTTGCTGTACGCGCCCACTGATGAGGCACATACCCATAGGTGAAGTGTACGATGGATTGACCACCTGGTGGTCCAGTCCAATGCTATGTGAAATGTTCCGGGTGTTACGTAGCATGACCCCCCCCCCCCTCCGGCGGGGTAAGCACCGTCTCGGTGCACATTTGAAATTAGGCTCAGGGAGCAGGCGGGGCCGTTGAGAAATAGGGCTTGAGGCGGCCGACGTGGACTAGTTGAGCTGCAGGGTCCAGGGACGGTGAGGACGAAGCAACAGGAACGATTTCGTATGTGACCGGTGTGACCATGCGCTTAATGCGATAGGGGCCTTTGAAGCGAAGCTGCAGTTTTTCGGAAAGTCCAATTCGGCGGCATGGCGTACTGACCAGGACCAAGGAGCCGGGCGTAAAATGGGCGGTGCGATGTTGCTGGTCATAGCGGTGCTTCTGAGCGGACTGGGAAGCCGAGAGCTTGGCACGGGCAACCTGGCGGGCCACATCAGCGTGAGCGACAGCATCACGAGCATATTCTGTAGCTAGAGGTGTCGCATCAGGAAGGAGGGTATCCAATGGAAGAGTGGGTTCGCTACCGTAGAGAAGAAAGAATGGAGAATAGCCGGCGGCGTCATGGCGGGATGAGTTATACGCGAACGTAACAAATGGCAAAGTGACGTCCCAATCCAGATGATCCGCGGAGACGTACATTGCGAGCATGTCGGTGATGGTCTTGTTCAATCTTTCAGTCAATCTATTAGTCTGAGGATGGTAGGCGGTGGTTAGCTTGTGCTTTGTGCGACAAGAGCGGAGGAGGTCGTCAACAACCCGAGACAGGAAGTACCGGCCACGGTCGGTGAGGAGCTGACGAGGAGCACCGTGGAGTAGGATAACGTCTTGAAGGAGATAATCAGCAATGTCTGTGGCACAACTGGTGGGAAGGGCACGCGTAATAGCGTAGCGGGTCGCATAATCGGTCGCGACAGCAATCCAGCGTTTTCCTGAACGGGACAGAGGAAAAGGACCGAGTAGGTCCAAACCCACACGAAAGAAAGGTTCGGAAGGAATCTCTATGGGTTGGAGCGGTCCGGCTGGGCACAAGGAAGGGCGTTTCCGGCGCTGGCACAGGTCACACGCCGTGACGTAGCGGCGGACTGAGCGGTAGAGTGCAGGCCAATAGAAGCGCTTACGCACACGGTCATAAGTTCGAGCGATGTCAAGGTGGCCCGCCGTCGGTTCGTCGTGCAGCTGGTGAAGGATGTCAGGCCGGAGCTGCTCAGGCACAACGAGAAGCTCGGCCGGGCCATCTGCGCGAAAGTGGCGGCGGAATAGTACGCCATCACGGAGCAAAAATGCGTTTAATGCAGGGTCTGACGGGATGTTAGTGAGACGGTCAATGATCGACCGCAATGGTTTGTCGCGGCGCTGGTGGTCGGCGATGTTGGTAAAGTTGGATAGTGCAAGGACGCAAGAATCGATGTCGTGGTCAGCTGTGTCCGGTTGGTCGACTGGTTGACGTGACAGGCAGTCGGCGTCGCTGTGGAGCCTGCCAGACTTGTAGGCCACGGAGTAGTCATACTCCTGAAGGTGCAAAGCCCAGCGGCCAAGACGGCCTGTAGGATCTTTTAAGGAAGCCAGCCAGCATAGGGCATGGTGGTCAGTGACCGCGGAAAAAGGACGTCCGTATAAATATGGGCGAAATTTGTTGACCGCCCATACAAGAGCCAGGCATTCCCGTTCGGTAATTGAATAGTTTCGCTCGGAAGGTGACAAAAGGCGACTGGCGTACGCTATTACTCGTTCAAGGCCAGTGTGCTTCTGAACCAGTACGGCACCGATGCCGTGGCCACTCGCGTCTGTGTGGACTTCGGTCGGAGCGGAACCGTCAAAGTGCGCCAGAATAGGTGGATTTGTGAGACGGTCGACGAGGGTTGAAAAAGCGGCAGCTTGATCAGGGCCCCAAGAAAACAGGGTATCGTGCTTAAGCAAATCCGTGAGTGGTCTGGCAATTGCAGCGAAGTTCTTGACGAAGCGGCGAAAGTAGGAGCAGAGCCCTACAAAGCTGCGAACGTCTTTCACAGATCGAGGAACAGGGAATTCTTTTACCGCGCGGATTTTGTCTGGATCAGGTTGAACTCCGGTAGCGTCGACGAGGTGCCCAAGGATCTTGATTTGACGGCAGCCGAAGTGGCATTTTGACGAATTGAGCTGAAGTCCAGCTCTGCGAAAAACTTCCAGGACGTCAGAGAGGCCATGTAGGTGGGTCTCAAACGTGGGAGAAAAGACGATAACGTCGTCGAGATAGCATAGGCATGTCGTCCGTTTAAATCCATGAAGAAGCGAGTCCATCATTCTTTCGAATGTGGCTGGCGCATTGCACAGACCAAACGGCGTGACCTTGAATTGGTACAGTCCGTCTGGTGTCACAAAAGCGGTCTTTTCTCGGTCCATGGCGTCGACTGCGATTTTCCAGTATCCGGATCTAAGGTCAATGGACGAGAAATACGACGCGCCATGCAGGCAATCGAGGGAGTCGTCAATGCGAGGAAGTGGGTAAACGTCCTTTTTGGTTATTTTGTTCAAATGTCTGTAATCGACTCAAAATCGCCATGAGCCGTCTTTCTTTTTAACCAATACGACTGGTGACGCCCACGGACTCGAAGATGGCTCAATAACATCTTTTTTCAACATCTTCTCTACTTCCTGCTGAATGACGGTACGTTCGGCGTGGGACACACGATATGGACGGCGGCGAGTAGAGGTCGCGTCACCAGTGTTAATGCGATGTGTCACACTAGACGTCTGGCCCAAAGGGCGGTTGTCCAAGTCGAAAATGTCCCGATAGGACGCTAAAAGACATTGGAGCTCATGGGCCTGCGGATGTGGAAGGTCCGACGCTATCATCTTCATAAAGTCACTGGTAGTCGGTGAAATGTCCCGTTGGCCGTCCCGTTCACCGTCAGAGGCGTCAGTGGTAACAGCGGAAAGCTCGCATTCGGCCAGGGGGATGAGTATAGCCAGCGACATTCCCCGGGGAAGAACTTGGGTGGAGAAACCGAAGTTCAAAAATGGGAGGCCTATTTCGTTCGTCTCGACCGTCACAACTGTGTAAGGAAGAGTCACGTTACGTTCGAGGAGTACATCGGTGACGGGAGAGACGAGGTATTCACCATCTGGGACTGGCGGGCGCGACGATAAAGGTACGTAGGTCATGGTATTCGGTGTTAATCGAGCATGCTCGGTGCAGCAAAGCCGGTAAACAGGCTTGGTCTCATCAAGGGGCATGGTGGGCAGCTCAAGACGTAAAACCCCCGCGGCGCAATCAATGAGGGCAGTGTGGTCAGTGAGAAAGTCTAGTCCGATTATAATGTCGTAAGGGCATGTGTCCAAGACTGTGAACAAGACAGGGATGTCTTTTCCGGCAATTACGACGCGGGCGGTGCACATTCCGGCTACGGTGGTCGTTCCTCCGTCGGCGACTCGTACGGTGCGGCATACAGCAGGCGTCATAACTTTGCGAAGAGTGCGGCGAAGGTTCGAACTTATTACCGAAATATTGGCGCCTGTGTCGACTAGCGCGCTAACACGAACACCGTCAACGTGAACGTCTATCAAATTGGGTTTCGTAATCGTAGTCAACAAAGGATTTCCAGGCCGGGTCATTAATGCAGCATCACCTCCGGGAGCTGCACTGGCTAGTTTTCCGAGATAGAGGTCGAGAAAGTAGGCGGCGGGGTTTGGCGGCGGTGCTGCGGCGAACGCGACTGGCGACGCTGAGGTGATGGCGAGCAGCTAGTGCTGTTGCGTCTTGTGTTGTCGGCTGCGAAGGGCTGCTGAGGACCGGGAGGAAATCGTCGAGGGTGGCAGTCGGAGTATCGGTTGTCGAAGAACCGTGGACGTGGAGATACCGACCAGCTGCTACGGCAGTAACGGGCGACATAGCCAACGCGATGGCAGTTGAAACAAATGGGACGGTCATCGGCTGTTCTCCATTCGCCAGGGCTGCGCCGTCGGAACCGTGGTGGAACATCGTAGCACGGCGGGACATCACTACGAGTAGAGGGTGCGCGGACCCCGTCGCAGGGATCGTAGCGTCCCAAGGCACAAACCGATTGAAGGCCCAGAGTGGCGATCTCGTCTCTAACGACGGCTTGAATGAGGGAAATAGTGGGGGCGGTCCGGTCATGCGTGTAAGGAGAAGCAGCGACTGACTTTTAGCCGATCGGCGAGGGTCTGACTAATTATGGAGTAATCTACACCGATGTCAGTAAGAGAAACCACTTCATGTCCATCTATACAAATTACAAGGTCGGCGCTTCCAGCTTCGGCGAGAGACATTCTCGTGGTATCCTTTTCCGCCGGAGACGTCAAGGGGTTGTGAAGGTCTTGCGCAGGTATGTTACGTGCCACCCTAATCCCCCAGGTTGCTGCTTTTAATTTCCTCATCAGGGCTTGGGGATCTGCCTCGCAGTATGCCTCCGAAGTTCCGACGGTTAGGGGAAACGTCGTTCGCTGCGGACCGTGAACGTGGTCGACGGTTCGGCGAAAGAACTCCTTTCGCAGCGAGGTAATCATCGAAAGAAGGGGGCTTTGGCCAGAGCCAGAGCGCGGAGCCGTGGGGCTGAATCCGAGAAGCCCAATTTCGCGGTAAGGACAGCGGCGGCAGATATCGCCTACATGCTTCGCCGCAGTGAAAACATAGTGGCTGGTTGTCCTTTGTACACCACACGTCAGATGTCCGCACCTGTCATCCAGCTGAAGTCTCCATTGTAGTCCGACGATGCGGGATGGTGGGCTCACTCTCAGGCCATGGATCAGTCGGAGGCCCCCGTTGAGGCACTGGAATAGTCGGTAGAGGTGGGTGACGACGGACAACCGACACGTAACTTGGTTGGAGATGTGGCTGGTTCTCCGGAACGGCCAAGACTCGCCAGATGTCCTCACGCACGACGTCGACGACAGAAACATGCGAAGGTTCCGAAGAGCCTATCCCGTGCAGGTGTAGTTCCTCAGCTATAACTATCGATCCCACGAGCTCACGCAGTGATCTGTCACTGGATGCAGTCGTTGCAGTCGTAGCGCTTGGACACCCGCCGGTACGATCTTACCGCCGGCATCTCTCCTGCAAAGCACGCTCGATATATGTCGCCTCCTTAATGATATCCCTCACTGTACGGGCAGGATTTCGTACGAGGAACAGTTGTTCCTTGACTCCATGCATTAGATGCCGTAATTTCTTCGGCTCTGACATTTCGGGGTCGGCTCTCCGGAAGAGGCGTGCCATGTCATCTGCAAACATCGCGACCGTCTTGTTCCGGTTTTGGATGCGAGACACCAAAAGGCGCTGAGCGCGGTCACGGCGGTCGGTGCTGGCGAACGACCCTTGCACCTGCTGGCGAAATTGCTCCCAAGACAACAGGCTGGCCTCGCGATTTTCAAACCACATCCTAGCACCCTCGTCCAGCGAAAAGTACATACTTTACATATTTTGATGAGAATCCCACTGCTTAAAAGATGCGACGCGCTCAAACTGCTCTAGCCAGTCTTCGGTACCCTCAAAGACCTCACCACGGAACGTGGGAGGAGTGCGCTGTTGCTGGAACGTTACCTGAGAGGCAACAATCTGCGCACTTACTTGCGGTTGAAGTGCTTGGCGTCTTGGCGCGTCGCACGGAAGTAGCCCGCGCTCAGAAGACAGGCCGAGTTGGCAGCGGCTGCTCCGATGAACCGGTGTTTCAACAGGGCAGGGCCGTACTGGGCTTCCAGGTGGGGTCCTGTACATCGGGTAGTCGTACCCCGCACCTTTACCAGTGAGGCGTACAGCAAATGCGCGTTTGGGGGTGATCGGAAGCTTTACTTAGGCTTTGCTAATAGAAGAAGCGGCAGAGAGAGAGAGAGAAACACTTTATTGAGCGTTCTGTGTTGTCTAAGGGTCTGTAGTGGCCCCCAGCTTGAGCCGAGTGGCGACTTCGGTAGCTCTGTTGACCACAGCGGTTTGCATCTCTTGGTCTGAGTTCTCCGGCACCTTCTCCCACTGCTCTTCACAAGTAATTGAAGGAAACGGGTCCTTAGCACATCTCCACAGGATGTGAGGAAGGGGGGCGAGGGCACCGCATGCAGGGCATTCTGGGAAGGGGTATAAAGAAGCATGAATAAGGTTCAGCTTTGCGGGATTAGGAAAGGTGTTCGTCTGCAGAAGACGCCACGCGTCTTCTTGGGAAAGGTCGAGTTGGATATGGGCGGGAGGGTATTTACGGCGGAAGAGGCTGTGATGGGTAGTAATTGCATTGTACGTGACTAGTCGGTCCCTGGCAGATCTGGCCCCGTGGTAGGGAACGTGACTGGCCCTGGCTCGGATCGTAAGCCCTCGAGCCGCATTGTGGGCAGCCGAGGCTGTGATGGGTAGTAATTGCATTGTACGTGACTAGTCGGTCCCTGGCAGATCTGGCCCCGTGGTAGGGAACGTGACTGGCCCTGGCTCGGATCGTAAGCCCTCGAGCCGCATTGTGGGCAGCCGAGGCTGTGATGGGTAGTAATTGCATTGTACGTGACTAGTCAGTCCCTGGAAAATCTGGCCCTGTGGTATGGAACGTGACTGGCCCTGGCTCGGATCGTAAGCCCTCGAGCCGCATTGTGGGCAGCCTCATTTCCCTCGAGACCAGCGTGTGCCGGAGTCAGATAAGCTCTACAGGGGAATTGGGTGGATTTTGTTGCGGAATTTTGGAGGCCAGCGTTGATATTAGGCTACAAGCGAAATTGTGAACGGCCGCTTTAGAATCAGAGATTATGATTGATGGGGTCGGCCTCATTGAGAGTGCTAACGCAATGGCCGCCTCCCCCGCCGTGGCTGGGTGGGGAGAGTGAACGGTCAGGGAGGTGAGTGGGGGGTTATCGGGGTGGGGGGTTACAGCGAAGGCGTAGGCATTGTAGTGCCTATGTACAGCAGCATCCACATACACTACATCGGGTCGTACCGGGATACGTTTTCGTAGAGCTCGTACCCTTTGTTCTCTACGGCCCACGTTGTGAATAGGATGCATGTTGCGAGGGATTGGCCTGATGATGAGATTGGAGTGAATGTCGCTAGAGAGGGGAGATTTTGCTTCAAGGTCGTCGAGAGTGGTTATTCGATGCCCAGTGGGAGTTTTCGATAGGTGGACCACCTGATTGGATAAATGGGCTTCGATGAGCTCCTCTGCAGTGCTATGTATCCCAAGTCCCTCGAGTCTGGCAGTATACGTATTAAGAGGGAGGTGAAGGGCAGCTTTGTATGCCCGGCGGATGAGGTGATTGACTTTCTCTAATTCACTTTTACTGGGGTTTACGTACGGGAGTAAGTTATCCTACTGATAACAAATGCCTGGTTCAGACGGATCCTCTCCGCCTCCATGAGCCCCTTGCGACGGTTAGAGATACGCCTAATGATCCCAATAGTTTGGTTGACATGCTGTTCCAATTTATGGAGAAATTCTGTATTGGCTCGATTTCGCTGAATTGTTATCCCCAATATTTTAAGTACAGGGACCTCTGGGATCGGCTTGTTCGCTATCTGAATTTTGATGTCCGGAGAAACTTCACAATTTCTTTTGGGGGGTAATAGGAGCGGTTCTTACTTATTGGAGGAGCAGGAAAGCCCTAAACGTCCAGCTTCTTCTACTACGACCTGAGCACCTGCCTGCAGAATCTCCTATATGTGCGAATCACTGCCGCCCCGTGACCGATAAGGTGATGTCATCGGCGTATAGACTGAACCTGAGGTCGGGAATTTGTTCTAATCGATTGTGAATGTTTAGTATGGCCAGGTTGAATAGTAGAGGAGAGAACACCGCTCCTTGAGGGGTTCCTTAGATGGAAGTTCAACCGTGTCAGAGGTAATGCCCCCAATTTGGATAATTGCAGTTCGACCGGACAGAAAGCCACGTATGTAGTTATACGTGCAGGTTCCCGGATTAATAGACTGCAGTCCGTTCATTATGGCTTCGTGGGATACATTGTCGAATGCCTTAGTTATATCTAAGGCAAGAATATCTGTCGTGTCCAGGTTAGTTCGTGGTGTTATTTCTCGTGAAATTTGGAGGAGGACAGGCCAGCCCGGAACCCTATCATGGAGTGTGGGAGAGACTGGGAGCGTCGAAAATTGGGAGACTAGCCACGTGAGGATAATATGTTCAAAGAGCTTCCCCAAACAGGATGTAAGGGAAATTGGTCGAAGATGTTCTAATGCCAATGGTTTTCCGGGTTTGGGAATAAAAGTAATTTTAGCGTGTTTCCACGATTGCGGTAGGGAGCCTTGTTGCAAATAATCGTTAAAGAATCCTGTGAGAAAGGTGATAGATCTGTCATCTAGATTCCTGAGCATTTTATTGGTTACCTGGTCTAAGCCTGGGGCTGACCGTGGCCGAAGCTTTAGTAGGGCTCCTCTGACCTCTGCCTCGGATATATCGCCGTCCATAGTAGTGTTAGCTAATCCTGCGTATGGGGGAAGGGGAATGCAAGCGCCTCGGGGCAGGTAAATATCCTTGACTTTGTCAATAAGGTCTAAGTTCCAACCTGGAAAATTTTGGATGATGCTAGTGAGGCGATGCACCAGTTCCATTTTTGAGTGGTTCAAGTTCAAATGATGCTTCAAAAGCTGCCAGGTGCGTCTCATGCCCAGGTTACCCCGCATCTGTTCGCAGATTTGGCCCCATTGATCCTGGGAAAGTCGGTGAGTGTAATTTTCAATTTTATGCTATAGACCTGACAGTTTACGGCCTAGTTTGTGCTTGTGTTTAGCTCTCCTCCATCGTTTTTGAATGCTTTTGTATGCCTCCCACAGGTGCTGTAGGTGCGGGTCTATGACTTCCGAAGGTATCTCTGGAATTGTTTTGGTTGCGGCTCGTGTGTCTGCAAGCAGCTGTTGAACCCAAGCATCGAGATTGGATAGGATTGGCTTATCTAATGTTTCACCATGCAGTACTCGGAAATTCCTGAACTCATCCAAGTTTATGAGATGCTGTTGTCGAAGATGTGCTTTGACGGAGTGAGTGAGGGTAATGTCTGTTTGAATAATGAAGTGATCACTCCCAAGGGAGGTGTCAGTAACCGTCCATTGAGTGTCCTTGACGTGAAGCATAAATGTGAGATCCGAGATGGAATCTCTCTGAACACTGTTACCGATCCTAGTAGGTGTGTTGGGTTCTGATTCTAACGTGAGATGATGAATTTGCACCTGGTCCCAGAGGTCCCGTCCCTTTTTTGTGCAGCTGAGGTAGCCCCACGCTGTGTGAGGTGCATTGAAATCACCTACCACTAAAGCACGTGGCCGGCCTCTTTCCGAGCAAGGGAGAATAAAAGGTTGAATTTATGGTTTTGCGCTTTGGGGTTAGTATATACGTTTAGAACAAAAAAGCTTGGAGGTTCCTTTTCTCGTGGGAAAAATCGTGATTAGGTCATGGGGAATTTGTACGCTTCCGAATTGGGTCCTTTGTGCTGGGATGTTACGTTGGATTAGTACGGCTGTTTTGGGCTCAGTATCTCCCTGCAGGGTTTTTGTATCAGGGAAGCTTAACGATTGTGCCCGTTTTCTGTAAGGCTATGACATCTGGGGGAGAGACAACCGACTGAATGAGTAGCTGCAGGTTGCTACGCTTTTTTTCGAAAGCCCCTGCAGTTCCACTGCCAGACCCTGACGGTCTTGGTATACTCTTATTGATGGGCAGGCTCATAGTGAGTAGTTACTGAGGGGTTATATCCCATTGGGTTACATTTATGCAGCTGAGGACGTCTTTCATGTAAGTGTGCATTTCGGTGCGGAGTTCCTCAATGCTTGATGCCAAGCTCGATTGACGGGTCGCTAAATTTGCCTGCAGCGCTTGATAGAGTCCTAGGTATTCGTTCTTTTGTTCTACTAGAGTTTGCCTGTAGGATACCGCATTCTGCTCGAGGGCGGCGAACTGTTGTCTATCTGCTCGTCCCGTGTGCTTTTCTCAGCTGCCGTTTCGGGAGCGTCGGGGGTTGCTCTGCGTTTGGGCGGAGGAGGATTCGGAGCGGGGACTTCGCGAGTACGGTTCTTGATATGAAGTTTGAGAGACCTGTTCTCTTGCCGCAAGGAGGCATTTTCTTGCCTGAACAGGGTGATTTCAGCCCTGATATTAGCTAGTTCCTTAAGTATATCCGGGGAGATAGATAGAGGGGGTTGTTGGGTTTGAGCCGAGCAGTGTGAATTGGTGCTGGGGCCCCTCACCTTTTTTTCCACCGCTTGGCGTAGTATTCTTCGGTGGTTGCATAGGTTGCTGCTTGTTTGACATCTGCCAGCCGGGTGGGGGCTTCTTCGTTCCGCCTTCAGTCTGGGTGGGTTTTCGGATGCTGGTGCCTGGATGTGCCTCTTGGCTGGCGCCCACGGTTTGGAGAGCCTGGGTTTCACTTTGGTCTTGTCCAGAAGCAGCTACCTGGGCGTAGGTTTGATGATGTTTGCGGGGTTGAAAGCGGCGTGGACAGTCTGACGAGCCCGTGAGGTGCGGGCCATCGCACACAATGCACTTGGAATTGCAGCAATGGGGTTTAGCGGGATTAGGGGTCCCGCATTTGGAGCATCTTGGGGTCGCATCCGCGGTAGGGCAAACATCCTAGCGATGTTCGGGTTGCCAGCATGACATGCAGGCTTCGGTCTTGCGGCGAAAGGGCTTGCAACGGTACGTTGCTGCCCTATATCGGATCCAGTAGGAGACTCGTGGGCCCAGGGGTTTATGCAGAATTTCGATTTGGGGGGGGGGGGTGTATAAATCTCTAGGCACGGTGCTTGTGGTTGTGGAATCTTTTTGGGGGGGTGTCGAAGTCCTTCTGGGGGGTGTTGGGTGGGTGTTAGGGGGGGAGGGGGTGTATACATCCCTGCGTGGGCCATCGAATAAGATTTGGGCCATGTTCGAGGTGCCAAGTCGTTTCGCCGAAAGGATGCGTACATCAGGGTTGTAGTCGATAATGCTGCGGTATATTTCATCGGGTGTGTCGCCTTCAGGTATGTTAAAGATGACTCCTGTAGCAGTATTAGCTGGAGCGGAGACGTGTGTGACGACTTCGTACAGGTGACCTTTCAGAGACAGGGACTGGATGGCAGAGTATTTTCGAGCCCGTTTTTCTGAGGGGGTGCTGATGAGCAGGAAGTTGGCCACATGCTGGACCCGTATTTGATCGGTCGGGTTTTAGGGGCGAAGCTCCTAAAGCCATGGGTCTGTCCATCCCTTGTGTCTCGTGGTACGTGACCGCCGCATGCTTTCGGAGATGTCGCAAAGTGGGCCGCGTTGCACGCGCAAGAACCGGCTGCAACCGGCAGCGCAAACTCGGCACCGGGAGCGCGAGCTTGTCTGTGTTCGCCAACGGAGGCGCGAGCGCACGTGCACTGCGAGGGGGAGATCACGCAAGAGATCACGCCACGAACGCAGGCGGTCATTCTCGGAGATCGAACGAGACGCAAGGACCTTTGCTCGTTTCCTCTCGTCTTGTTCGGGCACAAATTCGCCCTAAATAAAAGTTCTTTCTTTACCGTTGTGTCCCATCCTACGTGACAAATTGTGGTGGAGGTGCGGGGTAGTCCTCGATGGCGCGGGGTCTTTCACCAGGTCTGGGCCTGGGAGCATTGACTCCAAAAATAAAAGTTGATTTGTACAATGTACGCACACAGTCTTACGTCTTTCTTAATGATGTAATGGGCGAACTTTCACGGGAGAGTTACGGTTACCGATGATCTCCCCCTCTCGAGCTTCGCCCCACTTATCATCATTCATTTCGTGGATATGGCGTGATTTTTGTTGGATGTTGGCTTGTCGAAAAACAGCGTCTGCAAGGGAGGCCTGAGCCACTGACCTGAGATCGAGTCCTCCGCGTGGTCAGAGGACGACCTTGATATATCAGCTTCATGGAGTGGCGTAGCAGGTGGGCCGCGCCTAGTGTAGTGGCTGCGCTTGATTCGCTGCAGTTGGTTGCTCGTGGCTGGCGATGCTGAGAGGTTATTTGCACCGTTGAGAAATGTACGCTGCGGGTGACGTATAGTTGCCCATTCCGGTTTGTTAAGAACGTTCTGCGGAGTCGATGCTTTCTCCGGCTATGATCTCCATAGCTGGGAGGCTCAGTTCGTCTCGTGCATTGGCAGCGATCATAGGCGCGCGCCCAGAGCGCAGTGCAGCCAAGGCTATGCGGCCTGAGCAGGCCTAGCAAAGGGACCGAAATGGCGATTACAGGTGGCGATTACTGACCGCAGGGTAGGCCAATCCCTTCGATGTTGGTGCCGGATTGAACCGCTTGGCGTAGCGAATCGTACGGTACCGGTGTAGTCAGTCTGAGGTGGTAGTAACCGGTCAACTTCGCTTCCGAGTCGGGAGCCGGTGTGCAGTGCTTGTGCATGCCGTGGCCACCTGGCGGGAGTTCCCCAGCAGAGCAGAACGCTCTTGACCGAGAAGCGCTCGAGCTGCCAGAGAGGGCCACTGATTAGATGCATTCCGGGTAGCACTCGCTGGTCGTCATTGTCTTGGCTGCGATGCCACAAATTAAAAGCCCGTTCACATGCATGTGGAGACGTGACAATACTATAAATAGAGACCATTTGCGCGCTGTCCTCCGAAGACTTCCGTGAGCAATGTGGGGCCACAGTCATGTACCGATGGAGTCCATAAAAATATCTTAAACGAAAACGCATGAACGCCTAAATTATCACCCGCTTACTGTATACACCACATAATAACCGATAATTTCAAGTAGGCTCAATTTGCCTAACCCATAATCTCCAAACCTATAAACATTAAAGTCCGCTTTTGGTTACAGAATTGGTGAGGACACTTTTTATGATCAACGCTAAACCTGAGGTGATGAATAAATAGTAGTTATGAAAGCTTATAGGCCTCCTGCGCTGCCCAGGGGGCGCTGCGCAAGCGGCTTCCGGGCAGTACTTCCGGGTAGTACAAAGCTGCGTGGGTCCCATAGGATCCCGTGTTGAGAGAAGCAAAATGAGCTCGACGCTCCCGATTATTTTTCGACTTGGTCACCAGCTCATCCCCGACGCGTCCGATATATTTCAGCGATCAAGTTGGCATTAGGGGAAAAAGCTTTGCAGCGCTAAACACGTTTACAGCGCCGACGAAAGTGCCAGGACCGTGACGGCGTCTGCTACTCGCAGGTTCACCGATCGATGGTCGTACGAAGTGAAATTTTAAGTAAAATTTCTAGTTTAAACTACTCCTCTAGGTGACAAAGACTTCTCAAAAACAGCCGATCAAAAAAGAACAGTGACGCAATCGGCGATGATCGAGCCAGCGAGTCCGGCGGACCGCAGGCTCGCCTGCTGGGGTGCGCCGCTCTTTTTCGTACCTGCACACTATGCGTGCACTTTCATTAAACAGTGCTCGTTTGCGTCGCCGTTACGAATACATGGTGCAGCGTTAGATTGCCGTTTTGTTGCGTGTCTCAGTGACAAAATGCCGCGACCGTCAGAAGCGTGAAATCTGTTTTGCGATTCCGAAATTAGTGGCCGTAAAACAAAGTGGTCGGGCGAACTAAGAGGCCGCTCGCTTTCGTTGTTTGCGCTCACTTTACTTAATTATGCTCTTGCAGCATACATTCCCAGTTCGCACTTAATAGCCTAGAATGAGGGTCAGCAACGGCCGAGTTCCATGCAGCCGATACGGCGGAGGGCTGGACGGCAAATCAAGGGGGGGGGGGGGGGGGGGGAGGCGGAGGCGGAGGGGGGCTTTGAATGCAAAGAGAAAAAATTCTGCGAATTTCGAATAATATTTGACAATAATCTGGCGATGTGTGAAAATGGGGGTGGGGGGTGGGGGGGGCAATTCAGCTGGAGGACGCCAATTCTATGTTCTTGTCTCGCTGTCTAACTCCATTTGAAGTCAAAACTGTCGTGTCGGCGTTCAGATTCGACGACCCCTGCACTAGAAAACCAACACAGTCAGTGATGATCGTATGTAAATATTCGGGGCCCCGTGCCGTGTAAGCGGCTGTTATGCTGTGTTACGTGATGTTAGAGAAGTACATCTCTGCAGGCAGCGGGCGTGTGATTTGGTGCGTGTTTTGCGTCCTTTAATAGCGCTTAATTTGTTTATTTAATTGGCGCTATTGCCCCACCTACTCGCTATTATACATGTACCATATGCCGTTCGTAAATCGTGCGGCGTAAAACGTTACGCAAGAATCATTTAGTTTGCGAAAATACGAAACACAATTTCCACTCGTTTCAAAGGCGGTGCCAGGCCAGCAGTGTCAGCTGAGTCAGCTCCGGCGCTGCGCAATTCTTGCGTTCGCTTGCATGCTCCCGATGAAGCAACCTTTTGCAGTTACCTCAGGATGTAAGATGAGCAGCGTTCCGTGTTTATGCTACTCGTGAACTTTCCTTTGTCGACCGCACGCAAGAAGAAAAAAACTGTAAATGTCGTCAAACAGTTAAACCACCCGACCTGGCGATACTGACCACCGCGACAGCTCGCTCAAAAGAAAGCCGACAAATCGGCTTCTTTTAGCGGATATTATTTTGTTTAGCCTCTGCAGCTACTTTAAGGGCTATTTCATACAGTATGCCGTCATTTAAACACGCCACAAGGCGCCACAACCAATTTTCACTTTGGCTTGTAATTGAAAACACATGGTGGGCGGCGAGGGTCGTCTGCTTTTGTACTACCCAGAGGCGTCGGCCGCTAGGGGCGCTGCATGTCGCCAAAACTCCAGCGCAGGAGGCCTATTTTACTTGTAACGATGTGTTGGCGTGTGTGTGTGCTGCTTTATTGAAACAGCAAGGTGAACATGACCCAGCCGATAGGCGTCCTTCGGTTTAAGGATGCAGTCATGGCGATAGAAAGGGAGAAGAAGAGATAATGGATTGCAATCCACGCAGCACGCAGAGCACCGGCAGCATCATAGTCGGTCCGAGAGTGCTGTGTTCTTTAAAAGTTCAGCGCGGCACAGAACGCGTTTCTTCGCGATTTGATTCATTTGAAGCATGCATAACCGTCCTTGAACAGCATGCAGGTTCGGAGAGGCGCATGAAGGCAGTTCGAGTGTCCCGTACGTGAAGATAGTTTCTACCCTGCAAATTTTGCCGACCTTCTTACAGTACAAGTGTGAGTGTCTATTGCAGGACAGTGTGGGCAGGTAGGTGAACTATCGATGCCACGCCTGTGGCTTCTTTCTGCACAGCGGTGACAGCCGATACGCAGACGAAGTAGGAGAACCCGGTCAGCCCGGTGAGCTAAAATGCCGGGTGCAACTCGGTGGTTAAGGATGCATGGTTTTGATGCCCCTTGGGATAAGGTACCGCGCCACGTTTAGGGGCCTAATCGCCTCACTCATCTAAGTGCATGGGTTACGCGCTTTTTTTTGCCAGACGATCAACCTCCTCATTTCCCTTGATGCCTAGGTTAGCTGGGCGTAACTGCACACCGCGGCTGAGGCCTTTTGTGCTGAGGCTGTGCAGCTTGAAGGCGAGAAATTTCACGGCGAGACCGCTACGGTGGGCGCACGCCTAGCTGGGGTAGGGAAGATTGTAAATCTGAAAGTATAGCTACTTGCCATTAGACGAGATTTTCCCCAAAATCTTTATCGTATCCGCAGCCAAGCCAAGGCCCAGAATTTCGCCCGTTGTGGAGCTGCTGACCACGGGCAGGCGGCATTGCCTGACTGAAGGGTAGGCAGGCGCGACGTAGTTGTAGGTTCCTGTCCCTGGTAGTACGGATCCATAGGTAAATACCAGCGCGTGTCGATAAATATTCTCCAAGCAGGCTGCTGTTTCATGCCTTATTTCACACGGTGGAGTGATGCGTTTTAATACCACGTGAGGCAGGGTGCCAGATATGGTGACCTCAATTGTCACGTGGGGTAAAAGAGGCATGATGGGATCCATCGGAGCAACTGTTCACCGTTTGGAAATAATAAATAATCTTGCCCATTCGGAAGTGAGGTAGTTGAAGCAGCCGTGAGAGGAGGGCCGCGCGCCTCTATGTGGTGCCTTATGGAGGCGTTGGATGGTATTGAGGGCTTGCTGTAGGGCGCAAAGTGCTGGGGCTAGGCTCCGGGTCTAGCAACACTGCTTGCACATTGCAGCGAGCGTGCTAAGGCAACACGGGCCCGAAGTGCATTCCTGTGCTCGGTCTCCAGTTTCCTCAGCCGTGCTGGCTTCACGGTGAGAGGTACAATACGGCGGAAAAATGCGCGTTATAAAGATGTGTTGCAAGACACACACACACACACATTGATTTATGGGGAAGGGGGGAAGGTACTGCCATTGCCGCCATTTTACTTTTCATTACCTGACATTACTGCCATCAAAACGTCTGACGTGTTAATCAAACGCTTATTGCGCTGTAATTGAGCTGTAACGTCAAGCAATAAGTTTCTACTGTCACGCGCTATTTATTCTGGAAACGATTCCCTATTGCTGTTGCCAAGTATTTCTGTGAAAGCAACTGCGTTTCTACCGTAAGCAACGAGGTTACGTGGCGCAGCCCCTAAGCATTTTTAGGGGCGAGAGACAAGCCAAGAAGACCTGATAGGAAGAAGAGGCCACCTGAAAGGTTCTTCCTCTGTGATTTAATAGCTCAACGTGCTGCGAATGTCGTAATACACCGAAGGGCTCGCCGCGGAAGTGCGCGCCTGGGGATTACAAGGCGACTACTTGTGAGCTCGCCAAGGGTTTTACCGCTCGACATTGTTGCCCGAAACTTCAGAGTCCCCAGAAACCAGGAGTCCAAACAGACAACAACGGCGACCACACGTGTCCGGAATGGCCCATCTTCCTCGTGGAAGGCATAACCGTGGTTGAAGGATACATGGTCGAGCAGAAACTAGGCTTCAAGAGACACAAGAAGCAACACGGCTATCGTCCAGAGGTCACTGGTCGCACACGGCTGTCTGAGCGGGGGGACCAGCCAAGTGCTTCTTATGGATGGCACAGTCCAGAGCCTGCAGGAGGCGGTAATCCACATTGACGCGCCCTACTTTAGTGGAGGAATAACCGCTGCCTGCATGAACAAGCCTATTTACAGTCTAGTCCTCGGCAATATCCCAGGTGTGAGTGCGCCTCGGAATCAAAATTCATGCCGGGACGAGAGCGGCACCGGATTCAACAAGCCAGGGAAAGCTAAGGCTGCCCAACTATACACGTCTAAGACAACCCTTAGTTTCGGCCGTCGCCAAAGCGAAGAGCTACCTTGCGCATTCAAGAGTAACAGCAATAGGATGCTTCGACGTCTCCAAGGATCAACTCGCAAAGAAACAGTGCAAGCATGGCACCCTGAAATGTTGTTTCAGAAATATGAACACACTTTTCCTCGTGGAACTGCAATCGCTGCACTTTCTTTCACGACGCCAACATTGTGTTCCTGCAATATGAATTCACATTCCTCAGGGAATGGCAACCACTGGACTGTCTTTCATGACGCCAACATTTTGCACCGGCAATATGAATTCACGACCGGACGAACGGTCAAACTAGTTGTCCCTAAACCTTACCAGGATGACATCCTTATTGCGGCTCGTGAGAACGTCAGACACGGTCATCAAGGTGTTCGAAGAACAAGGTACCATGTTCTGGAGAACTTCTATTGGCCCGGTCCTCGAGGTGATGCAAAACGCTTTGCCAGGCCTTGGGAGGGCAGTCCACCAGTCAGGACCGACGAGAAAACGTCAGAGAGCACTTGGAGAAGTAGGATGCAAAGACACCCTACATCATGTTGCTCACGCTAGCCCCAGTTGACCGTGAGGCTGCAAACACTGTCACTGTTAGTGAAACTGTCCAGTTTTAATGAGCTAAAGCGTGTCAGTAACTTTGCAGTGAGCTTGATTATATAATCCGATGAGTTTCCTGTGGAACAAAGGAAAGTGACTGCGCAGAGTGCTGCCAGTTAGGTTAATTGAGTTTAGCCAGCTAGCCTTTCAAAACGCCTGTGCAAGAAAATGTTTCGATTTGTGTGTTGCGTTTGTTCACCTGTTGAGTGATAGAGTTCACGAGTGTCTGCCCTGTGACTTTCTCGATTTAGAGATTTAGAGACTTCTGTGCAGGACATTACTCTTTTTGCTATTTTAGTGCTCCCTCCTCTTCGAAATCATCAAGCAACAGACATCCAAATGCAAAGTATCACAAAAACAGTGACTAACAGCAACAGTGTCTCACTTGTAAACGCGATAACTCAATGTCCAATACCTCAGCCACAACACTTGTTTATCCTGCAGAGCAAAATCCAAGACAAATTTAATCATAAGTATGACAAAAACACATTGCCGCAATCAAAAGGTTATTGTTCACACATGCTTCTGAAGCAGTCGTCCATGCAGCGCAAGCTCGTTGCACAGAATGCCATTAACAATGCGGCATTCGGCACGTGTGGTTTGCAGGTACCTCTTTCGTAGGTCTCTAGGAAAAGGACTCACTGGCACAAATTGCTGTGTGGCAAAAATACTATTTGCTGATTGAAAGCTGCCATTTGCAAATTAAACTTCGCAAAAGCTGTGGCAACCTATAGAGAGGCCACTCTATTAGATAAATAACAGTGCTTCTTAGCTGGACTTACTGCCACTGAAAACACTTGTCACATACTGCACTTCACAGATTGGATTGGGAAAGTGCATTTCGATGAGAGTTATGCGCGGTGGAGCACCGGATGCACCGTTTCCATCAGAGGGGCCGACACCTCCATGAGTTACATATGACACGGCTTTGGATGCGTCGCCTGTATCAGGCAGGCAGATGTCAGAGCTTGTTGAGCATGACACAGCATTAGATGCATCGTTTGCAGCCAAGAAGCACACATTTGTATTGGTTAAGTTTGGCGTGACTTTGTAGGCATCGCTTACATCAGGCAGGCAGACATTTGTATCGTTTGAGTTCGACACAACTTGAGGTGCATTATTTACACTAGGGAGACCGGTGTTTGTGTCCATTACATGCGACACGGCATTAGATGGATCGTTAGCATCAGAGAGCAAAGTATCAGCATCCGTTTTGCATGACACAGCAGTGGATGTGTGGTACACATCAGGAAGGCTGACGTCGGCATCTGCTGAGCGTGGCACAGCATCGGACGCACAGTTTGCACCAGAGAGGCAGATTTCAGTGTCCATAACGTGTGACACGACATCAGACACATCGTTCGCAGGATCAGAGAGAGAAACACCAGAATCCGGTAAGTGAGACACAGCACAAGACTCGTCGTTCGCGTCAGAGAAACACATTTCAGTGTCGGTCAAGTGTGACGCAGCATTAGACGCATCGCTTGCATCAGAGACGCAGGAGTTGGAATCTGTCAAGCCTGACACGGCATCGAACGCCCAAGTGCCGTCTAAGCGCTTCAGGTTGGTTCGCAGCACCCTCCTCGGCCTCTTGATGGTTGGCGCAGACCTGCGACGCTTTTCCAAGGACGACGAGGCGCCGACTCGCAGAAACAAGTTGTACGCTGCGCTGCTAGTGTCCACTCCTTTGAGATCCGCGATGATCCTGTCCAGGAGGGTCAGGTATCCTGGGCAGTTCTTGGCTAGCTCGTGGGCCTTCCTCAGACGCGACGCAAAGACCCGATACTTTTTCTCCTGTGCCTGCAAGATAGACATGTTGCTAAAGTGCCAAGCATTCACAAGCTGTTATCACCAACACATAAACGTGCAACATAGCCACAAAGACACAATACCACTTCGTTTAATATGAAAAAACTGGCCTTCAGTATCCAACTCAGCTCCTTTTTAGCCACGAAAGATGTTTTGTTAGACCAAAACACACACGAAGTGCAGCAAAATTTTCAAATTTCACAGTACAGTGATGAACTGTATTTTCTGGTGTATAAGTCGCGGTTTTTTCCTGAAATTTTTGTTGTGCGTCTTATCCACCAGTGTGATTTATGTATGGAATAAATCCGGTACGAGGTGGCCATGCATGGTTCGTGCTTGAAAAGGTGCTGCGTGATGTCGGCGCACGTGAAAAGACGCAGCTCTATGGTCTAAATGAAAGAATTATTTGTTAGCGAGTCAGAGGACGAAGGCTTTGATGGGTTTGCCTGAATGCCGTCTGCAAGTACATGCCATCTGTGTGTATCAATAAACCATTTTGAGAGTTTACTTCTGTCTAGACTTCTGACAGTAGATGCACGTGTCTCGACTGCTTACCGGGGGATGCGTTCAGAGGCGGCGGCCGCCACAACTGTGTACTTTCTGCCGCACTTTCTAACGAACTGATCCTCTATGAGTGTACCCGATTAACAAGTGTGTTTTGTACACCAGCGTGTCTTACACACCGATGCGACTTATATGCGCTTTTTTTTTCCAGAAAATCTGTCGTTTTGAGGGGGGGTGCGACTTATACAAAAGTGCGACTTATAGACTGGAAAATACGGCAGTACGGGAAGGAGTGACATACTATGGGCCCGCACTAAAAGCATAGTTATCAGTGCATCAACGCACGTTACCATTTAAGTGATACAACCACAAGAGTCGGAAGGCGCCCCTACAATCGCCGGTCGGTTTAGGTGGACGGATGCCAATTGCACAAACAAGATCCTGTGACGTCACAGAGAAACAAGCTGAAAGAGGCTGGGGCGTTGGCACTGCTTCATGCGTTTTCTTTAACACAGTCCAACCCACTTATACTGGGTATAACAATATATTGGATATAACAACTAACTTTCATGGTGCCATGAACCTAAACAAACCGCTTATTACAATGGTCATTATTTCTTATTATTGGTTATAACAACTGAGCCTGACGGTATGAGCTTACGTTAGATATAGTATTGGGAGACCTGTGTGTGACCAGGCATGACCTTAGGCATTAAATAAGTTGTGGAATCACCCATCTTTCCAACACTAAGAAAAGGTTTGTGCCTTTTATGTAGCCATGCTATACCTGAAGAAAGCGGCCTCCTGAATCTTATCTCCTGCTGTCAGATGGCCCAGAAAATGAGAGAGGCGGGGAGCAGCTCTTCACCACTGTCCAGATTAAAATAAAGCCACAGCGGGGTAGAGGGGCTCCTCTAGTCTAAAGTTGATTACCAATGCTAGAAAGGCAGAAAGCAATGCCAAGTGACATGCAATTTGTCAATTGTTTAAAAAGGAAGAAAACAACGTCACGGATTTGATGCGGAGACATCTTCCTTTGGGAAAGACGGCGGTCTTTCCTGGGAACCCTGCGGAGACGACTGGCGCACACATGGCGAAGTCTGGGTGGTCAGCCGTGCAGTTTCATTTCTGTTTAGCAAGTACTAGTATTAGGTGAAAACCACTAAATTTTCTGCCCAACCCTGCTATAACAATTACTGGTTATACCAATGCCTTTTTTGTAGCACTTCAATTTTGTTATAAGTGGGCTAGACTGTATCTCGATTATTTGTTTGAAGTTTGCGGTAAAATTAGATACCAAAAAAGCAGTCTTTTAAAACAACCAAACTTGTATTTTGTCTTCATGGCTCCTTTAAACGGGCGCCAGGGGTCACATACCTTTTTGTGTTTTTAACTAAAAGCTCACGTGTTTTGCAAAAAGATGGTGGTCTTTCCTGCGGTTGCATTAATTCTGACAGTCACCCCCGCTGTGTAGCCTGCACAACCATCCAGCTACTTACAACAGCAGAACCTCAATTATACGACTTTCTCGGGACCGTGAAAAAGTGTCGTAAAATGCGGGCGTCGTAAACTCTGAACAACAATTACACCTACAAATGCAGTTTTGTGCGACGTATTTTCAAAAAACTTCAATGTGAACTACAAACTAATACTTTTCAGGTTTCCGAAACCTAAATTACTAAAAAAAAAGGTAAATGCGAGAACAATAATGAAGTACAGGTGCCAATCACGCAGTATTAAAAAAACCCTTCAACCACAGTCCACTGCCACAATTCCCGTCAGTCAGTCAACACGAATCATGGCACACGCGATCACGACAAACACGTGCGAAAGCATCAGCCTGTCGGCGTAAGCTCGTTGGCGATTCACTGCTGAGTAGGCGAAATGAACACCTGCTGCACACTGCCCCAACGACCGCTGTGCAACAAGAGGAAGACACCAGCCAGAAGACAGGAAAAGCGATTGTGCACAGCAATGTGTGGCTGGTGGAAGGAGGAGAGACGAAAGATGACACGAAGAAGAAAGCTATGCAGGACAGAGTCAACTAATTGAACTCAAGGTCCGCGAAACAGGCCCACGGCACTTTTATCTCGTCCGCCGGTGGGTCGCACACTTCCCACGGGTCATCGGATAATGCAGGACAGGCCTAAATCACGTCAAACAACCTAGGTTTTTAACGCATTGTTTCTACGGGGACTTTACCGGGACTTGACTAGTACGTCGTAAACCCGGGGCTATCATAAAACCTGGGGACATATAACTGGGGTTCCACTGTATTTTACCAGCGGAATTGTTGTATTAGCCACAAGTTCACCGTTGCAGCAAAAAATACCAAGAAAATGCTGAGCACTCGTGAGCATGTGCTCGCGGTGACCACTGAGCATCTCCGCCACACGCAGTGGCTTCAGCAAGAAAAAAACTGGTAAAAACTCCGAGGAGCGAGAAAATGGTGAGTGCTAGTGAGCGCGTGCCGCGCAGTAACTACCGAGTCCCCGGTTCGCGCAGCGGCTTTAACAAAAAAAAAAAAAAAAAAGAAACTCCACTGGTGTTGTCAAAAGCTACCACGCATGTAAAAAAAAAAAAAAAACTACAGCGCTAATGCTTAAGGAAACGACACCCACACAACATTACTTTCTTCTTAAACGCAGCATCGTGGTGAACCCGCTGTGTCTTCGCAGTGGGAAATTCCATAGCGGAAAGAACAGAGGAACGCAAAAAAAGACTACGCAGACAATCAAAGGCAAACATGCACTGAATACGAAGCGGTGGCTACGCGATCAGTAGTCAAGTGACCTTCTTGAAACGTCAATGGCGATACGGCGTCACAGTTTTGAGTCGTACTCGATTGTAACGCGCATGTGATTTTGGGACCTGTTTTTCCGGAAAAAAGGTGCCCATTAGATTCGAGAAAATACGGTAATTCAGTATAAAAATGCCCTGAAAGGCGCACACAACGTTTTTGAGGAGGTCCTCTGCAAAAAGGAAGACGGAAGATTCCCTCACTGTCGCCTCAATAAGATGATCAATAAACATCGAAAGCCCGGCCAGCCGTACAACTGCGACTGCTTCCACTCGATGAAAGCCAGAAAAGCCCCTCACCTCAAGAACCGGGTTACCCCCTTGTAGGCGGTGGCCCGAACTCTCTTTCACCTCCGGCATCTGAGCATCACTGACACAAGAGCGACCGCCGTGGTCACCGCAATTGTCCGCATTCCCATCGGCAGCACCAGCGGCAGCAACCTTCCCCACAGCATCTGTCCTGTTGGGACTCTGTGCCACGGAGGACATCAGAAAAAACGTCGGCGGCAGAGACTTCTCCCCCAAGGCAAGCTTGGCCACAAGCTGACAGTCCCTGAGAGTGAGCTCCGGAGCTCGGGGGAAGTGGTCGCCTCCAAAGTCCTTGAGCACCGTGATCTGGTGCTGGCAAAAGGCACCCTGGCTGCCTGACCAACAGGTGCAGAAACCGAGCTCGGGATGCACCTCACACTCGGTCCTGCCGTACCTGTTCCTGAAGCTGAAGGCCCTCTCGCTCTCCAGCGGCAGAATGCTGCCCCCCCGACACAGCGCGCCACACACCTCGCCTCCCCTCAACAGCTTCTCGTAGGTGGTCTCGCACATCGCCTCGCGGGGATCGATGTGCCGCAGCAGCCTCGCCTCAAGGTACGTCTCCAACTCCGTGATGACGAAGTCGATGAGCACCACGGCATTCCACGCCACCACCTGGCCGAGGAGAATGTCCTTGAGCACTCTCACGGAAGCTTCCGAGTAGTCGATCGACGCCTGATCCAGTGTTGTCACACCAGCGTGGCATGCCAGCGACCAGTCTTCCTCAGACGTGACGAAGTCGTTGATTCGTTCCATGTACGCGTCGTGCACATCGCACTCTGCCTCTTCCGTAGCCCGTGCAAGCTCCTCCTCTCCCCTGGCCTTCAGGATCTGAAAGGAAGGAAAGAACGAGATAGAGTAGTACCTTTGCAAAGTAATCATCATCAGCAGCAGCAGCAGCGTATCTGCGTCCACTTCAGGGCAAAGACCTTTCCCACAGACCTCCAACTATCCCGGTCCTGTGCTAACTGCGACCAATTTACCCCCGCAAACTTCTTGCCCTCATCTGCCCATCTAACTTTCTGCCGCCCCCGGCCACGCTTGCCTTCTCTAGGGATCCACTCTGTTATCCTTAAGGGGACGCTGAAGTGAATTTGTCAAGCTCTAGTTTTTGCTTGGGCTGCGTAGACTGGCTCAAATGAACACACTTTTCATCGTTTATCCAGGCGATAAGGCGGTATTTATTTTATAAAGCCTGGAAGAAAAAAAGCTACCATGCGCGGTTTGTGGCGGCTGCGCCAACTAACCGCAGTGACGTCAGGTGATTGGACGATGTCCAAGATTAGCACTCAAACAAGTTTCGGTTTCAGTTCTGTGAAACAACATGCTTGGCATCCGACGTTATCATTGGATGGGCATTCTCGATATCTCAGTAATCGCCATACTACGCTTCTGTCATGTTGTCGTCTGTAAAATGCCTGAGATGAGCCTAGCAGGACGGCTTGGAATCGTAGCAATCACTAGCCGAGGCCTACGCAGTGGACGAACGCCCTTCATGTCACCACAGACGCTCACATTCCATGCGCTTTTCCCCCATCTTTGGAGCTTGCCTCACGCATGCCTGTATCGTAAGAAGCATGTTCGCAACCAGGCCAAAGGTCTGCTGATTCTGGCCTGTGTTCACTGCCTGCAAGCAGTCGGTATTTATGGCCACAGCACGCCAACGAGAACTCGCTAGTGCGCCAGGGTCAGTCTGTGCGCGTTCTGCAAACTCACTCGACCAGCAGTGAACGTTACGGCCGAAAAATGGTCAATTCAATATAGAAAACAGCAGCCGAAAACAAAGAAATCAACATACAAAAAGAAAAGTATGTACCCTCGGGGATTCGAACTTGTGACTTGCAAAATAACATACCTAGCGCTCCAGACCACTCGGCCACGAGTCAACGCTGCCGGGTGTTGGAAATATAAGGTATATAATGTATAACCAGTTTACATTTTTATTTAGTTTTAGCATTACAAGCAGGTTAGATGACTGTTTCGCACCCGTGGAGTAAGCGTCCCCCAAATTTCCAGAATGTCTTATGTCTAGCAATTGCATTTCTTAGACGGAAAAGCGTTCGCAGATGTGTGGTCGTGCTGCTGACCGCTGTGTTTGTTCACCCAGCGCAAAGAAGTGCTTCCTGCTGCCTAGTTTACGCAGTACGGTAAAATTTTCAGTTGATTTTATTTCCTTAGCACCTATATTGACTTCGCTGACTCTTCTCCCGCCTTCAAATGGCCTTAGATTTTCCTACTGGCGTACCAGTCAGCGAAGCGCCGCATGTGCGCTTGTGCAGCGCTTGTGCGGAGCGACCTTGTCTTGGCGCTTGATACAATGTACAAACTAACAAACTAAATAAAGGCCCGCTCTTCCATTCACAAACGTGTTGTAGCTTAGTTTCAACAGAGAGAACTAATTGCGACGACTCGTTGGCGGCCGGCGGACTAAACGCTGGGCCGAATGACTCTGTCGGAAGGCCGGCGAGCCGTGCAGTAAAGCAGTCAAGCCAAGTCATCTCCTGACGTCACGCAAAAATGCCACAGAAAATGGGCGAGGATTCAGAGAAGAGGACAGCATTTTCGAATTGATTTTTCTACTAAATAAATTCGCGTAAACGCGCTCAGAGTGGTTGAGACATGGCCTATGGACTCCAGAATACAATTTGCGCTAGTAATCCCGCAAATATTTGCAAATCACTTCAGTCTCCCTTAAAATGACATTACATGCCCTGCCCACATCCATTTCTTCTTCTCAATTTCTACTAATATGTCCTTAACACGCGTTTGTTCCCTGACCCACTCCGCTCTCTTCTTGTCCCTTAATGCTACACCTATCATCTTCCATTCCATTGCTCGCTGAGTCGTCCTCAATTTAAGTTGAAGCCTCTCAGTGAGCCTCCAAGTTTCTGCCCCGTAGGTGAGCACCGGTGAGATGCAGCTGTGATACACTTTCTCTTTCAGGGACAATGGTAGGCTGCCATTCATTACCTGAGAATGCCTGCCCAATGCACTCCACCCCATTCTTGGCCTTCTAATTATCTCTGCCTCATGGTTGGGATCTGGGGTCAGAGCTTGGCCCCCACAACGTGGCCTCAGCTAAACGAAACCTCAGCCAACTGAGTTCCTCTTCAGAGGTCAGCCCTGCAAGAAGTGAGCTGGTACTAGAGGGAAAATGCTTTTGGGAGATTTCCCCAACATTCCTGTTATTATACATATCTGCTTGTTATCTTTCTTTATGACGTTCACTCACAGCCATGAATTTCAAGAATGACCACACCACTTTAGGACTGTTGGGACACTCCTTGAGCTAACAAAATCACCTTGGGAGAAGGAATCTCTGCGCAGGGGTCATAAATCTCCTCCTAATTTCGCTCCACGCATCCCTGCCTCTCATACGGAGGATCACAATCCTATTCCTCAACAGTGAGGATGGTGTACCACATTGGGGAGGTGCGGGATCGCCCCAATCATTCAGCTCCTCAACCACATGACAACCACAACAATTCGCCAGCCTTTTACAAGGAGCGAGGTCGTCATTCCCCTCATCATTCTGCTACCAAAGTCAGTCGGCAGTCACCATTTTTCACTTACTAGTGCAAGGCAAGCCATGCTGATGGTGATGATACACTGTAATGTGCGTACGTACATACGAAGAGCTTTTTTTTTCTCAAAGCCAGTTGCAGGTCATGGGTTCGATTCCCGGCCGCCGCCGCCGCTTTTCTGATGGAGGCGAAAAGTTAAAACGCCCGTGTGTACGAGATTTCGGCGCAGGTTTGAGATCCCCAGGTGTTCGGAATGAATCAGGAGCCCTACACTACAGTGCACCTCATCGCCTGCGTTGCGTCGGTCGTTAGACCCCACAATCAACCAATGAAAGCCAGTTGCACATCACATTTTATGATCAAAGGCTGCCATCTGCATGGAAATTTCGCACCAGTTATCACATAGTTGCTCGCACCCGGTTAGCATGAACCTCTGTAAAAAGCTGTCCGGGCATTTTAATTGACCATAAAATGTTTCAGGATGGCTCACAATGAACACAGCACAACGAGACACCCAGTTCCTGGCATAAAGCTGTTGGACAAAAAGGAGTGCAGTGAGCGGCAACACAACAGACCAGGACAGGTGACTGAGCGTGTGACACGATGAAGCTAAAAAGGAGTGCCACAATGTGTGATGGGTACTTCTGTACCCAAAGGGTGCAACAAGGAACCCATCGACAAAAGCCCTGAAGTTCAGGCTGCACTTTCATAGGTGGCTGCTGTCAAACTCCCTATCTCAGGGTTTGCTTACAGTCCCTACACTACCTTACTGTGCTGAAGGGGAAACACTTTCAAGGCGTGTTGAAGTTCAAAGATGCAAACAAACACTTGTTTTGAAGAACCTGGACATGCAAAATTGAGCCCCATCGAAAACGCGAAATAGGCAAATTTGCAATGAGTTGGGACTTGTTCGGTTCTGGATGTGTCCCACTTTGAGCACTTGCAATCAAATGGTGCAAAAATGCACCGGCTTCCTCCCTTAGTGGCGACGCGCTTTTCTGCAATGCATTGGTGATGTGCCTCTCATCAGCATGAAGGGGCTTGTGGAGCACATCTCCTGCCCTCGGCATTCAATGGGCAAGTGCTCCTCTTCTCGCATCCTGATAACACGACTGCACTCCCCGATCACCACTATCTATATTAGACATCTTAGCTGTGCATTCATGCCGAATTTTCTAGAAAAAAAGTGGGTTCATTACGTGAGTAAATATGGCATATATAATTGCATTTTTAATGATTGTGATACAGTGTAGACCACTTATAACGTATGTCGTAGGAGCCGCAAAAATCCGCACTATAGGCGGTACCGCACTATAACCAAAACATGCGCGAATTCAACCAAATCGCCACCTACCTCTCAAGTCACCCTACATTTTTTATCACCCAAATGCACAGCACCTAAAAACAAAGGCAGGGTCTTTATTTCGTATTATTTTTAACATCAGCCGCTGCTGCAGGGTCTCACATTGCAAAAGCGCGGTCTTACAAACGGCGAGTGCGGCTTTAACTTCCGTTGTGTTTGTGTTTTGAAAGACCATGGCTGCGTTTTTTGCGTCTACGAAGATGCCGCAGGACATGATAAGAAAGGACAGCGGGATTTTTTTTTTTCACCCCACCTTGTGTTCACAATGCCGAAGGCGGCTGCTTATCAGCGCAACGTACTGGTGGTGGAAACCTTCGCGCGGCTCGCTTGTTCGGAAAGAGCGGTGGCTTATCTGCACAATGTTCTAAAGTGTGAACCGCATGGAGCGATTTCTCGCGAAAACGTGCAGTGCACGCCGCAGGCGCGGCGACGCCGGCGCGGATACAACTGGCGTAATGTGTGCGGCGCAGTAAGAGGCGGCAACATGGCGTCGGCACTGGCCGTAGAGCGGTGCAGGCAGCTCCAGCGACAACTTCTAACCGCTCGCTGAAATGCTGCACGAGGCGCAAGCGAAGATGCTCATGCAAGAAAAGAGCTGATAATGTGACCGCAAAGTGGAATATAAACTGCCATCCACGCTGCTTGTGAAAGCGCCCATCAAAAAATACCGCGGTGGTAAGCCTAAACTAAAGTCCCTTCATCTGATCGAGGGACTTTAGCCTAAACACCTCTGTCTCTGGCGCGGCTAGCCGGCTCGGGGCGCTTCGAATCTCCCGCCATTAGGTGCACGTCTTTCCATTGGTGCAAGTCGTCAGGCTCCTCCCACTGCCACGCGAAGAAGCCACCGCGTGCGCGGAATCGTAGACGCAAGCATGAAAAAAACGCACGCGCAACGCCGATGTGCACAATTCGTGTGCGAAAACGGGCCATGCGGTTCACGATTAATAGAAACAACTTGCCACGCGTGGACGGGGAGTCGGTCGCTATCTCCCGAGGTGCATCAAGCAAGGACAGCTGCGGTTATCACGTACGCGCTAAACTAAAGGGTCCCTATTTTTTTCTTCTGTGTCGAAGTTAGAGGAGAGCAAGGGGTGCACGCTGCGTCAGATGGCCGATTTCATCATTTCTTTTTTTCTTTTGCTACCCTAAAATGATGCCCCAGCTGCGCCGGTCGATCAGCAGACCCGCCGAAAAACCGCACTATAAACGGTATTGTGGTTCGGCCAACCGCATCTTAAGCGGTATGCTTATGCATTGAGTTCTATGGGAGGCAAACCGGTGGTCACAAAAACCCGCGTTATATCCGGTCCCGCACTATAAGCGGTTACGTTATAAATGGTCTACACTGTACTATTATAGTTTTCCCATCAAATAACGTACAACCGTTAACTTTTTTTCAAGCTGTAATCTTTTTCTATATTTTCTATATACGACAGAAAAAAATGACAAGCCCGTCTAGTTTCACACTACTAGACACCGAGATAAAGCTTCGTTGACATGAAGGAGCTGACACTATGGCACTGGCAAAACTAGTTTGCCCAGTGTTCATGTTTATTATCGTAAACTTGCGTTAATTTTAGTCTCAACTGCTTTAAACATTTATATCGGGCATGAAATGCCCTTTGTGGAACCTGCATTTAAAATTGTTGTTGGCATGAGGATTCCTGTGGCATAAACAGTCCCTTTTAAATAAAATTCGTTGATTTTTAGTACTGGGAAAACAACCCGCGAGCAGAAGGTTGCCGGGTGACGATGGTAACGCCAAGCCATGAGGGCATACCTGCAAAGTTTTACAAATCAGGCCACTGCTTCGTGCCTTGCGTTGCCCCACCCGACAAGTTTCCTTGATAGAACTCACATGAACATCCGCGAGACTGCCGTTAACATTTTCGTTTCCCCAAAAAAATTGTACCAACTGCAGCACGACAGAATATATAGTTGCATCCACATTACTCTAATAAGAAATCAAGATGGACTGCTACCATGAATGCCAAGAAGACTGCTACCATAATCGCCCAAACAGCGTCTGCCGACTGGCTAGCGGGAATCGCTGCAGCGGGGGCGAGATCGAGTGCAGAAACCTCCTCTTTCACCTGTCGCCACTGGACAGCAACCTCCAAAGCTTGTTCCGCTCGCCTGCCATAACCACGAGCCCCCGGTTCACTCTCCTTTTATAAATACCCCTCTCAAAGTGGCTTGTATGGCATGCGCAACAGCGGTCCACTCCCTTCCAACGCCGTGCTCAGCTGCCCTTACTCCGGGCACTCCTCTGGCCGTTCTCCGACCGTTCTCCTTTCCCGGAATGCAATCCCCATCTCCCATTCCGGTTTTCTGTACCTCACAACGCACGTGCTTGAAGCGCAGAGATGCGAGGCTCTCGCTCCAAAAGTGGGGGGGCAATGCCGCACGCACCTTCTGGAAGGCGGAGAGGCAGTGGGGGCGCCTGCCCTTGGGCACCCCGTTCTGGGCGTCCGTGAGCCAGCGCCACTCGGACTGCAGCGCCCGCACGTGGCACAGCAGCTGCCTGGCACAGGGCCACACGTGGGACAGCGCCCGCTTCTCCAGCCGTGAGGGAGACGTCACGAAGGCCGCGGGGAACTGGACAAAGGCAGGAGGAGAATCACACGTGCCTAATCACCACTTTGTTTATAAGGGCCATAAGGACACCACAACATCAGTTTGGCTTATTAGGAGGACTGCTTTGTCCTGATAACAATGATACAAATTTTTATGAAACTTCAATCAAACGATGGAGACAATAAAGGGGAGAGATGAAGCAGTGACAACTCCCCAGCCACTTTTAAGCCATTGCTCTGCGATGCCACGGAATATAATTTGTGCGACAGGAGGCCCGAGCCACCTCCAGGAAACATTACGGGGCCCCTAGTTGCGTTTGATCCACGGTGCAAGAATTGTTTAGGTGATGACACTCCGCCGTCCCGTCAGCAGCCAGCGCGACCAGAACGTGCTTGGAGGTAGTGGCCGCCTGTGCAATTGTGGAGGGTGCGGTGGCATGGGGGCCCACCCGAGCGGCGAGCACGGCTGGGCACAGCGGTTGGTGCTGTGTAGCACTGTCGTGCTGCTGTGGCCGCTGTTAGCAGCGTGACATGTTAAATTGAGCTGTGCAATCGAATAGTCTCAGCAATGGGAAAGCAGTGCATTGCTCCGAACTGAAATTGTGGCAACCGAAGCTATGAAGTGCCAGTGCCGCTCTTCACACGTTCTTCTTTTCAATACACACTCGACACACATTCAGCCCAAAGAAAGCGGCATTATTATGTAAGCATGCAATTGAGGCAGCATTGTCAGCATGCCAACATGGCTTTGAAGAAACGGTCACAGAAGGAGGAGCAAATGACGTATGCGAAGAAGTCCAGCGTAGGTCAGCACTGTGTAAGGTAGCATTCAAGGTTTAGTTATATGAGCACCACATTTTTGCAAATCCTCTCAGCACAGATTTGCAACTGCTTTTTGCTTTTTTGCTTGATGATAATAGTATTGTTTGTTGAGTTTTTCAGCAGGCGCTTGGCTGTTGCTATTTTTTTGCAAGTGCTTTGAATAAAGGTGGTGTTTGCACATACAACGTTTTACTGACATTGTAGCAGGCGCATCACAAAATATTTCGAGCCGTATACCGTATTTACTCGCATAATGAACCCACTCGCGTAATAAACCCTCCCCCACTTTTTTTCTTGACAATTTACTTTTTTGTCACATTGAATAAAAAATGCAGTGGGAATGTTTTTATCGCAGCATGGTTGCTGAAGCCATAAACGATCGCAGTAACTTGATATCACGATACAGTACATGCAGACATGCTAAAAACGCATTCCAACAAAAAGAAATCTCAACAGTAGCCGGAGACGTGAGCGTGAATCCCGTGGCTTACAATTTAAAAATTGCGCGCTTGCAGAGCGCCACCTGCTGAACGCAAAGCAAACCTTGCGCCATAGAAACGTTGCGGAGTACGAACAAAGCGCAAAACGTGCTCCACACTTTTTCCTTGCTCTTCGCTGTTCCGGCTGGTTTTGGCGGCGTGCAAACGCAGCACTAACCCTACTCCGCACTCCTCTGCTCTTGCTGTTCTGCGACGTCGCCATTACGCCCCGTGGTTTTGTTGTTCAGCTTTGTGGTGATCTTTTTTTGTGCTCCTGGTGCGCGCCGTGCGGTGGGCCAGTACATGAGCTACATAGCCGGTTTTAAACTGAAGGTGGTGGAGCATGCGTTGATGCACATGGAAACCGCGCGGCCGGGCGGCACTTCAGTGTTGACCCAGTGCAAAACGGTACGGGTGAAAACAAGAGGTTTTTGGGTGGTGAACATGGATCGCCGTGTGTTTCGTGGGCCCAAAAAAGGGAAGTTTCCAGGTTGTGGGGATCCGCTTGATCCCCTTTCCTCCTCCCGCGAGCGCGATGTTCGAACGAGCGCGCTTTCCCGCGCACGTGACGTCAACCTCGCGGGCCGACGCGCCGGCGGGCCCCGACTGTCCCGCCGCCGCTGTCGCTCCTCCTCGCCCGGGAACCTGCCTCCTCTCCTCAGCACCTTAAAACCGGACGCGCCCGTTTCGGAGCTCTCTCTCTCTGGTCTCGGTCGGATCTCTCGCGAGCTCTCTGGATGTCTCCCTGGCTCCAGGGACTCGGGAGGGAGATGGAGGATAGAGTATAGGGAACGCGAGGGGTCGCGGATCGTATCGCACCCTCGCCGCCCACGTCCAGGAGATGGGAGTCGGATACCGGGGCGCTCCTTGCCCCCGGCTGGCTCGTCTCCTCCCCGCCGCGCCGGCCGGTCGGGCGCTGTTTGGCCCAGATCGGACGCGCGTCGGTACAGTGTAGTTCTTAACCCGGCCTTGGCGTTATTATGCACTGTACAACTGGGCCAATAAACCCCCTTGGTTCGTCCCGGCCCCTTGGAGCCTGTCGTCGCCTGTGTCGGTGAGTCGAACCCGTCGCGGCGTCTCCCTTGTGGACGCCGCGTACCTCTCTGGGGCATTTTGGATGGGTCATTTCCGGGCGTCGAGCTGACATCGTCGCTCAACGTCTCTAACGAGGCTAGCCGGGGTCGTTGGTTGTCCCGTAGCCAGACCCAATAGGCCCACAAGGTGTGAGAAAAGAAGTTTTGGAGTGCCTTGACGGCACGGAAGACGGTGCGTGGTGGGCCGACTACGAATGTGAAGCCGCTAGCGATTTCAGTGAGGAGGACACCTGCATACGACTAGCACGTCTTTTTGCGAAAATGGTAATGCTCTGACAGCACTTCCCTTAGCACCTTTATTCTATGAAATTTCAACTTTTAAAAATCTCTTGCAATTTTTCCCCTCATAATGAACCCTGTCACGTTTGCCACCGTCCTCGTCTTTTTTGCGCTAAACCTTCCATTTAAGTATGTACCAACTCGCCCAACAGCACGTTCTGTTAAAAAAACCTCCCCCCAAATTCATGCCGAATTTTCTAGAAAAAAAGTGGGTTCATTACGCGAGTAAATATGGTATATAATTGCATTTTTAATGATTGTGATGCCCTAATATAGTATGCAGATAAAGATATGGCCCTAGAACACACACACACGCAATATTGTGTATCACAGTTGTATAACTACCCTCTTTCAGATTCCACAGTATACCCAGCACGTCTCTTTATGAGCTGCCCTAGTAAGCCAATATTATTTATTATTTATTGTCTCTCAGGGTAAAAAACATGTTGTGGGAGAGGCAGCAACCTCACAGAACTAAATTACACAAGCACAAAACGTGACACTATAAGTAAAGATAGTAGTAATCAGATTACCTTAAACTTAGTGCACAGATGAAACCGGAATAACAATAGCCCTAACAGCCACTTGTGTTCCTTGATGTTATACAACATACGTAAGTCAAGCACCACAAGGGAAAAAAAAAAATTTTATGAAATGTATTTCTCTCCCCCAACATGCAAAATATAATTATCGACACCCCCGAACCGCACAACATATGAGTATGCAATTCATTGAAAACTGCGACTATGAAGTGTGCTTATTTCGGACCATATTTCTGGCCTATGTTAAGTAGAATTGATTAGGCCAACATCTTTGGGGCGTACAGCTATTTGGATGTTTCGAAGCCCGCAGTACCCATGATGCCTAACCACTTCGGAATCGACCATGCCCTTGCACGACGCATGAGATGAGCCATGAGAATGTCTCCAAGGCGTCTACGAGCAGTAAATAAAGTAATAGAACGGTACAACAAAGCTATGACAGGTGACTCGCTCTTAACATCACACATCATCTATGGTAGCCCAGTGTATCATTTGGGTTAACTGCGCTTAGAGCAGCGAGTAAATTTTAAACGGACCGGCAAGATTTTTACACTTAAGCCAATAAAGCTGTGTGCTGCGATTAAGACGCCCGTAGGCTCCCCCTACATGTTCAGACAAACCATGCGCAAGCTGGCACAACTTCTGCAGCAGCGTGGTAGGGCTGCTGTACACTAGCGCCATCTACCGGCGTGAGCGAAATATGCCGGAGCACCGAACAAGACGTAGTCGCCTTGTCGGGCGCAGTGTCAACACCTAAACTATTTCTTACACTGTGGTTTGATCGAATCGCATGAATGCTAACATGCAGTTAACACACCGATATCCATTTTCAAGTCCTGGCTTATATCACACCGCTCCTTCCCATATTAATTAAGTCAATCAAGTGCGAAATGTAAAAGTTTTTCAATATTTCTTGTTTTTTCGGTTAAAATAAACATCGTCCGTGGCTGGAATGGAGCTGAGTCAGTTGCCAAGGGCTAGTTCTGTCAAATTGAGCAAAGTTGTATTTTTTTTGTCTTGGCTTCTATAAAGATCCCAAACTGGTGCTGCAAGATTTCCAGATTTCGCTACATTTACAATTTATTTTTAAAGACGACAGGGGGCCTATCACACAAAAATCCTACCTCCAATGCAAACAGTCCAACTCAAATCACTTCAGTATTTACCGAACGCTTCTGCGTTACATTTTGCAGCAAATCAGCAAATTCAGGTTCTTCCCTACAACAGGCAACAACCATCGACACAAAATTACCATCACGCCTAGTGTCATAGGCGGCACTGAAATAGGGCATTTCACAGCACAGCCCACTTTGCTAAAGTCGCGGGCTTGATGGAAACCAGTCTCATTTGGATGAAACACATTGCAATAGAAATGACAGACACCGGCCAAAAGAAACTGCTAAAACTTTAAAAGCAAACAATGAAAAAAGCCATTGTGAACAAGGCTTCCGTAATGAAGCCGGAACCTCTCCTGCTTGTTTGCTTGTTAAAGTTCTAGAAGTTTCTTTTGGTCCGTGTCCGTCATTTGCAAAAAGTCACTTTGCTAGCATGCAGGAAAAGCATTCGCACCTCGCGGCCTCCGAAGCACAGTGGATGGCTGCTCCTGAGCAGGTCAAAGGCCATCTGATAACCCTCCGAGCTTTGCTCGTTGTGGATGAGAACAGCGATGGGCACAGCGCCAGCCCTGGAGGGTGCCAGCAGGCATGTGACCGTGCTCTTGGTCTCGTCGCAGGACAACACGGAGTCCACAAAGACGAGCTCCCGGGCCGACTGGAGCTGCTGGGCACGTCGCATGATGGACGTCACCACCAGCACCGCCCACCTGTCCCCCGTGCCACACGTGTGGACGTCCGTTCCTATGGGCGATAACAACACAAGACTTGCATCAGGGGAACTCGACTAAAAGCCCGTCGGAATGGCACCACCCTCCTGGAATAGTGGGCAACATAGATAAAAAGCACAGCACCAAAGCCTTATCACAGCAACGAATGCACATCTGTACAAATAAGGACAAAATGTGCTAGTGCTTCCGCAGCACCCCCAGTTAAGTGCTCACCTCGTCCACTTTTTCTCATAAAGCTGACTTCACAGACATAACCCGGCTTGTGCACTTCGAACAGACTACCCCTTGCCCCCATAACTGTGACCATCGCGCACACGGCACACGAAAGTTGGAGGAGTAGCCCACAAACATTTCAAGTTAAAAAAAATGAAGGAAGTGCCCACTAGCACATGACTTTAAGGTAGTGAAACTGTATGCAACCTTCACAACCATCACGATGGTTTAGGTCCACGATTGCAGTCGAGTTGCTTCTTCATTGCTGCCGCAATGACCTTTATTCCATCATTGCTGATATAAGTGTGAGCTTCTTTGAAGTCTTTCTCGTTCCAAGCAGGTGTTGCCACGATTACAGGAAACACTAGAGGGCTTTTGTTTTTTGCTTTTGCCACTCTTTTTTCGGCCAATCCCCCTAAGCGGGTAGCTTGTCTTGACAAACGTCCGCCGGTTATGCTGGGTGATCCTCGCAAGGCACGCACACACGAGCACTTGGCATTTTCTTGTTTCTTTCTTAATTTTTTTTTTATTGCTGGCCGGTCACTGCAAGGCACGCACTCGCGCGCTCGACATTTTCTTGGTATTTTTAACTGCGGACACCAAACTTAACCGATTTGCTGGAAGCTTCAACGTTAAAAATACGATCATGCGGATCTCACAGCGTGTTTTCTACAGCAAGAGGCCGATGGCCATCCCATAACAAGTTACGAGCCATCATAACCTGACACCCAACCAACTTGCGAGCCGAGCAGATGACACCACATTATGCATGCCGCAACGGAATGCATTACGTCTTGGTAGCTAAAGATGCCAACATGACGCAAAAGTATCTGCAAACCAATGCGAAAGTGACATCCCATGAGGTACACTGTTTCGTTGACCTTCTAGAGACTCCACACTTGGCATGCCTTCAGACATTCCAACGTACTATTTGAGCGTGTGGGGCCTTTTCTTTCGGAAAAACCAAGCCAAGAAAATGGTTACGCTTCTGGGGCCAGAAAAGCTTTGTTTCAAATCAAACTGAATACAGTAAACCCTGGAGGTAACAAACCTCTCTATAACGAACTCCTGGATTTAACAAAGTTTTTCAATTCCCCATATCCAGCCCCATTGAAACCCATGTGTTCGCGACCTCTATGCAACGAAGGCATTGCGACGGTAAAACCTTGATGTAGTGAACTCACTATGCTTTTTTTTTTTGCACATTTACCAAAAAAAATCGGCTGGAGAAACATACTAATTTAGCGAATTTCCCCCTCACCCCGAACTGCCGTGCGTTTCCACGTGCATGACTGCTATCTGTGCTGTCAGTTCATCGGCGATAATTTCTGCTGGCAGAAAATGAAAAGTTTTTGTCTTTCCAAGACAAGTTCCCAATTTTAAATGCTGCCTCCGCCGGCGAGAAAGAACGTGGCCACCCAGTACAGTATCCCAGCCAGTACAACTCTCACCAATTGTGAGTTCGGAAAAGAGCATCAAGTTCACAAAGAGGAGTCCTTTCAGCCTAAGTTTGGTCCTTCAAACGCGCTAAGACACTTGAAAGCGCCAAAAGCGAAAGTGATACTTAAGTTGCGTCTGTGAATACGGGGGTAAAGGACCTCGCTCATTTGGAGTGTCGTGCAGTGACTAAGCTCGTGGGAAAGCAGCAGACAGAAATCGCACAGTCTGTCACTGTTAAATAAATTCTTGAAAGGCGAGTTCACCGTCACTGATGTCTGGCATTTTGGTTTCGTTCCTAGTTTATTCACGCGAGCCTAAACTCGAAACCTGCACGCAAAGAAAACCTGCATGTAATGAAGAATTGCGATTTTTTGTCAGCTTCGTTATATCCAGGTTTAACTGTAGGAAGGAGAGTCGGGACAGGCGTGTTCTCTGCTTACCGGATGCCGCGAAGGAGCCCGCCCTTTCCTGCAGCTTGGGCAGAGGGTTTTCCCGCAGCCCGTACTTGGCTCTCCGCCACTGCCTGTGCCACGTGTACACCGCGGAGTCCCTGGGGTTGGACCCTCCGTGCACGGCGGGACTCTGGCCACCGGCCTCCGCCGCCAGCAGGGTCTTGTTGTGGTGGATGGCCTAGAAGGGGTCGGGGTGGTGTCAGCACTGCCACTGCTGGAGCCACTAACAGAGTACCTCCCTGTAAGCAACGCAGAAAACTCTAGCCTCCTCAGATAACGAAGCCAACGTTCTAACATAACGACACTAAAACCCAGCCTCGTACAAAGCGAACCAAATAGCAATTACAATGCAAGCAAAAGAACAACAACTAGACTATTACGTACAGTTCAGCACAAAAATAGACAGAGACTAGGAAAGGCACAACACAAGAGCATGTTGACTCGTTTCTTGTCCCTGTCTTAGGTCGTGCCCTTTTTGTTGTGTCTTTTCTAGTCCCTGTCTTGTGTTGTTGTCTCTTGGGTCGTGTCTTTTCTAGTCCCTGTCAATTTTTGCGCTGAACTGTACACAATGGAATACCAACAAGGCCAGTCACTGAAGTTACTAAAACAAATAGACTGTTGAAGGGGCACTGAAGGACGCTCTATAGAACTAATTATTGCAGCTGCATTGTGTGAACCAAAACAATCTTTACTTATATATTCGATGGTAGTCTAAACCCCTACTTTCTTGCATGGGTAAGAAAGAAGAAAACATTAAACACCATTCGTGGCCACCTAAAATACCCTGCAGCGAATTGTAATAATGCTCGGACGCAGTTGTTTAAAAAATTTCCCGCGTTTTGCGTTCACCACTGCTTTTTTGTTAGTTCATGCATAGTTAGTTAAACTTGCCGACAAATTGTTCAATTTTTAATTGCATGTGTGTCGAAACACGCAATGTCACCAAATCCACAAGGACAAATGTGCAAGCAAAACAAAACTTTCAAACACCGTTTTCTTTGAGAAAAAAAAATGCATTTAACTTTTTGGAAAAAACTCATACAGGAGTAAGATAACTAGAATACCTTTATAACTCTCTTAATCATTGTTGTAATCCAGGACAAGGCTGCTCTGAATTTCTTCAGCTGTTCCTATTTAGCGATGCTTTAGTTTATTCTTTGCCCCAAATTTTTTCCATTTCATCCTTCCATAGAGTTCATTGTTCTCCCCTGCTTCTAATATATGTCCAGCCCAAGCCCACACCTTCCCTTTTATTTTGGCTGTGATGCCTTCCACCAAAGTTTGTTTCCTTCATAGTCTAACAAGTAAAACGCCATCCATGGTCCCCTGTGCAAGTCAAGAAGTCCCATTATTACCCCTGTCACACGGCAAACCTCACGTCATTTAAAGTGAATGACATTAGCTGCAAATGATATGCAATCTGGCCATGCTGGTCTACAGGGCAAAATAAATTCCACTTGGTAATGATAACAGTGGCTATTAGGAAACTTGCACAATTGCAAGGCTCTAATGTTAATACACCTTTTAATCTTCACGAACTTAATGAAATAACTTTTCCAATAAAAAATGTTTAGCTCCTTTTTGGGTTCCTCCTTTTTAAGTTTAGCTCCTTTTTAGACACTCACATCACAAACTGAAACAAGCAAGCAACAAATGTGTATCTCAGTAGCGGCAGACATGGCGGAGCTTTGCAAAGGTGGTGTTCCTTTTTTTTATTATTATAAACACGACACAGGGGAAAATATAGTTTTACTGATACATGTTTTAAGCACAGCACCCCACAGTTTATTGCAAAACTTCCTTGTTTACTTACAGACCATTACTATCGAGGCTATGCTCATTTAGTTCAGAAGCTGCTGCAAATGTGTTCCCTGAATTCATTCAATCACCAAATGCCATTAGCGTTACTGTCATTCAGTACTATCATGTAGAGCCAAACTAATGGCATTCACAGCTAATGTCATTCACTCTAAATGTCATTATATTTGCCGTGCGACAGGGGTACAACCCATGGAGGAAAGGAAACTTAGAACTCTGAGGCCCCGGAGGCTACCGGCGCATTGGAAGAAGCGTGGAGGAAGTCGCATAGTTTTTTCATGCTCACAGGCGGCCACTAGCAACAGCCACGACAGCCGACCCACCAAGGTGCTACATCACTGCTCGGCCCAGCCAGTAACCAATGGTCGGTACGCGGAGAAGCAGACAGTAGTGGGTTGATTGATTGATTGATGGTAGGGTTTAACGCGCCGATGCACTGCAGGCGATAACGCGCGCCGTAGTGGAGGGCTCCAGATTAATTTCAACCACCTGGCCATCTTTAACGTGCGCCGAAATCTCGTACACACGGGCGTTCTTGCTTTTCGCCGCCATCAGAAAAGCGGCCGCCGTGGTCGGGAATCGGACCCGCGACCTCGTGCTCAGCAGACAGTAGTGGGGCGAGCGAAAGTGGCGCATGTGCGCAAAATACAAGCAAACAAGGAAGACTTCCGAAAATGGCACAGCAGCTTTACGAAGCACGACGTCAATGCTTCTCCTAACTTAGCTTTTCTTTCCTCCGTGGGAAACAATGGCCTCGTATCAGCTCTTTTTGATGCAAATGTTGACGAAAGACGATAGTTGACTGGAGGCGCTGCCAAGTAAATGCCTCCATTCTCTTTCCCGCTCACCTCTCATGCTGTTCCTCTCCTGCCTCGTTCCTCCCAAGATAACACGCTTGAGTTCGCTCAAGTCAATTTAAATTTACCGCGTTCCACTCCTCCACGTCGGGTGCCTCAATGTCAGCGCTGCCGTAGGGCAGAGACGCGCGGGAATCGAGGCACCCTACTTCAACGTTTGTAGAACCGCGTGGCCCTACTCCGCGAGCGTTCCAAGCGGAACGTGGAAACTATCTAGTGGAACCTTTCGTTGCTGTTGCCGTATAATTTCTTAAATTCCGCCAGGAGTGCGGGCAACAGCAGGTGACGGCTTTCTGCAGTTGATGTAGTACTTCATTTGGTATCGTAAAAACCAAGCAGCCATTAATTTTTTTAATAAAAGAAAACTGCAAATATCACTTAGGTATTGATTTTCTGCCTTATGTTTGCGTAATGTCTTGTTCTTGTTCAACAATGTTGACAAGTATGAACATTGCCATTGCACTTGGACGTTCGGATCTGGCTGTGGGTATATAAGAGTATTGCGCAGCTTGTGTTTCCCTTTGGCCGGGTGACTGAATCGAGTCACAGAAAGACAGACAGACGAAAATTTCTGCGTTTAAGCAGCCCAAGAAAGACTACCGTCTTTAAGGGGGCAGTTGGGTCTTTGGAGCCGAAAAACTGTAAAAAAAAACGTTTTCGGGAAAATGGCATTTTCAGCCTCCACGGCCATTTTTCTATCAGTCTGTAAATTTCCTCATCAAAAGGCGCCATATTTTGTTGTTATTATATTATAATAGCATTTTAAAGTGCACTCTACAGCTCAGTTACCGCAGAATTCGATGGTGAAACGGCCCTTTTCTTGCAATGCAAAGCTAGCATTTCGTCCTCCGATATCTCGGCACCCAGAGCAGGTACAACTACAACTCTTTTTGCTTCTGATACCGAAATGTGTGGAGAATACAATGTTGGAAACAAATTTTTCAAATGGAGGCTTTGGAAAATAATTATTGTGTTCAAGTGGCACCACCTGCGATCCATTTCTGGCACAGCGGCAAAGTTCACTGTGTTGTGAAACAACCAAAAATAGCTTAATCAAAAAAGTTCTTCCTATGTTGTATTCTTTAGTCATTTGTCTGCCTAGCCACGTGGTAATTGCCATTCTGTATGGAGTGGTTATTTTGTAACTGCGACCCAAAATAATGGCAATTAATCATTAATTAACTCAAAATATAATCAACTTACAAAAAATCGAATGGCAGACGTGAAATCAGCACAAAAAACTCTATAATGCAGTGCAGTTTAATTAAAATTGGTTGGTAAATAAAAAAATAGCTCTAAGACCAGTCTGCCCCCTTAATAACCTAATATTAAATAATTAGGTTAATTTTCTGTCCCTTTAATAAAGGGACAGAAAAACGTGGAAATAACGTTGCCTCTATTCTAGCTGCTTTTCCGGGTAACGCTCAAAGCATAGCTGACGATTTCAACAACTTTTTTTCCCCGAGTTTCTGCTGTTGCAAGGCCAGATGCGCAGAGCTGCACGCTATCAAACAGTTTGTTGCAATCTGCTTATCTGCCTTTCATCACAGAACAAGAGCTTCAGTCACTTTTAGCTAGCATCCACCCTAACAAACGCCCAGGCATAGATAAAATTTCGATTTAGGAACTGCGCCGGAATTTCGACGTCATAAAAAATGTGCTGCTGTCACTTTTGAACAACATTATTGCTACGTGCAACATACCAACTGGTATGCAAGCAGCGACAGTTACTCCTCTTCACAAAGGTGGGGATCGTAGCAAAATAGAAAACTATAGGCCGATATCTATTCTATCTTGCCTCGCCAAGATACTCGAAAAATACCTGTTTCAAATTACAGTCTAATCCCGCTACAACGAAGTCCGCTTCAACGAAATTTCCGCTTCAACGAAATATTTCCAAGTCCCCGTCAGCTAGCCATAGAAGTCAATGCAACGAAGTCCTCGCCACTACGAACGATTTGTCTGGCTTGCTTTCGCTTCAACGAAATTTTTGATGATTTGGGCTGGGTGTGAACAATTATTTTACAATAAAATAAGCATAGCGCCAGCTATCTGTGTCTTTTTATCCATTCAGGACACTTAGTTTCACCGAAAACATGCGCGGTGCGCCCCCACAGTGCGCCCACACCGTTATGTTTTTTTTTACCAGCTCTTCAGGTGCTGGTAAAAGAAAAACAGATAACAATTGGTATGTTTGTTATCTGACTAAACACGACGTTACTGCGCATCACTCTTTTTTCTAAACATTGTATTATGCTGCCAATGATTGGGAAATATACCGTGCTATTTTTATTGCCCTTCCGTGCTGTGTTGGGGCAGATTTCGCTTCAACGAATTTTCGCTTCAACGAAATTTTTTGCACGTCCCGTCAGTTTCATTGTAGCGGGATTCGACTGTATGACAGACTTTTTACACACTCACAATGTTATTTCACCTCACCAATATGGGTTTGTTCCAGGAAGAGGCACTCAAACTCTGCTCGAAAACGTTTCCGACTGGTTAAATATATACCTTTCGAGCATAACCAAGTTGCCTGTGCTCTGTTTTTAGATATAAAAAAAGCTTTTGACAGTGTACCCCACAGTCTTCTGTTATGTAAACTTTCCTTGCTTGGATTTAGAGGACCATTCTTGCAGTTGCTTCAAAATTTCTTGCATGGCCGGCGTCAATGTGTCTCCCTAGGAGAGTCTCGTAGCAGCTTTTCACCGATCAAATCTGGAGTACCTCAAGGTTCGATACTAAGCCCCCTGCTCTTTAATATTTTTGTTAATGATCTTTGTAATGCAGTTTCCACTCCATTATTTCAATACGCTGATGACACTTTGATAGTTTCCTACGCTTCACACGTTCATCAGGCCATCGCATCGTTGCAGACTGCAGCAACTCATGCAATGGACTGGTTCGCTACTAATTTAATTACGGTTAATACTATTAAAACGCAGCTTGTGTGCTTCCACAATCCGTTAAAAAATGTAGTGCTTAATGACCCCTTAATTTTGCATACGTCTTCATGTTCTACTTGTGCGTGCAAACCGGTGAAGTATGTTTCATCTGTAAAATATCTCGGAGTAATTTTTGACAATGACCTGACATGGAACTCTCATCTAGCATACGTCTGTAAAAAGCTGCGCGCGCTTTCGTGTATTATGTACAACTTGCGTTACTTTATGCTGTTATCAGTGCGGAAGATTGTTTTGCATGCGCTGGGCTACAGTGTTCTTCGTTACGGCATTACAGTGTACGGTCACTGCGCAGCTCGATGGCAACAGAGGCTGAATTCCATTCTAAGCTCCCTTAAAAAATGTAGCCTATAATGTATACCTCCCCGGAAGTGCAAATATTTTCACAGAGTTCAATTGCCCAATTTTACTATGTTGTTAATGAAAACAATAGTGTTAAAACATTTTTGGACGAGTGACTACAAAGAAAAATACATTCTTACGGGTAGCCTTAGACCAAGAGATCTGTATCGGGTACCACGGTGTCTTACAAGGTATGGTAGAGTAATGCGGCGCTACTATGTTCCGTCGTCCTTCAATAAATTGCCACCCAGTGTACTTGAAGCGAGCAGTCGTTGTAAGCTGAAAAATCACCTTCATGCATTTTGCTGTGAAGTTGCCCAACTCTGCTTGCTGCTGATGCCCACCTCTGTTGGCTTGTGTGCTCAGTTTCCCGTCACTCTGTGGAAGAGTGCAGCCTGTAACGATTTTACAGTTCACAATGTTTTGTATTCGAACTCAGGTTTATATTGTATCATCTTGAATAGCCTATTCTGTTACTCTTATGTTCGGCTATGTGCATGGATTTCCACTGCCAGCCAGGCGGTGCCCTTCAAGCCTACTGTGGCTTTGGCAGGCCTGTGACTTCGTACAGTTTTCCTGTTCCGTGTAATAAAAGTATTATTATTATTATTATTATCTGTCTACTACCGTCGCCATCACCGCCACCCCACCCGTCAGACAAACGCGTATCCACCTCACCTGGGCTGGAGTCATGCCCGACTCAAAGTAGCCCTCAAAGCGGGCGCGGGCCTCCGCGGTGGGACGCAAGGACCGGGGCGCGTCCGGACACCCGACGGGGTGGTTGTGCTCCCGAATGAGCCGGATGACGGCCGGCAGGGGGGGGTCCTGGCGCAAGAAGCGGTCATTCCTCCGCGACGCAAAGGTCACCATCTTGACCTTGATGTCCAGTCGTGCGGGGCAGGACGGCTGCAGCCCCTTCCTGGTCTTGTTCCGGTGGCTCAGGTGGCAGTCCCACACCTTGTGGTACACCATCCTGGAAGATAGCGGACGCGGAGGGGTTTGGGTGGATCCCCGTAACTAGAGTTGGTCTCAATGCATCACGGACGTCCAATTACTTGCTCCATCCAAGCTCCTTGTGGTCGTGGTGTTATTAGGTAACTAGTGGCTCCAGCAGCCAGCCCATGCTGTGGCATTGCACTGACATTGCCGAGAATGATACAGTAAAAGCTCATTAATTCGAACTCAATTAATTAGAACTTACATTAATTCAAATGACGCCCTCGCACAGCTTTGTATATTTTCAATGGGGGAAAACTTCCAATAATTCAAATGCGTCGGTATCCACAACGGTTAATTCGAACTGGGATTCCCCTGGCTTCCACCGCTCTTCCAAGAAGAAGACGACCCAGAAGTCGGCCCAAAAGTAAAAGTAATCGGCCGATTACTTCCAATTTTGATTGCCTCGACTCTGCCATGTAAATATAAATGCATTTTCGAGCACAAAAGCGTCATTCTTTCCACATTATGGCTCGCTTCTCACATGAATGCATGTCGGTGCCTGTTTCTGTGCTGTATCACTGGCTTGATTAATTAAGGGGGGACACTGGTCTTGAGGACCGAAAATTTGCCAAAAAATCAATTTTCTGTATTAACTTTATTTGCAGTCTACAGGTCCCACAGAATGTGCCTGCAAAATATCATAGCTGTATCATAAGTATTCGCAAAGCTGTCGCCCTTTGACGTCACCTAAATGACCATTTTTTGCCTATGTTTGCAAACTTCGTGCCCTGTTTTCTCAGAACCAATTTTTTTCCCACATGGTCAGCTGTTGGGTACAATATCTTGGGATGTACTGGTTCAATTTACATCATTTTTGCTGCATTCGAAAGCTTCACAACAGTACAGAATTTCTTTTTGGTGGCACGAGACTTTATGCAGTTAGTTTTACAAAAACACTGTAAATTGATGACCTGACATTTACAAATTTTACAGCATTTGCAGATACCATGCTAAAATTACTGCAGTGGCATGTTGCACTCCCTGGTCCTTCTAGAGAACAAAGGGATAAAAGCTATTTGAGTATTTCATAGGTACATAATGAAAAAATTGCCCGAAACTGAGTGACATAACAGGTTGCACAACTCTAAACTTACACCCCATAAACGAAAACTGACTGCATATTTGTGCTCAGGATGTTGAAATACACTCAATGTGTAAATCTCAAGCACATAGGTTAACAAATAACAGTGTCCCCCCCTTAATTTCATTTCGCTGTTTGAGCTCCACTAACATTACTTACGAAATCACCTGCGAAAACCGTGTAGTAACGCCTGATTGGCTATAACGAGTCCAGAGGTGGCTTTTTTGTGTTCTGCCCACACAGTGTGGCGCTATGCCCATTCATTCTAGTGGCCGCCCGCTAATTCGAACTCCACTTAATTCGAACAATTTCATGCTCCCCTTCAAGTCCAAATTAACGAGCGTTTACTGTATCACCCATTGCACTGCTGGCATCCCATCCTGCCACGGAGTATCAACGATAACGCAACGAGCACTTGGCCAGGGTTAAGCTAGCAGCATCTGTCGCGACAAAAGAAACCGCGTAGCCACCGCAATCGGAATTTCAATGCATGGCCACAGAATGAATTCTTGCTGCCACCCTCTCCTCGCGTTCTTTCAAGTCCACCTTTAAAAAAATCCACGCAGACAGTGGCAGAGGCTCAAGAAAAGCCACTCACTGATCTAAAAAACCTGATCCGCCTGTAATTTTTCAAGTCCTTCACGTCACCTTTCTTATGGATTTACGTCTTCTAAGATTCCAGAATCTTTTAAGATGATAGGTGTAACTTTACAGGAGCACTGACACGAAAATTTTATGTTACACTTTTATTGCTTTTATCAATGCTTAATGGCCTGGAGAACCTCAAATAGCATTTCAAATACTTCAGCGCGCAATAGTTAATTACACGGAACGGCCGGAAAATCGTTTGTTTCAAATTCCCGCGCTTTCATCCCGAACGGCGCATATGACAGACTCCCTGCCTGACCTCACTGCTTTGTGCGGACATCACTGGCGCCCGCTTGAGAGGGTGTTGCGCCCGCTCGCCACTCGTGGGGCCGGGCGCATGAGGTGACGTCACGAGCTTTTGACGAGCGCTGCCGCGTCACTTCTTTTAGCTCTCCTGGAGTGATGTCATGCTGATGTCTATTTGCTGAGTGCCGCTCCGCGCGCTGCTCCGTCGGCGCGATAAATGAGATCCAATTAAACTATGTTCTTCGCGTCGCAGGCCACTCATATTTCACCCAGGGTATTCTGTTGAGTGAAGGAAGCGAACTGTACAATAATATTACTGCCAAAAAATTGGTGTCAGTGCTCCTTTAAGGGAGAAGAAGAGAGCGGAGTGGGTCAGGGAACAAACGCACATTAAGGACATATTAGTAGAAATTAAGAAGGGCTTGGGCAGGGCATGTAATGAAAAGGCAAGTTAACCGTTGGTCACTAAGGATAACAGAGTGTATCCCTAGAGAAGGCAAGCATGGCAGGGGGTGGCAGAAAGTGAGATGGGCAGATGAGATCATGGAGTTTGCGGGGATAAATTGGTCGCAGTTAGCACAGGACCGGAATAAGTGGAGTGGAGATCCATTAGAGAGTGCACCAACTAAGCTGAAATTGAGTGTATTGGTAGCACTGTTATCTCCCAGTAGTTTTTACAGGCACAAAAAATAGTCACCAATCCCCGCAGGATATTGGAGTTTTTCTTGCGCAAAGAAAGGCAAAATATCAAGATGTACATTGCTTTTGAGGTTAAAAGGGGCCACGCAGACAAAACGCAAGTTTGGTTCATTCGAAAGATCACCTCGTTAGCATCATGGTGACACCACTTTTAACGCACACTTCTCTCAAATAAGCCATATAATTTGGAAAAAAGGGAATGGCCATGCGACCCACTAGCTCATTTCCCGCAACAGAACCTACGATGTCATACCAGCCAGCTCTGCGATTGGCTGAGGCCAGCAAAAGCAAATTAGGCAGGGCTTATAAGCTTGCTGAAAGAGGTGTTTGCGCTTAAATGTAATGCCTATTCATTTTACGGCAGTAAGAATGTTGGGGTAAACAATGAAAGTTACGAAAATACCAATACCGATATGCACTGCCGTTGGTATTGGGCGCACTACACTTGTTTTAGCTGCCCCACAGCAGTCCTCCGCTTTGAACTTGTCATACACCGCACTGGTTGACTGGCATAAGCGATGTCTTACGTGGCCCCGTTTGTCGCGCATACCCCAAGTTTCACGAAACGACTACTTTCTGCAGTAACAAAAGCAAGCCAGGTGGTAATACAGTCAAAAACGAAGCAACAGTGGGAAACGGTTTGCGGCTGAGTGTGGCAGCGCTGTCTGGGAGGACTGACGGCAAGCAAGGCTGTAGAGCCGAATGATGTACTGGAAGTTAGTTCGTTTGAATACCCTCCCTTGTGACCTTTGTGCAGATGTCACGAAAACACACGATTTGGCGGCAGAAGAAAAACTTTAACCTAAATTGATTAATATCTCAGTGAATACGGCATCGTTCGCTGCCAGACAAGCGCTCGGGGCACTAAAAAACACGAAATCTTTCGAATAGAACAAACTTATACTTTGTCTGCATGGCCTCTTTAATGTAATCTTGAATTCACAGCGCAAGCAAGAAACGAGGACGATAGGGAGCACGAGCTGGGTGCGAGCCTATCTTCAGTAGTACCGCAATATTGTGTAGAAATAAGCATAAACTGACGAGAGAAATTATTCAGGCTCATAAGATAGCAAAAAGGGAAGAAAAGTGTGTAAGTGTCCCTTCTGTCGCGCTATCACCAGAAGAAATCAACTATCTAGACGGTTTGTAAGCACATGGTGGTAGTGATTTCGTGGCGGAATTATGTTTTATTTTCACATGTTATGTGTCGATTTCTTTGTTGCCTTGATTTCTGTTGTATTTATATGCCAGACGTCACAGCAATAAACTTCAGTTGTTAGTCAGTGCCTGTGTGTCGTGCTCCTTATCATCCTCGTTTGTTGATTGTGGTGTGATGTGAATTCAAGATTATGGAACACCAACTCGCCCAAGCATCAACTTTAACCAGTTATACCTCCTTAATGTGTTTTCATGGTTTAATGACCACTGCAAGTGTGTCTCGCTACACCAGTGTTCATTCTGCCTGCAAAACCTTCCGGTAAACCTGGTAAAAGTACACTACAATGAAAAGTGAAAAGTGTGTGCCGAACAGCAGCTGGCCCTCACTCCAAAAAGTTTGGTAAGCAGTTTGATTACGGTACTACTATTCAACAGAACTGAACATTTATTCTAGCCTCTCACTGTAGTTAAGGAGTAGCAATAGAGGCAGCATCACAATCCCACTACACACTTAAATTCCGCTCTCCGTTCAGAATGGTAGTCCACATGACGTCACAACCTAATCTCAGACAAGTACCACAACCCCATTCTGTCAGGGCAAAATAGTGTATGCAAAAGAATGATGTGGAAGTCTGGCCAAAGCCGCTCCAGCACCACCACCTTCCTTCCATGCCCGCACCTTGCCCCAAAAATCATTGCGCACAAAACCCCCGCAGCTTTCTTCTACACAAGTGATAGAATCGCAGGCACCTGGCACACACCTATACTCCAGTAACTGTTCTCTCGGGACAGCATTGATTTTGCAATCGCCTCCTAAACCTGCTCCTATCCACTGAGTTTTTTGGTGCACACAAGACCAGTCGGCGTTTTCAATGTTTGTAATTGAGCCATATGCAGTACGCTGGCTACTTCCACTGGACTCGGCAGCCCTGCTTACCGTCACCAGTCAAGATATGCGTGTGTGTCCGCGCGAATTTACGATCAGGCCCTTACAAACCTAGTGCACATGCTGTTAACGAAATTGACGATCCACGACGTGCACGACTCGTCGCCGTACTTCTTGAACCATTCCTCCGCGTCTTCAGCAGTGTAGAGGTTCGCCCGCAGTATCTTCATGTCCGGTGTAGATCCGTCGGTGTCCTCGACGATCACGTTGCCTACCGCCGCAGAAGACATCGATTCGCCGTGCGAGCGGCGGTCGCCTACAGAGCTACAGAAACGCAAACGAGCACCGACGAATCACGCTTTCAAAGCGCTGCTGTGGGGCCGTGACTTCACCTTCGACGATGCATGGGCACAAGCGCCTCCCGAACGTCTTTTACAACCAACCGTAACATGGAAGCAAAACACACGCCGTTCCAGGACATCCGCGGGAACACACACAGATGAAAACTTCGAGCCGTGTGGGCAAAGAGCTGGTGTCCACGGCACTGCTTACAATTACACGTCGAATTCTGGCCGCGTCGTAATGCTAGCAATAATGTTTCACGCTTAGGTGACTGCACATCACTCTAATTTTGCATATTTTGCCGCCGCAGCCGTGGTAGCCTCCATTACAACTTCACCAGCGGAGGGGAGGGGAGATCATGGGGGAGGGGGAAATCGGAGTCGGCCCTAATCGATTGTATTTTTGAAATAACTAGCAGCAACTTGAAAGCTAATATTTTTATGAGTAAAAAAAGTTCCGAATTCTTCACGCTTATTCGTTACTGATGCAACCATAAAAGTCTATAGGTCTCTTCGATTTGGCCTGCACTTTCTGCATGAGTTCAGGATGAGTTCAGCCAGTTCAGCGCAGGCGCCGCCACTGCAGAACCGGTCCTGCACTTTTGTCGTCTGCTTCTGCACCTCCTCCCTGGGAGGTGCAGGGAAAGCGTGAACTCATCCTGCACTCTCTGCACCGTCGGTAAATCGAAGAGAAAAGTGCAGGCGCCGCGCGCTGCACTCGAAAATCGAAGAGAAGAGTGCTGCACTACCTGAATGAGTGCAGCGAGTGCAGTAAAATCGAAGAGACCTTATCTTAGTGAAAGCGCGCGACTTTCAATTTCATCGAAATGAAAACGGGTGCTTCTTCGCGTGCAGGGGCTCCACGTGAAATACTTCACGATGAACTGCAGCCCCAACAGCCCCTCCAAAGACCGCAAGAGCGGCTAATAAAGCTTTGCCTTGAAATGACCGCAGCGCATTCGATATGCGACTGCACTCACCTTCCACAGCTTTCCGTCAGAGCGCGCTCATCTCGAGATCTCGAGCGAGTCGGCCGCGTAGACGCAGGACAACCGTCTACGTGTTCTTTAGCGCCACAAACATTTGTCCCGTTTCGAACGTGCGGTCATACATTCGGCAAGAAGTTTAGCCCAGAACGTTACCGGAAAATTTAGGTTTGACTTTCGAGGTGAAGACAAAATACAGTTAGGGTCATTTTGTCCTGCTACCAACGACACCAATTTTATCGGAAATTTCAAACAAATTATCGAGCTATTAATGAAGACAAGAAGCAGTGGCGATTTCTGTATGGATACACAGAATCTTAATTGCTGGCGCGGTTGGCGGCCGCTGCAGCCGCCGACCTAGCTAAATCACCGCCAAGAAACATATGACTGCGATTGTATACCTCTTCAATCGTATCACTGAATGCCAACGTGCAATATTGGCTATGTTTTATGGAAGCCAACCGTATATGGTTTAGGGTTGGCCAACGTTACGTCGTTCCTGACAATATTACGTCACTGTAGTGTGGAAAAATGTCAAAATTTGGCTATAGTAATTCTTGCGTTTGTTTTTATCTTTCGTGGCTGTAACGGAGTTGAATGTGTTACCAAAGGCTAGTTACTTCATATTGAGCAAGGTTGTATTTTGTCTTTACGGCCCCCGCCACGGTGGCAAAGTGGCTATATATATAAGGCGCTGTGGTGTTGAACGCCGGGACCCGGCCGCGGGTTCGATTCCCGGCCGCGGCGGCCGCATTTCTGATTGAGGCCTCGAAAAGCAAAAACGTCCGTGTGTGCGAGATTTCGGCGCACGTTAAAGATCCCGAAGTGGTCGAAATTAATCCGGAGCCCTCCACTACGGCGCGCCTCATCGCCTCTGTTGCGTAGGGGCGTTAACCAATATATGGTCCCTTTAAAGGGTGCTCCTCAGCATGCCAAGTTGCATTGCAGTGAAGCTACGACACAAAATGGAGTCAACGGTTGCAAGTAGGGTAGTGTTCTCAGAAAAAAAAATTAGCAGTAGCTTAGCTCGGCTATGTCAGGATATACGCATAGCCTGAGTTAAGATTCAGTTGGTTATTCTTAGCTTTCCTGGTTGCCTAAGATTAGCTTGATCATCATGCTCAATATGCTGTTTCAATGACACACGTACACGGTATACGCATTATGTGACACATGTATATTTATCAAGCGGCTCCGGCGCAGCGTCGCCAATCGCCCCAGAGCTAAGCTGGTTCCACAGGCGTACGCCGTGGTGTTACTGCGACGCACGAGCCACCGGTTCTACGTACACCCGGCCACCCCTCGTATGATCATCAAGTGGACCGGGCTGCCACGTGCAGCACTTGCACAGCACGGCTCTCCAGGAGCAACGCGAAACTGCTCAACCTCGGCCAGTGTAACTCACGCTACAAAAAAAAAAAAAAAAAAAAGGAAAGGAAACTCTGCGTTACACAGCTAATGTACTGAAACGTTTTGTTCACGAATACCACAATTAAACGTTCACTCTTGTTGCGCAGGTGTAGACTGCGATTGCGGGTGGTGGTGTCGAATCACTGCCCGTTCCGCAGCAGTGTCCCCAGTCACTTTTTTACGAAAGTTCGGTAAAGGTGCCGTGGTCTGGTAAACGAAGCTTGTGTGGTAGGTAAGGTTGCATGTATTTTTGTCATGCCTGCAAACAAGAACTCCCGTCTCCACATGCCTCTGGAGCGCGAGGCATTGGAGAACGAACGTCCCGGCGTGTGCAATTAGCACGCGGTCATTATACCAGAGTCGCGGGCCATTAAAAACATGGCTTGAATCTCTAACTTGTACGGCTCATCACTTGGATATGCATCTTCAGTAGATTTTTTAATAATAGGCACCATTCGGAAGATAAAAAAACCAAAATAAAAATGCGTGTATGTGTCCGGCAACTCTCAAGAGCAATAAAATTTGCTCATGCCTTTCACCTAAGCTCTGCGTCCCATTAACGTCGTGCGCTAAAAAAACCATCCATAGAGTGGAATGACCCAGGATTTTTTTTACGAATCAGCGTTGTTCTTTTTCAGGCAAAGCTAGCATATCGTTGCTGTCACGTTCCTCCTCTAAATCTTAAATAAAGGAACCCTTGGTCAGCTGCTACCAGTGGCGTAGCCAGATTTATTTGGAAAGTGTTACACGCCGCCAACAAAATAAGAAAAATAAAAAATAGAGAGTATACCCAGGCGAAAATATTTTTTTTTCCAGCCAGAAATTTCTTCTAGCTAGAAATTCTATAGGCAGAATTTCTAGCTTGAAATTCAGTTTCTAGCTTGATTGAGATTTTCTTCCGGCTGGCAGCTGGCATTTGTCAGTCCAGCTGGAAGAAAAAAAAAACTGCAAGCTGGAAATAATCGTCTTTAGCTAGACTAAGAATTTTTCTTAAAGGAGTACTGACACGAAATTTCAAAGCTGAGATAACTATGTAAAACGCTTCCTTTTTATCAGGAGATATCTCCAAGCAAGTTTCAACAGCAACCGTTCAGCGAAACATATTTAAAAGCCATTTTAATCTTCGCCCGCACGAGAAAGCCCAGAGCAGGCCGACGTGACATCATCTGCTACGTGCCCCAAACTGCCGACGTCGGCACGTCGGGGCTCCCGTGACGAAGCCGACGCGCTGGCTGTGGTTGGCGCGCTCTGCTCGGGCGTGTGTACACGTCATGGTTTTGGGACTGACGTCATGCTGCCCGGGCCTGTGGGGACGGCGAAAACCTCGGCCGGTCTGGGCGCGCGCGTGCGCTCGCTCGCGCGCGCTTCCAGAGAGGCAGCGATACGGCAAGAATGGTGACGTCATGTTATACATGCTGTCATGGCGGCCGCTCGGCGTTTTTCAGTCGAAACCGAAACTGGCACGAATAAACGACGCCGTAAATGAATGTTTACGCTGCGCTCGACCGTCTAATCTGTCATTCTATGATTAGTGGGCTGGTAGGCACGCATAGCAGCGAAAAAAACGTAACATAAAAATTTTGTGTCAGTACTCCTTTATCGTTCCAACTATATATAAAATATATAGTCACAAATGAAGCTGGAAATTATAATGTCTTGCTGGAATGGCTTTCATTTAATTTCTCGGTTGTACATGAGCAATATATGTCATTTTTCTGCACGTATAAATTCCTGGGGCATTCTGACACCGAAACGCTTACGCCCCTGGTTCAGTACGTGGGCGCGAAAGCGTTCATGATCGATTCGTGCTGGTAGTGCGTGCAGGAATAGAGCGATGTGGAAAACTAACCTAAGCCGCTCAAAATGTTGACATACTCAAAATCCATGAGGACGAATTAATCTTTCGATCGGTCAGAATTAAGGGCATTGCGACAACGTCGCCGCGTCTCCTACCAACTTTCACCAGAACCTTTATATCTTGCTCCGTGACCAGAACAACCATCGGGTCACATGACAAAATCTCTTGCTTGTTTGGCGGAGACTGAAGCTTTCGAACCATTAGACTCAGTTCTTGAATAGGACGCCCTGGCATCTTTACGGAAAATGGGTGTGTTTTAACTTTCCCGATCACAGAACACCATCACTTGTCCTCGAAATGCTGCTTTGAAAACAATGGTCGCCGCTTGGATGCAATTGCAAATGTCGACGAAAAGCACTTGTCCTCGAAATGCTGCTTTGAAAACAATGGTCGCCTCTTTGATTGCTTGGATGCAAATTGCAAATGTCGACGAAAAACAATAATCTTCTGCAATCCGTGCATAGAGGAAAGAAAAGGTTCCATGAATCCGTGGATTGATTGACTGATTGCGTAACAACACAGTTTTAAAATATCTGGAATTGGTGGGCCCGACTAACGTTTACAAACGTTGCGCCCGTCTGGAATGAGGAAGCAGCAGTTTGATGGGGTACAGAAGAGCTTTGAACAGTACCAAGTCCGGATAAACGGCAAAGTTCCCGCCCCGGCGGCCGCAAGACTCACCAACGTGCGACTTTTCTGCAAGTTATTTATGCAAGCCCGAATGCTGCGGAAAGGGTTGTTTGTCCTTGTGTGCCTTACCAATGCAAGATATTGAACTCGTGTCAACCCTGCTGTCGGTCACCCGATTGAAAACAGAGACAAGCAAAACTCGACTGTAAAAAAAAAAAAAAAAGGAAAATGAAGAAAGGCTTAATGGCGCCGTCCTTTAATCGCTTCAGGGGGCAACAACTTCATGAGATCCTCCATTAAAGCTTCCGGTTGCTTCTCGCGGTAGAGTGAACTAGTTATCTCTATGACTAGTTCACTCTATCGCGGGCGTGGACGTGTTTACGTTTCGAAATCACCCGAGCCACTGGTCGGAGTATCCTGAAAGAATTAGCCGCCACCGTGAAAACAGTACGATGTCATCGCCTCGCGATGCGTTATTATACTCGTCGCGTCGCTCTACTAGCCATCGCCACCGCGGCAGTTTTTGCCCTCCTGTTTTTGGTCAAGCGCAGCATCCGCACGGACCGTCTGTCCGCCTCCGCGCGGAATTGGTGGGCCGGCGACATCGTGGACTTCGGCAGTGCGGACAACGTGACGGGCTTCAAGCACGTCATTGTGCCCAACGTCGTGCACTTCGTGCGCCTCGGTAACGCGTCGCTGACGTTCGTCGAAGCCGTGTGCATCCGCGCAGCGTGGATCCAGCAGCGGCCCGTGTCGCTGGTGGTCCACTGCGACAGCTGCGACGAGTCGACCCGGTCGAGTCCGCACTGGCCGCTCGTGTCCGCCATCCCCGGCCTGAGGCTGGAGACGATCAAGAGGCCCCGGTACGTGTTCGGCAAGCGGCTCAGCTCCATCTACCACGCGTCCGACATAGCGCGGCTGCGGATACTGCGCAAGTACGGAGGCATCTTCCTCGACGGCGACTCGTACCTCGTCCGCTCCCTTGACCCTTTCCGGCACTTCGAGATGGCTGTGGGCTGGTACCCGAATCAGGCTCTCGGCACGCAGGTGAGAATGCGGTGCCTCTTTGCGCAGAGGTGTACCGGTGCATAAAGATCTCGTCATAAGCGTCACAGTTGGGGACATTTGCGCGGTATGTGCTTGGGAACCAGGCGCGGCTGAGGTCGATGGGGAATAGTTCACCGGCAGGCGCCTCGCAGGCGTCGTGAATCCATCCCCCCCCCTCCCCCCCCTTTCCTCCTCCCGCGACTCCGTTACGTTGCTGTGGCGTAGTGGCACCTTTTAGAAAAACTTCATGGCAAACCAACCTGGAAGTGTTGGCGCAGTGAAGCACTATGCTTGCAGTTGAGAGGTACTCAAAAGGTATTTAATCTAAACAGAGGACTGATGACGGTATTCTTTTTTTTTTTGTGCCACAAGGGCTAACTACATAAAATAATTTTTGTGATGCAGCAACCTAATGCAACGGAATAAGAATCACTGCCACCTGTCTTGTCGTTCGCCAATTCAGCCACGTTGCTGCGAGTGCTTCTCTGGTCAACTTGCGCTGTTTCCCTTTAGAGGATGCTGCAGTTCCATGCACACACATAAACAGGAGTTGCATGTCTGGTGGATTTGGCGAGGACACTTTTCTGATGGAGGCGAAGAGCAAAAACGCGCGTGTGTACGAGATTTCAGCGCACATTAAAGATCTCCAAATGGTCAAAATTAATCTGGAGCCCTCTACTACGGTGAGCGTTATTGCCTGCATTGTGTTGACACGTTAAGCTATACCATCAGAAATCTGCATCGGCGAGGACACGCACGTTTTTCTTTGTCCCACGCATGTCCATTCAAAGTCGATCGTATCAGTCAATGCTCAACATCTCACAATACCGCTTCATCACAGCAGCATGAAAGCAGTGGTCTCGTCCTGTGTGCCTCACCTTTGTTAGTCCCTGTTTCTTGCTGCCCTGTAGTATTAAAACAGTGGTCGCAATTCTGACCAGGGCTCCACAGAGCAAATGAAAGCAAGCAGAACATGCACTGGCCATGGACATTGCTATGAGTAAACCACATAGGCCACACAGTGCTTACTTCTATAGGCCCTTGCTCCTACCATTTCTTGGTGACCAGGGAAGTTTTTGTCTGGCTTGAATTGAACAACGCTGCAAAAGTCAGTGACAGAGGTGGCTGAGCGACAACCCAATCTAGTTGCTTGTCGCTCTCACTGGTTGCATCGCGTACCAAATTCTCCGTGTGGTTATGCCTTTAGAGCGCTGCTGAGTTGAATATGCAAGATTACAGTTAGGGGAACTACACAGGTTCACCTACACCAGGTGTCGCATGTCTTCACTCGCAAAGAAGGACACGACAAACAGAGGAAGGCTGAACAACGCTTATTTATCTCTCGTGAGGCGAACCCCCAAACAAATAAAACAGCAAACAATGAACAAAATGGCACAAACTAAATAAAAGAAACTTGTTACCCAAAATGACTAAATAACCCTGAAGCAAACAAAGTTGCCATTTGCTAAAGCCTGTATGAAGTGATAAGGCGAAGGTTTTTAACTACAAGTGCCAGTCATTGCAGTTATAACTACAGTCATAACTACAGCGCCAGTCACTGGCACTGGCATGTCCAAGATGTGGCATGAATGTGACGAGTTAGTGGCACCGTAGTGAAGTTGTGATGGGTTGCAGCCGGAAGAGTTCTCGTACTTGTGGAAGTCGGACCTGGACGGCTATTCTGGGGGTGGCTGTAGACTGCAGAAGGCACCAGCAGAACCCCGAGTGCCACCATGAGGGCTGTCAAAGCGACATTGACGGTGTGATGGCGCAGCGCAAAGACAGTCAACTGTTGCCGCTGGGGCCCACAAGTTGCCGGAGCGACACGAAGGCTATAAATGATGTGCCGTCAATTTGCTCCCTCCCAAACTTGCATTGCGACATCGATGCCCTGGTCACCCCTGGCTTGCTTCTCCATGACGTTAGCACCTCCTCGTGCTGCTCCTTCCTGCTGCATGTCTCCACTGTGGGTGTCCTGCTCCAATTCCTATCTCTGGTCAGCGGGCATTTTATGATTGAGTGCTCTTGACATCGCCTAATGCGTCCCTCCTCTATTCAATGCTGCTGTCCATTTTTCAGCAGTGCACTCCTTGATTGGGCTCCTTCATGGGGTGAAGCTTGTTCTTCCTCTTCGGCACTCGTCTTTGTACCAGGGTTGCTTTTTGTCCACCATCCTCTTCGGGGATAGCCCCGAATAGTGACACTAGCCAGCAAACTGGTGCACTGCCTCACCAGCCTAGGTCTCGGCTGCTGTGAAGTGGTATCTGGCCCGAACCTTTTAAAATTCGATGACAAAGCCCGTGGCTTTTGTTTCAATGTGGGTTTTGGTATAGAACACTGGACTTCAGTTATACGGGTTTTACTGGGTTTGTTATAACATAGGAAGAGATAGCGAATACAAGCGACTTATCATGATGTTTGTGCCCTGTTGGCCACTTCACTTTCTCTTCTCTTCCAAGTAGTCGCTTGTATTCGTTATCGCTTTCTACGTTATAACAAACCCAATTATCCCAGTATAGCCAAAGTCTAGTGTTCTATACCAGAACACACAACGAAACAGTTTTGAGTTCGCAGCAGTCGTATACCGGAACAAGGCAGGGGTCAGAGCTAAATGCTGCGTAGCAAAAAGTGCTAAGAATCCTCCAGTTTGATCAACCCGCTTCCAGAATTTCAACCTGGACAACGTTTAGGAATAGAACTCTGCCGAGGGATGGCAGCTCGTGTGTACTATTAGATGAGCATTTGGCTATAGGCAGGGTTAATATCATTATGCTCAGCAATAGTAAGTGGGCTGGAGCACCTCTGAATGTATTTGATTTTCAGCATACCTGACTTTATTCTCATGTATGTTGGAGAGAATGCTTGCAGTATAAGTAACGAGTTTGCAGCAGTTGAAATCATGCTTAAAGGGGCCATGCAGACAAAACACAAGTTTGGTTCATTGGAAAGATTGCCCAGTTAGAATGATACTGAAACCACTTTTAACGTAAACTTTACTCAAGTAAGATATATAATTAGGGAAAAAAAAGAATGGCCATGCGACCCACTGGCTCATTTCCTGCAATAGAACTTATGACGGCATATGCACAGTTATGCAGTTGGCTGAGGCTGTCAAAAGTGAACACAAGTTACACAGGGCTCATAAGCTTGCAGAACGAGATAGTGTCGCTTAAATGTAATGCTTATTCATTTTATAGCAGTAAGAATTGTGGGGTAAACAATGGAAGTTATGAAAGTATACGTAAAGTTATAAAAGTATACAAAAGTATACATTGGTACTGTGTGCACTATACTGGTTATAGCTGCACAGCAGTACGGTGCTTTGTGGTTGTCTCACACGACACTGGACGACTGGCGTAAGCGACATTGTCTTATGTGACTCTGTTTGCCGAACGTACCCGATGTTTTTTGAAACGATTACTACCTACCATAACAAAAACAAATACTGTCGAAAACAAAGGAAAGGTAAACAGCGGTGTGGAGCAGTATGGTGGCGCCATCTAGGATGACTGGCAGTAAACAAGGCTCCGCAGTCTGCTGCAGACTGAACGGATCACTTGAATTTCGCTTGAAGATCCTCTCTTGTGGCGACATGCAGACGTCATGAAATACGATTTGGTGGAAGAATAAAAATTTTAACCTAAATTCTTTAATTTCTCAGTGAATAAAGCATCACTTGCTGCTGGAAAAGTGCTGATGGCACTATAAAACAACAAATCTTTTGAATAAAACAAACTTGTATTTTGCCTGTATCTTGCACACCAAAGTTCGCCGTCGCCTCGTGCCAGCAACCTTTCTGGGCATTTAAGAATGCAACCTATTCTTGCAGAAAAAAGACCTTATGGGTCACGCTACTGAACATTTTCTTGGTGGAAAATGTTCAGTAGCATGAGAAAAAAAAACATGTTCATATTCAGTAGCAATTCAGAAAAAAAACATGTTTGTTAGGAAATTTGTTTCGATAAATCTGACGAGTAAGACTGCTGCCCGTGCCATGTACCAGAAGGGCAGTGAAGCTGGTTTTCTTCATTAGGGCCTGTCTTCTTTTCACCTTCTGTGTTGGTACTGACACTTCTAGCTACACTTCCCTCTTTTCCTTTTGCAGCCCCTGGCATTTGTGTCTCATTTCTTTCGCCTTCTTGACAAGTTTTGTGGTGTTTACGACCGACAGAATTGTTTCTTTGCTTCTTATAACCGTGTGACCGCTTTTGGCTTGAAAGCTACAGTTTTGAGTAAATAATTTTCGTTGAATGACAAAAACAAAAAAAGGAAATCTAGAGGCATGCAGTAGAGTCCTATGTGTGAAGAGTAGGGGGTCAGCGAATGTTTTAAACTTTCGATTATTGGAGCGAATAACACAGCATTCAATTCAACTACGAATTGAACAGCGCTTTTATAAAATTTTGACTAAATTTTTAAAGTATTTTGAAGTTTGAAAACATGCACTGGTGTTTACTGCTAGCAGCGATGGGCTTTGCCGCACTGCTCTGGTGACGTGCGGCCAAGCGACAAGAGGAGGTGCTTTCGGGGCGCACCTCTTATCTCTCTGACTCGGTTCAAAAATATCCGTCTCTTCGATTTGAAAATATTTGCTTCGATTTGTAGTGATTCAAATAAAATAGTTACCTGCATTGAAACAAAGAACCGCTATTTGCGCACTTGTAGCACACAAAAGGGTACAACATTAATTTCTGATGCTGATTCAGGACAGTATACCGTCTCGGAAGGGGAACTTGGTAATGTTTCCTCGACCGTTCCTACGTTGGGCTCACTAGGCATCTGGGCGACCTCTGGTAAAGGCATGGGGTGTTATAAACTACAGGCACGGTAACTTGCATAACCTCACCAATGGCATCCTGATCTGGGCAGGCATCAATTGCATTCGAAGGCCTGGGAAAAGAAGGCCCTGCATTTCTTACTTCCCAAGCTTTATGCAAAGCAATCTTGGTGCTATCATGAACCACCTGATTCTTCTGGCATCTGCCGCACCCGTGCGTGGGGCTGGTGTTCATCTCCTGGTCCTTTTTTATGAAGGAGTGCTGGGTACCTGGGAAACATTGAAGAAACAGCATGCAGCTGTAGTCATGGAAGTTTCAGGCCCTTGCTGTAATCACTGTTCAGGAACTGAAGGCTGCTAATTTTACTGCGGTCACTCGGAATTCATGGCTTTTTCCCGGGGCCTGGAACTTTTGTAAAACTTGCGCCACAACAGAATGTCACATGCGTGCATTAGCTACGAGAAATACGCAACATTAGGGAGCTGTTCAGCTTAGTTGAAATTTGTTTAATGAAAAAGCTTTCCATCTACATTCCAAGATGTCCTCTTCAGTCACAGCTGGCCTACCAAAATTACAAGAAACTCATGAAACAAAACTCTCTTTGCCATGCGGGTGCTGGTCTTGGACAGCGAGACATAAACTTTCACACAAGATAATAGATTGATTGATTGATTGATTGATCGTGGGCTTTAACGCGCCGACGCAAAGCAGGCGATGAGGCACGCCGTCGTGGAGGCCTCCGGATTAATTTTGGCCACCTGGGGATCTTTAATGTGCGCCGAAATCTCGAGCATACGGGCGTTTTTGCTTTCCGCCTCCATCGGAAGAGCCGCCGCGGCAGCCGTAAATCGAGCCCGCGACCTCGTGCTCAGCAGCACAACGCCTTAGCCACTGAGCCACCGCAGCGGGTCACAAGATAATAGACTGCTGAAACTACGGTGCAAAAAATTCAGTTGACAGCATATGTACACAGGTGGGATGGCTAATCAACAAAGACTACTAGTTGCAACGACTCGGTAAACATAATAAAATAACAACAATGGCAGACCGAGCAGGTGTGCATATAGCAGATGAATAGCAGACAAGAAAGGGTGGCCAACTTTATAAGCGACAGCCAAATGCAGTACATGCCAGTGCAGCGGTGCTGGAGAGAACTGAAAAAAAAAAAAAAAAAAAAAGCCAAACAAGCAAAAATAAATTGCTGAACATGGGCAAGTCACCATCTATAAAGCCGCTCGTGGTAAAGAGATTTTGTTCTAGGGGAGGTATAAGTGAGTAGAGGTGTTTCAGATGCTCGAGGCTTCCACGCTGAACATCTTTTCAAAGGATCTTCACAAAAGTTATGGAGCATCTGCAGAGGAACAGCATAGGGGTGGGTTTGAAGCTAGACATGAGGGCGTGTGAAGTAATCTAAAAAGGCCATACAGAGGATCTGCCCCAAAACGTGAGTAATCAAATAATGAGAACGAATAGATGCGCATGATTCCCTTGGATTGCACTGTATACAGTGCTAGGTCTGAATGCAAGAAAGAAAGTGGGCGAAGCATCCTACCAGATGGCCCAAGTGAGTCTTTTGAAAGAGATGACATTAGCAACATCTTTCCTCTCATTCCACTCCTCATTGATCCCCCTTTGTCTTTGATGAAGGAGGATAATCGAAGTCATTACTCCACTTGCTGGCTAACATGCACAGCAGGTCATACCTAGGTGAATAAGCAGCATCTTTCATGACGACGGCAATGTGTCGTGATGTACATGCTCACCTATGAATGGACAAATGTTTGCTTAGAGCCCCGGCAGGCATCGTTACACTAAAACGACTCTTATACAGGGTCCCTTTCAAGCAACACTTTAGTGTGGCAAACAGCATACGTCACCTTTACCAATTGAAATGGGAGTGGATGCGTTCGGTGCTTCACTCGTGGCGTAGATACTTGGGCCTCACGATGCACCTTTAGAGAAAGGCTTGAAAGGACCCTGCAACACTTCCGGCAAACGCTTCCCCTCTTTTCTTTGTGCAAGGATCCACCACAAAAGCTATTATCGCAGCACAAAGCGGCACTGCGTTATTTGCTCGTCTTAGCAGATGAGCCTTGCAGTTCCTGCCTTGATTTTGTTGTGATTTCCTTCAAAGTGGCCATCAAATGCGCTATTTGCTGCACCCAGAAGGAAGACAGCCAATACTAGCGACATCACTCAAGCAACGTCATTCCACTACTCAAGCCAAGACCAGAGAAGAGAGAGAAATGTTTGTTTCGTGGGAGCAGAGGAGTAATTTTCGGCTGGAGTACTATGTGGCCCCTAGTAAAAGTAGATGCACTTGTAGAAGGCACTTGTTGACCAATGTCCTGAAAGCATTTGAGATTTAGAAAGAAGTTGAAAAAGCGTTGCACGGTACCAAAGTAGGGTGAGTGGTGCACGTAGTGAAAGGTCGGTGCACGTTAATGAATCCGGAGCCCTCCACTACGGCACGCCTCATCGCCTGCGTTGCGTTGGCACGTTAAACCCCACAATCAACCTAGTGAAAGGAAACTTAAGCATTCAGGATTTGGGAACATATTTAGGTTTAGGTCGTTTGAGTTCAAATAAAGTGAAAGCGGCAGTAGCCTGAGTAGCAGAACAGAGATGAATTGGACGAAAAATGAGGACATGCAGAGGCTGGTCGAATCAGATTTGAAAATTTGGCGGTAGACCTGCATCAGTTGATTGGTAAATCCATTTTGTTGCCTGTATTACCCTTTGGAAAGCCGTTCAAGGGCATCGGGTGCTCTTTCAAGGGGAGGGTAGACAATATGGCTCAAACATTCTCTTCTAAAGAAATTTCAGGGCGCAGTTTTCGTTGGCTTACTTTTTCTTAGTACAGCAAATTATGCACTTTTCCAGCTGTCTTAAAAAATACCTAAAGCCATTCCACTCAACGTGAAAGCTGACGGAAGTGCAGAGAAAGTGATTCACCATAATGGGCTGTGGCGTCATTATCTGCTCACTGCTACCACCCAATGCATTTCAAATTTCCCGCCTCCATAGTGCTCACGCACTCCGTGCCTGAAACAGTGCTAGCGGGAGTTTTGTTCTTTTTGTGCTTGCTTTTCCTCTCGCACGTGCCGGCGGTGCACTGCCACTTTTTTTTTCTCTTATTATCGCAAAATCCAACCCAATGAGCATTCCGAACTCAAATGAACGTGGGTGCGGCTGGTTAATTACGTGTATTTTGCGTCAAATGTACCTGCTGGTTTTTTGCGCTAAACAATGGGGCGATGTATGACAAGCGCCAGCGTTTCACGAGTTTTGAACAATTATGACTATTAAACCGTTAGGTTATCGAAACCTGTGCGGGATGCCCTACAATGGAACGCCGGGCTCTACTTGGGTCCGTTATCTCGTGGCACCGCCTGATTCCGGCAGTCGTTTGTCATCGACCGTTACAGCGAGCTACGACGACAAAGCGAGCCCCAAAAGTGCTGTGAACTTGAAAAAATAATTTTGTAAAAACATGGAGGCCCTAGGGCCTTCGTCTTCTTTGATAAGACCGCTTATATGGTGCTTGAAATATCTTCCGAGCAATGTATCTGTGTGTTGTAGTGAAGCCAACTTTAAAAAGCTCGCAATACCGCCGAGCAGCTGACGCATTTATCCGATATTGGCCAGTTGAAAAGAAGTTTCTGCAAATCTTTAAATTTCAAACTTATCTCCTTCAAGGTGACTTGGCACTCAATGTTCCTTTTTCTCCCGTGTCCCAGGTGCTGGTGGCCCACAAGAACGCCCGGTTCCTCAAGCTGTGGTACAACTCGTACCGGTACTACCGGGCCGAGCTCTGGTACTGGAACGCCGGCCGGCTGCCCACCGAGATGATCCTCGTGCCTCATCCGCACCTGGTCCACCGCGTGCCTTACGACTTTGGCGTGCACAACGTGGCGCACCTCCTGTACGGCGTCTGCAAGCCCGACTGGCGGCGCTACTTCGCCATCCACCTGCTGTTCCGCCACCGGGAATACCTCGTCGCCTCCGACACCTTCGGTCCGCTGACCGTTTCCAGTGTGGGTCGCTACAACCGGACTTTTGGCCAGATGGCCAGGCTGGCCCTGTTTGCAACCACGGGAATGGGCAACGGCACCGTGAGGGACCCCGAGTGGTTTTTGGAGAACGAACTTGAATACGTGACTGATGCGTGCTGATTTCGATATTTTTCTTTCTAAGATAGGTACAAGCCTGGTACTTTCAGTGCGATGCAGAAGGTTAATTAAATGTAATGATATGTAAAGTATTGACCCCGGATCCCAACCATGAAGCAGAGATAATTGGAAGGATAAGAATAGGGTGGAGTGCATTCGGCAGGCATTCTCAAATAATGAATGGCAGCCTACCATTGTCTCTGAAGAAGAAAGCTTATGACAGCTGCATGTTACCGGTGCTCACCTACGGGGCAGAAAGTTGGAGGCTCACTAAGAGGGTTCAACCTAAATTGAGGACATCTCAGCGGGCAGCGGAGTGGAAGATGATAGGTGTAACGTTAAGGGACAAGAAGAAAGCGGATTGGATCAGAGAACAAATGCGTGAATTAAGAACATATTAGTAGAAATTCAGAAGAAATGGGCGTGGGCAGAGCATGTAAGGCGAAGGCACGATAACCGTTGGTCATTAAGGGCAACAGAGTGGATCCCTAGAGAAGGCAAGCGCAGCAGGGGGTGGCAGAAAGTCAGGTGTGCAGATGAGATCAAGAAGTTTGCGGGAGTAAATTGGTCGCAGTTAGCACAGGACCGGGACTATTCGAGATCCATGAGAGAGGCCTTTGTCCTGCAGTGGGTGTAGATAGGCTGCTGCTGATGATGATGATGTTGATGACTGTTAAAATGACCTAACAGAGAAGTATGTACACTCACATGTACCCACGTCTACAGCCCATCACCTTATTGACACACGTGCGAGGAAGAAGATACAAGCAGCTCAACAAAACCGTATCTAAATCTGTTCTCTAGAAAAGTTAATTACTTCTCATGTGGTGCCACTTATGCAGGGCTGACACAACTGCCCCCATTTTTCTGTATGTAGAAGGCCTTTATGCCAGGATAAGATACATAAGTGATGTAACACTAGCTTGAACATGGCTTGATAGTGGGTCCCTCACTGCATCTATGGGTGCGATCTTCGATGTTCCTGGAGCCGAACGTTAACGCACCTGCCAGGTTGGCCAAGGTGTATGGGGTTGCGTGGAAAACGCGCGACCGCAAACAAAAATCAGTTGCTGCATGTCAGTGCTGTCATGTCCCTTTCTTTTCTCAAACGTCTGTGTCTTTTTGCACATACCTGCGATGAAGTGAAACCTGCTAGCCCAACTGTCGATTCTGTTAAATGGTTGTAGCTTGAGTGGAAACGCTTTCCATCAACCCTTGAAAATGAAGAGGGTTGTAAACACTGCCAAATTGCCTTACAAGATGAATATTTAGGCCACGTTTCAACTTTTTTCAGCTGATATACATACGGTTTTTAATAAAAAAAATTCCATTGTAGTGTGTTCTATTTTTTTCTTTCGTACCATAGTCTCTGCTGACTCACTCAAGCCGTCTAAGACCGCACATTGGCAAGTTCACAAGATGAAATTTAGCGGATTGCTAGCATGCTAGCAAAATGCGAAATTTGTGTGTTAAAGAACGAGAATTCAATATTGACCATAAAATGTGCAAAAATCAATTGATGGCTCCGACTGCGCTAAACGACAGTGCAATATATGCCTCTCTGATACCATTACTTGGTATTATCTCTGCCCATAAGAGACAAACAAACCTTCTAGACTTTTGCTGTGGAGTCAGATAATAGTATACGTAAGTTAAACAGCAGAATAAAGCTGCAATTCAGCGTCCCTGTGATTCAGTGGGATATACGAGAAGTGCTGCTGCAAGTGTGTGCGCTGAAAGCATATGGTCCCCCCCCCCCCCCCGCACTCTCCACCCCACACACACTTTTTTTTCATCATATGCTGTTGTCACTGACTCAAGCAAACGAACGCTGCTAGAATGCTTTCCTAAATTGTGTGAATTGGGCTGAAACAGAGATGTAAAACACTAATCTGTGATTTAATCATTTAAGATATACTGAAGTACAGCCCACATTAATTTCTTAACGGGCTTTGGTGCGCACCATTCAAAATCTCTTCATCAGACATTATTTTCAGTCTGTGGAAAAAGCCGTGGAAAAGTGCTAGTCGAACAAATTTAGCACCAGAGCTTTCCCTGACTGTTCATGCGATATTAGCTTGCAGGAAGGTGGGCGGAGCGATTTGATGACCCATGGTCACCCGCAGAAATTTATGCATGGGGGGGGGGGGGGGGGGGGGGGGGGGGGGAATGACCAAGGCGCGACAGGGCACGTAAATTTGACAAACAAAAACTATTCTATAGAAGGCTACTTCCGAACAAAACGTGCTGTCAGTTAGCGTGCGCTTTAATCCATTTCTCTAATCTTACCATAGAAAGTATGTACAGCTCTTTACAGATTCGACAGCTATTCGCGGAGGGGTTTAAAGTCGGTTTGGAGCAACCACAGAAACACCTAGCTCGCACCGGTTTAATTTTAACTTGAAATTTACACTCTTATTTGTGTACTGCTTTGTTCAGCAGTAGAGAAGAAAAAACCGCTCAGAATATTTCGTCAAACTGCAGAAATCCTGCAGCGGGGCAAATTTTTGCCAGGTTGGGCACACACTACGTGCATTGGAAACGAAACCGAAACGTAGTGTAAATTAAGTAACAAAGTTGTGTTCCGCCCACTGACGCAGATGAGATTAAGAAAAAAAGGCATGTTTTGTTTACTTGTGGCAGTAAAACAGCACCGTAACGGCTGATGGACAAACGCAGCTTCATGACACGCATGACTGCACATCAGAGATGCTTATGGCCGTACGAACGTACCATCAGCCATCCGATATCCAGCCGCAGCCGAAAAGTCGCGGCACTCGCTGTTCGCCTCGCAGCATCAAGTTCACGTGCCGGAGTTGTTTTGTCAACAGCGGATTTCATAATCCCAGTTTTAAGTTTGGTACGCAGTCTTCAGTGGGTTCTGCGTGGAGTCAACAACTGGACAAGCAAGCGGTAAACTCCAGCTGCCATTTGTCTCAGCAAACTTCATCGAGGCAGCATGTTGTCGCTCGACAAGGAGCGGCAACAGGTTAGATTAGGGGTCAGGTGAATGCCGCAGTAAGCGTTGACAGGCAGTTGTACTGAAGAACGCTTATCTTGAAACAGATTATTTTCCAATTTGACAAAAGCATGACAGCGCAAATTACACGTCGCAGCAGCGAGTGGTTACGTGCGTCTCGGCTTGGTGCGTTGACAGGCTGAAGAACGCTTGTCTTGAAACATTATTTTCCAGATTATTTTCCAATTTGACAAAAGCATGACAGCGCAAATTACACGTCGCAGCAGCGAGTGGTCACGTGCGTCTCGGCTTGGCGGTCGTAAGTGCTCTTTCCGCTGGACGCTACTCCGTACGGCGCATGATAGTTTTTTAAAGACGATAGTCTTTCTTGGGCTACTTAAACCCAGAAATTTTGGTCTGTCTGTCTGTCTGTCTGTGACTCGAGAGTCTGTCTGTCTGTGACTCGATTCAGCCACCCGGCCAAAGTAAAATTGATATTGCGCAATAGTCTTATATACTCACAGCCACATGTAAACGTGTGAGCCCGGTTTATATGTTCATACTTGTCAACTTTGTTGAACAAGAACAAGACATTACGCAAATATAAGACGGGAAATTAGTACACAAGGGATATTTACAGTGTTCCTTTATTAAAAAATTCATAGATGCTTGGCTTTTCGATAGCAAATGATATTCTACATCTACTGCAGAAAACCACCGCCTCCTGGCGGCATATGAAAAATCACGCGCCAACAGCAACGAAAGGTTCCACTAGCTAGGTTCCACGGTCTGCTTCGAACGCACGTGGAGCACGGCTACGCGGCTCTATAAACCTTCTAGTCGGCCGCCTCCATTCACGCGCGTCTCCGCCGTACTGCAGCGCTGGCATCGAGGAACCCGGCCTGTAGCAGGGGAACGCGGTAAATTCAAATCGCCTTGCGCAAACCTTTAGTGTGTTTACCTTGGAATGAGCGCGACGGTACAGGAACAGCACGAGAGGTGAGCGGGAAAGCAAAGGGGGGCATTTCTTTGGCAACTGTCTACAAAGACTATCGTCTTTTGACGACATTTGCAACGAAAGGAGCAGATACGCGGCCAATTTTTATTTTTCAAGCTTGATTACGCAGATCACGTGAGTCATCGTTGCTAGGGGCCACTAAATAAGCTACGCTTTTATTTGTACAAGAGCCCTTATTCAGTGATACTAGTAGCGCAGCAAAAATCAATCCACCCTGTTGCCGAACTCGGGAGGTGTTGAGTCGCAACCACGGCATTTGTTGGGCGTACAGTGGTGATCTCCCTAAGGGTGAACACGGGAGCGCGTGGCCGCCGGTACTATCAGAGCAGCCTACCGTGCTCAGCGCGAACCATCACGCATGCGCTGTGCGTGCCGAGCGAGACTATTCTTTCAGCACGCGCACAGCGTCATCGGAGCGTCTCTGCGTCGTCTGCTATGTTTATCGCGCGTGTAGCGGTGGATCTATCAGCCACTGTATGGATCAGTGGAAACTACAATCCAGATGAAAAATGTTTCCGTGTGAGTGGTAATTCGTTCATTACCTCCAATACAGTGGTTTCGGCACAGCAGCGTAACTCGCCCACATGTTTCAAACAGACTCAATACATCACGCAGATTTCAACAGCACTTTATTTTTGCAAGTGCTTACAAAAAGTCTTTTAAAGGGACACTGAAGTGATTTGTAAACATTGCGGGATTACTAGCGCAAATTGTAGTTCGGAGTCCGTAGGCATTGTTTCGACCACTCTGGCCGCGTTTACGCGAATTTATTTAGTAGAAAAATCAATTCGAAAATGCTGTCCTCCTCTCTTTACGCTCGCCCATTTTCTGTGGCGTTTTCGTGTGACGTCAGCAGGAGATGAGCTGGAAAATGGCTGCGCTACTGCACGGTTCGCCGACCAGCCGACCTACCGATCGAGTCAGTCGGCCCAGCGTTTCGTCCGCCGGCCGCCGACGGGTCGTCGCTATTCGCTCGCTCAATTGAAACTAAGCCACAACACCTTTGTGAATGAAAGAATGTGCCTTTCCTTACTTTGTTAGTTTGTACACTGTGTCAAACTCACAGTCCGGGTCGCTCCACACAAGCGCTGCACAAGTGCACATGCGACGCTTCGCTGACTTTTACGCTAGTAGGAAAATCTAAGGCCAATTGAAGGCGGGAGAAGAGTCAGCGAAGTCAATATAGGTACTAAGAAAATAAAATCACCTGAAACTTTTACCGTACAGCGCAAAACTAGGGAGCAGGAAGCACTTTTTTGCGCTGGGTAAACAAGCACAGCGGTCAGCAGCACGACCGCACATCTGCGAACGCTTTTCCGTCAAAGAAATGCAATTGCTAGACGTGAGATATTGAGGAAGTTTGGGGGACACTTACTGCAGGAGTGATATACAACAAATAGTCACATAAAGTACTTAAAATGCTTAAAATAAATAAAAGTGTAAACTGGTCATACATTATAAACCTTATATATCCAAGTCGGCCAGCGCCGGCTCGTAGCCTAGCGGTCTGAGGCGCTGGAATTTGTTTTGAAAGTCGCAAGTTCGAATCCCCGAGGGTACATGTATATTTTTTTTTGTAAGTTGATTTTTTCGTATGCGGCCGATGTTTTCTGAACTGAGTTCACCATTTTTGGGCCGTAACGTTCACTGCTCCACGAGCGAGATCGCAGAACGCGCGCATACTGACAATGACGCGCTAGCGGGTTCTCGTTGGCGTGCTGTTGCCACAAGCACCGACTGCTTGCGGGCAGTGGGCCCAGGCCTGAATCAGCACACCCTTGGCCTGGTGCGAACTAGCTTTTTACGAACAGACATGAGTGAGGCAAGCTCCGAATATGCGGGAAAAGCGCATGGCATTTGAGAGTCTGCGGTGACGCGGAGGACGTTCATCCACTGCGTAGGCCTCGTCTAGTGATTTCTACGATTCCAAGCCGCCCTGGGAGAGGCCGCGCTTCTGCCGACAACATGGCAGAAGCGCGGTACGGCGATAATTGAGAAATCGAGAATGCCCATCCAACAACGCCATCAGATGTCAAGCATGTTGTTTTACAGAACCGAAACCGAAACCGAAACTTTTGATTGCTAACCTTGGGCATCGTCCAATCACGGTGCCCCCCCCTCCTGACGTCACAGCCTTTAGTTGGTGCGGCCGCCGCAAACCGCGCATAGTAGTTTTTCTTCTTTCGCGCTTTGTAAAATAATTACCGATTTGTCAACCGGATAAACGATGAATAGTGTGTTAATTTGAGCCAGTCTACACAGTGCAAGCAAAAACGGGAGCTTGACAAATTCACTTCAGTGTCCCTTTAAATGCATATAGTAGCACGCAATTCAAGGCTTCGACGGTGGTCACTCAAAGGTGGCGCAGGCGCTACGACCTTCATTCAATATGCAGGAGAAAACTATCATCCTTTACATTTTTATATTTGGGCGTTTTCATGCAAGAATCCAGGCATCGCGGATCAAAACAAGCTACCATTAGCCGACGAGACGCAACACAGCAGACGACGAGCAGACGCTCCGACGACGGGATGTGCGTGCTGAAAGCGAAATATCACTCGGGACGCACAGCGCATGCGTGATGTTTCGCGCTGCGCACGGTAGGCTGCTCTGATAGTACCGGTAGCCACGCGCTCCTGTGTTCACCCTTAGCGAGATCACCACTGTACGAGTTAGAACCCTCGGCCAGCGCCTCATCCACCGTGACTTGCACTTCGCACAGCCCGGGTTGCTCTGGCGCACGCCGCAGCTTCGCTGCCACGGCTTCCTCATACGCTGCAGAAACAAAGCGTTATGTAATTCTGCCCTCATTCTCCCCGGGTTCGCGCTTGTTTAAGTTGGCAGGAAGGGAGATACCAAAAAGCTTTCCCGTTATAGAAAAAAAAAGTGCACGTTGCCAAGTACCGTGCGCGCTTTATTACACGGGGGAAATATTGCACCAAGCGCATTTGCTTCTAGAGTTTTATGACGTGTAGCATGAAGTGCAGGGGACTTGCGCTAGAAAGAGGCCACACAGGGGATGTCATCTTGCCAGTTCGGGCTCGGTTTGCATTAAAACACGCCCTGTATATATGAAGCCTACACTGGCTGACGCATAATTGGCACTTTACTGTACGCGGCTAGCATCATACTGCGGTTGGAACAATGTTGTCACGGACATTCGAAATATTTGTGTGTTCCGCACCACCTATTTGCACAAAGATTTTGTGCAAAAAATGCATTTGTGGCCTTTTATTTTTTAAATTATAGTCGTGAGAATACTTCGCTGCTTAATCGGGAATTAAATAGACCACATTTTACATTCGCCGGGTTAGCTTTTCTTGCTGGGTGTAGAATCGCTACCCCAGAAAATGCCTTCATCTCTGTAGGTGACCACAGATGCTTTTTTGCTGCAGCAGTGGAAAGATTGCCGTGGAAGACTTTCATAAGAGTTTGGTGATAGTGGCAATGTGGCGGGATGTTCTCACTACTTCCTCCTGTCTGCATGTGGGGAAAAAACACATTAACAGATCAAATTGGGCTTGCAGTATCTCCTCAGGCACTGTCTCAACAATGTTTGAAGGCACTTATACAGTCGAAGATGCATATATCGCACTCCAAGGGGATCGTGAAAAGGTTCGATATGTCGATAATTCGAAATGTAAAATAATTTTGTCCAGTCTAAAGCTTATCTGAAATCTCTGCACATCACAGAGCTCTTCGAAGTCGCGACAAGCGGTAACTTGCGGCGCAGCGTTTGACATATCGAATGTGCCCGTGATCAGGAGCTCGATACACGCGTACAACAGCGCTATATTTTTGCGTGGGATTTCCAAGGAGACATTCAGACTGTTCGATACAGACAATAATTCGATATATGCGTGTTCAGCATATCTGTGTTCGACTGTAAGAGGAAATTGAAGATGCCCCATGTGTCTTTAAAATTGCGGTCTCTGGTATGAGGTTTCTTGGCATCCTCCACTGGTCATAACATTCCATAATAAATTCAGTTCAGTTGCATGAGAAAGTCTGGAGTAAAGATTGCAGTGTGAAGATATTACCACAGTTGCCACCGCAGCATCATTTAGCTTGTGCCCCTAAAGGGATGCAACTTGGAATGTGGCTTTGTATGGGCTCAGGGCCTTAGCAAATCTGAACAGAAAATGTCTCTCACAGCAGCTTGAAGTAGAAGACACTTGGGCACTGCCTGCGTATAACCATTCTTGCAAGGGGAACACATTTTCGATTTTGTGATGTGTTCTCTGGTGCATAAGTGGTGTTCAGACTTGACGTTGGGCTGGCGTTTCGATGATAGGCTGAGCAGATAGATGCAAGTTCACTGCTCCTGCAATCTGAACTCGTCAACCCAGAGTGAAGTTCTTTTTTGTTTTTTGAGACATCTTTTCGTTCTCTTCTTTACATTATCTTTGGGCAACTTTTTGCTTTTAGTGCGGAATAATTTCTCCTCAACCCGAAATTAGCCCCCACAGGGTGAAATGGCACTTTCTTCTTTGCCTTTTTGTGTGCAGCACACAGGACGAGCCACCCTGTGCCAGAGTTCAGTTTTCAAGTGACGTCGACGCTTTCCCAGTGCTTCCAGGCCACATGCAACGGTGGCACCAATGGGACTTTGCAGCGCTGGCACGCTTTGGGCCGCAATGTAAGCTGTTACTTTTGTATTTTACCTCCTTTATTCTCCTTTCGTATTCCCCATGACGATTCACTTAATGCCTAAGAAGCTATTTTGGTGACCACTGCGTGTGCTGATGCGTGGGTGGAATGTCGCTTCTTTTGAGTTTGCTGGGTTGCGTGAGGAGGAATACACATTTGTTTGTGGTCAGCCTCGCATGTTCAGGAGGCCGTGAGCGTTCATTGAATCCAGGGCTCGCGTTACCAGGGCTTGTTTCAGCTTAGCTGGTCAACACAGACTCCCTCTGCCCGTGGGTTTTTTGAGCAGCAGACGAGATGGTGTGTTGTGACAGGTGGTGTGCAGTGTGGGCAGTTAGGTGAAAAGAGGGATCCTGGGGTGTGTGAGAGGACGGGGGGGGGGGGGTTGTGCAAGGTTTCGGTTGGCAGGCTGCAGAGTATGTGTGCTTGACAGCTTGGCAGTGAGGGATGTGGGGCAGGATATGTTCTGGTGTGCCTAGTGAGGGAGTATAGAGTTGTGAATAGGGTCAATGGGAGCGGGGGGTTCTGTGCCACTCAGGCTTTGTTGTGTTGAAGTTGGGGATGCCCGGAATTGAAGTTGGCGGGCAGTGGCATGTGCTGCATTGTTCAAAGGGCCTGTGGCCCAGAATGTGAGAATTTCGATGTCTTCTCCTTGGAAGATTTTGGAGGATGGGTAGAGCCTTGGGTGGTGCTAATCCAGCTTGGTATATAGGCAACGGGTGTATTAGAGTGTGACTTTTGTGTGGTATGGTTGATCGCAGTGGTGCAAGCTATGGCCATTGCCTCTGCAGGTTTAACAGATAGGTTTAACAAGTATGAAGTTGCTGTGCAATGTCTTCTTTTGCTGTGAGCACAGCTAGAGTTTTTGGGGTCTTAACGATTCTGTGTGATGTATAGAGGCCGGATTTTTTTTGGCATTAAAAAAGCACGTTTTAGGCGTCTAAAATCGGCAGGCAAAACTACGTTTTAGGCCTCCAACGTTGTCAATATAGGCATCAAACATTTTACATAAATGGAAATAATTTCTACCGACGACGTCTACAACGTGTATCTACGACAGGGAAACCAATAATGTTATTCTTTATGATGGCACACAGATGCCAACAGTTAAACGTACCCATTGAATTGTCCCATACAACTGCTGGACTACAACAATCCATTGGTCGAATTCTACAAGCACACTGCTCACATTCATGTTCAGTAGCCTCTCTCTCTTGCTCAAGCATCGCATATACAGAAAAAGACATAAAAAAGAATACCTGAGGGCTGTAAACACTGATTAAAAGAATGAAGGAATCTCGCACTAACACGTAAGACTTGAAGGTAGCGAAGCTATTTTCAACCTTCACGATCATCACGACGGTTTAATAAGCCCACGATTGTAGCTTATTTGCTTCTTCTTCGCTGCCGCAACGACCTTCACTGCATCACAGTTTCCTTCTTTTTTTTTTGGAAGTGGTAATCCTTTGACATCACCTTGGCATGGCGTACGCTATGATGACGTGTCCTTCTCGTTCTAGGAAGTTTGGCCAACATTACAGCGAATGCTTGGTTTCTTGTTTCGCCAATCTTGGCCAATCTCCCCAAGTGGGTCTGGTCGGCATTTTCTTGGTATTCTTAACTGCAGGAATGAAAAAAAAATTACGATTTGACAAACAGCTTCACCATCAAAAAGAGCTACTTATGTCTGCCTGACGCAATTTAAGTGTGACACAACAAAAACAGACACAAAGATAAAACTTGAGAGACGGCGATTTATGAAAACTTGACGTGCTCCTACATGAAACTGTTAAAGGGACTAAATATTCCACTTTCAACGAGCCCACTATACAACAAACGTTTATTGCTCCAAAAACGCCCTGCCAGCCTGAGCACTTGCTTGCGAGCAGGCCACCATGCCTGCTTTTTTGGGGCACCAGACCGGAAATAGACCTGTCCACGTTGCGGGGAAAAGGACGAAAGTCCCCGGCCTGTGACATATCGAAGGCCGCCGAACAGAACGCTGCACGCCGCCCCCCTCTCCGGGAGAGAGCGCGCAGCTTTCGTCGCGTTGTCTGCAGTTGTGTTGAGAGGGAACATTTATGCGCGATTTTTCATCGCGCGTAGTTTCGGTGATAGTGAACAGATTTTCAGAATTCTTGCGGGAGGAGATTGCTGGGACAATAGACTTTATCCCAAAATACATTCCGAGTAGTCGATGGTAAGTGTTGCAGGATCCCTTTAAGTACAACAGGTACAACTCTAGCAATTTTCTCATATACATTGATGTTATCCGAATTGCTCAGGCAAGACGTCCCAACATGGCCCAATAAATACATTTCAACGTGTGTTTAAAGAGAATTTTCAAACAGTGTAGAGCAGCCAAACTGTTTTTTGATGGAAAAGCGTGTCTTCGAGCCCGTCAGTGGTGTGAATGTTTAGCTGTAAGGAAATGCAGCTGTGCAGTGCTGTCTCGCCGTTGGCTTTTCAATACAGGAATAGGGACGTCACTGCTTTTGAAGCAACGTAGCATTGTACAGTTGGTTGTGGCCGGCTGTACGTTGCTTGAGGTGACAATGCAATAAATCATTGGCTGCATGCTGTGGGAACTTTAGCTTTGCCATGCAGACAAACTTCATGAAACGCTTCCATGTTCCAAATGTGTGTAGTGACCTGGACGATGCTCCAAGCATTGTGTTAGTCGTGCAGTGGTCTGGTGGGCTACTTTAAACTATTCAAGAAAGCGAGTTATTGCAAAGATACTAAGATTTAATGAAAAAGTGTGGAAAAGTGAACAAAAAGAAGGTAAAAAGGGAAGCAGAGTGTAAAGAGTGGCAACACGCAGATGACAGGATGGAGGAAGCGATAAGGGACAGTGGGAGTGACTGCCAAAGGAGACTGGCAGGTTATCATTGGCGGCAGCCAATGGCATTCTTCTGTAAAAGGGGGGTAACGCGGGCCAGTTGATACATAATGCTTAAAGAGAAAAACAGCGCTAAACACAGAAGAAAGGGGAGACTAGACACACACACAGCGCTGACTGCCAACTGAAGTTTTATTGAAAAGAAAGGAGGCTTTTGAACACTTTTTTTCAGAAGGAGATGTGGGGGCCAAGCCCCTGAAATCGGGGAGAGGAGGCGCTAGCAACGTCCTCCTCCTTGGTGGGGCGAGGGCTATCATCGCGCGCCTCCCTCCTCTCCCTACGAGGCAACGGGGGATGCGCGCAGGAGTCTCCCCGGAGAGAGACCGCCCTTGAAACGCACAGCGATCGCACGGTACGTAAATGCCTTTCGGCCACTTTTGGCCGTTTCTTGCATTGGCCGTTGTTTCCCACTTCCGTGGGTCACGGCACCCACCATGTCGATTTGCACATGCCTTGATTTGCGTCGGTGCGTTTATCTAGGATGTCCGGCGAGCCTCCGCGGGCATATTCCACTCGTTGGTGGGTTGCCCCCGCGTACGCGATGTGAGACGGCTTGCACCGTCTAGGGTCAGCGGACGAGCGCCGATGCTGCCTGGTCGAGTCCAGTGGCTTGAAATGTGTAGCGGCCACAGAGAGCCCCCTTCCCTTACGTCAGCGAGCGTTGCGGCCAGCCAACGCCGGCGGACGCTAACTGCTGCCCGACTACGGGCTGGGCACACGCTGACGGCTGTATGCCCCAGGGGCTAGGTGCGTAGTGCAGTGTAGTGTTTGTATCGTGGTTGTCCGCGTAATAAACCCCCGTACTATGGAAGGTATCGCTTCCCTGTGAAGTGACTGACAGCGTACACTCGTGGCGAGAGTCATGAACATATGCAAAAAATAGATATAACAGTACTGGCAGTTATGAAGTGAGATACCTAATCCCCTTGTCCATTTTAAATCCAACGAAGGACTGCCGATGCGATCTTTTCCCCTTTGGTGTATGACTGGTGCTTTGAATATCTTGCGTGCGTTGTTCTTAGTATCGCCTTAGTATGGCAACTTTCAACGGCCGGCATGCACCCACTGCACTTTGAACAGTGCGAAGCAAGGTGCCCGTGCCCTGTTTTAGGCAGTACGCGTGCTCCCTTAGGCGATCTTTGATGCACCGTCCTGTCTGGCCGACATAGGACCGGCCGCTTGACGGTTCGATTTCATACACCACACCTACGCTGCAGTTGGCGTAATGTTGGGCATGCTTTACATTGCAGCTGGCTTTTCATTCTCTGTTATTCACGGCACAGCACAGACTACCAAGCCAATTTGGTGCAGAAAAAACCGCTACAAGTGTTTTTTTTTTCTGCACCAAATAAGCTTGGTAGTCTGTGCCGTGCCGTGCCTGTACCCCCACTCGAGCGGCCGCTTTCTTAACCCTGAGCGACACCTGATGAGCATACGGGATAACGGCGGTTCCACAACGGGGTTCCTCAGGTTGGGATTTGCTCCCAGCACTCTTGCGGTTTTCTAACAGCCGCATTTCTGCGAGGCTACGAAGCAGCCCGTCAGGGTATCCAGCTGAGCACAGCCTCTGAACTTGGTTCTGAAGGCTGTGCCCAAGTCAAGTAGGTACATGACCCAGACAACGCATTTTTCATTGCAGACAGAGCAATGCCCCTTTTTACAGCTTTTGAGTGTGCAGAGGTAGAGGGCAGCATGCCCTTAACTTGACCGTGGGGAGTATTGCCAGCAAACGTGATCAGCTTGAAAGCTAAGCATACGATCAAGGAACCTCAACTCAGAGGTGGACAAGAGTTTCTCGGGTTATGTTGTACTGACCAAGTGTGGTGCTAAAAACTGAAAAAAAAAATGGCATTGGCACACTGGTGATACTGCTCAGATGGGGACACAAAGGTCGGTAGGAAATCATCGACATAGCGAATCATCGGCATTGCAGCATTGGAGGTTCACATCCAAGGTGCGGTCCAAGTTGGCCAACGAGATGTCGCTTAGAACTGGTGCCACGCAGAAACCAATACAAACACCAGTTTTTTGCTCGTAGCGATCACCATGCACTTAGACCCTTAGCAAATTGAGAAGCCTGCTTATGGTTGTACTACAAGAGTTCTGAAAAGGCACTGGCCCGTACCTGTCAATGGCCTCCTCGACAGCATCGATAAGGTCTTGTTGAGGCAGTGAATAGTAAAGGTCCTTTATGTCTACCTACAACGCTGTCACTTTCTGCGCTACCAGTGTCTCCAGGAACGTGGCGACTTCACGTGCAGACCTTATGAGGTAGGGGTTGTCGAAAGGTAGCAGGGACAGGGATGCCTGAAGGAATGCTCCCAATTGTCGCTGCCAAGTCCCCTCTTTCGGTTACGATAGCCCGGAACGAGCAGCCTTCTTTGTGGGTTTTCGCTGCGACGAAAATCTTGAGCGAAAGGCCCCCTCCTTTATGAACTCCGCCAAATGTGTGAGGCCGCCTTCCTTGCATCTTTATACTAGCCGGCCGGATACTGGCCTTGCCGAAGTGGCAGAGGTCACCCTGTCGTCGTAGCTCGAAGAGGGCAAGACGGCAAAACCACCCTCTTTGTCCGACAGGAACAGTCTGAAATTCTATCACGAAGGAGTTTCACCCCATGGGTAGGGTCCACCCTTCGCAGTGTACTCGTCGGCAGACCTTCCACTACCTCAAGGATGCATCGAGCAGATTCGTTCGCTGGAGGGAGCCCTTGCAGCTGCTGTCCGTACAAGTCCAAAGTTGGCAGTCAGCACTGCGTGTCTACTTTCCCCTTTGTACTGTCTTTAGCGCTGTTCCTCTCTTCAAGCTTTCTGCTGGTTGAGCCAGTTATTGCAAACACGCTTTAAGAAATTCAGAGTATTGACAACATGAAATAATAGCTGCTGTATTTGCAGGATATAGGTAAACTAATTCTTACTTGTGACCTTCGCTTTCTCCAAGCCAAATCGTCATCCGTAGTTTTTTAGTGACGATGTCTGGCAGCGCTTCCCTGAAGAGCATCACGGCTTCGTGTTACTCAACCCACCCAGCCTCGCAGTACCTGTGAAGGCATGAAAATGGGCGCGGCGAAAACTCGACGTGCTCCTTGAGAACATAGCAGAACATAGCGGTTTTTTTTTTCTTTCTTTTTTGAGGAGCTTCTGAAGTACAAACATGCGGATGTCGCTTACTTTAGACTCATCGTACAAGCAAAAATTTAGCGAATGCAAAGAGCATACACTGCTAAAGGATACGCTTCATGAATTGGGGCCTGCACTCCATGAAATGAACCACTCATGACAACGGCTCCATCATAGCCTTGACCTCTCGTACAATTAAGATCTAGAACGAGGTGAACAAGCTCAGTTTTTAGCGTTTTCGCTAGACCTGATGCACTGAGGTCTGTAACTGGAACAAAAGCGAGAAAATATTCTTTGATGTCTACCGTTTCATGCTCCACGTACCATACACACAGGGAGAACTGCTCCGTGTGCATGTTGTCAGCGGTGCCATCGGTGCCACTTGTTCACAGCTTGAACGAGTCCACCTTGTGTTTGCTTGCCGATTATCACAATCAACTCATTTTGAATCGTTGGGCTTGCGTAGAGGGCATTTCCTCCAAAATATTTTATGTGCTCGACAAGAGTCTGATCACCCTCCTCGTACTGTAGTGCAGCAATGCTTTAAAACATCCGTCAATTTTTGCAGTTTCTTCCAGTGTAAGCCTGCTGGCATCTCTGTCCTGAGTGCGATTTCTTGCGGACCTCCTCAAATAAGAACTGTTTTGATAATTGTCTGCAGTATTGCCTTGTTTTTTTTTTCTCATTCAATCTTCGCTTGCTTGTTCAGCTGAAGAGTGCTGTCCGTTCTTCCATGAGTCACTTCCAAAAATGACTGTGCCACATTTGTTGCATCTTTGTGGTACTCTCTTTTTGCTTGGTTTTCTAATCAAGTGTGCTTATCCTCTCCACATCGTAAAGGGTGAAGCGGCAAGGCTCTACGCAGTTTCATGAGAACCTTTGTCTCTTCTGGATTTCTTAGAAAATAGTACGCAGACCTTGCAGAAGGTGCCTTTTTGTACGTCTGAGTGTGGGCAAGCCATAGGAAACGCGGATGCCAGTTCAGCTGGAATTCTCGCCTTTTCCCGCCATTTGATACAGGAACCTCAGTCATGCCTACAAGAAGCTGTCCACGTGCTCTTGTAGACAGGTCTTTTGTGTACAGACATGTCTCGTCGATATGGACGCCTCCGTTCCCCAGAAAAATCGTCCATAATGTGAGGTGTCCATAATAAGGAATCAAGGTCAGAAACACAAGCGTTAAGGAACGCATGCTAAAGAGGTCTCACTTTTGAAGTGGGATATTTCTTTTTTCAGCTGAGCGAAAAGCTCGGTCCGTTCACGCTTAGCACCACCCAGTGCCTCCGCCGAACTGACCAGAGAAGCTAGCGTGCCAGCGAGAAGGTCGTGCTAGCTATCTTCATGGCTGGAGAATGACGGTGCGTGTCGTAGAAAAAGACCGCGATTTGTTCTTGCTTCCCTGCATCCACCATTTCGTTTGCGTGTAAAAGGAATTTCTGAACTTTTTTCCAGTGCCGCAGTATTTATTTCGACCGCAGTATTTATTTCGACAGTCGACTGCTTCTTGAGCGGTGGCAGCTCGCAAGTAGCAGATGACGCGCTGCCGCCTGATGACGCAATGCGCGCGACGAGAGTTGTACTCTCCCGCAATGCGCGTGCGCGCTGTTTCCGCGAAGCGCCGTTAGGATGCTCTAGTAGTAGCTCACGACACTCGCTCCCGTGTTCCCACTAAGTGTGGCCGCCATAGTACATACAGAGGTAAAATGGGCCCGACAAAGCCTACAGGTGGGCTCTCAGAGCTGCACAATAAGTCTCAGCACCCGAATGTGGCTGACAGACGTTCTTTCTTTGGTGGCAAAATGCATTCACACAAAACATTTACTTCAATCAGCCCCCCCCCTCCCCCCCTTACAGCAGTGCAGCTCAGATTCACGCAGTTTTTTTACCTAAAGATGGAAGGTTTGTAAACACCTGCAGCATTAACATACCCCGTGTCATCGATGCCGTGCATAATCGGCAGGTGGCTTGTCCCATCCAAGTCATTCTGATTTTTAAAACGCGTGGCCATTTTGTCTGCCACTGCACCGACCGTTTATGTGGCTGGTGACGTGGAGCGAGTTGGTGGTCCACCTCCTGAAAAGCAATGTGTAACACAGCTGTCAGTGCAGAAAGACATCGAGTGAACACGAGCATTGAAATGGCTCTGACACCCAGCACTGTGGGAAATAGAGACACGTGTATATGTTACCTTCAATGACCTCTCTTTCAATGACCTCAATGACCTCACTGTAGACCTCTCTTTGAAACTGCAGCAAACAATGGTTGCGGGTGTAAATGTGAAAGCTCCATTTTAATCTGCCAGGGCTGCTGTGCTGTTCTTCAGGCAGGCCTCCATGTATTGCAGTATGCTGTGGTTTTGTATTACTGCCCGTAAGCGGTCAGGGCTTGGGTGATGAAAGATTATTTGCCAGGGTTCTAAAGGTCCACATACAAGACGAGGTTCACTCAATCTGGCAATAGATTCTGGCTCACATTTCCTGCAGTGCACATTATGTTGGGTGTTTAACATGTGCGGTTATTAAAAAAATTTATACACAGTGATTGAAGTGAGGTTTATTTCTCAATGTCAAAGAACTTACAATAAGAAATTTACAAATGTGGTATGCTCAAGCGGGCTGTTTGAACAAAAATCGGGTACTACATGACGTTCACATCTTTGAGGAACGGCCTACATTATTTTGCATGAGAAGAAAACGTGCGTAAACGTTACAGTAAAAAAAAAAAAAGAACAACCTTTGCATTCACAAGGGGCCCCAAATGTAAATCTATCGATAGCGCATGAGGTTCAACGAAGTTGCGAATGTGTCACTTACCGGTCTTGAACTACTGCGCTTAATAACACGGGAATCCTCCCCCTTCCACTGCTGCTTCTTTAAATGATTCCAGCACTTCTTCGGCTGCGCCGCATCCCGTTTTCTAATGCCAAACACGGAGTTGAAGTCTTTTGCCACTTCTTCTCAACAAGTGGCTGTCGCCGCGACTGACGCCATGTCAATCTTCTCGCACTCTAAACGGCTCCTGCGCTGTCTTACCAGCATACCTCGGCAAAGTTGGCGCGGCTCACTCAAACTCACTCACAATTTTTTTTTTTAATCACCACTCACTCAAACTCAGACTCAATGCTGAGCAGCACATCTGCGCTCACTCAGACTCAAACTCACATTGAGCTCAAAACTCACAACTCACTCGGACTCAAAACTCAAAATGTACTCAGAACTCAAAATGTACTCAAACTCAAAATGTAATCAAAACTCGTTGATTTGATTGATTGATTGTAGGGTTTAACGCGCCGACGCAACGCAGGCGATGAGGCGCGCCATAGTGGAGGGCTCCGGATTAATTTTGACCACCCGGGGATCTTTAACGTGCGCCGAAATCTCGTACACACGGGCATTTTTGCTTTTCGCCTCCATCAGAAAAGCGACCACCGCGGCCGGGAAGCGAACCCGCGACGTCGTGCTCAGCAGCGCAACGCCTTAGCCACTGAGCCACCGCGGCGGGTTGTAATCAAAACTCAAAATGTACTCAAACTCAAAATGTACTCAAACTCAATTTGGACTCAAAACTCAAAATGTACTCAAAACTCAAAATGTACTCAAACTCAAAGTGTACTCAAACTCAAAATGGACTCAAAACTCAAAATCTACTCAAACTCAAAATGAACTCAAAACTCAAAATGGACTCAAAACTCAATGTACTCAAACTCAAAGTGAACTCAAACTCAAAATGGACTCAAAACTCGAAATGTACTCAAACTCGAAGTGAACTCAATACTCAAAATGTACTAAAACTTCAAAATGTACTCAAACTCAAAATGTACTCAAAACTCAAAATGTACTCAAAACTCAAAATGTACTCAAACTCAGAAATGGACTCAAAACTCAAAATGTACTCAAAACTCAAAATGAACTCAGAACTCAAAATGGGCTGAGAACTCAAAATGAATTCAGAACTCACATGGCCTCACAGAGATTGAGACAGTCAGAGAGTGAGAGTTTGAGAGTGTGAGATTGAGAGTGTGAGTGTGAGAGTGAGAGTGTGAGTGACAGTGTGAGAGTGAGAGTGTGAGTGACAGTGATAGTGTGTGAGTGAGAGTGTGAGTGAGAGTGTGAGTGTGACTGAGTGAGAGTGAGAGTGTGAGTGTGAATGTGACTGAGAGTGTGACTGAGAGTGTGAGTGTGAGTGACAGTGTGAGTGTGAGAGTGTGAGTGAGAGTGAGAGCGACAGTGAGAGTGTGAGTGAGAGTGAGAGTGGGAGTGAGAGCGAGAGTGAGAGTGTGAGTGAGAGTGTGAGTGTGAGAGAGTGTGACTGTGAGTGAGTGAGTGAGAGAGTGAGAGTGTGAGTGTGAGTGACAGCAGGGACACCCTAGCAGGGTCATACAAAATTCATACCAGTCAAACTAACGATGCCTCTCATGACTGTAACCAGGACGCATTATTTAGGTGTCCGACATGATTCCCCTAACTGGAACCTTCAATTTGACGCCCCACATGCTTCAGCGGCCTCACCTTGAATTTAACGCCATCTATGACTCATAATGACCATCTCATGATTCGAACTACGAAGCCTTTTTTTATTTGTACCACGTGATTCCCCTCGTCAAGACCGTAAATTTGATACCCTACACGCCCTAGCGGGGTCACTTCGAATTTTACCCCAATAAAGACTCGCCATGACAATCTAATGGTTATAACCAGGAAGCATTTTTGTATTTCTCCCACGTGATTCGGCTCATCAAGACCATTGATTTGATACCCATCACATCCTAGCGGAATCAATTTGAACGTTAAACCAATCAATGACTAACCATGGCTATCTCATGATATAGCCCTACCACATTTTTGTCCCACGTGATTTCCTTATCGGAAACTTCAATTTGATGCCCCGGACACCCAGTGGCATCATTGTGAATTTTAACCTAATTTATGACCCATTTTGACTATGTCATGATAATAATCAGGAAGCACGTGATTACCCTCATCGAGACCTTTAATTTGATACGCCCTAGCGTCATGAACCTGAATTTTAACCGACTCTTTGACTTACCATGACTACGTCATGATATATCCATATCTCATGTTCGTCCCGAATGATTCCCCACATCGAGACCTTGAATTTGATTCACCACATGCCCTCGCAGCGTCATTTTGAATTTTAACCCAATCTATGACTCATTATGACTGCCTGATGACTACAATCAGGAAGCATTTTTTTTTTATTTACCCCGCGTGATTCCGTTAATCCGGACCTTTCATTTGATACCTTACACGCCTTAGCCTCATCAGTTTCACTTTTCACCCAATCTAATGTGGTCATTATTCTGTCTTAAGGGGCACTGCCCAGTCAATTCAGCTAATTCATTTGAAACAGTAGAAAGGACAGCCCCCGCCTCCATTTCCCCCCGGCTCTCACCTCTTCCTTTGTGACCCCTAGTATATCAAGTCGTTAACAGTAGCAGGCGAACAACCAGCACGCCAGCGCCACCGTGTGCTTTCCCACCACCCTTTCCCACGCTCTTAGTGGATCCGTCGGGAGGAAAAGTTAAGACAACCCTTTTTTATGACCTCACCAGTCAATTATCACTCACGCGCCCAGCCGCGAAAATTAGGTATACAGCAAGTGCTTATGGCCATGAAAATTCAACAAGAAACTAAAAAAAATCAGACACCACCTCCCTCCCAACCGATCATGCAGATCGCGATTGGTGCCATACCCGCAGGTAACCTGAATTCCGAGCCCACAGTGACACATGAAACTTAACAGCCAACCATAGCTGCCTGCTAGGCTACTCATATGTACTCAAACTCCAAATGGGCTTAAAACTCCTATGTACTCAGAACTCAAAATGTACTCAGAACTCAAAATGGACTTAAACTCAAAATGGACTGAAACTCAAACTGTACTCAGAACTCAAAATGGGCTCAAACTCAAATTGTACTCAGAACTCAAAATGGACTCAAACTCAAAATGGACTCAAACTCAAAATGGACTCTAACTCAAAATGCACTCAGAACTCAAAATGGACTCAAACTCAAAGTGTACTCAGAACTCAAAATGGACTCAAACTCAAAATGTACTCAGAACTCAAAATGGACTCAAACTCAAAATGTACTCAGAACTCAAAATGGACTCAAACTCAAAATGTACTCAGAACTCAAAATGGACTCAAACTCAATCGGACTCAAACTCAGTCGTGATCACTCGGCTCAAACTCACTCAAGCTCAAACTCACCATGCCACACTAGCCTCGCGCTCACTCAAACTCAAACTCACGCGTGAGTTTGAGTCCAAACGAGTCTGAGTGAGTGGACTCATGAGTGAGTTCGCCGACCTCTGCTTACCAGTGAAGTCAAAAGTGCCTTCTCATCAACTGTGCCCTGTGGTGTGACTTCACCACGCGTTTTGCTCTTGGATCTCGCTCATTTCAACACTAGATCTGAACAAGGGGAGAGATCCCAGTTGGGCTGACGTCATGTTTTACACCCAAACGCTAAAACAGCGTTGCGAATGCTTGACCCAGTGCTACACTTGGGGCTACGGCTTGCGTCGAGTGCTTTTCGCACTAGCCCTGTCGAGAGTCTGTATGTCGAGTGTAATAAGTGGAGCCTTGAGAACCAACGGACGTACATAGACTGACTTTATGCTTTTAAAATTTCATCGCTGAATAACCATCCTTTTTATCCTGTCTTTAACGACACATCCACATCTGTGCTTTTTGTAAATCGCCCATCCGTTCCTCTGCCCTTTTCACTTCGAGTGAGAGAGCGAGCCTCGGATCTCAGCGCTTCGTTTTTAGATGTGTACAGATCATCCTTTTCAGACATTTTACCTCCTTGGAAAGTTCGTCCTGTGTCCTCCGACCTTTCTTTTATGAAACTTGACAAAAATCGGGTACCTCGAGCTGCAATACTGCAGCACTTTCTGTCTGCAGTTTAAATACCCACTTGCAGAATTTTACAGTGACGCGTCTAAAACCTCCACTATGGTCTCCTCCGCTGCTCATGGTCCGAATTTCAGTGCAGCCAGAACCATGAGCGTCCACACAATTTTTTCAGCAGAAGCAGATGGAATTATACTGATTGTACGACACATACTTGAAAATCAAATTCCGAAGTCTATCATCTACACAGATTCCTTGAGTGTTGTTCGCGCACTGTCATCGCATACACGCCCCAAAAACCACATATTTAATCTTGTATTTAACACTATCATGTCTCTGTATGCGCAGAAGCATCAGCTGCTCCTCTGCTGGGTCCCAGGACACGCTGGGATCGCTGGAAATGAGTTGGCAGACGAGAGGGCAGCTGCTGCTGCACTCAGGAACACTGTAGACATAACAATTGTACCATATACAGACCTCAAGCCACACATAAGACAACACTTGCGTAGAACATGGCAAGCACAGTGGAGTGAACCGACAGATAACAAGTTACACGCTGTAAAACCACGCTTGGGACCATACACCACTGACACGCAACAGACACACAGAAGTCGCCTTGGGTAGGCTGCGGATAGGGCACACCCATGCAATGCACTCATATGTGCTGACGGGATCTTCTAGACCCCAGTGCAGCAGGTGCGGAGAGGCCCTATCCGTAGTGCACATACTAATCACATGCAAGGCACTTCACACAACACGACACAAACACTTCAGAGAACTCTACAGACAACATATTCCCCTACATCCATCGCTGTTTCTAGGTGACGATGCCATGGTTTCCGTGTAACGTGTGTTTGAGTACTTGTCAGACGTCAAGTTTTTAAACCTCATTTCCTATCACGCATAATCAAACCTGGCCCTATACACCAGCCATCACCATTGCCGTTAATTGATTTTATTGTTATTCTGGCTTTAGTAGCCACTATTTTCTTTTAGATACTTTTGTTTGGCGCTCTTTGCCCAAGGTGGCCTTGCGCCAAAAAACTCCAACCATCATCATACACCCAAACGCGCACAAGTCAAGGATGCCTGCGCCCAGGCTGCTAGATGAAATTTCCAATATGCAGATAACCTCCTTACAACAGACCTTGATATAGTGAACATGATTTCAGCCTACTGTAAAAGAAGCATGAACTGCTATTGAAATACTGTTGCTACAGACTGATGGAATCATGTGCGAAGTCTGTTATAACGAGAGTTCAGACTTTTCAACTGTTAAAAACAAAACAATCAGTATAAGTCGGTCATTTTTCAGGATAGTTACATCTCAAACAGGTTGGTAATTACAGCCCACAAACCTTTAGAATGACTGGGGTTTTCCAGCGTTTTTCACCCTCCCGTGACGCTGTGAAGTACATCACACAATATTTATTTATTTATTATTATACCTTACAGGCCCATTGAAGAGCATTGAGTAAGGGGGTTACATTTCTGAAAAAAAAAGAAAAAAAATAGTGGGGAAAAAGAAGAAAAGACAAGTACACAATGTAAAGTTTGGGTAATCAGCTTAAAGACGTAAATGAAAAACGTCATACACGTTTTAACAGACAATTATCACAAACGCACAGGGTTTTTGTGGAATCTAAAACATCAGAAAACACTCAAATACAAGGGGGAAAACACCCGTAAACAGTAACAATATTCTGGCAATGCCGATGAATTGAAAGCAAGCGTCTTGCCAAAAAGGCGCGTGAAACTATGAATATTATGAAGGCGTCGTGACATACGTACTGGAGCGTTAAGAGGAAGCGGGTTAGGTCTAACGCGAACTATGTATTTATGAAAAAGGCATAATAGCGCGGCAGTGCGACGGGTATCTAGCGGCTGAAGTGATAACTCTTGTTTGATTTGGGTAACGCTAAGTGGACGGTCATACTTGCGTTTAAAAAATCTGGCGGCTCTGTTTTGAACAGATTTCAGCTGGACGATTAGGTAGTTTTGGTGAGGGGACCAGATTGCCGATGCAAATTCTAGCTGTGGACGAATAAAGGTTAGATACGCATGTTTGCGGACAAGGGCTGGTGCGCATCGTGAATTTCGTAGCAGATAACCCAGTGATTTAGAAGCCTTTGCGCAGATGGCGGAGATGTGAGTACTCCACGAGAGATTAGGTGTTAGATGAACACCCAGATATTTATAGGAAGCAGCTTGCGAAACTGCACTGTGGTTGATGGAATAAAGAAAAACTGAATCATCGTGTTTCCGACTAAAAGATATTGCTTTGCATTTACTCAAATTAAGTGACATTTGCCATGTATTACACCAAACCAATTATAGATTATGTTTAAGTCATTTTGTAAGGAAGGGTGGTTGTTAAGGCTAGTAATCGTACGATATATAATACAATCGTCGGCAAAGAGTCGTATCCGTGATGAAATGTTGAGGGGCAGGTCATTTATGTAGATCAGGAACAGTAACGGGCCCAGGACGCTGCCCTGCGGAACTCCAGAAGTAACATCAGTGAGGTGTGAAATAAAGTTGTTGACCACGGTAAATTGTTGGCGCATAGACAGAAAGTTCCGAATCCATGGCTGATAATTTTAAAATGAGACGGGAATGAGCAACATGGTCGAACGCTTTTGAAAAATCAAGGAAAAGGCAGTCTGTTTGTTGGTTAACACTCATGTCAATTGTAAATTCCAGCAGTTGTGTATCACATGACAGGCCTTTTCTAAAACCATGCTGATGGACGAAAAAAAAGTTGTTGGATTCGAGGTGGTTATACACGTTAGATACAATAATGTTCTCCAGTAATTTACAGCACATGTACGTCAAAGAAATCGGGAGATAATTTTCGGGTGCGTGTTTGTTATTGGATTTGAAAATGGGAACAACCTTGGCGATTTTCCAGTCGGCAGGTAACTGACCTGATGTCAATGATTTACTGAAAATATGGAACAGAATTTGACTAGAGATGTGCACAGTGTTCTTTAATATTTTTGAGTTCATGTTATCGACACCAGATGAAGTGGAGACTTTAAGACTGTCGATTAGTGAAGCGATGCCTTCAGGAGTAATATTAATTGGCTGCATATATCTGTAATTGGATTCGGGAACCATGGGTATGGTGGAATGATCTTCCTGAGTGAATACCGACGAGAAGAAATGGTTGAATGCATGCGTACATGCATGTTCCTGAAGGGGAACACCGTTGTCACCATGTAATACAATGTCATTATTAGAACGATTATTTGAAATTGTCTTCCAAAACTTTCTGGGGTTATTTTTTAACAGCGAAGGTAAATCCTCAGAAAAGTATTTTTGTTTGGCACTATTTACTGCAGAGTTAAAAGTTCTCAGAAATTCCTTATATTTGGCCCATGACGATGCACTCTTATACAATCGTTTCTTTTTGTTTCACATGTTTCTGAGTGGTCTATTGAACGACGGATTAGATTGATCATTTTTAATTGTTATTAAAGGCACGTGTTTGTCGACCAGTTCGGCTATCTTGTTCTTGAAGAGCACCCAGCTGTCATCTACAGACCGGGAACTGAATGAGGGTAGGAAGGATTCATTGAAGAAGTCCTCGAATTCTGCGTTCATTGCCTTGTAATTACCTTTGTTATAATCGCATATTTTTTTAATGATGGCACCGGGAAATTTTAAAGGAGTGTGAAATGTAAAGTGAAGGAGCTTATGATCGCTGAACCTATCGATGTATGATACCGATCCTATGCTTTCCGGTGCAGTGGTTAATACAAGATCTAAGATGTTAGACCCTCGAGTGTGTTCGTCTATAACTTGAACAAGATTGAAGTCTAGGGTTAAGTTAATGAATTCGGTTGAAGTTCTACAGGGGGCTGAGAGGAGCGACCAATCAATGAGAGGGAAATTAAAGTCCCCGAAAAGGTACACTAGTATATCAGCAGGGCATTGTTTCAAGGCACAAGATGTACTTTCACGCAGTTCCTTCAAGAAGGATGGATCGGAGTCAGGTGGACGGTAGCAGGCGCCTATTAAGACCTTAGCGGATGCCGTCACGCATGCAGCCCAAGTTATTTCAACCGAAGCATTCGTTTCAACGGAAAACGACGATATCCCGTTTCTAACTGCGAGCAGAACACCACCACCTCTCCTGTGTGTTCTATCGTATCTATAAACGCTGTAGTTCCTCTTTTTTTAAAAAGTTCGCTATCACTGATGTCAGAATGTAACAAAGTTTCAGTTAGCACCAAGATGTCGCTATTACTGTCGTCCAAGTAAGAGCATAACTGGTCGCGTTTAGGAAGTAAGCTTCGAATGTTAGTGTGCGTAACCGATAACGACGGCAATTCTTTAGTTGAGTGGTTCTTAGGTCGCAAAGGGTGGATGCCTGTCCTTAGCTATATGTTCGAAGCGATAACAGTATCAGTTACGGGGTCATATGTGTAGGTTTTATTGTCCATGTGCATTCTATCCACCGATAGTGGTAGGGGGCGGCCTATGTGTAAGGGCTAGCGCGATTGCCGCCTCTTCCGCCTCAGCGGGTCGGATGGTGCGGACTGTTAGGGATTTAAGAGGAGGAGTGTTAGGATGGTTGATTACTGCGACAGCGTATGCGTCCTGCCGTCGATAGCAAGCTGCGTCCACGTAAACCGTAGTGGGGTGGACGGGGTATTTCTCTGTAAGAGCTCGTGCCCGTTGTTCCGTACGCTGCTTGTTGAAAATAGGGTGATATTGCGCGGTAAAGGGCGGATAGTGAGGGAGCCATGAATGTCGGCTGGTACCGGGAGCCTGTCTACACAGAGAATAGGGGAGTAATTTTCAGGTCTTCTCCGTACCCAGGAATGCACCGCGGTGTCTTGTGTCGCCGTGAGGGACGAGGCAGACTCGGATGTCCAAGCTATGTACAGTTTATGTACAGGAATTATTTACAAGGCATATACAACGGGAGCAGAACTAGCCCGCAGTGGGGCTTAGAAGCTTGCCGGTGTCTAGCCGGCGCAGGCGGGACTCTCCCCGTGACCTGCGGCAAGTTCAGAGCAAAAAAGACCCCATCCTCTCGCCGGGCCTGACATAAATACCCTCGGTGAGGGAAGGGAAAGTTCAAAGAAAACAAGAAACGGCAAGGCCGGGCACAATACTCCCAGACCGAGCAAGGTGCGTTCGGAGAACCTCCACACGTAGTCGTCGCCGCCAAACTTGTCAAAGGGAGCGGCGCCTTTTTGTCCCGCGCCGGACACGACCCTGCTCGTTTCCGTAGGCGCCATGCGTCGAGACGGCCTAATTGTCAGCGGCACTCCGAAGGGTGACGGCCGCCTCCACGTCTCCGTCGCTGGGGGCACCCGCAGTGCGACGACCTCCATGGTCAAACCGTACACCTCCCACACGAGATACATTTAATCGGTCAAGGTGCGTTCGGAGAACCTCCACCCGTAGTCGTCGCCGCCAAACTTGTCACAGGGAGCGGCGCCTTTTTGTCCCGGGCCGGACACGACCCTGCTCGTTTCCGTAGGCGCCATGCGTCGAGATGGCCTAATTGTCAGCGGCACTCCGAAGGGTGACGGCCGCCTCCGCGTCTCCGTCGCTGGGGGGCGCCCGCAGTGCGACGACCTCCATGGTCAAACCTTACAAGGGGCTTTAAAGTTAAGAGTAACAAGGAGAGTGTGACTGGGGGGGGGTGGATGAGAGCCTATTTAGCTGACCGATGAGGCGGGCAGCAATCCTGCGGATGAGGGCGATCGTCTGATTCACCCGAGAAGTCAGCTGTGCTAGGTACTTAATGTTTGCGCAATTGCGCTGTATGCAGAGCCCAAGTATTTTCAAGACTGCCACTTGGGGAACATCCCTACCATCAATCCGGACCTCAATGGTGGGTGTCTGGGCTGGGTTGCCGGTTGATTTGGCAGGGAGGATTAAAAGCTCAGATTTTTCAGGTGAGCATCCAAGCCCAACTTCGCGAGCGGCGGCGGTAACTAAGTCAGCTCCCTGCTAGAGAACCTCCTCGATTTGAGAGTCGCTGCCTCTGGTGGTCCACAGCGTAATATTATCGGCATGTATGCTGTGGCGTAAGCGAGGGATCGCGGCGAGCTTACTGGAAGGTGGATTAGGGCAACGTTAAATAGGAGCGGGAATAATACTGCGCCTTGAGGCGTGCCAATGGTTGGGAGATGGATAGTGTCCGATTGTAGGTCACTCAGCTGAATAACAGCTGTGCGGTTCGAAAGGAAGTTACGGATATAGTTGTATGTGTGGCGACCCGGAGCCAAAGTGGCAACGTTACACAAAATAGCCTGGTGTGATACGCGATCAAAAGCTTTCTGAAGATCAAGTACCAAAATGGCTCAATTATCTACCTTTGAAGGGGCAGCGATAATTCCGTGTTTTAATTGCAGGAGTATATCTTCGGTTTCCGCATCATGGGAAGTGTTGTCCAGTTTTTTGCAAATCGCTTGTTAGCCCTACGGGAACCGCAGCACGTGTAGTGACTGCCATAGTCTTTGTCTCAGCCTTATAAATTGGCGTAAACCTTTCTCCTCCTTACTTAAAACAGATTTCCTTTTTTGTTGTTTGATCCTGTTTACAGTAAGCACTATTTTTTGTAGAGAAAAGGAACTGCCACCTGAAGAAAACCACCTCTGCTTCAAAAATGCACTGATCAAGATTAGTATCATACTACAATGAGAACATATAAATGTTAAATTGTAAAAAATTAGCCATATACACAAATAACTAATAAAGTGTGCCGCTGTGCAAATTGGTTTTCAATACATAAACAAAGGAGTGCTTCAAAGAGAAAGGACAAGAAAAAGGGCAGGTGTGTTTTCTGGTCTGTTTCACTACAACCTAAAATGATGTTTTGGCTCTCAGGAAGATTAAGTACACTATTTATATGGTACTAGGAAGTGTCCAAGCAGCATTTATGACTCGCCCCGTCTTTCTACGAGCATTAGTGACAGTTTCTCTCTTGTTGATCGAAGAAAGAAGTGAAACGCACTGAAAGCATCAAATCTGCATTCGCACCATTCAGTTGCATGGTCTGGCTCATTAACAAGGAACCACACGACAAACAGACATGCTCGCACGTCAGCTCAGAGTTGCGTATCGAGAAATTCTGGGCGAGCTAGAGAAGCTTGCCAGTCAACACAGGTCTTGTACTTAAACATCAGCAAAGCATGCATTATGGGACAAACCAACGACGACAGAAATAGCTACTGGGCAAGTGTTCGAACCACTGTGGCGTGTTAACGCCGCGATTAGAAAGTTGCCACGCCAGCTTGACAGCCCTGGCACGAATCGTGTGTGTCAGTCCGGCCCACAATTGAAGACTTCTGCGTTATTACCGTGATTTGTGGCAGCCAGATTGGTGGGATCGGCCCATGGATGATCGGTCAGAAGCAGTGACAAGCAGCCATGTTGACCCTCTGAACGCTTGAAAGTACCGTATAAACCGGAATATAGGTCGAGTTTTTTTCCGACAAAATCCGCACAAAAGTTACTCGTCGTCTTATATAGCGGTCATTGGCAGAATGTAAATCGTTGTCTGGCAACAATATGCAAGCGCAGTCCGTCGCCATCGCCATTCGTGTCAGACTGTTCTCTCGCACCATCAGGCCTTTATTTGATTTCTTTTTTATCTAATTTTTCGTCTTATTAGTTTTATCTAATTTTTATCTAACTTTTACTCGTTTATTGTGCGTGCGTGCGTACATTTCTGTACGTCTCGGTTCCGAGATGAGTGGCGGCAGTCGGCGCCAGTTCACCGCGGCGTTTAAGCTGACGGCGATTGAGTCTCCGAGCAGAATGGGAACATGGCGGCGCAACGCCAGTTAGGCGTTTCGGAGGAAAGTGTGTGGTACTGGCGGAGCCAGAGAGCTAAGCTGTGCGCGTGCAACCCCCGAAACCGATCGTTCCGTGGACGTCAAGCGGTGCACCCCGAGTTGGAGAACAAAGTGGCGGACTTCGTCCGGGAACTTCGTCCGGGAACTTCGCTCACGATCGCTCCGGAGGCCATGCACGGACGTGCTCCACGAACTGTACAATGAGTGGATAGCCGGCGACAACAAAAAGACCTATACGGGCCGGTTGCGACCGTGTCAAGCTGGGTGTCCTTCTCTGGGCAGTCGCTACCCGACGACATGGTTACACGAGCGTTCAGGAAGTGCTCCATCAGCAACGCGCCTGATGGCATGGAAGATGACAGTGCAAAGCAGTCATCCGTGGACGACTCTGAGAGCTCGGACGAGTGACTTCGGCAGGCATAGTGAGTGGCAGTGACGGATGGGCGTCGAAAATAAATATAGACATTGTGAGTGCGCTTCTGTGCCGAATTATTTTTTTTGTCAACTTTTCCCACCTCAAGGTTGGGGGTCGACCTATAATCCGGTTTATACGGTATGTGTAAACATATAAAAAAGTGTTTCTGACTGCACCTAGATAATGCTATATCGGTGGTGGGTATAGCACTTCATAGGTTGTATTCACTGGTGTGGCCCACAAGTGGGCAACCCTGTGTGTGTGCCACCATGTATGTGCCACAGCGTCTGTGCTACGACGGGTTCCATGAGATTGCGGTAATGGACCTTTTTCTATTAGCAATCTGTGCATGCGCAGGCTGGTAATCCACCATTCTAGGCAGTCGCCTCGGGCAAAACAAACAAAAGGGTGCCCCCTCCACTTGTTGCTGGGGTAGCGGCTATGCTTTCTAGTGCTGCACGTTTTTATTTCTTCATTTTCAAGAGCGTGTGGTGAGTTGTGCGCGCGCACAAAGAAGGATTTCAAAGGAAAGGGATGAAGACTTGAGGTTGACCACAGTGCAAGCACATGGCTACCAGCAAGGGGGTGAGCGGTGCAAGCATGGCACAACTCAGGAGATGGCATCACGTGCACTGGCTTCCTTTATTGTAAATATAGAATATAAATATAAATCGGCGTGTGCATAAAGCATTTCTTCGAAGCAATATTTGGTTTTTGTTTTCAACTGTGCATTAAATGGCACTTGTGTCAACATCCGTAGTCACGGGCGACTGCAGCGTTGCCTCTTGCATGCCGTGTCGCTTTCGTTCATAGCCGCAGTTTCATTCTCCAGTGATGCAAAGTTCTTGAGGGCAAGGAGAGCACCACCACGTAATTTGAGTGCAATTAATAGGTCTTCTGTTAATACTAAGGCCGACAATCGGGTTGAAGTGATGCAGACGATATGCGCCGAGGTTTTCTTTTTTCTGCGAGGTGTGGGCACAATGCGCAGGCACAGACGTGGTGGTTTCCAGTGTTGTCGGGTGAAGAAATCTCCCTCTGAACTTTTCAGTGAATACCGTCTATTGGGTTGCAGTCCAGTATTTCTGAAAGGTTCTTCACTGCTATTGTGACCAATTTTTTAGAGCAGTCATGGTTGCTAAGATGGTAGTCGTGAGAAGCTGAATCACTGTTCCAGAGGAGGCTGGAACAACTGCGCTATTGCTCCGCTTGTTCCCAGGCTTGGGTTGCGGCATCAGTGTCCCGACAGCACCACACCTAGCTTTGGAGTTTGAAGTTTGGGCCTAGAAAATGGGAACGAGGAAAACTGGTGTTGCCGTCCAGGCCCAAACTTCAAACAGCTGTCACTTCTGCTACAGACCATATATACCGTATTTATTCGAATCTAGGCCGGCCCCGATTCTAAGCCGACCCCCGACAGTCCGAAGCCACGAAAAAAAAACACTTACCTCGAATGTAGGCCGAACAGAAATGCGAGGTAAGCGTTTACAAAAAGAAAACACATTTATTGAACATGAAGATGCGGTGCTGGAACTCGATCAGTTTCTCTTCAAAATCACCGGGTAACTTCTGAGCGATCGAGGTTCGACGACGGAGGCTAAAGCCGAAGCGCTTCATGAATTTCTGTAGCCAGCCCCGACTGGCTTTGAAGTGTGCCCGTGATAAGCCTCGTTCTCTTGAAAGCTCCCTTGCTTTTGCCTGGAGCACTTCCGTCGTTACTGGAAGGGCAGCTGCTCGCTGCGTCCGAACGAAGTCAGCCAATGCCATCTCCATTTCGTGGTGACGGCCTTCTCGTGGTCCGGTGAAGGCCATCCTTGTTGTGACGCACGCAAATATCCTCTCCCGTTGCATCCTCCAATGGCGGACATTTTTTTTCATCCATGCCGAAGTCCCGCCCGGCTTGAACGTTCGACGACAACTCCGCGGCTAAAACAACTTTTCTTGTAAAAGCGGCAATATAATGGCACCGCTTGTTTGGTGCCATTGCGCTGTCAAAAACAACGTTACTAGAGTAACGTTGGTCAAAACCAAATGCCACACTGCACGCAGGCCACTATCCGCACAGTTCAAAATGGCGGCATCGCTATGGCCCCTTAAGTGGCTACTGGCTCGTCTAGTAATGGCTACAATACTTTTTTGGGTGGCGCTAGCTGCGCGCCACTTCCCTCAATTTTATTTGGAAATTGGCGCGTGTTTCAAAATCCTCGAATCCAAGCCCACCCTGGAGTTTGATATATGAGTATTTAAAAAAACTATCGGCTTAGATTCGAATAAATACGGTAATGATAATGTTCGTCTTTTGGCAGTCAGTCCTTGATTTGTGCGCAGTTCACCGGTACCTTGTTCAGCTGCATCCCTCCTGCAGGTTTTTTACAAACACTGTCAAAAAATCAAACATAAAAGCCAAATAGAGTTGAATATAGTTGTTTTACACAGAAACAAACTTTATATCTACAATTTCAATGAAAAACCACATGCATCCCGTAATTTTTATCGTCCTAACTGTAAAAACCATGTTTTTTTTTGGTTTAAGACCAGTGTGCCCCCTTAGAAAAAAAGAATTTGAGTTTTTTGGTAGACAGCCTGGTCAGTAAAAGACCTCCCAAAAGCAAAGATTGAGGTGTGTTTCCACCATACTACTCTAGGGTGCTGGTGGCAACTGCCCTGGATGAACCTCTTTTAAACTTTATTTCAGGAAATGAGTGAAGATCAATCCCCTTTTACAGTGGGGCGCTACATGAATGGTTCATTTTTAGCCACTAGATTCAAATGTCATGTCTTCATCTTTTCTCTAAGGGGTTTTGGCACCTTCCCTTTAAGGGTGCTTGACCTTGACTTGTGACAGCCACGCAGCACTTTTTTCATTTGTAACATCATGGCAATTTGCAGTCCCACTTCCACTTTGGTCCCTCCTACTGTGTACTGTGGAGTACAGACTACTGGGTGGTAGTAACGTCACCAGCAAGCAGTCCTCTAGCTCCCGCGTTGCTGTTCATCTATACCATCCAGCCACACGCCTGGTTGACAAGAAAGTACAGTGGCTACTAAGACTCCCAACCCTTAATTTTGTCCATTTGCTGTATTCTTTGTCTCTGTTCGGCTGCGTGGGAAGGTTCAGCCACAACTGCTGTGCTCTTCTATTGCTCCGTCTCCTATCCAGAGAGTTCCTCTCCACAGTTATGTGCAAATCTGTGGTTGTTGTCAGTTTCATCATTGCTCTCTGTTACTTGTTCTGTCATGTGTTCATTAGTTGCTGTAATTGCAAGGAAAAAAACGTGCACGCTTTTGTCTTACGACAATAATGGCTTTTTTTTTTAACGTTTATTACAATGTAGAAAAAACACCCGGGGGTCTCTTGCTAGTGCATCAGACCCCATTAGGGGTAGCGATTAGGTACAGTTCACGACGGGTATGGGTGGGCAATAGCAAGGGAAAAATAGTGGGTCGGGATATGAAATGCAGGAGAGTGTCCCACACTGCCTTCGCTAAATTAGGTGGGTAGGAGGGACGCAGGAGATCATTTAAGGAATTCAGTCGTAAGTTAGCGGAAAGGGTGTCTAGGAGAACCTGTCTTTCAGTTTAACTGAAAGTTTTCTCGTGAGGGATTCCTTGCTTGATTGTCATCTGAGCTTGGACGTTGCCTGTTTGAGCTATCACTTTTACTTGCACGCAGTTTGGACTTTTGATCGCAGTGGCTTTGAAACTTCGCCGCTTGATTTTGCTTGACGAAAGCTTCGCGTTCAACTGTCGTCGTCATTAGATTGTGAGGTGCACTATTTTTGTCTAATTTTGTATGTCGATGCACCGCTATCCAGATTCAAACTGCTTCGACCATGTTGCAATGGTGTCACGGAAGAGATGTTGGTTTCACACTGCGAGGGTCCTGATTTGTTTCTGACTGCAGGAAGCGTTTTTTTTTTCTGCACTTCTTTACCCACGATTATTATCATTGTCAGAGAAAGTTGGCTTTTCTGCAATGCCTTTTTGGCATGGCATATTCCACTAGTGAGACATAGAAAGTTTTGCTTTAAAATCGGGGGTCTTCAAGCACTTTTGGCCCAGTGAGTAGCATTCTGCACGTATTTGTAACCATACAATACTGAGTTAGCACTCTTCGATCCTTCCTGTCTTGTGCCAGCAGTCTCGTCATCCAACGCATGAAAGTGCCCTCGACTTTTGTTTGCACTTTTCACTTATGCCTGACCCAATAACTTTTGTTGATTTCCAGTGTTGCGCATGTCACATTTTCATTCAGGGTCACCTTGGGGCAGATAAGTGCGTGTGTGTATTTTTATCAAGCGGTTTTAGCCACGGAGCATGCGGAGCAGCATTATGGTGCTGTGTTGCTTGTCCAGCAAGTGATGTGATGCCATGCCAATAAACATTCTTCAGTGTTTGTGACGACTTTGGTGTTTTCTTGGCCTCACTTTCATATAGTGAGAGTTGCTATCCATCAAGAAGCATACACTTACAAATGCTAGGTATTGTTATTTTTTCTTGGAGGTGACATTTACAAAGTTTTCTTGGCAACACAGCATAACATCAAAACAAATAAAACCAACTAAAATGGCAAATGTGGCATATTTTTAAAAATAATAAACAGTGGAAAAACAACAAAGCACGAGAGAGAGAGCACGAAAAGTGACAGCACTGCCTGTTTGTACTGTTTTGTTGTTTTCGTGCTAAATATTTTCAAATAAATAAATATGCAAGGAATGCAGTTGAAGTAGGGTAACTTTTTATTCGAGCTTATCTCTTGGACATACAAGAACATTTCTTGAATCGATAGCTGGAATGCTGGATGCAATTTTCAATATTGGGCATGCACTGGATTCTCGGAGGGACACAACAGTACATTTGTTCAATTCTTATTTGCAATTGCATTGTGCAGTTTAACCCGTACAAAACATTTGGCCAAAGTCCAAAGCATTGGTTTAGGTAGAAAAAAAAATGCCTGTGTGCCAAGATTTCGAAGCATGTCAAAGATTTATAGGTGGCCTGACTTAACCTATAGCCATCCACTGCAGTACCCCTCCTAGCTGGCCCAAGCTATGCTGAGCTTTTCCACGTGAAACCTAAAAAGTTGAATTTTGATGTTTACAGCTACGCTGTCAGTGATGGAACTGGCATTTTACCTCTTGGAGCACCTGTTGGAGCAGCCATAAGCAACTTTGGAGCAGATGCCAAAATATGCTTCTATACAGTTAAAAGAGTGAAAGCATTCACAAACAAACCGTTAAAGCTTCCAATATTTATTAGCAAAGGTAAATAAGACTAACTCTACAATCATAACAAGACTAGTACACACACACACACAAAAACTGCTTATATGGAAAGTTTACATAAAATGCAAAAACCATCTAGGCTTTAAGCTGAGCATTTACCCAGACAATAAAGAACTTCAGCAAGCTAAATAAAAACCTGATGGGAAACTCTAGACAGAGCAAGATTACTGTAGTCTAGCGTCACCTACAAAAAGACAAAAATGCGCTGCTGTAAAGATTCTTAAAACTAGTGAAAACACATGGTATTGAAAATGAGTGACGGGTTCAAAGCTGTCAATTCCTATGGACAGTACATGCCACCGCGTACAGTCGGTATGTGGTCGAAGTGATCACTCATGATTCACGATATTTTGCACTGAAAACTACAACGCCTTGCCACGTGTACTTTTTTTTGAAGCTTCAAGCTTGTGGAGAGCATCTGCAAGCCTTGCTTGCCCTTCTTTGAGTAACACTTGGCCACTAGCAATGTCAGCGAAAGCTTGTGACTTCATGCCTTTTGCAATGAGGGCTTCAGCATTGTTCGGCATTTTTTTAGCCAAATGAATTTCTGTGTTTGGGTCTTGCTTTTGCTGCGGCTTTGTCGAACTGCAGTTGCTGCCAAGTTTGCTTCTCTTAGCTGCGTGCTCGTCTTCTCTGGCAATTCGCTCTATGTAGCGCTGATGCGACTGCTTGACCGCCTTCATCATGTCCGCTTTGATCGGAATTGTGGCTACGTCCCGGTTGTACCTTTTGGAAAATGACTGAATAGCACGAAGACCATTTATGCTCTCAATTGAAAGGTTGCTCCTCTCTAGCAGCAGCCGGCGATTTTCACTAAATCCCCTGTCAACATCAGCATTTCCGTGCGACAGGCACAGCAAAGACTTCACGAGCTTCCCTAGCAAAGGGTACCTTGGACCACTGTTTTTTCCCCGCAGAAAAAAGATGGGTTGCCAGGCAACATCAATGCGTTCACCAGGGTCATACTGAAGCTTCTCCGTAGAAACGAGCGCCAACTCATCCATTAAAGCTGACATCTCTTGAGGTGGTATCACTTGAGGAACGTGTTGCGCCAAATTTCGGAACGCTACAACAGAACTTTCTTCATGAATGATGTCTGGTCGGAGTTACCTGAGATCCCTCAAGACAATGTTGTCGAGTGGCAGGGTTGATAGCAGGTAGGTTGCACACTTTATGTAAAAGCTCCTTGCTCCAAGTCTGAACAGTTTTTTCTCTTCAGCTGACCACTCTGCGATGACTTTTTCTGTGTCACCCCCAATCTCGACGACTTGCTTCCAGTTGCTTGAACATTCAACATCAACAGATTTTAGCTCTTCCCCAGTGAGGTCCCGGTAGGCTTCAGTGCGCACAAACCGACCAAGAACTTTCTTGGAGAGCTTCACCATTTCTTCGTACAAAACATGAACAAGCGGCTCAGAACGCTGGAAAAATTCCAAAAAGCCAACAAACAAGTCCGCCACGTTTTGCAAAAACAGTGCCGTGGCAAGAAGGTCTTTGTTGCTGAGGTTTTCACGAAGGCGCTTATAGACTGTACCAGCAGCACGAGGTCCTTGCTGCACATCTAAGACCATCGACTTCAGTGCAGGATACTGTTCGATGAAACGGTCCAGGGCAGGACCCAGACTCAACCACCGTGAGCTTACATGCCGGAGAAAGACAGATTCAGGCAGACCAAGGCATCTCTGGTTTTCTTTCAAAACTGCGCTTTGCACCGCAGAGTTTTTGAAAAAGTGATAAGCGTCCATCAAAGTTGACTCCACATTGTTGCCAAAAGCTTCGATTCCTTTTGCAAAAGTGTTATGAATTTTGTGCAAACTGCACTCTCCAATGTTGAGCAGCGTTGGGTTTACATCATGCTTGAGCTTCTTTTTTAAACTTTCCATGACGTTTGGGCTGTCACTGTAGCAGCAGAGCATGTTCCTTTGAGGCAGGTCCTGGACAGCTTCCTTCACTCGCGCAAGCAAAACATCTGAGGTTGCAGACCCCAAGTGAAAAGAACGCAAGTGCTCTGCCACAACCTGCTGGCAAACTTCGGAAAAGTACCTGACAATGACGTTTAGCTGCTGGCACCGTTGTTCTGGAAGCGGCGTTTCGTCGATTTCAATGGTATAATGCACGCTTTCCTTGTTAAGTTCATCGACGACTGCTTTCTTGAAATACGGGCCAAGGCCATCGGACACAACGTAGGACACCTTTTTTCTCCCACATTGAAATTCTTTTGCGACTTTAGAGTCTGGAAACATCAGTGGAAAAATGGATGTCGCTGTGTCTCCCCATGAATATGGTACTCCAGCAATGGCTACTGCAAGAACAAAGTATGTTTCTGCCAACGTGGCTCGATCGGCTTCTGAGATTCCCAACCCTGCAGGAAGACAGGACTCCAAAAGAGATTGCGTCGTAGCCGGCTTCTTCAGTGCCCCAAGTTCATCTCTGTGTTGCTTGCAAGCTTCAACATGTTGCTTGTTGTTTGCATGTCGCTTGACAGCACTAACGCCATGATGAGAACAATGAATGACTTTGCTGCAAAAAATGCACGTCGCTTCGTCTTCTTTTGGGCCGGGTCTGCACCACACGGAAATTAAGTCACCATTGGCATCTGTCTCATTTAGCACTTCTGTGTTGAACTTGCTTTTCCGCCCTGAAAAAGAATGTGCGGCACATCAGTACACACAAAAGCTCACTGCTCTGTACATTTGGCTCAACTCTGACTATTTATGTGAGTTTGCAAACAGAAGCGCTATCATTTCAGTCCAAAAAAGTTGCCAGAACTCGTAGATAAACCACCTTGGCCATTTAAAAACAGCGTGGTAATCAAGACATTCAGCATTTTTGCGGCCCTACAACTTCTTTGTCATACTGTAGAAGGAACTATTAAGTGGAAATTTCTGGGAAACCTAACAACTGTAATTGTGCACTGGCATGTTTCCCAGTTTTAAAACCTGCCAAGACACCACACTGCCACAGGGTTCGCACAGGTCCTTGAAAACCTTGAAAACCCTTGAATTTAGAAGTGTCAATTTCAAGGCCTGGAAAGTCCTGGAATATTTAAATGGTCCTTGAAAACCCTTGATTTTTCCTGAGAGAATCAATGGTCCTGTCTTTTCACTAGAATTTAAAGTGTTTGTCATGGATTTTAGGTGTTAACAAATGTGGAGAAACATTGTAACAATCAAGTTTCAGTGTATTGCGTGAAATTACAAGTTTGGTGGGTTTTCATTATTACAAGGCAACATTGAGAGCAGGCACTTGTCAATCCAATCCATATCACGGCACAATCCAGTGAAAGCCAGCTTCTGTTCTCTATCTTGCATCTTCCTTCTAGTCTGTGGACGCTTGCTCATTGCATGTTTGCTGTGCCTCATACGCTCCATCTACGTTTGCTTTTACGTGCAAATGGTGGACGTGTACATAGTTCATACTGCCTTGAAGCAACACTTGCTCGATTTAATTTCAGCTGATACTCTTGCTGACAAAGCAGGAGATGCAGGCAATATTAACCAAGTTTTGAAATCAAACAGCCTCAGAAAAACACAAAGAAAAAAGAAAAACCTCTAAATACCAGCCATGAAATAAAAAAATGAAGCTGGGGGAGCATATACGAACCCGTTAGCACCTATCTAAATGGGCACTAATTTGCTTAGGTATTGTGCAATAAAAAACTTTTGCATTGTGTTGGAAAAGTGATATAATAATCCCATATAAAACATTAGATGGGGACCTTGAAAATGTGTTTTCTAGTCCTTGAAAGCCCTTGAATTTTTGCCTTTGAAGCCTGTACGAACCCTGTGCCACCAAAAACAGCTACAAAAATTGCAGAATAGTATAAACACTCATTCCGACGTTTACTCACAACAGCAAACTAAACACACGGTCGCTTTTTTGCGAACAAAAACACTGAGTACAGGCTCTTGCCGCCGTTCCCGCTAGCACAACTGACGCATTTGCCGTTAGAGAGCTTTAGTTAGGCAGTTTTAGCATATCGAAACCGTGTTTACGTTACCATTGAGCGTGTTTACGGGAGTAGACTGCGCAGCGTGAGAGTTACCGTGAACGGTAACTTACCGGCACAGGCTTCACCGTCGCCAGCGCTTCCGGTAACACGGTAAACGGTAATGCAAACACGGTAACGATATGCTAAAACTGCTTAGTGGAAAGCACCACTTTGGTGCACCCTTAGCGTTAGCGGGCCACCTCGAAAACGCCATGCTAAAACTCTGCTAACTGCTGACGTTTACGCGCCCGCTGGTGAGCCGTTGAACCCGCATTCTTTTAATCTGATATCATCCCCCCCCCCCCCCCCCTGAACCGTCTGAAGTTCACCACAACGCGAATCAAACTCCCATACGCCCATTCACAAAAGCATGTCGACATGTGAGCGCCCCACAAACAAGAAAAGGCAAGGACGTAGCTTCGCGGTGAGCGCCGCGTCACGTGCATGATGCAGACACCAGTTTACAGAAAAATGTCCGAACGGACGATTATGAATTTAAATTGCGCATTCATTTCTACCAGTCGCTTGTGCTTTGTGTGCTGGTTCACTGCGACAAAATGCACTGTCACGCGAGCATTAGAGAACAGAGCAAAAGACGCAAAAAAAGTGAGAACGATGAAGACGAGTCGAAAGCCTTACCTCGCATCTTTGAAAGCGCCATCCTGCCACAGGCGCGAATTCAAGTGCCCCAGAGTGGCCACAAAGCCATGAAGAAAGCTGTGGGCGATCGCAGACGAAGGAGGCATGCACAGATGCGCAGACCTGTGCGCAGACACATCGCAGCTAACTCGGCTTACAGGCAGGCTTGACTTGGATCGGTAAATAAAGGCGACGCTAGACACATTTTATTTTCAGTTTCGGTTTTGCACCAGAGAGTTAAAAGTGCTACAACATGCTTCCGAAATGCCACTTCGGCGCACGCTTGGCGCAAAAATTCCTTAAAACGACCATTTGGAGCAGCGTGGAGCAGAATTTCCGTCATGGAGCAGTTTGGCGCAATTGGAGCAGCAGTTCCATCACTGGCTGTGCAATGTATAAGCCTAGCATAATTTACTCTTCAGTATTTTTACTCTATCCAGGTTTTCTGTTTATTACACCACAAAGTTTGCAGCCAGTGTTGAATTGACGAGCGTCAACCAATTCAGGTTGAAAGCACAAAATGCTCTAACAGAAATCGCAGTCTTCACATGTGATCAAATACGTAGGTCTTTAACACTAAACAAGGCCACTGCAGAATGCTAGGAGCGTAAAATATACTCGATGAGGTGCAGTTGGCCAGTGTGTAATTTAAGCAGCATTGTTTTAAGACAAATGGGAATTGGTGAAAGAGCCATGAGCTTCTGACAGCAGCTATCATCGTGTCTGGCCAATTCACCTGAGTGGGGATGTTATGGCTGTGTGCTGTAGCTTGAGCGTGTGGCCTAATGAATTGCCAAGAAATTTCAAACTCGTTGTATGTCGGGTTGCTTGAACCTGTGGACGTTTTTTCAGTTTAAGGTCATAATGTGCTCCCTGGGTCCAATTTTAGTCAGCTAGACCCACTGAGCTATAGTGGTGTCAAGGATGTGGTGCTGGACTTACACTAGGGATGTCCTGGGTTTGATGCCCATGTGGTTTGAACTCTTCCCAAAGTTTTGAACTCAATCCACTCTTTGCTCTCTTTGCACTGCCAGCCGATTTAGGAGCTGTTGTGCTAGTACAGACAGCGGATAGTGGCTTCTTATTCAATGGGCCACATATTGCTTTCGCGTTGATAAGGTAGAGTTTTCAAGATAGTGTGTTACGGTCGGTTACACTTGCCACATTTAGGGTGCTTAAATCCGACCATGTGCAAATTGCAGGCCTGTGATAAATGGGTACAGGTGATTATCTAGATGCATAAAACTGCGCCTACTGTCAAGACATGCCGTGAATTTGTTGGTGGAATGGACGTTTACAAACATGCATTCGCATGATTTCCACTGCAGCATAAAAAATTGAGGCTCCCTATATGAGGACATAAAAGGTGCATTGTAATTTTGCCGCTCCCAAGTAGTACACTACGCAAGACCAGCACTGCTTCTCCTTGTGGTGCTTTGGACGGCTCACAGCAAAATGCACTAAGCAACAGAATCAGCTAGTGCTTGATGTAGTTGCTACATCTATTCCCTCTGAAATGCAAGCTGCTGGACACCAGATTTCCCTACACTACTAATAGCGTTAGAATTGGGTTAGACAAGGGAAATGAACTGGAAAGCTGTGGGTTAAAAGTATGATCAACATGACAATTCCAACAGGGACAAGACCACCTTGTTTTGGGAGCTTTACCCAAAAGGCCAAGGTACTTGGCAACGAAACGAGCCCCAGCTGAAAACAGAGCAAGGCCTCACGGCTTGTGGAGGGTGCTTCTCGTGGTAGAATATAACTGCCTGTCATCATGCGATTTCGACTGCCCAGGAGTCTTCACCACCACTGTGTTGACACTGAAGGAAGGTGACAGGAAAGTGTCTGCAAAGTCGTGCATCAAGGCTACTATTCCTGTTGACACTGGACAGACAAAAGCCAAAATTACTACTAAACCAGTTTTCTGCACAAGAAAGAGGTCACTTTCTTGTTTTGCCAAAGCTAATAACATGCCCTTAAATAATCCATGCATGACATATGCTCATCACAGATGGGTTTGGGTGCACCAAATTATTTGTTATACGGAACCTTTTTTCCCTGCACTGAGCAGTGCAAACTCGCAGGAAGCAGTGTTATTTCGTGTAAGGCATTTCCAAGAGCAACGCAATCACTTTGTTCTCTGTCTACCTTACTCATACTATCAAGTCGTAAATTTATACCAGCAAATAGAAAACAAACAGAAGGAAGAACACAATTTAGCGCACGAGATACCCCCAGCTGTCCATTGCTTTGATACTCGCTGAAGGATTTGTAATGGTCAAGCTGGCATAGATCTGTAGACCATTTGGTTTTGTTTTCACTGGCATTTCCAGTACACACGCTGCTGTCTTCATGGCTATTCACTGCCACGTTAGTGTAAACACTCGCTTTAAATGTATGCAGAGAGAGAACGGAGCAGTGTATCTAAAGTATACCATCAATTATAAGCCAGGCAAGGGCGGGAACCCGTTAGGTTGTGACAAGTGGCCTGCGAACATCAGTTCCCACTAGAATGGCAGGATGAGTGCTGCACACAGGCTAGTTGCACCGTGACTGCAGTCAAGAGATGCTGCAAGAGAAAGAAATGAAACGTGAAGAATCAAACAACGTTCTCGCAACAGTAAATAATCTACGACGACTGAAAAGAAGGGCAAACGACAGAGAAGATCACACAAGCAGTGCTCCTGCCCTGCGTTGTTATCGGGGTCGTTCCGCCTGCATTTGCATCAGTTATAGAACGCTGAGTGGTTCACTATTAAATATGAAAACACATAACAAGTAAGCATCCCTTGGCAGGCACACCTGGCAAGCAAGAGTACTAGATGCAGGAAAGAGGTGCAAGAGGCTAAAGCAGCGTGTTACAACGCCCTCACGAACCACACGCGCACACGAAAACCTTGCCAACAGCGTTCTGTCACGCTCTAACTTCACGAATAGATCGCATAGCAAGTTCATTTTCGTTACAACATTAAGATAGGTTAGCACAAGGCACGTTGCCTAAAAAAATCGTATAGGATAACATGCGATGTTAATGACGCCACATTGAAGAAGTGACAAAGAAACGCCACGGGCGAGACGGGTTTGCATGCGAGCGAGCTTCCGCGCCGTGCAACAAACCGTCAACAGCATGCGATCGCCGACAGCCGCGAACAGAGCAGCATAAACAGCAACAATAATGCAAGACGGTGAGAACGCGCCGTTAAGAATTTCGTAAACGTCGCTGCCGCGAGCAGAAAGCAAGCTTAGTAGAGATATATGAACTGATTGCAAACCCGCCAAAAAGGAGCGCTCACCTGGTCGGCCGATGGTGGACAGTTACAGCTAACTGCAAAGCTGTTGTGCCAAAAGACGCTGGAGCTGTTGAACGACGACTGACAGGGCGACAACCATCGCCAGTTTATGAATTCTTGCGTCGACCGCATAAGTCGAACGCAACTGCTTGACTCGCTACGGCACGTACGCCGTGTAGGCAGCACTCGAAGAAATGTAAACATACCGCGCGGGAACGCTGCGAGCAAACGTGACGTCACATCCGCCTAGCGATGCTCCTCACCCGCCGAAATAGTGTGTTCGTTCCTCTCCTGAAGGGCCGGCCGCCGACTTGCAGTTGATGGCTTGCAGCACCGCTCGGACCTCCCATTCCTCGATGTCCCTATCGAGCTCGGGGTTGGCTTCGCCGGCGTAGTCGTGGTGTTGTTCCCGGGGGTGCTCTGGAGGTACTTGGCGTTCAGGCGTCGTACCGTCTCGTCTCGCCCGAGGTCTTTGACGGCGCGGTGTACGATTTGCGCTAGGCGATGCTGCTGGTACCCCTTCGTCGAAATGTCGTCGACGAGGCAGCGCAGGAGCTTCCACGTTCGTCCCTTGTGTAGTTGTCCGTCCGCCTCGCCGCACACCTCGTGCCAGCGCTGCGCGCAGAGCTTCTTGCTGTAGCTTGCAATCTCCCGACCGAGCTTCGCAACCTTCGTGCGGAGCCTATGGTTGGTCTTGCGCCCGTTTTTCCTCCGTTCTTGGAGCTACCGGCGCACCTCCAGTAAGTGTGCGAGGCGGCTATCGAGTTGGGGAGTTTCCTCGTCGGCTTCGTGTTCGGTGGCTGCGTCGGCGATCACCGCACGAGCGCTTTCGTCCACGCGTCGATGTCCGTGATGTCGTCTTCCTTCTCCTCATCCGCTCGCGTTTGGAAAAGGGTCCAGTCGGTGATGCCGTTGCTTGTATTTGTTCGGTGCCGCGGGTGCCGCCGAGACGGGTAATGCGATCTCCAGGACGTAATGGTCGCTCCCGAGATTCTCCCCGGTGTTGATCCAGCTCACCCGTCCCCTCGCCTTTCGCGACAGTCGTACGAACGTCAGGTCGGGGTTGGTGTCTCTCGTCACCGACGTGCCGATGCGGGTGGAAGCTGACGGGTCGTTGAGTATCGTGAAACCCGCTTCTTCTGCCTCCTCCAACAGCTCCTTCCCCTTGGCCGTCGTATTCGTGTACCCGATTTCCTTGTGCGGTGCGTTGAAGTCGCCGCCGATCACGACCGTGTTGTTTGCCGCCTCGTTCAGCGCTATGCGGAGGGTCGTCTTGAAGCGCTGGTGACTGTGCGTCGGATTACTGTATACGTTAGCGAGGAAGATGGACTCCTTGCTCTTCTTCCCCACCAGCACTTCGGTAACGCAGTACTCGAGCACGCCCTCGCCGAATAGGCTCCCGCACTTGACGAAAGGGATCCCCTCCCGCACGAAGGTGCACACCCCCTGTGCCGCTCCTTTGCCTTTCGTGCGTGCGCTCGGGGGGCTGGCGTGCGCTCGGTACCCCGTGAGGTGCGGCTCGAGCTTGGCGTGTGTCTCCTGTATGAAAATTACGTCGGGGGTCTCTCCTTGCTTTGTATCAATTGCGTTAGTGCCGCTTTCCTATAGTAGCCATTAGCGTTCCACTGCCATATTAACAGGTTGGGTCTCGATTTGGTTCGTCGCGTCATGGTGCGTTGCGGGTTGGTCCGGTCTCGCGGTCGCCGCTCTCCTGGCCGAAGTTGCGTTAGAGGAGGTTCTGAATTTGTGTTTGCGTTACTTGCATTTGTGCTAGGATCGTCTGCATGTGCGCTTGCGACTACTACAGTCGATCCCGGATACAACGAACTCCAAGGGGATCGTAAAATAGTTCGATATATCGATAATTCGAAATATAAAATATGCCTACCTGAAGCTTACCTGAATACTCCGCACATCACTGAGAGCTTTCGGAGATCGTGACAAGCGGTTTGTAACCGACTTGTTCTCCAAAGCACGGAAAATACGAAACACAGCGCAACGACCACGGCCATTTATTTCGCATGAAAAAAGTCCGTGAGCTTGGACTGCTTCTTCTTTTGCGCCATGAAGTTCATTAAACTGTCTTCAAGTTTGCTGACGCTGTCCAAATGCGAAAGTCCGGCGCCTTCCATTGCGCCGCAACAGCGGCGAATCACGCTGAACGCCGACGCAAGCTCAGCTGCAGTAGGCGGGTGGATATCTTCATCGGAGTCGCTTGTTGCCGCTTCTTCGGCAGCGGCAATTGCGATGTCCGCCACGATCTCCGCATCGGTGAGATCCGCCACAGCCTGCGCGTCATCGTCAGCACTTAAAAAATCGCGCGCTGTTGCGCCATCTTGGATGGCACCTGGGAATGCCGCCAGCGCCTGAAATTCACAGTCGAAGCACTCAACGCCGTCGTCTTCGGTGTCCGAACACGCCTCGTCAGGAGTCACCACACAGCCCGCTTTGCGGAAGCAGTTTACGACTGTGGTTTGTTTCACGTCGTTCCAAGCGCCTGTCAGCATCTGTGTAGCTCCAAGAAGGTCAACTTTGAGTTCGATTCCCAAACGAAGGTTCGTCAGGAGCCTCTGCACCAGTCGTCGCCTGTACCCAACCTTGAAGGCTTTGATAATGCCTTGGTCGAGAGGCTGCAGCTTCGCCGTAGTGTTGGCCGGCAAAAATTTCACGGTGATGTTTTTCAGTTGGATGGCGACGTGGTGGGCCGAACAATTGTCGAGAAGGAGACAGACTTGGCGGCCGGACTTCTCCAGCTCGGTATCCCATGCCCGGAGCCACTCCGTGAACAGATCGCGTGTCATCCACGCTTTTTTGTTGGATGCGTAGCGCACCGAGAGACCTCTTGCGTTCTTGAAGCAGCGTGGCGATCTGCTCTTGCCGATAACGAACGGCTGAAGTTTGCACGACCGTCCATATTTGCAGCGAGCAAAATGGAGATGCGCACCTTGCTCATTTTTCCGCCATGGCATTTGCTGCCCTTGAAGTCCAACGTCTTGCTTGGCAGCATCTGCCAAAACAGGGCAGTTTCGTCGGCATTAAATATTTGCGACGGCGAAAAGCTGTTGCAAATGTCTGGCCATTCGTCGGACAGCCACTTCTCAATGCTGTTGTTGCTGCTGGTTGCCCCGCTTTCACCCGAGAGGGTCTTCCCGACGATGTCGTAGCGATTTTTAAAGCGTTGCTGCCATCCTGTGCCACCAGTGAAGTTGTCTTCACCTAGCGCGGTTGCAAACCACTTTGCCTTTTCCATGAGCATTGGGCCGTCAACAGGAATGTTTTTTGCCCGAGTCTCCAAGAACCAGGCGTACAGGGCTTTCTCAACCTTATCGTATTCCGGTGCACGCACGCGACACGCTCCAGAACGGCCGCACTGCGCTGCCTTCGCCTTCACATCAGCTTTGTGGCGCAGTATTGTGCTTAAGGTGCTCCGAGGAATTCCGAATTCCTTGGCAACCGACGACTTCTTTTCGCCGGCCTCCACCCGTCGAATGATATCTGCCTTCGTTGAGAAATCCAACTTCTTACGTTTTTTTGCGTCCATGGCTCCGAAACGCGTGACCCGGCGCCGCAAAAACAAAAAATTACCCCGCATTTCCCCGAGGGGGAGAATGTGAAAGTGCGAATGCACGGTTGTCGGCCCGCTTGCGGCGCTTGCGCTCGGCCCCCGCAGCCCACCGCCTCGCCGCCTTCGCTTCCATCTCTTCCATCGGGTTTGTAGTATCACGTGTACACCACGCAGTTATCAAGCCGCTATAACGCCGCTGAGTCGCCAACGCACGCCGCTGAGGACGTAGTTTGAATGCGTTAAAGATATAAGGCGCGTCTAACACTGATATCACCGTCGCGTCCGTAGCTTGGTCGGTAGAGCGTCGCGCTGCGGCCGCAAAGTCCTCGGATCGAAACCTGGCGCCGGATGCTGTTTCTTTTTCAAATATAGAGGAGCACTGCGGACGCCAACGCCGCCGCCGGCGGTGGATGGTTTGGGGTCGCTTATAAAGTGTATTCACACTTAAAACAAACACGCACCACACTTCACGAGTTTCCCGACGGAGCAACCACTGCCACTGGCCAAGCGGCGAGAGCGGACCACTCCGCCGCTCAAGCAAACAGGCTCAAGCGCGCAGAAACTGGATTTTCCTTCCTCCTCAACTGTCTCTCGCCCGCAATCTCTCGCCCGCGTTCTTTACCACGCGGCTGAGGCGTCCAAGGTCACTCTAGCGACGCGACGGAGCCTCTCTCTCACCGAGCGCGGGAGCGCGCACGAGAACTCGTCGCCGGAACCTTCCCAGGAGGAGCGGCGAAGCGCACTTGCAGGGGCGCTTGACGCGCGGGAGTGTTCGAAATACGCATGTGGCGGTGACCGGGAGTTCGATACACGCGTACAACAGCGCTATACTTTTGCATGGGATTTCCAAGGGGATGTTTAGACTGTTCGATATATACAATAATTCGATATATCCGGGTTCGTTATATCCGGGATCGACTGTATACCTTCTTTACGTCCTGTTTGAGCGTGTGAACGTCGTGCTCCACTGCATCGAAGCGCCTGTTGACGTACTCGTCGAACTTGTCACGGCAGCTCGTGAGGCGTCGCATACTCAGGCTTTCGAGGGTGCGCCGCCGTCTTCTGCGTGGCACGTTGTTCGTTCACGCTTTCCGTGTCGTCTGCGTCGTTGTCTTGCTGCGTGTCGCTCGCCTGGGAGGGTGTAGCCACCTCCGTACTTCTCGGAGGGCTCGCCTCCCTTTGCGGTGGGGGTGGTGGCGTGCGGGGCCGCTGCCGTTCGGCCGCCATCGTGCGCAGAGTGGTGGTGATTTCGTTAAGCTGTCTTCTTAGCTGAGCGTTCTCCTCTCGTAGGAGCTGTACTAATGAACACAGTAACGTTTTCCTTCGCTCTCCTCCCCCAAAGGTGGATCCGCTGGTACCGCCGTCAGCCGGTGAGGACCAGACGCGATGTTCGTCGGTGCGGCCGATGAGGACCAGACAAGATGTTCGCCGGTGCGGCCGACGATCTGTTAAGCCGCCGGAGGCGGCCGTCGAGGAGTCGATGGGTTCGGTGGTTGCTGGATTCCGGTAGCCATTAGACGCAGGCTTGGGTACGATATAACTTGGAGTTTATGGGCAGTACTATTTACAAGAGAAATTTACAATATTTACATAAAATGGGGTAACTCGTTACAACTCTCGGCATAGCCGAAGGTACAGGGTACCTACAAACGAGAATGGACCCAAGTGGTGGATCTTAGAAGAACTTCGGCATAGCCGATGGCGCGAAGCGCCTGCAAGAAGTAAAATCCGCCCCCCGTAAATGCGGTTCCTAGCATTTATAGGATTTGGGCAGCGCCCCTGCTGGTGCGAGAGTGCACGTGATGTCAGGCGGATATCCGGGCTGACATCAGGGTGACATCAGCTCTCAAAGCCCCGATTGGTCCACTACAAACAAATAAACCACACACACAAAAAAACTAACCAATCGTAAACATGTCACCCCCGCGGTCACATGACCCGATAATCTCTCTCATGCAACTCCTGGTCAGCTTTCCGCGAGCGTTATTGCCACCGCTAAGCCAAGGCAAGGCCTCGGCTACACAAAGTCGCATACCGTGAGGCGCAGTCACCCCACTAGGCTGAACGGGCGGTAACTGCTCCAAAGCGAAAGCCGGACGGCTTAGAACGGTCTAGACTAACGCCTTACAGCAACGTCTTAACGTCTCGCCGCCTCGCCTTTGTCCACGGGCGCTCGCCGGCACAATGAGGAAGTCGGGGCTAATCCCCTCCCGAGGCCAAGGACGGCCGCCACCCGACCCGCGGGAAGAGCTGACCGCATACCAGCGCAACGAAGGTTCTCGGGAAAAGCACCCCCTCCTCTCGCCGCACAAAAGGAAGCAACGCGAGGCATGCGCTCGCGGCTTCCCACTTCGCGTCTCGCCGGTAAACAAAACGAGAATTACGCAGCGGGCTTACACCCCCATGCCAAGATTCTGCAATAACTTGAACTCAGTATTAGCAGAACAAAAAAAAAAAATAAAAGTCAGCTGCATGTAGCTATTGTTTTTCACGCAGTTTAGGGCTTAGAACTGAAACTAAAAATGACACAATATAACGTGAGACACGCTACACCCTGAAACAACAATACCGCAATGCTAGACAAAAGGAACAGAAAAAAAACACATAGAAACACCAGAGGTACACTGGTTGCTGCCACTGGCTAGACGATTGTTCATACGGCCACTTCTTCAGTGTTCCGTTTTCGTCTACGCACACACACTCGAACACACACCGGCACCGGTGGCCTCCCCACGCTGTTCCCCGGCCAGTGCGTATGTCAGAGCCGTTACCGCGCCTCATTCCAGCACTCGTTCGGAAGGCGGGACAGGGTATCCGCGTTGGCGTGTGCCTCGCCTTTCCGGTGTTTTACCACAATGTTATACCGCTGCAATGCCAAGGCCCAACGCGTGAGCTTTGCCCCTTGCGGTACTGTCTGGGTGAGGTAACTGAGTGGGTTGTGGTCGGGCACGACTATGACTTGGGCGCCAAATACCCAAGTATCGAACTTCCTCAGACCCCAAATCACCGCGAATGCCTCGCGTTCAATGGTGGACCACCTCGATTGCGTGGGCGTGAAGCGGTGACTGGCAAATGCTATCGGCAGCTCCTTGCCGTCGTCGGTCAGTTGAGCCAAACAGGCTCCCGCGGCGATGGCTGACGCGTCGGTAAACAGCCAAAAGGGGTTTGGTGATATCGGGTGTTGTCAAGGAGGTGGCATCACAGAGAGCACGTTTTATCATTTTGAAGGAATGATCGGCTTCAGTAGACCATGGGATGCGAGAGGGAGTGCCTTTAGCCGTCAACTGAGTCAGAGGCTTCGCGATGGCGGCAAAGTTAGGTACATAGTCCCTGTAATATCCGCACAGGCCCAGCGCGCTCCTGAGCTCTCTCTTAGTCTGGGGTACCTTAAGCCCTTTGATCGCCTCCAGCTTTGCCGGGTCGGGGCCATGCTTCCCGGAACCCACCACGTGACCCAGGTAGCGGATGGAAGACTGCGCGATCTGACACTTCTCTAAGTTCGCCGAGAGGCCCACCGAGGCGAGCGTCGCAAACACGGCGTCTAACTGCCGCAGGTGCTCGGGCAGCGACTCGCTGAAAACGGCAATGTCGTCGAGGTAGGCGCAAGCATAACCCTCATGAGGTGCGAGCAGCTGGTTCATAATTCGCTGAAAGCTGGCGGCTGCATTTCGCAGACCAAAAGGCATCACCCGCCACGCGAACTGTCCCATGTGCGACACGAACGCGGTAGCCAATTGAGAACTCTCCGCCAGTGGTACCTGCCAATACCCGCGTCGTAGGTCGATCAAGGTGATGAAATGCGCCTTGCCTACCTTCAAAACCAACTCCTGAGGGCAACCCATAGGAAAAGCATCGGGCTCGGTGATCGCGTTTAGGTTCCGATAATCGACGCACATTCTTATCGTGCCATCCTTCTTCGAAACGCACACCAACTGGTGGGCGGAAGGTCTTTCGCACCTGTATATAAGGCCTAGCTCTAGCAGTTCGTTCACCTGCTTCGTCACCTCTCCCTTCAATGCCTCCGGCATGCGGTACGGACGGTTCCGCTTCAGTTCCGCGCCCTCGATGAGTTTAATCCTGTGCTCTCCCACCCTAGCGATTCTTAAGTTTCCGGAAAACAGGGGGGCGTAGTGCTGAAACAATTCGCTTATGCTGACCCTATCCTCCGGGCGTAGGTGCAAGGTTTTCTCCTCGGGGAGCACTGGGGCAACCTCAGCCGCAGCGATTTTCCTGGGCACGTATTCGACTTCTCCGAAGTCCTGGTCGTCATGAAATATGACGCCAATGTTCTGCACTCGGCAGGTGTAGGGTCGCAGTCGGTTACCGTGGACCAGCATACGTGCTCCCTCCGGCTTCTCTACATAGTAGGAATGCTGCCTGTATTTCTCCCTGACTGTATACGGACCCAACCACTTAGGGTATAACTTTCCGGGTCGCTTATCATCGAACACTAGCACCTGGTCCCCGGGGTCTAAGGAATTCGGGGTAGTGCGTAGGTTGTAGTGGGTAGCGTATTCGCACTGGCGCTTAGCGCTAGTCCCTTCTGCAGCTTCAGCCGCTTGTTGAAGTTTTCGCTTCAATTTTAGCAAATATTGCTCGGGTCTCTCAGCTAGGGCGATCGGGAGCTCCTGTTCTCCTGTCCACGAGCGTTGGAGAATAGCTAGCGGGCCGACCGGGTCCCTACCATACAACAACCGAAATGGGGACACCCCGGTTGTGTCATGTGGCACCTCGCGGTAAGCCCAGAGCAAAAATGGGACGAACTTATCCCATTCGCCCGCGTGTTCGCCTACCACATGGAAAAGCATATTTTTGAACACCAGGTTCCAACGTTCTACCGCTCCATTGCTCTCAGGGTGGTCGGGTGTAGAGAACCGCGGGGAAGACCCGAGCCGCGCCAGAAACTGGGTGGTGAGCTGCGCGGTAAAGTTTGTCCCGCAGTCTGAGCTAACTACTTCCGGGACTCCCGTCCTAGCGAACACCGTCAGCAGCGCGTCGCAGGTAGCCTTCGCGGTCAATGATCTTAGGCAGACCACCTCCGGCCAACGCGTACACAAGTCCACGACGCATAATGCGCATCGGTATCCGCGTCTCGAAGGCGGGTCTATCGGCCCCACCACGTCGATGTTCACTTTTTGGAATGGGTATTTTGGTCGGCTTAGCGGAGCTATCGGCATGCGGTCTGTTAGTCGCCGGTCCGACCTCACCTGACAACCGTGACAGCTGTTGAACACTCCTGGATGTCCTTCTCCATGCCTGGCCAATAGAAGCTGTACTTTATTCTAGCGCTCGTTTTTCGACAACCTAGGTGACCACCCCAGGGCGATTCGTGAGCCAGTCTGAGTAGTTGGCGGCGACGCGCCACTGGCAAAACCAACTGCTTGATCGGCTCCCCCAGCACCTTGTCTCGGTGGTAGAGCAAGCCGTCGATAACCAGCATGCCTCCCTTCCCGTCGGCTGCATCGCGCCACGCTTTTTCGAGGGTTGCGTCGCTCTTTTGCTCTGCTCTAAGCGCTTGGGTGTCACTCGCGGCAGGCTCTCGTTCGTGAATGCTATCACCCGCGTCGCCGTCAACCTCACCGGTCACCGCTTCGTTCGCGTTTTCCTCAGCCTGTTCCAGGGTTTCTTGGGGAGCGTCTGCCTCGTTCAGCTCAAGCGCGGCTACCAGCTCATCGCGCTTCGTCGGTGGCGCGACCATCCCGGTTGCCTCCTGCTCCTGATCTCGGTTTTCCTGCAGAACGCCCCAATCCTCCGCGGATAGCAAACAGTCTGTACGCGATGTTAGCTTGTCTGTGAGTGCGCAAAGCACTGGAGTCCCTTCCACGACGTTGGAGAAAATCGCCTGGCCCGCCCTTAGTGCAAGCGGGAGGACTACTAGCTTAGCCTCGACTTGTTCCCCAAACGCGGACGCAAGCTTCACGGTGCCGTGAGACTCCGTTAGCGCGTCGGGCACGATGCTCTCCCGCACGACAGTGATTTCAGCTCCGGTATCCACTATTGCGCTTATCTCTTGGTTCCCACAGTGCATGGTTACGCTCGTTAAGCGATCCCCCACACCTGTAGGTCCCTCGGTGGCGACCCGCGCGATTAGCCTTTCTGTGCGCGCTGGCGCGTTTGTCGCGGCTGTCTGTCGCTCCCGGACACGTGGGCAGTTCGGGCGCAGGTGACCCTCCGCGCCGCATTCGAAGCATGCGTTAGGTTTCCCCTTGCTCTGTGGGTTAAACCTTGTCTTGGGCCCCTGCGGAAGTTTCCGTGCCCCCTTCGGGTTGTCACCGCTCGGCTTAGTCGCCGGTTTTTCCCCGTTGGTCACGTTAGCCTCAGTGCTAGCGTCTTTGTTTCCTGCGGCACCCTCAAAGGTCTGCAGCAGCTTCGCGGACTCTGATGCGTCAAACCAGCTGGCCCCCTCACGCAGCCTCACGTATTTTTGAAGCCTCCTCGGTCAGCCCCGTCTTCAGCTGATCGGCCACGAGCAGGTCCAACAGCTTTTCGAAGGTTGACACACCTCTCGCTTCCACGTAGAAATTTAGGTAGCTGCGAAGGCGGGTGGTGAAGCTTTTCCACGTCTCCGACTTACGCTTGCGGGCCCCGAGGAACCGCTTTTGGTACTCTAAGGGCGAAAGCCTCAGCTCCTCAAGTACCACCTCCTTGACCGATTCGTAGTCGCGGTGCTGAGCGGGAGTTAGTCTCGTTGAAAGGTACTTGACCCTCGGCGATAATGGGAAACACTATCTGCCCCCAGAACTCCTTAGGGACTTCGTATGCCAAGAGTGTGCTTTTCACCGATTCAAACCATATCGGTACTTCCGCGTCCGTAGGGAATTTTGGGAATGCGCCTGCCAGCATTTTCGCATGGTACCGCAAACCATCGTTCCTACCGCGCGGAGACGCACTGCCAGCTGGGCTTGGCTCACGCGATCGAGAGGCCCTATTCGCCAGAGCGAGTTCCAGTTTTAGCGTTTTTCGGCGCTCCCTTGCCATTTTCAAGTTGTACTCCATCTGGCGCTCTGAGAGCACCTCACTTTCTACGTCGCTACCGCCACTCACACTCTCGTTATCCTCGTCGCCAGACATGTGAGCCCTTTAACCCGCTATCTCTGGCCCACACACAGCTCTGACACAACAGTGGCAGCGGGGAAAGAAATGAGGAGACTCACCCACTTTAGCTGCGTCAAGTGTGGCTAGCGGCCTGTGGTCGCTCGAGGTTTCCGGAGTTACGCCAGGCTTCCTGGTGATGCTGTCGATCGGTGACTCCACCCAGGGTGGTTGTGGCTCTGTCGACGTTCGGCTGCTCCGCAGCCAGGGGCGACGATCCGAGATCTCGCCGCGGTGAAGTTCTGCCAAGTTGTTTCGCCCGAGGCGAATCGCCAGAGGCGATGCAGGTGTCGTACCGTTGCTTCCGGATACCAGCCTGTCCGACTGCGCCAGTAAAGTTTTCCTTCGCTCTCCTCCCCCAAAGGTGGATCCGCTGGTACCGCCGTCAGCCGGTGAGGACCAGACGCGATGTTCGTCAGTGCGGCCGATGAGGACCAGACGAGATGTTCGCCGGTGCGGCCGACGATCTGTTAAGCCGCCGGAGGCGGCCGTCGAGGAGTCGATGGGTTCGGTGGTTGCTGGATTCCGGTAGCCATTAGGCTCAGGCTTGGGTACGATATAACTTGGAGTTTATGGGCAGTACTATTTACAAGAGAAATTTACAATATTTACATAAAATGGGGTAACTCGTTACAACTCTCGGCATAGCCGAAGGTACAGGGTACCTACAAACGAGAATGGACCCAAGTGGTGGATCTTAGAAGAACTTCGGCATAGCCGATGGCGCGAAGCGCCTGCAAGAAGTAAAATCCGACCCCCGGTAATGGGGTTCCTAGCATTTATAGGATTTGGGCAGCGCCCCTGCTGGTGCGAGAGTGCACGTGATGTCAGGCGGATATCCGGGCTGACATCAGGGTGACATCAGCTCTCGAAGCCCCGATTGGTCCACTACAAACAAATAAAACACACACACAAAAAAAGAACTAACCAATCGTAAACATGTCACCCCCGCGGTCACATGACCCGATAATCTCTCTCATGCAACTCCTGGTCAGCTTTCCGCGAACGTTATTGCCACTGCTAAGCCAAGGCAAGGCCTCGGCTACACAAAGTCGCATGCCGTGAGGCGCAGTCACCCCACTAAGTTGAACGGGCGGTAACTGCTCCAAAGCGAAAGCCGGACGGCTTAGAACGGTCTAGACTAACGCCTTACAGCAACGTCTTAACGTCTCGCCGCCTCGCCTTTGTCCACGGGCGCTCGCCGGCACAATGAGGAAGTCGGGGCTAATCCCCTCCCGAGGCCAAGGACGGCCGCCACCCGACCCGCGGGAAGAGCTGACCGCATACCAGCGCAACGAAGGTTCTCGGGAAAAGCACCCCCTCCTCTCGCCGCACAAAAGGAAGCAACGCGAGGCATGCGCTCGCGGCTTCCCACTTCGCGTCTCGCCGGTAAACAAACCGAGAATTACGCAGCGGGCTTACAAACATATTGAGGAGAGTAATGCACCCTCACCATCAAAGTAGGCATCGCGCACAGCCCGTCCCAGCACGGCAGCTAATGCACTCACCGGTGAGGGTCTGGCACGCTGACGCTGTGGCTTTATGTACTGGTAGTCGCAGGAATTTTCTTGTTTACAAATTCGGAGAGAAGTGAGGCATCGCTACGAGTACAATGCAGTTTCGGCGTTAAGGATAGGTGTGATCCTGTAGGGCCTCGATGGTCTTTCACCATGCAAAAGCTCTCTGCTTTTTGTGCAGTGGATTTCCCCTTTTTGCTGTATGGGCACTTAACTTCGAGGAGGCCATGCATAGCTGTTTCTGACAGATCAGATATCAACCTGTTTGGCGATGCGCCCAACCACGGACATGACAGGTCAACCAGTAATACACATCTGAAGGCTTCGACATCAGGTCCTCTGGTTTTCATCACGGACACATATTGGTGAACTGCAGCTTGCTCATTTCTAATGCAATGCTTTGAGCTACGAGGCACCCCTCATAGAGGTCTTGGGATTAATTTCGGCTGCCTGGTAATCTTCAATGTTGCCGAAATATCGGCAGACGGGCATTTTCGTTAGTTGTGTCTAAAAAAAAAATGGTTGCTGTGGCCAGGGGACTGCATCTTTGCGCTCAGCGGCACAAAGCTTTGACCACGGAATGAATAAATCTTGTCGCTCGGTTTTGAAGCGCAGCGCCCTCTGTGTCATGCGTGACAAGATTCCTTTTTCTGGTGTGCCTTTTCCTCCTGTGCAACTTGACGCTCCTCGCACCCACAGCGATTTGTGCGATTAACTGGGCATCAGCCCAGTCAGTCGCACCTTGCTCTCCCTGGATATGTTTCCTTCTTTCCCGACCAGCTTGACTGGTGTCTGCCGGATCTTTTGTGCCTCCTTCAGGGCCAGAAGCTTCACATCCAACTCGTTTGTCTCCTTCCAATGTCTCTTCTTTGCCCTGCTTCTCAGATGAGCAAAGACTGGAAGGTGGTTCTATCGGCCCTATCGTGTCGGTGTTCACTTTTTGGAACGGATATTTTGGTTGGCTTAGCAGAGCTATTGGCATGAGGTTTGTTTTCAGTCCGACCTCACCTGACAGTTGGGACAGCTGTTGCAGTACTCCTGGACTTCCTTCTCCATGCCTCGCCAGAAAAAAAAACTACTCGATTCTAGTGTTGGTTCATCGACAACCAAGGAGACTGTCCCAGTATGATTCGTGAGTCAGACTGAGTACTTCGCGCCGGTGCGCCACGAGCAAAACTAACTGCTTAATCAGCTCCCGAGCACCTTGTCTCGATGGCAGAGCAAACTGCGAATAACCAGCATCCTTTCTTGCCTTGAGCTGCGTCATGCCACACTTTTTTGAGGGTTGCGTCATCCTTTTGCTCTGCGCTAAGCGCTTTGGCGTTACTCGCAGCGAATCAAGCTGAATGCTGCCGCCAGTTCACCGGCGGAGTACGATCATGTAGCCGCACCTTTGTCCGGATGATCTTCGCCACTCGAGCTATCAGCCTGGGTTCCTCTGACCGCAGCTACGATGTCCTCGTCAGCAAGGCTTGCAGCAGTCTGAACATTGCTGTTGGCATTCACAAGGTCGTCGGCAGACACTCTGGCTCGAAGTTGTCCATGCAATCATCGTCGTTGTTGCTGTCTTCTCAAGCTTCGGAAAGTTTGGCCAACGTGAAGCCTGCCTTTCGGAAGCAGTTGGCCACAGTCTCCTTCTTCACGTCGTTCCATTTCCCATCATCATGTGTATGGCCCCCAGCAGGTAGGTCAACTTTAAGCTCGGCGTCCATGCAGGTTCATAGAAAACCTATTGAGGAGTCGCCTCTTGTACCCAACCTTGAATGACTTAATAATGCCCTGGTCGAGCGGCTGTGGCTAGCCTGTTGTGTTTGGAGGCATGAACTTGAGCTCAATGTTTTTGAACTTGCAGGGAGTATGGTGCGCCGAGCAGTTATCGATGAGAAGGCAAGCGTGACGCCCTGTCTTGCCCAGTTTGGTGTCCCATGCTTGCAGCCATTCCGTAAGCAACTGACGTGTCGTCCATGCCACGATATTAGAGGAATAGCGGACGGGGAGCTGCTTACAGATTTTGAAACAGTGGGGTGACCTTGCTTTGCCGATCACGAAGGGCTGGAGCTTTTGAGAGCCATCCATATTAGTGGCGAGCAGGTAATTCATGTGCACTTTGCCCATCTTGCATCCGTGACATGTGCTGCCCCGGACGTTGAGTTTCTTGCTAGGCAGCATTGCCAAAACAGCCCCGTCTTGTCAGCATTGAAAATTTCCGCAGGAGAAAACTTTGCGGAGATTTCCGGCCATTCTTTTGAAATCCACTGCTGGATATCTTGGCTGCTGACGGCTTTGCTTTCGCCAGAAATGGTTTTGTCAACAATGTTATGGAGGTTTCTAAGCCTTTGCAGCCATCCAGTGTCCAGCAGTCCACTGCGCCTTCGCACACCACGCACAACACGTATGCAAAACAAAAACACTGTGCAAGCAACACAAGAACTTCGATGTTAACGATTCGAATACTCTCTGAACGGACTCCAACAAAGCAAGCGCTCGCGATGGTCACCTCCGAGGGAAACAGCGATGTACGAAAGGTGCAGGCTGACTTGCAAAACAGCAGCAGCAACAACAGCAAAGTGCAGAGGAAGGAGGAGGCCGCCAGCGCCTTTATTCCTGCTTTTCCCTTTTCTGAGGCGACAGCGGTGGAAGACAGGCCCAGAGAGAGAGAGCAAACAAAATAATTTTTGTTGCAAATGTCCAGACTGCAGCCACATTCTGCCTGAGAGGAAGGTGGGTGACCATCAGGTGATAAATATACGAAAGCCTTACACTAAAATCAAAGGCTGAGCACATTAAATTGTGGCATTAAAACAGAAGGTCCCTCTGTGGCATTCTTCACTTGGAATGGCACTTGATCACAAACTTTGAGAAGCTTGAAGATCTTCCATGCATTACTCTTGCTCTGGCCAGCAAAAACAATGCAAAAATGTAGGTGGCTAGGTAGAACGTTCACATCCTGCAATTGTGCAGATGTTCTTATTGAGGAAATGCACTTCTACACTTTGTACGTACCACTGCTTATTTCACCCTTATCAGGCAGCTGAATGCTGGCAGGTTCTCTTATCTGTATAAGCACAATAAAATGCGCAGAGCAAACAGTTTTCAGGCTTACCTCAGTATTACCATTTTGAGAATTAAAACGTTGACTGTAGGTAATCTGAGCACAACTAGCCAGTTGGGCACGTGTTTTCAAATCCCGTCCTTCAAAATGTTAATTTTCACCGGTTTCACTGCTAACATCACCTTTTGGCTGGTCATGCGAACGTGCAGGTTATTGATGTTTGCAGTCGGCTAAATTGAGACCTGTGGACTTAATGTCAGACATCAACATCAGAAACAGGCAGGAAAGAAGGTGTCACTTCTAAGCGCACCTTTCTCATGAGCACTCATTGTGTCAGTGCGAGTACATCTTCGTTTCCGACTTCATAAAGAGTATTCCCACCTGAATGTGTTGAATACAGTACAATATAGGCATGCAACTACCCGGAAAGGAAATTGTGGGCCCTGTTGAATCGAAAGTACCCTGAGCTTCTGGGTAAACAGGCTTTGAGCATTCGTTGTGTGAGTTCAAGTACATCTTTGTTTCCGACTTCATAGATGGTGTTCCCACCTGAATGACTTGAATGCAGCACAACATAGGCACGCAACCAACCATTTGGGAAACCGAAATGAAACCCTGTTGAATTTAAACTAGCTGTAGCTCTTGAAAAAGACTGCTTAATCCGCCACCGTGCGAGTTCTAGTACGTCTTCATTTCAGACTTCATGAAAGGATTCCATGCCTGAACCGGGTAAGTTGGGGAATCGCATCGAAATGGCACCTCTCCTCAGCCTCATGTATCCCGTTCAATCTCAACTTCGCCGTTCATAACATACTTTATGGTTTGCATAGCATATATTGCCGCGTATTTGTCGACTTCGAAAATAAGTCGACCCCATAGTTTTCATGTCCACCATAAAAAAAAAAAATTACAACTGATATTGAAAGACCCCAAAAAACTGACTGATTCCCGCGGTGGATGCTGCAGGTGTAGGCCTGGCCGTCACTGCCGTTTCCGAGCCTATGAAGCAAAACAAGGATGTCAAAAAGCGATTGGTGATAACCAAAAGGCGACTTCAGTTTCGGGGCGGTAGCTCGAAGCCTAACCCTGTTTGTCGGTGTGGGCGGCGGCGACGTTGTCCTCTCTCTCGTCGTCGAAGGTGGCTGGCTCGAGTGGGGCCGAAATCGAGCACTTCACGAAGGCGTCACGCACCATGTCATCACGTAGGCCGTACCAGGCGTCGTTAACCCACTGGGCTACTGTGGTCGGGGACGAGCGCTTCACACGGCCAGTGGGTTTTGTGGGTTTGACCTCCTGCTTCATCCACTCGTTGTGCAGTGCTCCGACGTGGTCCTTGAAGGGCTTGTTGTGTAAGATGTCGGTCGGCTGCGGCGTCGACGTCATCCCGCCCGGGATTTCGACAAGGTCGCATTTGGCGTTGGCAACAACATAACCATGGTTTTGGCGCTCTTTGCCCCAGTTGGCCTTGCGCCAGGAGGCGGACTCTGAGCCTTCAACCCAGCGTCCGGGCTAATTGCGACTCATGCGGCATATTCTCCCCTGGTGAGCCTGGGGAAACATTACTGCGTTGTTGTTGCCCTAGCAACGCCACCGCCATGTTAGCCTTGAAGGCGTTATAATTGCCATGGCAACAATGCGAGGGCGCGCAGCTTGCGTGGGGGAGAGGTAACGCTCTCCCCTCTCATGCCGGTTGGATTCCTTCCCCCCTCCTCCTGTCCCCCCCCCATTCAAACCCAGCAACCGCCGCCGCCACCCAACACCACCTAGAACTAGAGAAGGCCTGCGCAGGGATGCGTGACGTCATCGCAGTGAGATATGCCTAAAAGCTGGCTTCACCTGATACTTCCAAAGTTTTTCATTCGAAGATGCAGTTTTGCCTACATAGCCTTTTTTTTCTCCTTGCGATTTTGACGATACAGAAAATATTTGTATTGCCGGATATTTTCAGGATGTTTAAAGAAGGTAGGCTTGAGATAATTCATCAGGAACTTCTCAGACAAGCATACGAATTTTGTAACAGAACGCACGGCTAATTCATGCAGTTCAGAACAGGTACAAATTTTCTTTCGACACACATTTATTCATGACACAAAAATGCATGCAGGCAGAATAATTCTTCAGAAAAAGGATTATGCTTGAAGAGTGTTCAGCTTCCGCTTCGCAGCCTTGTTTTCAGTCGGCTTGCTTTCATCTTTGTTCCGCTTTTTAGACTTGCTTTCAGCCAGTTTGTCATTCTGCACTTTACACAGATTGTTCAGCAGTGTATTAGCAGCAGCACTGAGAACATAGTTTAGCACTACTTCAGGTGAGTGGCCATCATCGCAGAAGTCCAAGTCTTCGTTACATTCAACAAGGGAAGTCGTGAGGCTGACAAGCACTTCTTTTTGTTTTGCACAAGCAAAAAATTTGGATGCATACTTCGCACTTCTTAGCTTATCAAGGACAATTTCCATTATGAGCACAGCATGAACAACTACTGGCTGTGGAAATTTCAGTCCACCCCGTGTTGCATTGGCAATCAGCACATCATCTTCCAGTTCAATGCTCCGATTCTCAACAACCAAGTTTTCTCGGCATGAAGAACAGGCAAGTTTTTTCACTGCAGCGTGTGCACAATATCCAGCTACATACGTAATAGCTGGTAGCATTGCCTCCTTCTGCTTCACATCATCATCTGTCACTGCAACGTCAAATTGTTTGACGACAACTTGCACGTCTGTGGTGGGGAGACAAGGTGCAGTGGCATCCAAGTTGGGAAGATCAAGTAGCTTTTGGAGTCTTAGCTTCTGTTCACATTCATAAATCTGACGTATTGAAACATGATACTGGGAACCACACAGCTGTCTGTATCGGCCGAACCGGTCCTCCAAGCTGTCAGTTTGAAACTTCCCTAATAAGACATACTTGAACCCAAGTTCTTCAATGCAATATGCCGACACCTCAACAAGAGCATGTGAGGTATGATGCAGCGCTGTGTGTGTTTCACGGGTTAACTGCCCAGCATCATGTTTCAAGCTCTGCCAGTAGTCCAACCAATCAACAATCTTGTTTAGGTAGTCAATCTGGTGGCAGTTGAGTGCACTTATAGGTTCTTGAAATGGGTCTCGCAGACGCTGGCCCTTCAATGGTGTCTTGACGTTGAATATGTCCCACCACTTCAACACAATGCTAATAAATTCCGATGTTCCATTTGCATGATCAAGTGTCACTTTGGTGCTCCTTAGTGCTGCAACAGTCGAACTGTGGAAAATCCTGAGTGCGAGCTTAACGTTCTGTCGCTCAAGATTGGATGGATTGAGAGCTTTGAATGACAAAGTTGGAGCAAGCCGCAAAAGCTCATCTTTTTCTCCCTCATGCAACTTGCATAGTGTGTTAAAGGAGGCTGTCAGCACAGATGGGGTTTCTGTGAGGGAACTGAAATCAGGAAAAAAGATGCATCTTCCACAATTACGCTGGTTCAGCCAGTTATTTCGGATGCATTTTAGGATATGCACAGTGTCCAGGATAAAGAACAAGGGCCTTGATGAGTCCGAGGGGTGCCTGTAAACAATGCTCAACTTGGGAGGATCCGCAAAAAACGACATTGCCTTTCGGTTGATCGAGTTGTTGTCGGACACCACTGCAACTACTCGTATGCCAATGTCTTCTAGTTTCCTGATCAACAGATCAAGAAAATCATGCAGTTGTTTTGCTCCTATCTGTGCAACTGGAAGTATGTGCACAACGTCCTTGTTAGATAACAAGCTTTGCAGCATAAAAACATATGCTGTTTTCGCTGCATTCTCACTGTTCGTCGCTGCACCTGTTACACATCCACCCTTGTATTGAAAGGATGCCTGCAGGTGGGTCTCATCCATCATAAGCGTGACGAAGCGCTCGTGGTCTTTTAGTGTTGACGCCAGCCTCCTTGCATAAAAGAGGAAAGCATCCTCTTCTTGCTCCCTGGATGGGCTAGCATTGTAAGAAGCACAAATGCGTCTTATTGTTTGGGGATGTGGAAGCTTCAGTTTCGCTGTGCTTCTGATGAATCTGTACGCATGAGGCGATATTGTGTACACAAGGCTGCAGAACACCATAAAGTCAGCTGGGTAAATCGATGCCTTGTTGAGGAGAACTTGAAGCTGCTGTGTCACAAACTTTACAACTTCCACTTGCCACTCATGTGGCAGAGCTGAAGATGACAGTTCCTCCAGGAGTGCCACAACACGCTTCAGCAGAATCTCTAACTGAAGTTCATTCTTTGCAGAATCCTTCGTGACCTCTTCCACGTCGCACAAAACTTTCTGAAGCACTCTGAAGTCGGAGATGGTCAAGGGAAGCACAGATGAACCTAGGCTTTCCAACCTGATTTCACCGACATACACTGCCAAAGAAAGGTCGGAAGACACTGTCACCGCACAATGCACAACTGGCGCTTCTTGGTTGCGGAAGTTGAGGAAAAGTACTCGTGTTTGGGTGACGACCATGCTCCAGAAATCAGTCAGAGAGAGGCCACCTACTGCTTTCAATAGGTCTTCGAAAGTTGCAATGGCATTCTTCTTTTCTTCCGCTTCGTGAGACTGCGCTGACAATTGTATAGCTTCTTGTAATGCTTCTGCATCAAGACGAGCGCGCTTTTCTTCGGGGCTCTCACGTGCTGAAGTTTCTTGGCGAGACAAGTAGGCAGGACAATTGGGAAAGACGCTTGGAATTGCAGAAGGCTTCAATCGCCGCAGCTTGAGGGGTACTTCAATTACTTTCCTAGTCATGCTGTCGGTGTAGCTCGCCGAGTCCACGAAGTCGCTTTCATGGAAGTGGTGCTCACAGACCTGCAAGGTAAGCCCACAAACGAAGTGTAAGACGAAAGCGACGTTTTACAGAATTATGAGATCCCAGCAAGCCGCTTGTAGAAACCAAGACAGTTACTTTATCTCTGCTTCAGTACGGCAACCAGGATATAGCGATGAAGAATGCTGTATTACACTGGAGTCTCGGTTTGATATGTTAAACCGCGAGCCATGGTTAATTCTGAACTCGAATACATGGCGGACGCTTCACATGTATCGTAACTACGCCTTGCACATCGTCTGTTCGATTAGATTTCGGTGCACGTTAAAGATCCCCAGGTAGTCAAAATTATTTCGGAGCCCTCCACTACAGCGCGCCTCATAACCTTAGTAGTTTCGGTGCGTTAAACAACCCCACAATCAAAAATCGTCTGTTCGATGTAAATTATACTGCGAACGCATAGCGCGAAATAAATTTATGATTAGACAGACGCGCAACTAGGCCTATACATTTAAGCTACACTTAACAGCACAAACACACAATTAAATTACACCGAAACACTATCCGTTCTGTTTTCATCCCTCTAAGTGTATAGCGCGCCGTAACGGTTGCAAGTATCACGCAATACGATCACCTAAACCTTGCTGTCACGAGAATTACGACCGCGGAAAGCAAACTGAGCATTCGCTTACCACTGTGTACTTCGTAGGTACGAAGTTTTCCCGTCGCACAGCCTTCGTCCACGCTGCATTTTGTGCGGGGTCCGACGGAAACCTGTACACGCGCGCTCGCGGTCCGTTGGGATAGTTTGACCGACAGTTCGGTGCACAGCAGCACCCAGGCATTTTCGACGGCACGGCAGCAAACTCCTGTGTCGTACCATTGAGCTACTGAGAACAAAGGAAGACTGCACACCAACGACCATCCAACGACCAAAAGCAGCGCTCTGAACTGGTGTCAACGTTGCCAGATGCTGAGGCTGACGCCGCTAGAATCAGTCCTGTATGCGTTCGGGACTGCATTATTTAGTCATTTTTACTCTCAGTACAGCACCACGACAATGGGCGATGATGTAAATAGACGTATGTAATTTTTTCTTATTTTTGCAAAAGAAACGTACCTTATGAATGCCATATTCAATAAACCGTTTTCATTTCCCAACGCGTGCGCTGGCAGTTAGATTCCATACAAGCCATATCCGAAAGTCGCGCCAAGTCGAGCCGGTCTTCACAGCCATCGCAGCTGTGTGCGCTGCGTCGGCGCAGTAGGCGGCGCTGTGGTCGAAAGCCCGTCGATCCTCCCGCATATCTCACTGTGGTGACGTAGGTGCTGTGGAGAGGAGGGTTTGCGCAGGCCTTCTCTAGTTCTAGGTGGTGTTGCGCCACCCCGCTGCCTCCAACGGGCAAGCCTCGCCGGCCTCGCTTCGCCGGCACGAAGCCACGCCGCTTGAGCAGTAACGACGCCAGCTCGAATATCACTCGAACACTTTATTCGCGTTACGTGCGCGAACGCGACGTGCGGCGAGAAACACCGATGACCAATACAACACAGACAAGGTTGTCTGTCTTCAAGCACAGCACACGCACAACACAAGTCCCATCCTTCAGCTCAGCTTCACGTACGGCATACGAACGACGTTCTCACCTTTTGCTAACAGCACTCAGAGTCTTCGTGTTACGATTCATCCTGGTGTTCTTGGCGTCCCTTTTGTAGCACCGTAATGTCCGAGGGAGCACATACGAGAAATCGCCCACTACATGAGACGCGCGCCGGCACGCCGGCCTCGCTGCTCGGCGTGCGGAAGCAGCAACTGCGATAACCGTTATCGCGCATGCGCGCCCCGAGCGCGCCGGAGAGAAGCGAAAAGAAAAAAAATGAGAGGAGGAGTGTTTCCCCAGCGCCACTGCCCCTAGGCGCGCAATAATAGAACCGAAACTAGAAAAAGTAGCATTGGCCTGCTTGCGCCATTAACATCCAACCATCATCATCATCACCATCAGAGAAGCGGAGCTGCATTTGAAATTCAACCTGGTAGTGTGCACCACTAAAATAGCCTTTAACGAAAATTTGGTGTACATACGGGCAGGTACCGATTTCTATGACTGGATTTACCGGCAGCCTCGCTATTCATGCCACGCTGTATGCGTACATATGTGCTACTGTAATAAAAAATGTTTATCAAAAGTAATGTGGGAAGTAATCGATTTCTCTTGAGCAATTTCTTCATTACTTTTTTGAGGCCCTAATTTTAATCAGTAACTTCTTGCAGTGAAGTAACTGGCTACCTACCTGCCGCGGTGGCTCAGTGGCTAAGGTGTTGTTCTGCTGAAACCAAGGATGCGGGTTTGATACCGGCCACTGTGGCCGCTCTTCAGATGGAGGCGAAAAACGAAAACGCCGGTGTCGAGATGTTGGCGTACGTTAAAGATTTCCAGGTGGTCATTGGTTGCTTGTATTCAGAAACGTGTAGAAGTCTGCTGCCGGAAGACGGGGCTCGAAGTAGGAGTAGACCATTTACTTGATGGAGGGATGAAATCAGAAAATTCGGAGGCACAGATTGGACTAAGGAATCGCAAGACAGGAACGGTTAGAAGAACATGGGAGAGGAGTTCGTCCTGCAGTGGACATAAACGGGATGATGATGGCCATTCTACTCAGGCTACAATCCTACAACTGATTGATTGTAGGGTTTAACGCGCCGACGCAACGCAGGCGATGAGGCGCGCCGTAGTGGAGGGCTCCGGATTAATTTCGACCACCTGGGGATCTTTATCGTGCGCCGAAATCTCGTACACACGGGCGTTTTTGCTTTTCGCCTCCATTAGAAAAGCGGCCGCCGCAGCCGGGAATCGAACCCGCGACCTCGTGCTCAGCAGCGCAACGCCTTAGCCACTGAGCCACCGCGGCGGGTCACAATCCTACAACTAATGGGCTCTCACCCAGGCTCTCGGCTTGCAAATAATGGACTCAAGTTGCAAAGGCCAGCGCAAACGAAGATCATAGCAGAGATAGACTTCTTTGACTTGATTGGCAAGGCCTGCTTAAATATCCTATATGTCTTGATGCGGTTTATCGCTTTTTCCACATGGATCCTAACGGAAGGAATTCTTCTTGTCTGCGTAACTTCTTTCTCGGTGAATTGAGACTTCCCCTTAAGAGAACGAGCAGTTAGCAAAATAAAAGCTTAGCCCACCACACCAAAGCACAACATGCTCGCACTTCACTTACCTCTTGTGAATGCAGGTATATTCAGCTTAGCGCCTTGAACGTTCAGGTTTTGGCCCAGCGTGAAGCCCCGATCAGCCATAACCTCATCCCCTGGGCGAAGGTAGTCTTCGACCCCACAGTCGCTGGTGATAAACTTGTCCAATGCACGCCCACCATACGCCGGTGTGACATACATTATTTACTCGTTCGGTGCAATAGCCATCAAAAACTTGACAGTATTCCGGGCTTTATAACAGCTGTAGGTCTGTGCTCTCGGCCAAAGCTTCTTGGGTTGTTGCAGTACAATTTCTGAACAGTCTATAATGCAAGTCGTGCCTTCAAACCCATTGTTGACAAATGAGTCAGGTGTGCTATTTCTAATGACTTCTCTTGGCAGCCAGATTACTTTCTTCTTCGTAATGCTCGTGAGCACTGATGACATGTGCTTGAAAATGTTATGTGCACACGTTACAGACACCTGAAACATCCTGGCCAAATGTCCGTACAAGAGACCAAGACGCAATCTCAGTATTTAGTTCGGGAGGGGGGGGGGTTGTGCATATACAACAAACAATGTGGCCTCCGCACTAATGCAATATATATATATATATATATATATATATATATATATATTGTAAGACCAGTGGTAGCCTCGTTTTTGGAAGTTCAGAGCGCTGAATGCAATGTCCCAGTGGAAGGCAATCATCACTAGCGCCCGGTTGCGGCCACGGCTTCTTCATCTCTGTATATACTCATCATCACCGATTCTTCTACCTTCTCGAACTATCATCATCGGTAACCTGGCTCGGTCGCCATCTTGCCACCTTGCAGCTCGGTCTGCGAATAAAGCGGTTTGCGCTTACTGGTCTGCCTTCGCCTACCATCGGCCTTACAAGGCCGATATCGGCCTTATATATATATATATATATATATATATAAAGTTGTGTGTACATATGCGTGTGTGTGTATAAGCACCTGTCAGTTTGCGGGGATTAATTGGTCGCAGTTAGTAATTGGAGATCCATGTCTGGAGAGGCCCTTGCCCTGCAGCGGGCGTAGACAGGCTGATCCTAAAAATCGCAAGGAATCACAACAGTGCACACAGCCATACATACACGAGCAGTCGTCCTGTCATAGGACGTTTTTGCACTTTCTTGAAAGAAAAAAGAGTGTGTTCACGGGGAGGCGCACGCAATCTCCGCCCCAAAGCATTGCAATATACATCCCTGTCGTCCGAGCGCGTAGAGGCACTCTACCTAATGGCCTCGTCGCTCGCGTGCCGCTCAACGTGTGCCACTTGAAACAGATCAAGCAAGGAAAGCAACAAAAGATGACGACAAACCCAACTGACCAGAATCGGTCATCGCCACGCTCATGTTAGGCTGCAAGAGACAGCATCTTGACAAAACCAGTGAACCTACTCAGCACATGCAGGCACGCCCCTAGCCATAACCAAGTAGAAAAACACCAAAATAACTCCAAAAGTGTACATAGTAAGCAGGTGCCCGAAGAGGCAAACCAGATATGCCTACAAGTGAAGCCGACAAAGTCAAGGCGAGGGGATTAATTTTAGTTTATTTTGAATACTGCTGATTTCAACCAAGAGAACAAGAATACAAGCACAATGCAAGAGTGGAATACCAGATATACAGAAAGGCAGATATGTAGTTCAAATAAACGCAGGGAGGGTCGGTTACAGTTATAAACAAAAGTACATAATTATTGACAGTATACACTTATTCACACATTTGTGTGCTGCAACGCCTGATCCGGGGTGCTCAAATTGCTTTCTATGTCGCGTGCCTAAAGAGCATGATCAAAAAAAGGGTCTGCAAACCTACATTTAAATAAGGAAACACCTACACATAATTATGGAAACACATAAGGAAACACCTACATTCAAATAAGGAAATTTGTTATGTACATTTGTTTCATGAAGACGTCGTGGTGTCCAACATAGAATGCTAGCACGATAATTTAGGTTTCTATTAGCCTGCTCCTGCAAATAGACTAGTTTGGAGAGCCGCCTGTGGGCTCGCAGTAAAGCGATCACCTTCTGTCATATATTGATCTGCAGGCGCCTGCGTTTCGACTAAGTACATTAAGCACGTCCTCTGGAGAGAGTGCGATATCACGGTGCACATTCAGAAGGGCGAGTCCGAGCAAGCGGTCGTCAGTTGTGGACGCTCTGAGATAAGTTTTAAGTCGTCGAAGAGTGGAGAAAGAATGTTCTGCCTCTGCTGTTGTTACCGGGAGAGTTGCAAGTATCTGCAGCAGCCGATGCACATTCGGAAACATAGCCACTGGACAAAGAGCAACTGCCTGCAGTGCTGATGTGGCCTCTTCATGCCTCTCATTCTTGCATTTCGCAGCCCACACAAGTAGTTCTCCTTCAAGCTCCCCGACTGACACGATGCTCGAGTACAAAGCCAAAAATTCTTCAGCCTTAGGTGCAGACTCGGCCTGACAGATGTTCTGAGGGAGCAGCGATGATAGCGACCGTAAAGTACGCCGGTGATTTACAAAGCGCACATCCAACTGCGTTCCAAGATGATCCATGAACAGCAGGAAGACTGCAATTCTAAAATACTCTTCGACGCTTGTGGCATGGACGTAAGAGCGGTTAACGCGGTCGAGCGGTGACACGCGGCATTTGCATTTCCACTGCCACTCCTTCGGCCATTGATACGGCGGCTTCAAATATTCCGGGAAAGCCAGAGTTCCGCATCTCGCTCACCGCAGCCTGGACATGGTCGATTAAGTCCAGAGCGACAACTAGGTTAGAAGAGGCCGTTTGAAGCTGTCTTGAAAGTGTGAGAGTGAGCGACAGTGCTTTTGGTGTGATATTGACGCTTACGATGAACGTGGGGGTCAGCACGCAAGCAAGCAACTGATGCGCTTTCGGTGAAGCTTCGACGGCAGCTTCTGCTATGTCCTCAAGTGCCAAAACGACTACGCCAAAAAGCTCCACGAATGTCTCGATAGCCTCGTGGCACTCCACCCAACGTGTCTCACACAAGCAATGAAGCCGTTGTTTAGTCAGGTCACTGTTTTCACTTATCTTCTCTCTCAGCAGCTTTGACCGGACCCCGGACTTCCTAAAGAATGAGCACACCTCCTGAATTGCAGCGAATGCATTGCGAATTTCTGGAACACTACATGAACTACACAGTGCAAGATTCAGGGAATAGCTGGCACAGTGCACATGCAGAGCCGCAGGAACGTCCCTCTGGATGATTGCCTGAACACCACTTTCCGGCCATTTCCGGCCATTCTTTTGAAATCCACTGCTGGATATCTTCGCTGCTGACGGCTTTGCTTTCGCCAGAAATGGTTTTGTCAACAATGTTATGGAGGTTTCTAAGCCTTTGCAGCCATCCAGTGTTGTCGTCAAAGTTTTCTTGGCCGAGTTCAGCGGCAAACCATTTGGCCTAACCCATCCACCGGAATGTTTCTGGCTGAGACCTCTAAAAGTCATGCATAGAGAGCCTTTTCAAATTTCTCGTGGGCACGGGCGCGCACACGACAAACTTGTGACATTCATTGCGCCACCCCTTTTGCCTTTGTGTTAGCGTTGTTTTTTAGCAAGGTACTCAGAGTGCTCTGAGGAATCCCAAAGTTGTCTGCCACCGTTGACTTTTTTCCTCCCGTCTCGACGCTCTGAATGGCTTTCAGCTTTGTCGCAAAGTCCAGGTTCTTGCTTCTTGACGCTGTCGGTTGTTGCAGTGGCCATTGCTTCCGCATCAGTTCACCACCATCCAGTCGCACGTATCGCGAGATGTGTAAACTACGCTTGCAGAACTCGGAAATTCCAGCAGTCCGCTGCGCCTTCGCACACCACGCACAACACGCACGCAAAACAAAAACAATGTGCTCGTAACACAAGAACTTCAATGTTAACGATTCCAAGGCTCTCTGAACGGACTCCAACAAAGCAAGCGCTCGCGATGGTCACCTCCGAAAGAAACAGCGATGTACGAAAGGTGCAGGCTGACTTGCAAAACAGCAGCAACAACAACAGCAAAGTGCAGAGGAAGGAGGAGGCCGTCAGCGCCTTTATTCCTGCTCTTCCCTTTTCTGAGGCGACAGCGAGGGAATACAGGCCCAGACAGAGACAGAGAGTCAGAGCAATCAGAAGAATTTTTGTTGCAAATGTCCAGACTGCAGCCACATTTTGTCTGAGAGGAAGGTGGGTGACCATGAGATGGTAAATATATGCAAGCCTTACACTCAAATCAAATGCTGAGCACATTAAATTGTGGCATTAAAACAGGAGGTCCCTCTGCGGCATTCTTCACTTGGAATGGCACTTGATCACAAACTTTGAGAAGCTTGAAGATCTTCTATGCATTGCTCTTGCTCTGGCCAGCAAAAACAATGCAAAAATGTAGGTGGCTAGGTAGAAAGTTCACATCCTGCAATGGTGCAGATGTTCTTGTTGAGGAAATGCACTTCTTCACTGTCTGTACCACTGCTTATTTCACCCTTATCAGGCAGCTGAATGTTGGCAGGCTCTCTTATCGGTGTAAGCATAATAAAATGCGCAGAGGCAAACAATTGTCAGGCTTACCTCAGTATTGCTATTTTGGGAATTGAAACATTGACTGTAGGTCATGTGAGCACAACTAGCCTGTTGGCCACGTGTTTTCATATCCCATTCTTCAGAGTAGTAATTTTCACCTGTTTCACTGCTAAAACATCACCTTTTGGCTGGTCATGCGAACGTGCAGGTTAGGGATGTGAGCAGTTGGCAAAATTGAGACCCCTGGACTTTACGTCAGACATCAGAAACAGGCAGGAAATGAGGTGTCACTTTTAAGCGCACCTTTCTCATGAGCACTCATTGTGTGAGTTGGAGTACATCTTCGTTTCCGACTTCATAAAGAGTATTCCCACCTGAACGTCTTGAATGCAGTACAATATAGGCATGCAACTGCCCGGAAAGGAAGTAAATGTGGGCCCTGTTGAATCGAAAGTAGCCTCACCTTCTGGGTAAACAGGCATTGAGCAATCGTTGCGGGAGTTCGAGTACATCTTTGTTTCCGACTTCATAGAGGGTATTCCCTCCTGAATGTCTTGAATACAGCACAACATAGGCATGCAACCAACCATTTGGGAAACGGAAATGAAACCCTGTTGAATTTAAACTAGCTGTAGCTCTTGAAAAAGACTGGTTAATCCGCCACCGTGCTAGTTCTAGTACGTCTTCATTTCAGACTTCATGAAAGGATTCCTTGCCTGAACTGGGTAAGTTGGGGAATCGCATCGGAATGGCACCACTCCTCAGGCTCATGTATCCCATTCAATCTCAACTTCGTCGGTGATAACGTACTTTGTTTTGCTTAGGGTATATTGCGGCGCGTTGGTCGACTTCGAAAATAACTAGACCCCATAGTTTTCATGTCGACGATCTAAAAAAAACAAGCGATTTGTGAAAGACCCCAAAAAACTAACTGATTCCCGCTGTGGATGCGGCGGGCGTAGGCCTGGCCGTCACTGCCGTTGCCGAGCCAATGAAGCAAAACAAGGATGTCAAAAAGCGATTGGTGAGAACCAAAAAGCGACTTCAGTTCTGGGGCGGTAGCTCGAAGCCTAACCCTGTTTGTCGGGGTCGGCGGCGGCGTTGTCGTCTCTCTCGTCGTCAAAGGTGGCTGGCTCGAGTGGGGCCGAAATGGAGCACTTCACGAAGGCGTCACGCACCATGTCACCACGTAGGCCTTACCAGGCGTCGTTAACCCACTGGGCTACTGTGCTCAGGGACGGGCGCTTCACACGGCCAGTGGGTTTTGTCAACACCACCTAGAACTAGAGAAGGCCTGCGCAAACCCTCCTCTCCACAGCACCTACGTCACCACAGTGAGATATGCGGGAGGATCGACGGGCTTTCGACCACAGCGCCGCCTACTGCGCCGACGCAGCGCACACAGCTGCGATGGCTGGGAAGACCGGCTCGACTTGGCGCGACTTTCGGATATGGCTTGTATGGAATCTAACTGCCAGCGCACGCGTTGGGAAATGAAAACAGTTTATTGAATATGGCATTCATAAGGTACGTTTCTTTTGCAAAAATAAGAAAAAATTACATACGTCTATTTACATCATCGCCCATTGTCGTGGTGCTGTACTGAGAGTAAAAATGACTAAATAATGCAGTCCCGAACGCATACAGGACTGATTCTAGCGGCGTCAGCCTCAGCATCTGGCAACGTTGACACCAGTTCAGAGCGCTGCTTTTGGTCGTTGGATGGTCGTTGGTGTGCAGTCTTCCTTTGTTCTCAGTAGCTCAATGGTACGACACAGGAGTTTGCTGCCGTGCCGTCGAAAATGCCTGGGTGCTGCTGTGCACCGAACTGTCGGTCAAACTATCCCAACGGACCGCGAGCGCGCGTGTACAGGTTTCCGTCGGACCCCGCACAAAATGCAGCGTGGACGAAGGCTGTGCGACGGGAAAACTTCGTACCTACGAAGTACACAGTGGTAAGCGAATGCTCAGTTTGCTTTCCGCGGTCGTAATTCTCGTGACAGCAAGGTTTAGGTGATCGTATTGCGTGATACTTGCAACCGTTACGGCGCGCTATACACTTAGAGGGATGAAAACAGAACGGATAGTGTTTCGGTGTAATTTAATTGTGTGTTTGTGCTGTTAAGTGTAGCTTAAATGTATAGGCCTAGTTGCGCGTCTGTCTAATCATAAATTTATTTCGCGCTATGCGTTCGCAGTATAATTTACATCGAACAGACGATTTTTGATTGTGGGGTTGTTTAACGCACCGAAACTACTAAGGTTATGAGGCGCGCTGTAGTGGAGGGCTCCGAAATAATTTTGACTACCTGGGGATCTTTAACGTGCACCGAAATCTAATCGAACAGACGATGTGCAAGGCGTAGTTACGATACATGTGAAGCGTCCGCCATGTATTCGAGTTCAGAATTAACCATGGCTCGCGGTTTAACATATCAAACCGAGACTCCAGTGTAATACAGCATTCTTCATCGCTATATCCTGGTTGCCGTACTGAAGCAGAGATAAAGTAACTGTCTTGGTTTCTACAAGCGGCTTGCTGGGATCTCATAATTCTGTAAAACGTCGCTTTCGTCTTACACTTCGTTTGTGGGCTTACCTTGCAGGTCTGTGAGCACCACTTCCATGAAAGCGACTTCGTGGACTCGGCGAGCTACACCGACAGCATGACTGGGAAAGTAATTGAAGTACCCCTCAAGCTGCGGCGATTGAAGCCTTCTGCAATTCCAAGCGTCTTTCCCAATTGTCCTGCCTACTTGTCTCGCCAAGAAACTTCAGCACGTGAGAGCCCCGAAGAAAAGCGCGCTCGTCTTGATGCAGAAGCATTACAAGAAGCTATACAATTGTCAGCGCAGTCTCACGAAGCGGAAGAAAAGAAGAATGCCATTGCAACTTTCGAAGACCTATTGAAAGCAGTAGGTGGCCTCTCTCTGACTGATTTCTGGAGCATGGTCGTCACCCAAACACGAGTACTTTTCCTCAACTTCCGCAACCAAGAAGCGCCAGTTGTGCATTGTGCGGTGACAGTGTCTTCCGACCTTTCTTTGGCAGTGTATGTCGGTGAAATCAGGTTGGAAAGCCTAGGTTCATCTGTGCTTCCCTTGACCATCTCCGACTTCAGAGTGCTTCAGAAAGTTTTGTGCGACGTGGAAGAGGTCACGAAGGATTCTGCAAAGAATGAACTTCAGTTAGAGATTCTGCTGAAGCGTGTTGTGGCATTCCTGGAGGAACTGTCATCTTCAGCTCTGCCACATGAGTGGCAAGTGGAAGTTGTAAAGTTTGTGACACAGCAGCTTCAAGTTCTCCTCAACAAGGCATCGATTTACCCAGCTGACTTTATGGTGTTCTGCAGCCTTGTGTACACAATATCGCCTCATGCGTACAGATTCATCAGAAGCACAGCGAAACTGAAGCTTCCACATCCCCAAACAATAAGACGCATTTGTGCTTCTTACAATGCTAGCCCATCCAGGGAGCAAGAAGAGGATGCTTTCCTCTTTTATGCAAGGAGGCTGGCGTCAACACTAAAAGACCACGAGCGCTTCGTCACGCTTATGATGGATGAGATCCACCTGCAGGCATCCTTTCAATACAAGGGTGGATGTGTAACAGGTGCAGCGACGAACAGTGAGAATGCAGCGAAAACAGCATATGTTTTTATGCTGCAAAGCTTGTTATCTAACAAGGACGTTGTGCACATACTTCCAGTTGCACAGATAGGAGCAAAACAACTGCATGATTTTCTTGATCTGTTGATCAGGAAACTAGAAGACATTGGCATACGAGTAGTTGCAGTGGTGTCCGACAACAACTCGATCAACCGAAAGGCAATGTCGTTTTTTGCGGATCCTCCCAAGTTGAGCATTGTTTACAGGCACCCCTCGGACTCATCAAGGCCCTTGTTCTTTATCCTGGACACTGTGCATATCCTAAAATGCATCCGAAATAACTGGCTGAACCAGCGTAATTGTGGAAGATGCATCTTTTTTCCTGATTTCAGTTCCCTCACAGAAACCCCATCTGTGCTGACAGCCTCCTTTAACACACTATGCAAGTTGCATGAGGGAGAAAAAGATGAGCTTTTGCGGCTTGCTCCAACTTTGTCATTCAAAGCTCTCAATCCATCCAATCTTGAGCGACAGAACGTTAAGCTCGCACTCAGGATTTTCCACAGTTCGACTGTTGCAGCACTAAGGAGCACCAAAGTGACACTTGATCATGCAAATGGAACATCGGAATTTATTAGCATTGTGTTGAAGTGGTGGGACATATTCAACGTCAAGACACCATTGAAGGGCCAGCGTCTGCGAGACCCATTTCAAGAACCTATAAGTGCACTCAACTGCCACCAGATTGACTACCTAAACAAGATTGTTGATTGGTTGGACTACTGGCAGAGCTTGAAACATGATGCTGGGCAGTTAACCCGTGAAACACACACAGCGCTGCATCATACCTCACATGCTCTTGTTGAGGTGTCGGCATATTGCATTGAAGAACTTGGGTTCAAGTATGTCTTATTAGGGAAGTTTCAAACTGACAGCTTGGAGGACCGGTTCGGCCGATACAGACAGCTGTGTGGTTCCCAGTATCATGTTTCAATACGTCAGATTTATGAATGTGAACAGAAGCTAAGACTCCAAAAGCTACTTGATCTTCCCAACTTGGATGCCACTGCACCTTGTCTCCCCACCACAGACGTGCAAGTTGTCGTCAAACAATTTGACGTTGCAGTGACAGATGATGATGTGAAGCAGAAGGAGGCAATGCTACCAGCTATTACGTATGTAGCTGGATATTGCGCACACGCTGCAGTGAAAAAACTTGCCTGTTCTTCATGCCGAGAAAACTTGGTTGTTGAGAATCGGAGCATTGAACTGGAAGATGATGTGCTGATTGCCAATGCAACACGGGGTGGACTGAAATTTCCACAGCCAGTAGTTGTTCATGCTGTGCTCATAATGGAAATTGTCCTTGATAAGCTAAGAAGTGCGAAGTATGCATCCAAATTTTTTGCTTGTGCAAAACAAAAAGAAGTGCTTGTCAGCCTCACGACTTCCCTTGTTGAATGTAACGAAGACTTGGACTTCTGCGATGATGGCCACTCACCTGAAGTAGTGCTAAACTATGTTCTCAGTGCTGCTGCTAATACACTGCTGAACAATCTGTGTAAAGTGCAGAATGACAAACTGGCTGAAAGCAAGTCTAAAAAGCGGAACAAAGATGAAAGCAAGCCGACTGAAAACAAGGCTGCGAAGCGGAAGCTGAACACTTTTCAAGCATAATCCTTTTTCTGAAGAATTATTCTGCCTGCATGCATTTTTGTGTCATGAATAAATGTGTGTCGAAAGAAAATTTGTACCTGTTCTGTCTGAACTGCATGAATTAGCCGTGCGTTCTGTTACAAAATTCGTATGCTTGTCTGAGAAGTTCCTGATGAATTATCTCAAGCCTACCTTCTTTAAACATCCTGAAAATATCCGGCAATACAAATATTTTCTGTATCGTCAAAATCGCAAGGAGAAAAAAAAGGCTATGTAGGCAAAACTGCATCTTCGAATGAAAAACTTTGGAAGTATCAGGTGAAGCCAGCTTTTAGGCATATCTCACTGCGATGACGTCACGCATCCCTGCGCAGGCCTTCTCTAGTTCTAGGTGGTGTTGGTTTTGTCCACCTGCTTCATCCACTCGTTTTGCAGTGCTCCGAGCGGTCCATGGAGGGCTTGTTGTGGGAGACGTCAGTCGGCTGCAGCCTCGACGTCATCCCGCCCGGGATTTCGACAAGGTCGCATTCGGCGTTGGCAACAACCTTCCTGACTGGGTCCGTCATGTGGCCGCGGAAAAAGTTCAGCACAAGTATGCTCTGGGGCTTCAGCAGAGCTCTGTGACGCCTGCACCACACCATTCGAAACCATTCCAGTATGGTTTCTTCATTGAAGAAACCCTTCTCGTTGACTCGCACTATGACTTTAGGCGAGAATGTCTCCTTCGGGACGGTTTTCCGCTTGAAGACAATGAAGGGTGGAAACTTGTGGCCATCTGCCGTACAGCACAACATTACCTTGGAGCGGTTGTGCTCGTTCGCTCTTAGGAGGCGGACCTGAGTCTCCTTTTTCGGCGACGGTTGTCCTCGGCATATTGGACCAGACAGGCGCTTGGCCGGCGTTGCCGATCTGGCCGAGCAGGAACCCCCACCGCCTCCTCAGGTCCTTGACAAACCGCCGAAACTCGAGCTGTTTCTCATCGTACGTGTCTGGGAGCTCTTGCGCAACCATTGTGCGAAGGCGGAGGCTGAGCCCGTTCAGCTTCATGAAGTTTGGTATCCATTTTTTGGTTATCTTGAACTCGTCATGGTGAATGTTTGTCAATTCAATTCAATTCATCTTTGTTTTCCAGAAAAAGATTGTCTGGATGGTCACCAGGGCTAAAAGCTGAAAACTAACAGCTTGACTGGGCCCAGGAGACCGTTTCGAGGCCGCGGCACAACAGTTTGAGTCGCCGGAGCTCACGCCTGGTTCGGAACCCCTTTTCAGTTTCTCAGGCTCGATCTGCCGCTCGAGGACCAAGCGTCTCTCCTGTTCGATTTTGAGTTCAGTTTCCAATTTTTTCATTTGCATTTCCGCTTCGGATGCCACTGGCTCAGGTGGACCCACCCTTCCGCGCCTTCATCTTCGTTACCCATGATGGGCTCCCTCATTTCTCGGGATTCAAGTGGGCGAAACGCGTGATCATGCATTTTACGGGCTCTTATTGGGCGGCAGAGATCGCGACCCAGCGGAAGACAAAAAGGACTCACCCAGTGTCGGTCTGATGAGGCCGCCTGCCTTGTCCACCGTTTCCGCGCGACTGTCCGACTTCTCTCTCAGATTCGGCAGGTCTGCGATGCCTGTTGGCGCTCCGCCTTCGTCGAGGCAGTGTCGTTCACCTCCCCAGTCCGTCGGTCTGCGGTGCCTGCCGGCCTCCTTCGCTACCGCAAAGACTCGCCGCCTCCGTCGGCCGCTCCTCAGCACCTCTACCAGCTGCTCCGCTAGTCGCCTGGAGTTTCCGCTTGCCTGCAGGCGCCCTTCACCTGGCTGCAACCCAGTCGTCGCTCCTCCGCCGGTGTCGTGACGACTTCGGTGCTGTCGATCACACCCGGCAAGTTCGGGTTAAACTTGCCTCCCGCGTCGGCACGTGCTCCTTGGATTGACAGAGCCCTCCGTCCGTTGCCGATGCGTCTACCCTCCGTTCTCGTTTCCTGGTCGTCTCGCCAAGCAGGATCCCGTCGACTGCGCCAGTAATGTCTCGTTCTCCTCCAATTCGCCTCCTTGCGAGGCGGGCGTTGGTGACCCTTGGAGTTCCTGCCAGCCCTGCGCTGCGTTTAGTGCTGCGCTGCGGCTGTGATGAAGGCGACGACCCGTTGAGACGAAATGAAAACTTGTATTTACACTTTTTACAATTGGTTACAAAGAGGATACTTAGAGGCCGTTGGTCGCTATGTGCCCGCGGCATCCCGTCAGAGATGAGCCACGACTCAACCCGGTCTGCCCGATTAGCGCATATTTGCGATCGATGAAACCTCGCATTCGGGGGAGGAGAGAGAGAGAGAGAGAAAAGACTTTATTCAAAGCGTCCGGCATGGGGGGAGCAAATCCGGCCACGCAGGGCTCGGTGCTCCCCCGTCTTACACTACGTCTACAGTCCTATAGGCGTGTGTCGGGCCTAGATCCCGAGGCTACCGTGCTCCGGCCCCGCTCGGACTACTCGGGCTCCCTCTAGGGGTTCCCTTTCGCCTCTGCAGGGCCAGAGCTGCCTCGAGCTGCTGGACGGCCCATCTCTGGTCCTTCGGCTCCGCAGAGCCCACACACTGTCTCACACGCGGCGGGTACGCACCGTCCTCAACACTGTCACAGCCCCACATGATGTGGGCCAAGGTAGCCGTCGCCCGCGCACACATGCTGCACACCTCACTCTCGAAGAGTTCCGGGTACACGTGGCGCGCGAGCGCCGGGGTCAACACCGTCTCTGTTTGTAGTTGGCGCAGCCTCACCGCCTCCCACCTGGTTAAGTCCCGGTGTGGGGGCGGGAAGCCGCGTCGCTGTTCGCGGTGCCACTTGAGGATTCCGCCGTAGTCCGTCAGGGGATCCTCTTCTGCCGTTACTGTCGCCGCCTCTTCGGAAGCGAGGGCCGCCGCGTCCCGGCACGTGGCGAGACCACGGGCCGCGGCGTCCGCCTCCTCGTTGCGGTTCGGTGAGTCTGGTGTCAGGTCTCGGCCCGCGTGGGCCGGGGGAGGAGGGCGCGCTCGCTCTGACCGTGCTCCCACGCACCTGCACTGTTGCGGGTGCGTGGGAGCCGGTTCTCAATGCAAGGGCGCGCAACCATACGTGTTACCCCAACCTAGCGCACGTGCACAACGATATACGACGCCTCAACCTAGCGCTTGCTTCGATCCGGCTGCGCATTGCAGCCGCCGCACGCAACTTTGCGCGCGGTCATCCACTCAGCAGCTCCCGCGATTGCCTCCGTCTTGCACTCAGGGCCGAAACACGGCACACGAGGCGGGGACTCTACGCCCGCGAGGCCGTTGCCCTGTTGCCTGCCTGGGCATGAAATTATGGCAATAATGACGGGAACACCCGACCCTTACAACCTGGTTTCGTTATGTAATGTAGCAGTTGCTCCTGCAGCTTCATGCTTAGCACATGCAGTGGCTTGTTTTCATATTGGGAACTTTCCTGCCACAGGCTCCTTTGCCATCATGCGACAGCGCTTCAATGTTTTGGGGGCCTGAGATTAAAATTCAGTGCCATTATTTGTTCGTCTGCCGACAACTGTAGAAGCATTTAAGTAAGACACCACACACAACATCAGACGGAAATAACTGAAATGCAGCTTTTATTTGAAAGCAGGAGTTTACTGAAACATGTTGTGATGCTTTTAAAAACATAGCATTGTAAAAAGGAAGAAATGCGAAAGCCTAATTTGTCTGCTCCTTGGGGCTGGCTGAAATCTTTGTTTCATGCTGATTCCCAGGAAGAATGCTATGCTGCCCGATGGAAAGGGAAAACAGTCAGTTACTAATATGTAAAAAGGTGTTCGTTGTATAATATTTTGCTCTAACTTTTCCAAATTTATTGTGTCCAAAATAGCTGAGCACTCATTTTTCAAGGCTTAGAAGATCTCGGTTTCCGAGGACGCTTTGTACTTTGATACTGGAGCCGGTTGTTGCACTTTGACATTTTTCTTCTTGACCTTTGACTGTCTATAGCAGCTTCATTTCAGTGCAGTGCGGAATTCTGTGGGCAGTACTACCGCAGACTTATTGTCCTTCTACTTGACAAGGCTCATTCCGCCATCACTCTGTGCCTTACCGCCATCACTCTGTGCCTTACCTGCAGTTATAACTGCAACTTCTCCAGTCCGGCTTCCCATTACTGGTTCAGTCAGGGAAACGTTTTGTTCGACTTGGTGCTCAGATATCTCGAGGCCTGTGAGGTAGCGGTCGTGTGAAGAGGAAAGTGTCTTGATCCCTGTTTAGTGTTTTTAGCATAAAGCTTCTCGATGGGGCTTCCACCAAGACCGAACTCCCGCATGTCCTCCACAGAGACTGTGCCCTTGCCAACATAATGCCAGAGTCCAGAACCAAGGCCGTCTGGAGATATCATTAGGAAGTTCTTCAAACCTGCAGGATATGGCTTGGAAGGGACGCATTGCCACACGTGGCACCATCCGGAAAAAGGAGTATATATATGTGAGTGAAGTGGGGAAATGGTCACTACCATACGCGTCCGTGGCCAAGGCCGTGTCCATCATTTCATTCTAGGGTGTGCCTGGCAGACCGGGCTTCCTAGGCTTAGCACCCTTGCGGGTGCCCTTTGTTTTCAGCTGTCACCAACGCGGGCGTTGGGGGCACCACGAATGGCGCAGGCAAAGCGGGGGGGGGGGGACCGCTGAGGGTCCCTCGATTTCCATTTCCACGGCACCCTCAGATGTACTGGGGACCGGGGAAGCAGAGACGGAGGAGCAGTCCCTTTCATGCTTGTTCTCACTGCAACCACTACGGGCTGGTTCTGCGGTGGTGTGGCGAGTGTTTGGGCTGCCTGAGGCAACCCAGGATGGCGGGGGGGGGGACAAAATCTAACTTGCGGTACTGAATCTCTGCCGAAACCAGACGCCGCTGCGTCATCGGTGAGCTGCGTTGACGTCCTTCCCCAGAGAGAAAGAGGGAAACCATTTCGTGCTTCTGGGAAGGAGATGTTTTCAGTGATTTTCAGGTTGTTGATCCATTTCCTCCATTTTGAACATTTCGCATGTGCGGGAGTATGCAGCATGAGGGCTATGGCAGTTGCTACACATGAATTGCTGAGCCTGGAAATTATCTGTGTTATGATCTTGTGATGAACATTTTGCAAAAGTTGTTTTTTTGCCACGACAGGAGGTGGTGCCATGCCCGAACCGTTGGCACTTGAAACAGCGCCGTGGGTTTGGCATGTACATCCAGACAGAACAATGAATGAAACCTGCTTTGATGGATTCCGGAATTGTGGAACGGTCAAATGTCATGATTATATGCTTTGTTGTGAATTTACTTATCGTATCGCCCCATGGTGATGCTCCTCACTGCCGTCTTGCCCTGACCTTTCAGGCCTTCGAGCAGATCGGCTTGCGTCTTATTCATCAGATCTGGCTCACAAATCACACTCTGAGAGCTATTGAGGCTATGGTGGGGTGTGACTCTGATGTCTAAATCTGCCGTGCGAGTCTCGGTAAGGAGGCTTGTGGCTTGCTGGTGACTGTTAACCTCGACCAGGACTTCGGCGGTTCTCAGTTTCTTTGCGCCGAATGACTTGCCAAGGATGCCTTCAAGAAATTTAGTCAGAAGCAACACTGACTGGGTTTGACTTGTCAACAGATTCAATAATCAAGAAGCGGGGATAGTTATCTGGCTTCGGCATACCTGCCAGGTTTCGGGAATTTTCCGGGAGACTCCCGAATTTTCATGCTTTTGTACGATTGTACGACCGAAACAAACATCTCCCGAAAACGCACCCGTCTTCGGCTTAATCCTTTTCCCAGTATGGCCACAATGTGCCGGAGGTATACCTGACAATCCAACCCGACACCATTTGGCATCGTTATCAGTGAAGTGCTTAGAAAGCGTAGTCAGCCATGCGCAGACGGTGAACCTGTTCGTCCCATTGTTAGTTTACCGTTTATAGAAACGCAGCGCCGCCGCAAATTTCATTTACGCACGAGCACGGCCGTTCTGAAGGTTTAGCAAGTCTCCAGTGGTGTAGCTTGTTGTTAGTTTAGACGAAACAACAAAACAGTTCAGTTCCTGCTGTTTTGTATTGCGCTTGCAGTACTATTTCCAGGACTTTCTGAAAAGGGCAGCGTTAGCAACGTCGAACATTTAAGTGGTGTACCTTGTTGGTAGTTTGGACGAAGAAACAGTTCATTTCCTGCTATCTTGTAAGTAAATAAAAAAATGTGTGTAAAGTTACCCATTCTGTTGTTGCTACTACCCCCCCTCCCTTCCCCCCTGCCTTCCCCCGCCCCCGGTAAGATCTCTAATGCCATCCCGGCAAATCTGGCAGGTATGCAAGTTCGGGAAAGGGATGGTTGGAAGGGGCGGAAATGAGCCCTCGGTGTGGTCCCTTTTCGAGGGCCATTTATGCTTGGGCGAGGGGGGGTTCGATTTACCATAGAAACCAGGGGACGGGGGTACTTTCTTTTGTAACCATACCCTGATAGTCAGAAAGGTCCCGGAGCTCCCTGCCTGGTAAACAGACATCGGCCGGAGCTTGACCACGGCTCCGACCGCCACCGTTCGTGGTTTCTTACTCCCCACCTATAAACACATCGTCACGGTAGGTTACAGCTTATGTTTGGGGGCTCAGGGTCCGGGGTGTCACCAATACCATCACCAAGAGCACTCAAGGCGCCCTTGCGGAGTGGGAAAAAGGCGTCATTAGTTTGTCAATGGACACCTCACAAGACTGAGGTAGCTCCAAGCAGGCATTTCTGAACAACATGCGAATAGGTTTTACTAACACCAGCCTGTTTTCTTCTTGTTCTTTCGGAGCTATTTACAGCTTTTCAACAAAAGGCACATGAATCCAGAGCTCAAAAAACCTATTTCGGGGCATTGTCTGCACAACCAGCTCGACTCGGAACGTTTGGGGCTACTAAAGTCTCCCCCTTGGAAGCTTCAAGATCTTTGTGACAATGTGGATTCCCACAACAATTTTCAGTTCTTCTGCATCTGTTTCAACAGACTTCCCTCAAACATGCATGAGTACAGCTTTTTCTGAAACGTGCATCCTTCCCAGAACTTTTTAGGAAAGTATTTGAAGAAATACTTCAGAGGTGCATCTAGGTTTTGTCATTTTTTAATGAGTACTTCCTGTTCTTCTATTTTCAAGGCAGGAAACCGGAATAGCAGGCGAAGACGATGATGTGTTTATGCGCAGTGTAACATATCACTTTGAAATTGCTTTTTCACTCACTTATCGCTGGTTTAGAAAGACAAAAGTAGGTAGGTTCTGCTGCTTAGTTTAACTGCAGTGTGGCCTGCTCGTAGCTGGAAATTTGTGCTGTTGGGGTTGTCCTCGACTTCTGATTCTGCGTTGCATTCTTCGTCCGGATCGTTAACAAAACTAAATGTTCTGAGAATGCAATAGATCAGGGTCATTTTCATCCAGAATACCCTAGGTCTCACCATTTGTCAAGTACCTTGCTGAAAGCTACAAAGGAATATTCAAGACCCACGGTCCCCATTCGGGGCCGTCAAAGTTAGCCAGGACCTGACAACAAACTGCAGCAAGGTACTCACAGTAAAGGTAACTCAAACTGTGCGCACAGCTTCGAAATAGCTGAGTATTTTCCTGTTATGGTTTTGAGTGAACAATATGCAGTAAAATTAAAAGTATGCTGACAACAGCAACGTGTGCTGTGCTTGGGAGATTCCATCTTGGCACGCGCTTTGCTCCGCTCTCGCCGGCCTAGGAGTGCTGTTTCACGGGAATAGATTACTGAGGCAGATATAGCATTAATGGTCACCTATAAAAAATGTGCCAACATTTTAATTGATTGTTTCAATTCATCCTGCAACTGGCTATTATCAATGCCTTTTGTTGGTGGGATGACAGCAGGTCATCCCACCAACCAAACATCTTAATACATCTTTATGTAATTATCAATCTCACTACTTATATCAACACGTTCTTCTGTGCACACTGAGTTAGTGCTTTAAGCTACTCTGGTGTGGCCTGAGGTGTGTAAAAACATAAGCCTAGAGCTGAACGTTATCTGCCACAGTGGCCCAGTACTATTTTGAAATGCAAAATCAACAAGAAGTAGTGATACGGCGCATCACCGAGTCGCACCACCATGCAGTTTGGTTACTTCCTTACAATGAATAATGCTGTAATGTTTTTGTCAATTGGACAGGCTGGCCTATGGCTTACTGCATAAGTGTTTAGCACTAAGTTGATGGTTAAAGCTCTGGGTGGATTCAAATTTATGGAAACAAAGCCGGAGTGCTGGACTACAAATACAAATGAGCAGTTCTTATGCTGCAGTTTTCAGTTTCCGTGCACTTTTTACGTCTGTGTCATGGTCGCTAACACCACGCGCATACGAAGGACAAAGGCAAAAAAATCACGCCATATCCACGGAATGAATGATGATAAGTGGGGCGAAGCTCGAGAGGGGGAGATCATCGGTAACCGTAACTCTCCCGTGAAAGTTCGCCCATTACATCATTAAGAAAGACGTAAGACTGTGGGCGTACATTGTACAAATCAACTTTTATTTTGTTCTTGTTCGTTTGTTCTTTTCATTTCGTCGTTGTCATGACTGGATTGCGAGGTCCCTTCATTACGACGTCTTTATGATCTGAAATGAAGCGAGAGTGGTTCTTGTACTGGCTGCAATGGGAAGTTTGCAAACACTAAGTCTATACACGTTCCTCGGATCGTGGTAGGGTTCATATGGATACATCTGAGTGCGTATTTGAAGAAAGAACTTTTATTTAGGGCGAACTTGTGCCCGAACAAGACGAGAGGAAACGAGCAAAGGTCCTTGCGTCTCGTTCGATCTCCGAGAACGACTGCCTGCGTTCGTGGCGTGATCTCTTGCGTGATCTCCCCCTCGCAGTGCACGTGCGCTCGCGCCTCCGTTGGCGAACACAGACAAGCTCGCGCTCCCGGTGCCGAGTTTGCGCTGCCGGTTGCAGCCGGTTCTTGCGCGTGCAACGCGGCCCACTTTGCGACATCTCCGAAAGCATGCGGCGGTCACGTACCACGAGACACGAGGGATGGACAGACCTATGGCTTTAGGAGCTTCGCCCCTAAAAAGGCGACGGGACTTAACGGGAACTTGTACTAACAGTACACCAGCCGTGCATGACAATACACTGTAGAAGAGGAAGGGAAACGATCCGATTGACACTGCTCAAGATATGGGCAACCGAAGCCAACTTATCTACAAGGCATGGCACTGCAGGAACAAGATATCACCTGTAATCTAAAAACCGGAATTCTTCATGACTAAGCGCAATCGAGTGCTGGCTCACACATTTGCCCCAGCTTAGAGATATGTTAAGCCTCCCCTTCGTCTGTGTGCGCTGTTAGTGAGCATGAATCAGTACCAACTCGCCCAATTGTCTGTTTTGCTTTTACGCCTGTGGTTGAGGGGGCAAGGTATCCAAATCCAATGCGGGCTGGCCCGGCGGCCGCAAGTTAAAATCACTAGTGGAGTGGGAGCCTTTTGTTCTTATTGTCGCTTGGGCGACATTGTGCCCTCTTATAGGACAAAGGTAAGATTCAGAAGATAATTCAACAAAAGAACATGAACTTCACGAGGGAAGCAGTGTACTAACAGTCAGTACGTCTGAGTTCTGCTACAATGATTTTCAGACTTCCGAAGGGTGGCACTGCCGGAAGGGATATAATTATGCCTGCCATGTGCATTGTTTCGAGCGCCACTACCTATACGTTTGTCAAAAAAATTAAGTGAGGAATTCTGTGACGGTTGCTTTGAGGCTTTACATTTTGAAATAAAGCAAAGGAGCAAAATGGAACGAGAAATTTACACACGTCTCAAATTTAGGTAAAACTTTTTATTCACAAAAGCTTAGAGAAATGTTTCCATTTATGCAACAGCAATCCTAGAGAACAGCGCAGGAATTATAGGATGGCCTCCAGGTAAACTCTGGACGTTGCTTTAAAGCAGCATGTAAACTTGGTAATCGAAGTGTGCTTTCGTCAGCAAATCACGTAGCCTTTTCTGAGCCCATGGAATTTTGTGGATGCTGGCATGTCTAACCACTACTTGAACGAAGCTGAGCAACTGCCCGTAAGCAGACGGATACCTAATGTCCTTTACGTAACACACACACAAACACTGCGCCAAGGCTTTTTCTAGCGATGTGTCCGGCTGCAGCTCGACGATTTCTCCAGGCTCTCTGCCACATACCAGCCGCTTCACGTAACCCACCAATGAAGGGTTCATTATTTTTAAATTGTCAGGTTTACAGTTGCACAGAATACTCTACACAATGATTTTTTCACCCTCAAGTGTTCTTATCATGACGTCATTGCTATTCACAATTTATTTTCCGGCACAGTTGTTTGATGCGGAAGATGGCGGCAGTGAGTGGCCCCGTTTGGCCGCTCGGCAGAATGAGGGAGCTCCAGTTGAGCACCCGCACAGGTGGTGGTCTAACTTGGTTTCTTCCCGGGAAGGTGCCACGCCCACCATGATTGACTCCGCCCTGCGAAAAAGTAGAAAACCCAAAGAGATCACACACACACAAAAAAAACAATAGAATGAAATACATGCAAGAAAGGCACAAACAAGACAGCAACGGCGGAGTGGTGGTTTGGGGTTGGCCGACATTGCGATTGGTGAGCGGCCTAGACTGGATGAGCCCTCTTTCTTCAAACCTGGCCTCTCAGGGCCGGAAGGTAATGTGGATATACCACTAAAAACAGGTCTAGAACAGAAAGGCATAATTAGGAAGCCCCAGCATATATCGGTGAACGACGTGAGCAATGATGATGTAATTATTGTACTAAGGCAGGATGGATACAGAGAGAGCAAAAAAAGGTTAAAAAATATGAGGTCGTTGCTCTAAAATATTGTAAAAGGCCCAATAGGACCGGCCACAAAGGGTGGCTGCCACACGGCTCGGGATTTGCAAATAGACTGGCCAGATCCTTCACAAGCAGGCCCAACTGCAGCCTCATCAGCACCAATATAAATTGCTGCTCTTGGTGAAGGCGTGTCTTTAGAGTAGGTTTCCAGATGGATAGCAATACTAAATGGAGCAATGCAGAGAACATCACTTTGGGTACTAACCCTGTGTGAAACTCGAGTCTTGTCAGATTTCATGACAGTGTCCTCAGTTGCGGGTCCGCCTGCACGGTTTCGAGCATGGGAATCATGTGATTAGCCGCTGTGAGCTCTTGCTCAAGCTTGTGGAGCGTTTCATTTTCTGCAGGCTTTTTTTGCAGACATCCGGTGCAGAAAGTGTTGTCTCTGGCAGCACCACATGTGTTCGCACTTTCCTGATCTGCGCTCCCATCTGGAAATGATGGTGGGTCACTCATACCAGGTTCAGGCCACTGCGTTTTTTGTGCACAGTGAAAATTACTTGGCTTTTCTTTTACTGTGCGTAAACGAGCTCAGTGGGATTAATCTCGCAGTGGTAGGGTAGCAGCCTCTGCACAATGTGCTATGCTCTTTTTTTTGTAGACATGCATAAAGAAGAATTAAAGGCATGCATGAACAGTGGAATCACTTTCAGCGAATACGAAGTAGCGCGAGCTCCTGAAGAAACGCACTGAGCCGCTACCATGTGTTTGAGTACATCTTCGTTCCAGACTTCATGAAGGCTCATTCCTTTCCTGAACTTCTTGAAACACTTTGAGCACGTGCGTACAACCATTTGCCACCACCTGGTGTGCTTCGTGCGAGCCTTCTTGCCAGCGTAGGCCCAGAAACCATGGCATGCACGTGTAGAACTTGTTACTTGCGGGCAGGGCTCGTCTCAGAGGGAGCGAACTCATGAAAACCTGCAGTCTGATTCAGATTATTCCGTTTCAAAAGTATTTTGATTTTTGGCCGAAACGTGAGAGGAGGTACCCATTCTACCCTCTGTCCTTTGTGCCCTTATTACAGTGCTCAGCCCTTCTCACCCTTTTTTGTTGGTTAGGTCTATTGTGGCCGGATCCAATTCCTTTAGGCTTGTTCCTTCAACTGTGAGATTTTGGAGGAAGATTTCAAGATAACAGACGAAAATAATGCAGGAGTGGTAAGTCGGTCAATATCTGCAAGATAACCTTGAATTCAGAAAGAGTTGTTTTGCAGCGAAGCAGTGTCCACCTTGCCACCTTAGTGTCAGGAGTGGTACGGCTGGTGCCATTGACAACCGTAGGGATGTATCATTTTGGCATTCTGGTGCTGTGAAGCTGTGTCGAGCTGCCTACACTGGCGCGGCCCCTTAACCGTGGTCAGCTTTTTAGCACCAATTGCCGCAGGATGTAATCATGTGGCCTTCATTGGATTGGCCACTAAAACTTTTTCTGTTGTGTGCTGTTGGCCATTGGGAAGGGATTGGAAGAATATAAAGTGAAAAAAGTTTTCTGTTGATAGTTGAAATGAAACAGTGGTCTGGAAGATTGATCTTTCTTGTTGGTGCTGACTTCGTGAGGATTTCTAGGCACTCGTTTTTTTTGTGCAGTGAAGCTGGCACAGCTTGAGCTGCAAATATTGGCTTGGCAGCGCACACGTTCTGGAGTGGTCATCATGCGCATGATGTGCTTCATGAATTCACCAACCCACTTCAGTCTTGATGCACCGTTTAAGCATCGCTGCGTCTCAAGAAAACCATGACCAAAATACGCTTCGAGGCTGCAGCACTTACACGCGACAGAACCATTGACGTCACTAGCGGCGCCCACATTAGGATTTCTTTTCTGATGAGCACAGACATTTTAATGTGCATATCAAAAATTGTGCACAATGTACCGTGGGTTTTTAACCAACCAGTAAAGGCAAAAGGGACCCGCGACAAGGCCGTTACAATACGGTGGCTGTCGTTTAAACTGACTGGCCCCACACGGTGGGTATTCTGGCCGCCAGATACCCACCGGTTTCTTTAAAGGGTACAAGCGTCCCCGTACCGTAGCTTGTCTCGACGGTGGAACAAACGCTTGGATCTTGACCACAAGCAGCCATGGGAGGCCATGTGGTAGTGGTAGGTCCCTCGAACCCCTTCAGGCGGGGTCTGGGATCTCTGGGCACCCACCAGTTCAAAGGGTACAAGCGCCCCCTGTCTCGGCGGGGGATGAAGGGCTTGGACACGCACTACCACTGCGGCAGACGTGGTAGGTTCCTCTGGAGCCGCTGGTCACCCACCAGAATAAAAATGGGGACATGCGCCTCCCGTACGGGGGATCCAGTGTACTGTAAACCGTTCCACCAGGTCGGTTTGTACCATGGGGTACGAGAATGTGGGAGGTACTTCGGTACCGCTGGGCACCAACCAGTAAAAAAAACTGCCCCCACCTCCCCGAAGGGGATCATGCGGAAATGCGAATGCATTGGGTGCACCGATGAGTGCGCTGTGGCAAGCAGTAACGGAGAGAGGCGTGCGCTCCACTGCATTTATATACATTTTCCGAGCGCAGCGAGCGGAGAGAGGGTACGCGGAGAGGAGAGGGACCCGCGCAACACGCCCGCCCCGCGCGCGAGCTCTCCCGCCGAGCTCCGCGATGCGAGCGCCCTCACACGCCCGAGCGCGCTCCTCCTCTCCACTCACTGTCCGCTACTCCGCCCGAGCTCCGCGATGCGAGCGCCCTCACACGCCCGAGCGCGCTCCTCCTCTCCACTCACTTTCCCCTACTCCGCCCGAGCTCCGCGATGCGAGCGCCCTCACACGCCCGAGCGCGCTCCTCCTCTCCCCTTGCCCTCCGCTACTCCCGCCCGAGCTACCACCTGCTCCGGATGCTAGGCGCGCCACATCTTTTGCTAGGGGCGAGGAGGAGCGCGGAGAGATAACACCTGCGGGCGCACGCCAACGGAGCACGACAACCCCTGACTAAGAAATGCATTCGCATTTACGACGACGACGAAGGCAGAACTACGAGGCGCGCGCTCACGTGAACTCGCGCTGGAGGAATGCAGGCGCCCGCCGACGGAGCACGACAACCCCCGACTAAGAAATGCATTCGCATTTAAAATTGGTACAAGCACCCCCTGCCTAGGGGATCTAGTGCTTGGGAAGTTACCCGACTTTGTCGGGAAACGCCCCGGTGGAAGGGGTCGTAACTTTTGCCCGGCTAGCTCAGCCGGTAGAGCATGAGATCATTCGGTAGAGCATTAATCTCAGAGGCGTCCATCGTGGCTGTGGAAGGCACCATGTGAATTCGTGTTCCTTGGTGGCGCCGGGCACCTACCGGTAAAATAGGTACAAGCGACTCCCCGGCCTGGCGCTCGGCCCTTGTGTGGGACTACAACGCTTGGGAAGTTCACCCGGCTTGTACGGGAAATCGCCCCTATGGAAAGGGGCGGCTGCGAAAATGCAGGAACTTTTACCGACGGTGATGGTCGAGTGGTAAAACACTCGTATCGTAAGCGGGAGGTACCAGGTACGAATCCTGGGCCGCCGGATACCCACTGGTTTCTTTAAAGGGTTCAAGCGTCCCCGTACCGTAGCTTGTCTCGACGGTGGAACAAACGCTTGGAGCTTGACCTCAAGCAGCCATGGGAGGCCATGTGGTAGGTCCCTCGAACCCCTTCAGGTGGGGTCTGGGATCTCTGGGCACCCACCAGTTCAAAGGGTACAAGCTCCCCCTGTCTCGGCGGGGGATGAAGGGCTTGGACACGCACCACCACTGCGGCAGACGTGGTAGGTTCCTCTGGAGCCGCTGGTCACCCACCAGAATAAAAATGGGGACAGGCGCCCTCCGTACGGGGGATCCAGTGTACTGTAAACCGTTCCACCACGTCAGTTTGTCCCATGGGGTACGAGAATGTGGGAGGTTCTTCGGTACCGCTGGGTACCAACCAGTAAAAATTGGTACAAGCACCCCTGCCCAGGGGATCTAGTGCTTGGGAAGTTACCCGACTTTTTCGGGAAATGCCCCGGTGGAAGGGGTCGTAACTTTTCCCCGGCGGTAGCGTAGTGGTTATCGCACCAGACCGGTATTTGGAGGTCGTGGGCTTGGATCCCACCCGGCTTCACCACTTTCTTTCTGACTCAAAAAATTCATCTGTTTCTATGACCCACCACAACCTCCCCTTTGCTTTCCGAGGTTTTCTTGACTGCCAACCCTTATTTTCTCTCTCTCTCTCTCTCTCTCTCTCTCTCTATATATATATATATATATATATATATATATATATATATATATATATATATATATATATATATATATATATATATTATAAGAGGGTTTTCAGGCTTTATTCTTCAGCCGCACCAGCAGCAGCGGTAGCACCGAAGCACCAAGTCGCGCTGACCAGCAAGTCGAGACGGAGAGCCAACGAGCCGAGACTTCTTCTTCGTCCCAGCGATGGCGATGGGACATCCACGAGTTGGTGCCTCTTCCATGTGTGGCTTCTGTGTCACATACCCACGTATTGCGAATGACCAGTGCTGTCCACGCTCCTACATTATTTAAACGAGTATGGTGTTGGCGATGGTCTTCCTTACAATTGCCCCCGGGAACGAAAGAGCCATCCTGGCGACTCAGGGAGATGAAACTACGACGGGGTCAATATAAGGCTTGAGGCGCTGAACATGGACTATACCTTTGCCGCGGCAACGCTGATCGGGCGACGGAGTGAGAGGCTCAACCACATAATTTACTGGAGACGTCCGCTTGACGATGCGGTAGGGACCCTGGTAGCGCGAAAGCAGTTTACTGCTCAAGCCTGGCGTAGACACTGGAACCCACAGCCAGACAAGCGACCCTGGTGAGTAGGTAGGAGTGGGAGTCGTTTCGTCGCGGTGCGACTTCTGACGCTGCTGATCTTCCGTAGTTAACGATCGGGCCAACTGACGACACTCTTCGGCCTGCTTGGCAACGTCGGAGATGGGTGTGCACTCTGACTCATCGGGCCGATAGTGAAGTATGGTGTCCAGTGTGCATGAAGTCTCACGGCCATACAAAAGAAAAAACGGAGAGAAGCCGGTCGTGGCCTGCGTGGCGGTGTTGTATGCGTAGGTCACGAATGGTAGTACTGCGTCCCAGTCGGAATGGTCCGCCGCGACGTACATAGCAAGCATGTCACTCAGAGTGCGGTTGAAACGTTCGGTCAGTCCATTGGTCTGAGGGTGATACGCCGTGGTGGTGCGATGGATCGTGCGGCAGGACTTAAGAAGGGCCTCTATAACTTCAGACAGAAAAACCCTTCCTCGATCACTGAGGAGTTCACGCGGCGCCCCATGCCGTAAAATGAAGTGCCGAAGTAGGAAGGAGGCTACTTCGCGTGCGGTAGCAGCAGGCAGGGCGGCAGTCTCGGCGTACCGGGTCAAGTAGTCGACAGCAACAACGACCCATCGGTTGCCATCTGCAGTGCAAGGAAGAGGTCCATAAAGGTCGATTCCTACACGGTCGAATGGTCTTGCTGGACACGGTAAGGGCTGCAAAGGCCCAGTTCCTTGGCGGGGAGGATATTTTCGGCGTTGGCATCGAACACACGAACGGACGTATTGACGAACGAAGCGGTACATGCCTCGCGAGTAGTACCGCAAGCGCAAACGCTGGTATGTTTTGGGGACACCAGCATGGGCGCAATGTGGCTCTTCGTGAAAATAGGCACACATTTCAGAGCGTAGGTGGCGCGGAATTACTAAGAGCCACTTGCGACCTTCGGGTTGGTAGTTGCGACGGAAAAGCAGTCCGTCGCGAAGGGCAAAGTGCGACGCTTGCCGGCGTAGTGTCCGAGATGCAGCGTTCGTTGATGAGCCAGACAGAAAGTCCAACATGGAGGAAATCCAAGGGTCTTTCTTTTGCTCGGACGACATAGAGTGGATCTCCAATGGCGACACGTAGCAGTCCGAGCTCGAGACCCGGTCGCTGTCATGAGGCAGCGGGGAGCGCGAAAGGGCATCAGCATCATTGTGCCGCCGGCCTGAGCGATACGTGACGCGAATGTCATACTCCTGTAACCGCAAAGCCCAGCGCGCTAGCCGCCCAGAAGGATCTTTGAGCGAGGACAACCAACAAAGCGCGTGGTGATCTGTGACAACATGGACAGGACGCCCGTATAGGTACGGGCGGAACTTCGCAAGTGCCCAAATAACGGCCAGGCATTCTCTCTCGGTCACAGAATAATTTGTCTCGGCCTTTGTTAGCGTGCGACTTGCATAAGCAACGACATACTCGTCATATCCTGCCTTGCGCTGAGCGAGAACTGCCCCCAAACCAACTCCGCTCGCGTCCGTGTGAATTTCGGTAGGGGCCTCAGGATCGAAATGGCGCAGGATTGGCGGAGATGTGAGGAGATGGCGCAGTTTAGTAAATGCGTCGTCGCAGGCCGTGGACCACTCACAGATGCCGCCTTCTTTGCTGAGGAGCTTTGTCAAAGGCGCGACGAGAGATGCAAAGTTGCGAACGAATCGGCGAAAGTATGAACACAGCCCAATGAAGCTGCGGAGGGCCTTCACAGTTGTCGGCTTGGGAAATTCCGCTACAGCACGTAACTTGGCAGGATCAGGCAGGACACCAGCTTTAGAGACAACGTGGCCAAGGATAGTAAGCTCTCGGGCAGCAAAACGGCACTTCTTCAGGTTGAGCTGAAGGCCTGCGGTCGTCAAGCACGTCAAAATCTGCTCAAGTCGAATCAGATGCGTCGAAAAATCGGGAGAGAAGATCACAATATCATCGAGGTAGCAAAGGCACGTCTGCCATTTGAGTCCACGGAGAATATTATCCATCATCTGCTCGAAGGTTGCAGGCGCATTGCAGAGGCCAAACGGCATAACGTTAAACTCGTACAGGCCGTCAGGTGTAATAAAGGCCGTTTTTGCACGATCAGCCTCTGCCATGGGAACCTGCCAATAACCCGAGCGTAAATCAATGGAGGAAAAGAACTCTGCGCCTTGTAGACAATCAAGGGCGTCATCAATTCGCGGCAACGGATATACGTCTTTGCAAGTTATCTTGTTGAGCCGGCGGTAATCGACGCAAAACCGAATAGAGCCGTCCTTCTTCTTGACAAGTACTACCGGCGATGCCCATGGACTGGTGGAGGGTCGAATCACACCGCGTTGGAGCATGTCCTTGACTTGTTCATCGATTACGCGGCGTTCAGTGGGGTAGACACGGTAGGGACGTTGCCGTAAGGGTGCGTGACCACCGGTATCGATGGTGTGTTCGACTGTGGTGGTACGTCCCAGACCAGTCTGGACAGAATCAAAAGACGTCCGAAATCGGTTCAGCAGTGCGAGAAGCTGGTCTCGTTGGGACGGTGAAAGGTCGGCATCAATGGCGCGAAGGAAGACGTCTGCAGACGGGGAGGATTTTGCTCCTGAAGGAGCACACAGCCCACTGATTTCAAGCGGGGTTGAATCGTCGGGCACAGCCACAGCGACAACAGAATGAACGGTCTCGACATAGCCGACGCACTCTCCGCGTTGCAAGGTGCACGGACACGACCCGTAGTTGGAAAGGAGAAGTGTAGTTTGGCAGTTACGAATGGGAAGCAGGGAGAAAGGAAGCCGAAGACAACGTCGCTGGTGAAACAGGTCAGAAGGCGTAAAGAGTACTGTCGCATTGGACAGAAGTGGGCAGGATAAAGAAGCTAGCACGGCAGAATGAGGAAGAATGCTAACTTCTTCCGTGAGGACCAGTTTGATGGCAGAAGGAGCGGGCGGTTCACCGGTGGTATGATCCATGAACGGGAAAAGCTCTACTTCGGCACGGCCACAGTCGATGACAGCTCTATGTTCAGAAAGGAAGTCCCACCCCAGTATGACATCGTGGGAACAGGAAGGCAGGACAACGAATTGAACAGCATACATGACGTCCCGAATAACGACACGGGCAGTGCACATGCCAGTTGGATCAATGGGATGAGCCGTAGCAGTCCGTAATGAGAATCCAAGATGCGGCGTCCTAACCTTCTTCAAGCGGCGGCAAAGTTTGGCGTCCATGACAGAAACGGCGGCTCCAGTATCGACAAGGGCTAAGACTTCAGCGCCATCTATGGTAATATGAATGACGTTTGCGGGAGAGGGAGGAGGCCTTGGGCAGATCGACGACGGCGCAGTTCTTGCCTCCGGAACTGCGGCGCCTAGTTTTCCGCTTCCGTTGGAACAGGACGACGACGCATGGGAGATAGTGAGCGGCGTCGCGGAGATGAAGACCGACGGCTTCCGAAGTCACGACTATCGGGCGGCATATACGTCATCGGCGAATACTCCGGCATGAGTGGGGAATGGGCGTAGGAAGAAGCTGCGGCAGGGTTGCGTCCTGTCACCGTGGCGCGGCGGCAATAGCGTGCCACGTGTCCAGGAGCCCTACAGGCAAAGCAAATTGGGCGATTGTCCAGCGTCCTCCAAGGGTTGGTGAGCGAGGGACCAGACAACACCGGCGGACGTAAAGGCCGGGTGGTGGGGAAAACGACGGGGCTCCGAGGCATGTACCTGGCAGCGACTTCAGCGTAAGGTCGTTGAGGGATAGAGTCTGCAAAGTGTATTGGAGCGGCCATCGTCACGGGGTGCATAGAGTCTGCATAAGGCAGGGTTGAAGTCGCTGGAGCTTGGGGTATGGTGGCGGCATAGGGCACAGGGGCAACAACGGGGCTTGACGGCAGTGCAGCTGGGAGGGAGTCAGCGACTTGCTGCTGGATAACGGTCCTGAGTTCAGGGCTGAGAGAAGATTTTTGCTCGGGCACATAGTTGATGATGGACAACTGCCGAGCCACTTCCTCTCGCACAAACTGCTGGATCCGTTGAAACAAGGTACCGTCGCCGTCATCAGCGGCCAAGCTGGAGACAAACTGATTTTCTGCGAGGGGTCGCCGAGTGAGAGCCCTTTGCTTCCGCAACTCGTCGTAACTCTGACAAATAGTAACGACCTCGGCCACAGTTTGGGGGTTTTTCGCCAACAGCATATGGAAGGCATCGTCGTCTATGCCTTTCAGAATGTGTTTTATCCTTTCTGGTTCGGGCATGGCACTGTCAATCTTACGGCACAGGGCGACAACATCCTCAATGTAAGAAGTGAAGTTTTCACCCCTTTTCTGTGCCCGCTCACGCAAACGCTGCTCTGAGAGGAGTTTTCGAGCAGCGGGGCGACCGAATGATTTTATGAAGTCGTCTTTAAACTCAGGCCACGTTTTAAGACGTGCCGCGTTGTTCCAGAACCATTGCTCTGCGAGCCCAGTCAAGGAAAATTCGACATTATTCAGCTTGAGGCGGTCGTCCCAGTGGTTATGGGTACTCACTCTTTCAAAAGTAGCAAGCCAGTCCTCTGCGTCTTTCTCGTCGGTGCCGTTGAATGAGGGAGGGTCCCGCTGACGAATTGCACCCGCGCAGACGATGGGTGTTTGGGCAGGCCGGGGTCATCGTTGCGAGACAGGCTGGGAGGGTCGAGTGTCCGGTTGCGGAGCTCCAGCGTATGAGAACGAAGATCGTTGCACCTCCACCAAAACTATAAGAGGGTTTTCAGGCTTTATTCTTCAGCCGCACCAGCAGCAGCGGTAGCAGCGGTAGCACCGAAGCACCAAGTCGCGCTGACCAGCAAGTCGAGACGGAGAGCCAACGAGCCGAGACTTCTTCTTCGTCCCAGCGATGGCGATGGGACATCCACGAGTTGGTGCCTCTTCCATGTGTGGCTTCTGTGTCACATACCCACGTATTGCGAATGACCAGTGCTGTCCACGCTCCTACATTATTTAAACGAGTATGGTGTTGGCGATGGTCTTTCTTACAATATATATATATATATATATATATATATATATATATATATATATATATATATATATATATATATATATATATATATATATATATATATATATATAGAGAGAGAGAGAGAGAGAGAGAGAGAGAGAGGGATCATGAGGTTCGATGGGCCAGTATAAAAATACCACGTCATCAGGAGCGCAGCCCCTTGGGTGCCCAAGTTGGCCTACTGGTGCGATCAAGACCACACCAGCGTTTCTGCGGCGGGACCACGTCAAGGTCCAGGCACCCTGCATTGTCACTCGCTTCGTAGTAGGTCGATTACAAGGAGTCGCCAGCTTCCCCAGCGGGAGGGCGCTCGCGCATGGAGAACCCTCAAGAGTGCCATATGCTGTAACACTGGCACCCCGGCCTCCTCCCACGCTGGATTACAGGGCCCCGTTACGGACCCCGGCCATCGGGTTATCTTAACGAGAAATTCCAACAAGAATGTCATAATCACTCCCGCCGGAGGGCTGTGCTCGCTGCACGGTTGTGCAGCCTCCGGCAGGAGTGATACTGACACACCGGCCTCCTCCCACGCTGGATTACAAGGCCCCGTTACGGACCCCGGCCATGGGTGTTTTGAATTTCTTCAAGAGAGTCATAGTTACTCTCGCCGCTCGGTCAACACTCGGTCAACACTCAATGGCTCCGCAGTTTCAAATTCTGCGGCCATTCCCCGCAGAAAGAATGGGCCGAGGTTTGTGTAAAGAGTTGTAAGTCCTAAGCTACTAAGAAACTCACTCACAATATGTTGAAACATTAGCAGAGCATCTGTAAGGGCTAGTTGGTGCTGCATAGCTGTATAGTTTTTCTCGTCCTTGTTCTACTGGTCAAAGTTTAAGCGCTCTCTGCTACAGCTATGTTGAAACAGAAGACAGGGTCACGTGCGAGGAGTGAGTCGTAAATAGCGAGCTATTTACATAAAAGCACGTGAATGATCGGGCAGTCAAAAAAGTGCTTGTGGTTGTATGAGGCAGCAGTGATGAGCCAGTAGAGCCAATCAGTGTTATTGATTCAAGGGTCAGAGATGAGTCTTAGCATTAGCGTGGCGGTTTGGTGGCCCTAGGCGTGGTTGTAGCTGATGGCTATGCTGCAGAGGCCTCGCTGCTTGCGCTCTATGGCACCGTCATCCCACTCAGTCATTACGTGGCCACCTGGGTAATAGCTCAGTCCGCAGCATGTGGGACGGTCCTTCGGCCTACGCTGCAAGCGGGTCTTGCTGCTGCCATGAGGATGATAATGATGCCCTCAAAGTTTGTGCACATACCCACAAGGGGAATTGGCCAGGGCTAAATCACTTGTTGCAATTCATGAGGACCTATTTATTTCCGGAAAGACAGAGGCCATAAAATGAAAGTCCGCCATGATTAAAAACCCTAATTACCCATGAATTGGTACCCTTCAGCAATTCAAGTGACCTGAAGCAGAAAGGAAAGCTTGAATACATTTATATATATATATATATATATATATCCCTTTTTGCATACCCCAGATTTGTTGCCCCACTAGATAATATAAGCGGAACATATAGTCAACCCCAAACGCTCAATAGGGTCCTTCAAAAGCTGCCGCGAAGCTGCGACATGTGAGAAAAAACACGTTCGATTGTCTCCATGCCTGGCACCGCAGACAGTTCGTCTGAAGCTGGCTGCTTGCAGGATCTGCCTGCGATGGAGCTATCTGTCGCAGTCATGTCCCAGTTGGTTCAGTGGTACGAACTGTATGTTCAAAGTAAATTTGGCCGAGGTGAAATTTGAGTGCAGTTGGCCTTTAATGTCGAGACAAAAAAATTTTGCAGGATAAGGGAGATAACAACGCTAAAACTGCACCAGTTTTACCGGGAAGAAATATTTCCACGATGAGGAGAATGTGTGTGCGGTGTCACAACCACACACATACCCATACTAAAAGTAGAACCCCTTTTTAAAACACATGAAAATCGGGAATACAATGTTCTGCATATGAAAGTAAACGGCTTGATAAAACAAATTCGTTGTCTAACGCTAATGTGTGGACAGCAATGCATAAAGGCTTCCTACTAATAAATTTCCCCAGCTTCCTTTTTCTTTTTCTTCTGAGGGCTTACTTTTGCTCCCGAAAGAGGACATATGCTGTCTACACTTGGCCAATGTGTGGACAGCAATGCATAGAGGCCTCCTACTAATGTAAATTTCCCCAGCTTCCTTTTTCTTTTTCTTGTGAGGGCGTTACTTTTGCTGCCGAAAGAGGACACAAGTTTTTGGTAACTGCAAACGTGTGAAACCTTTGCTCCATCAGTTACCTGCGCATTAGTAATAATAGCTGACTTGACCTTTCCTGTGCTGGAACATTAGCACTGCAGCAACTGCTAACGTTCTCCACATACATTGCAGCCACTCAAACTGTGGTAGTCTCTCAGCAGAATAGTACACACTACTGCATGTCATTTGAAGGATTAGTGAAACAGCTCTCTGCATTCATTATTGTGCAATTGCAACATAAGCTGGAAAGAGCCCTTTTGGTTTTTCTACTAACTCTTGGAAACTGATGTGGAAAACAGCCACACGTTGAACACGTGATCATTATTGTTGTTAGTGCAGTATAGAGACACTGTTTTTTTTTCACTTTAAACATTGCCCAGTAGGATTTGCATAAGTACACCTACCTTGTTTCTGAAAGAGCTGTTGGCTTTACTTCACGGCCCAAACGCAAGCTTGGTGCCCAGTCTGGATGCGAGCAGTCCATCAAGTATGCTGGCTTCCCTGCATGTTGCAATAAGTAATGCTTCAGAACTTTTTACAATAGCACACTTTTGTAACAGGGCGATGGAGGAATACAGTCGCTCCTCATAGCCAGAAAGCAACCATAAATTTTTTTTAACTGTGCCAAACTGGAAATGTTTGCCCCAAGTGAATTATGCACAGCACTAACTGCAAGGAGTGTGCTCTGCAACCGGCTTTATGAAAGTAAAGTCTTTCCGTCACTTGGCTACTAGAGAGCGTGTACGAGTCATGGTATCGGCCCCACTGTACAACCGAGTGCCCCGAGTGGCCAGTTATGTTCAGTGAAAAAAAGAAGCATTTGCAAACTAAGCCTGAAGTGAAGTTAATTTCATGAACTTAGTCATTTTCGGACCCTCTGAATCTGTGCAAATCAGTTGGTTCTAAATTTCCTAACACACGTGTGGCTTCTCTGCACGGCTTCAGCGAAATGTGGTAAAGACAACACAAGCGATCCCGAAATATTCAAGGACCTTAAGATTTCCATAATTCCAGGTTTTCATTGCGTTATTGTAGTGTTCTTGCTTATTAAGGACACATAGTTGGCCAAATGCTGGGTGTATTGGAAGCGAGCAGTAAACGTACAACCTAGCGCGAGCGCGCTTCTATCTCTTCTTTCACTTCGCGCATCACGCGCCATCGCTCCTGCCGCAAGTGTTTACATTTGGATTTCGTTCAAAAAAACCGAACGGCATACCGACTACACATCTGTTGAAGAGGACGCAATGGCACGTTTGAGGACTGCAACTACGACCGACTTGACTACTAGCGTTGGCGGACGTCACGCCGGTTTCCAAAGAAGACATTGCGAGACCTCCCGCTGAAGCTAAGGAGCCAGAAAATGCCGACGTAGACGAGGATTTATCACGGCCTCTATTTTAACAACCCCAAGCCAAATCGGCGCGTGAAACAGGCTGCTGAAACACTACACTTATGCACCCTGAAAATTTCAAGTATTAGAATTACAACTGACCATTATTCCACTTTCTCCTGAAAGCTCCAGATGTTAAAACGACGCTTCGAAAGTGCGCGTACCTGTTTGAAACATTTTCATAAATCGAGTCGGAAAACAGGCACTCTTCGGACAACTATTAAATAGATCCTGCAACACTTACCATCGACTACTCGGGATGTATTTTGGGGTAAAGTCTATTGTCCTGGCAATCTCCTCCCGCAAGAATTATGAAAATCCGTTTACTATCACCGAAACTACGCGCGATGAAAAATCGCGCATAAATGTTCCCTCTCAACTCAACCGCGGACAACGCGACGAAAGCTGCGCGCTCTCTCCCGGAGAGGGGGGCGGCGCGCGGCGGCCTTCGATATGTCACAGGGCGGGGAGTTTCGTCCTTTTCCCCGCAACGTAGACTGGTCTATTTCCGGTCTGGTGCCACAAAAAAGCAGCCATTGTGGCCTGCTCGCAAGCAAGCGCTCAGGCTGGTAGGGCGTTTTTGGAGCAATAAACGTTTGTTGTCGAGTGGGCTCATTGAAAGTGGAATATTTAGTTCGTCACTCAAACTCCGCGCACACTCAAAACAAAAGAAACACCAAAAGCATGCGGACAGTTTGAGACATAGAAGAGGTTCATACACGGCGCCGACGACGGCTGATCGTCACAGGAAATGCCAGAATTTAGCCGCGAAGTTGACCGGCGACAGCCAATAGGACAGCCATGGCCCGATTGTCGTCGCAGAGGCCATGCCAGGGGTGCATAGTGAGGAGAATTGAAGAGAGAGCGGTTGGTTTTTCCGCGTCTTTCACGGCGATTTGCGCGCTTACCGCTTCACGTGCATGTGTAATATTTGGCTCGGGTGTTCCTGGAAGTCTAATCTAAACGTCGCGCAGGTTTACTTGCACTGCACGAAGAGTGTTGCAGGGTCCCTTTAATGCTTTGTTCCAAGCAGCGACTGGTTGCACTTACCCGAGACGAAGTGGTCACTGCATACTCTGTAATGAGTAGCCGTCCTGTCGCGTGCACGTTCGAGGCGGCGAAACCATTCGTCGCGGCTCTTTGTAGAAAGTTCCAGCGTCCGGCACAGGGAAGAAGCCGACCTTTCTCACGTTCTCAGTCTGTTTGTTTGAATGCGACCTGTTCTTGCATCCAGGGACGATGCAGGTAACCATGACCGCTGGCGACGTCCAAGAACGGTTGCACAATAATTGCTCGAGCACTGCTAGCAAGTCAAGCGGATAGCAAGATAGCAGACGAAGGATAGCGCGCTCAGAACGAACGGCACATCGGGATATCCGAACACCCGCGCCGGCATTCTAAGCGCGTATTTCCCGCGCTCCCGTTCCCGCATGCGCGTTCCGTAGTTTCGCCTTTCGCGTGTTGCTGTGTGGTGCCTATCGCTTGCCTATCGTTGAACGGCTGATGGGGTGCCGCAAATGCGGTAGACCGCATGGGGATTTGCTGGCTTAATGGCTAGTCAACCAGCTGTACTGCTCAGCTCGTACGGGCAGTGTTTGGACCAGGAGGCCGGCAGCGCTACGAAGCGAAAGTAGTTGAGTGCGGCGGCGTAGACCCTGTATTGTTCACGGGTGACGAAACTTCGTTGATTTCGGTGAGCGGGCACCTTGTACCCAAAACGGACGAATCAGACATTAAGGACTACTTAGTGCACGCCACCGGCTACTTGACGCACGAAGAATTCAAAGCTGTGAAGTCGTTTGAATCGCACAACTACCTCACCAGTGGCTTCGTGCAAGAGAGAGAGAGAGAGAAGGCTCTTTATTAGAAAAGAAGGCCGAGATGTTTGCCGGAAATGCGACACCGACATGCTACTCGGCGGGGGAAGGGGGAGGGGGAAAGAAAAGGCCCCATAGATTACAGGGCAGAAGAAAGAGGAAGAAATAAAAGAAGACAGAAAAATAACAAGAAAATGACACTCAGTTTGTGAGTATAGTCTGTCTTCTAAACTCTAAATCACTGCAGTGACGCCAATCTCGTCCAGATAGTCGAACAACGCCTCCAGTACTTTGCGTTGAGCTGGTGGAGATGGCCATGGACCAAGAAGTACTTTCAAGGCCATTGGCCCTGGGCTGAGGCGCTCTAGTTTCTGCGCAAGACTGCATCTTGCGTGTATGTATGCAGAGCATTCCAGCAGCAAATGCTTCACGGTTTCCGGTGACCCGCAGTTGTCGCAGTAAGGGTTTGTGGTGACACCAAGTCGAAAAAGGTATGCCTTCGTAAGCGCTGCGTTGAGACGAAGTCGGTGATATAATGTCTCTAATCGGCGCGGAAGTACCTCTGGCAGCCTCATCCTGAGCTCAGGGTCTATGTAGCGTAGGAAGGCATGGTGGTGATCTGGAAGGGACCAGAGGCGATTCCGTTCCATTAAAACAAGCTCCTTCGCCATAGTTGTGGCATCACGCTTAGTGAAAAAAATCTTCCTTACATTGCGCATTTGCAGGCCCCTGCGAGCAGCTTCGTTCGCCTTCTCATTTCGTAAAACACCACAGTGACCGGGAAGCCACCGAAACGTTATACGGTGTCTAGCGTCGTTGGCAAGGTGGTGCAGGTATGTGATGTTGCGAGAGGCATGTTCATGTAGGGTGAAGCAGTCGCTGCGTCGCAGGTTTTGGAGAGCCGCCTTCGAGTCTGGGAAAACAGTCCATTGCTTTGGCTGCTGGCGTAAAATGTAGCGTATAGCTTCCTTGATGGCGTGAAGTTCGGTGGTCATCGATGATGTCGCACGCTCGAGGCGATAGGAGAACGTCTGGCCAGTAGAGGGAATAAATATTCCGGAGGAACTGCGCTCAGGTGTGCAGGAGCCATCTGTGAAGATATGGTTTGCGTCAGAGTACAGCCAGCTGATATGCTGAAGTGTTAATTGTAAGAGTACTCTTTGAGGCATGCTCTTTTTGGAGTCGATTCCGGGGATGCTGCATCTGATATGTAGGGGCGAGAGGGTCCAGGGTGGAATATTAGACCGCATTGCTTTTGGTGCCTGGGAGGGAACAAAAAGATTTAATGTCCCGAAACTCGAATTACCATCTTCAACCATGCGTGTTAGTATACGGCTCTTGGCGTGCAGCCGATGTCGCAGATGTATTCGCACAGTCTCCTGGAGTCGAATCACTTCCAGAGGCAGACAGCCAGATTCAGCGATCGTACCTAGGCACGGCGACCCTTTCGGGAGGCCGAGGCAGATGCGGAGGCAGTTGTTTCTGGCCGCATCTAGCTGCTTTCTGCTTGTGGGCGGGAGCTTCTGGAGGACAGGGAGGCTGTAACGCAATAGACCGTCAGCAGTACCATAGAGCGACAGTCACTGCCCCAGCGACTGCCGGCGAGATACCCCAGGATTTTTGAGATGGCGGTGATTTTTGTACGGAGTTTCTTCACTTCAGGACCCCAGGAAAGATTCCGGTCTATTAAAATTCCGAAGAATCTGTGGGTTCGCACATATTGCAGGGTGCGGCCACCGAGAACCAGTGGATGTCGTTTCATGTGCTTGCGAGTGAAAGCAATGGCGACAATTTTCTCGGTAGATAAATGCAGTCCTCTCGGTGAAAGGTACGCAGATATTTTTGCGAGAGCTTTCTGTAGCCTTTGCTGCGTGGTACGACGCGATCGCGACGCACTCCAGATGCAGATATCGTCCGCATAAAGTGTGACGTGGACACCAGGTGGGAGTACTCGCTTTAGGTGGATAAGAGTAAGGTTAAATAGCAGAGGGCTCAAGACGGCTCCTTGAGGTACTCCTTTTTCTATAGTATAGTAGGAAGTTGGGCCGTCCGGCGTGGACATGAAAAGTTGTCGCCCTTGCAGGTAACTTGAAATCCAAACGTAAAGTCTTCCACCAAACCCAAGAGCAGCAAGGGATGTCAGAATGGCATCATAAAAAACTGAATCAAATGCCGATTTAATGTCTAAAAACACTGCAATATGAACATATCCATTATATTTTTCTTCTTCCAGAGATGAAACTAGAGCAATCACATTGTCAATGGCTGCTCTATTTTCGCGAAAGCCGTTCATCTGAGGCGGATAGAGGTTGTTGCTCTCGAGGTACCAGGCCATTCTTCTGAAAATCATTTTCTCCATAATTTTGCCGACACAGCTTAGCAAAGCTATTGGTCGGAAAGAGTCAAAAGTCGTTGGTGATTTACCGGGTTTTAGGATGGCCACTAGCTTAGCTAGTTTCCATTGGGGAGGTACTGTGCCACAGAGCCAGATTGAATTATAGTATTCTAGGAGACGCAATCGAGAGTGATGGGACAGGTGAGAAATGGCCTCGTAAGTTATTTCGTCTTGACCCGGTGAAGAACGTTTGTTCGCACGAGAAATTGTGGCGTTCAGTTCGTATATGGAAAAAGGAAGGTCGATGGCGGGGCACGCCGCCGGCGGGACTTCAGAGGGGGCACTTGTGGGGCACGTTGGTGGTACTGATCTTGTAGACAGTAACCTACAATACTCTTCAGCCGCCTCTTTCAGTGAAATGTCGTCGTGCAATGATAGCGTGCGGAATGGGTGCAGCTGCTGAATATCGCTGCGCATTCCCTTAACGACGCGCCAAATTCGCGATAGAGGCTTGTGAACGTCCAGTTTTGAACAGAAGTCCCGCCATCGCTGTCTGCTCAGCTTTTCCAAGTGACGTCTTACCTGCCTCTGCATTCTGCGAGCCTCTCGAACGTCTTCTGATTTCTTTGTGCGTCGTGCCTTACGTTCCGCACGCCTGCGAAGAGCCCGTAACCTTTCATACTCTTGGTCTGGCTTCAGGTTGAGACGCTCAACCGTGGATCGGGAGCACTCCTGAAGGCAGTTGGTCATGGTTGGAATCAGGTCGTCGTCTCCAGTTGCCGCCGTAATTCTGATATTTACGCTGGCTGTGTAGGCTTCCCAGTCCGTGAGTTTGATCCTCTTTCCACCTCGACGCACAGCTGCATTGTGAGAGGATATGAGAACGGGGTAGTGATCGCTCCCTCGCGTTTCTAAATCAGTTGTCCAAGCAAATTTTCGTACGAAATGGCTTGATACAAACGATATATCAATGCAGCTGCTGATAGCTGCGTTTTTCAGGAACGTAACACTGCCGTCATTCAGTGGCTCTATACAATATTTCATCATCAGCTCGGCGAGTCTTGCTCCACGGGAATTTGATTGTGTGCTCCCCCAAATTTCGTTGTGTGCATTGAAATCGCCGCAGATTAGGTGTGGTGGAGGAGTGCTGGTGATGATACTTTCAAGCCTGGAAGCATCGAAGGCAGTCCCTGGCTCTAGGTAGGCAGCAATTAATGTGAATGGTTGAGTGCCAATTACAGTCCTCGCACAGACATACTCTTCGGTTTGATGAGGTGGGACGGCCACTGCTGCAGCAGGTACATCATTGCGAAAACCTATGAACAGCCGGCTAACACCATTTAAACGTTGCGAATGAAGAATATATAATTCTTTGAAGCCTCTAGCTTCACGACACAGCAGCGAAATGGAATATCCCAACAATGACGACTCAGCCGCCGTCCCCATTTCCGAAAGTGTCTATAAACACCCATCTCAAGAACTGTACAATTTTTCAGTGGAACGCCCGTGGCTTGCGTTCGAAACTTGCCGACTTCCGGGAACTATTACGTTTGTACCAATTTCAGTTTGTCGTGATACCTGAATCTCGCGTTGGAGATCCATTTCGTGCAAGAACCAAAACTGCGACAAGTTGGAGAGCACGTGATTGTGGTCACCAAGGTTACTATTTTGACATTTAAGATCTACACTACGAGAGGAAATGGTGTTAGCTCCCTCAGTCCACGAAACTGATCAGCTTCCTGCACTGGACGCTCTGAAATACAGAATTAAGATTTAGCACAGCGACAACGTCCGTGTATTTCGCTGCGCTAAATCTTACTTCTGTAATATGTCCCAACTCGCCCAGCAACACGTCTCTCTGAAATACATTTTGTTTTCATGTGTTTGTTTTATTATCTTGTTGTCTATCTCTTCTTTGCCTCCCCTGTCTTCTCCCCCTTAATTTTTCACATCAGCAGGCGTTCCGCTGTACACCCCTAGGAGCGAGAAATTATGCACTGGTGGACCTTCCTTTCCATTGTCTTGTCAGTAAATTCATAAATTTTGCATGTTCTGTGTGCTGAGTCAAAGTATGCTCATTTACTAGAGGAAGAGGAGCTTCATAAAAATTGTTTTGTAGGACTGCAGCCTTTCCTCTGTTTTTTTAAAAAGCCAGCAGACCTCGTGAGATATTTATGTCACATTATTTTTCTGGTATCCACCAGAATGAAATCTTTAAATACTACTGCAAGCCTTGCAGCAGTCACTTGGTCATACGTGTTGCATGTGAAATGATTCGATGTTATTGTGTTGATAGACATTATTGGAGTGGAAGATGACAATATTATGCATTTTTCTGTTTCTCTTTAACCAGGCCAACCATTCCCAGGCCCTTTCTGCACGACAACCTGAGCCGTGGCTTCTGATTCGGCGTGATGGTATTGTGAAGCTTGCCCACTGCACATGCATGGCTGGACTTCGTGAGGCATGCTCACACATAGGAGCTGTGCTGTACTACGTAAAAGCAGTTTCAAAATTCAACCGTGGTCAAGCAAGCACTCATGTGGAAAACATTTGGCTTCCTGCATACATAAAAAATGTGCCATGCGCACTATTTTCAAGCATAGACTTTGCATCTGCTAAGTCCAAAAAGAGACGCCTTGATACGAGCAGACAGCCTGCAACAAAAAAAAGGTGCAACTGGTGGACAAGTCAACAGACCAGGAATTTGCCTCATTCCTGAAGGAAGTCAGCAGTCCAGAACCGAGGGCAGCCATCTTCTCAGTGACTGAAGGCTACAACGACGAATCCATACCAACTACCGTCAGATACTCTTCAGCTGTACTTGGAGGCCTGTCAAGAGATTGTCCAAAAGAACGGGATGCCGTAATTGAAGAGTGCCAGAAGTTCTCTGCGAGCTTTGCTGTTGAAGAAGATGTAAGTGCTTATGTATCACCAACAAATTTATTTATTTATTTATTCAATACTGCAGGCCACAGGTGGTCCAAGCAGGAGTGGGGGTGTACATGAATTGCTACATTGAGATAAAAATACACATCAAGAGTGAACATAGAGAAGTGCATTGCACAAAAATTCAAAGGCAAAGGGGAAACACCAAGAGATGCACGTGATTAAATACGTCAGAGAAAAAAAAAAGAAAAAAAAAGTGGGGGGGGGGGGGGGGCTGGCGTGAGGGGTCATTATACAAATCTAGTGAAAGAACTAATCTTGTAACCGTTCAATGAAGGAACGTGCATTTCTTGACAAACATTTCGGGAGGCAGCGCATTCCATTCACTTATAGTATGAGAGAAGAAAGAGTGTTTGTAGTTATTTGTTCGAGCAAAAATCGGAGTGAATTTTAGAGGGTGATAGTTGCTGGTTGGCCGGGATGAAAGAGGCTGCAAGTACAATGAAGGATCAAGTGGAAATTCGCGGTTCCAGAGTTGGTAGAGAAACTTAAGTCTAGCTAATTTCCGGCGACCTTGCAGTGTCATGTTGTTTAGTTTCATTAAATTGGTTGGGGAATCATTACGACGGTAGCGTTTATAAAAGAAACGTACAGCATGTTTCTGAATTCGCTCGAGTTTATTGATGTCCTTTTCTGTGTAAGGATCCCAAACAATAGCTGCCTATTCTAGAAGGGTTCTTGGGCTTAGAAGGGGTCTTGGAAGGGGTCTTGACATTGGACGGTGAATTCTTGATTTTGTGCCTCAAAAGACCAAGTTTACGTCGGGCTGAAGCGCAAATGGTATCTATGTGTGTTGACCACGTAAGGTTGCTAGTAAATGTGACGCCGAGGTACTTAAAACTGCTAGCTTGGGATATTTTGACACCTCTAATTAAGTACTGGTATAAAATAGGACTTTTTTTATTAGTTATTCGCATCATTACTGTGTTATCGTGATTTAGCTTCATATCCCAGGTGTTGCACCAGTTAGTTATGGCATTTAAGCTGTTATTTAGAGTAGTTTGGCCATTGCTACAATTTACAGCTGAATATAAAAGACAATCGTCGGCAAATAGACGAATACTAATGCCGTCGTCGACACATGTAGTTATGTCATTGATATATAACAAAAATAACAATGGACCTAGGACGCTTACTTGAGGTACTCCTGAGTTTACTGGGACGTTTTCTGAAATATGACCACTTTTGTCAACAAATTGCTTGCGCATTTCTAGATACGAGGCAATCCAATTAATTAGTTGATAGGGAATTTTGATCTGATTTAGTTTAAATAAAAGGCATGAATGTGAAACTCAGTCGAATGCTTTGCTGAAATCCAAGAAAATGACATCAATTTGCCCTAACTGATCGACAATTGATGAGAATGTGTGCACGATACTAACAAGCTGGGTGGTTCTTGAAAGACCTTTATTGAAGCCGTGCTGAAATGGAGTTAAAATATTGTGCTGGTCCAAGAAATCAGTCAAGTAGTTCGAAATAATGTGCTCCATGATTTTCCAGCATGAGCTGATAAGTGAAATCTGGCGATAATTTGTATGAACGGCGCGATCACCCTTTTTAAAGACTGGGACAACACGTGCAATCCGCCACACAGTGGGTACAACACCGAAACGGAAGGAAGTGAGGAAGATAATTACCAGAAATTGAGCAAGTGATTCTGCGTAACGGCATAGAAAAAAATTTGGAATATTATCTGGCCCTGGTGATGACTTTAGCTTTAGGTTGAGAAGCATGGAAACGATTCCCTCGTAACCAATAAAATTTGGACTCACGTCGGTAGAATTAGATATCTGGTCGATGCTTTGTCGTCGATCAGGGTCAGAGAAAATGGACTGGAAGTGAATAAATGCTACTACATTCCCTTCCTGAAACAGGATATCGGTTTCCGTTTTTTTTAAGTTTACTTGTTAAGGGTAGGAAAATAAAGCTACTTGCCAAGAGCACACGAACAGCCTGCTTGGCAGAATCCGAACTGTTTTATTTAAAATGGATCCCTCAAGGCTGTATTGTGCAACAAAACAGTGCAAGTATTTTCGAACAGTTGCACGATTTTTTGTGCTCCAGGAGAAGCCAAAATAATGGCAGTGAAGAAAGTAGTTTTTGAAAACACTTGTCTTAAAGAAGTATAAATAATTCTGACACCCATGGGAGAGGGATATCAGCATTTATTTATAGTAAAGGGAAATGAGTAAGACTGGTAGCGGTCTGTCTCCCAAGTCCATGAGTTCGTGCTGATTCCGGTGCCCGGTCGACCATAGCTTGCTGTTGCTCCGAAGCCGAGCTGGTAAGCACAGACTGGCACGGCTCAGGAGATGGGTTGAGGAAGAGTTTAGGGTTGTCTGGGCATGAATGCACTAAGTGGTAGGCAGTGAGAGGGATGTTGCAAGTGCGGAGGTCATGTTATTCAAGTGCTTAAAGTTTATTTTGTTGGTATCATAACCAACAATATTCACGCAGAATAATGATCTGGTTTTTCATACACGAGATATGCTTGCTTTGGACTACTATGGTCAGCTTATCCTTCTACATGCAATCAATCAGTCACCACCATCTGTTCTTGGCTTCCTTGTTTGTCAATAAAACCCTTGCTAAAAGTTTAGGAAAAAGCCAGCTTGTTGCAGAAATGTTAAAAAAGACTAGCTTGACAGCAAAAAAATTTGCTACAGCTTTGGGTACTTATTAATAATGTGCAGGTTTGCCGTGCTGTTGAGAAAGCAACAAGAGAGCAAGCCAAATCGACGACATGGCTTGCTTTCCGAGCAGGAAGAGTGACCGCGTCCAACGCTCGAGCTGCATGCCACACGTCACTGACGCAACCATCTTTAAGTCTCGTCAAGAGGATGTGCTACCCGGAGGCATCTACCTTTTCCTCTCGGGCAACTGAATGGGAGCACTCCAAGGAGGAATGTGCCAGGAGGCAGTATGTGTCAACTGTGTCATCTTCTCACATCAACTTTGAGTGCACTGCATCTGGGTTGCACATCTGTTCTGAGTAGCCCTTCCTGGTGGCATCACCTGATGGGGTGATTTCCTGCGAGTGCTGTGGCAAGGGTGCACTCGAGACCAAGTGTCCTTCCACAGCATAATGTGTTGCGGACGTTTGTAGCGGGAAGCAGGGTATTTTGACCAAGGGTTCAGGTGGCCGCCTTTAACTAAACCGAGGGCATCAGTACTTCTATCGGGTGTAGGTACAGATGTTTGCCACTGGGCTGCGCTATTGTGACTTTGTAGTGTGGACAGTACAAGACTGCCACATTGAAAGGATACAGTTTGACAGTGCCTTTGCAACGAGATTGTGAACAAATGCCAGCAGTTTTTTGAGCAAGTGTTGCTTTCAGAGATCCTCTTCAAATACTGGACAGGGATGGGGCAACAGCCAAAGGGCGAGGACAAAGACGTGGGGTTCTGCTACTGCGGTGGCACCAGATCGGGAACGATGGTAGAGTGCCAGAATGCAGGCTGCAAATGAAAATTTTTTCACCTTGCATGCACTAAAGTGTGTACCAAAAAAGAAAAACTGGCTTTGCAAGGACTGCAGGCCTAGGTACTCTGGAAAGTAAAATACGAGACTGACCACCTTTGCGATGCAACTTCATTTCAAAAGAGCCTGGAGAATTGGAACAAACATTCTGAACTCGCGTTAGAATCTGTTTTACAATCTGTTAAGTTTTTGCAGCTAAGCAGAGTAAGCAAAATAACAAAACAATTTACTATGACAAGTCTCAGAGAATTTTCATTTTTTCAAGTAATGTCTCAACTTTGGTCATAGTTGTAAACATAACCCTTGTTAGTTTGCAGGGAATCTTAATAATAAGTAGCAAGTCTGTTGAATGAAATCTGGAACTGCACATGGATTTTTTAATTTCCTGTTCTCCACAGTAGTGTCAGCTAAACTGGTGGGCATGAACAATGAATGTCATTTTCTTCGAAACAATCCCTTACTTCCTGTTCTTAATACATTTACAGGAACGTTAATGTGCACCCATAACCCAGCCTGTGGATATGTCTAGTACCAATGGTCATTCTGGTCACTACCTCCCGTATTCGCAGCATTGATGATTCTTGACTGTAGGGTTTAACTCGCCGATGCAACGCAGGCGATGAGGCGCGCCGTAGTGGAGGGCTCTGGATTAATTTTGACCACCTGGGGATCTTTGACGTGCGCCGAAATCTCGCACACACAGGAGTTTTTGCTTTTCGCCTCCATCAGAAAAGCGGCCGCCGTGGCGGGGAATGGAACCCACGATCTCGTGTTCAGCAGCGAAACGCCTTAGCCACTGAGCCACCGCAGCCGGTGTATTTGCAGCATTGGTGAAATCATTTTGGAATACTGCAACTTGCCAAGGAATTTAGCCCTGTCAGTTTTACCTTGCAATCTCGTTATACTCGTATTTTTCGCAGTTTGTTTTTAGAGGTAAATTAAGTGTATCAAGTCGTTTTTTTTTGCGTGGTTGCCATTTAGCAGAAGACTGCACTTCCCCGCACGGGGCACCTTGAGCAATCTTGGTGACGGTACTGGCAATACCGCGGACCCCGAGCCCCCAAACATAAGCTGGATCCAACCGTGGTGATGTGTTTTTAAGGTGAAGGGTAGAAACCTCTAACGGTGGCCGTCGGAGCCCAGGTCAAGCTCCGGCGGATGGGCTCCCTGTCTGTTTACCAGGCAGGGAGCTCCGGGACCTCCTCAGCTATCAGGGTAAGGTTGCGGAAGAAAGTACCCCCGTCTCCCTGCTTTTATACTATGCTTTATGGTATTGTCTAAAACCCCCCCCAACCGTGATCGGTCCCTGAAAAGGGGCCGCACCGAAGTATCCTTTCCTCCGTTGCCGTCGTTAACCTTTCCTGAACCGGACCATTTTTCTCGATTTCTTGTGATGGAATCCCTCAATCCAACCCACCCTCTTGCATCTCAGTCAGTCTTCTTGATTGCCAAGTATCTTGAAGCCATATTAGGAAAATCGTATAAATGCAAAAAACAAAGGTCTGGTGAACTCTTAATTGAAATAAATGACAAGCAGCAGTCTGCAAAGCTTCTAGCTCAGACTAGACTGGCTGATCTTGACATCCGGGTCACACCCCATCGGAGCCTCAACAGCTCGCAGGGTGTGATATCCGAGACAGACCTCCTGAACGAAACCGATGCGGATCTCCTTGCCGGCTTGAAGGATCAGGGCGTCACTGCCGTGAGACGCATCATCATCCCCACAGACGACAAGGAGATTCCCACCAAACACATTATCTTGACTTTCGACCGCGCAATTCTTCCACAATACATAAATGCAGGTTTTATCCGTTGCTCCATCCGTCCGTACATCCCGAACCCGCGGCGCTGTTTTAAGTGCCAGCGGTTCGGGCATGGTACGAACTCTTGCCGTGGCCGAACGACGTGTGCAAAGTGCGCGGCGCACGATCATCCGAGCGAGAACTGCTCAGCCGAAACTCTCACTTGTGTAAACTGCGGGGGGCCGCATGCGGCATACTCCCGCAAGTGCGAAAAATTTCAACTAGAAAAGAAAATCATCAACATCAAAGTCACTGAAAACATCACCTTCCCAGAGGCGCGAAAGAGGTTCGCCTCTTTCCCCCTGGGGAGGTACGCCGACGCGGCTCGCCGGGGGGCGGAGCGGCGTCTCGTTTCCACAGGGACCCAGTTCAGCGAGTCTGACCTGGTCCCTCGCCCGCCCCCCCCTGGGTTGCCTCTGGCAGCCCAACCCGCCACCACGCCGCTTGCTGAGGCAGCAGCGGTTGTGGTGGCAACCTCTTCCGTCGGGACCGGTGCCGCTCCCGCCTCTGTCTCCCCGCCCTCCAGTGCGTTGGAGGGTACAGAGGTGATGGACACCACGGGCCCCGCACCGGTTCCCACCGCCACCGCACCGCCTGTGCCACCTCTGGCGCCCCGGACGCCCTCGGCGGTGGCGGCTCAAACGAAGGGCTCCCGAGGGGGGGCCAAGTCCAGGGGGCCCGGTCCGTCGGGCACCCCTCGGACATCCGACGACGAGATGGATGTCGGGCCGTTCCTGCCTGCAACGCAGCGCAAGGAACGCCCCGACGCCAAAGCCTCCCGACAAGCCAAAAAAGGCGAGAGTCACAGCCCCGAAAGACGACACATAAACAAACACACACACTCCAGTAGCTCTCACACTAAATAATGGGAAGAGAAAACATAATTCAATGGAACTGTAGAGGCCTTCTTAAAAATCTTGACGATGTATACGAAATACTGCATGCTAATCAGCCAAGTGTGATGTGTCTTCAGGAGACGCATTTGAATTCCAAGCACACAAATTTCTTAAATAGGTACATGGTCTTCAGAAAGGACAGGGATGGCTGCACACACTCTTCGGGCGGTGTAGCCATAATAGCCCGGAAATCCCTAGCATGCCACCCTGTCGCTCTCAACACCGTCCTTGAGGCTGTAGCAATACGCACAATAATTTTTAATAGGTTGATAACGGTATGCTCCATATACATTCCTCCTGATGTCACACTTTTGAGCTCTGACTTCGAGGCGCTGGTCGACCAGCTGCCCGAACCGTACATCCTAACAGGCGACCTTAATGCACACAACTCTCTTTGGGGCTCCTCCAGAACGGATGCCCGAGGTCGCCTGTTGGAGAAGTTTCTTACATCCTCCGGAGCATGCCTTTTCAACAAAAAACAGCCAACATATCATAACTTAGGACACAATACATACTCTCATCTTGACTTGGCTATTGGTTCCGCAGTTCTCTTTCCATGTCTTGAGTGGGGTGTGGGCACGGACCCATATGGTAGTGACCATTTCCCCACTTCATTAACGTATATAGGTATAGGCCCGAGCAGTCCATCTTCCCATAACAGGTTTAATGAATCCAAAGCAAACTGGAGTACATTCACAGAAACATCTAAACTACACCACACAACCATAAAACACCTACACGTGGAGGAAGCCGCCCAACTCGTCACGGTGCACATCCTCGACGCCGCCGAAAAGTCCATTCCCCAGGCCTCCAGTGGGTCCCGCAGCCCAAGGAGGCCCTGGTGGAACGAGGACTGCAGGCGAGCGCGAGAGGCCCAGAACAAGGCGTGGGGTGTCCTTCGCCGGTACCCCACGTCAGATAACATCATTTCTTTTAAACGGGCAAAGGCTTTTGGAAAGCGAGTGCGTCGTGAGGCGAAAAGGGAGAGTTGGCGCACCTTCCTCACTTCCATCAACTCGTACACTGACACACATAAAGTCTGGACACGAATACGAAAACTAAAAGGACAACAGACACACAGCCTGCCCCTGGTTAGTACAACAGGGGACACACTGGAAGACCAGGCTAACACACTTGCACAACACTTCGAACACGTGTCCAGTTCAGCACACTACACAAACACTTTCATGAAACACAAAACATCTGTAGAAAAGAAGTCCCTGCGTTATAACAACAAGTCGCACACTTCTTACAATTCTTGTTTTTCAATTCATGAGCTGAAGGTTGCTCTGAGCACATGTAAGACGTCAGCTCCAGGTGCAGACAAAATCACATACACCATGATACAACACCTACACCCAGACACTCTTGAAACACTCTTACACCTATACAATAAAATATGGCTTTCGGGGCACATTCCTCGCTCTTGGAGGGAGGCCATAGTAGTGGCTGTCCTGAAGGAAGGGAAGGACCCTTCCTCTCCTGCCAGTTATCGCCCCATTGCCCTGACAAGCTGCCTGTGCAAGCTCCTCGAGAAGATGATAAACAGGAGACTTGTGTACTTCTTAGAGTACAACGGTCTTCTCGAGAGCTGCCAGGCGGGCTTCAGGGCGGGGCGATCTACGAACGATCAACTCGTTGCGTTAGAGTCATATATCAAAGATGCTTACCTCCACAAGCAGTACTGCATGACGGTCTTCTTTGATCTTGAAAAGGCGTACGACACTGCTTGGCGGTACGGTATCCTTAGCGACTTGAAGTCCTTTGGCATGTCGGGTAACATGATGAACACGCTTGCAAGTTACCTGTCTGAAAGAACATTTCGCGTGCGAGTTGGAACGGCACTTTCTAGGGTTCATGTGCAGGAAAACGGCGTGCCGCAAGGTGGAGTTTTAAGTTGCACCCTTTTTATTGTAAAAATGAATTCCCTCAGGAAGGCGTTGCCACCGTCGATTTCCTGCTCCGTTTATGTAGACGACGTACAATTATCCTTTAAGTCTTGTAACCTGTCTGTCTGCGAGCGCCAAATCCAGCTTGGTGTTAACAAGCTAGCTGGTTGGGCAGACAGCAACGGTTTTAAATTTAATCCAGGGAAGTGCACTTGTGTCTTGTTTTCCAAGAGGCGTGGCATCCGGCCGGATCCAGACATTCATCTCAATGGTGTCTCGATTCCTGTCAAGAAAGAACACAAGTTTTTAGGTATAATCTTTGACGAAAAGCTCACGTTTATCCCACATATAAAACAACTAAAACATAAATGCTTAAAAACAATGAATATTCTGAAGGTTCTGTCGCACATTTCTTTTGGTGCTGACAAACAACTTCTTTTACATGTTTTTACCAGCTTGATAGGCTCACGACTGGACTATGGTAGCGTTGTCTATGGGTCAGCCACTAAAACATCCCTCAGAATGCTGGACCCTGTGCTTCATCTAGGGCTCCGCTTGTCGTGTGGTGCCTTTCGGACTAGTCCAGTCGAAAGTCTGTATGTAGAGTGCACCAAATGGAGCCTAGAACGTCAGCGAGCCTACACAGACCTGCTTTATGCTTTTAAAATCTCAAAAATGCCTCACCATCCTTTTACGTCAGTTTTTTATGATACATCAAAATCTCAACTTCTTGCAAATCGCCCATCAGTCTCTGCTCCCTTCGCTTTCAGAGTAAGAGAAGAAGCGTCACAACTTGATGTCATGTTCTCAGACACCATCAAAACCTCCGCTACTGAACTTCTAGTACCGTGGCAGCTTCGCCCGATATCATGTGATGTATCTTTTACAAGTGTCGAGAAAAACAGAGTGCCTAGAAGCGCGATCGTGCAACATTTCTTGTCCCTTCAGCACAAATACAAGTGTGCTGAATTTTACACAGATGCTTCTAAAACTGCCACAACTGTTTCCTGTGCTGCGCATGGTGGTGGTACCTTTAATGTCTGTAGAACTATGAATAGAAATACAAGTATCATTACGGCAGAGGCCTATGGCATACTTCTTGTAGTTAAACATATTGTTCTAAGTCGAATTCCGAAATCTGTAATTTATACTGATTCTTTAAGTGTTGTGCGTGCATTATCCTCACAGAAGTCTAAAAACCATGTGGTCAGTGCTCTCATTAGTACTATTATGTCTGTGCATGCGTTAAACCTTGAGGTGACCGTGTGCTGGGTGCCAGGGCACTCTGGAATTCCAGGTAATGAGACCGCAGACGGAATGGCGGCCGCTGCTGCCCTCACAACAACAGTTGACATAACAACAATACCCTACACCGACCTCAAATCACACATCAGACAACACCTTCGCACAACATGGCAAGCGCACTGGAATCAACAGACTGACAACAAACTACACATTATAAAGCCACTCTTGGGAGCATACACCACTGATACTCACAACAGACACAACGAAGTTACCCTGGCTCGATTACGGATAGGCCACACGCATGCAACACACTCCCACCTGCTCACGGGATCTCCAAGACCCCTGTGTAGCAGGTGCGGGGAGGGCCTATCCGTAGTCCACATACTAATAACATGCAAGGCACTTCACACAACACGACACAAACACTTCAGAGAACTCTACAGACAACATATCCCACTACACCCATCGCTGTTTCTAGGTGACGATGCCAGTGTTTCTATGAAACGTGTGTTTGATTATTTGTCAGATGTTAAGTTTTTAAACCTTATCTCATATCACGCATAATCAAATCTGGCCCTATACACCAGCCATCACCATTACCTTTAATTGATTTTACAATGTCCGATTTACATGTTTTTATACCTACCTTTTTATGGTAATCACTTCGCTTCATTATATAACTTCTTTTCTGGCGCTCTTTGCCCTCGCTGGCCTTGCGCCATGAAACACCAACCATCATCATCATCAGAAGACTGCACTTACTGGGCACGTCTGGTATTGATGGTCATTTGTCCTCAACACATCCTGTATTTACAGATTTCTTTTCTCACTACAACAACTGCATCGGTGAAGCAATTTTGTAAGCCTGCAGCTCGTCTTGTTCAGTTGTTATTAACGTGCTATGTTAGAAAAATCACATCAATCTCAATTATCTTTTTAATTTAAGAGTGTGGCATTATTTTGTGTATTTACCAGAAAACTATTACCTGTCTGTATAATGCCTTTAAATGTCTCTTTCTTTGAACTGTTTCAACACTTCTGTGTATGATACTGTCCAGTTGCTGTGATTCTTTTAGCATGAGGAAAATGCAAATATTTTAAGCAGTGACATAACAAATGACATACTGTGTGCTGAATAAACTTTTTCTGTTGTTGCCCACTAACCTGTTGCCTACTAACAGCTGAAGGATCCCCCTTCGAGCGTAAAGGGTTCGCGAGCCCGAATCTGCCCGACGAAGTAACGCCGATTCGCATGAGAACAAATCACCGGTTTATTCCGGGAAAACCAAAACAGGAAAAAACAAATAAACCAGGTTGGGAGGCAATAAAAAGAGAGCACAGCAAGCAAGCGCCGAAAGCGCGTAAAGAAAACATTGCGGTGGTTGAAACCCTGCTTGTCCAGAAAGGTACAGCATGGTGCTGTACACTCACGACGACTCTTCAGTCACTTGTGCCGACTTCGGGTGAAGAGCGTCCGCCGCGGACGCTGGTTGCTCCTCGCGGTCCGGGCGTCATGGTCGTGGCTCGCCGCCGCCCGCGGCCGCAGCTGCTCTCGCGTGTCCCTCGGTGCGCACTGTCCAGCTGCTCCCGTGAGCGCCGCTTTTAAGCCACTCTGTTGGTTGTGCGTATGCTCCGGGTTCTGTTGCACTACACGTGTTCGTTGCGGCTCACTGTTCATCGCACACGCGCGCACGGGCACCATGACGCACTGACGCCACTATCGGTGTTCGACCGGCACTCACTGCAGTGTAATCACCCTCCGCGGGCGCACGTAGGGGCTGCGTCCCTACACAGCTTTGCAGGCTTTGCTTAAAGACCTACAAAAATAAGTTGCAGATGGTGAATTTTCACTATTGTAAACGCAATACCCAGGACTCTGCTGGGAAAAACTCGACATTGTGTACATAGAAGGGAACTTAGTATACTTAGTATCTGGCACACAGCATCACTGAAAAGCAATTTACATGCCCGTTATAGCTAAAACATGCTAAAATTAACAGACTCACTGCTACATTGTATTTTTTTTTCTTCTAAGCATCCCCTTTTATTCATGCCCCTTGCACTTACGATAGATGCACTTACGGTTGATGCACAAAGGTTTGGAGTATTTAACATTCAATACGCCTTTTATTAAAATGGGGTGGGAACTAAGAATTGAGCAAATGGGGCAGTAAAAACTGGAACAATTCATACGGTGAAAGGTGTTGGAGGGCCAGAGACAGATGTGATGATAGTTCCAGGGTGCTTACTGCTCCTACCCTTGTTCTACTCTCCCAAAGTGGGAGCTGTGCAGTACGGTCTCCCACTGCTATTAACACTGCAACTTGGGATGGCTGTGTGAGGACGCTGACATAGCATGTGTGCTAGGCCTGCTCCTTCCTGGCACCTGTGGCACTGCAGGGGGGGGGACAGCTACTGCACGTAGTAATAACATAATATGCCTTCACTGCATGATGCTCGTACCCGATGAGGAGTAATAACGACGTGTGGACTAGTTGGTGTGGTAGCATCATGCGAACAAGCACAAAAAAACACTGAAAGGCAGCAGTGGTTCTAATGAGACGAAAAAACAAGAAAGCGCTCGCCCTTTTAACTTCCTGACACCCTGTGTTTTTCGCGCTGTTTTCAGGACCTTATCAGTATCAAATCTTTACTCGCATGGTAGTAATCCCATGACAGGGACTGTACTTTACTATTGCTGAGATAATCTTCACTGTTGCACATACTGCACACAGTAAATACTCTTTTAAGAGAAAAAAGCTTAGCGAAGTAGCAATTACAAAGACCGTAAACAACAGATGAGGTTAAAGAAATGGCAAATAAGGCTATAGTAACGGAAAAAATAACTGCAATGAAAGCAACCCAAGAAAACAATATTGATTATTTAAAAATGCAGCCAATGCATCACTGTTCCGCAAGAATGCAGTTTTCTAGACGATGCCGTTCTCCAACCACACCAACCTGCAGCTCTCTGGTAACTGCGTATACAGAGGTCAAAACTTTTAACAACAAGGCGCGAACGCGTGGCTTTCGATACGTGCAGCACAGCCTGCTGATAGCCACTGGCGTGACCAGCGAGATTAGGTGACGGCGCTGCGGCGGCTTGGCATGCGTAAGCTATTGCCCATGCTTCCTTTTTTTTTGGGGGGGGGAGGGAGAGATTCGACATGAAACGTCCCTCACCACGACCGTCGCCAAGGCATAAAATAAACGATATCTGACGTTAATAACCAGCGAAGTCTCGTTTTCGCCTTTGGTATGGTTACTACGTTCCCCTTTCTTTATATCGGAACTATATCTAAGGCGATAAGAATGCACTGGTTATCAGCGTAAGATAACGTCCCTTGTTGGCTCCGTATGCTTACATGCGGCCCAACCGACCAGTGCGAATTACTGATGAATGTGTATCACAGCTGCTAATGGAGAGCAGCGCGTATGCATATTCACGTGCGCGAAACATGGGACACTTGTTTAACGCTACCAAGTCAAGAGTTTTCAAAATATAGCGACCGCGCCGTTCGATGGACTAAAACCAAAACGCCACCCAGATTAAGAACTTCAAATATTGCTACCAAAGGCTGTATGTTGAACACGAAACTTGTGCACGTAAGTGCCATAAGACACGCAAAAGGGTCATGATTTGGGCCTGTTGGTGATGCATAATTGGAACTGAAAGCGCAAATTAGACACGGGCAAACAAAGGGGACAACAGGACGAGCGCTCGTCCTGTTTTCCCCTTTCTTTGCCCGTGTCTAATTTGCGCTTTCAGTTCCAAATATCCATAAGACACGAAAGGTTCGGCGCCGCATATAAAACCTGTCCCCAACAGTATGTCACTGAGCAAACAAGCGTTGCAATCACCGAGATGCACATGCGAAAAAACAGTAGCGCAGAACAACCGCTTACATACATCACTCGAATGAAAACGGTACTCAACAAGTAATGAACGGGTGACAGTCCTGAAGTCCCGTCGAAATGAAGGAGCAGCAGGCACTTATGAGCGAATTCGCGTCGCCTGCTGCAATTAACGGACAATGTAGGTATTGAAAATACTCACATGACGACTTTTTCTTGCTGGTGAAATCGAAGAGACGTCCGCGAAGCTCCTGCGGAGTACTCAAAAACCTGCGGCCACTGCGTAGTCGCTGTACTGTGATTGACCGATTCACTACAACTAAGATGGCGGCGGTGCAACTTCCGGAAAACCGGCGCATGCGGTGATCGGTCTGCGGGATCGGTCTATTAAACCAACAATAGGCATACATACTCCAGGAAAGCTACACAGAACCGTTGAGGTCGCACTTTGTCGAGTAAGGATTGGACACACATGGCACACATGGACATCTTTTAACTGGTACACCACGTTCAAATTGTCTTAGATGTGGAGAGGCTTTCTGTACACCATGTACTAATTGAATGTAGAGAACTTGAACCAGAAACGCGCAGACACTTCGAAGATTTATATACAAAACACATACCACTACACCTAGCACACTTTCTATCAGACGAAGCTTTTGTCCAGCTCAACAGTGTGTTAGCTTACCTTGCGGATGTTGATTTAAAAAAAAATCTACTGTGTAACCGCAGACTGCCCTCAATGAGGGGAACAGTGCTGAAGGCTCCCATTTGAAGTGCTGAGAGGAACAGTGCTGAAAGCTCCCATGTGATGCTCAGGGGCCTCACCTTTTTTGCCTTGGCAAAACTATCTCCCCGAGGCACCCTGTTTTTTAAGGCCTCACGTACTCGTGCTTCCTGGACTGTTGTATATCTACTTGTCATCACTAACCATTGGCCCTAACACCAATTTTAGACAAGTACCTCTAACTGAAACACCAGCACTCCTCGTGGCGCTCTTTGGCCTAGTAGCCCTTGCGCCATTAAACCACACAATCATCATCATCATCAAAAAGAAACAAACATCGAATCACGGGGCCGAAAACATGATCTTCAATCTTGGTGACTGTACTGGCGATACCGCGGACCCCGAGCCCCCAAACATAAGCTCGATCCAACCGTGGCGGTGTTTATAGGTGGAGGGTTAGGAACCACGAACGGTGGCTGTCGGAGCCCAGGTCAAGCTCCGGCGGATGGGCTCCCTGTCTGTTCACCAGGCAGGGAGCTCCGGGACCTCTGGCTACCAGGGTAAGGTCAAAGAAGAAAGTACCCCCGTCTCCCTGCTTTTATACTATGCTTTATGGTATTGTCTAAAACCCCCCCCCCCAACCGTGATCGGTCCCTGAAAAGGGGCCGCACCGAAGTATCCTTTCCTCTGTTGCCGTCGTTAACCTTTCCTGAACCGGACCATTTTTCTCGATTTCTTGTGATGGAATCCCTCAATCCAACCCACCATCTTGCATCTCAGTCAGCCTTCTTGATCGCCAAGTATCTTGAAGCCATAGTAGGAAAATCGTATAAATGCAAAAAACAAAGGTTTGGTGAACTCTTAATTGAAATAAATGACAAGCAGCAGTCTGCAAAGCTTCTAGCTCAGACTAGACTGGCTGATCTTGACATCCGGGTCACACCCCATCGGAGCCTCAACAGCTCGCAGGGTGTGATATCCGAGACAGACCTCCTGAACGAAACCGATGCGGATATCCTTGCCGGCTTGAAGGATCAGGGCGTCACTGCCGTGAGACGCATCACTATCCGTAGAGACGACAAGGAGATTCCCACCAAGCACATCATCTTGACCTTTGACCGCGCAGTTCTCCCACAACATATATATGCAGGTTTTATCTGGTGCTCAATACGTCCGTACATCCTGAACCCGCGGCGCTGTTTTAAGTGCCAGCGGTTCGGGCACGGTACGAACTCTTGCAGTGGCCGAACGACGTGTGCGAAATGCGCGGCGCACGATCATCCTAGAGACAACTGCCAATCCGATACCCTCACTTGTGTAAACTGCGGGGACCGCAAGCAGCGTACTCCCGCAAGTGCGAGAAGTTCCAACTCGAAAAAAAGATAATCAACATCAAGGTAACCGAGAACATCACCTTCCCGGAGGCGAGAAAGAGGTTCGCCTCTTTCCCTATGGGGAGGTACGCTGACGCGGCTCGCCGGGGGGCGGAGCGGCGTCTGGTGTCCACAGGGACCCAGTTCAGCGAGTCTGACCTGGTCCCGCCCCCGCCCCCCGCTGGGTTGCCTCACGCAGCCCAACCCGGCACCACGCCGCTTGCTGAGGCAGCAGCGGTTGTGGCGCAAACCACTCCTGTCGGGACCGGTGCCGCTCCCGCCTCTGTCTCCCCCTCCTCCAGTGCGTTGGAGGGTACCGAGGTGATGGACGCCACGGGCCCCGCACCGGCTCCCACCACCACCGCACCGCCCGTGCCACCTCTGGCACCCCGGACGCCCTCGGCGGTGGCGTCTCAAACGAAGGGCTCCCGAGGGGGGCCAAGTCCGGGGGGCCCGGTCCGTCGGGCACCCCTCGGACATCCGACGATGAGATGGATGTCGGGCCGTTCCTGCCTGCAACGCAGCGCAAGGAGGGGCCACCGACCTCCAAGTCTACAGACAGGCCCAGAAAGCCCAATCCCAGAGTAACAGCCCCGAAAGACGACACATGAACACACACGAACACACACACTCCAGTCATTCTTAAATTTAAATAATGGGAACAGAAAACATCATTCAATGGAACTGCAGAGGCCTCCTTAAAAATCTTGACGATGTGTATGAGATTCTGCATGCCAGTCAGCCAAGTATCATGTGTCTGCAGGAAACCCACCTCAATTATAAACAAACAAATTTCTTAAATAGGTACATGGTATTCAGAAAGGACAGGGTTGGCTGCACCCACTCTTCAGGAGGTGTGGCCATTATCGCCTTGAAATCATTAGCATGCCACCCTCTCTCTTTAAACACTGTCCTCGAGGCTGTAGCGATCCGTATGATAATATTTAACAGGTTGATAACGGTATGCTCCATCTACATTCCTCCTGATCATGCACTTTCGAGCTCTGATTTCGAGGCGCTGGTCGACCAGCTTCCCGAACCATACATACTAACAGGCGACCTTAATGCGCACCACTCTCTTTGGGGCTCCTCCAGAACGGATGCCCAAGGTCGCCTGATAGAGAAGTTTCTTACATCCTCCGGAGCATGCCTTTTCAACAAAAAACAGCCTACATACCATAACTTATGACACAATACATACTCGCATCTTGACTTGGCTATTGGTTCCGCAGTACTCTTTCCATGTCTTGAGTGGGGTGTGGGCACGGACCCGTATGGTAGTGACCATTTCCCCACTTCATTAACGTATATAGGTACAGGCCCAAGCAGTCCATCTTCCCATAAAAGGTTTAATGAATCAAAAGCAAACTGGAGCACATTCACACAAACATCTCAACTACACCACACATCCATAAAACACCTACACGTTGAGGAAGCCGCCCAACTCGTCACGGCGCACATCCTCGACGCTGCCGAAAAGTCCATTCCCCAGGCCTCCAGTGGGTCCCGAACCCCAAGGAGGCCCTGGTGGAACGAGGACTGCAGGCGGGCGCGAGAGGCCCAGAACAAGGCGTGGGGTGTCCTTCGCTGGTACCCCACGTCACATAACCTCATTTCTTTTAAACGGGCAAAGGCTTTTGGGAAGCGAGTGCGTCGTGAGGCGAAAAGGGAGAGTTGGCGCACCTTCCTCACTTCCATCAACTGATACACTGACACACAAAGTCTGGACACGAATACGAAAACTAAAAGGACAACAGATACACAGCCTGCCCCTGGTTAGTACAACAGGGGACACACTGGAAGACCAGGCTAACACACTTGCACAACACTTCGAACACGTGTCCAGTTCAGCACACTACACCAACACTTTCATTAAACACAAAGCATCATGTGAGAAGAAGTCCTTGCGAGACGCTAATAAGTCGAACTCATCCTATAACACCCCCTTTTCACTTCATGAGCTGAAGATCGCACTTAGTACTTGTAAACCTTCAGCTCCAGGCGCAGACAACATTACATACACTATGATTCAACACTTGCACACAGACACACTTGAAACCCTCCTTCACCTCTACAACAAAATATTTCTTTCGGGGCACCTCCCAGGGTCATGGAGGGAGGCCATTGTAGTGGCCTTTCTGAAAGAAGGGAAGGACCCTTCCTCTCCCGCAAGTTATCGTCCCATCGCCCTCACAAGCTGCCTGTGTAAGCTGTTCGAGAAGATGATCAATAGGAGACTCATGTACTTCTTAGAGTACAATGGTCTTCTCGACAGCTGCCAGGCTGGCTTCAGGGCTGGGAGATCCACCAATGATCAACTGGTTGCATTGGAAACATATATAAAAGATGCCTTCATTCATAAGCAGTATTGTATAACAGTCTTCTTCGATATGGAGAAGGCCTATGACACGGCCTGGCGGTACGGCATCCTGTGTGACCTCAAGTCGTTTGGTGTTTCCGGCAACATGCTGAACACGCTCAGTAGCTACATGTCGGAAAGGACCTTTCGAGTGAGGGTTGGCAGTGCCCTTTCGAATGTATACGTGCAGGAAAATGGCGTCCCTCAAGGCGGTGTCTTGAGCTGCACACTGTTTATTGTTAAGATGAACTCACTTCGGAAGGCACTGCCACCAACCATTTCCTGTTCTATATATGTAGATGACATTCAAATATCTTTTAAGTCCTGTAACTTTTCAGTTTGTGAACGCCAAGTCCAGCTTGGGGTGAACCAACTTGCTGGCTGGGCGGACACAAACGGTTTTAAACTGAACCCTGGAAACAGTACTTGTGTTGTGTTTTCCCGCAAGCGCGGGATTAAGGCAGACCCGGAGATCACCCTTCATCGCGCTTCTATCCCTGTAAAAAAGGAGCACAAGTTTTTAGGTGTCATATTTGATGAAAAACTCACGTTCATTTCACAAATCAAACAACTTAAACATAAATGCCTGAAAACACTTAACATTCTCAAAGTCCTCTCCCACCAGTCCTATGGTGCAGACAAAGAACTCCTTCTTCGCGTTTTTACCGCCTTAGTCGGGTCTCGGCTAGACTACGGTAGTGTTGTGTATGGGTGGGGATCAAAAACAGCACTAAAATGCTTGACCCAGTTCTCCATTTGGGCCTGCGCCTTGCGTGTGGTGCTTTCCGCACTAGCCCGGCCCAGAGTCTGTACGCTGAAAGTAACAAATGGTGCCTGGAAAATCAACGAATGTACATAGATTTATTATATGCTTTTAAGGTCTCATCATTCAATAACCATCCTTTTAAACCTGTCCTCAATGATACATCTACAACCCAGCTATTCTCAAATCGTCCATGTGTTCCTTTGCCCTACTCTCTGAGGGTGAGAGAGGAAGCTTCAGGTCTTTCCGTTGGGTTTTTAGATGTCTGTACATCTTCATCATTTTCTGACGTTATACCACCATGGCAACTGCAGCCTGTTTGTTGTGATGTTTCATTTATGAAAATAGATAAAAACAGGGTTCCGAGAGCTGCGATTCTGCAGCATTTCTTGTTGCTTCAGGATAAATATAAATGTGCCGAATTCTATAGCGATGCCTCGAAAACTTCAATTACAGTGTCGTGCGCCGCTCATGGCCCCAACTTTATTGCTTGCAGAACCATGAGTGTACACACCACTATTTTCTCTGCAGAAGCATATGGCATTTTACTCATCGTTCAGCACATTCTTAAAAAACGAATTCCTAAGTCCGTCATCTTCACAGACTCTTTGAGCGTTGTACGTGCATTGTCTTCACACAGACCCAAGAAAAACCACATTGTGAATCTTGTCTTTAATTTCATAATGTCTATATATGCAAATAATTTTCAACTAATCCTGTGCTGGGTTCCAGGCCATGCTGGAATCGCGGGGAATGAGACCGCAGATGAAATAGCCGCCACTGCTGCACTTGCAAACACAGTGGACATAACAACAATACCCTACACTGACCTCAAACCACACATCCGACAACACCTTCGCAAAACATGGCAAGCCGACTGGAATACACAGACAGACAACAAGTTACACATAGTAAAGCCACACTTAGGACAATACACTAGTGACTCACACAACAGATTCATCGAAGTTACCCTAGGTAGATTACGGATAGGCCACACACACGCGACACACTCCCATCTGCTCACCGGATCTCCAAGACCCCTGTGTAGCAGGTGTGGGGAGGGCCTATCCGTACTTCACATCCTCATTACATGCAAAGCACTCCAGACAACAAGACGCAAGCACTTCCCTCAACTCTACAGACAACACATTCCACTACACCCAGCACTCTTTCTAGCGGATGATCCCGTGATTCCTGTGCAACGCACTTTTAAGTTTCTCAGTGACATCAAGTTTTTACATCTCATTTCCTATCACGCGTAGTTTTTAAAGCTTTATTTCATGCCACGCACCATCACAACCTGGCCCTTTACACCAGCCATCCTCACTGTCTTTTATTGATTTTACTTTTGTTCTTGCTTACTGATATCAGTGTCTAAGTTCTCACCTCTCATATTTAACCACTGTTTTGGCGCTCTTTGCCCTAGTTGGCCTTGCGCCATTAACATCCAACCATCATCAATTTTCTGAATTTTATACGGACGCCTCTAAAACTGCCACCTCAGTGTCCTGCGCGGCGCATGGGCCCGGCCTTAATGTCACTAGAACTCTTAACAGTAATACCAGTATCTTTACGGCAGAGGCTTATGGTGTACTTCTTGTTGTTAATCATATCCTTCAAAGTCACATCCCACAATCCATTATATATACAGACTCCCTCAGTGTCGTGCGGGCGTTGTCGTCAACAAAGTCTTCAAAAAATCACGTTGTAAATCTAATAGTCAAGGGTATTATGTCTGTGTATGTCCACAAATTTGAACTAGTCCTTTGCTGGGTCCCTGGCCACTGTGGTATAGCCGGGAACGAAGGAGCGGATCGAATGGCCGCTGCTGCTACACTGTCGGATACAGTAGACATAACCACATTACCCTACACCGACGTGAAACCACACATCAGACAACAACTTCGCAAAACATGGCAAACACACTGGAGCGAACAAACAGAAAACAAGTTACACGTACTAAAACCACACTTGGGACCATACACCACCGACACACGCAATAGATACACTGAAGTCGCCTTGGCTAGATTACGGATAGCCCCGCACGGGGCACCTTGAGGAATCTTGGTGACGGTACTGGCGATACCGCGGACCCCGAGCCCCCAAACATAAGCTGGATCCAACCGTGGCGATGTGTTTATAGGTGGAGGGTTAGAAACCACGAACGGTGGCCGTCGGAGCCCAGGTCAAGCTCCGGCGGATGGGCTCCCTGTCTGTTCACCAGGCAGGGAGCTCCGGGACCTCTTTGGCTACCAGGGTAAGGTCAAAGAAGAAAGTACCCCCGTCTCCCTGCTTTCCAATGTATCATATGGCATTTTCCAAACTCCCCCCCAAACGTGATCGGCCCCCGAAAAGGGGCCGCACCGAAGCTTCGTTCCCACCACTTCCCAACTTGAGTATTTCGAAACCGAACAACTACCCTCGCTTCTTAGTAATAGAATCAGTTGACCAGTTGAACCCTCTTGCTTCAAAGTCAGTATTTCTCGTCTCCAAATTTCTTGAAGGTGTCATCGGCGAATCATATAAAGCCAAAAAACAAAGAACCGGTGAAATCCTTGTTGAAGTCAGTAGCCAGGATCAGGCTGATAAACTACTTGCACAAACCCGCATCGCCGATCTGGCCATCCGAGTCACGCCCCACCGCAGCCTAAACAGCTCCCAGGGCGTGATTTCCGAATATGACCTAATCAATGAATCTGAAGCTGACCTGCTGGAGGGCCTTCGTAGTCAGGGCGTAACAGCGGTCAGGCGCATAACCATCCGCAGAGACGATAAACAAATACTGACAAAGCACCTCATCCTAACCTTCGACAAGGCGACCCTTCCTGAATTCATCAACGCAGGTTACATTCGTTGTTCAGTCCGGCCTTACATCCCGAACCCACGGCGCTGCTTCAAGTGCCAACGGTTCGGGCACGGCACAAACACCTGTCGCGGCCGACTTACCTGCGCAAAATGCGCCCAGCACGATCACCCGGCCGAAAACTGCAACGTGCAACAACTTCTTTGTGTAAACTGCCAGGGTCCACATGCGGCCTACTCCAGAAAATGCGAAAAGTTTCAATTAGAAAAGAAAATCATTAACATCAAGGTCACTGAAAACATCACTTTCCCAGAGGCGCGGAAGAAGTTCGCCTCTTTCCCTCTGGGGAGGTACGCCGACGCAGCTCGCCGGGGGGCGGAGCGGCGTCTGGTTTCGGCGGGGACCCAGTACCGCGAGTCGGACTTGGTCCCGCCCCCGCCCCCCCCTGGGTTGCCTCTGGCAGCCCAACCCGCCTCCGCACCGCTCGCTGAGCCAGCAGCGGCTGTGGTGGCATCCACGTCCGGTGGGGATGCTGCTGCACCCACCGTTTCCCCCTCTCTACCGGCCCGAAGCACACGCGAGGGCCCGGACGAGATGGAGACGGAGGCAGTCGCAGCGACCCCCTCCCCCGCCTCACTGCCTGTGCCATCTGTGGTGCTCCCCACGCCTTCGGCACTGGCAGCACAGGCAAAGAACACCCGAAAGGGTACCACGTCAAGGGGGCCCAGTCCGCTGGGCACCCCCTTGCCTTCAGATGACGACATGGACGTCGAGCCCTTCCGGCTTTCATCGCAGCGGAAGGAACGGGCTGCGACGTCCAGGTCAGTAGAGAAGGCCAGAAAACCCCTTCCAAGAGTCCAAGCCCCAAAAGACCCTACATAAATAGTCACACTCCAGTAGCTCTGAACACATAATAATGGGAAGAGAAAATATTGTTCAATGGAACTGCAGAGGCCTTCTGAATAATCTTGACGACGTTTATGAGATTCTGCATGCCAATCAGCCAAGTATAATGTGTGTCCAGGAAACACATCTGAATTCCAAACACAAATTTCTTGAATAGTTACATGGTATACAGGAAAGACAGGGATGGCTGCACACACTCTTCTGGCGGTGTTGCCATAATCACCCGCAAATCCTTAGCATGCCACCCTGTCACCTTGAACACCGTCCTTGAGGCTGTAGCAATACGCTTAATAATATTTAATAGGTTGATAACGGTATGCTCCATATACATTCCTCCTGATGTTGCACTTACGAGCTCCGACTTCGAGGCGCTGGTTGACCAGCTGCCCGAACCATACATCCTTACAGGCGACCTTAATGCTCACAACATTCTTTGGGGCTCTTCTCGCACGGATGCCCGAGATCGCCTTATAGAGAAATTCCTTACATCTTCAGGAGCATGCCTTTTCAACAATAAACAGCCTACATACCATAACATAGGACACAACACATACTCATGTCTTGACTTGGCGATTGGCTCCGCAGTTCTCTTTCCTCTTCTCGAGTGGGGTGTGGGCACTGACCCATATGGCAGTGACCACTTCCCCACCTCACTCACATACATAGGTAAAGGCCCATGCAGTCTATCTTCCCATAATAGGTTCAATGAAGCACGAGCTAACTGGAATACATATACAGAGACATCCAAACTACACCACACATCCATAGGACACCTACACGTCGATGAAGCTACCCAACTCCTCACGGCGCACATCCTCGACGCCGCCGAAAAGTCCATTCCCCACGCCTCTGGTGCCCCGCGCAACCAGCGGAGGCCGTGGTGGAATGAGGACTGTAGGCGGGCGCGAGAGGCCCAGAACAAGGCGTGGGGTATCCTGCGCAGGTACCCCACGTCGGGAAACCTTTTATTGTTCAAAAGGGCTAAGGCGATGGGAAAACGTGTGCGCCGTGAGGCAAAACGAGAGAGTTGGCGCTCATTCGTAACATCCATAAACTCTTACACTGACTCTCGCAAAGTCTGGACACGAATACGCAAACTAAAAGGACAACAGACACACACCCTGCCCCTGGTCAGTACAACAGGGCACAAACTGGAAGACCAGGCTAACACACTCGCACAACACTTCCAACACGTGTCCAGTTCAGCACACTACACTAGCACTTTCATGAAACACAAACAATTCGCCGAAAAGAAGTCTTTACGTGATAATGATAAGTCAACCTCCTCTTATAACTCGGAGTTTTCACTTCATGAGCTGAGGACCGCTCTGAGCACTTGTAAACCCTCAGCTCCAGGCCCAGACAACATCACATATACAATGATACAGCACCTACACTCAGACACTCTTCTAACACTCCTCCACCTATATAACAAGATTTGGCTTTCGGGGCACATTCCTCGCTCTTGGAGGGAGGCCATAGTAGTGGCTTTCCTAAAAGAAGGGAAGGACTCTTCCTCTCCTTCTAGTTACCGGCCCATTGCTTTGACAAGTTGCCTGTGCAAGCTCCTCGAGAAGATGATAAACCGTAGGCTCGTGTACTTCCTTGAGTACAACGGTCTTCTCGAGAGCTGCCAGGCAGGCTTCCGGGCAGGGCGATCCACAAATGATCAATTAGTAGCACTGGAATCTTACATAAAGGATGCCTTTATACACAGACAGTACTGCATGACCGTATTTTTTGATATCGAGAAAGCTTATGATACGGCATGGCGTTATGGCATTCTTGCAGACCTAAAATCCTATGGTGTGACAGGTAACATGCTTAATACTCTTTCAAGTTACCTGTCCGAACGAACATTTCGTGTCAGGGTCGGTTCGGCACTTTCAAACGTTCACGTGCAGGAGAATGGCGTGCCTCAAGGTGGCGTATTGAGCTGCACCTTGTTTATAGTTAAGATGAACTCTCTCCGAAAGGCACTGCCGCCAACCATATCCTGCTTGATGTATGTAGATGACGTTCAAATATCTTTCAAATCATGTAACATATCCATTTGTGAACGTCAGGTCCAGCTTGGGGTAAATAAACTTTCTCGCTGGGCAGATGAAAATGGGTTTAAACTTAATCCTTCTAAAAGTACCTGCGTTGTATTCTCAAAAAGGTGGGGCATCCTGCCCGATCCCGACTTAAAACTCTTTGGTGACTCGATTCCAGTAAAAAGAGAGCACAAGTTTTTGGGTGTGGTGTTTGACGAGAAACTCTCTTTCATGCCCCACATAAAACGACTCAAACGAAAATGCCTAAAAACAATGAATATTCTAAAAGTCCTGTCTCACCAATCGTACGGTGCAGACAAACAACTCCTGCTTCGACTTTATGCCGCGTTGGTGGGGTCACGGTTGGACTACGGAAGCGTTGTGTATGGGTCAGCCACAAAAACAGCACTTAAAATGCTCGACCCAGTGCTTCACTTGGGGCTTCGCCTGTCTTGTGGGGCATTCCGTACCAGTCCTGTCCACAGTCTTTATGCAGAGTGTGACAAATGGTGCTTAGCGTACCAGCGAACTTATGTTGACCTCCTATATGCCTCCAAAATCTCATCAATGAATAACCATCCCTTTAAACCGGGTTTTAATGATACATCCACAACTAAACTCTTTTTAAACCGCCCATCAATTTCCGTTCCCTTCTCGCAGAGAGTGAGGGACGAGGTGACTATTCATGAGGTCTCCCTCTTAGACACATTCAAATCATCTCACACTGATCTTGTAGCACCATGTCATCTTCGTCCTGTAGCATGTGACTTGTCTTTCGTACAATACAATAAGAACAGGACACCAAGAAGTGGGATTTTGCAGCATTTCATGCATCTGCAGAATAAATACAGGGCTGCAGAGTTTTTCAGCGATGCATCTAAAACGTCCACTGCAGTGTCTTGTGCTGCGCATGGGCCCAATTTTGAAGCATGTAGAACAATGGATGTTAATACAAGTATTTTTACGGCAGAGGCATATGGCATATTTCTAGTTGTAAGTAACATAGTTGAACATCATATTCCTACATCCGTCATTTATACAGATTCGTTGAGCGTCGTCCGTGCATTATCATCCGGAAAGTCATCAAAAAACCATGTCATTAATCTTGTCTTCAGAACGATTATGGTAGCTTATTCTTCAAACCTTGGGGTGACTGTGTGTTGGGTGCCAGGCCACTCTGGCATTGGCGGTAATGAAGTGGCGGATGAAATGGCCGCCAATGCTGCACTCCGAAACACAGTCGACATGTCAACACTACCTTACACAGACCTCAAGCCACACATTAGACAACAACTCCGTAAAACTTGGCAAGCAGACTGGAGCGAACAGACAGACAACAAACTACATGTAATAAAACCACACCTGGGACAATACACTACTGACTCACACAACAGGCACATTGAAGTTACCCTAGCTAGGTTACGGATAGGCCATACGCATGTAACGCACTCCCACCTGCTCACGGGATCTCCAAGACCCCTGTGTAGCAGGTGTGGGGAGGGCCTATCCGTAGTCCACATACTCATACAATGCAAGGCACTTGACACAACACGACACAAACACTTCAGAGAACTCTACAGACAACATATTCCCCTACACCCATCGTTGTTTCTGGGTGACGATGCCATGGTTTCTGTGAAACGCGTGTTTAAGTATTTGTCTGATGTTAAGTTTTTAAACCTCATCTCCTATCATGCATAATCAAATCTGGCCCTATACACCAGCCATCACCATTATCTTTATCGATCTTACTATGTCCAGTTTACTTTTTTTATACCTATCCTTTGTGGTAATCACTTCTTTTCATTAAATAACTTCTCTGGCGCTCTTTGCCCTCGTCGGCCTTGCGCCATTACACACGAACCATCATCATCATCATCATCATCATCAGATTACGGATAGGGCACACTCACGCAACGCACTCGCACCTGCTCACTGGATCTCCAAGACCTCTGTGCAGCAGGTGCGGAGAGGCCCTATCCGTGATCCACATCCTCATAGAATGTAAGGAACTCGACACTACACGACGCCAACACTTCCCTCAACTACACACACGACATATTCCACCACACCCGTCATACTTCTTAGGAGACGAAGCCCTGTTCTCAATCAAACGCGTTTTCCAGTTTCTCGCCGACGTAAAATTTTTACATCTCATTTCTTATCATGCATGTTGACAACCTGGCCCTTTACAGCAGTCATTTTCATTTCGTTGTGTTTTACTGTGTTTATTTTTACTAAAATGTTCTTTTACTTCCATGTCACTTTCATGTAATCACTTTTCTTTTGGCGCTCTTTGCCCTTAGTCGGCCTTGCGCCATTAAACTCTAAACATCATCATCATCATCACTTTTTACAACTCATCTCATACCACCCATAGCTTTACCCCTGGTCCTATACACCAGCCACCTTATTTATTTTTTAACCACTCTTGTTCTTCACCCTGGCCCTTTACACCAGCCGTACTCATAGTTTTTAACTGATTTTATTTCGTGTTGTCTCCTCATCAAATGACTTTCTGTTTGGCGCTCTTTGCCCGTGTCGGCCTTGCACCAATAAAATCAAACCATCATCATCATCGAAAACATGATCTTTCACCCCATTCAGAGAAAATAACATGGCGTTCATAGTTCACTGGAGCTGTAGATGACTTAAATAACAGAAATGACATCAAAACCATGATGTCCACAAACTATCACCCCTTGCCTTAGGCGTTCAAGAAACCAACTTGGGCCCTAAGCACAAAACCCTACTAAAAGGATTCCAGGTCTTCCGTTGCGACCGAGAGCAGGCGTGCGGGATCTCAGGGGTGTTGCAATAATTGCCCAAAGTCATATCGCAGTACGAGAACACATACTGAAAACAAGGTTAGAAGCAATGGCTGCCACATTTTTATCGTTCGAAAAAATTACAGTGTGCTGTGTGTATCTCGAACCAACCCTCGCATTAACATTGCGAGATTTATAAGACTTAATTAACCAAGTGCCAGAGTCGTTTTTATTAGTTGGCGATTTTACTGTCCACTCTTTTTGAGGAAGTGAAAAGACTGATGTGAGAGGCCAGATTTTAGAGGATTTTATTTTGTCCAATAACGTATATCTTCTGAACACTGGCCGACCTACATACTGCTCTCTGAGCTCAGGAAAAATGAGCTGCATAGATTTGTCTTTCAGTTCACCCTCTGTTTTTAGCGATGTTAAGTGGTATATCATTGACAATTCATATGGAAGGGACCATCTACCTGTACGCATCAGCATAATATCATCACCAACATCTATCCCTTAAACAACCATCCTTTAAAACCTGTCCTGAATGATACATCTACAACCCAGCTATTCTCAAGTCGTCCATCTGTGTCTTTGCCCTACTCTCTTAGGGTTAGAGAGAAAGCTTTAGGTATTTCCGTTGGGTTTTTAGATGTATGCACATCATAATTTTCTGACGTTATACTGGTTATACCACCATGGCAACTGCAGCCTGTTTGTTGTGATGTTTCTTTTATGAAAATAGATAAAAACAGGGTTCCGAGAGCTGCGATTCTGCAGCATTTCTTGTCGCTTCAGGATAAATATAAATGTGCCGAATTCTATAGCGATGCCTCGAAAACTTCAAATACGGTGTCATGCGCCGCTCATGGTCCCAACTTTAATTCTTGCAGAACCATGAATGTACACACCACTATCTTCTCAGCAGAAGCATATGGCATTTTACTCATTGTTCAGCACATTCTTAAAAAACAAATTCCAAAATCTGTCATCTTTACAGACTCTTTGAGCGTTGTGCGTGCATTGTCTTCACACAGACCCAGTAAAAACCACATTGTGAATCTTGTCTTTAATGCCATAATATCTATATATGCTAAGAATTTTCAGCTAATCCTGTGCTGGGTTCCAGGCCATGCTGGAATCGCCGAATCAGACCGCGGATCAAATAGCCGCCGCTGCTGCACTTTCAAACACAGTGGACATAACAACAATACCCTACACTAACCTCAAGCCACACATAAGACAACACCTTCGCAAAACATGGCAAGCCGACTGGAGCACAGACAGACAACAAGTTACACATAATAAAACCACACTTACGACAATACACTAGTGACTCACACAACAGATTCATCGAAGTTGCTCTAGCTAGATTACGGATAGGCCACACACACGCCACACACTCCCATCTGCTCACTGGATCTCTACGATCCCTGTGTAGCAGGTGTGGGGAGGGCCTATCCGTACTTTACGTCCTCATTACATGCAAAGCACTCCACACAACAAGACGTAAGCACTTCCCTCAACTCTACAGACAACACATTCCACTGCACCCAGCACTCTTTCTGGTGGATGATCTCGTGATTCCTGTACAACGCACTTTTAAGTTTCTTAGTGACATCAAGTTTTCACACCTCGTTTCCTATCACACGTAGTCTTTTTTTTTTAAAAACCTTATTTCATGCCATGCCCCGCACGGGGCACCTTGAGCAATCCTGGTGACGGTACTGGCGATACCGCGGACCCCGAGCCCCCAAACATAAGCTGGATCCAACCGTGGCGATGTGTTTATAGGTGGAGGGTTAGAAACCACGAACGGTGGCCGTCGGAGCCCAGGTCAAGCTCCGGCGGATGGGCTCCCTGTCTGTTCACCAGGCAGGGAGCTCCGGGACCTCTTTGACTACCAGGGTAAGGTCAAAGAAGAAAGTACCCCCGTCTCCCTGCTTTCCAATGTATCATATGGCATTTTCCAACCCCCCCCCCCAAACGTGATCGGCCCCCGAAAAGGGGCCGCACCGAAGCTTCATTCCCACCCTTGCCAACAATTGCATCCCAAAAGCCAGATAACTATCCGCGCTTCTTGATTGTTGAATCTCTTGATAAGTCAAATCCTATCTCCTCCCTGTCAGTGTTCCTTATCACCAAATTCCTTGAAGGCATCCTTGGCAAGTCTTTCCAAGCCAAGAAACTGAGAACCGGCGAAGTTCTGGTCGAGGTGAACACTCGCCAGCAAGCGACAAGCCTCCTTACCCAGAATCGCATGGCAGATCTGGACATCAGAGTCACACCCCACCGTAGCCTCAATAGCTCTCAGGGTGTGATTTCTGAGCCAGATCTGATAAATGAGACGGAAGCCGATCTGCTCGAAGGTCTGAAAGGCGAGGGCGTGACGGAAGTGAGGCGCATCACCATGCGGCGCGATGATAAGCAAATCATGACAAAGCATATAATCTTGACATTTGACCGTTCCACACTCCCTGAATCCATCAAAGCGGGTTTCATTCATTGTTCTGTCCGCCCTTACATCCCGAACCCGCGGCGCTGTTTCAAGTGCCAACGGTTCGGGCATGGCACCACCTCCTGTCGTGGAAAAACAACGTGTGCAAAATGTTCATCTCAAGATCATGATACAGATAACTGCCAGGCTGAACAATTAATGTGCAGCAACTGTCATGGACCTCATGCTGCGTACTCCCGCACGTGTGAAAGGTTCCAGATGGGAAAGAAAATAATCAACCTCAAAATCACTGAAAACATCACCTTCCCAGAGGCGCGGAAGAGGTTCGCCTCTTTCCCTCTGGGGAGGTACGCCGACGCAGCTCGCCGGGGGGCGGAGCGGCGTCTGGTTTCCACAGGGACCCAGTTCAGCGAGTCTGACCTGGTCCCTCCGCCGCCCCCCTCTGGGTTGCCTTTGGCAGCCCAACCCGCCACCACGCCGCTTGCTGAGGCAGCAGCGGTTGTGGTGGCAACCTCTTCCGTCGGGACCGGTGCCGCTCCCGCCTCTGCCTCCCCATCCTCCAGTGCGTTGGAGGGTACCGAGGTGATGGACACCACGGGCCCCGCACCGGTTCCCACCGCCACCGCACCGCCCGTGCCACCTCTGGCGCCCCGGACGCCCTCGGCGGTGGCGGCTCAAACGAAGGGCTCCCGAGGGAGGGCCAAGTCCGGGGGGCCCGGTCCGTCGGGCACCCCTCGGACATCCGACGACGACATGGATGTCGGGCCGTTCCTGCCTGCAACGCAGCGCAAGGAACGCGTCCCGACGGCAAAGCCTCCCGACAAGCCAAAAAAGGCGAGAGTCACAGCCCCGAAAGACGACACATAAACAAACACACACACTCCAGTAGCTCTCACACTAAATAATGGGAAGAGAAAACATAATTCAATGGAACTGTAGAGGCCTTCTTAAAAATCTTGACGATGTATACGAACTACTGCATGCTAATCAGCCAAGTGTAATGTGTGTTCAGGAAACACATTTGAATTCCAAGCACACAAATTTCTTGATTAGTTACATGGTCTTCAGAAAGGACAGGGATGGCTGCACACACTCTTCTGGCGATGTGGCCATAATTGCCTGGAAATCCTTAGCCTGCCACCCTGTCACTCTGAACACTGTCCTCGAAGCTGTAGCAATCCGTACGATAATATTTAATAGGTTGATAACGGTATGCTCCATTTACATTCCTCCTGATTTTGCACTTCTGAGCTCTGATTTCGAGGCACTGGTTGACCAGCTGCCCGAACCATACATACTAACAGGCGACCTTAATGCGCACAACTCTCTTTGGGGCTCCTCCAGAACGGATGCCCGAGGTCGCCTGTTAGAGAAGTTTCTTACATCCTCCGGAGCATGCCTTTTCAACAAAAAACAGCCTACATACCGTAACTTAGGACACAATACATACTCTCATCTTGACTTGGCGATTGGTTCCGCAGTTCTCTTTCCATGTCTTGAGTGGGGTGTGGGCACGAACCCATATGGTAGTGACCATTTCCCCACTTCATTAACGTATATAGGTATAGGCCAGAGCAGTCCATCTTCCCATAACAGGTTTAATGAATCCAAAGCAAACTGGAGTACATTCACAGAAACATCTAAACTACACCACACAACCATAAAACACCTACACGTGGAGGAAGCCGCCCAACTCGTCACGGCGCACATCCTCGACGCCGCCGAAAAGTCCATGCCCCAGGCCTCCAGTGCGTCCCGCAACCCAAGGAGGCCCTGGTGGAACGAGGACTGCAGGCGGGCGCGAGAGGCCCAGAACAAGGCGTGGGGTGTCCTTCTCCGGTACCCCACGTCAGATAACCTCATTTCGTTTAAACGGGCAAAGGCTTTTGGGAAGCGAGTGCGTCGTGAGGCGAAAAGGGAGAGTTGGCGCACCTTCCTCACTTCCATCAACTCGTACACTGACACACATAAAGTCTGGACACGAATACGAAAACTAAAAGGACAACAGACACACAGCCTGCCCCTGGTTAGTACAACAGGGGACACACTGGAAGACCAGGCTAACACACTTGCACAACACTTCGAACACGTGTCCAGTTCAGCACACTACACAAACACTTTCATGAAACACAAGACATCTGTAGAAAAGAAGTCCCTGTGTGATAACAACAAGTCGCACACTTCTTACAATTCTCCTTTTTCAATTCATGAGCTGAAGGTTGCTCTGAACGCATGTAAGCCTTCAGCTCCAGGTGCAGACAAAATCACATACACCATGATACAACACCTACACCCAGACACTCTTGAAACACTCCTACATCTATACAACAACATATGGCTTTCGGGGCACATTCCTCGCTCTTGGAGAGAGGCCATAGTAGTGACTTTCGTGAAGGAAGGAAAGGACCCTTCCTCTCCCGCTAGCTATCGGCCCATCGCCCTCACAAGCTGCCTGTGCAAGCTCCTCGAGAAGATGATAAACAGGAGACTCATGTATTTTCTTGAGTACAATGGTCTTCTCGAGAGCTGCCAGGCAGGCTTCAGGGCTGGGCGGTCCACCAACGACCAACTCGTCGCGCTCGAGTCCTATATAAAGGACGCCTTCATTCACAAGCAGTTTTGCACAACGGTATTTTTTGACCTTGAGAAGTCCTATGACACCGCTTGGCGTTACGGGATCCTCTGTGACCTAAAGTCTTTCGGTGTTTCGGGCCATATGCTCAACAGCCTGGCTAGTTATTTGTCCGAAAGAACGTTTCGCGTGAGAGTAGGTAGCGCACTCTCAAGAGTTCATGTGCAAGAAAACGGCGTTCCACAAGGTGGAGAGCTAAGCTGCACTCTGTTCATAGTTAAGATGAACTCCCTTGGGAAGGCACTGCCACCTACAATTTCTTATTCAATGTATGTAGACGACATCCAGGTATCTTTTAAATCATGTAATATGTCCATCTGTGAGCGTCAAGTCCAGCTCGGTGTCAAAAAACTTGCCAGCTGGGCAGACAAGAATGGTTTTAAACTTAACCCAGAAAAAAGCACCTGTGTTGTCTTCTCCAGGAGGCGTGGGATCCATCCGGACCCAGACATTATCCTTAATGGCGTATCGATTCCTGTGAGGAAGGAACACAAGTTTTTAGGTGTGGTGTTGGATGAAAGGCTTACGTTCATCCCTCACATTAAACAATTGAAACATAAATGTCTAAAGGCTCTCAACATTCTTAAAATCTTGTCCCACCAGTCGTATGGAACGGATAAGCAACTCCTGTTACGTATTTTCAGAAGCCTAGTGGCGTCTAGATTGGACTATGGGAGTGTTGTGTATGGGTCGGCCACTAAAACAGCACTTAAAATGCTCGACCCAGTGCTTCACTTGGGGCTTCGCCTCTCTTGTGGCGCATTCCGTACGAGCCCTGTACAGAGTCTTTACGCAGAGTGTGACAAATTGTGCTTATCACACTAGCGAACCTATGTTGACTTGTTATATGCCTCTAAAATCTCATCAATGGACAACCATCCTTTTAAACCGGTTTTTAATGATACATCCACATCAAAGCTCTTTTTAAATCGCCCATCCATTCCTGTTCCCTTCTCGCTCAGAGTAAGGGACGAGGTCGCTATTCATGAGGTCTCCTTTGTAGACACATTCAAGTCATCTATCACCGATCTTGTAGCACCATGGCATCTTCGTCCTGTTGCATGTGACTTGTCTTTCTTAAAATACAATAAGAACAGGACACCAAAAAGTGGGATTTTGCAGCATTTCATGTATATACAGGATAAATACAAGGCTGCAGAGTTTTTCAGCGATGCATCTAAAACGTCCACTGCGGTGTCTTGTGCTGCGCATGGGCCCAATTTTGAAGCATGTAGAACAATGAATGTTAATACAAGTATTTTTACGGCAGAAGGATATGGCATATTTCTGGTGGTAAGTCACATAGTTGAACATCGTATTCCTACATCCGTCATTTATACAGATTCGTTGAGCGTCGTCCGTGCATTATCATCCGGAAAGTCATCAAAAAACCATGTCATTAATCTCTTCTTCAAAACAATTATGGTAGCTTATTCCTCAAACCTTGGGGTGACTGTGTGTTGGGTGCCAGGCCATTCTGGCATTGGCGGTAATGAAGTGGCGGATGAAACGGCCGCCAGTGCTGCACTTCGAAACACAGTAGACATGGCAACACTACCTTACACTGACCTCAAGCCACACATTAGACAACAACTCCGTAAAACTTGGCAAGCAGACTGGAGCGAACAGACAGACAACAAACTACACGTAATAAAACCACACTTGGGACAATACACAACTGACTCACACAACAGACACACCGAAGTGACCCTAGCAAGGTTACGGATAGGCCACACACATGCAACACACTCGCACTTGCTCACTGGGTCTCCAAGACCCATGTGCAGCAGGTGTGGAGAGGGCCTATCCGTAATCCACGTACTCATCCAATGCAAGGCACTTGACACAACACGACGCAAACACTTCCCACAACTATACAGACAACACGTTCCGTTTCACCCATTGTACTTTCTAGGAGACGAGCCCATGTTTTCCACCAAGCTTGTTTTTAAGTTTCTCACCGATGTCAATTTTTTACATCTAATCTCTTATCATGCATCATGACAACCTGGCCCTTTACACCAGTCATCTTCATTAGCTTGTTTTGTCTTGTGTATGTTTATTGAAACCCTCTACTTTTACTTTCACATCGCTGTCATGAAATCACTTTTGTTTGGCGCTCTTTGCCCTTAGCTGGCCTTGCGCCATTAAAATCCAGATATCATCATCATCATCATCATATTTCATGCCATGCACCATCACAACCTGGCATTTTACTCCAGCCGTCCTCATTGTCGTTTACTGATTTTACTTTTGTTTTGTTAAACGATTTTAGAGTTTACCTTTACCTCCTTCATACCTAACCACTGTTTTGGCGCTCTTTGCCCTCGTTGACCTTGCGCCATTAAACGCCAACATCATCATCATCAACTATCCCAACGAAACCATGCCGGTTGAAACTTCAGTCAGCCGAGTGGGGACTTTTTACTTCCGAAGTAAGTTTAGATGAGGTTTTTTCTGAAGCCCTTAGCATTGAAGAACTGAACGAAGAGTTTATATCCTGCATCGTTAATGCTGCACGCAGAGCCATTCCGCAGTTCACTGCACTGGTAAAACAAAACCAGAAAGTATGGTGGACACTGGAGTGTAAACAGGCAAAAAAGGAGCAAAATAAAGCGTGGTGTGTCTTTCGAAGATACCCAATACAGGAAAACCTCATAAATTTTAAAAGGAAAAGAGCTAAAGCAAGGTATATCCGTCGCAATGCCGAGAAAACTTCATGGCAAAACTATGTGTCATCCATAAACAGCTCAGTCACTTGAAAAAAGGAACGGGAGCAAGTTCATAAACTAAACGGTACATACTCCCCCTACACACTTCCTCTGTTAGCAGCACCGGATAAACAAACAAGCTTAGAAGAACAGGCAGATATACTGGGTTTACAGTTCTCGAGAGTTTCAAGTTCTGCACACTAGACAGAATCATTTATAAAATACAAAAAACAGCAGAAAAACAAACACTGCCAAAGTGGAGGCACAAACAAATCATACAATAGTTTAATTACCCTCGAAGAACTAAAAAATTACGCCCACCTCCCCTCGTGGGAACCCCGGTGTGATGCGACGCTGAAGGGGGTTCCATTGGTGTCGCATCAAGCAATCGTCGGGTACCGCAAGAGAGCAAGTGCAAGCGCGGACAAATGTCGACTGAGAGACCGGCCGGAGCGCGGCACAACGCTTCTATGCGCAGCGTGCCCGAAGAAGAGGAGACCGCGGAGAGAGAGAGTACTGCACATGCGCACAGTGCGCAGCCGCGCGCAGCGTGACCGCAGATGTTGGGAGAGAGTGTTCGCTATCGGAGAGAGGAGAGGAGGAGAGACGCAACTGTGCGGACGCGGATGACGGACACACGCAGGACAGGGCCGCCGGCAAGAGATGCCCCTCTCAGCGTCGCATCTAAAAGAGCTTTATTGACCGGTAAACAGACTGCTCAAGGCGCAGATAACATACATTATGAAATGCTTGTACATCTTTCAAGTTCTTCTGTGGAAGCACTCTTAAAGTTTTTTAACAAAATTTGGGTACTTAGAAAAATACCGGAAGCTTGGGAAAAAGCATTCATTGTAGCATTCCTAAAACATGGAAAGCCGCCAACCTCCCCTAGTAGTTACAGACCAATAGCCCTTACCAGCTGTCTAGCTAAAACGTATGAACGTATTATCAATACCAGATTAAACTTTGTTCTACAATCAAACAAACTTCTTTATGCTCACCAGTGGGGTTTCAAAAAAGCATATTCAACAACTGACCATCTTGTCCGCCTAGAAAATACCGTACGAGAAGCATATATGCACAAAAAACGCTGCCTTGCGGTCTTTTTCGATCTTGAGAAGGCCTACGACACTACATATGGAGATTTGGAATAATGCGCGATTTAGTAGTTAGGCATCCATGGAAGGATGCTGAATTGCCTGAATGACTTCATAGCAAACCGTTCATTTCAAGTACGTCTGGGGTCAACCCTCTCAAAAACCTTTGTACAGGAGAACGGGGTCCCTCAGGGGTGTATTCTAAGCACAACACCGTTTGTTGTAATAATGAACTCCATATGCAAAGTAATTACAAAGTCGATTATGTATTCTGTCTATGTTGATGATCTTCAAATAGCTTGCACATTTTCCAATGTAGCAACATGCGAGAGACAAGTACAGTTGACTATAAACAACTGACAACATGGGCAGACAAAAATGGTTTCCAGTTTTCACCACACAGAACAGTAGCTATTCTCTTCTCTCTCAAACGAGGCTTACAGAACAATTCGACCCTACAACTCAAAGAAATCGACTTACCCATACAAAACGAACACAAATTTCTAGGCATAATGTTCGACAGAAAACTCACTTTCCTACCCCACATCAATCTGCTTAAAAAGAAAGCTTCGGGGGCTATAAATATATTTAAGGTCCTATCACGCAAACATTGGGGTTCCGACAGGGCCTGCCTTTTACAAATTTACCGTTCTGTTGTACGCTCCTGATTAGATTATGATAGCATTGTGTATGGCTCCGCGAGACAGCCCTACCTGAAACGATTGGACCCAGTTCACAATTTAGCTTTACGTCTCTTGTCTGGGGCGTATAGGCCATCACCCATAAACAGCCTCTACGTCGAAACAAATGAACCACCACTCACAGATACAAGAACAATGCTGACATGCTCATGCATACTAAAGATCCGTTCACTGCCAAAACATCTGTGTTACCTCATAGTTACAAAATGCCCATCTAGGACACTGTTTAATAATAAACCCGACGCTATCAGACCATTACTTCTTCGTTTTGAAGATATATGCCAAGAACTCGGTTATCTTTTATAAGTGTCGAGAAAAACAGTGCCTAGAAGCGCGATCGTGCAACATTTCTTGTCCCTGCAGCACGAATATAAGTGTGCTGAACTTTACACGGATGCTTCAAAGACTGCCACAACTGTTTCCTGTGCTGCGCATGGTGGCACCTTTAATGTCTGTAGAACTATGAATAGAAATACAAGTATCTTTACGGCAGAGGCCTATGGCACACTTCTTGTAGTTCAACATATTGTTCTAAGTCGAATTCCGAAATCTGTAATTTATACTGATTCTTTAAGTGTTGTGCGTACATTATCCTCACAGAAGTCTAAAAACCATGTGGTCAATGGTTTCATTGGTACTCTTATGTCTGTGCATGCGTTAAACCTTGAGATGACCGTGTGCTGGGTGCCAGGGAACTCTGGAATTCCAGGTAATGAGACCGCAGATCGAATGGCGGCCGCTGCTGCCCTTACAACTACCGTTGACATAACAATACCCTACACCGACCTCAAATCACGCATCAGACAACACCTTCGCACAACATGGCAAGCACACTGGAATCAACAGACTGACAACAAACTACACATTATAAAGCCACTCTTGGGAGCATACACCACTGATACTCACAGCAGACACAACGAAGTTACCCTGGCTGGATTACGGATAGGCCACACGCATGCAACACATTCCCACCTGCTCACGGGATCTCCAAGACCCCTGTGTAGCAGGTGCGGGGAGGGCCTATCCGTAGTCCACATACTAATAACATGCAAGGCACTTCACACAACACGACACAAACACTTCAGAGAACTCTAAAGACAACATATCCCACTACATCCATCGCTGTTTCTAGGTGACGATGCCAGTGTTTCTATGAAACGTGTGTTTGATTATTTGTCAGATGTCAAGTTTTTAAACCTTATCTCATATCAGGCATAATCAAATCTGGCCCTATACACCAGCCATCACCATTACCTTTAATTGATTTTACAATGTTCGATTTACATGTTTTTATACCTACCTTTTTGTGGTAATCACTTCGCTTCATTATATAACTTCTTTTCTGGCGCTCTTTGCCCTCGTTGGCCTTGCGCCATGAAACACCAACCATCATCATATAAGAACTCGGTATGCTGGACACATTACCTCCAATTGCCCATATACAGAACCAACAACCACCTCGGTATAGTTTTCCTACAACAGGTGACTTCACACTAACACGCCTTCAAAAAAAGCAGACACCGCGAGAACATATTTTGCAGGAATTTTTGGCGCTAAACTAAAAATACAAAGAATACACAGCATTTTACACAGACGGTTCCAAAACCTCATGCTATGTCGGGAGTGTAGTAGTGCAAGGGAAATGGGAAAAGGTAATCAGGCTACCCCAGTGTGCTTCGGTTTACGCAGAGGAATGTTATGCCATTGCTGTGGCAGTAGAAAGGATATTGAAGAATAAAATTAAACACAGTATTATATATACAGACTCCCTCAGCGCAGTCACAGCAGTTAATTAGAAAAATGCAGCTCAACCTCTAATGGGATACGTAATACACAATTTAGTGGCAGCCACAACACAAGGACAGGAAATAAAGTTGTGCTGGGTCCCTAGCCATGTTGTAATCAATGGGAAATGAGAGACCCGATGCGTGTGCCGCACAAGCGGGCAACGGAACAATAGAAAAAGTACAGATGACATTTTTACGGAGCAAACTGAGAGAAACTTGGCAGTCCTCATGGGATAAGGAAACCGACAACAAACCGACAACTGACAACGCTGCTCGACTTGGCAGCGGCGACGACCGGCGTTCAACACGAATGGACGTATTTGTTCTATTTTTTTCACTGCAGTGATAAGCTACCGCGATCGTCGAGTGGAATCTGCCCGCTACAACCCAGGCGAAAGCGGATGACAGTCAGAAGACACCAGGCGGCGTAATCGTCACTTCGTGGCCATCAGCTCGACCTGCGTCACGTGGTTTGGGACTACAAAAGGACTATCCCTTTCACCGCCCGGGTCACTTGGCAGCGGCGACGACCGGCGTTCAACACGACTGAACGTCTTTGTTCTATTTCTTTCACTGCGGGTTAGTGTCTTGGCAAGCGCCAATTTTTTCTCTAGTAGTCGCTGCTGCAAGTGCGTTTTTCTTGTCTCACGTTTGTCTGCATAACGTGCCTTTGTTCTTTACTTTGAGCATGGCTAAGGATGTCGAGAAGATTAAAGAGGAGATGAGGGCTGAAATTGATAAGTTGAAGGAAGACCTCAAGCACGAGATGAAGTATCGGGAAAGCATAGAACGTGAGTTGCGGAACCAAATTCGGGATCTAAAAGTAGAGCAACAAAACTTTGCAAAGAGCATCGAGTCCGCTCACACAGACAAAAGAACTGAAAGAAGCACTGAAAACTCAAGTAGCGGCAAAGAAAAAGCTTGCAAGTGACAATGTGGCACTTGAGATAAAGTGCCAGGGACTAGAAAAGAGAAATCCTGAGCTTGAGGTCAGACTTACGCGCTCAGAGCAGTATTGACGTAACATGAACCTCGAAATTCGCGGTGTTCTTCAGCGGCCTGATGAGAATGTTGTTGACGTCATTGGTAAGATTGGCTCGGCCATTTCAAGAAACTATTTCCAGTGCTGATATCGAGTCTTGCCACCATGTACCGACCCGAGATGCACAAAAAAGCAACATTGTTATTCAGTTTAAATCCCGCGCGAAGCAAGATGCCACGCTGAAAAAGGGAATGAAGGCACGCCTGTGCAACAGTGGGCCTGTTCGATTTACGGGCGTTCAGGCAGCCCGCGGGCTGCCAGAAGCTTGCTCTCGGGCAGGAAGTTGCGTCATGATTACGTTGCTCAAGCGCCTTGGGATACACCGGATGCCGGGACCGAGAAATCCCAGCAGCGACGAGCGCTGCGGAGCAACCTTTTTTCGGTCGTCTGCTACAGTTTCGGCGGCAAAAATGTCGGACGCCGCAAGAAGTGCGCTCGTTGCTCTCGTCGACGCGTTTTGTGCAGAACGTCGTCTTCTTGAAAATGAGGACGATTGCGAAATCGACGTCTTCATTGTTTGCGTTGTCCTCGCTCTGATCGAGCCGGTGGAACAGCACCGCGTACCCCTCTACGTGGAGGACGTTGTGCGACGTACGTGGACTTTGAGTTTAAGCGACTGTTTCGCCTGTCGCGGCATACTGTGGCAGCACTGGTCGCCGAGTTAGAAAGCTCGGCTTTCTACCCAGAAGGACTGCATGGACGCCACGAAATTCCTGCCGAGAAGACAGTACTCATCGCCCTTTCATACATCGGGACCCAGTGTACCATGTACATGATCGCTGACAAATTTGATGTCAGCGAATAGTCTGTTCATGCTGCGGTCTACCGAGTCATCGGGTTCCTGCTCTCGATCAGCGGACGCGAAATCTGCTGGCCTGACCTAGCCGAACGGGAGCGGAACAAGCGGGCGCTTGACGCCCTCGCTCGTCGTGCAAACGGAGGGCTGCCGGACGTGAACGGCGCGATTGATGGGTGCCATGTCCGCATTTCTAGACCCTCCGAGAGTCCGAAGAGAGTTACTATAATCGCAAGACGTTTCATTCTATCATACTCCAGGGGATCTGCAATGCGGGCATGGTGTTCATCGACGTGTTCGCCGGCTTTCCCGGCAGCGCCCATGATGACATCAGAGTGCTGCGGGAGTGCTTTTTCTTTCCGGAGGCAGCATCGAAATGGGAAGGTGAGAAAAATTAATGTTTAGCCAGCTGGCGAGAGAAACATCAGGGAGGTTGATCAGCATACACAGAAATTCGCGCACTTACTGCAATGAAGCGTAGGATGCTAGAAACGTACATATTGCATGTATACCTTTGGCTGTGAGCAGACGAATAATGTCTTCGATTCTCAGGGAATAATCGACCAAACTGAGTCAGTAGATCAAGTTTCTCGCCCTAGACAGCTAACTTGGCAGATACCTGCAGTTGTGCTACGCACATGCTTAGTTGGTTCCGCGAAAGCTCCTATTACATCGCATTCAAATTCACTTGCAGGGGGATACATCTTGGGCGACTCGGCGTACCCGCTGCTTCCATGGTTGCTGCCGCCTTTCAGCCATCGATGCAGGTGTTCAACACTGTCCACAGCAAGCAACGGGTGACCGTGGAAGGTGCCTTCGGCATCCTGAAGGTTCGGTTCCAGTGCCTTCATTACATCGATGTGGCCAGCGTGGAGCACGCGGTGGAGATCGTTGTTGCCGCCTGTGTGCTGCACAACATGGCGATGAGGTGCTGCGACACTCCTGAGGAGCTCGCGGGTACCGACAGCGGCACAGATGTGCCGCCAACCGACTGTGGCGGCGATGGCGACACGTTGGCAATGGCCAGCTCCTTGCGGGACAGGCTTGCGCAGGCCTTGTAGGATGCTCGAACTTTTTTATTTTTTTCCTTCATGATTTTTCCACTGTTATTTGACCTGGGCTCCCACTGCGAGCCCGTGACGGTTTGTATTTTATTTCTGTGATGTTTCCGCTATTTGGATGAACGTGCTTTTTGCAATTCTATGACCTGGGCTTCCACGGGGAGCCCGTGACGTTTTGTATTTTATTTCTGTTATGTTTCAGTATTTGTACTCGCTTCTTGCAGCTCTATGACCTGGGCTTCCACTGCGAGCCCGTGACGTTTGGTATTTTATTTCTGCCATGTTTCGGTTATGTGGGGATAATTTGTTTTTTGCTGTTTCATGACCTGGTCTTGTACCGTGAGCCCAGTACTTTTGCCATCTTGTATTCGTATTCTCAAGTCACCACTACGGGGCCGTGGTTCTCAAATTAGATTTCACAAACCCACGAGCAAACATTTTTCTCCCGGTCTTTGGCGCCCAGTCAGGCCGTGGCACATTTACATTGTACGCACCGCACAACTAGTGCACTTCGGTGGACCTATTTCACTCTTACTCACAACCGGTGAGGGGCTCTCGTAAAAAGCTTTGCAGTTAATTGTGCTGGGTGAGTAGGGACGCCTACTTTCCTTTTAGGCCGCTCAGTAATATGGTAGTCTCCAGAGTAGTGTCTGCGAGGGAGAGAGCGAAAATCACGCTCCATCTGAGCACGCTCAGGTTCCACATCAGGGGCTCCATCCCACAATATGGAACACACACCTAGCTTGTGGTCTCCTTTCAAGCTGATGTGAATAGGTACGCACGTGATCGTGCCGGAGTGAAAAATGCGTTGATAGAGTTCCAGGAAACCAAAGTAATGAAGGCAAAACCAGCCTTTGCTTACCGTGAGTAAGTTGGGCTGTAACTGCACAAAATATCCTCATTTTTCTATGCGTGGAATGGCTTCGAACCTTGTCTCGCTGTTTTCTGGACGCCTGGTGTGAGCACGCTTTTTCGGGCCGGGCTGGTGTTTTTGAAACACAAATACCGAAACAGGTGCAATGGTAGCGCAGAGATTTTGCTTTGCGTGCAGAGAATAACATGAAAAAATCTTTCTTCTGCGCAGCAATAACCACTTTGTACAAAATGTGAATACAATAGCAGAAACACAGTAATAAAAAAACGTATGTGGTGAACAATGTTAAACAACTGGGCATGAATGGAGCTTTAAATAATAGAATAATTAGGCCCAACTGAGATTCTGCCATGAGGCAACGTCACCAAGGTGTCACGCACAATTGCAGCCTGAACTGATGAAAGAAAGACAAACAGCAACGGCTGCAATATATATATATATATATATATATATATATATATACACAGAAAGAAATGGCGGCAGTCTACAACGCCAAAGAAGGCATAGGGGAATGGTTAGACAATTTTTATACCGTTAGTGACGTTACATTATTTTTTGTAATATTGATTGATTGATTGTAGGGTTTAATGCGCCGACGCAACGCAGGCGATGAGGCGCGCCGTAGTGGAGGTCTCCGGAATAATTTGACCACCTCGGGATCTTTATCGTGCGCCGAAATCTCGTACACACAGGCGTTTTTGCTTTATTTTTTTTGTAATAATTACGTGAGAAAGAAAGAAAAACACGCGCCCAGAATGGGGACCGAACCCACGCCTTTCGATAAGATCTCGAATGCCTTATCAATTCGGCTATCTGGGCGACTGTGTTCTCCTTCACTTTCTGGGGTATTTATATTTACTACAACTGTATCTGACGCTTGAGGGTGGTAGCCAGCGCCACTCAGACTACACGGGGAAAAGGGGACCTTCTTTTCAACCCCCGGGGCGTGACGCGAACGTCTACAGCCTGTCATGAGCGGTTAACTGGCGGCAAACCCTCTTATGCTACCTTGGCATCAAGGCTGCCAGAACCGAGGCCCTCGCTAAGCTTTCGCACGATAATACGGTTTGGAAATGAGGGGCTCGTTAGGAAATACAGAAATGCCGGCAGTCTACAACGCCAAAGAAGGCATAGGGGAGTGGTTAGACTTTTTTTACTGTTATTGACGTCACATTTTTGTTTATAATTACGTGAGAAAGAAAGAAAGAAAAACACGCGCCCAGAGTGGGGACCAAACCCACGCCTTTCGATTAGATCTCGAATGCCTTACCAATGCGAATGCCTTACCAATTGGTAAGGCCTTACCAACATGCCTTACCAACATATATACAGTCTAGTCCACTTATAACAATATCCAAGTGCCGAGAAAATCCCATCGTTATAACCGATAATCGTTATAAGCGGGTCGAGAAAAAAAAAGCCACAAGAGAGATCAAAACATTTTATTGCATACAAGTGAGGTAGTGCAACTACTCGTTTGCAGAAAAGCCATAGTCAGTCAGTTTTGACTGCTTCACGCGAAGCTGACGCACATCTTTTTCGAGAGCATCTAATTGCTCCACATAGCTGAGCGGGAGGTCCTTCGCGAAAATGAAGTCCCGTAGGGACTGTATCATTCGTTGGGCCTCGTGCGATGACGGTGCCTGGGTAGGCTGCTCAGCCGCGTCATCGTCGTCGTCGCTCTCACCGCTGTCCGCTGCACCACGCACACTCGCAACGATCGCCTAGTCACTGAGGCACTCGGACGTTTCCACACCATCGTCGGCATGGAGAAAATCGTCGAGACCCGACGCGTCTTCGTGAAGCGCCGACCATAACTGAGGCACCCCTTCATCGTCGGGTGCTTCCGTGGCCTCCCCTGGGATCGCTTCCTCCTCGCCTGCTTCCTCCTCGTGACGCATTTTCGCATTTTCGGCGCGCGCGGTAAGCGGATTCAATCGCTATATCCGATATCGCGGCTCGGGAGCATCGTAATAAGCGGGTTATTTTACCATAGAAAGCATACAAAATTGGACGGTGCAATCGTTGCCCATCGTTATATCCGATATATTGTTATAAGCGGTATCGTTATAAGTGGATTCGACTGTATATATATATGTGTGTGTGTGTGTGTGTGTGTGTGTGTGTGTGTGTGTGTGTGTGTGTGTGTGTGTGTGTGTGTGTACATAAACGTATACCACCACAAAATCAAGTTTGCTCCTTAGACCTTTTAGACCTTACTTAGGAAGGATGTGGGAAGGGGTGGGAGAGCGGGAGGGGGCGAGGTGTGCACGAAGCGCTGCAGCAAGCGCACTTTGGGTGGCCTCGTTGAGCTCCTTGTTCCACTGCTCCTCCGCTTCCAGGCGCTCCCGGTGACGTCTCTCCCTGTTGGCCTCTGACTCCTTGAGGTAATCTAGAAGGCCACCCACAAGTGTGTGAACGTTTTCCTGCCGCCTCATCTTGGCCGGGGGTTGGTCATTTGTGGCGGGGACGGCAGTCACCTCTGGCGGCAGAGGGGATGTGGCAGATCTGCTGGGCAGCCGAGAACTAGACCCTGGTTCTTCTTCCGCAGTTCCCTCTGCTGCCCTCTTCGTGCTTGGGCCTGCTCTGGCAAGAGAACAAGTCACACGTACACTTTTAGACAATCACTGAATGGTATTAATTCTTCTAGTTTAACATCGCAATAAAGCATGCGATTTTCACGGCAAGATCGATACGCGACATAAGTTATTTTGCACGGAGTAGCATGGCGCCCTGACAATTCAAGGAAAAAAAAAAACCGAGTCGTGAGATACAGCACCACCTGAGCGCAAAATAACTTAAGAAAGCCATTATTTCAAACATCCCACTAAACACAACATGCACATGTCAGTGCGAGCCATTGACCGGGCGAAAGGTTTTGAAATAATAAGCCTTCCTGCTGCCCGTTATAGCACCGTCACACTTGTATTACAACTAACATTAACCTCTACGAATTACACTTAATCCGCTCAAGACGAAAGTTATTGGTGCACCAAATCTCCAAACCACCACATTGTCAAGTCTATTATGAGATCATTTCGCAAGACAAGCTTACTCCTCATTTGTTCGGGCCGTGGGGCCCGCCGACATGACGAACTTCGGCTTCACGGAGTGGCTCGTCTTGAATATTTCTTCCAGTGGCCTGAGCATATAAAATATACCGACATAAGCTTCTCGATCGAGAAGACACGCACGTTGTCTCAGTGAGAACGCTGCGCCATACATGGGGTAGTACTGCTGCAGTTGTGAAGAATAGCTGTTATCCTTTTATTTCCACACTAAGTGGCATCAAAAAGCAATTTTTTTATGCCCGATGAACGCATCTCATTTTGTCACGCGCATTAGACGCACCAGTCGTAGAAAAAAATCATTGTTTCATCCTATAATGTTGCGTTGTTGAATTTAAACCTTTAAATGTAGGGAAGTATTGTTTTCATATCAACCCACAAGTTGCCTGTTGAAACAGAAATGTCTTCGTAAATGCATACGCAAAAAAAAACGCAATCAATTAGAACAGTGAAAGAAAATATACCTCTAAAAATTAATTCCCGTTCGTCTCTTGCGCGGACATGCTTGGATTTTGAAGAAAGCGCGATCCTACCATGTTCGCCAGCTGTTGCCTATATAATTTTGAAATCAAGGTTCAAGATAGCACCGTTTTTCCCCTGCACAAAATCGTTAATTACAGGCATTGAATTTTCACTAATTAGTATGCACACTGCAAGTATGCACACATTCTCGACGTAGTTGCCATTGAAAAACGGTTTTGATAAACGTGCTCACTCTTCGAACGACCACTTTTCCGCCTCCTTGCCCATCGTGTTGCTCGAACTGACGAGCTTTTTGTAGCGCCTTTCCAAGTTGCGCCGTTTATTTTGCACTTGGGAAGGCGTCATGCGTCCTGAGAAAACGTCGTTAATTTTTTCCGCGAGGGCCTCCCACAGCTGACCTTTCGTGAGCATTCTTTTAGGCGGGTTATTTATGATGTGCTTGTAGGCATCAATCAAAAAAAGTGTGTTCGCCTCATTCCACAGTCCTTCGTTCGCCGACTCCGTCCTCTCAGGGGCAGCCGGCACCGTTTGGATGCGCACACCCAATAAACGAAAAAAATTTTCATTCCTTTCACGCGGACAACCAATGTAGTCGCTTAGAACCACTTACCTGAAGTAATAAAAACAGGCATGCCTTCTTCTAAAATGGCGACGCCGTCCTCGCCCACGAGCTGAAATAGGCCCTCCATGTGTATGAGACGACGAACCGCAAATAACCGTTGCCGTTTAGGTTAGGTTAATCTGTCATCTGTCATCTGACTTCCCGTACAAAAAAAGAAAACAAGATGGGAGTTCAATGAGAAAAATGAATAGCAATGTGCGCAAAAGTTACGTTTCACGTCAAATACAGCAACTTAAAACCATAAAATAAAAAAGAACGAGATATTCGCAATTTTATTTTGAAACTCGCCGAGCCGCTCTCTTTTTTGTCGTCTGCTAGCTGCGTCGTCTGCTAGCTGCCAGATTGGTGCCCGCTCGCCGCCAGACCACGAACGCCCGTGCGGCTCTGGCAGCTTGCGGGGAGCCAGAAGTAGCCGACCCAAAAAAAATCGAAGACGTTCTGGCGCCGCCGGAAGTGACGTTTTTGGCTGCCCGAAAAAAACGAATGACCGGCACTCGCCTCTGGCAGCCCATGGGCAGCCTCGAGCAGCCAGAAGTGGAACATAGAACAGGCCCAGTGATATCAGACTGATATCAGTGATATCAGATATCAGTGATATCTATATCAATGAGCATCTTTATGCCCTGCACTCAAGCAGCTTCTGGGCAAAGCAATAAGCAGGAAGCGCGAATGTCATTGGAAGTCCGTGTGGTGTTTCAACGGAAAAATGTTTGCTAGAAGATCGGATGAAGAGCCCAGCATTCTAATTGAACACGATGGCGACCTTGCGAAAATTCGTTAAAAAAAGAAAAAAGAAACTACAGCGCTAAGCTTTGCGTTCTTGGTTCTCGAACATGCTTTATGCTGAGTTCGTATCGCCACATAACGTTAGCCTTCCTAATAAATCAAATCTTTCGTTTCTTCATTTTGATGCACGCTCTGCGGCCAGAAAAGGTGATTTAATTTCCTGTTTCTTGAGAGAATTTTCTTTCAAGTTTAGTTTTATATTCGTGTCTGAAACATGGTATCACGAAGACTGTACCTTAGTGGACATTGACGGTTATAGTCTTTTTGTTATGAATCGGTTAAATAAACTTGGTGGTGGGGTTGCAATATATGCTAGGAACGATAACAAATGTGAGCGCATTTGTAACTATAGTATGACCACTGATGACTATGAAATACTAACATTAAGAACCGACAATCAAATACTCTCCGTTTTGTATCGACCTCCAGATAGAAGCATAGAAAAATTTCTAGATTGCCTAGAAGATCCATTTGACTATGCCAATATCAGTAACTTGCAATTAGCGTGCGGTGGTGATTTCAACATGAACGTACTAGGGAACGACATGGCACACAAACTTAATATCCGGCTTCAATCATCTGGCTTTAATAATTTAATTACAACGCCTACCCGAGTTAAAGTCATGACGTCATCCGCACTTGATTTACTAATTATCGCACTAGAAACTCCTGTCTACAGCGCAGGTGCTATTGCATACGATATCAGTGATCACTTCCCGGTTTTTATGATATGTGAAAGCAAAGTCAATCGTATAAATGTCCAGTGTAAGCCTTTCACATTCCAATATATTTCTGACAATGCTTGGAAACATTTAAGGAGGACGTTCGAACGTATGACTGGATTGAAGTGCTTTCTAGCAATAATGTCGATACAGCTTACTGTAAATTTATTGAAGTTTCTACGCGTATTTATTCTACTTATTTTCCAATGAAGACAAGCTGTCGATCTAAAAAGATAAGAAAGCCGTTGGTCACGCCGGAACACCTTAAGTTGATAAGAAATAAGAATCCTTCTTACTTTAGTTTCGTGAAAACTCGATCGGAACAAAAATTAAAAGAATTTAAAACTTTAAGAAATAAATTTAATGCCGCATTGAGACAGGCAAAAAATCTATACTATCAGCGACTGTTCTCCGACATACGCAAAAAACGGCCTGATGCCATATGGAAAACAATAAAAAACGTACTGGGAAAAATAAAAATTCCATGTGCCCTGATGTAATTACTGTGAACAACATAAAGTTAAGTGGTAGAGGCCTTGCTGACTACTTTAGCAATTACTTTGTAAACGTTGCCATACCCAATAATGCTGTCTCGCCGACTTCAAGTGTATTTAACTGTGACGAAAATTGGATAGCATTTTCCTTCACCCTACGGACGAAGCTGACGTTCAGACTACCATCATGAGCCTAAGCAACAGTAAAGCCTTACACGCGTTGGAAGTGAAACCAACAAAGTTTGTTATTGAATATATTGCACCACTACTAACACACATGTATAATCTAGCTTTAGAATCTGGTATATTTCCGTCTACAATGAAAAGGGCTAAGGTATCTGTATTTTACAAAGGAGGGGATAAAAAAATTCCCTCGCACTTCCCCGAGGGGGAGAGTGTGTAAGTGCGAATGCACGGTTGTTGATTGCGCGATTACGGTGGATATCGTGATCTTAATGAGTAGTCGAGAGATTGCACACACGCACACAACTACAAAGAAAGATATTTCACTCGTTATTGCTGGTACCGTTGCCCGGTCCGCCATCATCGTTATCGAGATACAGGACCAGCGACCGCTCTCGACGACGGCGCGCGCTCGACTAATACCCTCCCGCGCCACGCGGCCGCTACACGAGCGCCCTCACGCGTCGGAATGCGGAGCGCCCGCTACGCGAGCGAGAGCTCTCCCGCCCGAAGTGGAGAGGAGGCGCCCAACACCCGCAGTCACTGAGAGGAGGAGGAGAGTAGCGCGCGCCAATCTCCCCCCGTTGCTAGGGAAGACGAGGAGCGCGCGCACCCGCAGCTGTTGCTATGCGGACGACGGCGGCGGACGATTCAGGCTGGCTTAAGAAGTGCATTCGCACTTAAAACCTAGCTACTTCCCCGCACGGGGCACCTTGAGTAATCTTGGTGACGGTACTGGCGATACCGCGGACCCCGAGCCCCCCAACATAAGCTGTGTCCTACCGTGGTGATGTGTTTTTAAGGTGAAGGGTAGAAACCTCTAACGGTGGCCGTCGGAGCCGTGGTCAAGCTCCGGCCGATGGGCTCCCTGCCTGTCTACCAGGCAGGGAGCTCCGGGACCTCTTTGACTACCAGGGTAAGGTCAAAGGAGAAAGGCCCCCCGTCTCCCTGCTTTTCAATGTATTATATGGCATTTTCTAAACCCCCCCCCAGACGTGATCGGCCCCCGAAAAGGGGCCGCACCGAAGTTTCTTTTCCTCCTTTGCAATCGATCTCTCCCCCAAAGCCTGATAATTTCTCGCGGTTTCTGATCATGGAATCTGTTGACAAGACAAAGCCCATCACTTCCCAATCTGTGTTTCTAATCTCCAAGTTTCTTGAAAGCCTTATCGGAAAGTCGTATAAGGCTAAGAAACTCACAACGGGAGAAGTTTTGATAGAAGTAGAAAGCAAGCAACAATCCTCTAACCTCCTCAAGCAAACGCGCATGGTAGATGTTGACATCAAGATCACGCCCCATCGCAGCCTCAATAGCTGCCAGGGCGTGATCTCTGATCGGGATCTAATGAATGAGACTGAAGCAGACCTGCTCGAGGGCCTCCGAGAGCAGGGCGTGACAGCAGTGAGGCGAATCACCATACGCCGAAATGATGAAATAATTCCAACCAAGCACATAATCTTGACACTTGACCGCTCTAACCTTCCTGAGTCGGTCAACGCAGGCTTCTTGAGATGTTCAATCCGACCCTACGTGCCGAACCCGCGCCGCTGTTTCAAGTGTCAGCGGTTTGGGCACGGCACAACGTCTTGTCGTGGTAAATTGACGTGCGCAAAATGTGCAGCACATGATCATCAAACTGACAATTGTAAATCCGAGAACTTCACCTGTGCCAACTGCCAGGGACCACACGCTGCCTATTCTAGGAGCTGTGGAAAGTTCAAAGAAGAAAAACAGATCATCGCCTTGAAAGTCAACGAAAACATCACCTTCCCAGAGGCACGGAAGAGGTTCGCCTCCTTCCCTCTGGGCAGGTACGCCGACGCAGCTCGCCGGGGGGCGGAGCGGCGTCTTGTTTCGGCGGGGACCCAGTACCGAGAGTCGGACTTGGTCCCGCCCCCGCCCCCCCCTGGGTTGCCTCTGGTAGCCCAACCCGCCACCACGCCGCTTGCTCAGGCAGCAGCGGTTGTGGTGGCAACCTCTTCTGTCGGGGCCGGTGCCGCTCCCGTCCGTGCCTCCCCATCGTCCCGTGCGTTGGAGTGTGCCATGGACACCACGAGCCCCGCACCGGCTCCCACCGCCACCGCACCGCCCGTGCCACTTCTGGTGCCTCCGACACCACCGGCGGTGGCGGGTCAAACGAAGGGCCCCCGAAGGGGGGCCAAGTCCGGGGGGCCCGGTTCCACGGGCACACCCAGGACATCGGACGACGAGATGGACGTCGTGCCGTTCTTGCCTGCAACGCAGCGCAAGGAGCGGCCTCCGACGTCCAAGCCTACAGATAGGCCGCCCAAAAAGCCCAATCCAAGAGTCACAGCCCCGAAAGACGACACATAAACATACACACTCCAGTAGCTCTCACACTAAATAATGGAAAGAGAAAATATTGTTCAATGGAACTGCAGAGGCCTTCTGAATAATCTTGACGACGTGTATGAGATTCTGCATACCAATCAGCCAAGTGTAATGTGTGTTCAGGAAACACATTTGAATTCTAAACAATCAAATTTCTTGAATAGTTACCTGGTATACAGGAAAGACAGGGATGGCTGCACACACTCTTCTGGCGGTGTGGCCATAATCGTCCGGAAATCCTTAGCATGCCACCCTGTCACCTTTAACACTATCCTTGAGGCTGTAGCAATACGCTTAATAATATTTAATAGGTTGATAACGGTATGCTCCATATACACTCCTCCTGATGTTACACTTTTGAGTTCAGACTTCGAGGCGCTGGTTGACCAGCTGCCCGAACCATACATTCTAACAGGCGACCTTAATGCTCACAATTCTCTTTGGGGCTCTTCTCGTACGGATGCCCGAGGTCGCCTGATAGAGAGGTTTCTTACATCCTCTGGAGCATGCCTTTTCAACAATAAACAGCCTACATACCATAACATAGGTCACAACACATACTCATGTCTTGACTTGGCTATTGGCTCCGCAGTTCTCTTTCCTCTTCTCGAGTGGGGTGTGGGCACGGACCCATATGGCAGTGACCATTTCCCCACTTCATTAACGTATATAGGTAAAGGCCCGAGCAGTCCATCTTCCCATAATAGGTTCAATGAAGCACGAGCTAACTGGAACACATTTACAGAGACATCCAAACTACACCACACATCCATAGGACACCTACACGTTGAAGAAGCTACCCAACTCCTCACGGCGCACATCCTCGACGCCGCCGAAAAGTCCATTCCCCACGCCTCTGTTGCCCCGCGCAACCAGCGGAGGCCGTGGTGGAATGAGGACTGTAGGCGGGCGCGAGAGGCCCAGAACAAGGCGTGGGGTATCCTTCGCCGGTACCCCACGTCGAGTAACCTCCTCTTGTTCAAACGGGCCAAGGCGTTAGGAAAACGTGTGCGCCGTGAGGCAAAACGAGAGAGTTGGCGTACATTCATAACATCAATTAACTCCCACACAGACACACGGAAAGTATGGACACGAATACGCAAACTCAAGGGACATCAAACACACAGCCTGCCTCTGGTCAGTACAACAGGGGACACACTCGAAGACCAGGCTGACACACTCGCACAACACTTCCAACACTTTTCTAGTTCAGCACACTACACAAACACCTTCATGAAACACAAACTCGTGGCCGAAAAGAAACCTTTACATGACAATGATAGGTCAGCCACCTCTTATAACTCCGAGTTCACGCTTCATGAGCTGAGGGGTGCTCTGAGCACGTGTAAACCCTCAGCTCCAGGCCCAGACAACATTACATATACAATGATACAGAACTTACACACAGACACTCTTGTAACACTTCTTCACCTTTTCAACAAGATATGGCTTTCGGGGCACATTCCAAAGTCTTGGAGGGATGCCATAGTTGTAGCATTCTTGAAAGAAGGGAAGGACCCTTCTTCTCCCGCTAGCTATCGACCCATTGCCCTGACCAGCTGCCTGTGTAAGCTTCTCGAGAAGATGCTAAACCGGAGGCTCGTGTACTTTTTGGAGTATAATGGCCTTCTCGAGAGCTGTCAGGCAGGCTTCAGGGCGGGGCGATCCACGAATGATCAACTTGTGGCACTAGAGTCATATATTAAGGATGCCTTCATTCATAAACAGTTCTGTTTAACTGTGTTTTTCGACCTAGAAAAGGCCTATGACACCGCTTGGCGTTATGGAATCCTTACTGACCTGAAGTCATTCGGTGTTTCTGGTAATATGTTTAACCCCGCACGGGGCACCTTGAGCAATCTTGGTGACGGTACTGGCGATACCGCGGACCCCGAGCCCCCAAACATAAGCTGGATCCAACCGTGGTGATGTTTTTTTAAGGTGAAGGGTAGAAACCTCTAACGGTGGCCGTCGGAGCCCAGGTCAAGCTCCGGCGGATGGGCTCCCTGTCTGTTTACCAGGCAGGGAGCTCCGGGACCTCCTCAGCTATCAGGGTAAGGTTGTGGAAGAAAGTACCCCCGTCTCCCTGCTTTTATACTATGCTTTATGGTATTGTCTAAAACCCCCCCCAACCGTGATCGGTCCCTGAAAAGGGGCCGCACCGAAGTATCCTTTCCTCCGTTGCCGTCGTTAACCTTTCCTGAACCGGACCATTTTTCTCGATTTCTTGTGATGGAATCCCTCAATCCAACCCACCCTCTTGCATCTCAGTCAGTCTTCTTGATCGCCAAGTATCTTGAAGCCATAGTAGGAAAATCGTATAAATGCAAAAAACAAAGGTCTGGTGAACTCTTAATTGAAATAAATGACAAGCAGCAGTCTGCAAAGCTTCTAGCTCAGACTAGACTGGCTGATCTTGACATCCGGGTCACACCCCATCGGAGCCTCAACAGCTCGCAGGGTGTGATATCCGAGACAGACCTCCTGAACGAAACCGATGCGGATCTCCTTGCCGGCTTGAAGGATCAGGGCGTCACTGCCGTGAGACGCATCACCATCCGCAGAGACGACAAGGAGATTCCCACCAAACACATTATCTTGACTTTCGACCGCGCAATTCTTCCACAATACATAAATGCAGGTTTTATCCGTTGCTCCATCCGTCCGTACATCCCGAACCCGCGGCGCTGTTTTAAGTGCCAGCGGTTCGGGCATGGTACGAACTCTTGCCGTGGCCGAACGACGTGTGCAAAGTGCGCGGCGCACGATCATCCGAGCGAGAACTGCTCAGCCGAAACTCTCACTTGTGTAAACTGCGGGGGGCCGCATGCGGCATACTCCCGCAAGTGCGAAAAATTTCAACTAGAAAAGAAAATCATCAACATCAAAGTCACTGAAAACATCACCTTCCCAGAGGCGCGACAGAGGTTCGCCTCTTTCCCCCTGGGGAGGTACGCCGACGCGGCTCGCCGGGGGGCGGAGCGGCGTCTCGTTTCCACAGGGACCCAGTTCAGCGAGTCTGACCTGGTCCCTCGCCCGCCCCCCCCCTGGGTTGCCTCTGGCAGCCCAACCCGCCACCACGCCGCTTGCTGAGGCAGCAGCGGTTGTGGTGGCAACCTCTTCCGTCGGGACCGGTGCCGCTCCCGCCTCTGTCTCCCCGCCCTCCAGTGCGTTGGAGGGTACAGAGGTGATGGACACCACGGGCCCCGCACCGGTTCCCACCGCCACCGCACCGCCTGTGCCACCTCTGGCGCCCCGGACGCCCTCGGCGGTGGCGGCTCAAACGAAGGGCTCCCGAGGGGGGGCCAAGTCCAGGGGGCCCGGTCCGTCGGGCACCCCTCGGACATCCGACGACGAGATGGATGTCGGGCCGTTCCTGCCTGCAACGCAGCGCAAGGAACGCGTCCCGACGCCAAAGCCTCCCGACAAGCCAAAAAAGGCGAGAGTCACAGCCCCGAAAGACGACACATAAACAAACACACACACTCCAGTAGCTCACACTAAATAATGGGAAGAGAAAACATAATTCAATGGAACTGTAGAGGCCTTCTTAAAAATCTTGACGATGTATACGAAATACTGCATGCTAATCAGCCAAGTTTGATGTGTCTTCAGGAGACGCATTTAAATTCCAAGCACACAAATTTCTTAAATAGGTACATGGTCTTCAGAAAGGACAGGGATGGCTGCACACACTCTTCGGGCGGTGTAGCCATAATAGCCCGGAAATCCCTAGCATGCCACCCTGTCGCTCTCAACACCGTCCTTGAGGCTGTAGCAATACGCACAATAATTTGTAATAGGTTGATAACGGTATGCTCTATATACATTCCTCCTGATGTCACACTTTTGAGCTCTGACTTCGAGGCGCTGGTCGACCAGCTACCCGAACCGTACATCCTAACAGGCGACCCTAATGCACGCAACTCTCTTTGGGGCTCCTCCAGAACGGATGCCCGAGGTCGCCTGTTGGAGAAGTTTCTTACATCCTCCGGAGCATGCCTTTTCAACAAAAAACAGCCTACATATCATAACTTAGGACACAATACATACTCTCATCTTGACTTGGCTATTGGTTCCGCAGTTCTCTTTCCATGTCTTGAGTGGGGTGTGGGCACGGACCCATATGGTAGTGACCATTTCCCCACTTCATTAACGTATATAGGTATAGGCCCGAGCAGTCCATCTTCCCATAACAGGTTTAATGAATCCAAAGCAAACTGGAGTACATTCACAGAAACATGTAAACTACACCACACAACCATAAAACACCTACACGTGGAGGAAGCCGCCCAACTCGTCACGGTGAACATCCTCGACGCCGCCGAAAAGTCCATTCCCCAGGTCTCCAGTGGGTCCCGCAGCCCAAGGAGGCCCTGGTGGAACGAGGACTGCAGGCGGGCGCGAGAGGCCCAGAACAAGGCGTGGGGTGTCCTTCGCCGGTACCCCACGTCAGATAACATCATTTCTTTTAAACGGGCAAAGGCTTTTGGAAAGCGAGTGCGTCGTGAGGCGAAAAGGGAGAGTTGGCGCACCTTCCTCACTTCCATCAACTCGTACACTGACACACATAAAGTCTGGACACGAATACGAAAACTAAAAGGACAACAGACACACAGCCTGCCCCTGGTTAGTACAACAGGGGACACACTGGAAGACCAGGCTAACACACTTGCACAACACTTCGAACACGTGTCCAGTTCAGCACACTACACAAACACTTTCATGAAACACAAAACATCTGTAGAAAAGAAGTCCCTGCGTGATAACAACAAGTCGCACACTTCTTACAATTCTCCTTTTTCAATTCATGAGCTGAAGGTTGCTCTGAGCACATGTAAGCCTTCAGCTCCAGGTGCAGACAAAATCACATACACCATGATACAACACCTACACCCAGACACTCTTGAAACACTCCTACATCTATACAACAACATATGGCTTTCGGGGCACATTCCTCGCTCTTGGAGGGAGGCTATAGTAGTGGCTTTCCTGAAGGAAGGAAAGGACCCTTCCTCTCCCGCCAGTTATCGCCCCATTGCCCTGACAAGCTGCCTGTGCAAGCTCCTCGAGAAGATGATAAACAGGAGACTCGTGTACTTCTTAGAGTACAACGGTCTTCTCGAGAGCTGCCAGGCGGGCTTTAGGGCGGGGCGATCTACCAACGATCAACTCGTTGCGTTAGAGTCTTATATCAAAGATGCTTTCCTCCACAAGCAGTACTGCATGACGGTCTTCTTTGATCTTGAAAAGGCGTACGATACTGCTTGGCGGTACGGCATCCTTAGCGACTTGAAGTCCTTTGGCATGTCGGGTAACATGTGGAACACGCTTGCCAGTTACCTCTCTGAAAGAACGTTTCGCGTACGAGTTGGAACTGCACTCTCTAGAGTTCATGTGCAGGAAAACGGTGTTCCGCAAGGTGGAGTTTTGAGTTGCACGTTGTTTATTGTAAAAATGAACTCTCTTCGGAAGGCTCTGCCACCAACCATTTCCTGCTCAATCTATGTAGACGACGTGCAATTATCCTTTAAGTCTTGTAACCTGTCTATCTGCGAGCGCCAAGTCCAGCTTGGTGTTAACAAGCTAGCTGGCTGGGCAGATAGCAACGGTTTTAAATTTAATCCAGTGAAGTGTACTTGTGTTTTGTTTTCGAAAAGGCGTGGCATTCGGCCGGATCCAGACATCAAACTCAATGGTGTCTCAATTCCAGTCAGAAATGAACACAAGTTTTTAGGTGTAGTCCTTGACGAAAAACTCTCGTTCATTCAACACATAAAACAACTTAAACATAAATGCTTAAAGGCCATGAATATACTCAAGGTTCTCTCCCACACTTCATATGGGGCTGACAAACAACTTCTTTTACGTGTTTTTACCAGCCTGATAGGTTCACGATTAGACTATGGAAGCGTTGTTTATGGGTCAGCAAGTAAGACATCCCTCAAAATGCTGGACCCAGTGCTTCATCTGGGGCTCCGGTTGGCATGTGGCGCCTTCCGGACTAGCCCGGTCGAAAGCCTCCATGTGGAGTGTAATAAGTGGAACCTACAACGTCAGCGAGCATACACAGATCTTCTTTTTGCTTTTAAAATTTCATCTATGCCACACCATCCTTTTAAATCGGCTTTTTATGATACGTCTCAGACTCCACTACTCCTAAACCGACCATCGTTCTCTGCGCCCTTCTCTTACAGAGTTAGAGAGGAAGCGTCAGAGCTTTCTGTCTCCTTTTTAGACACCATACAAAGTTCTCAAACAGATTTTATAGCACCATGGCATCTCCGCCCTGTATCATGCGACACATCCTTTACACATGTAGATAAAAACCGAGCTCCCACATGTGCGATTCTGCAGCACTTCTTGTATTTGCAGCAGAAGTATCAATTTTCTGAATTTTATACGGACGCCTCTAAAACTGCCACCTCTGTGTCCTGCGCGGCGCATGGGCCCGGCCTTAATGTCACTAGAACTCTTAACAGTAATACCAGTATCTTTACGGCAGAGGCTAATGGTGTACTTCTTGTTGTTAATCATATCCTTCAAAGTCACATCCCACAATCCATTATATATACAGACTCCCTCAGTGTCGTGCGGGCGTTGTCGTCAACAACGTCTTCAAAAAATCACGTGGTAAATCTAATAGTCAAGGGTATTATGTCGGTGTATGTACGCAAATTTGAACTGGTTCTTTGCTGGGTCCCTGGCCACAGTGGTATAGCCGGGAACGAAGCAGGGGACCGAATGGCTGCTGCTGCTACACTCTCGAATACAGTAGACATAACCACATTACCCTACACCGACGTGAAACCACACATCAGACAACAACTTCGCAAAACATGGCAAACACACTGGAGTGAACAAACAGACAACAAGTTACACGTAATAAAACCACACTTGGGACCACACACCACCGACACACGCAATAGATACACTGAAGTCGCGTTGGCTAGATTACGGATAGGGCACACTCATGCAACGCACTCGCACCTTCTCACGGGGTCTCGAAGACCTCTGTGCAGCAGGTGCGGAGAGGCCCTATCCGTGATCCACATCCTCATACAATGTAAGGCACTCGACATTACACGACGAAAACACTTCCCACAACTACACACACGACATATTCCACCACACCCGTCATACTTCTTAGGAGACGAAGCCATGTTTTCAGAAGTTCACTTTTTACAACTCATCTCATACCACCCATAGTTTTACCCCTGGTCCTATACACCAGCCACCTTATTTATTTTTTAACCACTCTTGTTCTTCACCCTGGCCCTTTATACCAGCCGTGCTCATAGCTTTTAACTGATTTTATTTCTTGTTCTCACCTCATCAAATCAGTTTGTGTTTGGCGCTCTTTGCCCATGTCGGCCTTGCGCCAATAAAACAAACCATCATCATCATCATGGTAATATGTTTAACACCGTTGCTAGCTATTTGTCTGAGAGAACCTTTCGCGTCAGAGCTGGTTCTGCACTGTCAAAGGTACACGTGCAAGAAAATGGCGTGCCGCAAGGCGGAGTTCTAAGCTGCACTCTCTTCATAGTAAAAATGAACTCCCTTGGGAAGGCACTGCCACCCACAATCTCTTACTCCATGTATGTAGATGACGTACAGATATCTTTTAAATCATGTAATATGTCCATCTGCGAACGTCAAGTCCAGCTCGGCGTCAAGAAGCTTGCCGGCTGGGCAGACAAGAATGGGTTTAAATTGAATCCTGCAAAAAGCTCCTGCGTTGTGTTCTCCAGGAAGCGCGGGGTCCATCCGGACCCAGACATTACTCTTAATGGCATGTCGCTTCCTGTGAACAAGGAGCACAAGTTCTTAGGTGTGGTGTTTGATCACAAACTCACATTCATTCCCCACATCAAGGAACTTAAAAATAAATGTCTCAAAACAATGAATATACTTAAGGTTCTCTCCCACCAATCCTATGGTTCCGACAAAGAACTCTTGCTTCGCTTGTATACTGCTTTGGTTGGGTCTCGTTTGGACTATGGCAGTGTGGTGTATGGGTCGGCGACTAAGACAGCCTTGCGAATTCTTGACCCAGTTCTACACCTGGGCCTTCGTCTTTCGTCGGGTGCTTTTCGCACCAGCCCTGCTGAGAGTCTTTATGTTGAGTGTAATAAGTGGAGCCTTGAGAACCAACGAAGATACATGGACTTGCTTTATGCTTTTAAAATTTCATCGCTGAATAATCATCCTTTTTATCCTGTCTTTAACGACACATCCACATCTCTGCTCTTTGTAAATCGCCCATCCGTTCCTCTGCCCTTTTCACTTAGAGTGAAAGAGCGAGCCTCGGATCTGAGCGCTTCGTTTTTAGACGTGTACAGGTCATCCTCTTTAAACATTTTACCGCCTTGGCAAGTTCGCCCTGTGTCCTGTGACCTTTCTTTTATGAAACTTGACAAAAATCGGGTACCGCGAGCTGCAATACTTCAGCACTTTCTTTCTTTGCAGTTCAAATACCCACGTGCTGAATTCTACAGTGACGCTTCTAAAACCTCCACTATAGTGTCGTGCGCTGCTCATGGTCCGGATTTCAGAGCATCCAGAACCATGAGCGTGCACACAACAATTTTTTCAGCAGAAGCGTACGGAATTTTACTGATTGTACGACATATCCTTGACAATCAAATTCCCAATTCTATCATCTACACAGATTCCTTGAGTGTTGTTCGCGCACTGTCATCGCATACACCCCCCAAAAACCACATAGTTAATCTTGTATTTAAATCTATCATGTCTGTGTATGCGCAGAAGCATCAGCTGCTCCTCTGCTGGGTCCCAGGACACGCTGGGATCGCTGGAAACGAGTTGGCAGACGAGAGGGCAGCTGCTGCTGCACTCAGGAACACTGTAGACATAACAACCGTACCATATACAGACCTCAAGCCACACATAAGACAACACTTGCGTAGAACATGGCAAACACACTGGAGTGAACAGACAGATAACAAGTTACACGCTATAAAACCACGCCTGGGACCATACACCACTGACACACGCAACAGACACACAGAAGTCGCCTTGGGTAGGCTGCGGATAGGGCACACCCATGCGACGCACTCGTATCTGCTGACGGGATCTTCTAGACCCCAGTGCAGCAGGTGCGGAGAGGCCCTATCCGTAGTGCACATATTAATCACATGCAAGGCACTTCACACAACACGACACAAACACTTCAGAGAACTCTACAGACAACATATTCCCCTACATCCATCGTTTTTCCTAGGTGATGATGCCATTGTTTCCGTGAAACGTGTGTTTGAGTATTTGTCCGACGTCAAGTTTTTAAACCTCATTTCCTATCACGCATCATAAAATCTGGCCCTATACACCAGCCATGCTCATTGTAGTTTTGTGACTTTACTTTTGTTTTTGCTGATTTTACTTAGTGTTTAAGGTTTCACCCCTATCATCGACTATTGTTTTGGCGCTCTTTGCCCCAGTTGGCCTTGCGTCATAAACATCCAACGATCATCATCAAAACCTAGCTACTTATTACAGACCAATATCAATACTACTGGTGTTGTTTCTAGGGGGTTAGAAAAAATTATATTTACGCGCATATCAAATTTCTTGGAAAAACATAATGCTTTGACTGATGCCCAGTTCGGTTTCAGAAAGGCGCGATCTACTGAGACAGCATTACTTGCAATGAAGGAAACTATAGTTCACACCATCGAAAATGGCGACTTTACACTTGTCTTTTTCGTGGACTTCAGTAAGGCATTTGACTCCTTAAATCATCAGGTCCTTCACAAAAACATATCATCATTTGGAATACGTGGAACATCACTTTGCCTAATTAACTCGTACTTGAGTAACAGGAGTCAGCTTGTATGCCTTAGCAACACGGAATCTTCTCCACTACTGATTCCTTGCGGCGTCCCCCAGGGAAGGGTTTTGGGGCCCCTTCTATTTAATTTATATATTAGACATTGTTTTTATTGACGAAAGTGTGGAATTCTTTATATTGTGAGGCCGATGGTAGGCGAAGGCAGACCAGTACGCGCAAACCGCTTTATTCACAGGCCGAGCTGCCAGGCAGCAAGATGGCGACCGAACCAGGTTACCGATGATGATAGTTCGAGAAGGTAAAAGAATCGGTGATGATGAGTATATACAGAGACGAAGGAGCCGTGGCCGCAACCGACCGCCAGTGATGATTGCATTCCACTGGGACATTGCATTCAGCGCTCCGACCTTCCACAAACGAGGCTACCACTGGTCTGACTATATTTTCCCCCCCGGGGCGAGAGCGGCCGCCTGGTTGCATTTTACTGCGGATTACGCCGGTGGAATGCCTTGAGGCGGGAAACGTGGACAATCTTCGTGCCACGATGACGGCGGTCCGAACTTCCACAAATGGGGGTGACTTGATAGTTCACCGGAGAGGTAGCCTCAAGAACCTTGTAAGGACCAAGGAACCGGTGTAGGAATTTTTCGCAGAGGCCTGGAGAGCGAACGTTTGTTCAGACCGAGACTTCGTCACCAGGTCGGAAAGAAACGGACCGGCGAACAGCGTCGTAGCGTTCTTTGCGGTCTTGTTGGCTTGCTTCTGTGCGCATGCGAGCCAGGCGCCGACAGTGGTCGATCCGAGACACGAATTGTTCCGGAAACGATGCAGGAGCGGACACAGGAGCGATAAAGAAACAGGTATCAAGCACGTGCGATGGATGACGGCCGTAGACAAGATAGAAAGGCGCGTACCCTGTAGTACTTTGAACTGCCGTGTTATAGGCAAAGGTGACTGAAGGTAATAAAGCGTCCCAATTTCTGTGGTCAGGGCGTATGTACATTGATATGTCAGAGCGTGCGGTGAAAACGTTTGGTGAGCCTGTTCGTTTGTGGATGGTAGCTTGATGTCATTTTGTGGGAGGTATTAGAGGCACGAAGTACTTCGGCAAGGATCTCAGATAGAAACATCTTGCCGCGGTCACTTAACAGTACGCGAGGGGCTCCATGTCGTAGCAGGATGTGTCGCAAAAAGAACGCAGCGACGTCGCCAGCGCTAGCCGAGGGAAGTGGCGCTGTCTCCGCGTAGCGAGTCAAGTGATCAACGGCCGTGACGATCCAGCGGTGACCAGTGGACGGCGTCGGTAAGGGCCCATACAAATCAATACCGACCACTTCAAACGGCGTAGTTGGACACGGAACAGGCTGGAGGAGACCGACAGGGGGTGCCGTAGAGCGCTTGCGGTGCTGACAGGGTGAACAGGATGCGACGTATTTCACCACGCTGGTCGAGAGTCCTGGCCAAAAGAAGCGACCTCGAATGCGGTCGTACGTCTTTTGAAAGCCAAGGTGACCGGCGGTGGCGTCGTCATGAAAAGCTTGCAAGACGCGACTTCGGAGAGAACGAGGCACAACTGGGACCCATGTGGCGCCATTTGGGTGGTGGTTTCTGCGATACAGTGCACCGTCTATGAGCTGGAACTGCCGCAGTTGGCGACGTAGGCGGATATTCGGTGGACGTGTCGAACCACCGAGCCGATCCATTATTTTCTGGCAGTAACTGTCTGCTCGTTGATGATCGACCAAGTCGCGGCGGTCGTCAGCCGGTGCATAGTCGACAGGTGCAACTGATGATGGCGGTGTATGAGAAAGCGACGCCATGTCGTTTGAAGACGGCATCAGCGGGCACCGCGAGAGTGCGTCTGCGTCTACATGCTTGAGTCCGGACTTGTAGGTAACTGTAAAGTCGTACTCTTGCAATAGCAGAATCCAGCGTCTCAGGCGTCCCGACAAGTTTTTCAATGAAGACAGCCAGCACAGAGTGTGGTGATCTGTGAAGACGGTGAAATGTCGGCCATAGAGATATGGCCGAAACTTTTGCACAGACCACATAACGGCCAGACACTCCTGTTCCGTTATCGTATAATTCTTCTCCGCTCGTGTTAGAGAGCGGCTGGCATAAGCAACAACCCTCTCGCGGTGGTGAGCATCGCGCTGCAACAGAACGGCGCCAAGCCATGCCCACTAGCGTCGGTGTGGAGGATCGCCGGTCTCGATTCATCAAAGTGGCATAATACAGGTGTGGAAGTAAGCGCTTGCTTGAGGTCTTGGAAGGCTTTTTCGCAGCCATCACTCCAGTCGAACGGGGTATCAGAATTTAATAGCTGGTTCAGAGGTGCAGCGAGAGTAGCAAAATTGCGGACAAAACGGCGAAAATAGGACGCCAGGCCGAGAAAAATACGCAGCGCTTTTTGTTGCTGAGGTCGAGGAAAATTGGCTACAGCAGAAATTTTGTCTGTGTCGGGGCGTATGCCATCATTACTGACGACGTGACGAAGAACCTTTATCGATTTGCTAGCAAAACGACATTTCTTGGTGTTCAGAGTCAGACCAGCCTTTGCCAGGCAAGTCAACACCTCGTCCAGACGCTGCAGATGTTCCGCAAAACTTGAAGAAAAGATGACGATGTCGTCAAGGTAACACAGGCATGTTTTCCATTTAAGGCCGCGAAGGACCGTATCTATCATGCACTCAAATGTGGCTGGGGCGTTGCATAAGCCAAAAGGCATTACGTTAAATTCGTACAAGCCGTCTGGAGTCGCAAACGCCGTTTTCTCTTTGTCAGACTCGCGCATGGGGATCTGCCAGTAGCCAGATCGCAGGTGCAGACTAGAGAAATATTCAACCCCTTGTAGACGGTCCAGCGCGTCATCTATGCGCGGCATCGGATACACATCCTTCCGGGTAATCCTATTCAAAGCCCAATAGTCCACGCAAAAGCGTACGGAACCATCTTTTTTTCTCACCAGAACAACAGGAGAAGACCACGGGCTCGAGGAAGGTCGAATAACGTTCCGTTGAAGCATGTCCGCGACGTTTTCTTCTATGACTCCGTTCCGACGACGACACACGGTGCGGGCGGCGGCGAACAATGTGAGTCCCATCTGTCTCAATACGATGCTCTGCAACAGACGTCTGTCCAAGGTTGGTGGAGATGCAGTGAAATGAGTTTTTGTGTTTTTCGAGCAGGTCAAGTAGGATTCTCGTTTCGAACGCCGTGAGGTCTTCGCTAATCGTGGTTGCAAGGGTGGAACGTCAGGGGCCGGAATCTGAAGACAGGGGAACGGAAGACACAGAGCAGAGGAGAACCAGAGACAGACTGTCATCAGCCACGACGGAAGCGAGCGTGGTGCCTTCAGGGAGGATTATCGTCTCAGAAGTGCTATTTGTAACGATGAGCGGCGCAGTCCCACGTGCAAAACGGACAAAGCAGGTCGCGATAATGATTCCTTGGGGAATAAAACGCACAGAAGGAACGATTAACGCATCACCATCACGAATTTGGGTTGAGGGAACTGAAAGGACTGTATCGTGGCACGGGTATAAAACGTAATCGGCACTTGCTGTCAAATTCAGTTGTGGCTTTTCTTCCAGAATGTTGGTGTCCTCCGTATCTGCGAGTTCAATTTGCGGTTGCTGGCACGAAATGACGGCGGATGCGGATGACAAGAAGTCCCAGCCCAAGATAAGGTGGTGCGCACCCGGTGACAACACTGAACGTGATGACGAAGTTGACCGACTGGAATTCGTAGCGTGCACTGTCCGGATGGCCTCATCGTGCTGCTATTTACGCCCAAAACTGCATTAACTAGTTTTCCGAGTGCTGGTCGGTGACGTAGGTCGCAGGCCGAAGGGGGCGACAGCGCCCGACGGCCTGGCGATGGTGAGCGGCGTCGCGTATCGCGCGGCCTACGAGAAAAGTCGGTTGGTGGCTCAGGTGGCGATGGTGAACGGCGTGAGAAAGACGGGCGCGTACGATGCACGTACTCGAAGTAATTCGGACGTACATAATCGCGTTCGTAGGCTGCGTAGCCGCGTCGTTCGTCACGTTGGCGCCTTCGACAAAATCGGGAGATGTGGCCCCGGATGCCACAATAATATCAGACTGGCCGGCCAACGTTGGGGTCGTGGTGTGGCGGGAAATAAGTTGGCGTGGTATGCAATCAAGGCATGGCGGCCACATAGCCGGGCGGGGCCTGTGTCGTAATGGGACTGAGCGGTAGAGGATGCCGACCAGCCACATCCGAGTAGGATGGCGTTGCCACAGAAACAGGTTGGGTGGGAGGCGGAAGTACGGGCATAACCGCGAGCTCCTCCTTAACGATATCCCGTAGGCCAGGCACAGAAGGAGCTTCGCGGATACAGTGTGTGCACTGGGAAATATTGGCGTGCATCTCCTCGCGAATTATAGAGCGTATCAACGCACGCAGGTCTTCATTTCCCAGATGGTGGGTAGGAGCCGTGTCTTGACGAAGGCGGATGCACTGTAGTTCGTCGAGACGCTTACAAGTGGAGATAATGTCCGACACGGTTGTGGGGCTCTGCGTTGCCAGTGTGGTGAACGCGAACTCACCGATTCCTTTTAGAACATGGCGTACACTGTCAGCTTCCGGCATGTTCTTGTCGGCGTGACGACACAGCGCCAGAACGTCCTCGATATATGAGGTGTACGTTTCATGCGCCTGTTGCACACGGGTGTCGAGTTTCTTTTTCGCGCTGTCGCTCCGAGCTTTAGAAGAGCCAAAAATCCGACGCAACTGAGCAACGAAATCGGCCCAGTCGGTGATGGTATGCCGGTTATTTAGATACCACGTCTCGGCAACCTTGGTCAGGGAGTACGAAACATTTTGCCGCTTGAGGTCCCAGCGGTTGAATGCGCTCACCCTGTCGTAGTTGTCCAGCCACTCGTCGGCATCATTGTCACGAAGGCCAGCGAAGAAAGGAGGGTCACGCTGGGGGCTGGTTATGATGCACTGGGGGGTTGGTGGAGCCGTGGCGTTCGCCGATTCCAGCGTCATCGCTGTAGTATCCGGCATTAGGCGGCGACACGAGCGGAGCTCCAGTGGGGCAGCTTGAGAGGTGCATTACGGGACCGAAACGCACCTTCCACCACTTGTAAGGCCGATGGAAGGCGAAGGCAGACCAGTACGCGCAAACCGCTTTATTCGCAGGCCGAGCTGCAAGGGAGCAAGATGGCGACCGAACCAGGTTACCGATGATGATAGTTTGAGAAGGTAAAAGAATCGGTGATGACGAGTATATACAGAGATGAAGAAGCCGTGGCCGCAACCGAGCGCCAGTGATGATTGCATTCCACTGGGACATTGCATTCCGCGCTCCGACCTTCCACAAGCGAGGCTACCACTGGTCTCACAATATATGCAGACGACAGTACTGTTTCAGGCAAAGATGTCGATAATCTGATAGTAAGGAACTCTCTCCTTGATAGGTTGGCGATGTGGTCAGAGGCAAACTGTCTGAGAATTAATGGTATTAAAACAAAAGCCGTATTTTTTCGCGCTAGAAATAAGGCATTCAACCTTAGAAATAGCCTAATTCTTGATTGTAGGGTTTAACGCGCCGACGCAACGCAGGCGATGAGGCGCGCCGTAGTGGAGGGCTCCGGATTAATTTTGACCACCTGGGGATCTTTATCGTGCGCCGAAATCTCGTACACGGGCGTTTTTGCTTTTCGCCTCCATCAGAAAAACGACCGCCGCGGCCGGGAATCGAACCCGCGACCTCGTGCTCAGCAGCGCAACGAATAGCCTAATTCTGAATAATAACATTATGGAAGTGGTTAATGAACACAAAATTCTTGCTGCCTGGTTTTCGTCTCACCTTATTGGGATTCGGATGTGAGATATGTTGCCCATATACTCTCTTCGATAGGAGGAGCTGTATCTCCCTGTCGGATGGTCATGCCAGTGAATGTTAAACTCCACATATATTATGCTTTGTTCGCCTCGCAAATCAACTATTGCAGCCTAGTTTTGGGAACGACAACCAAGAGAAACATTAATAAAATATTGCTTTTGCAAAAAAGAATCTTACGACACATAGCAAATGTTCCCAGGATATTCCCGACTGGTACGGTACGGTTTCATTTATTTTTACAATATAATATTCGATTTGAACACAACTATGAATTTCGCATACTGCAATCAATGTATGTTTGCGGAAGTGAACGTCAAACTGTCTTACACACTTTAGCCTCTCTTACGCCCTGCGCCAGTTCAGTTATGACCAGAAATAGTGAATAATGATTTATCCCCTACTTTCGGACGCAATATAAGTTACAGTCGCTAAAACATAATTTACACGTGACACGTAATAAATTCAAAAATACAGCCTTTACTTTAAAAAAAATTACGGGAGTACTTTATCAACGTGAGTGTAAATAATTTGCAGAAATTAATGTAGGTGGTAACAACGTATGCAAGATAAAAATTCTTATCAGTGCGAAGGATGTGTACACGTAAAATTTATCGTGTTTTTGAATGGTTTCTTTTGTGATCGTGTATATGAATGGGACTGGTATTGTGTTATGATTCCGGTACGGTTTCATTTGCAATGTATTCTGCGTTTCATCTGTATACTGCATGTCCTGCGAAATTGTGCACGCGACTTATTTCTGCAATTACTATTTGCCTGCGGACCTTTTACAATTTCTACACTATAATTGTATCATTTGTACAAGTTGTATTATTTATATCATTTGTACAACTTGTTTTTTCATAGCTAAAAGAGCTACTTTTTGTGGTTTTGTTGGTTTTTTTTGTTGTACATTGTTATGTACAACGGCTCCTGGGCCTAGTCAAGCTGCAGCTCGCAGCTTATAGCCCAGGAGGCCGTCCAGCGGTTGATCTGGAGAATAAATGAAATGAAATGAAAATAAAACTCCACCTAGGTACACCCATGATAGCAGAGTGGGAATCAAAGAGACATGAAGAACGCCTCAACGAAGTGATTTAATGTCGTCTCCGTATTGGACACACACATATTACACATAACTTTCTTATTGAACAAGACAAACCTAAATGTGAAGAGTGTGACCAAGAACTTACAGTAAATCACATCGTACTGTCATGTGCGAAATTTGAGGCCTTGAGGAAAAAACATTTTAGGCTGTTCTACAGCAAGCAAATTCCATTTCACCCCAGCCTACTCCTAGGAGAGGATGCTGTTAAAGTTTCCTCTGTCTTTAGTTTTTTAAAAGAAGCAACACTGCTACTAAACAACCTTTAACGAGATAAAGAAATTGGTTATTATCCACAAAAACACCAAAACTATTGTTTGGCGCATAAAAGCCTTAGTTGCTTATGTGCCATAAAACAGCACAACAACGCACGACATACCAGCTAGGCTTTCAGTCGTATGTCCAAGATATCGACAAACAGCACTGTCTTCTTTGACTTAGAAAAAGCATATGACACAACTTGGCGCCAGTACATACTGCTTGATCTCAAGGCATTCAGTGTGTATGCACACATACTAAACAACATTGAAAGTCATTTGCCACAGCAAACATTTAGGGACACTGGTATCCAGATCATACAAGAAAATAGTGTTCCCCAGGGTGGAGTATTAAGCTGTACTTTTCAAACCCGAAGCACGTCCATCTTCCCCTGCTCCATTCTCCATGACAGTGAGAGCCCATGGGGAGAAACTAGGAATTTCATTTGCGGAGAGCATGAAGTCCTCTATTGCTGACTTAGTCCCGCGTTGGGACAGGTCAGCGATCTCTTGTGACATGTCTTAAAGGAGCCATGAAGAGAAAATATAACTTCGTTTAATTTGAAAGAACTAGGATTCAGTATCTCCCTCAGCTTCATTACAGCCACAAAAGATGTTTTTTAACGAAGAAAAAGCAAGAAGTATTTAAAAACTTTCAAATTTTGCGCCACAGTGACGTGTTATGAGCAAGAATGACGTCATACGGGCCAACAATAAAACAATTTTCAGTGCGTTAACTGCACGTTAGCATTCAAGTGATGCGGTCCAATGGAACTAGAGGCCCCATTACAGACGTCCAGTCATGTGTCGTCGCGACAGGTGAGTTAGGCGGCCGCCAATCGCACAAACAAGGTTTAGTGACGTCATAGAAAAGTTGCGGGAAATTGGCTAGGGGGTCGCGACTGCTTCACAAGTTTTCTTCAATATCTCCGTAATTTGTTCGATGATTGCGATAATATTGGTATCATTGTTATCGGGGCTAAGCAGTCTTTGTAATAAACCCCACTTGTATTTTGTCTTCATGGCTCCTTTAAGTTTACTGACGAGCAAAACGTAGCCAGAGAGAGAATGCAACATTTTTTCAACTGAACGACAAATACCATAAAAACCCGCGTATAATACGAGGATTTTTTCCAAATTTTACTCTGTTAAATTTGTGCCTCGTATTATATGTGGATCCCAAAGTTTTCCCCCGAGAATTTGCACTTTCGGTTTCAGCGGAGGGAGCGCCATCTTGCTGTGGCGTTAGCTGGCTGCTGCTTCTCTCAGCCGGCGCCATTTTGATTGTTTTGACTACGCGAAGGATCTCGGCACGTTCACCGCAAGTCTATCAAGATGTCGGGTGCACTAAAACAGTATTCGGCTGAAATTAAAAGAAAAGTTATTTTATGTGCCGAGACCATCAGAAATTGCGCTGCAGGACGGCAGTTCGGCGTTACCGAAGGCAGCATTCGTGGGTGGAGAAAGCAACTGGTGCTTGACTGGATAAAGTTTGTGTGGTGTCGGCGGCCTGGAGCACTGTTGGGGATTCCCGTCAGTGCTCGTGTTGGACGCCTTTCGCTGCCACCTGGCCGATTCCGTGAAGAAGTTGTTGCACGAACCCCGCACCGAACTCATTGTCATGCCAGGAGGAATGACATCCCAGCAGCTGCAACCGCTAGACATTTGCATCAACAAGCCTCTCAAAGACTGCATCGGGTCCTGCTACCAAGAGTGGATGAGGACAGGATACCCGTAAGTGACAGCTACCGAATGGCTGACGCGGGTTTCTCCAGCGGTGCTTTGTGGCTGGATCGCGGATGCGTGGGCCAGCATTCCAGAGGAGCTCGTCAGTCGCTCTTTTAAGAAATGCGGCATCTCGAACGCCCTTGATAGCACTGAGGACCACTTTCTGTGGGAAGACATTTCCGACAAGGCGACTTCAGCAGACAGCGGCAGCGACCCTGACGATGACTAAACGGACGTCGGGAGACGGTGCCAGCGAAAACTGACAAAGACTGAACGGTAACTGCAGTGCAAATAAATGTTTTATGTGCTCTTTACCTCGCATTATATGCGGATGAAAACTTTTTTTCTGATTTTGATGTCCCAGAATTACACCTCGTATTATACGCGGGTTCGTATTATACGCGGGTTTTTACGGTACCCGCACACTGCCTTTTACACTGATGCATCCAAGTCTTCTTCTGCTGTGTCATGTGCTGCACATGGTCCTCATTTTTCCAGTACAAGGACATTAAACATAAACAGGAGTATATTCACACCAGAAGCGTATGGTATTTTAATTGCAGTACAGCACATCATACAAACCATAACACAGTCCATAATCTTTACGGACTCTTCAAGTGTAGTTAGAGCCTTACAATCTTTCGAACAAACATTTACACATCTTTTACTGACGTTTTACCACCCTGGCAGCTTCAACCTGTATGTTGTGACTTGGCTTTCATGAAAATTGATAAAACCAGGGTACCACAAACTGCAATTTGGCAGCACTTCTTGTCCCTTCAGTATAAGTATCAATGTGCAGAGTTTTATAGTGACGCATCAAAAACTGCAACCATAGTGTCTTGCGCTGCTCATGGGCCAAACTTTGATGCATAAAGAACCATGAGCACATACACAACAATTAACTCAGATGAAGCATATGGCATCTTACTCATTGCAGAACACATTCTTGAACACAAAATTTCAAAGTCTATCATATATACAGATTCCTTGAGCGTTGTGCGCGCATTGACATCACACAATCCATGCAAAAAGAATTGTCAATATGGTTTTCAACCCAAACTTGTCCAAAAACTTGCCCAAAAACTTGTTCTGGTGTTCTGCTGGGTTCCAGGCAACGCTGGGATTCCTGGCAATGAGGTTGCTGATGAGAGAGCCGCTGTTGCGGCACTCAGGAGCACAGTAGACATAACAATGCTACCACAGAGTGACCTTAAGCCACAAATTCGACAACACCTTCGTAGCAAATGGCAAGCACAGTGGAATGAACAGAGGTAATAAACTACGCTTAATAACACCACACTTGGGACGATACACAACTGACTCACACAACAGAGACACGGAAGTTACCTTGGCTAGGCTACGAATGGGGCACACCTATGCAATGCACTCGTATCTGGTCACGGGATCTTCGAGACCCCAGTGCAGCAGGAGCGGAGAGGCCCTATCCGTAGCTAACATACTCCTTCAATGGAAGGCGCTCGACACCACACGACGCAAACACTTCCCACAACTATACAGACAACACATCGCATTTCACCCATCATACATTTAGGAGACGAGCCCATGTTTTCCATCAAGCGTGTTTTTAATTTTCTCACTGATGTCAAGTTTTAGATCTCATTTCTTACCATGCATCATGACAACCTGCTTGGCTTTCTACAGCAGTCATCTTCATTACCTTGGGATTTACTTCGTTTATTTTTACTGAAAGGATTTAGTTTTACATTCATGTCACCTAAACGAACGAACCATTCTTTGGCGCTCTTTGCCCTCAGTCGGCCTTGCGCCATAAAAATCCAAACATCATCATCATCATCATATTGGATGTGAGAACGGAGCAGGCCGTCGAAGAAGCGATGTTAGCCCAGCTCGATCAATTGCCTAGTGGTGCTGCCACCTCTTTAAGAATGGCGGCGGGATCTTGACCCGGACCGGGACCGCGATCGAGAGTTCCCCGGCGATGACGACAAGGAGGCCTGGTAGACCTGGGTGTTCCCGGTTCTCCGACGACGGCGCCCACGTGGCGGCGAGGGCTACTGTTGGTCCACTGGTACCTGAGATGCTGCAGCTTCAAGTGTTTCAGCTTCAAGGGGTTACACGTAGTACGGCACATTGTTGTCCATGATTGTTATAGGTAATTACCGTAGCGAATTTTCGAGCCTTCTACAGGCGATGAACAAAAATTTAGGGAGAAATTATTTTCAAGAATTTATTGGCTTGAGTATGACCCTCTCGCCTGAATCGTCCGTGGCGAGATCGTAAATTTGACAGGTGGTGGAGCGCTTCCGCTGGCTCGCGGTAGGATGTGCTCAACGTTTCCGTATTTTGAATACCGTCGATGCGAAGGCGGACGTCTGTCTTGTGCCTCGTGGGCGTCGTTGCCCGGAGTGAGATTTCCGAAAGCTCGGTTGGACTGTTTGCGAATATTCAGACGCCCTGGAGCCGAATAACGAACTTGAAGTCGTTTAAAGGGTGGGGAGGTGGTATAAACGTGGCTCTTGTATGAGCGGTAGGCTTTAGTGTAGGTTTGGTCGGGGTGAGACCTGGCTGTTGCACAGTTTTATAAAATGCGGCGTCGGTGGGCCAGACTCACGACATCTATCCACTCCGAGCTCGCATCACCCGCAGAACCCTCCGCGTTGTAATCCCTTGAAGCGGATGTCTGGTAGGCCGTGATGTCCTCGGCATCGATTGAGGTTTCGTCCAGGTGGCTCCGCCGAGCTTGGCATTGTGCGCACTCGTCGGTAAGCCTACTCAGTGGAATTAGGCCTAGCTTGCAGAGGAGGAAGGTTGACAGTAAGCTGGTTAAATATTCACTTTCACTTACGGCCAAGCAATAACTATCTTCGCGCGCACGTCAACTTGACGGAGGCGATGGGGTGCGGTCTCTTGAGCGGGACCTATTTTCCGGTGTGATCGTATCACTTGGATCCTAACGCGCACTTAACACACTGAAAACAGCGTTTTTATTGCTGGCCTACATAACGCACTCCTGCCCACGTAGGCCATTGTAGTGCAAAATCTGTAAACGTTTGTATACTTCATGCATTATTTCTGTTAAAAAACGTCTTTCTTGGCTGCAATTGAGTTGAGTGAGTTTCCAAAGGCTCATTGTTTCACTTTAAACAAAGTTGTACTTTGTATACGTGGCTCCTTTAGAGCACCCGTGAGGAGAAAACACAAGTTGGGTTCATTCGAAAAATTGCCTCAATCGAATCGTACTGACACCACTGTTAACGCACACTTCGCTCAAACAAGCTACATAACTAGGAACAAAAGGCGATGGCTCATTTCCCGCAACAGAACCTATGATTCATGCCAGCCTGCTCTGCGATTGATGGAGGCCGTTCAAAGCAAACGCAAATTAGGCACGGCTTGTAGGCTTTCCGAACAAACTATTTGCACTTAAGTGTAATGCATATTAATTTTACAGCAGTAAGAATGGTGCGGTAAACAATGAAAGTTATGAAAACGCAATGAAAGTTATGAACGCATGGAAGCATAGAAGTACCGATGCGCACTGCTGTTGGTAGTGGACGCACTGAGCTTGTTTTAGCTGCGCAGCACTCCGCCGCTTTGAAGTTGTTTTACAGGACACTGGCCGATTGGCGTAGGCGGCGTTGTCTTACGTTGCCCTTTTAGTCGAGGATACCCCAGGTTTCACGAGACGATCACTTTTTACAGTAACAAAAACAAGCCATCTCCAAATACGCTCAAAAACAAAGCATCGACGGACAACGGTTCGTGGATGACTATAGCAGCGCCATCTGGGAGGGCTGGCTGACAGCAAGGGCGCAAAACCCGAATGACGCAGTGGAAGGTCGCGTGAATACAGGCGCTTTTGACGTCATTGCTGACATTACGAAAATCCACGATTTGGCGGGTGAATCAGAATTTTAACCTACATTCATCAATTTATCAGTTAATACGGCATCATTTGCTGCTGCACAAGCGCTAGGGGCACTAGAAAACGCGAAATCTTCCGAATAAAACTTGTATTCTCTCTTGATGGCTCCTTTGAAGTAGTGGTTTGACATGAGGAGTTAGCCCCGAAAGGATAGCGTGTTCTCGCCGGTGTTTGAAATGGTGTGTTATCCAGAAACACACCGTGTTTTGATACCAGCGGTGGTGTAATTGGATGCGTGTTGTAGCGAGGATGTGGCTTTTGGGCTTGTACGATGAGGGCGCGTGCTTTTCAGTTTGAAAGCTGCTGTTAGTAGTCTCATTTTAAGGATGCCTATCTTCGGTCATACTCTAACGGGATATAGGATATACGGCTTGACCAGCCAGATTGCATTTCGTATTAGCCTGGCTAGTAATGGACCAGTTTGTAGGAGGAAAACATTCATCATAGGTCATTTCGTCCCACTGGACAGTTCGTAATAGGGGCGGCAGAATACATTTTCAAATGTTTTTAGATGCGATGCTGAGAGCATCTCTTGTCGGCGGCCCTGTCCTTCCTGCGTGCGTCCGCACTGCTGCGTCTCTCCTCCTCTCTCCCCCTCTCCTCTCCGATAGCGAACACTCTCTCGCGAGGGGCATTGGATTCGATTGGATTGGCTTGGGTTGAATTGGATTAAAGTGGATTGTGTTGGATTGTGTTGCGTCATAGCCGCGGCAGACGCACTGGCGCCGGCGCGTGCCCAGGTGAGAGCGAACACTCTCTCTCAACATGTGCGGGTGTGCGGCGTAGCGCGTGGCGCAGCGCGCTCTCACTCCGCCGGTGGGAGGCGCTGCGGTGCGTGCGCGCGGCGCGCCGCCCACTTGTCGGCGGCGGCCCTGTCCTTCCTGCGTGCGTCCATCGCCGTCGTCGGCGTCCGCACAGCTGCGTCTCTCCTCCACTCTCCATCTCTCCTCTCCGATAGCGAACACTCTCTCTCAACATCTACGGGTGTGCGGCGTAGCGCGTGGCGCAGCGCGCTCTCACTCCGCCGGTTGGTGGCGCTGAGACATGCCAAACCAGCAACATGCCAAACCCTCTGGGCAGCGCCACACTCTGCGATCATGGTGACGAAGAAGCCAGGGCGAATCTGCGATGAGCTCGTTAGGCCGAACGCAAGCGCTTGAAGCGTGCTGCTGGCGCGGAGCTACGTCTGCGCGAAGCCACAGCCAAGCGTCAGAAGCGTGCTGCCGACGCCGATCTCCGGCAGCGCGAACCCACAGCCGTGCGTGAGAAGCGTGCTGCCGACGCCGAGATCCGGCAGCGCGAAGCCACAGCCGTGCGTGAGACGCGTGCTGCCGACGCCGAGCTCCGGCAACCGCGAAGCCGCTGCCGTGCGTCAGAAGCGCGTTCCCGATGCCATGCTCCGGCAGCGCGACACTGCTTCGAAACTTCAAGGACGAGCTGCTGCTACGCCTGCGTCGGCTCAAGAAGAACGCAAGAAGCATGCGACTGCCATACGTCGTCAGCGCGCTGTGAACCCGACGGTACGGCAACACGAAGCCACCTACAAGCGCCGACGTCGAACCGCGACGGTACGCGAGCGGGAAGTCGCCTCCAAGCGACGCGTATACGCCAGTCTGCACCCGACACTGTCCGCGCGCGCGAGCGTGCCGCGAAAGCGGCCGCGCGCGCGAAGCAGTACGCCTGCGCAGACGCCAGGTTCAAGCGCGACTTCCTCGACCACAACTTCGGACACAGATGCAACGTGTGCGACCGGTTGTGGTTCGACAACAACGTCCAGAGCGTCTGCGACATCAAGAACGACCTGCGCCACCGAAACGCGCTGGAAGTTCCTTCACGCGAATGAGGCGAATGTAGCGACGAGCGCGCTACATTCTGTGCGACGAGCGCGCTACATTCTGTGCATGTAGCACGCTCGTCGCTACATTCTGTAGCGACGAGCGCGCTACAAGCTGTGCTCGACGTGCAAGTCGTCGTTGATCTCGTTAAAGGTCCCCACCTTCAGCGTGACCAACGGCTACCGCTACCCGCCGATCCCAGAACACCTACCCCGACTCAACGACGTCGAAGAACGCCTGATCGCGCCTCGTCTACCGTTCATGGTGATTCGCCGACTGTCCAAGAATCGCAGCGAGGGCCAGTACGGCATCAAAGGCCAGGTGGTAAACGTGCCGATCAAGGTCCCCAACGTCGTACGGTGCCTACCCCGCAACATCTGCGAAGACGACGCCATTGACGTCGACATCAGGCGACGACGCGTCTACGAGTCTTCGTACAAGCGCGGTATAGTCAAGCGACGCAACATACAGGCCTGGCTAAAGTACCTCGAGAACACGCCGCTGTACAAGTACGCGGGTGTCACCATCGACTGGGATAGGTTGGCTCAATTTGACGTCGCCGACGACAACGGTGACGCCAAAGCTGCTGAGCCAACTGCCGAGCAAGCTGACGAGCAAGCTGCCGAGCCAACTGACGCGGCTGTGAACGTTGGCGAAGGAGAAGAAGATGGATGTGAAGTCCTCCCGGATGATGTCGACGTAAACGATCCCCAGAAAGCTGCGCTTCTCCTGAATGCCATGTGTCGGAGTCTGCTCCTCGACGACAATCACTTTGCCGCCGAATGCGAAGGCGATGTCGAAGGCGAATTCGAAGACGACGGCGAAGGAATGCAATGACGACGACGACGTCGGCAACGGTCCGCTGCGGTGAACGAAGCCGAGTACGACGCGATGGCTCCGCTCGTGCTTGCTGCGGGCGAAGGGGAAACGCCGATCTCGCTTCTCTCCGATGCGTACGGTAAGGAACTCGCGTTTCCCACCATCTACCTGGGCATGCCTCGCAAGATCGCGGGCCACCGTTCCACTGCATTCAGCAAGGCAAGTAGCGAGATCCGACGCACCGACCGACGCGGAGTCAAGCCCGACCACGTGCTCTATATGGCTCTGAAGGTCATGCGTTTCAACGTCTCCCAGCGAACGATGACGTTTCGAACTAACGCCGTCACCAGCTCCTTCACGCGGCAGCAGCTCGGGAGTGGCGGTCAAGAGTTCTTGGACAACGTGCTCAACCGAGACTTGGGATTCATGCGGGCAGTTCCCAACACGGTCCAGTACAGGCAGGACAGCAAGAAGGAGCTCTTCGCCACGATTCGTCAACTGGGCAAGCCGCACGTCTTCCTGACGCTCTCGGCTTCCGAGCTCTGCTGGGAGCGCCTGCTCGAAACGGTGGAACGCCTGCGCGTCGGACCGGAAGCGCGTGCTCGCGTGATGACAGACGTCCTCGCCGACTCGTTGCATCGGGCCGAGCTCGTCAACGAAGATCCGGTTACGTGCGCCATTTACACGACCCGCATCTTCGACGTGATCATGAACGCCCTCGCGGACAAGCGCTGCTCGCCCTTCAAGCCGTACGTCGTGCGCGACTACTTCAAACGGATCGAGTTCCTACAGCGCGGCAGCGCGCACATACATACCATCTTGTGGCTCGACAACGCGCCCGACGAGGAGCTGTGTGGCGACATGCCCGACACCTTGAAGACGGTGGAGGCGCTGCTGACGCTCGACACCTCGACGTTGGCTCGACACAGAACGCAGCAGCACGAGCACACAAACACCTCCTACATGGGAAACCGAACCAAGTGCAGATTCGGCGCGCCGTTCATGCCCAGCTCGACCACCAGGATCGTCGTTCGCTTCCCTCCGCTCTCCGAAGACTGCGATCCCGCCGAACGAGCGCGGCGCAACCGATTGAAGGCGAAGTTCACCGAGATGCACGAGGCGCTGCAGTTTGCGACTTCGACTCCCTCGACTCCTTCCTGCGCGCGTTCGACGTTCCTTCAGAAGAGGAATACCTGCAGATTCTATGCGCCGGCCTCGCTCGACCGTGCGTTCTGCACGAGCGTACGCCGCAGCAGAAGATCAATACCTTCAACCCGTGGATCGGTCGCGTTCTCGACTCCAACATGGACCTGCAGGTGATCCTCGACCACTACGCTGGTGCCACGTACGTCGTCGACTACGTCAACAAGGCGGACCGTGGCATGAGCAGCTTACATCGGTCGGTCAGGGAGATCCTGCTCGAGAACCCCGACTTCGAGTACAGCGAATTGCTGCGCGTGCTCGCGGTCAACATGATGAAGGCGATCGAGATGTCGGCGCAAGAAGCTGCGTGGTTCCTCCTGAGGCAGGAGATGTCCCACAGGAGTAGGGACGTCATTTACATCCCAACCTGCTTCCCGGAGGAACGCGTGCGCGTGCGTAAAGACCAGGGAGGAACTCGTCAAGCTCAGCCCCTTCTCCACCGACGTCTGGAAGCACAACGTCGTCCAGAAGTACGAGGCGAGGGAGGGGCTTGATGACGTGTGTCTCGCCGACTTCGTTAGTAGGTAAAGAAGAAGCGGCGTCGGCTTCTGCGACTCCGATCAGTATGTTCTGCGCGACCGACCGGCAATTATCCGCTACAGGAGCTACAGTCCGTCCGACGCTCCCGACTCGTACATGCGCGAGGAAGTGCTGCTGTACGTGCCCTTCCGTAACGAAGCCGTGGACGTTCTCGACAACTTCAAGTACCGGCAGATGTACGAGGGCAACGCTGAGATGATCACTCGCAAGATGATCATCCGCCGGCTGCGGAAAGACGTTCGTGCTGCGGCTCGCGATGGACGTGTACAACCGCTACTGGAACTACGGCTCCTCCGCTGCTCACAACGCGTACGTCATCTGCGCTGGCACGAGCAAGGCGGCCGTTGCGGTTGGCGGAACCACCGTTCACGCGGCCTTCAAGCTCTCGCGCACGCGGATCGACGCGGGAGTCAGCCCCAGCGAACTCAACACCTTCCGCGTGGCCTTCCACCACGTCCGGTGCGTCATAATCGACGAATTGAGCATGATGTCAGGTGAACAGCTCAACGCCGTCGACCTTCGTCTGCGACACATTGCTGAGTGCCCCGACGAGCCCTTCGGTAGACTAGACGTGATCATGTGCGGCGACTTGCGCCAACTGCCGCCGGTCCGCGCCAGCGAAATCTTCAAGCGGTGCAGATGCGGAGGTAGCGGTCTCTTCGGCGACGTCATCACGTGGAACCCCGCTGGTGCAGGTCGTGGGGCAGGCCGGCGTCACATTCTCCACGCTACTTACCAAGATCGGCGACGCCCGCCCGCTGGACCTAGACGAAGTCCGCCTGCTCGAGAGCCGCTTCGTGATGCGCGAGCAGTCCATCGCTCTCACACCGATGGCGACGCGCATCTTCTTCACCAACGACGAGGTCGACGATTACAACAAGTTCGTCGCGAAGCAGGCAGATGCGCAGTTGCAGTGCGTCAGGTGCGTGCGCGCCCACGACGTCTTCCTGGGCTGCAAGGCGGACGGCGTGCTGCGCGCGGCCGAGCAGAAGGTTGACGCGCTCAAACCGCCCGAGTTTGGCGGCCTGCACAAGGAACTCAACCTTGCGCTGGAGAAACTGTGCATGATCACGGTGAACATCGACATCCTGGACGGGCTCGTCAACGGCGCGGTCAGCACGTTGAAGTTGTGCGAGCACCGGCTGCCGCGCCAAGAGGCCGAACGGCGGCTGATGCGCGCTCGGGACGAAGGCAACGAGGACGAGCACGGGTGCGCGTTGGAGGACGACGACGATGCCGCGGGCGACATGATGCCGGTGCGACCGTGGTTCGCCTTCGAAGATGCCGCCGGAAAGATCGTTCGCCGGCGGTCCAAGAACGTCTTTGCCGAGGCCAGGCGCAAGGGGTACGACGTCGACCCCACCCCGCGTGCCCATCCACGTTCGCGTGGTCACGGGCACCTTGGACCGCAAGGCGGGCGTGGCATGTAAGCGCACGCAGTTCCCCGTCGCGCAGGCGAGCGCAGTCACCGTGCACAAGTCGCACGGCGGCACGTACAGCGAGGTCGTGTACGAATACTCGGCCAAGCACGACCAGAAGTTGGTCTATGTTGCGCTGTCGCGGTGTACAGACGTGAATCTGCTCTACTTGACTAACAAAGACGGTGACCACCGCTTCCACCACTGCAAGGCCAACTCCGACTAAGCGCTCGTCGACGAAATGCAGCGCCTCGAGCAGCATCGGCTAACCACCGTCACCCGGCGCTACCTGCACGCCTTAGAGACGCTTGTGAACCCGGCCTCGAAATTCACCGTGGTCGTCCTCAACACGCGTTTCCTCAACGCATACGTCGAGGACATCAAGCATGATCCCGTGCTCTATGCCGCGACCAAACCCGACGTGTTCTGCTTCACCGAGACCTGGAACGCGTGTCCCGACTTCGACGGCTACACCGCGATAGCGCGCACCAAGTCCAACGACACCACCGTCGGTGGCGGAGTTGCTGCGTACGTCAAGAGTGGCGTCAAGGTAGAGCTGGGAAACCCGGTGCGAGGTGGCGAGAAGTGCTGCACCGTCGTCGACGTCTACGGCGTCACCATCGTCGCCGTATACTTCTCGCCTTCGCTGTCGCGCGACGACGTGCGGCAACGGCTAGAGACCATCGTGGCACAGACCTACGACTCCGCACGACCGTTTGTGCTTGTCGGTGACTTTAACGCCGACGTCAAGACGGGCGACTTGAGGTGCGACACGTGGCCGACGTCTACGGGTTCCGCTTGGTCTCGGACACTGCGTACCCCGCCACCATCCATGAATCGTGTATAGACTTGGTGTTTACTGATCGCAAGGACTTGATCGCGCCCGTGCTACGCGAACCTCTGACGGTGCATTTCACGGACCATAAAGCCATCGTTCTCGTGTGTAATAAAGCCTCCGTCTAAACGACAACAACAACGTCTCTGATTTGTATGTGCATGCTCAAAATTACGCCCGCATTCCCTCGCGTGAGAACCCACATGTGCTGGAAACGTAATTGATGTTCACTACACGTTTCGCACAATTCGACTAATCGACCCAACGGAAACATCAATGGAACCCCCTTCAGCGTCGCATCACACCAGGGTTCCCGCGAGGGGAGGTGGGCGTAATTTTTAAGAGATATCGCCGTAGTGAAATAAAATACACTGCACCGGTATACGACGTCTCATGATAGAACAGCGGGAAGCAAGACATAGAGACAGCATAATGTGCTCGGAACAAAAGCGTTTGACAGCAGGTATCGACAACGTGCGACGCCCTCCCCACTCTTGCAGCCGGCTTGTGTGCCCTCCAGAGGCAGAAGAGGACGGAAAAATTTATAGTTTTGGACACAGAATGCAAATCAGAGTGTACAAGGCGAATGGAATGATCCAAGCCCTAATGTTTCCTTTTTTTTCTTAGTGAATGATGATCATGAATGTGACAAGTGTGTGGCGCCCCCCCGACCCTAATCTTCGTTGGCCGCTAAGTTCAGTGGCCCCACCAGGCTCGGTGGGCAACATTGCGTATGGCTGGCGAATAAACACCGCCGCGCACATGGAGGAAAAAAAAGCTTAGGAGAGGCCCCCCCGCTAGAGTGAACTAGAACCCAAGTATTCTAGTTCCCTCTACCCCCGCTATCCCCGCGCATTGGCAAAAGTTGGGAGGAAGTCACGTGTTTTCGACTGCCATTGGAAGTCGCGTTAGCAACGGCGTCCTAGCAACGGCCCGCCCGCCGTCCGCGAGTCATGGAGGAAAAGCAGCGCCTGCCTTGTCCTCCGATTGCGAAGATTGCTGCTTCGCTTTGCTGCGCTCTGGTCTTGTGGAACTCGAAAAGGATGCTGCGAGTTGCGACAGCTGCGCCGATGTGAATGTGTCATTTAATTTCTACTTTCAAGTGCACCTTGTACCGCGTCAAGCTTTTGCTCCGGTCGCGATCACGACGCGCCTATTGAAGTGCAGATATCGTGAACGCGCCGTCCCGTCGTACGCACGGACACCCGTCAGGTAGATTTTCGGGAAGTGATACACGGTGTGCAGTACGTAGGTGACTTGCTACCGAACGATTCGCAACTCAATTTTTGGGTTATCGCCGCTACATCTAGTTTGCTAGGCCAGCAATGCGCGGCAGTACCTTTGCAATTGTTACAAGGTAGATTCCCAGCTGATATAATTCCATCTCCCTATTACCTTAGTAGGTGACCGTCTGTTGACTGGAAGAGTGCTGGATCTGAAATGTGGATCTTTTTGTGGTCTCGCTCTGGATTTCGCTTTTCAACGCTTAAGAATGGGAGGTTAGTGTATGAACATTTTCAACTGATATCACCTTGAATTTATTGACACTGAGACAAGTTGAAACTTGGCGAAAAAAAGTTTATTGACGCCACCCACCCTCTCCTTTTTTTTTGCTCAATAAAACGTTTTGCCTCCTCCTCATTCTCCTCCTTCAGAAAAAATTCTATCGAAGGCACGCGAACAACGGTAAAAACATTCAACAATTTTCTAGTTTGAAATCTGCATGAAGTGCTGCTTACCTATATATATAAAACAGCCGTTTTATTGACTAGTCATCGCTGGGATTGCCAGTGAAACTGCAACGCAAACTTGGGCACTTTCCAGTCCGGTAGCCGCACGGCGTTCGCCCACTGTTTGCGGCGTTCTCCATCGCTTGGGAACCTATAAACGGCGGCGATTGCAAACAAAGGATGAATGCACACCAATGTACAGCAATACTAGTCAGCGGAATGATGCACTAACCGGTGGAAAGTGACGCCCACTTCCTTGGGTACCGATCGCGACTTGCAGCCTGGCACCGAGCATTGCGGCATTGTTAGAGCGAGCCGCTTCGCAAAACTGCTGCGGCCACCCTGAAGGCCGTGTAACGGTGTAACCGCGCGTTTAGGTTCACGGTCACGCGCTGCAAAACGGCCTTCTACCTGCCTATCAGCTGATTTCCGCCGGCTCGGCGCTGGCAGATGCAGACGACAAGAGAGGCGATACAGGACGGAGCCCCGCACGGGGCACCTTGAGTAATCTTGGTGACGGTGAGTGGCAACAGCGCGTACCCCGAGCCCCCCATACTTAACCTGTCACCTACCGTGGCCAGAAGTTGAAAGGTGAAGGGTTAGAAGCCGTGAACGGTGGCCGTCGGAGCCCAGGTCAAGCTCCGGCGGATGGGCTCCCTGTCTGTCTACCAGGCAGGGAGCTCCGGGACCTCTTTGGCTACCAGGGTAAGGTCAAAGAAGAAAGTACCCCCGTCTCCCTGCTTTTATACTATGCTATATGGCATTTTCAAAAACCCCCCTCAGACGTGATCGGCCCCCGAAAAGGGGCCGCACCGAAGTATCTTTTTCTCCTTTGCCTTCTATCTCGCTCCCAAAGCCAGATAACTACCCTCGTTTTTTGATCATCGAATCTGTGGGCAAATCGAAGCCGGTTTCCTCTCAATCTGTATTTCTTGTTTCTAAATACCTTGAAGGTATCATCGGCAAAACATATGACGCCAAAAAGCTGAGAACTGGTGAAGTGCTAGTTGAAGTAAAAACTCAGCAGCAATCCACAATCCTCCTGAAACAAACCCGCATGGCAGATCTGGAGATCAGGGTCACACCCCACCGCAGCCTCAACAGTTGTCAAGGTGTGATCTCTGAGGCAGATGTCATGTCCGAGACCGAGGCCGACCTTTTGGAAGGCTTAAGGGATCAGGGCGTCACGGCTGTAAAGCGCATATCAATACCCCGCGATGAGAAACAGGTAGCAACTAGACACGTTATCTTGATCTTCGATCGATCCACCCTTCCAGAATCCATAAATGCCGGTTACATACATTGTTCTGTCCGCCCATACATCCCGAATCCACGGCGCTGCTTCAAGTGCCAACGGTTCGGGCATGGCACAAACTCCTGCCGCGGCCGCCTAACCTGTGCAAAATGCGGCCAACATGACCACCCATCCGAAAACTGTAACACCCAGAGTTTCACGTGTGCTAACTGCCAGGAGCCCCACGCAGCGTGGTCCCGCACTTGCGAGAAATTTAAGCAGGAAAAACAAATCATAAATGTAAAGGTCACAGAGAACATCACCTACCCAGAGGCGCGAAAGAGGTTCGCCTCTTTCCCCCTGGGGAGGTACGCCGACGCAGCTCGCCGGGGGGCGGAGCGGCGTCTGGTTTCGGCGGGGACCCAGTAACGTGAGTCGGACTTGGTCCCGCCTCCGCCCCCCCCCCCTGGGTTGCCTCTGGCAGCCCAACCCGCCTCCGCACCGCTCGCTGAGCCAGCAGCGGTTGTGGCGGCAACCTCTTCCGTCGGTACCGGTGCCGCTCCCGTCCCTGCCTCCCCATCGTCCAGTGCGTTGGAGGGTGCAATGGACACCACGGGCCCCGCAACGGCTCCCACCGCCACCGCACTGCCCGTGCAACTTCTGGTGCCTCCGATACCTGCGGCGGTGGCGGGTCAAACGAAGGGCCCTCGAAGGAGGGCCAAGTCCGGGGGGCCCGGTCCGTCGGGCACCCCTCGGACATCCGACGACGAGATGGATGTCGGGCCGTTCCTGCCTGCAACGCAGCGCAAGGAACGCGTCCCGACGCCAAAGCCTCCCGACAAGCCAAAAAAGGCGAGAGTCACAGCCCCGAAAGACGACACATAAACAAGCACACACACTCCAGTAGCTCTCACACTAAATAATGGGAAGAGAAAACATAATTCAATGGAACTGTAGAGGCCTTCTTAAAAATCTTGACGATGTATACGAAATACTGCATGCTAATCAGGCAAGTGTAATGTGTGTTCAGGAAACACATTTGAATTCCAAGCACACAAATTTCTTGAATAGTTACATGGTCTTCAGGAAGGACAGGGATGGCTGCACACACTCTTCTGGCGGTGTGGCCATAATCGTCCGGAAATCCTTAGCATGCCACCCTGTCACTTTAAACACTATCCTTGAGGCTGTAGCAATACGCTTAATAATATTTAATAGGTTGATAACGGTATGCTCCATATACATTCCTCCTGATGTTACACTTTCGAGCTCTGACGTCGAGGCGCTGGTTGACCAGCTGCCCGAACCGTACATTCCAACAGGCGACCGTAATGCTCACAATTCTCTTTGGGGCTCTTCTCGTACGGATGCCAGGGGTCGTCTGATAGAGAGGTTTCTTACATCCTTTGGAGCATGCCTTTTCAACAATAAACAGCCTACAGGACACAACACATACTCATGTCTTGACTTGGCGATTGGCTCCGCAGTTCTCTTTCCTCTCCTCGAGTGGGGTGTGGGCACTGACCCATACGGTAGTGACCACTTCCCCACCTCACTCACATACATAGGTAAAGGCCCATGCAGTCCATCTTCCAATAATAGGTTCAATGAAGCACGAGCTAACTGGAATACATTTACAGAGACATCCAAACTACACCACACATCCATAGGACACCTACACGTCGAAGAAGCTACCCAACTCCTCACGGCGCACATCCTCGACGCCGCCGAAAAGTCCATTCCCCACGCCTCTGGTGCCCCGCGCAACCAGCGGAGGCCGTGGTGGAATGAGGACTGTAGGCGGGCGCGAGAGGCCCAGAACAAGGCGTGGGGTATCCTTCGTCGGTACCCCACGTCGGGAAACCTCCTCTTGTTCAAACGGGCCAAGGCGTTAGGAAAACGTGTGCGCCGTGAGGCAAAACGAGAGAGTTGTCGTACATTCATAACATCAATAAACTCCTACACAGACACACGGAAAGTATGGACACGTATACGCAAACTGGCACACACTGGAAGACCAGGCTGACACACTCGCACAACACTTCCAACACGTGTCGAGTTCAGCACACTACACGAACGCTTTCTTGAAACATAAAGCCTCTTGTGAAAAGAAGTCTCTACGCGACAACAACAAATCACAGACTTCTTACAACTCCCTGTTTTCACTACATGAGCTGAGGGCTGCTCTGAGCACGTGTAAACCCTCAGCTCCAGGCCCAGACAACATTACATACACAATGATACGCCTACACGCAGACACACTTGAAGCACTTCTACATCTATATAATAAAATATGGCTTTCGGGGCACATTCCACACTCTTGGAGGGAGACCATTGTAGTGGCTCTCTTGAAGGAGGGAAAGGACCCGTCGTCCCCCTCAAGTTACCGTCTAATAGCCCTGACGAGCTGCCTGTGCAGGCTCTTCGAGAAGATGATCAATCGCAGGCTCGTGTACTTCCTCGAGTACAATGGTCTTCTCGAGAGCTGCCAGGCAGGCTTTAGGGTGGGGCGATCGACAAACGATCAACTGGTTGCACTTGACTCATACATCAAGGATGCCTTCGTGCATAAGCAGTACTGCTTAACTGTCTTTTTCGAGCTCGAGAAGGCCTACGACACCGCTTGGCGTTATGGGATCCCTAGTGACCTCAGGTCATTCGGTGTTTCGGGTAATATGTTGAACACCCTTGTTAGTTATTTGTCGGAGAGAACGTTCAGAGTAAGAGTTGGTTGTGCACTTTCAAAGGTTCACGTCCAAGAAAATGGTGTGCCGCAAGGTGGCGTGTTGAGTTGCACTCTCTTTATCGTAAAGATGAACTCTCTTGGAAAGGCACTGCCACCAACAATCTCTTATTCTATGGATGTAGACGACGTGCAAATATCTTTTAAATCATGTAATATGTCAATATGCGAACGTCAAGTCCAGCTTGGTGTCAAGAAGCTTGCCGGCTGGGCAGACAAGAATGGGTTTAAATTGAATCCTGCAAAAAGCTCCTGCGTTGTGTTCTCCAGGAAGCGCGGGGTCCATCCGGACCCAGACATAACTCTGAATGGCGTGTCGCTTCCTGTGAAGAAGGAGCACAAGTTCTTAGGTGTTGTGTTTGACCAGAAACTCACATTCATTCCACACGTCAAGAAACTTAAACATAAATGTCTGAAAACAATGAATATACTTAAGGTTCTCTCCCATCAATCGTATGGTTCCGTCAAAGAACTCCTACTACGGCTCTATACTGCTTTGGGTGGGTCTCGTTTAGACTATGGCAGTGTGGTATATGGGTCGGTGACTAAAACAGCGTTGCGAATGCTTGACCCAGTGCTACACTAGGGGCTGCGGCTTGCGTCGGGTGCTTTTCGCACTAGCCCTGTCGAGAGTATGTATGCCGAGTGTAATAAGTGGAGCCTTGAGAACCAACGGACGTACATGGACTTACTTTATGCTTTTAAAATTTCATCGCTGAATAACCATCCTTTTTATCCTGTCTTTAACGGCACATCCGCATCTGTGCTTTTTGTAAATCGCCCATCCGTTCCTCTGCCCTTTTCACTTAGAGTGAGAGAGCGAGCCTCGGATCTGAGCGCTTCGTTTTTAGATGTGTACAGATCGTCCTCTTCAGACATTTTACCTCCGACCTTTCTTTTATGAAACGTGACAAAAATCGGGTACCTCGAGCTGCAGTACTGCAGCACTTTCTGTCTCTGCAGCTTAAATACCCACGTGCAGAATTTTACAGTGACGCTTCTAACACCTCGACTACCCCGCACGGGGCACCTTGAGCAATCTTGGTGACGGTACTGGCGATACCGCGGACCCCGAGCCCCCAAACATAAGCTGGATCCAACCGTGGTGATGTGTTTTTTAAGGTGAAGGGTAGAAACCTCTAACGGTGGCCGTCGGAGCCCAGGTCAAGCTCCGGCGGATGGGCTCCCTGTCTGTTTACCAGGCAGGGAGCTCCGGGACCTCCTCAGCTATCAGGGTAAGGTTGTGGAAGAAAGTACCCCCGTCTCCCTGCTTCTATACTATGATATATGGCATTTTCTAAACCCCCCCCCAGACGTGATCGGCCCCCGAAAAGGGGCCGCACCGAAGTTTCATTCCCACCTCTGTCAACAACTGTCCTTTCAACAAACATGAATAACTATTCTCGTTTTCTTGTGATCGAGTCAGCTGACCCAACGAGACCCGTCGCTTCACTGTCGGTATTCCTTGTCTCGAAATTTCTGCAAAGCACATTAGGTGAAAAGTATGAAGCCAAAAAGCTCAGGACAGGAGAAATCCTTGTCGAACTCAACAATGAAAAACAATCCCGCACACTTCTTGCCCAAACTCGCATCCATGATCTGGACATCAAGATCACGCCCCACCGGAGCCTGAACAGTTCCCAGGGTGTGATTTCAGAGTCGGATCTCCTTTCAGAAACAGATTCCGACCTTCTTGAAGGTTTAAAGGACCAGGGCGTCACAGCTGTGCGGCGCATCACGATGCGCAGGGACGATAAGATAATCCCAACCAAACACATTATCCTGACCTTCGACCGTTCGACACTTCCGCAATATATAAATGCAGGCTACATCCGATGCTCTATTCGACCGTACATACCGAACCCGCGCCGCTGCTTTAAGTGCCAGCGGTTCGGGCACAGCACAACCTCTTGCCGCGGCAAAACTACCTGTGCGAAATGTGCAGCGCAGGACCACCCCACTGACAATTGCAATTCTGACAACCTCACATGTGCAAACTGCAGGGGCCCTCATGCGGCCTACTCCAGGAAGTGTGAGAAATTCCAAGTGGAAAAGAAAATAATCCATCTAAAAGTGACAGAAAACATCACCTTCCCAGAGGCGCGGAAGAGGTTCGCCTCTTTCCCCCTGGGGAGGTACGCCGACGCGGCTCGCCGGGGGGCGGAGCGGCATCTGGTTTCGGCGGGGACCCAGTACCGCGAGTCGGACTTGGTCCCGCCCCCGCCCCCCCCTGGGTTGCCTCTGGCCGCCCAACCCGCCACCACGCCGCTTGCTGAGGCAGCAGCGGTTGTGGTGGCAACCTCTTCCGTCGGGACCGGTGCCGCTCCCGTCCGTGCCTCCCCATCGTCCAGTGCGTTGGAGTGTGCCATGGACACCACGAGCCCCGCACCGGCTCCCACCGCCACCGCACCGCCCGTGCCACTTCTGGTGCCTCCGACACCACCGCCACCGGCGGTGGCGGCTCAAACGAAGGGCCCCCCAAGGGGGGCCAAGTCCGGGGGGCCCGGTTCGACGGGCACACCCAGGACATCGGACGACGAGATGGACGTCGTGCCGTTCTTGCCTGCAACGCAGCGCAAGGAGCGGCCCCCGACGTCCAAGCCTTCAGATAGGCCGCCCAAAAAGCCCAATCCAAGAGTCACAGCCCCGAAAGACGACACATAAACATACACACTCCAGTAGCTCTCACACTAAATAATGGGAAGAGAAATTATTGTTCAATGGAACTGCAGAGGCCTTCTGAATAATCTTGATGACGTGTATGAGATTCTGCATACCAATCAGCCAAGTGTAATGTGTGTTCAGGAAACACATTTGAATTCTAAACACACAAATTTCTTGAATAGTTACCGGGTATACAGGAAAGACAGGGATGGCTGCACACACTCTTCTGGCGGTGTGGCCATAATCGTCCGGAAATCCTTAGCATGCCACCCTGTCACCTTGAACACTATCCTTGAGGCTGTAGCAATACGCTTAATAATATTTAATAGGTTGATAACGGTATGCTCCATATACATTCCTCCTGATGTTTCACTTACGAGCTCCGACTTCGAGGCGCTGGTTGACCAGCTGCCCGAACCATACATCCTTACAGGCGACCTTAATGCTCACAACTCTCTTTGGGGCTCTTCCAGAACGGATGCCCGAGGTCGCCTGATAGAAAAATTCCTTACATCTTCTGGAGCATGCCTTTTCAACAATAAACAGCCTACATACCATAACATAGGTCACAACACATACTCATGTCTTGACTTGGCTATTGGCTCCGCAGTTCTCTTTCCTCTTGTCGAGTGGGGAGTGGGAACTGACCCATTTGGCAGTGACCACTTCCCCACCTCACTCACATACATAGGTAAAGGCCCAAGCAGTCCATCTTCCCATAATAGGTTCAATGAAGCACGAGCTAACTGGAATACATTTACACAGACATCCAAACTACACCACTCATCCATAGGACACCTACACGTTGAAGAAGCTACCCAACTCCTCACGGCGCACATCCTCGACGCCGCCGAAAGGTCCATTCCCCACGCCTCTGGAGCCCCGCGCAACCAGCGGAGGCCGTGGTGGAATGAGGACTGTAGGCGGGCGCGAGAGGCCCAGAACAAGGCGTGGGGTATCCTTCGTCGGTACCCCACGTCGGGTAACCTCATTTTGTTCAAACGGGCCAAGGCGTTCGGAAAACGTGTGCGCCGTGAGGCAAAACGAGAGAGTTGGCGCACCTTCCTTACATCCATTAACTCATACACAGATGCACATAAGGTATGGACAAGAATACGCAAACTTAAAGGACAACATAGACATAGCCTGCCCCTGGTCAGTACAACAGGGGACACACTCGAAGACCAGGCTAACACTCTTGCACAACACTTCCAACACGTTTCCAGCTCTGCACACTACACAAACACTTTCCTGAAACATAAAAATACATGTGAAAAGAAGTCCCTACATTGCAATAACAGGTCAAAATCTGGTTACAATTCTGAATTTACACTCTATGAGTTGAGGGCTGCACTGAGCACGTGTAAACCTTCAGCTCCCGGCGCAGATAAGATTACATACACCATGATACAACACCTACACCCGGACACTCTTGAAACACTCCTACACCTATACAACAACATATGGCTTTCGGGGCACATCCCAAAATCTTGGAGGGAGGCTATTGTAGTGGCGTTCCTGAAGGAGGGTAAGGACCCTTCTTCTCCCATCAGTTATCGACCCATCGCCCTCACAAGCTGCCTGGGCAAGCTTCTCGAGAAGATGATCAACAGGAGACTTGTGTACTTCTTAGAGTTCAATGGTCTTCTCGAGAGCTGCCAGGCCGGCTTCAGGGTGGGGCGATCCACAAACGACCAACTCGTCGCCCTTGAGTCGTATATCAAGGATGCATTTGTCCATAAGCAGTTTTGTGCTACGGTGTTTTTTGATCTCGAGAAAGCCTACGATACCGCTTGGCGATACGGGATACTTTGCGACCTAAAAGCCTTCGGTATCTCGGGAAATATGTTTAATACACTTCATAGCTACCTGGCGGAGCGGACATTTCGTGTGAGAGTTGGCACTGCCCTTTCAAATGTTTTCCTGCAGGAAAACGGCGTGCCTCAAGGCGGTGTTTTGAGCTGCACATTGTTCATTGTCAAGATGAACTCACTTCGAAAGGCGTTGCCACGAACCATTTCCTGTACAATATATGTAGATGATGTGCAAATATCTTTTAAATCATGCAATATGTCAATCTGCGAACGCCAAGTCTAGCTTGGTGTCAACAAACTAGCAGGCTGGGCAGATCAGAACGGTTTTAAGCTGAACCCAGTCAAGAGCTCTTGTGTTGTGTTTTCCAAAAGGCGTGGGATCAGGCCAGATCCAGACATCAAACTGAATGGTGTCTCGATTCCGGTCAAAAAAGAACACAAGTTCCTTGGTATAATTCTTGATGAAAAACTTTCCTTTATCCCTCATATGAAACAACTAAAACAAAAATGTCTTAAAACAATGAATATCCTGAAGGTTCTCTCCCACCATTCGTATGGTTCTGACAAAGAACTCCTACTGCGGCTCTATACTGCTTTGGTTGGGTCTCGTTTGGACTATGGAAGTGTGGTATATGGGTCGGCGAGTAAAACAGCATTGCGAATGCTTGACCCTGTACTACACTTGGGGCTACGGCTTGCGTCGGGTGCTTTTCGCACTAGCCCTGTCCAGAGTCTATATGTTGAATGTAATAAGTGGAGCCTTGAGAACCAGCGAACGTACATGGACTTACTTTATGCTTTTAAAATTTCATCTCAGAATAACCACCCTTTTTATCCTGTCCTTAACGATACATCCACATCTGTGCTGTTTGTAAATCGCCCGTCCGTTACTCCGCCTTTTTCACTTCGAGCGAGAGAGCGAGCCTCGGATCTGAGTGCTTCGTTTTTAGACGTGTACAGGTCATCCTCTTTAAACATTTTACCGCCTTGGCAAGTTCGCCCTGTGTCCTGTGACCTTTCTTTTATAAAGCTTGACAAAAATCGGGTACCGCGAGCTGCAATACTTCAGCACTTTCTTTCTTTGCAGTTCAAATACCCACGTGCTGAATTCTACAGTGACGCTTCTAAAACCTCCACTATGGTGTCGTGCGCTGCTCATGGTCCAAATTTCAGTGCAGCCAGAACCATGAGCGTGCACACAACAATTTTTTCAGCAGAGGCGTACGGAATTTTACTGATTGTACGACATATCCTTGAAAATCAAATTCCCAATTCTATCATCTACACAGATTCTTTGAGTGTTGTTCGCGCATTATCATCGCATAAACCCCCCAAAAACCACATAATTAATCTTGTATTCAACACTATAATGTCTGTGTATGCGGAGAAGCATCGGCTGATCCTCTGCTGGGTCCCAGGACACGCTGGGATCGCTGGGAACGAGTTGGCGGACGAGAGGGCCGGTGCTGCTGCACTCAGGAACACTGTCGACATAACAAGCGTACCATATACAGACCTCAAGCCTCACATAAAGCAACACCTGCGCAGAACGTGGCAAACACACTGGGACGAACAGACAGACAACAAACTACACGTAATAAAGCCACACTTGGGACGGTACACAACTGACTCGCACAACAGACACACAGAAGTCGCCTTGGCAAGGTTGCGGATAGGGCACACCCATGCGACGCACTCGCATCTGCTGACGGGATCTTCTAGACCCCAGTGCGGCAGGTGCGGAGAGGCCCTATCCGTAGTGCACATACTAATCGCATGCAAGACACTTCACACAACACGACACAAACACTTCAGAGAACTCTACAGACAACATATTCCCCTACATCCATCTCTGTTTCTGGGTGACGATGCCATGTTTTCCGTTAAACGTGTGTTTGAGTATTTGTTAGACGTCAAGTTTTTAAACCTCATTTCCTATCACGCATAATCAAATCTGGCCCTATACACCAGCCATCACCATTTTCTTTAATTGATTTTACTATGTTCGGTTTACACTTTTTTTTGTCTTCTTTTTTATACCTACCTTTGTATGGTAATCACTTCTCCATTAAATAACGTCTTCTCTGGCGCTCTTTGCCCTCGTTGGCCTTGCGCCATTAAACACTAACCATCATCAAAACCTCGACTATGGTCTCCTGCGCTGCTCATGGTCCGAATTTCAGTGCAGCCAGAACCATGAGCGTCCACACAACATTTTTTTCAGCAGAAGCGTATGGGATTTTGCTGATTGTACGACACATACTTGAAAATCAAATTCCGAAGTCTATCATTTACACAGATTCCTTGAGTGTTGTTTGCGCACTGTCATCGCATACACCCCCCAAAAACCACATAGTTAATCTTGTATTTAACACTATCATGTCTGTGTATGCACAGAAGCATCAGCTGCTCCTCTGCTGGGTCCCAGGACACGCAGGGATCGCTGGGAACGAGTTGGCAGACGAGAGGGCCGCTGCTGCTGCACTCAAGAACACTGAAGACATTACAACGATACCCTACACAGACCTCAAGCCACACATAAGACATCACCTGCGCAGGACATGGCAAACACACTGGGATGAACAGACAGACAACAAACTACATGTAATAAAGCCACACTTGGGACGGTAAACATCTGACTCACACAACATACACACGGAAGTCGCCTTGGCCAGGCTGCGGATAGGGCACACCCATGCGACGCACTCGTATCTGCTGACGGGATCTTCTATACCCCAGTGCGGCAGGTGCGGAGAGGCCCTATCCGTAGTGCACATACTAATCGCATGCAAGACACTTCACACAACACGACACAAACACTTCAGAGAACTCTACAGACAACATATTCCCCTACATCCATCTCTGTTTCTAGGTGACGATGCCATGTTTTCCGTTAAACGTGTGTTTGAGTACTTGTCAGATGTGAATTTTTTAAACCTCATTTCCTATCACGCATAATCAAATCTGGCCCTATACACCAGCCATCACCATTGCCGTTAATTGATTTTATTGTTGTTTTGGCTTTAGTAGCCACTATTTTATTTTAGATACTTTTGTTTGGCGCTCTTTGCCCTAGCTGGCCTTGCGCCAAAAAACTCTAACCATCATCATCACCTCTCTACAGGGAAAGCAGCGGCGTAAGGCCAAATTACGGAGTTGCGCAGGGAGCTGGATGATATGCGCAGATGCTGCTCCACGGGATCGGATGGGGGTGCTGGTGCTCGGCCCATGCTGTTTGCGGATGTGGTTCGGCGTCCGCCTGCCCCGACGTCGGGTGGGCCGGGGCATTCTCTTCCCTCACCTTCCAGGTCTGCGGGGAGCGGTGGTCGTCTCGAGTACGCGTTGCGCATCAAGCTCAAGGCCCCATCAGCGACGCCAGCGAGACATTGCTACCCTGCTGAAGTCTACATTTAACCCCGTAGACATCGGAGTTGGCCCAGTAACTTTTCGCCGATCTCGGACTGGCCTCACGGTGACCTCACAGGTGAGACAGTACATCGACAACCTTGAACAAGCTATCGCAGCAACACCAGTGATGCGAACCGCCCTTGATACCCAAAAACATCTTCGCCGTCAGCCTCAGCTTAAAATTTCCGTAGTTGACCCTGCCATTGGCCCGGCAATGTTGCTGAACCAGATTAACGCTCAAAATGATCTCTCCATTTCTCCGGATGAGTTTCGTCAGCGCACTGTTTATACGGAACGTTTCGGAACAAAGGTGCACGTGGTGGAAGTTTCTCCGGCTGTTTCTAGCCATTAAACAAAAGCGGAAACTTCATATTGGCTGGACTTCCTGTGAACTCACACAGAACCTCTGTGCCCACTTGTTTTAAGTGTTCTGCCCTTGGTCACGCGACGATGAGGTGTTCCGCCCCTCGCCTAATTTGTAACAACTGTGCGGAGGATCATTCTACTGCGGCTTGTACACTGGCGGAGCATGCGAGCTATACCTGCAATGAGTGCCGCAAATGGAACCGTCCCTCGAATCACTACTTCGCTGCCAGCTCGTGCACGTCGGTCTCTGCGTGGATAGACGGAATACAAGGACGGCGACGGCGACGGAATACAAGACGGCGACGGAATACAAGGACAGCAGATCGCTTCATAGTTCTTTCTTTCTTCTCTTCCTCTCTCTCTCTCTCTGGCTGTCTCTCTCTCTCACTTTTTTTCGGTTCGCCTTCGTCTCGCCGCCTTCGCTTTACTTTTCTCTATTTATAAACTTTAACTATGGAAGCACTGAAATTTCTCCAGGCAAATTTAGACCATACTCGTGCGGCAACCTCCCATTTAATTGGTTATATTGAAGCTAATTCTATTAACCTCGCAATCATTGGAGATCCGTATGCCCGCTCAGGACGGCTACCTGGGTTGCCAAATTCCATCATTCAATTTGCACAACCCTCAGATCCCAATGGTATTGTCCCAAAATCTTATTTCATCCTTTCCCGGTACTGATATCCCAGTATGTAGTTGCTGTGTGATTTTCTGCAAGCTGTTTTTCGTTTTTACTTGTTGATGTATACGCAGCCCCTTCAATTCCCATTTCCGAAATTTTAGATTCGGTAACCCAGGTGCTCATCGCTGCCTCCGCAAAGCACGTTATAATTCCCGGGGACTTTAATGCCAAAAGTCCTCTGTGGGGAGGGTCGCAAACGGACGCTCGCAGGGCAGAGGTAATTCAGTTTTTGGCTGCGCACTCATTGCAGGTAATGAATGACCCCTGTAGCCCGCCCACTTTTGACACTGATTACGCTCAAGCATGGATAGACCTAACAGTAGTGTCCCGGTCATTAAGTGCTTTCGCCGTAGAATGGAAGGTGGCTGGCACCACAACATTGTGTGATCATAAGTATATCATGTTTCGGGTGCGGAGTCGGGATCTCCCACAGCGGAGGTGGTTAACCTGCGCCGGCCAGGTGCGGGTACTGGCTTCGCTGGAACGGGAGCGCTGGTTCGATCAAGTGTCCAATTGTGCAATTCAGGACCCTAACACCTTGGATCTGGTCCTTGACCATTTCTACGACGTGTTCAACCAGCTTCGCGCGGCTAACATGCAGAATGTCCGCTTCTCTTCGAATTCCAAGATCTGGTGGCCTGATGAGATAGCTAGCGAACGTACCTTTGTGCGAGGCCTTCGCCGCAGGTTCCAGCGAACCCGGGACCCGAGCGAACGCCTCGTCCGGCGTGATACTTACTACTCGGCACTCAGGAAATTCAGGTTAAGGATTGCGCAAGCAAAGGAGGTGACCCTACGAAAACTGAGCAACCAACAAACCAAAAAATGTTTATTCGGAGACCCTTTTAAATTGGCCTTTAAGAAATTCCGTCCGCCCGTGTGTTTGCCTCCATTGCTGTGTCCTGACGGAACCCAGACCGTGTCTCAGGCGCATTCCACCCGCGTTCTTCTGGATGCCCAGATTAGAAAGGATTCACCTCAGACGGACAATGTGGACCACGCACGGGAGCGGGAGGTGGCGGCCCAGCCCTACCCCGAAACTCCTGATGACGTACCGTTTGCAGAGTTTGAGGTCCAGGGAATGGTGCAGTCAACTAAGCTGCGGTCAGCTACCCGATTGGATGACCTGACCCCGCTGATGGTGCAGTCCTTTTTTAAGCTGCACCCTTCCTTTTACATAATTATTTTTAACACCGCACTCCGGTTAGGGTATTTCGCTCGCGTTTGGAGAAAGGGTCGGGTGATTTTCTTACCCAAACCGGGTCGTCCCCCTGACAGAGCCTCATCCTACAGGCCGATATGCATGCTTTCTGTCTTTGGAAAAATTCTACAGCGGTTGCTTTTCTCCCGTTTGTATTTTTTCGTAGTCAGCAAAAACTTAATAAAAACACAACATTGGCTATTTATAACCTTAAAACTACCCTTCAGTCTCGGCGTCAAGATATGCTTCATTCAGTTTTAATTTCTCTGGACTTTCAAGGAGCTTTCGATTTAGTTTGGCATCCGGTGGTTTTAAATTTTCTTCGTAGGCATGCATGTCCCAAAAATTTATACCTCCTCCTACAATCTTTCCTAACAGATAGACAGGTTGTCTACCGCTCAAGAGAGGAGGAGGTTGCCTCTGACGCATCATTAGGAAGTCCTCAGGGCTCGCCGCTCAGTCCATTGCTGTGGAACATTGTAATTCATGGACTCTTAGACCTGCCTTTTGCAGAGAATGTGCACATCCAAGCGTACGCGGATGACATAATCCTAATCGTTTCGGCCAACCAACGCCGAGATCTGGAAAGGCTCGCCAATCATATTTTACAAACAGTCAACACTTGGGCGATTCAGTCAAAGTTAAATTAAATCCCCAGAAATGTTCTTACATGTTTCCCAACCGGAGGGTGAGCATGGCACGAAGGCTGCCTACAATCCGTCTCGAGGAAACCAGTTTACAAAGAGTAAAAGAAATGAAGATTCTGGGGGTCATTTTAGACCCCTGGTTTACTAGTACGGCCAATATCATGTACATTAAAACTAAAATCGAAATTCGAACTAAAAAACTACAAGGGTTCTTACACATGCACTGCAGGCTACCCTTAAAAAAGTACCAACAACTCTATACCAAATTGGTTTTGCCCATTATAACGTACGCCTCTCCGGTGTGGTGGCCGGACAACCTTCCTGGATATCTGCAAGCAAAGTTAAAATCCGTTCAGCGAATTCCGTTATTGGCAGTTACAGGTGCACGTAGAACCGTCAGGTCGGAGGTAGTGGATGCGCTGACGGGAACACTCCCCATTCGTTGAAGACTCACAGCTCTCGGCCATCTGTTTACCCTTTTTCAACTGAAGAAGCACGTTAAATACGGCAAACTGGACTTGAAAGCAGCTGACGTACAACCGCAGTACAACGACTGGTCCACTCATCCTGCCAAGAGGAAGCCTTGCAGGTTTCATCGTCTCACGCACGAACTAGCCATACAAATGAGCAGAGAACCGGGTATACACGTGTATCAGATGGTTCTTACACGGAACGGGCATCGGGAGCCGCTTTTGTGGCTCTGCCTCATACCGGCAGCCTAGTGGTTGCCAAACGCTTTAAATTGACCCCACCCTGCAGTGCGTATGCCGCGGAGGTTGTGGCATTTTCTGGGGTGTTGCTGTACTTGCTCGTTCTCCAACCTGAGCTCCCGGATTTTATTTATACCGATTGTCTCTACTTGCTTTTGGCTCTTGGCTCCATCCGTTCACGCAGCACCGAAATCGATAACATCCGAAATTTAATAGAACGATTATCCACCCGTTTGTCGATTTCGTTTTATCATATTAAAGAGCACTCAGGTTTACTAGGCAACGAATTGGCTGACCACTTGGCGGTGCCTGCAAGTACGGTGGGGGAGGCGAGAATCGTGTTGCTGTCAAAACGAGCGGTGAAGTCTTCGTTTGCCGCTAACAGTAGAAAGATGTGGCAGTCAACCTGGGTGGAGCGTAACCATGACACTGAGCTATTTAAATGGTTGCCGAATGTTCTGGAGCCGCCTCACGATTTCCCGCCCCCGAAGCAAGTAATTTTTCTAATTACAGGTCGCGGGAGGTACCCTTTTTATTTACATTCCCTCTTCCTTTTGCCTTCGCCAACTTGTTTTTGTGGGGCCCCTTGTTTGTCCATCGATCACTTCATGTCGTCTTGCGCCGGAACGACGTCGTTTCGCAACCAGCTGATTGAATTAGCTGGCCGTGAGCTCCTTCCCAGGATATACCCGATGCTCCTCCGCCGTCGCGAAGCCATTGAGACCCTACGCGCCATGGTGCAACACAAAGTTTTGCATGCCGGCTACAGATTAGTAGCGGCTGGTACGTGGTGCCTCTGCCGGCGGCATAGGGGGACGCACAGGCCCATTTTAACCTGCGTGACGCTTTGGGTTCATCCCATTAAAGGGAGCTAGGCTGCCCACCCCATTCCATCCGGATGGTGGTTCGTACGCACGGTTTTGAGTGTAGTTTGCCTGCTGGGCCCGCCGCTCCGCTTTCCTGAGCAGCTGCTGTGTTCGCACATTCCCTTAGAGCTACCCCCCCGGTACGTGGCAGTGGGCCGTAGGCCTGTGAGGAGCTGTGCCTGCCTCGAAAGTTTACCCTCAGGGTGACACTTGCTCCTGCACGTACGATCGGGATGGGCGATGCTGGCATTTACAATATGCCTTCTCTTGGGCAGGAGGGGGTACTACGCGGGCGGCGGCGGGGTGGAGGGTGCTGGGGGGGTTGTGTGCCACGGTTGTGAATTTGGTTTCACTGAGGGTTTCTGGCGCACGATGCTCTGTGCCAATTCAGGCGGGACTGAAAGGCTTCATTATTTCACCTCTTGTTCTCTGGCTCTTTTTCTTTCTTTTGATATTGCTATTATTCCTATCATCTGTCTTTTTGTTTTCAGGGTTTTGAGTTGATTTGTTTTAAGTGCGAATGCACTTTATAAGCGACCCTGAATTCCGGCGACCGCCGTCCGTCCACATAGCAACAGCTGCGGGTGCGCGCGCTCCTCGTCTTCCTTGGCAACGGGGGGGAGATGGGCGCGCGCTGCCTGGCCGCTGACATGGCACATACCCACGTGGGGGATTGGCCAGGAATCTCCTCGTCTTCCTTGGCAACGGGGGGAGATGGGCGCGCGCTGCCTGGCCGCTGACATGGCACATACCCACGTGGGGGATTTGCCAGGAATCGGGCGTGAGAAGGGCTAATGCACCCGCTTAAAGGAGTACTGACACGAAATTTCAAAGCTGAGATCTGCTCTAGCAATCAAGTACAACGACAACACAAATAGGTGTCTGTGAATAAATGCACCTTTCTTTCTTTGTAGTTGTGTGTGTGTGTGTGATCTCTCTTTCGCGAACATTACCGAACCGCGCAAATTCAACTCGTGCATTCGCACTTTCACATTCTTCCCCTCGGGGAAATGCGGGGAAATTTTTAGCAACTGGGACGGGAATTCGTCAGGATGCTCCGGTTCGGGCTATGAAACAGTCTCCTAACGCATGCATGCTACCCAACACTCCTGCTTTGTTTGGGTGTGGAATCGTTCCTAGTGTTCCCCACAAGAACGCGTGCACACGTCTCTGGCACAGGTTCTCAGTTGACGTCTGTCTCTTCCAAAATGTTCCTAGCTGCGTGAACGGGTGGAGCTCTCCTGATGCCGGTGAGGGTTAATATTAAGTAGTGAACCGCGGATTTCCTGCAATGAGCCCCGGGAATCTAAACGTCAGTTCAAATGTACTTAATGGTCAGTCCCCTTTAAGGGTATTTGCAATGGGTATCTGGGTGGGGATTGCCCGCTCTCTCTCGGGTCCAATACGTGACTTTAGCTGTTCAAGCCCGAAGCGCATTCCCAGTTGTCACTGCTCTGTACGGTCAACTGCCACTGAACTAGGATAAAAAAATAATAAAAATGAGCATTCCCTGGTGTGACACTGTTTGTAAAGTTCGTTGGAATGAGGCCTGAGAATCCAAGCGTTACTTACACAAGATCTCTGTGGTCAGTTCCCTCTGAGGGTGTGTGGTATGTATAGTTGGGTGCGGATTGCCCACTCCATTTTGGATTCATTACAAGACATCGGTTGTTTCACCCTCATCCGTATACCTAGTTGCCTGTGCTTTGTAGGCGTGACTGCGACTGCCCTGAAAATGAGGACTCCGTGGTGCGTCCCAGGCTTTTCTTTGGGAATTTGTGTTCTTATCGGATCCGTTGGAGTAACCGCGGAGCTATTGGACACTCATCGTACGGGACATGTTCCTTGAATAGCTCCTTCTGTGGGGAGTGTGCCGTCTGGGCTCTTTCGGACTTTATCATGAGATGCCCATCTTTCCACCTTTGTGCATACCTAGCGGTCCGCACTCTGTATGAGTATGTGTTGTCTCCCCATTTGTGTTGCGTCTCTTCGACACAGTCCTGCTAGTGAAAGGGACTGAAACAAGGGCTCCTGGAGTGGGCTTCGCTCGCCTCGAGGGTGGTGGTTTCGTTGGTTAACGCGGCTATGGGGGTGGGTTGGGACGCGGGTTCGGGGTTCGCGCTTTTTTTCTTCTTTTTTTTACTTTGCAGGTCGACGGAAGAGAGGGATCTTCCCTGCTGCTCCGGATGGCGAAGTTGGCGGTTCCTGGGTGCTGCCTTCCGGCTGGGGTCTCCCGGCTCCATCTTCCTCTCGTGTGATCTTATACCTGTAATGGAATTTCGCATGCTTAACGACACAACTTCCACACCGGGTGTTCGAATGAGAGCACTTGCTTGCGATCAACATTGCAAAACCTCGACTGGACGTCGCCCGCAGCACAATGGTTTTGGGACCCATGCGTCTACGTCAATCCCATCAGCTTCCGCAACTACCTCCACGGAATTGGTGCAACGGTTTGCGGCAGTGGTGCCTGGCAATCCTCGCTATGGAGACTATTGAAGATTACGGAACTTGGTGTGCTGTGTGCCCCGGGACTGTTGTAGGACTGACTTATGATTGGATAGCTTAGTTGCTCATCATGGACATTAATGTGAACTTTCATGTGTTTTTCTTTCTTTTTAAGAACAGCTGTCTGGGGGGTGGGGGACTTTACACTTGTGCTGTACCGAACTATTCTACTGACCGTTGCTCTGATCTCGTGTTGGGACTGGTGGGTTAGGCGGGGACTTCGGGGTGTGCTAGGGACTGGGTGTGGATTTGGGGGGACTCTTGACTCTGGTGGGCACTTTTGGGAGGCTGGGAATGTGGGATATGGGGTGGGCGGGTTGGATGTGCTGGGTTGGTGGGTGCGGTGCGGTTGTGGGGGTGAATTAGTGGACGGGACGTGGGGATGGGGGGAGTAGGGGGGGGGGGTGTCATAACAAAAAGGAGGTTGGCCTCGTGTTGGGATCGCGGGTTTTTTTTAATTCGTCAAATAAATGTATTGGTTCTGTGGCGTGCTGTTTGGCTAGAGACCGAAGCAAGAACCTCCTTTATTGTTATTATTATTTTTAATTCTATTGGCTTTATTCTCCAATTTACCTTTGGAGCATGTCTGCGTTTTTTTATTTTTCTTATTGGCTTTAACCTGTGATAGCATTTGCTGGTGCAGGTTGTTCCCGCTTTCACTGCTTTTGCTTTCTTTTTCTAGGGAACACTTAATTTTTTAACTCCTGGAGCTTCCTCACCCTCGCTGTACAACGCCGTGAAGGCAGCGCTGGCGATAGATGCTGCGGCCAAGGACGCGGGCGAAATAGCACGTGCGGCCGGCTCACCGTCTACGGAAGTGGCGGTGAACAAGATGGCGACAGCGTGGCAGGTGCAGTCGCTGCGGTGGTGACCCTTCCCCCTCCCCCTCTCAGAATGCCAGTTCGCGGAAGCGGAGTGCTTTGAGTGTGGAAGAACTGGGCACATTGCTCGGGTGTGCCGAGGGGGGATGGCAAATGGACAGAAACAGCAGCCGGGGGCAAGCACGTGTTCGCCGCAAGCACACGGCCAAGGGAGCCGGCGCAAGGCTAGGAGGCGGGGACGTGCGGCAGCAGCTTCGGGTGCAACGGGTAGGCTTCACGTCGTGGCTGAAGACCCGCAGATTTTCGACATGTGGCACACGGGCATACTTCAGTCGTCTGTGCCACCGTATATGCTGACCGTCGAAGTATGGGGCAACCCATCTCCGTGGAGCTGGACCCAGCAGCCAGTGTGCCTGTCATGGCCGGAAAAGTCTTCAAACGCACCTTTCCTGGAGTGTTTGTCGAGGCGTCGGGTGTCATGATGCGCAGCTACTCCGGACACCTTGTCCAGGTCGAGGGTCAAGCCCAGGTCAGCGTTCGCCTTGACGACAGGGAGGCAACCCTGCCCCTGTTCTTGACCAAGGGGTCGTCACCGACTCTGCTGGGCCGGAACTGGATCCAAGCGTTGGGCGTGCAGCTACCGGAGTACCAGGAAGCAGTTCGGGTGGTGGAAGACGCACCGAACCTCCTGAACAAGTTCAAGGCCCTGTTCCAGTCCGGCGTGGGCACATTCACCGGCTCGGCGGCAAGCATTCATGTTTCAGAGGGAGCCCGGCCCCGGTTTTTCAAGCCACGCCCACTGCCGCTCGCCCTGAAGGACAGGGCAGGGTCACCTAGAAGCTGCAACAGTTGCAACGAGACGACATCCCGGTGCCCGTCCAGTCTTCAGAGTGGGCCGCTCCCATCGTGCCAGTCCTCAAGCAAGACGGCAGTGTTGGGGTCTGCGGGGACTTCAAGGTCGCCGTCAACCCCGTCGCTACGGTCCAAAAGTACCCGCTGCCCCGCATTGAAGATCTATGGTCGGCGTTGTCCGGGGGACGGAAGGTCACCAAGCTCGACTTCAGAGATGCTTACCAGCAGCTGGTGCTCGAGGAGTCGGCCCGGAAGTATGTCACCATATTGACAACGCTGGGACTCTTCCAGTACACGCGGTTACCGTTCGACCTGCCATTTTCTAGAGGGAGATGGACAATCTGTTCAGGGGCATGAGGCACGTGGCGGTGTACTTGGACGAAATCCTGGTGACCGGTACAGACGACGAGGACCACCTGCAGAACCGGCACAACGTCCTGGCACGATTGCAGGATGCTGGGCTGAAGCTCAAGCTGGAGAGAGAAAGAGAGACACAACTTTTATTGCCGTAAGGGCTAATTCTTGGGAGGGGTGGTGACCGAAGGAGGAAGGTCCGCGGTCACTTTGGCAGCCCGGGCGACGATGGCATCTTGCACAGCCGAATCCGAGCTGCCCAACGCCCTCGCCCAGTGCTCACCGTCTCGATATGGGGGGAATGGGTTGTGGGGGCATTGTCAGAGGAGGCGATCCATGGTTTGGACCACCTAACAAGCGGGGCAGTGGGGTGAAGGGTACAGACCGGGGTACATGTGGTGCAGGCGGGACAGGCAAGGAAGGGTGTACGTTTGCACTAAGCGCCATAGGCGTTCTTCGGTGTGAGAGAGTGCCGGGTGTGCAGGGGGAAGTAGACGGGGGAAAGGCGGTAATGAGACGTAATATCATGAAAGGAAAGGAGCCGATCTCGAGCTGACAGGGCTCCATGGAAGGGTTCAAGACTAGGACCCGCTCGCTCTCGAGCGGCTCTGTGTGCTGCCTCGTTCCCTCCCACGCCCGTGTGGGCTTGGGTCCATACCAGCTCGGTGGGGGAGTCAGGGGGATGTCGAAGAAGGATTTTGAGTGCCAGGGCAGAAATGCGGCCCCGGGAGAAATTTCAAATGGCCGTCTTCGAATCGGAGATTATGATCGCACAGGAAGGCCGCAGTGTTAATGCAAGAGCAATGGCCACCTCTTCCGCAGTCGTGGGGGAAGAAGTGCGAAGGGTGAGGGTGGTAAGAGGGGGACTGTTGGGAGCGTTGATGACTGCGACCGCGTAGGTGTCATGGTGCCTGTAGCTAGCCGCGTCAATATAAACGGTTGCCGGATGCACTGGGTATCGCTTCATAAGGGCCCGCGCACGCTGCTCCCTCCGGGCTCGATTGTACTTCGGGTGAATGTTACGGGGAATGGTCCGAACGATGAACAGGTCATGGATAGTGCTAGGAATGGCAAGAGAGGATTCTGTAGCGAAAGGGAAGTTGATTTGAAGTCGCAGGAGGAGAGATTGACCTGTTGAGGTTGTTGCAAGGCGGGCGTACTGGCTCTCAAGATGAGCGTCGAGGAGCTCAGATGCGGTGTTGTAGACACCAAGCGATTCTACACGAGCTGTGGCAGCGCTCTGCGGAATCCTGAGCGCCGTCTTGTACACTTTTCGAATTAGGCAATCCACCTGTTCCTTAGAGGACGGTGCTAGATAAGGAAGAGAGTAAGTGATGCGACTTATTACAAAAGCCTGTATCAGCGGCAATCGCTCTGCCTCTTTGAGCCCTTCGTGGCTGCTGGTGATGCGGCGGAACAGGTTGATAGTCTGATTGACTTGGGATGTTAGGTTGGCGAGGAATGTGGTATTGGCGCGGTTCTGTTGGATATTGAGGCCTAGGATTTCAAGGCAGGGCACTCGGGCAACGGGGTGATCATCCAGGCGGATGGTAATGTTCGGAGCTGCGCGGACGCGTTTCGGACTGTTGGACAAGAGAAGCAGAAGCTCTGCCTTCTCGGGCGAACAAGTCAAACCGACATCACGAGCATAATCAGCAACACAATCTGCCCCCTGATGGAGGGGGGTTTCAATGTGTGCGTCACTGCCGCCTGGAACCCACAGCGTGACGTCGTCGGCATACAAACTGTGGCAAAGCGAGGTCACATTAGCAAGAAGAGGAGGGAGCTCTATCATAGCGATGTTGAAGTGCAGTGGGGAGAGAACTGCTCCTTGTGGGGTGCCTATGGAGGGCAGCGGAATGACGTCGGAGCGTAGATCATTAATCTGAATGACGGTCGTGCGATTAGCGAGAAAAGCCCGCACGTAGGTGTAGGTGCGGGCTCCAGGAAACAGAGCAGGCAAATGGCGCAGAATGGCGTGGTGGGAGACCCGATCAAAGGGCTTTTGGAGGTCTAGCGCTAGAACGGCTGACGAGTCGGCAGTAGGGGGAGCAAGGGGAAGATCATGCTTGAGCTGCAATAAGACGTCTTGGATTGAAAAGCCGGTTCGAAATTGGAACAGTGTGTGCTGGTACTGTTGCTTACTCTCCAGATATTGGGTCAAACGGGCATGTACGATCACCTCGACGACCTTACCTGCACACGATGTGAGGGAAATGGGCCTAGCCTGTTCAAGAGCGAGCGGTTTACCCGGCTTGGGAATGAAAGAGACTTTAGCATGCTTCCATTCCGGTGGGAGATCCCCAGACTCCCTGTGACTGTTATAATATTTTGTTAGGACCTCTATGGACTGATCGTCTAGATTTTGAAGGAGCTTGTTGGTTGTTCCATCGTCTCCTGTCGCAGAGTTTGGGCGAATTTTAAGAAGGGCTGCGCGAACTTGAGCTGTGGAAATGGGACGATCCATTGTCTCATTGGGCTGGCCGGTGTATGGTGAAAGGGGCTCCTGCGGGCCCTGGGCAAGGTAAAGCTCCCTGAGACGGGCGAGAAGCTGATCGCTTGTGCCGGGAAATTTATTGAATAGGGTGGTAAGACGATTGCGGCTGGTTGATTTCGAATGAGAAGGATCAATCATGTGGCGAAGAATGGCCCAGGTGCGCCGCATGCTAAGGTTGCCACGCATGCTGTCGCAGAACTGACCCCATTGCGCACGTGCCAGTTCAGCCGCATAGTTGTCAATACTGATGATGAGATGAGCAATGCGCAGTCGAAGACCACGATTGTGCTTTTACGGCACCAGCGTTTCTGAAGGCCCGATACGCTGCCCAAAGATGCTGAAGGTGAGTGTCAACAGTTTCCGAAGGAATGTCGGGGTCTAAGGATGAATTGTGGGCTTTCTTAATCTCGAGTAGGTGTTTAAGCCAATCCTGAACCGGAGTATCATCGGTAGGGGGTGCTTGTTCTTGAGATGAGAGCCGAAAGGCTGGCCAATTTAGGATGTGAGTATGCCGCAGTTTTGGAGTAAAGGCCGAATGCAGTCGCAAAGTGGACCGAATAATGAAGTGATCGCTTCCTAGGTTGTGGGGAGTACATTGCCATTTCAGGTCAGTAAGGCGCAAGGAAAGTGTGAGGTCAGGAGATGTGTCCGAGAAATGCATTTTCTTGGCCCCCAGCGGTGAGTACGTGGGCCATGTCATTTCCCAGGCAGGCGTAGCCCCGGCACCCGGTAAGGTTGAGGCTGTGCTCAAGGCGCCCAAGCCCCAGAAAAAGAAGGAGCTGCAGAGCTACCTCGGCCTCGTACACTTGTACAGGAGCTTCCTGCCGAACCTGTCGTTGCATCTACAGCCGCTCCATCTTCTGCTTCGAGATGGACAGCAGTGGGCCTGGAAGAAGGAACAGGACTTGGCCTTCCAGCGCAGCAAGGAGCTCATCACCAAGGCTCCGGTGCTGGCGCACTTCGATCCGGCCAAGCCTGTCGTCCTGACCGTAGATGCGTCGCCGTATGGCGTCGGAGCAGTCCTGGCCAACCTACAAAAAAAGGGGTGGTTTGAAGGACGAAAGTGCAATTTTTGACTACAAAGTAAACTTTTTCACATGTGTGAGCCGCTCCGTCGCCATTAATGAGAAGTGGTGAAGTTAACCATGTTGACTGCTATATAGTACGTACTAATGCAAGATATTTGAATAGGGAATCACACAGTTAGGGAAATTGTAAATGAATGAGTAACGTCGACAGCTGCACATTGTATTTTAGGAGAACATATTCGGAGTAAACGACGTTTTGCACTTTCATTACGAAATTTTCTGTGCTAAAGGTCTGGGGCAGAGGTTTAGGTCTGGGTCTGGGGCAGAGCTTTCTGGCCCGTTCAGGTATGGGCCAAAAAGTCCTCTGGTGAATGTAAGACCCACACACTATTTCCTTAGAATAGGAGAGCCTGTGAGAAGTATAAACGTAACAAGTTGGCTCGTGGCAAACTTTATAAAGGGGTTCTCCCCCAACGGCCTATGGCCGACTTGTGTTTCTCGGATGCAGGGAAGTTGTGCAGATATTGGTTCGCCACTTTCACTACCAGCGCTAGTCGCAATTCCTAGCACAATTTTGCAACACACCATCAGCCCCTTCCTCACATGTGTAACTTAGTTTTTACATTCGGAGAGGCGGTAACAAGCTATAGGCCTCCTTCACTGCTCAGGGGACGCGGCGCAAGCGGATTCCAGGCAGTACTTCCGGGTAGTACGAAGCTGCGCGGGTCCCATAGGATCCCGTGTTGACAGAAGCAAAATGAGCTCGATGCTCCCGATTGTTTTGCGACATGGTCACCAGCCCATCCCCTACCCGCCGAGTCCGATCTCTTCTGGTGATCAACTTGGCATAAGGTTTTGGAAAAAGCTTTGCAGCGCTAAATACGTTTACAGCAACGACGAAAGTTTCGGGACGGTGACGGCGCTCTGCCACTCGCAGACTCACCGATAGATGGTTGTATGAAGTGAAATTGGAAGTGAAAGCTTCTTGTTTATACTAATACGCTTAGTGAAAAGAACTTTTCAACAACAGCCGATCAAAAAAGAAGGGTGACGCAATCGGCGATGATGACGCTTTAAAAAGCCAGCGAGTCTGGCGGACCGCTGCTCGCCTGCTGCGGTGCACCGCTCTTTTGCGTACCTCAGTATGCGTGCACTTTCATTAAATTGTGCTCGTTTGCCTCGCCCTTACGAATTCATGGTGCAGCGTTAGCTTGCTGTTTTGTTGCGTGTCTCAGTGACGAAATTCAGCGAGCGTCAGAAGCGTGAAATCTGTTTTTCGATTCCGAAATTAGTGGCCGTAAAACAAAGTGGTCGGGCGAACCGAGAGGCCGCTCGCTTTCCTTGTTTGCGCTCACTTAACATAATGACGCTCTTGCATCATATATTCCCAGTTCGAACTTAATAGGCAAGAATGAGGTTCAGCAATGTTTTAATGTGTAGGGCTGAGTTGCAAGCAGCCGACACGGCGGAGGGCTGGACGGCGAATCGGGTGGGAGGGGGAGGGAGGCTTTCAATGCAAAGCGAAAATATTCAGCGAATCGCCAATAATATTTGACAATAATCTAGCGAAGTGTGAAGATGGGAGACAATTCAACTGGAAACGACCAATTTTCTGTTCTTGTCTCGCTGTCTAACTCCATTTGAGGACATAACTGGCGTGTCGGCGTTCAGATTGTTAGCGACGAAGATGACCAACAAGAGTCAGTGATGATCGTATGTAAATATTCGGGGCGCGCGTCGTGTATGCGGTTGTGTTATGTTATGTTATGCAAATATAGAACTACACATTTCTGCAGGCAGCGGGCAGGCGATTTGGTGATTGTTTTGCGTTCTTTAATAGCGCTTAATTTGTTTATTTCACGCAATGCCTCACCTACTCGCTAGTATACATGTGCCCTGCCATTTGTAAATCGTGCGGCGTAAAACGTTACGCAAGGATCATTTATTTTGCTAAAATACAAAACAAAATTTCCACTCGTTTTCAAGGCGGAACCAGGCCAGCAGTGTCAGCTGAGTCGGCTGCGCAATTCTTAGGTTCGCTTGCATGCTCCCGCTGAAGCAACCTTTGCAGTTACCTCGGGCTATAGGATGAGCAGCGTCCCGTGTTTATACTACTTGTAAACTTTCCTTTGTCGACCGCACGCAAAAAGAAAGAACGGTGATCGTCGTCAGGAAGTTAGACCACCCGACCTGGCGATACTGTCCCACGCCGCGACGACCGCGACAGCTCGCTGAAAAGAAAGCCGACAAATCGGCTTGTTTGAGCTGATATTATTTTGCTTAGCCTCTACAACTACTTTAAGGGCTATTTCATACAGTATGCAGTCACTTCAACGCACCATAAAGTGATCAAACTTAGTACAACCAAGTTTTACTCTGCCTTGTAATTGAAAACGTATGAGGGCTGCGAGGGTTGTCTGCTTTTGTACTACCCAGAGGCGTCGACCCCTAGGGGCGCTGCAAGTCGCCAAAACTCCAGCGCAGGATCCCTATGTGCAGCGGCCCGCGATGCGCGAAAGCGCAACTAGCGAGCGGCGGCCGCCGCCGCCGCTATGCGCGGAGGTAGTGGTGCCGGGTCGCTGCGCGGCCGGTCAGCGGAAGTGGCATTGCTGCACATGCGCAGTTTTAGAATAGGGGAACCTAACGTTGTTGGCCCCCCAAAATGTAGAGGAACCCAAATGCAGCACGCTGGTCCGTGACGAGCTTTAGAAGAACGCCTCCCCCAAAAGCTCTAGCCGGCTTGGTTTGCACGGATCGTCTCGGATGTTGGCAGCTTTAGGCTTAGCACCGAGGCAGATATTTGGTCGCCGCTATCTCTACAATTGCGAATGACTACCTTTAACACAGTTTCTCACCACACTGTCATCCCCTTTGTCCCATCTGGAACCATATTTTCTTGTTGATAGTCATTCTGGCAATCGGTGTTGTGTTCATTCTTGCGCGCAGGTAGCGCCATTTATCGGCCTCTCGCCACATCTCGTGCTCGGGCAGGTGCATTTGCTGCCGTCGATGAGACACTGCGACCAGTCGGCGCTTCGCATTGCGATACAAATGCGATCACCTCTTTCAAAATCCCCTTGGATGACAATCCTTAGTACAATTTTTCACCGCACTATCATCCACTCTCTTGCACGTTTACCTTGCTTTTCGCGACTGCTTTGTTTCTGGACAGCAGCGAAGAGCGATTGCTGCCGCGGCATGCGCGTTTCGAACCGCATTGTGTGCCGTACGCGAATGCACGACCGGCGAGCGTGCGGGCGCGCTGCCACGCGCAGAAAACGCTTTCTGATTTCAAGCATGCTTGATTTCTAAGCTAAGCTGTCGGCCTAGCCAACAATGTTGATCGGGAAAACGAGCAAGAAGTTCGGGAAACCCAGAGCGCTGCGGTTCCACAAATTTTCTGATGCCCTAATAATAATGAATCAAGAACTTGGGGCACCTCCGTACTTGTTTGAGCCCGCCGCTTCGCGTACGAAGCACAGAGCACCTGACGACACGGCCGGGCGCGACTACTCGTGAAGGCAATGTAGTAGCCACAGGCGCTCGGGTAGGGTAGGATACGCGAGGGAGCAGTGGGCGGCGCCTAGGGTCAACTTTACCGATGAATACCGCTGTCCCCAAGCTAAAAATAAGGAGAAATCTTTACAGGCATAAGCTAGCCAATGTATTAATTGCAAAAAATAGATTTTTACCTCATTCTAAAATCACTTCAGTAGCCCTCTAACAGCTACCCTATGACGACTGATCCTGCGATTAAAGGACCTGTTACTAATCGGTGCAACCGGAAGGCACAGTAACGAACGGACCTAAACACGGAAGGAGCGGCTTGTTCTGCGTGGCGCGTTTCACTCCAAACAACCCACACGCATAACGGACCGATTGCCGTAAGCTGACCTTGAACACTCTGCGGCCCATCATGCACGAAACTTTTGGCGGCAACGTACTCACATGCTCTTTTTTCTTTATTCCGTTAAGTACAAGTACATGTACATTCTCGCTTTAGACGGCTTCCCGAAGTTCAGTGTGTCCTCATTCCATTTGTGCGTTTATTTTACTTGGAGCCATTTCCGGATGCGTTTTGTTCTGTTACGCCGTGCAATGTCTACGCCGACTTGCGTCAGCTCAAGAGGCACGGCTTATCTTTTCACGAATGTTGCGAACGAGAGGGTCGTCACTCCGTTATCTATGCTCAGCCGTCTGAGCGCCGTCAACCTAGACGGTACTTGAGCAGTGCTCGAGGGCTGCCATTCAACACGTGAGCTGTGTTCGAAACGGAGCGCTTTGAAACGACCTTTCAAGGACGACTAATCACTCCTCATGAGTGGTGAATGCGGTAGTATGAAGGTCCAACTGACCGCCCCATATTCCTATAGGAATTTTGCTCCGCGAGGAAAGCTTTCAGGTTTTTCTACGGGCATGTTCGCAGTTGCTTCGGCGTTGTTGCTTCGGCGATATAACGTTGCTTCGGCGATGGCCATCCGCCAAACAACATGAAAGTCAAGTAAAATGACTGGACGATTGTAGCGGGTCTCTAGTTCGGTTTCGTCGTATCACTCGAATGCTAATGCGCAGATAGCACTGATAACGGTGTTTTTCTGCCACATATAACGTCATTGCTGCCCATATTACGTCGTTGCAGCACGAAATTTTATATTCCTCTATATTTGTATACAGAAATTTGTATATTTCTGTCCATTTATTGCTTTCTTCGGTTAAAAATATCATCGTAGCTTGAATAGAGCTTAGTGAGTTTCCAAAAGCTGGTGCTTTCACATTAAGCGAAGCACAGTTTTGTCTCCATCGCCCCTTTAAGGTAGTGGTTTGGCATGAGTTAGGGCCGCAAGGATACCGTGTTCTCACGGAAGTTCTAGGGGATGTGTTTACCAAAAAAAAAAATTCCCCCGCATTTCCCCGAGGGGGAGAATGTGAAAGTGCGAATGCACGGTTGTCGGCCCGCTTGCGGCGCTTGCGCTCGGCCCCCGCAGCCCACCGCCTCGCCGCCTTCTCTTCCATCTCTTCCATCGGGTTTGTAGTATCACGTGTACACCACGCAGTTATCAAGCCGCTATAACGCCGCTGAGTCGCCAACGCACGCCGCTGACGACGTAGTTTGAATGCGTTAAAGATATAAGGCGCGTCTAACACTGATGTCACCGTCGGGTCCGTAGCTTGGTCGGTAGAGCGTCGCGCTGCGGCCGCAAAGTCCTCGGATCGAAACCTGGCGCCGGATGCTGTTTCTTTTTTAAATATAGAGGAGCACTGCGGACGCCGCCGACGCCGCCGCCGCCGCCGGCGGTGGATGGTTTGGGGTCGCTTATAAAGTGCATTCGCACTTAAAAGCGCGTGTATTGATAGTGCCGGGGTTGTGGTCAGGCGAGCGCGGCAGCGAGGATGTACGTTTTATGATGTCGACGAGGGCGCGAGATTTCTCGTATGAAAGCCGGTGGGAATAGTTTCGTTTTAAGCAACAGTACGGATCATGGAAAATATGTCTTGTTGGTGAAATAGCGTATGACATTAGCCGGGTAAGTAATAGACCGATTTGTAACAGGAAAACATTCATCATTTTGTCACTTTGGAAGGTTCGACATAGGGGCGACAAAAGCGACTTCCAAATGTTTTTAAGTAATATGGTCGTTAGTGAAATGAAATTCAGTGCACCGGGATACGACGCTTCATGATGGAAGAGCGGGAAGCGAGGCATACAGACAGCAGAATATGCTGAAAAGAAAACATCTGACAACCTGCATCAAAAGCGGCGCCGCCTTCCCCACTGTTGCAGACGGTTTGTGTATCCTTCAGAGGCAGACAAGGACGGAAAGATGTAAAGTGTAAGTTTTGAACACAGCATGTCAATCAGAATGTAGAAGGCGGGTAGAATGATTCAGGTCTTTAATGGTTTCTTTTTCCGTAACCGAATGATGAACATGAAGCGATAAACAAATAATGCCAAATAATGTGCCCAGTTAGTCATGCGACTATAGCGTAACACGTTTCTGCCATTCTCAGATGAACCAAATCTCAGTTTATTTTGACGCGAAGATTTCAGCGTGGTTAACAGTGAAGGTAATGTTTGTGCATCACATTAAACTTTGACAACTGCGGCAGCTTCACGTATGTGTTCACGGTGGATATTGCTGCCCTCGTTCAGAAATATCTACGTTACACTTAACCAAAGCAAAACAGGATGGTTTGAAGGATGAAATTGCAATTTCGACCAGAAAACATGCTGTTTCACGTGGGAGTGGGAGCCATTACGTCGCCATTGATGACAAGTGTCAATGTTAATCAACAAGACTACAGCAGCGCGTACTATCGATATTTATTTGCGATAGTAGGAATAACACATATGCAGAGTATAAACAAATATGAGTAATGCCAATGTCGGCACATCGTGTTTTAAGCGCACATATCCCAAGTAAACGAGTTTTTGCGCTGTCATTAACAATTTTCCTCTGTTATGAAGCTCACATATACGCAGAGTGTAAACAAATATGAGTAATGCCAATGCGGCACACCCTATTTTAAGAGCACATATCCAAAGTAAACGAGTTTTTGCACTGTCATTTACAACTTTCATCTGTTAAGAAGTTCTTGGTGTGGCGGATTGATCGAATAACCTTGTAATTAATCGAATAATGCTTTAGACGCGATTAAATATTTAAACCGGTTTATTTTGTTGAAGTAATGTGTGCAAACAGAAACATGAATGCTATGTTGAAATTGTACGGAACCGTACCCAGGATCATGTTCGTGTTCAAATTATCCGCCTTACGTCACAACAAAAAACGATGCCACTATGCAAAGAGATGACAGTGATGAAAGGCGAAGGAGGAGGAGAAAAGCGAAAGGAAAGGCCGAGAGGTTATCCACGCTTAGAGCCCGGATTGCTACTCGGCACTGGGGAAGGGGTGTTCAGGGGATAAAAGAGATGTCAGGCGAAAAAGGGGGGATAGGAGCGGGGTCGCGCACACACTTTAGTCCCTTCGTGGGCACTAGAGTCTCTCAGCTTAACCTGTGTCCTTCATAAAACGCCGAAGGGCTTTTGTTGCCTTCTGCGAAGTCGATTGTAGGGGTCTTTGTCCTAGAATAGTCTCTAGCTTGAACTGTTGATTGTCCAATCTTCTGAGCTCGGCTGCCAAAACGCGTCTTTCCGATGAATACTCGGGGCAACAACAAAGCACATGGTCGATTGTCTCTTCAACCTCGCAGGCGCCGCAGTGAGCACTACTGGCCATCCCGATGAGGAAGGAGTAGGCTTAAACTCATAGCCAAGGCACGCTTGAAAATGGCTACTCGGAAAACCATTTCATCGACAACTGTTAGGCTTTATACATGAAGCCAAGTTGTTCGTATACCTCTGAACTCGTGTATCCTTACGCAACATGGCAAACTTTCGAGTAAGAACAAATACAAATGTACGTGGTACAAAAACCTGCCAGCGGGCGATTATACCGTTTGGCCGCTGTATAAACTATTTCTGTAATAAGTAAAGCACGATTAATCGGCGACCCCCGCAGTCACGGCGATTGCTGTTGTTCCTTGTTCAAGAAAGGTGTCAGTTATGATCGCCGTGATAAGCATTTCGCCCTCATCAGTGCCGTGATGATCTACTTGCCACATCCCGAATGTCTGTGAACAGGCTGACGAGCATATTGATCTTATATTTTGAATATTGCAGTATGGGGAATATTAATATAATGTTATACTTAGTCATTCTTGTTCCTAAAGCAATGCAACCGATTAATCGATCACTTAAGCGATTAAAGCCAGCCGATTAGTCAGTTTAAAATTTTTAACCGACGCCCTGCCCTATTAAGAACTACCCTTTGACGACTGATCCTCGTATTGAAAGACCTCGCAGTAATCGGTGGAACTGAGTGGTACAGAAAGGAACGGACCAACAGACGGTGGGGCGTTGTAGTTCATGCAACCCAGATGCAGAACGGACCGATTGCCGCAAGCTGAACTTCACCACTCTTGGGCCGATAATGCACGAAAGTTATCGCGGTAAAGCACTCGCACGCTCTTTTTAAGTTAGCTGCAAGTATGTGTAATCTCTCTGTAGACGGTTCCCCAAATTTCAATGTGTCCTTATTCCCGTTTACACTTGCGTTCCTTGCGGCCATTTCAGTATGCTTTTTGTTTCGTTTCGCCGTGCAATGCGTAGCCCGACTTGCGTCAGCTCAAGAGGCACGGCTTATCTTTTCACGAATGCTGCGAACGAGAGGGTCATCACTCCGGTATCTGTGCGCAGCCGTCTGAGCGCCGCCAACCTAGACGGTATTTGACCAATGCTCGAGGGCTGCCATTCAACACCTGAACTGTGTCGAAAGGAAGCGCTTTGAAACGACCTTTCAAGGACGACTAATCACTCTTCATGAGTGGTGAGTGCGGTAGCATTAAGGTCCGTCTGATGATTCTGCGTCTAAAGGCCCAACGAGACGAAAGGTCCAACAGTGGATATACCGTCTCGTTGATCTTTCGTCTCGTTGGACATTCAGGCTCGATTGGACCTTCGAACTCGGTGGATCTTTCGTCTCGTTGGACATTCAGCCTCAATTGGACCTTCCGTCTCGGTGGATCTTTCGTCTTGTTGGACATTCAGGCGCCTCCGCATTACATGAACGTCTGAAACACTCTAGAATAGCCTTCACTACCTAATTCACCAAATTAATAGCGAGAACGTCTGCGTTCTAGGTGCGAGTATATAACTTCGCTTAAGTGCACGACCATTTAAATTTTAATATACTCTCGGCGTTGGCCTTTCCACGTGGTCAGGAACGTTATTTCCGAACAACAGCTTCACGCAGATTAAGTGACTAGTTTGCGAGATATATGTTATCACTGTCATATCGACTGAAGAGCGCCCACAACAAACATTCTTGCCAATGCGCCTGTGTGTACCTGTGTTAGTTATTGTGTTAGTTATGCCTGTATGTGCCTGTGTTAGGGTGTGCGAGATTTAATAAATTCCCCTTAGCAAGAAAGCGCCAATCGCCTATCTAAAAATAATATCTTCCTACGAACAAACTCACGTTCCTTCCCGACGCATACACTCGCGCAGCACTTTAGCAAGCCTACCTGAAATCTGTGAACATTCACTTCCTTAACTGTGCACTTTGCTATTTTATTTTATAATTTAGGTGGGTTCGCGCGAGTGCACAAGTCCCCTTTATATCATTCAAATAACGTCACTCTTTCTACATGGAAGCCTAGCTATTTATAAATATCAGAAATTGCGCCATTTTACTGCGCTGCCTTTCGATCCTGCGCAAGACTGTGCGCAATGTCGCCCTCACCAGAGTGTATTGATAAAGCCCGAAAGGCTATGTTTGGTTCGTCTGTGATCATTCAACTGTTTTAAGGAACTGACTAAGCTACATAACGTCGGATTATTGACCCTCAAAGGCGACAGTGGGTGTATTTACGCCACCCTTCTGCAAAAGTGTTGTTGTCGGGCCTCAATTTCCCAGCGACCGACATTACGCTGTTGGGACGCGGTTCGGTGAAAGCCTATCGAGTTCTTTGTTGCAGCTCGAAGACGAAGCTTGGCGATTGATTTTTGTCCGCTTCTTGTAACAGTGGAAGGTACATATTTGTTTTTAGAAATGCGGCGGCACGTTTTAAGCGGTTAGTGGGACGTCTCAGCACGTATTCGACGGTTTAGCGTACGGCAATACCTGCGCGATTTGTGTTGGACATAATGTCGGTTGCGTGTACGTGACTTTTGTAGTAGAAAAAATAATTTTAAAGCGTTGTCCTAATCTCTGCATCCTCCTTGCCGATTTATTTTCGTATGACGTTTACTCTAGTAGGCTCAGCTTGACTGCGCCCACTGCGTCTCGCCGACCCTAGGCCGGCCGCCCGCCGGTTGTCGCAATTCATTCCCTAACTTAAAACTAAGCCATGACAACAATTGTGTCCGGAAGAATGTGTCTTTATTCTGCTAGTTTGCAAAAAGTCCAAGTCAATGTATCTCTACGCTAGCGCACATGCAATACGTATATTGGCTTACAACGCTTCACTGCGTTCCCTTCACGGGAGCTGTAAGCTGCATTTGCATGCGCAACAGGTTCGCTAGTAGAAAATCTGAGGCGAATAAAAAGTGAGAGAAGATTCAGCGAATTTAATGTAAGTAATAAGCCACAAAATTACCAATACTCTCTTTTTAACCCGTAAATCCAAGGTACGGGAAACACTTTTTGCGCAGGGTGAGCTAGCACAGAGGTCAGGAGCACGATCGCACATGTGCAATCTCTTTTTATCGCCTGAACAACGCAGTCTGTATTGAAATATATTTGTGGGGATTTGACGGACGCAAAAAATGTTTCCTTTAAGCTGCTTACATAAATCTCTTAATGAAAACATACTTGCGCTACAATGGAATGTCTATCTCTTGCTAGGATAATTGCCGCTTATTTCAACCAGAAGCCATTAATCGTTGCTTTGTTTAGCGCCTGGATGCGGTGGTTCTTGGAATGTTTTGCAACAAACTGTTAAAAGGGACATGGACACATTTGTCCATGTCCCTTCACAAAATGCGGTTCTTGCCTTCTCTAGATACTACAGGAGTGCCCTATGATATATTTTTTGTGATGGGAGTGTATAGCTTGTACAAGTGGCGCATGGCTGACCGGCATGCGGAACTCCCCCGCCCAACGAAGTCCGTGGTTTGGGAGCTGGCTGCGTTGGTGGAGATCATCTATGCGCAGGGAAGTTACCCACCAGAGTGGCTGCACCTGTTGGACGTGCGTGACTGCTTTCTGAAGTTTTGGCGGCTGCCTTATTGTAGCTGCTATGGTGTATCCTTCTTGGATAACTGCTAAGTTCTCTATTGCATAATAACCTCAAGTTTTCAAGTTTTTCATGCATAAAAGAAAGAAATGGGGCATGGACGAGTGCTCTGAAGCACTAGATACAGTGCATCGTAGCAGGAGGTTTCAATCTCCAGTGGAATTTATTTTTTTGGGTGAGGGGGGGGGGAGCGGGGCAGTTTATTTCTTTTTGTATAGGTAACGTTTTATCTACTGCATTCAACATTTTTCGCTGCAATCATCATTGCATTATGAGCGAGTTTAAAGACTACGTGCAGACAGACACTGACGCGCTGGCGAGTTTTCGTTGGCGTGGTGTTGACATATCACCGGCAGCTTGAATGCACAGTGCCGAATCCGCCGACTGCCGGCCTCGTGTGAGCGCGCCTCTTAAGACACACAGACAAGCAAGGCAAGCTCCGAAGTTAAGGGAGAAGCTGAGCGTCTCCGATGCTGCAGAGGGCGTGCAGCCACTCCGAACGCGTCATCTAGTACACGTTACGACTTTAAGCGCGGCTGGCATCCTTACCTGACCTATAATGCCGCCGACAACGACATCCAAGCAGCGATAACGTTGGCCGCCAAGCATGTTGCTGGGGGGAACCAAAACAGAAACTGGTTAAAAATAAACGACAACTACATTCCGATTCATGAGCTTGTTGCCAGTAGTAGTAGAGCTACTTCTAAAACAATAACATTGTCAAATAAGCATCTGCGTATACATAAAGTTTAAAACCCTGGGTATCGTCCAAGCACGTCGCGTGACATTTCCTGTGAGGTGAACTTGTCTTGAAATACGATTGGACGCTTTTTAGTGTACTAAATTTCATGCATACGTAAATGCGCTTTTATTAGTGCTATGTTTTCCTTAGGAAAAACATTAGTGCTATTGTCATGGAGTGAAATTGTAAGAATGTAGTTTTCTGATACATTTCGCGGGAGTTCAAGAAAGTTTTGGTTTCGTTTCCGCCGTGCAATGTGTATATGGTTTCTGACGTTATCTGTAATCGCGCATTGGTCATACTTCAGAAATCTACATGGTCCGCTATTCACATGTTATTGAGTGCAGAAATGGGCCGCATAAACCTCTGTGCGCTGCTTCAAGCAAACAAGTATCGTTTCATGCAGTAAGGCCGAGCCGAGGTGGACGCAGTGGCTGAACTACGGTGCTCCACTTCATCGGAGGTGGTGAACCGCGGGGACTCTCCCCGCAGCTACGGATCTCACCTACACGCCTTTTCTCCGTACTATTCGCGAGGTCGTCGGCGAATCGGCCAAATAAACAAAGTCGGCCAATAAAAAAAGCCTCTAGCCCTTGTTGGGTGCGGGAAGGCCGAACCGAGCCGAGCTCCGTCGCCTCCGACATACGTGTCGTAGCGTGGTTTGAAGCGACCGGCCAGCCACTGTTGCAGCCGTGAAGAAGTCCAGAAGCCGTAGGCTAACCTAACTGTTTACTTCATAACGAGAGGTGAGCCGAGGCCAAAGAACAACGCCCCGATGGGCGAGGTAACTGTACAGGACTCGAGCAGAGTGACAGCATTGATTCACTGCTCAAACAGGAATGAGTTATAGGGCTTGAGGGGCTCGCATTTATACCCAAAAGCGCCAACGGTCAAAACAGCGCACCGTCTAGATTGTGCACAGGCCACGCATGTCACAGACACGCACAACGCTCTTTCCGGAGTTCGTGAGCAGTCGGTAGTAGCAGCGCACGCTGAGTCCGAGAGAGGGGAGAGAGTAGGACTCCGCTGCAGACGCGAAGCTTCCGTGACCTTGGGCAAGTCTTGGCGTGCCTCGTCGGCAACCGCCGAAGTTTGAAACGTGCCGAAAGCGAAGCGTCTGACCAAGGTTTCTCGAGACGTGAAAGCATGAGTCACCGACGGGGGGGGGGGGGAGGGGGGGGGGGGCTTGCTTGAAAGGCGCACGTAGTGGAGGCTTCGCCGCACAGCCGAGGAGTGTTGCAGGAAAGTACGGCGGCGGGCTGATCCGTAACAGCTTCTCCGCCGGCGGTCCGAGATCCCGATGGATAACGGTCTTCAACTGTTGTGCGGAGGGATGCTTTCGGAGAGAAGTGCTCGCCAGATGCTCGAGTCCAGGCCTAGGCTGTACGACACCGTGCTGGAGCTTCACCGGGGCTGGTCACTGGACTCCCCAAGAACGTCTCTGGCTTGGTTAGGCAAGCAACAGAACAACACAGGAGGACACCACCGCATTGCCGGCAAGTGCTAAGACAAATCCACACTCAAGCTCTACCAGGCTTTTAGTTGCGAAAAAATTCAGGAAAAACTAACTACACTAGTTATATTTTAGCCCAGCAGCACTTTAGACAAGTGCACAAACTTGAAAGGTGACATTTTGCGTGATTGGAAATTTCCCACACCAAAAGAAACGTAATCGTAAAGGGCTAAACCTGCTCCAGGAAAAAACAATGAATTTGAGAAAGTCAGGCGTCTACAGGCCACTTCTCGCGCTGAGAGCTGCGATTTGAGCTCTCGTCATTGCCCTGAGCTTTCCCAATTTGAATCGCACCTTAGGTGCGCCCGCTCTCTGAAAGCGACTGCGACCGGTCGAGAGGACATCGGCCTTCTTCCGAGACGTGTCTCGAGCGCGCGGAGAAAACTGCTGTACTTTCCACCGCTCGAGCAACGCGTGCGCTTTCGTTCTCGACCGCTCCGAGGTCCGCTGAGACCCGGCGCAAAGCGAGCGTGCGGCGCTGCCACCCGGCAGGCGCGCATGAGAGCTCTTGCCGTATTTCTTTGCGATACTGTCTGTGAGCGAACACCGAAGGGTGTTTTCGCTCTCGTTTCCGGCTGACAAGGGCAGTCTAGGTACGGGCGGCCCGGTCTGAGACGGAATGGCTACGTGCTCGGCTGGCCGTTGCCTGACATCGAGTATCTGAGTTTCAGGTGGAACGCTAGCGATTCGCTCCGTTACGGCGTCGTCGTTAAGCTTAGCTGCACCGTAAAAACTGTCCAGTATCTCGACCACCGGCTCTGCCACAGCGTTGCTCGGTTCAGAACTCGCGTCCGTAGAAACAACCGCCGTTTGAACAGACTCGTGTTGCCTCCTTTCCCTAACTTCACGGTTTAGGCTTTTCCTCGGAACGTCGGTAGCCTGCGAACCCTGCGCGTTCGGGTCCGCAGCCGTTTTCAAGGCCTCCCGTGAAGCTGCGCACTTCGAACACGACGACGAAACATCTCCGCTCACTATAGGGTCCTTACACACAGTGTACTTACGCTGCCCTCTGTCGTGAGCCTCCGGAAATGCCCCATCCTCGCTACCTGTCTGAGTCTCGCCATTCCTCTCAGAGGTGGCGACACTATCGCTACTTGAGCCCTTCGCAGCGAGCTCAGCTGATTCTTTGCTCGGCAGTTTCTCGAAATTGTACCCCTTGTCGTGTAACAGCTGATCCGACCTGTTCGAGAATAGATACCTGTATTGCGGAAAAAGTTGTGGGATACTGCCGCCTGCGCTCCGTGACAAGTTCACCAAACGGACCTCCGATGCTGACCTTAGCAATCGGCAGGCGCACGTTTCCGGCCTGCTTCACCCAAACACACTGTCCCGTCAGCTGATCCGGTTCAACGTACGAAGAGTAGATCATGTCTACCGCCGCCGCGGAGTCACGAAGAACTCGGCACGGTTTACCGTCCATCACTAGCTCACGAACGTACGGCTCTAGAAACTGCCTGCTGTCCTCACTCTGATCTAGCACGTGAAAAACAAGCTTGACCTTTTTGCAACTGGCAGCGAACTGTTCCGTCTTGCCGCAGTTGTAGCACGCAGCCTGTCTGCGCGCTTCAAAAGCTTTCTTTCTGCGCTGCTCCTCAGCGCCTTCTGCTCTCTTTTCGTTTTCGCGGCCAGTTTCTCTATCCACGAAAACTTCCCTTGCTCCACCGTCTTCCTGGGGAGCTCTGCCTTTAGGCCCTGACTTATCAGGCCTCTGCCTGACCTCTTTTTAGATGCAGAGCACCTGATTCACTCGCCTTGTCCCTCCGGCGTCGTCGCCGGCGTTGTCCGCCCCTCCACCATTCTCCTCACCGCGCCAGCTGCGCTCTCCGCCGCTCACTCCCTCTCCTCTCCGATAGCGAACACTCTCTCCCGAAGGGCATTGGATTGGATTCGATTGGATTGGCTTGGATTCGATTACCTTGGCTTGGCTTGGATTGGATTGGATTAAAGTGGATTGTGTTGCGTCATAGCCGCGGCAGACGCGCTGGGGCCGGCGCATGTGCAGTACTCTCTCTTCCGCGGTTTCCTCTCCTTCGGGCGCGCTGCACATATAACCGGTGTGCCGTTCTCCGGCGAAGCAACATCCACGCTTGGCTCAAACACCTAGAGTCCACGCCGCTTTACAAGTACGCCAACGTCGTAATCGACTGGGACCGGCTTACGCAGTCCCCTCAACGTTGTGCGCGCTATAAAACGCGGTCCCTTCGCCGCTCCGCCTATGCGTCGCATCTACACAGGGGTTCCCGCGAGGGGAGGTGGGAGTTTTTTTGGCCGTCTTTCGGCCCCTGCGCACCTCGTCGTGCGACGAACTCGTCGGCTAGCTGAGCTGCATGAGCCACAGTATTTACCCCTGGCCTGTCTTGCACCCAAAGTCTCCGGTTTTCTGGTAGACGGCGGTAAAACTGCTCTAGACCGAAGCACTCAACTAGCTTGTCGTGCTCTCCGAAAGCCTTTGCCTTTTTGAGCCACTCTTCCATGTTAGCCCTCAGCTTGTAGGTGAACTCCGAGTACGACTCGCCCTTAGCTTTCTCGGCTTCACGGAACTTCTGGCGAAACGCCTCTGCTGACATCCTGTACTTACGCAGGAGGCTCCAATTGACGTTCTCGTAGTCGTCCGCCTCCTCCTTTGGCAGCGGGCCATCAGGTCGGATGCCTCACCTGGTAAAAGCGTAAGCAGCTTCTGCGGCTATGAATTTCGCCTAAACTGGGCCCTCTTGCACGTACGCTCGAAGTTGACCAAAAAATTGTCTATAGGTCATTCCTAAAGCTACGTGCAGTACGGTGGCGGCTACATTCTTGTCAGCAGTCAGCCCACTCAGGGTGCCTAACTCACCGTGAAGGAAGTGTAAATTAAAGCGTGGCAAACTGTTCGCATGGCGACGCAGTGAAACATCCCCCTCGCGAGGGGCACGATCAAATGCAGAGCATTTCCGGGGGCGCACGACGTTAAGTAGTTTGTGTTACGTTAATGTTGTTGCACTTGTGGCAACTGCTGACGAGAGAGCGCTCGTCAGCAGTAAAATTGGCAGCCTCGGCGCACGTTGAGTCCGAGAGAGGGGAGAGAGTGTCCTTGAAACGTGCCTGGGCGCGCTATCGAATGTTGATCGCGCCGATAGCGAGACGTCTGAGCCGGGCATGTCGAGGCGAGCAATGTGGACTACTACGGACCCCTAGAACGGGTGACATCGTGAGCTAAAGAAATGCTCTGCATTTAAAAAAGACCGATGTCTTCTCCTACCTTGTAGGGTCGCATTAGGTGACTCATTCGTAGCATTAGGCTGCTCAGTCGCCGCAGACTGCACGCTTGGCGCGCTGCTGTCACTCTCCCGCCTAGATCGAGATGCCTCGATGTCTACATGTTTCATTTCCAGGTCAAGCTGTCGCTCCAGGTCTCGCCTTCTATCTTCGCGTTCCTTTTCTGCCTCTCGAGCTCCTGCTGTTTTATTTCCTCGCGTTCCTGTTTCTGCCTCTCGAACTCCTGTTCTTGCTTTTTCTCATCGCGTTCCTCACGCTGGCGCTCAGCCTCTGCAGCCTTACGTTTAGCGGTCTCCCTGCCATTGGTCATCTCAATGCACTCAGACAGCTCGTAATCGTCAGCTCCAACAGCGAGTATAGCCTGTACCAGCTCTGGCTTTCTCAGCGCGTCCGTAACATCCAAGCGCAACTCTTTTGCAAGCTCCAACAACTGCGGTTTTTTCAACGCCTTCAAATTCATGGCCGGTCTAGAGTACTGCTTTCCCACTGCTTCAAAAATGTTCTGCGCGAATAACCCACGCGACAAAACACACGCCCTAACAGCTATCCTCAGAAGCCTGGTAAAACTCAGTGAAGACAATTCCTGCACTCACCGTTGACCGCCGTGAATTCTGCGAAGTCCGAAGCCGCCTTGACGTCCGTGGTGTTGGATCTCGCACTGCTGGCTCCAGGTGTTACGAAGTCGCCATCCGACCGCGCGCCAACCAGTTGTTGGGACTTGTCATCTCACCGCTGACAACCTTTCGTTGCGTACGGGAAGGCCGACCCGAGCCGAGCTCCGTCGCCTCCGACATACGTGTGGTAGCGTGGTTTGAAGCGAGCGGCCAGCCGCTGTTGCAGCCGTGAAGAAGTCCAGAAGCCGTAGGCTAACGTAACTGTTTACTTCATAACGAGAAGTGAGCCGAGGCCAAAGAACAACGCCCCGACGGGCGAGGTAACAGTACAGGACTCGAGCAGAGTGACAGCATTGATTCACTGCTCAAACAGGAATGAGCTCGCATTTATACCCAAAAGCGCCAACGGTCAAAACAGCGTACCCTCTAGATTGTGCACACGCCACGCGTGTCACAGACATGCACAACGCTCTTTCCAGAGTTCGTGAGCAGTCGGTAGTAGCGGCGCACGCTGAGTCCGAGAGAGGGGAGAGAGGAGGACTCCGCTTCAGACGCGGAGCTTCCGTGACCTTGGGCAAGTCTCGGCGTGCCTCGCCGGCAACCGCCGAAGTTTGAAACGCGCCGAAAGCGAAGCGTCTGACCCAGGCTTGACGAGACGTGAAAGCATGAGTCACCGACACGGGGGGGGGGGGGGGGGGGGGCTTGCTTGAAGGGTGCACGCAGTGGAGGTTTCGCCGCACAGGCGAGGAGTGTTGCAGGAAAGTACGGCGGCGGGCCGAGTCGTAACACCCTAGATTTGAACCCGCACAGTGGATGCGAACGCTTCGTGCTTCATCAAGTTACGCTTCGGTAGTATGCAACGAAGTACATACGTTGAGGCCCACGTTCATCATATCGGACATTTGCGAAATGTTTTTAGCGGTAAAAATAGGCGAACACAAGAAAGAGGACTGGACAGACGCTTCCAACATTGCATCGGGCATTGCTGTTTACTTGTTGGATTGCAGTACTTTGAGCTGCTAATCTGAGCACTAATTGAATAACGTTTGTGCAGTAGGCTTTACCCTGGCCCCCGCAAATATCTGATGAGCAGCTACTGCGAGTTTGCTTGCAGGATTATCGAACGGAAATGTGTCGTCGTGCTCCCCGCACAGGGCACCTTGAGCAATCTTGGTGACGGTACTGGCGATTCCGCGGACCCCGAGCCCCCAAACATACGCTGGATCCAACCGTGGCAATGTGTTTATAGGTGGAGGGTTAGAAACCATGAACGGTGGCCGTCGGAGCCTTGGTCAAGCTCCGGCCGATGGGCTCCCTGCCTGTGTACCAGGCAGGGAGCTCCGGGACCTCTTTGACTACCAGGGTAAGGTCAAAGGAGAACGTACCCCCGTCTCCCTGCTTTCCAATGTATCATATGGAATTTTCTAAACCTCCCCCCAGACGTGATCGGCCCCCGAAAAGGGGCTGCACCGAAGTTTCCTTTCCACTCCTACCAACTATCAACGTTCCGAAAAATGACAACTATCCCCGTTTTTTGGTCCTTGAATCAATAGACAAATCCAAACCCGTCTCCTCCCAATCTGTATTCCTCGTCTCCAAGTTCCTGGAAGGAATCATTGGCAAATCTTTCGAGGCAAAAAAACTACGAACAGGCGAAGTGTTGGTTGAAGTCAAGACGCAGCAGCAAGCCACAAATCTCCTGACCCAAACCCGCATGGCAGATCTGGACATCACTGTCACACCCCACCGCAGCCTCAACAGCTCGCAGGGGGTGATATCTCAACCAGATCTGCTAAGTGAAACAGAGGCCGACCTTCTAGAAGGCCTAAAGGATCAGGGCGTAACAGCTGTCAGGAGAATCACCATCCGTCGCCACAATGTAGAAATACCCACAAAGCACATTATCTTAACATTCAGCAGTTCAAAACTTCCTGATCACATCAATGCTGGTGTCATTAGGTGTGGTGTACGTCCATACATACCTAACCCGCGCCGCTGCTACAAGTGCCAGCGGTTCGGGCACGCTACCACTTCTTGCCGCGGCAAACAGACCTGCGCAAAATGCGCCGCACACGACCACCCCACTGAAAAGTGTGATTCCACCACCTTCACCTGCGCAAACTGTCAGGGGCCGCACGCGGCATACTCCCGTAGCTGTGAAAAGTTTCACCAGGAAAAAAAGATCATCCACGTGAAAGTAACTGAGAACATCTCCTTCCCCGAGGCGCGAAAGAGGTTCGCCTCTTTCCCCTTGGGGAGGTACGCCGACTCAGCTTGCCGGGGGGCGGAGCGGCGTCTGGTTTCGGCGGGGACCCAGTACCGCGAGTCGGACTTGGTCCCGCCTCCAGCCCCCCCTGGGTTGCCTCAGGCAGCCCAACCCGCCTCCGCACCGCTCGCTGAGCCAGCAGCGGCTGTGGTCGCAACCAAGTCTGGTGGAAGCGATGCTGCATCCTCCACTTCCACTCCAGCGTCCCAAACCACAGGCGAGGGCGCAGAGGAGATGGACTTGGGGGAGCCAGCAGCAGCTCCCACCACCACCGCACCGCCTGCACCATCTGAGGCGTTCCTGAATCCCTCGGTGGTTGCGGGCAAGGAAAAGCGCACCCCAAAGGGTTCGCGGTCCAAGGAGCCTGATCCCTCAGGCGCTCCGAGGACATCCGAGGATGAAATGGACGTCGGTCCGTTCTTGTCTGCGGTGCACCGCAAGGAACGCGTCCCGACGCCAAAGCCTCCCGACAAGCCAAAAAAGACGAGAATCACAGCCCCGAAAGACGACACATAAACAACACAGTCCAGTAGCTCCGAACACTTCATAATGGGAAGAGAGAACATAGTACAATGGAACTGCAGAGGCCTCCTTAAAAATCTTGACGATGTAAATGAAATACTGCATGCTAATCAGCCAAGTGTAATGTGTGTTCAGGAAACACATTTGAATTCTAAACACACAAATTTCTTGAATAGTTACCTGGTATACAGAAAGGACAGGGATGCACACAAAGGCTGCACACACTCTTCTGGGGGTGTGGCCATAATTGCCCGGAAATCTTTAGCATGCCACCCTGTCACTTTGAACACCATCCTTGAGGCTGTAGCAATACGCTTAATAATATTTAATAGGTTGATAACGGTATGCTCCATATACATTCCTCCTGATGTTTCACTTTTAAGCTCTGACTTCGAGGCGCTGGTAGACCAGCTGCCCGAACCATACATCCTTACAGGCGACCTTAATGCTCACAACTCTCTTTGGGGCTCTTCCAGAACGGATGCCCGAGGTCGCCTGATAGAGAAATTCCTTACATCTTCTGGAGCATGCCTTTTCAACAGTAAACAGCCTACATACCATAACATAGGACACAACACATACTCATGTCTTGACTTGGCGATTGGCTCAGCAGTTCTCTTTCCTCTCCTCGAGTGGGGTGTGGGCACTGACCCATACGGTAGTGACCACTTCCCCACCTCACTCACATACATAGGTAAAGGCCCATGCAGTCCATCTTCCCATAATAGGTTCAATGAAGCACGAGCTAACTGGAATACATTTACAGAGACATCCAAACTACACCACACATCCATAGGACACCTACACGTTGAAGAATCTACCCAACTGCTCACGGCGCACATCCTCGACGCCGCCGAAAAGTCCATTCCCCACGCCTCTGGTGCCCCGCGCAACCAGCGGAGGCCGTGGTGGAATGAGGACTGTAGGCGGGCGCGAGAGGCCCAGAACAAGGCATGGGGTGTCCTTCGTCGGTACCCCACGTCGGGTAACCTCATTTTGTTCAAACGGGCCAAGGCGTTAGGAAAACGTGTGCGCCGTGAGGCAAAACGAGAGAGTTGGCGTTCATTCATAACATCAATAAACTCCTACACAGACACACGGAAAGTATGGACAAGAATACGGAAACTCAAAGGACAACAAACACACAGCCTGCCTCTGGTCAGCACAACAGGGGACACACTCGAAGACCAGGCTGACACCCTCGCGCAACACTTCCAACACGTTTCCAGTTCAGCACACTACACAAACACTTTCATGAAACACAAACAAACGGCCGAAAAGAAACCTATACTAGATAACAATCGGTCAACATCTTCTTATAACTCAGAGTTTTCACTGCATGAGCTGAGGGCTGCTTTGAGCACGTGTAAACCCTCAGCTCCAGGCCCAGACAACATCACATACACAATGATACAACACCTGCACGCAGACACTCTTCTAACACTCTTACACCTATATAACAAGATATGGCTTTCGGGGCACATTCCAAACTCTTGGAAGAAGGCTATAGTTGTTGCTTTTCTGAAAGAGGGAAAGGACCCGTCGTCCCCCTCAAGCTACCGTCCTATAGCCCTGACGAGCTGCCTGTGCAAGCTCTTCGAGAAGATGGTAAATCGCAGGCTCGTGTACTTCCTCGAGTACAACGGTCTTCTCGAGGGCTGCCAGGCAGGCTTTAGGGTGGGGCGATCGACGAACGATCAACTAGTTGCTCTTGATTCGTACATCAAGGATGCCTTCGCGCATAAGCAGTACTGTTTAACTGTCTTTTTCGACCTCGAGAAGGCCTACGACACCGCTTGGCGCTACGGGATCCTCAGTGACCTGAAGTCATTCGGTGTCTCGGGTAACATGTTAAACACTCTTGTCAGTTACCTGTCAGAAAGAACGTTTCGAGTGAGAGTCGGTGGTGCACTCTCAAGGGTTCACGTGCAAGAAAATGGCGTGCCACAGGGTGGCGTGTTGAGCTGCACTCTCTTCATAGTAAAAATGAACTCTCTTGGTAAGGCACTGCCACCCACAATCTCTTATTCCATGTATGTAGATGACGTCCAGATATCCTATAAATCATGTAATATGTCAATCTGCGAACGTCAAGTCCAGCTTGGTGTAAAGAAACTTGCCGCCTGGGCAGACAAGAATGGTTTTAAATTGAATCCTGCAAAAAGCTCCTGCGTTGTGTTCTCCAGGAAGCGTGCGGTCCATCCGGACCCAGACATTACTCTTAATGGCGTGTCGCTTCCTGTGAACAAGGAGCACAAGTTCTTGGGTGTGGTGTTTGATCACAAACTCACATTCATTCCCCACATCAAGGAACTTAAAAATAAATGTCTCAAAACAATGAATATACTTAAGGTTCTCTCCCACCAATCCTATGGTTCCGACAAAGAACTCTTGCTTCGCTTGTATACTGCTTTGGTTGGGTCTCGTTTGGACTATGGCAGTGTGGTATATGGGTCGGCGACTAAGACAGCCTTGCGAATTCTTGACCCAGTGCTACACTTGGGCCTTCGTCTTTCGTAGGGTGCTTTTCGCACTAGCCCTGCTGAGAGTCTTTATGTCGAATGTAATAAGTGGAGCCTTGAGAACCAACGAACGTACATGGACTTGCTATATGCTTTTAAAATTTCATCGCTGAATAATCATCCTTTTTATCCTGTCTTTAACGATACATCAACATCTCTGCTCTTTGCAAATCGCCCGTCCGCTCCCCTGCCCTTTTCACTTAGAGTGAGAGAGCGAGCCTCGGATCTCAGTGCTTCGTTTTTAGATGTGTACAGGTCATCCTTTTCTAACAGTTTACCGCCTTGGCAAGTTCGTCCTGTGTCGTGCGACCTTTCTTTTATGAAACTTGACAAAAATCGTGTACCACGAGCTGCAATACTGCAGCACTTTCTGTCTTTGCAGTTTAAATACACATGTGCAGAATTTTATAGTGACGCTTCGAAAACCTCCAGTATGGTGTCGTGCGCTGCTCATGGTCCTAATTTCAATGCAGCCAGAACCATGAGCGTGCACACATCAATTTTTTCAGCAGAAGCGTATGGAATTTTACTGATTGTACGACACATTCTTGAAACTCAAATTCCCAATTCCATCATCTATACAGATTCTTTGAGTGTTGTTCGCGCACTGTCATCGCACAAGCCCCCCAAAAACCACATAGTTAATCTTGTATTCAGCACTATCATGTCCGTGTATGCAAAGAAGCATCAGCTGGTCGTCTGCTGGGTCCCAGGGCACGCAGGGATCGCTGGGAACGAGTTGGCAGACGAGAGGGCCGGTGCTGCTACACTCAGGAACACTGTGGATATTACAACGGTACCCTACACAGACCTCAAGCCACACATAAGACAACACCTGCGCAGAACATGGCAAACACACTGGGACGAACAGACAGACAACAAACTACATGTAATAAAGCCACACTTGGGACGGTACACATCTGACTCGCACAACAGACACACGGAAGTCGCTTTGGGTAGGCTGCGGATAGGGCACATCCATGCGACGCACTCGTATCTGCTGACGGGATCTTCTAGACCCCAGTGCAGCAGGTGCGGAGAGGCCCTATCCGTATTGCACATACTAATCACATGCAAGGCACTTCACACAACACGACACAAACACTTCAGAGAACTCTACAGACAACATATTCCCCTACATCCATCGTTTTTTCTAGGTGACGAAGCCATTGTTTCCGTGAAACGTGTGTTTGAGTATTTGTCAGAAGTCAAGTTTTTAAACCTCATTTCCTATCACGCATCATGAAATCTGGCCCTATACACCAGCCATGCTCATTGTCGTTTTGTGATTGTACTTTTGTTTTTGCTGATTTTACTTAGTGTTTAAGGTATCACCTCTCATATACGACTATTGTTTTGGCGCTCTTTGCCCCAGTTGGCCTTGCGCCATAAACATCAAACCATCATCAATGTGTCGTCGTGCTGAAGACCGCTCTGGTGTTTCACCCTGCGAAATGGTTTTACGGGTTACGATAAAACAGTTTAGTTTGTTTGATTTCCTTATTACGTATATTACTTCCCTTTTTATTTTCTTTAGATTTTCTACAGGTGTACCCGTAGCAGATGCATATGCAGCTTACGGCGAAGCGTTGTACGTCAATTACATGAAACAGTACTTGCTCGCTAGAAACGGTCATCATCATCATCATAAACCTACTCAGTCCAGTGCAGGACAACGCCGTCTCCCATTAACCTCCAACCGCTCGTGTCCTGCGCTGCTCGAGTCAACAGTTTGCCCCCCAATTTCTTTATTTCATCCGGTTTATCCGGCCCGTCTCTGAAGTTAAAAACATGTAACTAGGGGGTCATGGTGACTCCTGAAGTATGGCTAATGCACGATCACAGATATTGTTGGAAAATATGGGCGTGTTTCACGGTGAAACCAAAACCGAAACTAGTTGCAACTCTCCGAAAATAAACCACAATAACTTTATGCCGACACATACTTGTTGCGAATTGCACTAAAGTATTTCCTAAAAAAATTCTTTACACAAACTCAGGTGCGCATGCATGAACTCTAAAATCTTGGCCGTCGTCCATTACATCGCAAGATGGTGTTGCTTCATTTTCCGTTACTGCTGTAGTTCTTGTGGCCGCCGCTGGCCTCGCAGGGTATTTTTTCTTCTTCCGGACTTCAAAAATTAAATACAGTATTAGCGACTGCATAAACGAAGAAAACCATGTTTATCTGCGCCCGTCTATGCAATGCAAACAGAATCACAAGTTAAAGAAATAAAAAAGTGGTTGCTTGCTACTTAGTAACCAATACTCTTGCGTGTGCATTGTTCTTAAAATTCCAACTCGATTTTTTTTCTTGTGTGCAATGTTCACAGTACTCTTCGTGGGCTCAACTATCACCAAGCAGTTGAATGATTGGCGAAAAAGGGAGAAAGTCACACATTGGTGTGACGATTCGGCGCGGAGCTCAGAATAGTGTAACGGTATTGCTGGCTTTGCAAACATTGATGTTAGAAATACATTTATATAACAATCTCATTTTGAACCATTAGAATATGGCAGCTCAGTGCATGAATAAAGTACTGCACTAGTGAACACGAAGTTTCGGCTTGGTTCCTGGCAATTACAGTCGCTTTTCCCATGAAGTAAAAACAAGGCAACAGAATTATAAAGTACCATAAGCAAAAACGTATATGCACCTCAAGTATTGAGCACGTTCACATCAATTAGGCGTCGTAAATTGGTCCGTAGCCCCTCCCCCCCTGTCACGGCTGTCCGCAAAGCCTCACAGTATCTTTTACTCGGACATTTCCAGTTTCTACTGAATGATAACAATTTGAACATTTTTGTAATCCTCGGATCACTTTTCCCCTTCCGCCCGTGTAATACACTACAACTGTAAAATAATGGACAGTTCTGTTTGAAGCTACAGAGCGTAAAAGTTACAGGGCTGGTTGCCGATGCTGAACACATTAAATTATGCATTCAGCTGTCTCTTGAGCTGCTTTTGCTGCACGTTAAATCCCGTCAAGCTTAACTTGAATTAAGTTTTTTAGTACACCGGCCTACTCAATAGGATGGATCATGAGTTGATTTCAAGGAAAATGGCAAGCGCAAGAAGTTTGTTTTTCTAACCTACGGGTAATTATTCAAATATGATTATCTGTCGACAACATTCACGTGTATTTAGTGATACTACCACTCTGTGTGTGAGGAACCCAACGGCAACGTTACTAGAATAGCTTCTAGTAACGTTGCCCAACCAACGTTACTAAAATAGCTTCAGTTGTCCGCCGGCTCCGCCGGCGGACAACTCCGGCGGAATAGCTCCGCCGGCGCCCCTGCTGCCGGTGTCTCCACTCCCCGGCCCGCCGCCAGATGGCGGCGCCGCTCCATCTTGCTTCGCAGCAGACGCTCCGCCGCAGCCCGCTACGGCCTAAATCTCTCGCGGACGGAGTGCTTGTGGCTGTTTCATGCGCATTTTCACGTCTGCTGGCGTTCTCCGTTAATGAATTTATGATACCAGGCTATATTATATTGTAGGCACTGTAACCAGGCGAAACCGGTATCCACCCACAGCGGCTTCGTATGTTTCCTCGCGTATTTCACTTCAAAACTGGGTCTCCGCCGATGTTTCAGGAATGTAGCAGTATAATACACGCGTACACTTGAATAAAATTTCATGATGCGCGCATCAAGTTTGTTAAAAGGCCAGAGGCGCCCGGCGAAGTGTTTACACTCTGGTCAATTCATCCTTCATTCTTTACAGGCTCGTATCGCGTGCCCGTGTGAAAGATGTGCGGTCGTTCTCCTGTTTCCACCGCTATCAAATATTGGCTAATTCACCCCTGAGAAGTTATGGCGAAATTTCTCCGTCCCGTTTTTTTTTTTAAGCGGAAATAATATGGCTACGGTTCCATGTACTTTTACTGTCCGGGCACGAGAGCTCCCGAGCCTCCCATTGTCTATGAAGCGTAAGGCGCTCTTTAGCGTGATGCGTTGGAAAATGAACATCCGCTGTGTTTGCTAATAACAGACGGTCACCACCAAAGCCGCACGCCGTTAAAAGCATGATTTGGTCCCCAAGCGTACACGGCTCATCAACAGGATATGCACCACTGTCAAGATTAAAATGTGACAGATTTTAAACCATTTGATCACTTGGATGTGCACTTTGAGCAGGTTACAGTTAATAACCACTAGTTTGAAAGTGTCAAAATAAAAAATAAGTGTGTGTGTATGTGTGTGTGCGTGCGTGCACGCATGTCTATATTAGAAATTATCGCCATCTACGATCAGGAGGAAATAAATATTGTTCTTACCTTTCCCTATACTCCGTATCAATCCCATGCCGTGTGCTTAAAAGCTTCCGTGGTCATCCACCTTTACGTGCATGGAAATGTTCACGAGTTTTTTTGTTGTCTGCATGTTACAATGTGACTTAATCTGATTTGGGCCAGTTGACAACTAGCTAGTAAAAACACCGTTACGATTCACAAAACGAACACCCCAACTGTTATGAATCAATCACTCACAATTTGAAATGCAATGACTTTATTTCCATAAAACAAGCCAATTTTATTGAAGATATTTAGAAGAAAAAGTGGGTACGCAACTTGACTGGCCCTAAAATCTATGTTGGCAGGCTGCAGCGGAGCAGGAGCACTGACTAACAAGAGAAAAAAATAAATAAAAAGAGGAGAGAGAGAGAGGAAGCAAAGCACAACTGACAAATACTACAGCTTACAATCCCAAAACTTCACGAATATATATATATATATATATATATATATATATATATATATATATATATATATATATATATATATATATATATATATAGCAAAAAAAGAAAGACACACGTCGAAAAAAGAAAAGGTTTAACGTTTCGTCAGAGGGACCGGCCTTCGTCAGATTCTGACGAAGGCCGGTCCCTCGGCCGAAACGTTAAACCTTTTCTTTTTTCGACGTGTGTCTTTCTTTTTTTGCTACGACTTGCCGGTGTCCAAGAAATATTTTCCTGCAATATATATATATATATATATATATATATATATATATATATATATATATATATATATATACTGTAGACATGGCTGTAATGCCAAAGAAAAAAACAGCGACAAACAATGTACAATATAATTTCTCACACGGAAGAAAAGTGCCCGCAGCGTGGAAGCCTACAGCAGCTTGTCCCGTTTTCTCGCTGCCTTTACTTGAAGACTCGAACCTCGATGCTGCTCCAGAAACCTGGAAGTGCATGCGTGTTGCCAGGTAAAATTTAATAACGCGTGCACTGAGTTCCTGAAAGTGCAAGGGGCACCCAACACGACTGAACGTACTTTCCGACAACTCTTCTAGAATCGTCCAGAATAAGTCGCCAAAAACCTTATTTGACTTAGTGTGCCGCTCTATGACGTACTCGATGCCTGACAGCATGCACATTAGAGCTCCAGACGGATGCTTTAGAGCGCCAGGCACAAAAGACCTTAACTCAGTGAGAACGGCGGCAGGTGCAGCACCTGGTGCAGCTTCCAAAGTACAATGGCAATCGCTGCAGCTAGTCATCTTGGCCGCTTTCTTAACAACGTAGCCGCCAAGATAGTGCAGAACAGCCATAGATGCAGCTGAGTTGCTGTCGCTGTGTTGGATTGCGTCGCCATCCACGTCCTCCTGCAGGTCAATCCGGCCAATAACCGTGGCCAGCTTCTGCTGACGGTCTTCTTTTCGGGACAAAGCCTCCAACTTCTTGGCGCTGAGGCTCTGCTCCACAGTCACTAGGACTGGATCCGCCTCACCGGTGCAGTTGCCTTTCGTTGCCATTTTGAGTGGGGTGTAAAGGCTCAGTAGTCTAAAGATCTGCCCGAAGTGCGTGATTGTCGGGTGATCTTCATCCCCTCCAAAGCTTCTCACCACACCAAAGAAGCGCTGAAAAAAAGAAAGAGAACGTAAGTCTTTGAGCACAGTGTCCAAAAAATGGTAATTTGAAAACAAAGAAGCCCAATGAGGGCTACCTCTAGTGGGTCCTGATTAAGCTTCACGGTCAGCACGTATCGGACGCCCTTGTCGTGTAGCCAGGTGATAATGTCAATAACCGACATTAGCGTCACCCGAAGAGATTCAGTAGTCATCTGGCTGGCAAATAGTTTCGTGTTGTTCTTAAGACTCTCCTCCTCTGTTGAGTTCAGCATGTCAAGAAACTCGATGATGACCTGGAATACTAAGTGCAATGGTGTGTAGGACGTTGTTTAAAGTAGTAAACAGTTTGAGCATATAAATACGTTTTGTTATACCTTCATTTGCGGAGAATTCTTGCGGATGCCTTCGGCTGGGCACTTCGCATTCAAAGCGTCGAAGAGGTCATTCATCTTCCTTGTGAAGCTTTCCGTGCCTTCCGTGTCTTCAAACCCAGGTTTTCCTTGTTCGCGGTAAAACTTTAGGCCCAGGGCAACGCTCCTGCTGAATAGCTGGAAGAACGTTAAGTTAAAACACGTTATTAGAGTGAACAACCTACACTGAATTGGCTTTGCTGCTAAGGTTTAAAAGGGCAACTTCACCGAGTTATAGCCACTAGGTCAGCTTAGCTTATTTAGTGGCTCTACACAAAGCCATGCAAAGAAGGTACGCTATTGTCATACCTGTGTTGCAAGACGGACGTTCATCTTTTGAAGCTTTTTTGGACTGACGTGAGATTCCGTCAGCCTTGGGCACACCTTTAGCTGTTGGTTCTCCTCGGTCTCATGAAGCTTCTTGTAGTGCTCAAAGTTCACCAAGTCAGAGCCAGCCTACAAGAAATTTAACAAAACATGAGCATTGAGCTTCGTAAAGCATCACTTTAACAGGTGCAACAATTTTTTGAAAAGTAGGGCGGACATTACCTTCCCGTATGTGTGGGTCAAAAGATGATTTCTCACGCACTTCACAATGTGGGGCACGTCGCACATGAAGTGAAGAGAGCGTCCTTCTTCAAGGGTTGGGTGCGGGATCTTGTTTACTGGTTGAGACAGCTTGCCTGATATCCCAACGTGAGTCCACATCGACCTGTTGTTGCCTGCACCATCACTCACAACACCTATGATGGTTGCCCCATAGCTCTCAAGCTTCAGCACAGACTCGACAACTATTTTGGCCAGTTGAAAGCCTGGGGCAGCCCCTCTCGTAGCAAAGCTGGCTACTGGCTGCACCCATGCATGAAAAAGGGGTATGTACATAATCACTAGGGCATGGTCAGCCGCAACTTGCTCTCCGGAAGGACCTACAAAGTCGACGAACCCATCGAAGTTCAGCGTTGATTTGTTGAAATCAACTGACTCCCGCAGCTTGATTTCGTCTAACACAATAGTGCCACACCGCTCGATAGGACGTACGTCTTTGAAAAAAGCCTGAATCGACTCCAGGGCAACTTCATTAAAGCCATACTCGCAAGGCACACCAGACAGAATTTGATTCAAGCGGCTGGTCGTTGGAAGGGGAAGCAGCTTTGTATTTCGCAGAAGGTTGTATGCTCGCGGGCTTGCGATGCGAAGTAAAAGGCAGTTCATTACCCACACTCTGGTGTAGCGGACGCCTCGTGGGCCCTTTGCCTTCACCTGTTGTAGTGACGTCTGAAACGCAAGCCTTTGGATGGGTGGCAGTGAGCTCAGTGCCTCCTCGATTGCCACAGATTTTTGGCTTTGGAGCTGCTTCCTTAGGTCGTCCACTTCAGCCATGAAGGAAAATCTTGCAGATGCCGCTCTTATGGCTTTCTTGTGAAGGTTTTTTTACTTTCTTCTGTCTCCCCGCACGGGGCACCTTGAGCAATCTTGGTGACGGTACTGGCGATACCGTGGACTCCGAGCCCCCAAACATACGCTGGATCCAACCGTGGCAATGTGTTTATAGGTGGAGGGTTAGAAACCACGAACGGTGGCCGTCGGAGCCCAGGTCAAGCTCCGGCGGATGGGCTCCCTGTCTGTTCACCAGGCAGGGAGCTCCGGGACCTCTTTGGCTACCAGGGTAAGGTCAAAGGAGAAAGTACACCCGTCTCCCTGCTTTTATACTATGCTTTATGGTATTGTCTAAACCCCCCCCCCCAACCGTGATCGGCCCCCTAAAAGGGGCCGCACCGAAGTATCGTTTCCCCCATAGCCATCTTTGACATTTCCTGAACCAGATCATTACTCTAGATTTCTTGTCATGGAGTCCCTGAATCCAACCCAACCTCTTGCATCTCAGTCAGTCTTCTTGATCGCCAAGTATCTTGAAGCCATAATAGGAAATTCATATCAGGCCAAAAAACAAAGAACTGGTGAACTCCTCATCGAGGTACATGACAAGCAGCAGTCCACAAAGCTTCTAGCTCAGACTAGACTGGCTGATCTAGACATCCGGGTCACACCCCATCGGAGCCTCAACAGCTCGCAGGGTGTGATATCCGAGACAGACCTCCTGAACGAAACGGATGCGGATCTCCTTGCCGGCTTGAAGGATCAGGGCGTCACTGCCGTGAGACGCATCACAATCCGCAGAGACGACAAGGAGATTCCCACCAAGCACATTATCTTGACCTTTGACCGCGCAGTTCTCCCACAACACATAAATGCAGGTTTCATCCGGTGCTCAATACGTCCCTACATCCCGAACCCGCGGCGCTGTTTTAAGTGCCAGCGGTTCGGGCACGGTAAGAACTCATGCCGTGGCCGAACGACGTGTGCGAAATGCGCGGCGAATGATCATCCAAGCGATAATTGTCCATCCAATACCCTGTCTTGTGTGAACTGCGGCGGGCCGCATGCAGCGTACTCCCGCAAGTGTGAAAAGTTCCAACTCGAAAAAAAGATCATAAACATTAAGGTAACCGAGAACATCACCTTTCCAGAGGCGAGAAAGAGGTTCGCCTCTTTCCCTCTGGGGAGGTATGCCGACGCAGCTCGCCGGGGGGCGGAGCGGCGTCTGGTGTCCACAGGGACCCAGTTCAGCGAGTCTGACCTGGTCCCGCCCCCGCCCCCCCCTGGGTTGCCTCTGGCAGCCCAACCCGGCACCACGCCGCTTGCTGAGGCAGCAGCGGTTGTGGCGCAAACCACTTCTGTCGGGACCGGTGCTGCTCCCGCCTCTGTCTCCCCGTCCTCCCGTGCGTTGGAGGGTACCGAGGTGATGGACACCACGGGCCCCGCACCGGTTCCCACCGCCACCGCACCGCCCGTGCCACCTCTGGCGCCCCGGACGCCCTCGGCGGTGGCGGCTCAAACGAAGGGCTCCCGAGGGGGGGCCAAGTCCGGGGGGCCCGGTTCGACGGGCACACCCAGGACATCGGACGATGACATGGACGTCGGGCCGTTCTTGCCTGCGGTGCACCGCAAGGAACGCGTCCCGACGCCAAAGCCTCCCGACAAGCCAAGAAAGGCGAGAGTCACAGCCCCGAAAGACGACACATAAACAAACACACACACTCCAGTAGCTGTCACACTAAACAATGGGAAGAGAAAACATAATTCAATGGAACTGTAGAGGCCTTCTTAAAAATCTTGACGATGTATACGAAATACTGCATGCTAATCAGCCAAGTGTAATGTGTGTTCAGGAAACACATTTGAATTCCAAGCACACAAATTTCTTGAATAGCTACATGGTCTTCAGAAAGGACAGAGATGGCTGCACACACTCTTCTGGCGGAGTGGCCATAATTGCCCGGAAATCCTTAGCCTGCCACCCTGTCACTCTGAACACTGTCCTTGAGGCTGTAGCAATTCGAACGATATTATTTAATAGGTTGATAACGGTATGCTCCATCTACATTCCTCCTGATCATGCACTTTCGAGCTCTGACTTCGAGGCGTTGGTTGACCAGCTGCCCGAACCATACATTCTTACAGGCGACCTTAATGCTCACAACTCTCTTTGGGGCTCTTCCAGAACGGATGCCCGAGGTCGCCTGATAGAGAAATTCCTTACATCTTCTGGAGCATGCCTTTTCAACAGTAAACAGCCTACATACCATAACATAGGACACAACACATACTCATGTCTTGACTTGGCGATTGGCTCAGCAGTTCTCTTTCCTCTCCTCGAGTGGGGTGTGGGCACTGACGCATACGGTAGTGACCACTACCCTACCTCACTCACATACATAGGTAAAGGCCCATGCAGTCCATCTTCCTATAATAGGTTCAATGAAGCACGAGCTAACTGGAATACATTTACACAGACATCCAAACTACACCACACATCCATAGGACACCTACACGTCCAAGAAGCTACCCAACTGCTCACGGCGCACATCCTCGACGCCGCCGAAAAGTCCATTCCCCCGCCTCCGGTGCCCCGCGCAACCAGCGGAGGCTGTGGTGGAATGAGCACTGTAGGCGGGCGCGAGAGGCCCAGAACAAGTTGTGGGGTGTCCTTCGTCGGTACCCCACGTCGGGTAACCTCATTTTGTTCAAACGGGCGAAGGCGGTAGGAAAACGTGCGCGCCGTGAGGCAAAACGAGAGAGTTGGCGTTCCTTCATAACATCAATAAACTCCTACACAGACACACGGAAAGTATGGACAAGAATACGGAAACTCAAAGGACAACAAACACACAGCCTGCCTCTGGTCAGCACAACAGGGGACACACTTGAAGACCAGGCTGACACCCTCGCACAACACTTCCAACACGTGTCCAGTTCAGCACACTACACAAACACTTTCACGAAACACAAACGGCCGAAAAGAAACCTATACTAGATAACAATAGGTCAACATCTTCTTATAACTCAGAGTTTTCACTGCATGAGCTGAGGGCTGCTTTGAGTACGTGGAAACCCTCAGCTCCAGGCCCAGACAACATCACATACACAATGATACAACACCTGCACGCAGACACTCTTCTAACACTCTTACACCTATATAACAAGATATGGCTTTCGGGGCACATTCCAAACTCTTGGAAGAAGGCTATAGTTGTTGCTTTTCTGAAAGAGGGAAAGGACCCGTCGTCCCCCTCAAGCTACCGTCCTATAGCCCTGACGAGCTGCCTGTGCAAGCTCTTCGAGAAGATGGTAAATCGCAGGCTCGTGTACTTCCTCGAGTACAACGGTCTTCTCGAGGGCTGCCAGGCAGGCTTTAGGGTGTGGCGATCGACGAACGATCAACTGGTTGCTCTTGATTCGTACATCAAGGATGCCTTCGCGCATAAGCAGTACTGTTTAACGGTCTTTTTAGACCTCGAGAAGGCTTACGACGCCGCTTGGCGCTACGGGATCTTCAGTGACCTGAAGTCATTCGGTGTCTCGGGTAACATGTTAAACACTCTTGTCAGTTACCTGTCAGAAAGAACGTTTCGAGTGAGAGTCGGTGGTGCACTCTCAAGTGTTCACGTGCAAGAAAATGGCGTGCCACAGGGTGGCGTGTTGAGCTGCACTCTCTTCATAGTAAAAATGAACTCTCTTGGTAAGGCACTGCCACCCACAATCTCTTATTCCATGTATGTAGATGACGTCCAGATATCCTATAAATCATGTAATATGTCAATCTGCGAACGTCAAGTCCAGCTTGGTGTCAAGAAACTTGCCGGCTGGGCAGACAACAATGGGTTTAAATTGAATCCTGCAAAAAGCTCATGCGTGGTGTTCACCAGGAAGTGTTGGGTCCATCCGGACCCAGACATTACTCTTAATGGCGTGTCGCTTCCTGTGAACAAGGAGCACAAGTTCTTGGGTGTGGTGTTTGATCACAAACTCACATTCATTCCCCACATCAAGGAACTTAAAATTAAATGTCTCAAAACAATGAATATACTTAAGGTTCTCTCCCACCAATCCTATGGTTCCGACAAAGAACTCTTGCTTCGCTTGTATACTGCTTTGGTTGGGTCTCGTTTGGACTATGGCAGTGTGGTATATGGGTCGGCGACTAAGACAGCCTTGCGAATTCTTGACCCAGTGCTACACTTGGGCCTTCGTCTTTCGTCGGGTGCTTTTCGCACTAGCCCTGCTGAGAGTCTTTATGTCGAATGTAATAAGTGGAGCCTTGAGAACCAACGAACATACATGGACTTGCTTTATGCTTTTAAAATTTCATCGCTGAATAATCATCCTTTTTATCCTGTCTTTAATGATACATCAACATCTCTGCTCTTTGTAAATCGCCCATCCGTTCCTCTGCCCTTTTCACTTAGAGTGAGACAGCGAGCCTCGGATCTCAGTGCTTCGTTTTTAGATGTGTACAGGTCATCCTTTTCTAACAGTTTACCGCCTTGGCAAGTTCGGCCTGTGTCGTGCGACCTTTCTTTTATGAGACTTGATAAAAATCGTGTACCACGAGCTGCAATACTGCAGCACTTTCTGTCTGTGCAGTTTAAATACCCACTTGCAGAATTTTACAGTGACGCGTCTAAAACCTCCACTATGGTCTCCTGCGCTGTTCATGGTCCGAATTTCTGTGCAGCCAGAACCATGAGCGTCCACACAACAATTTTTTCAGCAGAGGCGTATGGGATTTTGCTGATTGTACGGCACATACTTGAAAATCAAATTCCAAAGTCTATCATCTACACAGATTCCTTGAGTGTTGTTCGCGCACTGTCATCGCATACACCCCCCAAAAACCACATAGTTAATCTTGTATTTAACACTATCATGTCTGTGTATGCAAAGAAGCATCAGCTCCTCCTCTGCTGGGTTCCAGGACACGCTGGGATCGCTGGGAATGAGTTGGCAGACGAGAGGGCTGCTGCTGCTGCACTCAGGAACACTGTAGACATAACAACCGTACCCTACACAGACCTCAAGCCACACATAAGACAACACCTGCGGAGAGCATGGAAAACACACTGGGACGAACAGACAGACAACAAACTACATGTAATAAAGCCACACTTGGGACGGTACACATCTGACTCGCACAACAGACACACGGAAGTCGCCTTGGGTAGGCTGCGGATAGGGCACACCCTTGCGACGCACTCGTATCTGCTGACGGGATCTTCTAGACCCCAGTGCAGCAGGTGCGGAGAGGCCCTATCCGTAGTGCACATACTAATCACATGCAAGGCACTTCACACAACACGACGCAAACACTTCAGAGAACTCTACAGACAACATATTCCCCTACATCCATCGTTTTTTCTAGGTGACGATGCCATTGTTTCTGTGAAACGTGTGTTTGAGTATTTGTTAGACGTCAAGTTTTTAAACCTCATTTCCTATCACGCATCATGAAATCTGGCCCTATACACCAGCCATGCTCATTGTCGTTTTGTAATTTCACTTTTGTTTTTGCTGACTTTACTTAGTTTTAAGGTTTCACCCCTCATATATGACTATTGTTTTGGCGCTCTTTGCCCCAGTTGGCCTTGCGCCATAAACATCCAACCATCATCACTTTCTTCTGTCTGTGCAACGCTTTTTTTTGCTGCTGGAGCATTCGAACTTGCTGCTCTTTCATTCTCTTGTGGCACGGCGTGCACCTCACTTCAGAAGAGAGCACCTTGCACTTGCGTGCATAGCTCACAGCTTTCCCTCTTTCCAGCCCGGGACAGACATTGAGCTGGTCAACTCGGTCTATGAGATTGGCTAGGTCATCTAATGTGCGGATGCTCACCTTCTTCAACGCCGTCACCACGCGGCCAAGAGCACTTGCCGTGGCTGTGTTGTCAGACCCCACCACAACACATTTTTCAATTTGGGGGAGCCTTCGTTGCGTTGTAAGAGTAAAACACACCATATACTTCCCGTCACTGTCCTCGAGAGTAAGCATTCGCCACAGAGACGGCAGCTGAACGCCTTCCAGGTCACTCAAAGTGACTTCCTTAAAATCTCCTCTGCAAACGGTCTACGTTTCTTGCGCATCTTCACCCTGAACCTCATCAGAAGGCGACACTGAAGGGCTAACTGTTTGGCCTGTGCTACGTTCCCTTCGTTTCCGTTTTTTTTCCGGCGGCTTCGACAGGTACGAGGGAAGGTTCGGGAAAACTTTCGTCACCGCACCCTCTACTAGCGTCCACTTGCCCCGTGGCACCTTAACTGTTTCTCCATTGATCGTGTGCACATAACACTTTTGGATGTCCTGGTCGTGAAAATGCCGATCACACACCTTTGATTTTGTGGTAAGTTCCCGGTCGGCACGCGGAATCGCTCTGTTCCACGCCGAGAGAAGCGTTGCGTCGGTGGGAGCTGAGAAGAAGTGGCGTTCCGACTTGTTAACATCGTTCCGGTAGCCGCTCGTGCAGCCAGGAACGCAGCACGTCGGAATTGAGGTCGGGAACACAGCACGTCGGCTTATGTAGCAAACATACGCGGCGAAGGCTACAGTTGACCGAAAACCACGTGCGAGCGAGCGACCGCTGCGCTGGTTCCGCCCGTCGACGCAGCCGGCTGCACGGGAGAGGTGAAGCCAGTGAAGCTCGATGCGACAGCAGCGCCACGAGGCGCACGGACAAGCGGCGGTTCCGCGCAGCGCCGCTGAGTTTTATAACTGAAGGTATTCTAGTAACGTTGCCCAACGGATTAGACCCTGACGAATAGGAGTACTCAAAACGAAACTTTATTGTTTGTATTTTTGACAGACGATATCGCTGAAATTGACCACTGAACATCGCGGGACAATACGCTCAGGTTTGTGCTGGCGGGCCCGAGGTCGCGGGTTCGATTTATGGCTGCGGTCGCCGTTTTTCAGATGGAGGCGAGAGCGAAAACGCCCGTGCCTTCGTGATTTCGGCGGAGGTTAAAGGTCCCCAGGTGGTCAAAATTAATCCGGAGCCCTCCACTACGGCGCGCCTCATCGCCTGTGTAGCGTCGGCGCATTAACCCCACAGTCAATCAATCAATCAATACGCTCACGTGCGGCAGGTTACATGGACGCAAAATTGAGTCCTACATTAATTACAATAACAAAATTGCCAAAACGGTCAGTTGAATTTGATGGGGTAAAATGTTACACAACTGATTCAAACCCATCGCTGTCCGCTTTATTCGAATGAGCGCACTAAACTGATCACATTTTTGGATCTTTCGTCTCGGTAGATCTTTCATCTCGATGGACATTCCGGCTCGATTGGACCTTCAGAATCGGTGGATCTTTCTTCTCGTTAGACATATTGACCTTTCGTCTCGTTGGACATTCAGGCTCGCTGACCACGTGACGAATTGGACCTTTCGACTCGTTGGATCTTTCGTCTCGTTGGACATTCAGGCCACAAGCAGATCTGACCGGCCCAGATTCCTACAGGGATTTTGTTCCGCGAGGAAAGCTTTGAGGTTTTTCTACGGGCATGTTTGCAGTTTTGTGATTGAATAGGTGCGCTCTACTTTTCTGAAACCTTGTGATGCTGCTCAACGACCAGAATTATTTGGGCCGTATTGCTTAGTTTTCAGCTGCATATATTTTCACTCAGTCTATGGGAAACGTATTGGAGAGGTGGAATACTCACATAAGTTCTTCTCTGACCACTGTGTCTTCATGTCCCTACGGGTAGAGTTTTACTCCATAACGGTCTGCAGGCATTGCTGCGCGAAGAGCGGCCTATACAGTTCGCTAGTGACTCTTGACAGCAGAGCGACGGCCATGGAAGGTGTTGCTGCTAAAGTGCATGCCACTTGTTTCCAAGCACACGGATTCTCCTTTGTATTCTGCATTGGCGTTGAGCGTTGGCCGCGACACCTTTGGTAATGTTGGGTGGTTGAGATTGTCGAAAATTTCGGTTAGTTTTGTTGGCGTCACATCTCCATGCGAATTCGCGAATCGACAGTTCCCCTCCTGCAGCAGCTGGCACCGCTTTTGTCCAAACCCTTCGAGTGGGTATGTTCATGTGGCAACCAAATGGGTATGGGTGAAATGGCCGTTTTCTTCACACAGCAGCATTCATCGTCCATGGCCAATCCACGTGCGTGTGAGCGTTGTCACTCCAATGTAGAGCGTTAACGTCTACTTCGCCTAATGTTTTTCCGTCAGACGTGCCGAGAAAAGTAAGACTTGTTTTACTGCGTGGTGAGGGTAATCATCGACGTTTTCGTTGCGAAGCCCAGCTAGTCATGCAGTAGACCTGGTGCGGCGTGCTTGAGTCGCATTTCGGATGCCAGTGGTCGATCTGCACTGAAACGGAAATTTATTTAACTGCCTTTCTTCCTACATCAGCAGCAATTTCAGGAGCCACTTTTCTGCTATACAGACGCTGGATTGTGATTGCCCTCCTCAACGAGCCATTTATTACTGTCGCGACAAAATACCCGTTCAGTCGCACAGATATCCCACTAGCCGCCAATTTGACATTGAACGTGGAGCGTCACCAAGACGCGGTACACAAACAAACCGGCAGAAACCCCCTAGATGTGTACTAAACGTTGCTTTGCTTAAGCATTTATTTTTGTTGTTTGACGCGTTGAGCGGAACGGAAGTGACCATCTCGTTCGCATGAACTGCAGGGACGTTCAGTAGGGCAAGCTGTCCAGACCGTTCACCGTGAATTCGCAGCTTATGTACTTGAATTAGATTCGATGGGCAATGAGCTGCTCGGTGATGTTCTTCGAGGGCTAGAGATGCGGCTGTCGTGGCGGGAGGAATCCCTTGGAGTCACTGCTACAAGGGAAGCCAGGCCGCCGCCGTGCGTGGCCTGTGACGCACCCCAAGGTTCCGAAAACACCACCCCGAACATTGGCCGCGTTCCTGATTGCTTCGCCGGAAATGTCACCATGGACGAAAGAAAGCTGAGGCGCACTGGGAGAAGTGTGGAGGAAGTCACGTGGTTTTTCTTCGCGCTCATCGGACGTCACTGGAAACCGCGTAGGTCACGCGGACGCTGCTATTGTTCACCATTTCATGCATTTCATGGTGTGTGCTCCAGGCCCCTTTCTTCCTGCAGCACGCCTCGGGATATTTGTATTCGTCTGTATTTACCTTTACTGCCTTATCACACTCCTTGTCAGGAAACATGGACAGACGTTGTCAAAATAAGCGTATATCATGCTTGAGTGCGGGTTGGTTTGCTCCGCGCCTGGCGAGTCAGTGCGTTCTCGCCGCTGATACGGCGTTCATACGGCGTTCAACAATTCGTATATTATCAGGGGTCACTCACCTTTTCGACGGGACCTTCTAGCATGCTGCCCATAGCAACCACCATCGTGAAGCAAACCCGCACACCTGTGTGACGCTACGGGAAAGTCGATAAAGCACGCATCCATCTGTACGGTTGTTATATATACACAATACTGTCAGGCAACGCTGCCCCTATATCATTGGGCCTCCTCGATTATCAGTCCCGAATCGTCCGCAGACTTCACGAGACGCCATCCCGTGCTCGAGTTCACCATATATTCCTAAGGGACTTCCGGTCCGAACGCAGTCCACGGGCTACCCGCGGTCCGTCCAGGGCTGGTAAATCGACGAGGCCCATTGCCTGACCCAGGAGCAGAGAACGGAGAAACAAGAGCTTTTAGGGGCTAAGCACCTTAGGACCTCACTTTGTCCGTGGCTTGTTCCTTGGCGTCCGTGCACACAGTGTTGCGCATGCCCGAGGAGCATTGGATTGAATTGGATTTGGATTGGGTTGGTTTGGATTAAACTGAATTGTATCGGATTGGAATTGTATATACTCTACACACGCGTTGTCACTCATTTACATTCGCGAGTGGGCAATGCCACGGGGGATTTACGGTAAGAACGATCCCTAGTGCTTCGCCCACTCGTCATGATTCACTGCGTGGAGAGGCGTGAATTTTTTTGTTAGCCTCTCCTGATCTTCCCTTTTCGGTAGCCGCTTGAATTGTCAGCGTCAGACAGGCAGCACCGCTTCACTGAAACACTAAGGAACGATTTACGCTATGTGTTCGGCCTTCGCAATGGGGCGCTCCTAGCTTCCACGGTTAGGTCCATTTGGGCCCCTAGTTTGTCCGCTGTTCCATTGTGCGGCGCGTGCCGGCGTACATTCCAACTCACAGAACACAAATCAGCTTGAATGGGAGTTTTTTCGCCGAAATAAGTCTTCGAAACCTGTCACGGAAGGAGACTTACACCAACGTTCGGTAGTATGATTGCGGAAAAACTACCAGGTTATTCTGGGGACCATGAGCCGGCGTAAGTAGGTGCATTTACCACGATTGTACCTCCCCCTAAAACGGAGTATCCGGCTGTGAATACTACGTTTGTCCTAATGGGAGTATGAAAAACTCCCATGCCTCCTCCTCCTACACCCCTTCCTCCTCTACGCCTCCTTAAAAAATGGCTGCCAGTTGGGGTCGTGTGAGCTCTAGCGTCGTCGAAATTTTTCGGGCAGCTGTATGGTTCGGGCAGCTGGTCGACCAGCGCCTCGAAGTCAGAGCTCAGAAGTGCAAAATCAGGAGAGATGTAAATGGAGCATACCGTTATTAACCTATTAAATATTATCGTACGGATTGCTACAGCCTCAAGGACAGTGTTCAGGGTGACAGGGTGGCAGGCTAAGGATTTCCGGGCGACAATTGCCACACCTCCTGAAGAGTGTGTGCAGCCAACCCTGTCCTTTCTGAATACCGTGTACCTATTTAAGAAATTTGTCTGTTTGGAATTGAGGTGAGTCTCTTGGAGACACATGATACTTGGCTGACTGGCATGCAGAATCTCATACACATCGTCAATATTTTTAAGGAGGCCTCTGCAGTTCCATTGGATGATGTTTTCTGTTCCCATTATTTAAGTTTAAGAATAACTGGAGTGTGTGTGTTTGTTCATGTGTCGTCTTTCGGGGCTGTTATTCTAGGATTTTTAGGCTTTTCTGTCTGCTTGGACATCGGAGGCCGCTCCTTGCGCTGCGTAGCAGGCAGGAACGGCGTGACATCCATCTCCTCGTCGGATGCCAGAAGGGTGCCCGGCGGACCAGGCCCCCCGGACTTGGCCCCCTTTCGGGAGCCCTTCGTTTGAGCCGCCACCGCCGAGGGCGTCCGGGGCACCAGAGGTGGCACGGGAGGGGCGGTGGCGGCGGGAGCCGATGCGGGGCCCCCGGTGTCCATCCGGTCAGCAACCTCCAACGCACTGGAGGACGGCGAGGCAGAGGCGGGAGCGGCACCGGTCCCCACAGAAGGGGTTGTCACCACAACCGCTGCTGCCTCAGCAAGCGGCGTGGCAACGGATTGGGCTGCCTGAGGCAACCCAGGGGGGGTGGGGGAGGGACCAGGTCAGACTCGCTGAACTGGGTCCCTGTGGACACCAGACGCCGCTCCGCCCCCCGGCGAGCCGCGTCGGCGTACCTCCCCACGGGAAAAGAGGCGAACCTCTTTCGCGCCTCTGGGAAGGTGATGTTCTGAGTTACCTTCACATTAATGATCGCCTTCTCCTGCTTAAACATCTCGCACGTTCGAGAGTAGGCGGCATGGGGTCCCTGGCAGTTGGCGCAGGTGAGGGTTGAGATGGACAATTATCGGAAGGATGATCATGCTGTGCGCACTTTGCGCAGGTCAGACGACCACGGCAGGAGTTGGTTCCGTGCCCGAACCGCTGGCACTTAAAGCAGCGGCGCGGGTTTGGAATGTAAGGACGAATGGAGCATCGGATGAACCCTCCGTTGATATGGTCAGGAAGTGAGGAGCAGTTGAAGGTCAGGATAATGTGTTTCGTGGGGATTACCTTATCATCTCTACGCATCGTGATGCGGCGCACGGCTGTGACACCCTGATCCTTTACACCTTCAAGAATGTCGGCATCTGTCTCATTAAGAAGATCTGCCTCAGAGATCACACCCTGCGAGCTATTCAGGCTGCGGTGGGGTGTGACCCTGATGTCCAGATCGACCATTTTCGTCTGACCAAGAAGTGTGGTTGCCTGCTGCTGGTTTTTTACTTCAACAAGGACTTCACCTGTGCGTTGTTTTTTGGCATTGTAGGTTTTCCCAATTATTCCATCAAGGTATTTTGTAATTAAAAATACTGATTGTGAAGCAAGAGGGCGAGCTGAATCAAGAGATTCGATAACAAGGAAACGAGAGTATTTGTCTGGCTTTGGGAAGCTCATACTTGAAAGTGGAGGGAAAGATACTTCGGTGCGGCCCCTTTTCAGGGACCGATCACGTTTGGAGGGGGGTTTTGAATTTTCCATACAGCATAGAAAAAAGCAGGGGACGGGGGTACTTTCTTCTCAAACCTTACCCTGATAGCCTGAGAGGTCCCGGAGCTCCCTGCCTGGTAAACAGACAGGGAGCCCATCCGCCGGAGCTTGACGTGGGCTCCGACGGCCACCGTTTGAGGCTTCTACCCTTTACCTTTAAACACATCACCACGGTAGGTTACAGTTTATGTTGGGGGCTCGGGGTCCGCGGTGTCGCCAACACCGTCACCATGAATACTCAAGGTGCCCCGTGCGGGGAGCATGATCATCTCTCCGACAACTGCACTGCAACCAACGTCAACTGCCCGAATTGCGAGGGTCCACACGCAGCATACTCTCGCGCTTGTGAAAAGTTTCATCTTGAGAACAAAATCATTAACGTGAAGGTAACCGAAAACATCACCTTCCCAGAGGTGCGAAAGAGGTTCGCCTCTTTCCCCCTGGGGAGGTACGCCGACGCAGCTGGCCGGGGGGCGGAGCGGCGTCTTGTTTCGGCGGGGACCCAGTACCGAGAGTCGGACTTGGTCGCGCCCCTGCCCCCCCCCCCCCTTGGGCTGCTCGCTGAGCCGGCAGCGGCTGTGGTGGCATCCACGTCCGGTGGGGATGCTGCTGCACCCACCGTTTCCTCCTCTCCACCGGCCCAAATCACACGCGAGGGCCCGCAGGAGATGGAGACTGAGGAAGCTGCAGCAATTCCCACCACGGCCGTGCTGGAGGAGCGGCGGGCGCGCAAGTGCGCGCTCGCCGCTCCTCCAGTCCGGCTGTGTTCCCACATCCGCCGCACCGCCTGTGCCACCCGTGGCGCTCCTGACGCCCTCGGCGGTCGCGGCTCAAACGAAGGGCACCAGAAAGCGTGCCAAGTCAGGGGGGTCCGGCACGCCGGGTACCCCTTCCAAATCTGATGATGAGATGGATGTTGGACGTTTCCTGTCTGTTTTGCAGAGGAAGGAGCGGGTCCCTCCATCCATCTAAACCTCCTGAGAAGGCAAAAACGCCCCTCCCAAGAGTGCAAGCCTCGAAAGACCTTACGTAAATAGTCACACTCCAGTCGCTCTAACACATCATAATGTGAAAAGAAAACATAGTTAAATGGAACTGCAGAGGCCTTCTGAATAATCTTGACGACTTGCATGAGATTCTGCACGCCAATCGGCCAAGTTTAATGTGTGTCCAGGAAGCACATCTGAATTCCAAGCACACAAATTTCTTGAATAGTTACCTGGTATACAGAAAGGACAGGGTTGGCTGTACACACTATTCTGGCGGTGTGGTCATAATCACAGGCAAATCCATAGCATGGCACCCTGTCACCTTGAACACCGTCCTTGAGGCTGTAGCCGTCCGGACAATAATATTTAATAGGTTGATAACGGTATGCTCTATCTACATCTCTCCTGATCTTGCACTTCTGGGCTTTGACTTTGAGGCGCTGGTCGACCAGCTTCCTGAACCATACATACTAACAGGCGACTTCAATGCACACAATTCTCTTTGGGGCTCTTCTCGCACGGATGCCCGAGGTCGCCTGTTAGAGAAGTTTTGAACATCCTCTGGAGCATGAATTTTCAACAAGAAACAGCCTACATACCATAACATAGGACGCAATACATACTCAATGTGGAGGTGGGTGGGATTTGGGTAGGTATTTGTTTGGAGACGCCGCCAAGTTGTAGTTTCCTCTCTCGAGAGGCGCCAGTGTGGTGGTGGGATTCTCCGGCGAGTTTGCTTGTACTTGGAGAGAATGTCTGTGTAGCCGCTGAGTGGGTGGGGTTGATCTTGAGGGGATAGACATTGGTCACTGCGGCAATGGCTTGGTGTATCAAATCGCGAGCCGCGGCAAAAAATTGTTTTAATTGCTTTTGCAAAGCTGCTATATATCAGTAGTTGCCCAATTGTGTTGTCGAGAACCTTTTATATTGTGGATAGAACGACAAAATTTCTTTCGAAGAACAACTTGCAATATTTTTTCACTTACTTGTTTTACTTACATCGAACATTATTTTATCATCGCAGCCATAAACAATGGTGTGCCTGGGATTTATGGTTGGTGTGCCAGCTCGTCTGTAATTTTTTGCGACCTCTTATTTTGGCTTACGTTGTGTAGATAAGTTAAAAAAGTACATTTTACTGTATGTCATGATATGTTACTGGCTTCTCCGCGGAACAGACTGTTCTGAGTTACCTCTGTGCGGAACAAAGGAGCAGCGTGATGAAGCCAGGCATAAGCGAACCTGTTCCAAGCTAATCTGCGGTGACTCTGTGTGCAAAAATAAATTGATGTCACAATGCGTTACACGTAAACATCTCTTTCCCGATACGTTAACCCATATCTTTTGGAGACCCGGCCGAAGTACACCTCTAAGTCCGGTTCACATGACGTGCCGAGTTGTTCCAAATGGCTGTGTTCTGTTACCCTATTATTCCACGAAGCTTTAGTGCCCTCTCTGATGCCATTCGGCGACAATAGGCCCTGCAAGAAAGCCAACTTTCTCTGACTATGATGATGAATGCGTGTGGGTGAAGTGAAAAAAAATCTCGTGCCATCTGCAACAACGTGAACCTGGGGAGGAGCGAAGCGTGCAGTGTATAAGTGTATTACTGGCGCCGTGGCGTTTTTGGCCACAGAGATGAAACCGTTGGGGGTAGAGGTGTACAGCTTTCCTGTAGAAGTATCGTGTCTTTGAAGCACGAAGCGTTCTAGCGTGAGTCGTTTGAAAACGAGCGCCCCGGTGTGTTCTTTTACTACGCGTTACGTTCTAGCGCGAGACATTAGAAAACTAGTGTCCCGGTGTTTTAGTACTGTGACTAAATCAGACCACGACGGGAGGAGACGCCGGCAGCCCGATTCCCTAAGGGGCTTCGCGCTTAAAAAACGCTTCTTGTGGCCGGAATCGAACCTCCGTCTCTCGCGTTATGAAGCCGGCGTATATCCGATTGCTTCATTTCGATATTGTCGAAGCGAACGCCAACCAGCAGGTACCGACTCACGCCGTACACTCAAAACCCAAATGTTATGCCTACGGAGCGCACACCGGAGAGTAGTGCGTATTCTAGAAAAGTGGTCCGTACCTCCACAGTAGCACATACTCGCAGTGTGGGATCATCCAGCCAAAGAATCCATCACTAGAAAGCTTCCCGTTCAAACATTGTCGTTGCTAGACGGAAAGGTCCACGATTTTGAATATTTGTTATCACTCAAGGTCCTCCGCCTTGTCACCATCAGATCACCACAGAAATGTTGTCCTTACAGATGGATTATATTCCTCTTTTCAGCTGTGTGCCTGTATGCAAAAACCTTATGTACCGGCTGGATAACACAGCATAAAATTAGTGTAGCTTCGTTTAATAATGCTGTGGACTTAAAACCAGTAAATAACATGAGCATGCTATGATGTAAGGCTCGTTACAAAGCATTAAAGAACAATCTAAAAATGAGTAGATTGTTTGCTCCACTTTGTAGGGACGCAGTTCCTACGTATTGTGTGCCCTGTGGCGCGAAACGAACAGCGATAGGGACGTCAGCCCCCTACGTGTCATGTGCCCCGTGGGTCCTTGTGTGGTGCACAATGAGTACGCTACGCACACGCGTGTGTCATCATCATCATCATCATCATTATTATCATCAGGCTGCTCAGGTCCACTGCAGACGAAGGCCTCTCCCATTGATCTCCAACCGCACCTGTCCTGTGCTAATCGAGTCCACTGTTTACCCCCGAAATTCCGTATTTCATCCCTCCATCGTGTTGCTGGCCTTCCCCTTGTTCTAGACCCATTTCTTGGTATCCACTCTGTTACTCTAATTCTTCACCGGTTGTCGGTCCGTCTCACTACATGGCCAGCCCAAGTCCATTTATTTTTCTTTATTTGAACTATGATATCATCAACTTTAGTTTGTTCTCTGATACAGGTAGCTCGTTTCTTGTCGCTGAGTGTTATTCCTAACATTGGAGTAAAAACGGAGACACCGACCAAAAGAAACTTAAAAACTTTAAAACAACAACAAGACGTTTCGGCTTCGTTACTGAAGCCTTGTTCACAATGAGACGAATAAAAGTTCATGCGCGCTTATGTTCTCTTGAGCACGTGACGTAGGCAGCGCGTGTACGACGGGGGGAGCGTTCCTTCATTTCGATTAAGTGTATGACGTGTCGTCTGTATTTCCAGAGACTCGAGATAGAGCCGCGATCTGAAGTTCCTTTCTTGGCCGATGATTGTGGAATTATCCCAATCAATCCCATGGCCCGTTGCACCCACGTGGTCGGTAAGAGCATTCGACGCCACACGCTTGTTTTTTACATCGTTCTGGTGCTGCCGTAATCTTTGCTTGAAGTTACCCGATTCACTTATGTAAGCGAAATCGCAATCTGCGCATGAAATCTTGTAGACTACGCCAGGAAACGATTCTCTTGGAAGCCTATCCTTACCGCCCACGAGTGCGTTCCGCAGCTTAAACGCAGGCACGTGTGCCACCTCAACGTCATAACTACGCAGCACGCGGGACAAGGCCTCGCTTACACCAGGGATGTAGGGAATGGCAGCACGCTTTCTTGGTCGGGGATCAACCGGAACGGCAGGATTGGACAGGCGGCGTTCCACCCCATTCAGGAACGCCCGGGGATAGCCGCTTGCCGAGAGATCGTTTCGCACCCTGTCGAGGTCGGTGAAACGGTCTTCTGCTTTCGTACAAAGGCGGTTCGCACGGCTGAAGAGCGAGGCAGCAACAGACCTTTTGTCAGCGTCAGGGTGAACGGAGCGAAAGTTTAGGTATCGGCCAGTGTGCGTATCCTTTCTGTACACATTAAACGAGAGCGTACCATCGCATCGGCTGACAAGCACGTCCAAAAATGGGAGTCTATGGTCGACCTCAGTCTCTACTGTGAATTGGATGGCCTTTTCTTGACTGTTCAAATGCGCAGTGAACGAAGCCAAGGCGCTGCGTCGAACCACACAGAAACAGTCGTCCACGTAGCGCAGAAAAATTCTTGTGCGTGGACTGAAGGAAGCGAGTGCGCGATTTTCCAGCAATTCCATCGTAAGATTGGCAGCAGTAACAGAGACAGAAGCACCCATAGCGGTACCGTGGACTTGCCTGTAGAAGACCTTGTCGAAGCAGAAGTATGTATTCGCAAGGCAAAAGCAGAGGAGCCTCTTGAGGTCTGGAACGTCAATCGGCGACCTGTCTGGCAAAGTCCGGTCGGATTCTAGCGCGGTAGTGCATGCTTCCACAGCCATGTCAGTCGGAATCGAGGTGAATAGCGACACCACGTCGAAAGAGACCATCACTTCGTCGTCGTCTATTGCCACGTCACGAACTTTTTCAATGAAATCGCAGGAGTTGCTCACATGCGTGGAGCCCTTCCCGACGAGTGGAGACAGAATTTTGTGCAGGTATCCGGACAAATTGTAGAGAGGGGACCGGGTGTAGTCAACCCGGCTGACATGGCTGTGACATGGCTGTGACTGACATGGCTGTGGAAGCATGCACTACCGCGCTAGAATCCGACCGGACTTTGCCAGACAGGTCGCCGATTGACGTTCCAGACCTCAAGAGGCTCCTCTGCTTTTGCCTTGCGAATACATACTTCTGCTTCGACAAGGTCTTCTACAGGCAAGTCCACGGTACCGCTATGGGTGCTTCTGTCTCTGTTACTGCTGCCAATCTTACGATGGAATGGCTGGAAAATCGCGCACTCGCTTCCTTCAGTCCACGCACAAGAATTTTTCTGCGCTACGTGGACGACTGTTTCTGTGTGGTTCGACGCAGCGCCTTGGCTTCGTTCACTGCGCATTTGAACAGTCAAGAAAAGGCCATCCAATTCACAGTAGAGACTGAGGTCGACCATAGACTCCCATTTTTGGACGTGCTTGTCAGCCGATGCGATGGTACGCTCTCGTTTAATGTGTACAGAAAGGATACGCACACTGGCCGATACCTAAACTTTCGGTCCGGTCACCCTGACGCTCACAAAAGGTCTGTTGCTGCCTCGCTCTTCAGCCGTGCGGACCGCCTTTGTACGAAAGCAGAAGACCGTTTCACGAAACGATCTCTCGGCAAGCGGCTATCCCCGGGCGTTCTTGAATGGGGTGGAACGCCGCCTGTCCAATCCTGCCGTTCCGGTTGATCCCCGACCAAAAAAGCGTGCTGCCATTCCCTACATCCCTGGTGTAGGCGAGGCCTTGTCCCGCGTGCTGCGTAGTTATGACGTTGAGGTGGCACACGTGCCTGCGTGTAAGCTGCGGAACGCACTCGTGGGCGGTAAGGATAGGCTTCCAAGAGAATCGTTTCCTGGCGTAGCCTACAAGATTTCATGCGCAGATTGCGACTTCGCTTACATAGGTGAATCGGGTAACTTCAAGCAAAGATTATGGCAGCACCAGAACGATGTAAAAAACAAGCGTGTGGCGTCGAATGCTCTTGCCGACCACGTGGGTGCAACGGGCCATGGGATTGATTGGGATAATTCCACAATCGTCGGCCAAGAAAGGAACTTCAGATCGCGGCTCTATCTCGAGTCTCTGGAAATACAGACGACACGTCATACACTTAATCGAAATGAAGGAACCCTCCCCCCGTCGTACACGCGCTGCCTACGTCACGTGCTCAAGAGAACATAAGCGTGCATGAACTTTTATTCGCCTCATTGTGAACAAGGCTTCAGTAACGAAGCCGAAACGTCTTGTTATTGTTTTAAAGTTTTTAAGTTTCTTTTGGTCGGTGTCTCCGTTTTTACTCCAACATGTTTCCCGACCAGACGGGTTTCCGTCAAACCCTCGGCTTCATATTCCTAACATTATTCACTCTTTTGCCCGTTGAGCCGACCTAAGTTTGCATTCTAGTTGTTTAGTAATACGCCAAGTTTCAGCTCCGTATGTCATTACCGGCAGCATGCACTGGTTGTAGATGTTTCTTTTGAGTGACAGAGGTAGCTTATTTTTCATTATCTGGGCGTGCTTGCCGAGTGCTCCCCAGCCCATAACTATTCTGCGGTGGATTTATTCCTCATGGTTGGGGGTAGCACTAACCATATGTCCGAGGTAGTTATATTCTCTTCCTAATCTGAAAAAGACGTTCTTGGCATGCTTATTCCTCATTACTGTAGATTTATTCATGTTTATTTTTAGACCCACGACCGTGCTTTCTGATTGTAGTTCCTCAAGCATTTTTATGGGTTCTGTAGTGTCACTCAGCAAGACTATGTCGTCCGCTAACCTCAAATGGCTCAAGTATTCCCCGTTTATCCTTAATCCTGTGTTTTTCAGGTCGGAACATGCGCAAAACTACAGGTCTGGCATAAACGCGGCTCTCAGCAGAGCACAGGGGGAGTTGGACGGAACAGCCTGGCGGCAGCTGACGGCCAGGATGGGAACAGGAAAGGGCAGACAACTGCAATTACGACCCTCGGCCAACGAGGACTAACCGGCACATGGGGTGGTCGTGCACGGTGCGGCTTGGGAGGAGGACTCGGACATCGTCGGGAGTTTCGGGGAAAGTGCCGTATTCCTTTCCCCACAATCGCTGCAGTGCGTTATTAATTGCCGCATTGCTGCCATGATCGTTATTTGTTTCAAGCAGATATTTTTGTACGTGTCATTGTTTTATTGTCCCGGAATAAACTGGTGATTTATGTTCCTTGAGTGTGGGCTTTGGTTCGATGGGCGGGGTCAGGCTCGCGAAACCTTCACACATGGAGTTTTCTTAAACTTCCGTTTATTTAAATTTTATTTTTACTAAAATAATGTTACTAAATTACAAGTTACGACAAAAATATCACAAACAGAGCACGTTAGCAAGCAAACTGGTAAACATGACCTTTGGAAATGGGGTCTATTTTGGATAACTACTAGCCACGTACTAAAAAACACCGACAATTATTCTGCGAATTACGGTTTGAGTCATGTGCAATGAGTTTGCATGTGCTTATCTGTTATTATGTTTGTGGTGCACCTCGTGGAAATTGTGCCTTTATTGAAGAAAGCAACGCAGTAGCCCCGAGATGGTACTGCGGAAGGACGTACAAAGAGTAGACTCCCGTTAATCCGCCAAAAATAATTGCTTTCATTTTGGGGCACGTTAAAGATCCCCTGGTGGTCAAAGTTAATCCGGAGCCCTCCACTACGGCGCACCTCATCGCCTGCGTTGCGTCAGCGTATTAAACCCAAGAATCTTGACTACAGCAACACCTTCAGAAGAGTGAGTGGAGCCATCTCTATCTTTAAGAAAAACTGTGTATTCTATAATAAAGTGTTTGCTTTGGGATTTAAATGAGTGTCTTGAAGGCATATTCTATCTGGATGGCGTTCTGATAGCATTTCAGAAATGTCATTCCCGTTTTTTATAAGGTCCGTACAATACCATCGTAATATGTTTTGGGCCACAGCTTTCGTTTGGGCAAAGATTATTTGTGCAATGTGCATGCAGGCTTCGATTTACTTTAGTCAGTCCGATTTCGGCTCCGCGACTCGTGCAGGGAGATTTTTTTCGACGTTCAGTAGTTTTGAGCCGCTCTCTCGCTTTTTTCAGGGCCCTCGGAGAAGCTGTGGCGTTGATGTCTTCGTCCGAGACTTCAGGAGCGGATGAAGTGGGCTATCTGTGACGCCCACTCAGAGTGCTACCTGAAATGGTCACGGGTTTCCCGACACGCTGAACGTGGGCACGCTTCCAGGGAACTCTGCGTCCATGTCCTTTGGGGGCAGTGGAGCTGGTCCCGAAGGTGCGGAACCACTCCCTACGGAGACCATCGTCGCCACATTTAACGGAGTTTCCATAATCAGTGGTGCGTGCTGATTCTGGACTGCCAAAGGCAGTCGAGGTGGGACCACCTCAGCCTTTATAGCTGCTGCAGGAGCAGGAGGGTGCCGCTCAACCGAGGGTAGTGACAGCGATAGATCAGCAAGGAGGTGCTGCGCTGCAGCGCAAGCGTACCGTCAATCTGGCCAGGCGTCTGCAATGGAACGCTCGTGTTACAACCAACCCAACCGGCCGATAGCTGTGGCGCTAGAGCGCAGGTGTGTTTGTGTGTGTGTGTGTGCGTTAAATCAGCGTCGAAGCAAGACCAGTCGTTCCAAAGCGTCCGCAGTCGAGCGCACGTGTAAGAAACGGGAGACGCCGGCCAGAACTGATCGGCGTTCTCGCGTGCCGTAGCGCACGTGGAATAACTATGCTTGTGCTGTTTCCTACTCTCCCTCTCGACGGTGGGGCTAAAGGGACCGTGCAACACTCTTCGTGCAGCGCAACGTTTAGATTAGACTTCCAGGAAAACCCGAGCCAAATATTACACGTGCACGTGAAGCGGTAAGCGCGCAAATGGCCGCGAAAGACGCGGAAAAACCAACCGCGCTCTCTTCAATTCTCCGCACTATGCATCCCTGGCATGGCCTCTGCGACGTCAATTGGGCCATGGCTGTCCTGGCTGTCCTATTGGCTGTCGCTGGTCAACTTCGCGGCTAAATTCTGGCATTTCCTCTGACGATCAGCCGTCGTTGGCGCTGTGTATGAACCTCTTCTATTTCTTAACCTGTCCGCCTGCTTTTGGTGTTTATTTTGTTTTGAGTGCGCGCGGAGTTTGAGTGGCGAACTAAATATTCCACTTTCAACGAGCCCACTCGACAACAAACGTTTATTGCTCCAAAAACGCCATACCAGCCTGAGCGCTTGCTTACGAGTAGGCCACCATGCCTGCTTTTTTGTGGCACCAGACCGGAAATAGACCTGTCCACGTTGCGGGGAAAAGGACGAAACTCCCCTGCCTGTGGCATATCGAAGGCCGCCGAACAGAACGCCGGGCGCCGCCCCCCTCTCCGGGAGGGAGCGCGCAGCTTTCGTCGCATTGTCCGCGGTTGAGTTGAGAGGGAACATTTATGCGCGATTTTTCATCGCGCGTAGTTTCGGTGATATTGAACGGATTTTTATAATTCTTGCGGGAGGAGATTGCTGGGACAATAGACTTTACCTTTACCTCAAAATACATTCCGAGTAGTCGATGGTAAGTGTTGCAGGGTCCCTTTAAAATATTATTAACAAGTTTCGCATCAAACATCTGTTGAGCAAATATGAACGTACATGCGTAATCTGTGCCCTAGCACAATCGTATCTTCCTGGAAAAGCAAAATGAACTGCTTGTAAAAAGACATCCCCCTCCCGAGGGGCACGATCAAATGCACAGCATTTCCGAGGGGGTGCGCCGGCAAGTCGTATCTCTCGATCGCGGGACCCATGTCGCCATCTTTTGGAGGCGCGGGACAACTTGTGGCGCTTTCGAAACAAACGAGCAATGAGTGAAGGATATAAGGCGCGTTCGGTGCATCGAAATCTGTGTCGGTTTCGTGGCTCGGTCGGTAGTGCGCCGGGCACCTTGCGTTCCGCCCGCGGCGTCGTGGGTTCGAAACCGGGCGCCGGAAACTGTTATTTCTTTTATAGTGTAGTGGCCTGGCTGCGGACTACGACAAGGCGCGCATGCGGACTACGACAAGGCACGCCAAAGCCGCGTGACTTTGTGAGTTACTAAAATGCTATGCATTTAAAAGCAAACGCGAGCTCCGCCGCTGGGTTCTTTCCTCTCTCTTCTGTCGGCAAGTGAGCCGCGATAAACGTGGCGTCTTTGGCGTCCGGCGTTAACTTTCTGCGTCGGCTTGGAGCCCAGCTCGGCCAAAACGTAACAGCGTGGAGGCAGCGGCCGTATTGCGGACCCCGGGAGCTCTCCGGCAGCGGTCGGTGAGGCTTTGAATTTGTACTCTGGTGCGCCGAGTGTTGTGATTTTTTTGCACAGGCATGAAATAGGAAAGGCGACTAGAGGGTACTTCCCGCACCACGGTAGCTGGCCGAAATGGATCTGAACAGCTTGCTGAAACTTGAGGTGTTAGCCGTAGCAGAAGACTCGGTGTGGAGTGCAGAAAAGGTGTTCCGGAACCCGAAATTTTGGGCAAAATATTAGCCTGCGGAGCCGCAAATAATGAAATCGCTGAAGCGGTGAATGAAGTCAAAAGGAAACGCTGAGAGAGAGAGAGAGAATTTTGTTTTTAACCAAAAGAGGGGAAATGTATGTGTCGGAGAGCTTCATGGAGTCTGGGTGCCTCCGTGCAGGCTCCCACTGATGGCCTTCTCGATGAAGTCCACCAGGCCACGTTGCTCGTCCTTGGTCTTCTGGGTGGCCAGCCTCTCTATAGTGGAGTGTCGTCTAATGTGTGCATAAATGGGGCGCTCCCATAGTATGAGTTGTTGGCTGGCGATCACATTACAGGTGCGGCGTACTGGGAGTGTGGGAGGTGTGGGTGCGGCTGCGATAACCGCTGCCTGGCTCTCCTGTAGTCTTTCAGGTGAAGCTGTCGTGGGCTTGATTCGGTTTCACTGGGAGTTTCGCCGCCGCTCCTGGGAGCCCGGTAGTGCGCTTCTCGGGCGACTGCTTCTCGAGGCGCGGTATGCGCCTCTTCATTGCCGACTATGCCTGAATGACTTGGTGGCCAGATAATGTGGAGGTCAGGTAGGTGAGTCTTGGTTTTGAGAATATTGAGGGCTGCTGGGGAGAGAGTGCCTTGCAGGAAGTTGTGGCAAGCCACTTGAGAATCGGTTAGTATGGTGATGTAGTCGCTTTGTGTTGTGGTGGCTGCCATGGCTATTGCTGCTTCCTCTGCAATGGCGGTGTCCGTGGTGAGGACAGTGGCTGTGGCTACGGTCTGAAGTGTATTATTCACCACTGAAATCGCATAGGCGTTTTTGGTTACGTAGGGAGAGGCATCTGTGTGCATCACATCTTTTTGATTTTGAAATTGTGCCTGAAGATAGTTGGCGCGGGACCTTCGTCTTCCAATGTGATAGGTAGAGTGCATATTTCTAGGAATTGGGGTGACGCGGATGTGTTTCTGTATAGTCAGTGGAACACGTATTCTGCATCTGGAGACCGGAGGCGATGAATACCCATACAAAAATATTCTATGGTCGGCTATAGAAAATCCTTTTTATGGTCGGCTTTAGCTATTTGGCCCAATATTCTTTAGACGTTTCTATGGGTGTCTTTAGCGAATCGTATCGCCATTCCTATGGGTGTCTTTAGCTTCTTCTATAGACAGTTCTGTGGTTGTCTTTAGATATTCGTATCGACATTCCTATGGGTGTCTTTAGCTTCTTCTATAGCCGGTCCTATGGTTGTCTTTAGCGATTCGTATCGCTATTCCTATGGGTGTCTTTAGCGTCTTCTATAGCCGGTTCTATGGTTGTCTTTAGCTATTCGTATCGACATTTCTATGGGTGTCTTTAGCTTCTTCTATAGCCAGTTCTATGGCTTTCTTTAGGTCTTCTTTCGATATCGCTATGGCTATAGAAGAAGCTAAAGACACCCATAGGAATATTCATAGGAATGGCTAAAGACAGCCATAGAAACGTCTAAAGATAATTGGGCCAAATAGCTAAAGACAACCATAAGAAGGATCTTCAATAGCCGACCATACGATATTTTTGCATGGGCTGCAGCCAGAAGAGAATCACCACTACATGAAACACAGCAACAGCAGCAGCCTCTGAGAAATTATTAACACGCGGCCATGCCGGCATATAGCCTTGCGGATCTCTAGAACTTCTATGGCACTTAAGTTGTGTGCACCAATATGCTCCATGAACACTTCAGCGATATAGGGGGAGTGCAAGGTTGCGATTGCAAACACGTCGCCAGTTTTCATTCACAAAAGGCTTAAACACTGGCAAACAAGGAAAGCAAAACCAAGGGGTTTATTCATCCCATTCATTACATAAAGGCTACTATCTACGCTACTTCGCCGCCAGTAGACAGTTGTTCACATACGCCGATCGAAACACACAGCACACGCATTCCAACACTCTGGCTCACGCTTACGTCATTCGCTCGACAACCACACTACGCGGCACATTTTCCACGAACGCCCCCCGAGAGACATATACCTACAGGTGCTGGGTAGTCCACAGAAAATAGAACACCCAGAAGTCGTTCATTTCACTCAGTACTCAATGCACAAAGTTGCAAGTATGGTGGCTAAAATGGAAATGCACTGTTAATTAAACAATGAAGACGGTCGCACATAACGCAATAATAAAAAACGTTTTCCAAGTCCGTTCAATTAGTTCCTTGTATGTTTTCTCAGTTCGCGAAAAAATAATTATCTTTGTCTCATCACCGCAGCGAAATCTTCACTTCTGTGTACATTGCAATGCCCATGTGGTGCAGGGTAGCTTGGAAACGTATTCTTGAACACCAAAAAAAAGTCCTGCATTTCTCGCACAATACAGCCTCTTCAGTTCGTAAGATAACTCACCCTGGTGTTTTGCGTAAGATGAAATTCCTGTCGCGGTATCGCAGGTATCCATTTTCGAATGACTTCGAGTTGATGTTGAATTAATTGTAACACTGTCACTGTAAACACCGAAATTTCCGACAGAAAAGCGGCACATTTGCTTGGCGTCGCACCATCAACACGAACACATTGCAGTCGAGTCGTAAATTCCCAGCATTACGCAACACGTGCCACGCCCGCGCACATGAGCAAGGAGACGAGATGTGGCTGACTGAGTACATCCTGGTATAAGCAGGTCCATCGAGCTAGCAAATAGTGCGGAGATACGTGCCCATCTTTCGACCTTTTTCTAATGTGTTTTCTGGTAATTATTTTATTTGGCAAATACAACATCGCTTAAAGTTTTGTTTTCTTCATCCGAAAAAAACTATATCTGTGATCAGTACTCAGGGAAAATTTTCTGTCACTATCATTGCTGCGCGCACGAATACTAACACAGCACGGAACGCCTGACCCCCTTTTCAACGAAAACTTCCCTTCGCACAACCGGGCTACAGGCTTACAGCGTCGACGCGCGCGGCACTCACGCCGCCTCTCCCCGGCCGGTCGTTGTCCCCTCTACCTTTTCAACGCTTCCCACAATTTTCTTTTCCTGCCTCCTTCGGTCCGGCTTGGGTCGCTCTCTCCCTTTCTCAATGACTAATTTCAAAGCGGGCTCCGCAGGAGAAGGAATGCGGTTGTTCGCAGATGCCACCATATTTCTGACTGCGCCCGCACGTACTGGGGGGCCGGCCGCGAAAGTTCTTTCCAATGTGCTTCGACACTGAGAGGGCCGTTTTCAGAGAAGCAACTTGACCGCGGCAGCGAAGGGCCGCAGAGGAAGAATTCTCCAAACTTATATGTCTTTCGGCCGACGTTCATTTGCAAGCTTTGCCGATGCACAGTATCCAAAGTTGCAACCTGAATTTGAGCGTTAATCTGTCTGTAGCTGCCTTTAATTGTACTTTTCCCGTACTGTTGGTATAATAAGTACCTAACGTTATTAAACAAAAAATTTCATATAACCGGCCGATGAACCTCATCATCGTTATTCAGTCTGTGTTGTAGATGTAGCTAGGTAAATCATGAGCGTATAAATTACGCGTCATAAGTCATATTGAAACTAGCGGAATAGGATTTAGTGGGTGCTCGAATTATACCTTTATAGGCTAACACTTTTTATTAGCGGCTGGAGACTTGGAGCCTTGTCACTATGTAGTTAGATAAGGAAGCTTTTATGGATGCAGCCCTGTAAATTCTGCGCCAAACGCTTTCCTAATTCCAGCTAAATGTTGCTTAATTGTCACACGTCTAAAGGTTTACAGTTATATGTTGCGCTGTAGCCAGCCGCAGAAGCTTTTATGCGTGCCTCTCCTTAGCTTTAGGGCAGACAGCTGAATGGTTCCAAGTATGTAGACTTAGAGCTAGACAACGGCCTATATCCAGCCAAATGAGCTTTTATGGCTTTCTCTCTTTAGCTTTAGGACGAATTCTTTTCAATAGCTGTCAAAAGACAGCTCAATGGTTTTGAGTCTGTAGAGTTAGAGCTAAACAACGGCCTATAGCCAGCCAAATGAGCTTTTATGGCTTTCTCTCTTCAGCTTTAGGACGAACTCTTTTCAATAGCTGGCAAAAGACAGCTGAATGGTTTCAAGTCTGTAGAATTAAAGCTAAACAATGGTCTGTAGGCAGCCAAAAGAGCTTTGTCGCGGCTCGTCTATAGAACTAAAGCCATAGATTTTTCTTTAGCTGGCTACAGTAGCCTGAATGGCTGTGACTCTATAGACTATAAATACTAGGATGTTCTGTAGTCGTCTAAAGAGTATTGTATGATTTACATTCTTTAGTGCAGGATGCATAAAAACTCCAATAGCTGGCTATAGCCTAATTTATGCACTTTTATGGGTGACCATAGGGACCCATAGGCGGCCATAGCTCACCATACATTTTTCTATAGACACCCATAAGGCATTTTTGTATGGGTATCCAAGGCGCACGAGGGTCGCACGTCCAGCATTAGTGAGTTGGAGTCGTTGGAGTTGTAAAGTGCGGTGCGCCTCACAGAGCTCTTCCCAGGTGTTGTGTAAGCCCAGTTGCAACAGCTTGGCGTTCGATGTGCATGTAGGAAGTTCGAGGACTGTCTTGTATGTTTCTCGGGTAAGAATATTTAGCTTTCGCTGTTCGGCTGGCTTGAGGGACAGGTAAGGCGTAACGTACGTAACACGGCTGATAAGCAAGGCTTGAATGAGTAGGATGAGGTCTGGTTCTTTCAGTACGGTCCGTTTGTGCGTGATACGGCGAATTAATTGGGTTAGCTGAGTCATGGTGTGTTGAAGTTGTAGGATTGTATGGGAGCCCGATCCGTCCTGTGGGATGGTGAGTCCGAGTATGCGCAAGTGGGTAACAGTTGGAATGGGAAAGTTTTGAATATGGAGTTTAGCGTCTGGTACTGGAGAGATTCTTCTGTCCATTGTGCGTTGTTTAAGGGTAAGGAGGGCCGATTTTTCTGGTGCGCATGTAGGACCGCGTTCCTGTAAGTACCTGCATGTGCACTCAACAGCTGTTTGAAGGGCTTCTTGCTGGTTTCCGTTGGATCCTGTGGTTGTCCATAAAGTTAAGTCATCTGCGTACAAAGCATGCTTCAGGTCGGGTATTGTAGAGAGTTGCGTAGATAGATCTTTGATAGCGATGTTGAAAAGGAGTGGGGAAATGACAGACCCCAGTGGGGTACCACGTGGAATAGCGGTAAACGTAGATGAGCGTAGGTGTCCAAGTCCCACTGTCGCCGATCGCTCTGTTAGAAACACCTTAACGTAGTTGTAGGTGTTTGAACCGGGGTTGAGGGTGGCGAGGCCGTGTAGGATGAACAAAAGAAAAAATGGGACACTGCATTGCCAGCCATGCTGTTTACTTTGCGTTCAGTGGCACATGAATCAACCGGTTTCAGCCCAGCAGAGCTCGTGTACGGGAGGACATTGCGTTCTCCACTTAAGCTAATTCGTGAGAACCGGGAGGAGGACAGTGATCCGACGGTTGTCGAGTACGTTTGTAACTTATTGCAGCGCTTGTACGACACGAAGCTTCTTGTGGAAGCTAACATGCTCAAGGAGGCACAGGCGAAAGCGAAAAAGTGCTACGATAAGAATAACAACCACCGCCAGTTTCACGAAGGGCAGAAAGTGCTTTTTCTACGCACTTAGAAAGCGAACAAGTTGGAAGTTCAGTGGGGAGGCCCCGCGACTGTACAGCAAAAGCTGTCAGACACGAACTACGTTGTCAAAATGCCTGGTCGTAGGAAGGAAGTGCGGATCTACCATTGTAGCCTAATGAAGCCGTATGTGGAGTAAGCGCATGTCGTAAGTCTAGTGTTAAACTAACCAGAAGAATTGGCAGCGAAACTTCCGCAGATCTCTCGCGACCTAACTGACCTTTCGGTAGACCAAATTCTGGATCTGACAGTGGAAAGAGCAGTTCTCAGCGAAAGCCAAATTACAGATATCACAGCTTTGATAACAGAACACCCACAGTTGTTCTAGAAGGTGCCCGGTGGCACCAGTCTTATGACGCATGACATGGAGTTAACATCTCAAGGCAGCACAAGATGTAGAACGTACAGGTGTTCACCAAGGAAAGAAAACTAATGAGGGATGCCGTCGACCAGATGTTGACGCTGAAGATAGCCGAACCGGGGGAAGATGATTTCGTGTCACCAATGATAATTGTGGAAGCTAACGGTAAAGAACCGCGCCCTTGCATCGATTACCGTAAGCTTAACACAGTGACTGTGACAAAATTTACACCATCTTCCCGCGAGGGGGACCATGGGTAGATGAGACGCATCGTGGGTTTCTGTTGCGTTTCCGTTATGTTAGCTCGCGATTGCAGGCCTGTTAGTCTCCATTCAAATCATCGGTGGTCATCAGATGTCATCGGCGGAGCGGCGCGGTGGAACGGCCGCGGAACGACTGAATGGAGCGGCGCAGTTACCGCGTTTATATGTAGCGGAATGAGAGAGAGCAGCGCATGCGCATGTGTTTAACCGAGCGCTAACGCGCGCTGACACACAGCTGGCACGACGACGGGAGCTTTAAACGCAGATGGCGCTGCGGTGAGAGAGCGGCGTTAGCGCGCAGCTGGCGCGGCGAGGAGAATGGGGGAGAGACGTGCGGCCTACGCCTACTACGGCGGACAAGGCGAGTTAAAGGGACACTGAAGTGGATTTGTCAAGCTCCCGTTTTTGCTTGCACTGCGTAGACTGGCTCAAATTAGCACACTTTTCATCGTTTATCCGGTTGACAAATCGGTAATTATTTTACAAAGCGCGAAAGAAGAAAAACTACCATGCGCGGTTTGCGGCGGCCGCACCAACTAAGGCTGTGACGTTGGGAGGAAGGGCGGCGTGATTGGACGATGCCCAAGGTTAGCAATCACACAAGTTTCGGTTTCGGTTTCGGTTCTGTAAAACATAACCAATAGCGTTGTTGGATGGGCATTCTCAATATCTCAGTAATCATCGTACCGCGCTTCTGCCATGTTGTCGGCTGTAAAATGCACAAGAGAAGCCTCCCAGGACGGCTTGTAGTCGTAGCATTCACTAGCCGAGACCTACGCAGTGCATGAACGCCCTCCGCGTACCCGCAGACGCCCAAATGTCATGCGCTTTTCCCCCATATTTGGAGCTTGCCTCCCTCATGCCTGTATCGTAAAAAGCGTGTTCGCACCAGGCCAAGGGTCTGTTCATTCTGGCCTGTGCCCACTGCCTGCAAGCAGTCGGTGCTTATGGCAACAGCACGCCAACGAGAACTCGCTAGCGCGCCAAGTGCCAGCCTGCGCGCGTTTTGTGAACTAGTTCGTTTAGCCATGAACGTTGCGGCCCAAAAGAAGGTGAACTCAATATAGAAAACATCGGCGGAAAACAAAAAAGTTAACTTACAAAAAAAAAAGCACGTACCCGCGGGGATTCGAACTCGTGACTTGCAAAACATCTGCGGTGACATACCTGGCGCCCCAGACCACTGAGCCACGAAGCGGAACGCGAAGGCCTTGCTAATACAGGGTATATATTGTACAACCGGTTTACACTTTTATTTAGTTTTGGCATTTCAAGCAGCTTAGGTGACTATTTGTTGTACTGCGATCGTGCAGTAAGCGTCGCCCGAGTTTCCACAGTAGCTCACGTCTAGCAATTGCATTTCGTAGACGGAAAAGCGTTCGCAGATGCGTAGTCGTGCTGCTGACCGCTGTGCTTGTTCGCCCAGCGCAAAAAAGTGCTTCCCGCGCCCTAGTTTTACGCTGTACGGTAAAAATATCAGTTGATTTTATTTCCTTAGTACCTATATTGACTTCGCTGACTCTTCTCCCGCCTTCAAGAGGCCTTATATTTTCCTACTGGCGTACCAGTCAGCGAAGCGTCGCATGTGCACTCTTAGCCAAAATGGGAGAAAATGAGACGAACTGCAGCATTTACGCCTCGCGAAGGGGCTTTAGTCCCCTAAAGACCAAACGCGCTGAGATTAGGGCCGTGCGCAAAATGAAGGGACCAAACGTTGGACCCCCGACGCGAATGGGACCAACGGAAAGACCAACAGCACCCTTTGCTCCCGCACCGTTGCTGTTGCTCCCCCTGGCGGGGGCCCTCCGACTTGTTTCTACTTGTTCGGCGGCCAGCGGGGACGGACGTGCGAAAGGTGAGCTGCGGCGGCGGCGGCTTTTCCCCATTCGCCCTTTTTTTGAAGTTCGTGAGCTTGCATATCAGCGTCAGAGTGTCAGTTATTTTTTAAAACTAACGTCAGTCGATTCGCTTGGCGTTACTGCTGACGACGACCTAATTTTTATTTTTTTCGGTCAATATTTATTTAACTTTTTACTTAACCCTAAAATAGTAAAAACGAATTTATTATTCAAACGAGCGGCCCAACCGTATAAATAACCACCTCAGCAGAAGCAGCGTACAAAAAGGAACCTAACCGCTAACTTTTTTTCTTTTGAAATTGCAGTTTTAATAAATTTGTAGCCAGAAATGTCAAAACGTGGTTAACACGTGGTCGAGACTCTTGAAGGGCTCTAACTTTTTAGGCGAACATACGAACACTCAAATAACAATATGGCGCTGTTAGGATACAAGAATTACTCTCAGAAATATTAAATTTTAAATGAAAACGTGATATTTTAAGCAGAAAAATTACGAAACGTCTGGCAAAACGCCGGGTCTGCAAGGGACGCGATACACTCTGAGGCTGAGTAGGGCAAAAATAGTTGCACCCTCGTAACCGCAACTTCGTCCAGAATAAAACTAGACAAAAACGGTTAAAATCTGGTGTAAATTAGCTGAATGCGGCATTTTTCTCCATATTTTGCGGAACCCAAACTTGTAATCTGCCGGACCACAGGAGAACGTCAATATGAAGTTTTCCTCGAAGGCGCGGTCTGACCGCCGTAATAAAAGCCCTCTAACAGAACCGTAGTATCTTTCTGCACCTCACGGCGAGTTTTTTTTTTTTTTTTCTCCAGAATAGTGTTTTCTGATGGCCCCTTTTACAGTACCGGCCCTTCTTGTGGCCGCCACGGCGAACCTAAACTTGCAGTAAGGCGCCCAACCCCCCCCCCCCCCAAAAAAAAAAAAAAAAAAAAGAATTGTTTGGCTTTCGGGGAACTCGTGCACGAAACATTCTCGTCCTGCAGTCCTTCCCGCACCCACCCGTCACCCGCACCTTTCACATGAATCTCACAGTAGCAGGCGCACGCTCGCGTGACTAATCTACAGTGGCCGAAAGCTTCCTTCACTTTTTTTTTCATTTTTGTAGCTCCCTCACTGGCAGCCAAGCGCTCGCAGCGTGGTCAGCCTTAAACATTTTTTGCCCCTTTCCTTTGAAAGCCTTTTTTGTGTGCACATCCGAACTCACTGTGAACTGTCCGCTGAGAGGAAACAAAAACGTGCAGCGATAGCCACTCCTCATGCAGCAAGTTGAGGGGACGCCCTTTTGTTTGTTTCGCCTGAGGCTATTAGTTACATATTGTTAATTTTGTGAAATATTGAGAAAATTTGGCTCTTATTACATTTTTGAAATAAAAACGCATTGTTCGACACCACAGCCAGAAATCAATAATGACCTTGTTCTACAAACCCGCATTATAAGCGCAGGAGAGGAGGTTTTCTTCCAATAATTGAATTTTTTTTGTTTTTTTTTATTGCAGTCAAACCATTTTGAGTTAGGGCTGGTGCTGACAGGAAGAGTCTCTTTCCTTACATGCCTCGTGAAAGGGAGGGAAGAGGCCCTTGTTTCGTGCTACGTAAGCCTCTGAGCATGATAGCGAACCTGCATGCGAATAATGAGCAATCTTTATATTTTCTGTTGCCCTGATTCAGTGGTTCAACGCGTTGAGTTAGGGAGCATGAGTTCCCAGGTTCTATTGCTGGTTTGAGCGGCGTCTTTTCTGCTGGAGTCGGAAAAACAACACTGTTTGAGTTTCGTATCTTAACGACCGTGGCCATGGTCTTAATTAATCCGTAGTCTTGTACTCAGTGCACTTCACCGGCCACGTTTGGCTGCACTACATAAAGCGTTGATTTTGCTTCTGTCTTTTTTATTTTTGGGGTATTTTTACGGGTGCTTGTTAGGGCTGCTGGAAACTGTGTCTTTCTCAGTTTTGCGTCCTACCACGAATGTTATCCTACCACGAATAACACTTGTTTTGTTGCCCTATTTCTTTCCTGCAGGAGCGTGACGACATTCGCCCATTGCCGACAGCTTCACGGAGGATGGTTGTCTCCTCTCAACGGACACGTACCTCGTGCAAGTGGAGCGCGCTTGCGCTAAGAACAGCAGCCATGAACACACGGAATAGCCCAATATCGCCTTGGCAAGGTGTGCCAAACAGGCCTTCGAAATAGAGACTCCAGCATTAAGAGTATAGTACGGTTTACTTGTGTTGTGTATGTTGCTTACACGGTGTTGCAATAAAAGCTTGAAAGTGACATTTTCTTTGTCGTGAATATTTCAAGTGGCCAAGAAATACTGTTTCTGGTCTCTTGTGTTTACTCGTGCCTTCTGAATTGCCGGCCTAATGGAGCCAGCACATCGTCTTTTAGTACGCACGGTTAATCCAAAGGGGAGCATTTGCAGGGATGAACATTTAGTCTTGAAAGCATCAATTGGTCTAGGGGGAGTAATGGGAAAGATCAACGATTGATACTCAGAAGACCAACGGTTGGTCTCCAGTGAACTAACAGAGGAGACTAACAGTTGATCTGCAAGCGACCAACAGTTAGTCTTTATGGCGGACCAACAGTTGAACCATCAAGGGACTAAGTGTAGAGGGACTAACAGTTGGTACCCTTGCCGTTAGTCCCAAAAAGGACTAATTCTAGTGGCAACGCATTTAGTCCCCAAAAGGACTAACGCCGATGCCCCGTTAGTCCTTTTTGGCTAAGAGTGTGCGCTTGTGCAGCGCTTGTGTGAAGCGACCTTGACTTGGAGCTAGATACAGTGTACAAACAAACCAAGTAAAGAAAGGCACATTCTTCCATTCACAAACGTGTCCTGGCTTCGTTTCAACTAAGCGAACGAATTGCGACCAAGCAATTTTTTTTTAACCTCATTGATTGCGACGACCCGCCGGCGGCCGGCGGACGAAACGCTGGGCCGACTGACTCTGTCGGCCGGGGAGCCGTGCAGTAGCGCAGCTGTGGCGCAGCCAATTGCCAGCTCATCCCCTCCTGACGTCACACGAAAACGCCACAGAAAATGGGCGAGCGTAAAGAGAGGAGGACAGCATTTTCGAATTAGTTTTTCTACTAAATAAAATCGCGTAAACGCGCCTAGAGTGGTCGAAACATGGCCTGGGGACTCCGGACTACAATTTGCGCTAGTAATCCCGCAAGGTTTACATATCACTTCAGTGTCCCTTTAAAGAGATGCGTCGCATCTAAAAGTGTACCCCATACCACACGTGGAGGACTGCCTTGAAAGAGTAAGCAAGGCAAGGTACATTTCAATGCTCGACTTAGTGCGTGGGTACTGGCAAGTTCCACTCAGTGAACGAGCAGTAAATTAGCTGCTTTCTCGACGCCTTTCCGCACCTTCCGCCCTCAGGTTCTCCCTTTCTGGCTGAAAAATGCACCATTTGCTTTTTCAAGGCTAATGAAGCAAATCCTAACAGGGGCGGAAGCGTTTGCACTTCCTATCTGGATGATATCGCCGTATTTTCTAACTCTTGCGCAGAGCACATCAATCACCTGCGCGAAGTGTTCGGGAGGCTCCAGATGGCTGGGCTTACATTGAAGGCTCAAAAATGCATGTTGGGTCGCTTAGAAGCCGACTACCTGAGACACAGAATAGGCCAAGGACACCGCAGCCCACGGGATATAAAAATTCTGCCGATACGGGAATACCCCCGCCCAGAAACGAAAACAGAAATCCGCACGTTCTTAGTGATGGTTCGTTCTTTACCAGCACTATGTCAAATGTTTCTCGATGATTGCCAGCCCGCCTACAGACGCCTTAAAGAAAGACGCGCCTAATCGTGTAAAATAGGAGGCCGCGAAAGAGGCTGCTTTTGCTTCTCTCAGGGCTGCGGTCATAAGTCAGCCAGTCCTAGCGAGCCCGGACCACTCGAAGCCTTTTCTTGTGCAGTGTGACGCGAGCGAAAAAGGGTTAGGCGTAGTTCTAAGCCAGGAAGACGAACATGAACACGAACACCCAATTCTCTACGTGAGCCGAAAATTATCTGCTCGAGAGCAGACCTACAGTGCCATCGGAAAAGACTGCGCATGCCTGGTATGGGCTGTGGAGAAGTTTTCATGTTATTTGTCGCGTCCCGAAATTGTTTTTGTTACCGATCATCGCCCCTTCACGTGGCTTCGACAGATGTCAAATAAAAATTCACAGCATATCCACGGGGTGAATGATGATGAGTGGGCGAAGCTCCTGAGGGGAAATCATCGGTAAAACCGTGACTCTTCAGTGAAAGTTCGCCCACTACATCTGTGTCCGAACGTAACGTCTAGAAAGTCTCGCTTAAACCGCGCGTCGGCACCTTGGGGCTGAGCTCGCCTGATGCGTTTTGCAGACGCCTTACCAGCTCTCACTGCATCGGGGTCTGCCTGCCGATACGCACGCTTTCTCGCCGCTTCCCGTTCTCTGACGTTTTGGAGATCCTCTTCGCGCCGCAGCCGTGCCGCTTCGCGTACGGCAGGGTCCTCGCGCCGTTGCCGTGACGCTTGGGCCTCTCGTTCTCGAACGCTGGGATCTTGGCGGCGTCGTCGCGCAGCCAGACGACACGCTTCGGCCTCCCGCTCTCGTACGGCAGGATCTTGGCGGCGGCGTCGCGCAGCTTCACGGAGCGCTTCTGCCTCGCGGGCTCGCACATCTGCAGCCTTATCCATCGGGCAACTCCGAGCGCGCGCCAACAGCGAACGGATTTTATTACAACGCTCCCCGCCATCTAGTAAACAATCCAAGAACTAAACTAGAGGTAGCCACGCCATCTAGTAAACAATCCAAGCGCATCATTTCATCATATACAAGTACCGCCATCTAGTAAACAATCCAAGAACTAAACTAGAGGTAGCCACGCCATCTAGTAAACAATCAAGAACTAAACTAAAGGTGGCTACATACATACGTCGAGGATGGACAGACCCACGCCTTAAGGAGCTTCGCCCCTAAAACGCCAGATTGTTGCGTTGAAGCCTCAGCTTGCAGCCGTATGCATTTACGGTTAAACATAAGAAAGGATCCCTTTGCGCAAATGCAGATGGTTGGAGCAGGGCTTTCTCTTCCTTGGCGTAACACGGCAATGATGGAGCAGTGCAATGATTCTCAATTCATTCCCCTGCCTTTGCATGTGGCAGGTCCTTATTGGTCGCCAGTTCTGTTTCCCTTGGAAGGGTACTGGGACACTCTGTGCATCATGGTCTGGCCTTGCCGCGCTCGGCGGTTGTGTGTGGCGCTTGCGGGGGCTTGCTTTCTTGCCTATGTCCAGGATCCTGGCCTTGAGCACATCTCCTACAGAAATCCTGCGACGCCAGCAGTTCTCAGCCTCTACCTACAAGGGTTGACGTCTCATCAACTGAAAAGTCGTTAGACGCGACAAAGGTCGCCTGCAATCCCGAAGAAAACCCCTTTCAAGCTTCGTGCTACAAGTCGTCAGCGGTGCTCCTATGGGGCCTCTTCTGAAGAACTTTCAACCGAAGTGGCGGAAGTCAAGCGTTGGTGACGCGTTGCTGCCTGCTTTCGGCTCATCTGGCGAACGTTTGGAGGGAACCCCCCACCAAATGCATTCTTCCGGCAAGAGGAGCTGTTTGCGCTGCAGCGCAAGCGTATCTTCAATCTGGCCAAGCGTCTGCACTGGAACGCTCGTGTTAGAACCAGGCAAACCGACCGATAGCTGTGGCGCTAGAGCGCAGGTTTGTTGTGTGTGTGTGTGTGCGTTCAATCAGCGTCGAAGCAAGACCAGTCGTTCCAAAGCGTGTGCAGTAGAGCGCACGCGTAAGAAACGGGAGACGCCGGCCAGAAGTGATCGGCGTTCACGCGTGCCGCACCGCACGTGGAATAACTATGCTTGTGCTGTTTCCCATTCTCCCTCACGACGGCGGGGGCTTAAAAGCAAACGCGAGCTCCGCCGCTGCATTCTTTTCTCTCTCTTCTGTCGGCAAGTGAGCCGCAATAAACGTGGCGTCTTCGGCGTCCGGCGTCGACTTTCTGTGTCGGCCTGGAGACCAGCTCGGCCAAAACGTAGAAGAGGCTTCACTGTGTCGTTGTGCTGAAAAAACCGCCGCTCAACCCACTACGGGCGGCGTCTGCGTACGCTGTGGGCTTAAGCAACCTGTGCTTTTGGCTCGCCTTTCCTTATTCCCTTTTCTCTTTCAAAGATTGTGGAAGTTATTAAATAACAAGGTGTGGGTTCTTGCAATTTGGACATCTAGCTGTATTGTATTGGCAATCTTCTGACGAATGATCAGTCTCGGCACATTTGGCACAAGTCAACTTTTCTCCGCACTATTGGGATCCATGGCAATATCGTTGGAACTTAAAGGATCGCCTAGCATTCCGAATATATGGTTGATCACTACAGCTTATAAAGCCCACCCTGGCCCTTTTCGGTGGTGGTGCGAGATCAAATGTGAGGACTAGAAGCTTCGTCTAACTTTATTCATTGACTTTTCGGATTGTATACCATTGGTTTGACAACGGATACCGCTTGATGCTGGAACACTTAAATGCTTGCTCTGTCTCTGACTCGAGAGTTTTTTTCTGAAATGACTCCTTGAAAGGAGTTGAGGGTAAGGGGTGGCGTCACAGTACCAGACAATTCAGTCAACGCGGTCTGCTTCAGTATGTCCCGACTTTGGTCTTTCCTTTTACTTCCACAAGTAGTTCACCCGATGCGAACGAACAATACATTCGATGGATTTGCCCAAAAGAATGACTGTCCTAACAATTGGTGCGTCCTCTAGGAAATGCACGTCAAGAAGCTTGTGAAAATGTCCTGCCTTCTCATTAGCTAGTACGTCGGCGCAGCCCGTTTTGGGAGGCCGGTCATTGGAGGGTGTGATTTTTTTAAAAAATTGGCCACTTCTTTTGTTGCAAATGTCGAAAAAAGACGGTAGTCTTTGTCAACATTTTGCAAGTAAATGCCTCCCTTCGCTTTGCCGCTCACCTCTCATGCTGTTCCTCTTGCGTCGCGCTCCTCCCAAGGTAAACACGCTAAAGGTTTGCTCAAGCCTATCTAAAACTATATCTTACACCGTGCACCAGGGCGGGTGCCTCGATGCCAGAGCTGCCGTACGGCGGAGACGCGCGTGAATTGAGGCGCCCTACTTCAATGTTTATAGTACCGCGTTTCCCTAGCCCACGTGCGTTCCAAGCATAACGTAGAACATATTCAGTGGAACCTTTCGTAACTGTTACCACTTGATTTCTTAAAATGCCGTCGGAAGCTATAGCGGCGCGGATGACAACAGGCGATAGTGAATTTTTTTTGTGCAGTGGATGTTGTATTTCATTTCGCCAAAATCACGCATATATGCATATCAAAAGAACTGAGTAAATATCCCTTGTGTATTAATTTTGTGTTTTACGTTTGTGTAATGTCTTGTTCTTGGTCAACAATGTTGACAAGTTTGAGCATATAAACCGGATTTAGACGTTTCGATTTGGCTGTGAGTATATAAGACTATTGCGCAGACTTCGTTTCACTTTGGCGGGGTCGCTGAATCGAGTCACAGACAGACAGATAGGCAAATTTCTGGGTTTAAGTAGCCCAAGAAAGACTATCGTCTTTAAAAAGCAGGGAACGGGGGTAGTTTCACTAACTTTCAGCTGATAGTGAGTGAGGCCCCTCAGCTCCCTGCCTGGTAGAAAGACCGGGAGCCCATCATGGCCGAGGCTTGACCAGGGCCCAGACGCAACGGTTGAAGGCTTATATTAAAACTCCTTGCCACGGTTGGTCAAAGCGTGAGTATGGCCGCTCAGGGCCATCAGTGTCGCTGCTCGCCGTGACCTTGAATAGACTATGTGCCCCGTGCAGGGGAGTTCAACAAGCAGGTTTAATAAAAGGATCTGCGCTCCATAATGCGACCCTGCGAGCTAGTTTATTGTGACGAATAGAATTTTTTGGAACAAATCTAAACAATTTAAAAGAATAGGGCCTGTTCAGGCTCGTGCATGACTTCGATATTCCCCCAGCGCTACCAAGCTAGATATCAGCGTGTACTAACTACCAGTTAAAAATAGATTTTCGTCGGTTCAGAAACCCGAAATGCGCATACTTGCTGCGTTTTATATTTTAATTTAGAAAGGTCGCATACCTGCAAGTGTAAATAATTGACAAGTGTGACCCTCAAGAGCTGCTCAGTGACTGACATGTTGGCTGCTGACCCACAAGGATGTGTGTTCGCTCACATAGCCCAGCGGCTGTTTCTCTAATGTAGACGAAAAACTAAAACTTCAATGTGCCGACATTTCGACGCACGTTCAAGATTCCTAGGTTTTCTGAATTTTCCCTACCGGCATGCTATATGCGGCGCGGAGTAACTTCGGGTCATTAAAAGCGCCAATATTTTTTGAGAAGGGTGTTTCCACGGGGCAATCAAAATAGCGGGCTCACCTCGTGGTTATGAATTATTTCGCGTCGAATTACTACATGAATATTTCGGCTCCTTTTTGCTCCCTTCAGCCATAGAACGGGTAAAGCGCTGAAAGTTAGATTTAGGTTTGTTATCCTTATCTTCGTCCAACCATTAACCTATCTAAACGTGTCACAAGGCGAAGGCATCCAGGGCCGTTGGCCTGGTATAACAGTCAGTTTTCAGGACTCGTGGAGTGGAAAACTTCGCGTTTAATTTAACATATCCAAATTATAAAAATGGATACAGCAGAGTAAAGTGTAATCGTAAAACACGCACTTTTTCATTTCGCTCGCAATCTCTAGACCTTGCAGGCGCTACGTATGTCGTCTGGGATAACAAAAATAGCCAAAGTAGAAGGTTACACGCGCACAGAAGCAGGCCGGTCACGCACTATCCCATTCGTCTAGCGCTCGTAGTTTGAACTTGTTCTGCAGTTATGTCTTTTTTCATGGCTGCTTCGTTTTCGGTTATGCGTTTCACTGGCTAGTCTAACTCACTACTCTGCTTCCACTGCCACTGGTTCAGGAGAATTAGTAATGCTGGCGACAAATCAACAGCGTCTTCCCCCAAGAGTTCCATCTCGTGCTTCACGCTTCCAATCACCCTTCAGTTTGAAACCGCGTAATCTCTTATAAGGTTCTGCAGTGTAGTGGAAGGAATGAGGGTTCTGGTCAGGCAGAACGGAGACATATTTATGTTGGCGCACTCATTCGTAATAACTATCCCAAAGGGCATTCCAGTGATCAGAGCAGTAATGAGTGACTGAGCGTTAACTAAAGCTCACTTTCAACAACATTTGGGCTCACATCATCGATAAGGCCACTGTAAACAAATTATTCTATTTTGCCAAACAATCGAATTCATGGGTATCATTTACGGGGCTCCTGTAGGATCGTTTTCTTATGCTACAACTCATGAAAAAAGTACACCACTGGCAAACTTAACACATCGGCTAATGTACAGGGTTGACTCGCCGGTATGCACGCCTAACTCTAGATGGTTAGCGTTAAGGGTGGTCGGCGATGACAGAGATGGGATTGCGATTTCAACTCCAAATAAGGAAGAGGGAGAAAGTTTATCCGACAGACAGTCAGGACCCCTGGGGGGTGGCTTTAAGTAGTCCGTAAGAGAACATAAGCGCTGGGCGGGAAAGTTGCTAAACAGGCAATACGTCATCTGTTTTCCTTAATATTTCGATTAACTGCTTACTTTTGTCTTTAACATCGCGCAACTTTTATTGGGAAAAAGCAGTTTTTCGAATGCGGCAGAAATGAATTTAGTTTTGATGGTCACTTTGAACTACAAACTTTTTTTCGCACTTTGCAAAAAATTTAACTCACCGAACCGGTTTGCGAACCGGTTCGGGTTGTGATTTAGTCGAACCGGAACTGTAACGGAACGAAATAAATTCACCCGATCCCGAATCTTAACTGAACTGGTATTTTTGAATCGCCCCGCACGGGGAACCTTGAGTAATCTTGGTGATGGTGAGTGGCGACACCGCGTACCCCGAGCTCCCATACTTAAGCTGTTACTTACCGCGGCGAGAGGTTTAAAGGTAAAGGGTTAGAAGCCGCGAACGGTGGCCGTCGGAGTCTTGGTCAAGCTCCGGCAGACGGGCTCCTTGTGTGTTTATCAGGCAGGAGGCTCCGGGCCCTTGCTCAGCATGAGGGTAACCTCAGTGGACCTCGTTCATACCCTCATTCATACTATGCCGTATGGTGTACTTGAAACCTTCCCTCCCAAATGATCGGGACCTGAAAAGGGCTCGCACCGAAGCTATATTCAAAGTTCAATCTAAGATTGTTTTCTCAAACTCAGACAACTTGCCCCGGGTCTTGGTTTTGCAATCAGCTGACAAAGACATGCCTGTGACTAGTACATCTGTGTTCGTAATATCAAACCTTATTGAAAGTGGTGCAAGAAAGAACAACGAAACGAACAAGGTATCATGAGGGAACATATCATCAGGGACAAACCTTCTCAAACTAACAAGCCTAGGTGACCTACAAATCACCATCACATCTCACCGAACTCTGAACAGCTGCCAGGGTGTCATATCGGAGACCGAACTGTTGAACTAAACTGAATCTGATCTCCTTGAAGGTCGGCGTGAGCAAAGCGTAACTGCTGTAAAGCGTATAACCATCAAGCGTGATAACAAAGAAATAAAAACAAAGCATCTCACTCTGACGTTTGACCGCAGCACACTTCCTGCGTCGGTAAAAGCAGGTTTCATGCACTGCGGCACAAAGCCCTACATACCAATCCCGCGCCGTTGTTTCAAATGTCAACGGTTTGGGCATGGTTACAAGTACTGTCGTGGAAAACTGACTTGCGCAAAATGGTCAGACCATATTCATCCAATAGAAAACTGCCAAACCACACATGTGAGGTGCTGCAATTGTCATGGACTTCATCCAGCCTATTCTAGGTTATGCAAAAAATTCAAAGATGAAAAAGAAATCATCATCATGAAAGTTTCTCAAAATATCTCATTCGCAAAAGCGCGCAAACGATATGCAATGCTTCCGTCTGGAAGTTATGTTGACGCAGCTCGCCGGGGGGCGCAGCGGCGTCTTGTGTCAGCGCTAATGCAGAACTGCGAAGCGGACTGTGTCCCGCATCAGCCCTCCTATGGGTTTCCTCCAGCAGCCCGATCTGTCGCCGCACAGACTGTGGAGCACGCAGATGCCGCGGCGACATGCAACACTGTTGGTAGTGGTGCGGCTCTGTCTGGTCATGCTAACTCGGCCCCCAGTACTAGTGCTCGGGGTGCACAGAGCACGGACACGGAGAGCCCTGCATCTGCTGACACAACTGCCGCACCGCGTCCTACGCCTGTTAGGCACGCGGTTGGAGCACAAAGCTCTCCTCGTGGTGGGCGTCCAAGGGACCCCAATACTCTGACAAGGACATGGATTTCAGATAACATCAAACGAGCGACGCGGCACTGCTTGCGCGGAAAAAAAGCCTCTTCCCCAAATTACTGGTCTCAAGCCTGATACAGTTACATAAAATAACGCACACAACTCATACGCACCAGAGTAGAAATCTATAGCTGCAATGACAGTAGAAAACATAGTTCAATGGAATTATAGGGACCTCATGAAGAATCTAGATGATGTATATGGAATTCTTCAGAAATATTAATCAAGTTCAAGTTCAAATTTTTATTTACATCGTGAAGATGTGGGTTGGCTCGAGCGAAAAGTGAAAGGAGCTTCACTTGAATAAGCCCGAGCCCCCCTTGTACAAGGCATTAATGCAACAAGGGCAAATAAAACAGTTCTTCACGCAACAGGTTGCAGAATCGAAACAATTCTACTTAATGTTCGTATAACAGTTAGGTGTGACACCACAAAATACACACGATATTTCTATCAGTTCATTAATTAAAGAAACAACAAAATTAGCAATTTAACACACAATCTAGGTACAATGTACAGGTGGAAAAATAATATGAAACGAAGTAAATAGTAACACCTTTTAATAGTTCAGATTCCGGGCTCTGAAAACAATGTTAAGAAAGAAAAATTTGACGAAGATCACGCGAAGCATACCGTTCTAAAACTATATTCTGGCGCATTAACCTGTTAAGTAGTCGAGGAACAGCGTAAGAAAGCATTTGGCGGCCATATTCAGCGCGAAAAAATGGAATGTGCGAGCACTCTTGGGTCGTTATACTATACATGGGAATGTTTACTTTTAATTGCAATAACTGTGTGAAAGAAGATTCATTATTATGAATGGAGCTTTTGTAGCGAAGTGCTAGGAAATAGTCATACAGTTTATGAATAGGCAACAAATTAAGACGTATGAATAGCGGTTCCGTATGTGCGAAATATTCTCCATTAGCTGTATGACGAATTGCTTTCTTTTGCACCAGGTGTAATTTGTTAGTATTGGTGTAGGTAGTGGAACCCCAAACCAAAAAGCAGTGATTAACATGCGACATAATGAGTGCATTGTAAATTATCGGTTTTATCCGCGCAGAAAGGAAATACCGACATTTAGCAAGAATGCCTACGCACTTTGAAACTGAGGTTATAAGATAATTAACGTGGGTGTTCCGAGACATATTTTTGTGGAAGAAAACGCCTAATATTTTTATCGTGTCAACGATAAAATTATTCGTGTCGCCAATGTTAAGTTTAATATATCGGGGGCAGGCATGCCCCTTTGGATGAAAAATGATGGCTTTGGTTTTACGTGAATTGATAAGGAGCGAATTTGCTTCACTCCATGTTTGCAATGACTGAAGTGCTTTGTTGATTGCCGGCTGTAGCAGTCGTACGTCCTTGCCTTGAAAAAATAAACTTGTATCATCTGCGTATATGATGTATTTGAGATTTTTATCAGTTGTAACAGTACCATTAATATAGCAAAGAAATATTAATGCACCTAATATGCTGCCTTGGGGCACGCCTGTTGTTTTTTTCTGAAATGACGAAAAGTAATTTTCTACCGTAACACATTGAAGGCAGTGCTCTAAATATGAGTTTAGTAGCTGTAGTGGTAAGCCGCGAATGCCTATAATTCCAGTTTTTCGAGAAGTGTTTAATGATTGATACGACCGAAAGCCTTTGAAAAGTCAATGAATACTCCGACGCATGTGTTCTTGTTTTCAAAGGCTTTCAGTATGATTTCTTTCTGGGCGAGCAGAGCAGTTTCAGTCGACTTGCCCTTAAGAAAGCCATACTGGGATGAACATAAGAATTTGTGCTTACGGGAAAAATTTTCTATCCTATTGTACATAATCTTTTCTGGTCCCTTTGAGAAAACCGGGAGAATCGAAATTGGCCTATAGTTTGACATGTTATCCTTATCCCCACCTTTGAACAACAACGTAACTTTAGAATTTTGCATACGTTTTGGAAATTGGCCGGTAGAGAGCGAAAGGTTATACACGCAAGCAAACATGGACGCTACGACCTTTACTACAAATTTGATTGGCGTGATTTGAATGTTGTCGATATCACACGCTCGACTATTCTTATAGGAAGAGTAAATTGTGCATATTTCGCTTTAATTCGTCGGTTATAGAAATATGCTATGATTATTTGGACTGATAGCTGAACAAAAATGATTCTGATTTCTAGGTTTCCCTTTCACGACATCCTTTAAAAATATGCTGAAGTGTTCGGCCAATTCATTCTCGCGGATACAGCGACAATTTATATTCAGTTCCGTAACACAAGGCGAGGTTTGTCTGAATTAAGCAGAGTGTTCAGCTTTTTCCACACGTGCGCACTGCCATCGCTGTGTTCCGTCAGAAATTGCTGCACCAAGAACCCATTTGTTTTACTTTTTAAAATATTACTAAGTTTGTTTCTATATTGTCTAAATATAGCAAGATCATCCATCGACTTGTTTTAAGAATTTTTTTGAAAAGTTACTTCCTGTTTATCATTTTCAGGCAGTCACTATTTATCCAGGGTTTACGGGTTTTGTTCAAGCGCTTTATAATCGTTTCTTTGAAATGCTGTTTGTAAATGCGCGTAAAAATGACCATGAATTCCTCGTAGGCCTCATTTGCCGTTTCCCATACACTTTTCCATATGCAGTTGGAAATTGAGCAGTGAAAAGCATCTAAGGCAGATGGTGTAACACGCTGGGTTTTTATCGGAAAGACTGTTTTTGGTTTTCGCCTAAGCGTACTTCTTACAAGCATATAAATGGGAAAGTGGTCGCTGATGTCGCAGCATAGTACTCCTGATAACGTATTGTTCCAATAATGTTAGGTACAAAGAAATCAATGAGGGTTGCAGTGCGCGCAGTGACACGCGTGGCTGTGGTTGTTGCAATCTCGTGGCCATTTGAACTTATCGCTGATAGAAGCTGAATTTACGTTGTGGATGGCTTCGAAACGTCATTGTTGAAATCCCCTCCTAGGATTAACTTCAATTGGTTGTCATTTACGTAACTTAAAAACTTCTCAATGTGGCTAAAGAAAGCACTTATGCTGGAATCTGGTGGTCTGTACATAACAGCAAAGACGTGGTTTTGGGTTATTGATGTTAAACTTTCTATATCATCGGATAAGAAAGAAAACAGGTTATTTTTCATCTTGGGTTATTTTTCATCAACATAGCGACACCACCACCTCGCTTGTTTGATCGGTTTAAGAAAAACTTTCATTGCCAATCAAGCATTGTCTGCCTCAAGGAGACACATCTGAATTCCAAGCATACCAATTTCCTTACACAATACACTGTTTTCAGAAAATACAGAGATAATTCAGTCAACTCTTCAGGTGGAGTAGCCATCGTTACACAAAAATCTATTCCGTGCCAGAGCCTTCAGTTACTCATTAGACTGGAAGCGTTTACGGTACGGGTAATAATTTTTAACAAGCTGATCACAGTATGCTCTTTGTACTATTATGAGCACTATGAAAGGAAACACAGGAACCCATAGAAAACACCCTCAGACCCAGCTATGAGTGATACGCTACGGCCGCCTTCGGAAACAAAGTGGAAAAAGGGGCGCTGTTCTAACAACTGTTCCCATTCCCTCCATGCCTCTTATCGTCTGTCGGACGATATCATATTATCAGCGCAAGCTGCTGCTTTGTAGATATGCCAGCGTGCTGGGAGTGCCAGCAGTTAGTGGAATAGCGCCCTCCTTTCCCCCTTTGTTTTTCACAGCGCCATCGGCGTATCGCTCCGAGTCTGTTTCGAGGCTGTTTGCCACGCGTTGCTGTGTTCCCGTTCATATTGCTCCTAATACCACATTTCACCAGGCCGGTGCTTATATATTTCTGAATCCGCGTCTCTACTAGACGAACTTCCTGAACCATTGATTTTGGTAGGCGACCTTACGGCTCGTATCAAGCTTTGGGGCTCTGAATGAACCGATGCTCGAGGTCGTTTAATTGAAAATTTCCTTGTGTCGTCTGGGGCTTGTTTATTTAACAAAAAACAGCCAACGTATTATAATATTACTCCCAGTACATATTCATACATAGAGTTGGCAGTTAGTTGAGGAATTCTTTTACCTCTGATTGAGTGGGTGACCATTTCCCAGTATTCTTAAAACGCATACATAAAAACCCCAACACTTCCGTTTCAATAAAAAGATTCAAAGAAACCGGGGCTGACGAAGAAATTTCAGGAGAGGTCACAACTGACGCACACTTCATTATGCCACTTAGGCAGTGACGAAGCTTGTGACCTCATCACAGCAGACATCATCGATGCTGCTGAATACTCCATTCCCCAGTGCTCTGGTAACACACGTAACATTAGAAAGCAGTGGTGGAATGAGTGCAGACGGGCACGATAGATTCACAACAAGGGCTGGGGTGTCCTTCGAAGATACCCAACTGCACAAAACCTCATTACTTTTAAGCGTGCTAAAGCAGGGGGAAGACGCGTTCCTCGACAGGAAAAAAGGGACAGCTGGCTGTGTTTTGTAAATTCAATCAATTCATATACAGGTACACGCAAGGTCTGGAACAGAATTACGAAACTAAGTGGACAAAAACTTTCAATCTACCATTAATCAGTACCACAGGTGACATCATTGAGGATCAAGCGAACGCACTAGCCCAACACTTTGCATACGTATCATGCTCTTCCCACTACACGCGCACCTTCCTACTACACAAAAAACCCTAGAGAGAAAACCGATTCGAGATAATAAACAATCCGAGGAGTCCTACAACTCTAAATTCTCCCCAAGGGAGCCGATGTTTTCTTTGGGCACATGTAAGTCTTCTACGCCTGTGGCAGATAATGTTACTTATGTTATGATCCAACACCTGCACTCAGACACCCTTGAAACACTCCTATACCTATACAACAAAATTCGGCAGCGGGGATACTTTCCTAAGGTTTGGAGGGAAGCAACTGTAATTGTCGTACTGAAAGAGGGAAAAGATTCCTCAATGCCATCTAGTTACCGCCCAACAGCTCTGACCAGTTGTCTTAGTAAAGTCTTTAAAAATGATTAATAGAAGGTTGACGTATTATCTTGAATACAATGGCTTACTTGACAGTTGTCAGACGGGTTTTCGATTAACAACAACTGATCAGCTGATTGAGTTCGTATCTTATGTGAAAGACGCTTTTATACACAGGCAGCATTGCGTGTCTGTGTTTTTTATTTAAACAAGGCATATGACACAACGTGGCGTTATGGCATCCTCCTCGACCTAAAAGCTTGCGGTATATCGGGTTTCATGCTTAATACAATGGAGAGACTTATCAGAACGAACTTTACAAGAGTTGGCACAGCACTATCAAAAAGATCATTCAAGAAAATGGTGTTCCTCAGGGTGAAGTTCTGAGCTGCACTCTGTTTATATAAAAATGAAAACACTGGGTAAGGCATTGCCACCTTCAATTTGTTACTCTGTATACGTACATGATGTACAAATCACCTATAAAGCTTCTAAAATCTGTTTGCGTACGTCAGATACAACTATGTGTTAACAAAGTTTCGAAGTGGGCAGAAGAACACGGATTTAAACTGAATCCTGAACACACCACCTGCGTTCTCTTTTCTAGGCAGCGTGGCATCCAACCTCAGCCTAGTGTTCACCTCAAGGAAGTAGACATACCGGTGAAAACTGAACACAAGTTTCTTGGTGTTCTCCTGGATCGAAAACTCACTGCTATTCCACACATAAAACAACTGAAAATGAAATGTATGAAAATAATTAATGTGCTAAAAGTAATTTCTCACCACAGATATGGGGCGGACAAGGCATGGCTTCTGAGGCCTTTTAATAGTCTAGTAAGATCTTGTTTAGACTATGGTAGTGGGGTGTACAGCTCAGCACCAAAAACTTCGCTAGAACGGTTAGACCGAGTGCCACACTTGGGGCTTCGACTTGCGTCCGGTGCTTTCCGTACGAGCCCTGCGCAGTCTTTGTACGTGGAGTGAGATCAGTGGAGCTTGGAACGTCGGCGAATCTACACTGGTTTAAGGTATGATTTAAAAGTCTCCTCGATTGAAAATTACCCATGTGGTAATATTTTAAATGACACATCTGCTAAAAACTTGTTCTTAAACTGTCCGTTAATCCCTAGACCTTTCTCATTTCAAGTCTGCCTGCAAGCTGAACAATTAGGGATCTCATTCAAAGAAACTTACAAAAACGGTATTGGAGATATTGTTACCCCTTGGGACTTGCAGTTGCTTGTGATATGTCCTTTGAAGGTTTCAGCAAAAAGAATGCGCCCAGAGAAGTGGTTCCACAACATTTTTGTATTTACAGGACAAGTACCCATACAATTGGTTTTACACAGATGCCTAGAAGTCTACTTCCGTTGTGCCATGCGCCGCTCACGGGCCGAACATTAGCGGCACAAAAACAATGAACATTAACACCAGCATTTTGACAGCGGAAGCACATGGAATTTTACTTGCAGTAACGCACATTATAAAAACCAAAACACAACAACCAATTGTTCTTACAGACTCTTTGAGCGTTGTCACAGCGTTGAAAACAGGAAGAACTAGTAGAAACATGGTTCTAAATAATCGCATCAAATGCAGTTTTGGCCTATTCTGACAACATCCTAATATAATTTGCTGGGTATCTCGACACAGTGACATTCGGGGAAATTAAATTGCTGATAGATTGGCTGGTAAGGCCGCACTACAAAGTGGCATACACATATCACACGTCCCACACCAGGACAAGAAGCCGCTTCTACAAAGTAACTCCGGCAACAATGGCAACGGGAATGGGGTGAACAAATCCTTAACAAAACCATAGTTGGGTCGATATACTACAGAAAAACAAAACAGGTTTATTGAAATATCTATGTGCAGGCAGAAGCCAAGAAGACGAGAGGGTCTGGCAGCCTGAATTTGACAGGCCTTCCGACCAGGAGTATCCTAAGACGAGGCCTTATTCCTTGTTCTGGAATAAGCAGGGCCATCGGCCAGCAGACTGTAGGAACAGTGGCAAACGGGCCACACGTATGGTACTCATTCTTATCTATTAAAAAGCACCGAACCACCAGTATGCAACAGATTTGGAGGATGACTCCCGGTTCTGTATATCTTAATTGAATGTTCAGTATTTGAAGACGCTAGACGCCGTCACTTTCCCGAGATTTATAGATATGTCATACCCCTACACCCCTCGCTATTTGTAGCAGATTGTGATGATTGACATCCCCAGGCTGCGAGAGTGCGCCAACAGATGAGGGAAACTAGCCGGCGGTGGAAGAGACGACGACGACGAGCGGGTCCACACTGAGCGGGGAGCACGAGAGGGGAGTGTGCCGCTGAGGCTAGCTACCAGACAGCGAAAAAGAACGGGCGCAAGGATTCCTCTCGGGAGGCGGTTCGAGGGCAAGCCAGGAGCGTGCGTGAGCCGTGCTCCGAGAATCGTCCCGGGAGCTGCTCCGGGGTCCCTCTGCTGTAGCACGGGTGCCTGTTCCCGCTGGCGAGATTCCGAGGCATGTTCCGGGCCAAGATTCGGGGCGAGGCTTAGAGTGGCCAAGAACTAGCGCGGGCATCGACATTCTGTACCTGCGACCACCACGTCTCAACAGACGACGTTCCACCGACGTTTCACACGTTCCGTCGACGTCATCCCGCCCAGCGTCGAATAGACTGGAACGTGAGCGTGTCCCCTCGTTTTTCCCTTCCGCGCGAACTTTGGTTCGGACTTGAGTGTTCTTCTTTCCTCCGCGTCGCGCGGAGGAAAGAAGAAGAAAGCTGCTTTTTGTTGCCGATCAAGTCATCAGTTCTTTTCCCGAGTGTTCCTGTGTCCTCAAAAGAGAATGTTTTCTTAGTTGTGCTGAACCCATGGCATCACTTGCCGGTGATCCTCCTCCGCGAGCCACACGCCCGCCTGCGTAACACGCGGCTCAATTTCTGGTGTCCGCGACAGGACAGCGTGCTCGAATTCCATCTTGAGACTAAGCAGGCAAGTGGGTGTGGCAAGCGAGGATGAATCTAGAAAAGTTGATGTCCATTGGGAAGGTGTTAGGACTGTCCGGACCAGCTCTTAAGGAATGGATCGATGAGGAACGCACGAAAGAAAGGGACCGGCGCGCAATTGAACGCGAGGCGGCTAAAGAAGCGGCAATACTAGCCCAGAAGAGAGATCCTGAAACCAGAGCTCGCATGGAGGCTGAACGGGCCCTGGTAGAACATAAGCTGCGGCTTCAGGAAGGGTGGCAGAGTTCTAACGATGTGGGAGGCGACCCCGCGCCTAAAGCAGCACAAGGCGTCCACAGCCCTCACAAGTTCATTCCTGCCTTTAACGAGAATCGAGATGAGCTTGACGCAAACATTACCGTTTTGAGAGGGTGGTAACTAGTCAAGGGTTGCCCTCAGGCAAGTGGGCGCTGTCTCTACACTTGTGCTTGACTGGTGAAGCGCTCACTGCCGTTGGTCGCATGTCTTCCGATGATGCCATGAATTACCCTGAACTAAAGCAGACCCTGCTACAGAGGTTCAGGTACACCGAGGAGAGCTACAGGTGCAAGTTTAGGGAGTCTAGGCCACAGAACTCGGAGACAGGACGTCAATTTGCGGGCCGCCTACTCGGCTACTTTCACAATTGGCAGGAGCTGGCGAAAACGGAGCAGATGTACGCCGCGCTCCGAGACAAAATAGTGGCTAAGCAATTCCTGTACAGCTGGCACGAGAAGGTAGCCATTTTTCTGAAGGAGAGGGGCTACAAAAATCTGGACCAGCTAGTCCAAACCGCCGACCACTACGTTGAAGCCCAAGGTCTCACCAAATTGGCAAGAAGCCGAGAAGACGAGAGGGTCTGGCAGCCTGAATTTGACAGGCCTTCTGACCAGGAGTATCCTAAGACGAGGCCTTATTCCTTGTTCTGGAATAAGCAGGGCCACCGGCCAGCAGACTGTTGGACGAAGTCAACGTCTCCGGGTTCCAGCCAGCCCAGAAAGAAGAATGCCTTCTGCTTGACGGGCCGCAATCTCGGACACCAGGCTGAAGCTGGCGCAAACCTGCCAGAGAACGAGGGTCAAGCAGCAAGGTCATTGTTTGGACCCAATTCCTTTGAGATGGAAGCGCCGACCAAGTTTCAAGGACGCCAGGCTCCGCCAGAATATAACTGCGGAAAGACACGTAAGGTGTCTCACGAAAGGAACACGATAATAGTAAGCACGGTTCTTGGAGAAGGCAGAGTCCGTGTCCCAGAAGACCTGCCTGGTCAGAATCTGCCGTCGTCTTCGCCAGCTGCCGCAGTGTGGAAGACCCACATGCGCGCCAACGCAGCAAAACGCGAGGCTCCAAGAACAATGCCGCAGGTACCTGCCGTTGCTGACAGCCCCTGCACTATCACCTCTGCTGACTTATGTGTGCTACAGCAGCAAGACCCTTCTCGAAAGTTTTTCGGCGAGGTCGGCAGAAAGGTGACATTCAACGCAGCGGTGATCGAGTTCGTGAAGACTGCTAGTATTCTTTATCGACGGCATCAGTCGCCCTCCGGAAAAGGAAGAAAGCAACTCGTCGTCCCCCAGAAACTACGAGGCATCGTCTTGGACAAGGCCCATCAAGGAACCGTCGGCAGTCACAGAGGTATCAAGCGAACCATGGAGCGAGTCTGCCAGGACTGCTACTGGTCTTGGATGCAAGCTGACACTGCACGCTTCGTAAAGTTGCGTCGAATCTGTCAGAGGGCTGCGCCTAAATACCGAATTGCAACGGGAGATCGTGGAGGAGATCGAGGCATTTTGGCGTGTTGCCATCGATCAGGTCGTCCACCTCTCGCCCAGCGCCTAGAAGGAAAACTCCTCCACAAGGTTCAAGATGCCACAAGCATCCAACGGGGAAGTTGTGGGTGTGTCATTTCCTCCAACTCCTGCACTATTACCGACTGCTAGTGCCGATAAACCTGTACATTTCCCAGCCCCTGACAGAGTAGGCACGGAAGAGGGCACCTTTTTCCAACTTTTAAGTGGGCAGTTGAGTCTAGAGAGTGGTTTTAAAAGAGTGGCAAATGCTGTTTCTTTTGTTGGTTTCCCTTCCATTAGGTTAGAGACTATTTTGGACTGTTTCGGATAGTACTCTTGTCGTGGTGCTACTGGTGCTAGAACGTCTGACACGGCAGAACGTGCTTCAGTGCCATACCTCTCGTCGTGGCCGTGCTAACATTGTGCCGAGTTTTGTTTGCCCCAAACAAACCTCTCGGGCAGGGGGGGGTTAATGTGATGATTGACATCCCCGGGCCGCGAGAGCGCTCCAACAGAGGAGGGAAACTAGCCGGCGATGGAAGAGAAGACGACGACGAGCGGGTCCACACTGAGCGGGGAGCACGAGAGGGTAGTGTGCCGCTGAGGCTAGCTACCAGACAGCGAAAAAGAACGGGCGCCAAGATTCCTCTCGGGAGGCGGTTCGAGGGCAAGCCAGGAGCGTGCTTGCGCCGTGCTCCGAGAATCGTCACGGGAGCTGCTCTGGGGTCCCTCTGCTGCAACACGGTGTGCCTGTTCCCGCTGGCGAGATCCGGAGGCATGTTCCGGGCCAAGATTCGGGGCGAGGCCTAGAGTGGCCAAGATTTAGCGCGAGCATCGACATTCTGTACCTGCGACCACCTCGTCTCAACAGGCGACGTTCCACCGACGTTCCACACGTTCCATCGACGTCATCCCGCCCAGCGTCGAATAGACTGGAACGTCAGCGTGTCCCCTCGTTTTTTCCTTTCGCGCGAACTTTGGTTCGGACTTGAGTGTTCTTCTTTCCTCCGCGTTGCGCGTGTGCTGGTTTTTGTTGCCGATCAAGTCACCAGTTCTTTTCCCGAGGGTTATGTGTCCTCAAAAGAATTATTGTTTTTTTAGTTGTGCTGAACCGATGGCATCACTTGTTGATCCTCCTCCGCGAGCCACACGCCCGCCTGCTTAACATGCGGCCTCACACGGATGAACCTATGTTTACCACAAATCGCCTTTTAACTCACATTCACGGTATAGGATTTTAAAAACATATTACCTACAGCACTTAATTCCAACCTAGTATACGCCAGGATCTTTGAATTCTGACAACGTTTTAGGTTTAGGGCCTTTTGCACCCTATACCAGTGATTTATTTTTTAGCCTCCTCACGTCCTTTCAAAGTGTATTTTACTGAGTGATAGATCACACACTCTGACATGGCGCCCTGTGGCCTCGATGCCCTTATGCCGTAAACACATACATACATGGCGCTCTTCGGCCTCGATGCGCTTGTGCCATAAACACATACATACATACATACATACATACGTACGTACATACATACACACATATATATTTCTGTATCAGTTCCACGCACTGATTTATTTAAATTAAAAGAACACAGAGTGTCGTGACTAGACCACTGCACGGGCCCGGACTGACTTGAAGGCCCGGGCCCGGGCTGACCGGAAAGCCCGGTCCCGGCTTGACACGAAAGGCCAGGCCCGACCTGACCTGAAAGCACGGGCCCTGCCCGGTCCGCGAGAAGGGCTGGGCCGCCCGAAGTCGATTATCAGCGGGCTAGGGTCGGGCTCGGGCTTGAGTTCATGTGCCAGGCCATGAACGGTTCCAACGTGAAGTGCAGAAAAGAGCCTTCAAAGGAATGTTCGAGGTTTATTTTTACTCTCTTCTTGATGTTAGTTGCACGCATTGTTTTAAAAACGATGGTGTTAGGTCTGATGTCACTGTACTGTAATTTTAATAGCATTTGAAGTACTGCGTCAAGATTTTATATTCTGGGGTATAACGTACCAAATACTTGGCAGCTGTGGTTGCGGCGGTGTGACAGCACCTAATCCAGACATCCTACCGTACGCAGGCCCTGCACGTTCCTGTTTTCCACGCACCCCGACAGCGACACAGCTATCGCTGTTTCCACACGTGTGGCGAACAACGTCTGACGTAGCGGAAGATCTTCAACGCCTAGACACGTGACAACCGCCAGCGCCACCAGTCCCCATCGTGCCTTTCGGCTACAAAAGGACGACGCATGGGAGGTATTGCCACTTGGCAGCTGTGGTTGCGGCGGTGTGAGAGCACCTAATCCAGACATCCTACCGTACGCAGGCGCTGCACGTTCCTGTTTTCCACACACCTCGACAGCGACACAGCTATCGCTGTTTCCACACGTGTGGCGAACAACGTCTGACGTAGCGAAAGATCTTCAACGCCTAGACACGTGACAACCGCCAGCGCCACCAGTCCCCATCGTGCCTTTCGGCTACAAAAGGACGACGCATGGGAGGTATTGCCACTTGGCAGCTGTGGTTGCGGCGGTGTGAGAGCACCTAATCCAGACATCCTACCGTACGCAGGCACTGCACGTTCCTGTTTTCCACACACCTCGACAGCGACACAGCTATCGCTGTTTCCACACGTGTGGCGAACAACGTCTGACGTAGCGAAAGATCTTCAACGCCTAGACACGTGACAACCGCCAGCGCCACCAGTCCCCATCGTGCCTTTCGGCTACAAAAGGACGACGCATGGGAGGTATTGCCACTTGGCAGCTGTGGTTGCGGCGGTGTGAGAGCACCTAATCCAGACATCCTACCGTACGCAGGCGCTGCACGTTCCTGTTTTCCACACACCTCGACAGCGACACAGCTATCGCTGTTTCCACACGTGTGGCGAACAACGTCTGACGTAGCGGAAGATCTTCAATGCCTAGACACGTGACAACCGCCAGCGCCACCAGTCCCCATCGTGCCTTTCGGCTACAAAAGGACGACGCAATGGAGGTATTGCCACTTGGCAGCTGTGGTTGCGGCGGTGTGAGAGCACCTAATCCAGACATCCTACCGTACGCAGGCGCTGCACGTTCCTTTTTCCACGCACCTCGACAGCGACACAGCTATCGCTGTTTCCACACGTGTGGCGAACAACGTCTGACGTAGCGGAAGATCTTCAACGCCTAGACACGTGACAACCGCCAGCGCCACCAGTCCCCATCGTGCCTTTCGGCTACAAAAGGACGACGCATGGGAGGTATTGCCACTTGGCAGCTGTGGTTGCGGCGGTGTGAGAGCACCTAATCCAGACATCCTACCGTACGCAGGCGCTGCACGTTCCTGTTTTCCACACACCTCGACAGCGACACAGCTATCGCTGTTTCCACACGTGTGGCGAACAACGTCTGACGTAGCGGAAGATCTTCAATGCCTAGACACGTGACAACCGCCAGCGCCACCAGTCTCCATCGTGCCTTTCGGCTTTCAAAAGGACGACGCAATGGAGGTATTGCCACTTGGCAGCTGTGGTTGCGGCGGTGTGAGAGCACCTAATCCAGACATCCTACCGTACGCAGGCGCTGCACGTTCCTTTTTCCACGCACCTCGACAGCGACACAGCTATCGCTGTTTCCACACGTGTGGCGAACAACGTCTGACGTAGCGGAAGATCTTCAACGCCTAGACACGTGACAACCGCCAGCGCCACCAGTCCCCATCGTGCCTTTCGGCTACAAAAGGACGACGCATGGGAGGTATTGCCACTTGGCAGCTGTGGTTGCGGCGGTGTGAGAGCACCTAATCCAGACATCCTACCGTACGCAGGCGCTGCACGTTCCTGTTTTCCACACACCTCGACAGCGACACAGCTATCGCTGTTTCCACACGTGTGGCGAACAACGTCTGACGTAGCGAAAGATCTTCAACGCCTAGACACGTGACAACCGCCAGCGCCACCAGTCCCCATCGTGCCTTTCGGCTACAAAAGGACGACGCATGGGAGGTATTGCCACTTGGCAGCTGTGGTTGCGGCGGTGTGAGAGCACCTAATCCAGACATCCTACCGTACGCAGGCGCTGCACGTTCCTGTTTTCCACACACCTCGACAGCGACACAGCTATCGCTGTTTCCACACGTGTGGCGAACAACGTCTGACGTAGCGAAAGATCTTCAACGCCTAGACACGTGACAACCGCCAGCGCCACCAGTCCCCATCGTGCCTTTCGGCTACAAAAGGACGACGCATGGGAGGTATTGCCACTTGGCAGCTGTGGTTGCGGCGGTGTGAGAGCACCTAATCCAGACATCCTACCGTACGCAGGCGCTGCACGTTCCTGTTTTCCACACACCTCGACAGCGACACAGCTATCGCTGTTTCCACACGTGTGGCGAACAACGTCTGACGTAGCGAAAGATCTTCAACGCCTAGACACGTGACAACCGCCAGCGCCACCAGTCCCCATCGTGCCTTTCGGCTACAAAACGACGCATGGGAGGTATTTCCACTTGGCAGCTGTGGTTGCGGCGGTGTGAGAGCACCTAATCCAGACATCCTACCGTACGCAGGCGCTGCACGTTCCTGTTTTCCACACACCTCGACAGCGACACAGCTATCGCTGTTTCCACACGTGTGGCGAACAACGTCTGACGTAGCGGAAGATCTTCAATGCCTAGGCACGTGACAACCGCCAGCGCCACCAGTCCCCATCGTGCCTTTCGGCTACAAAAGGACGACGCATGGGAGGTATTGCCACTTGGCAGCTGTGGTTGCGGCGGTGTGAGAGCACCTAATCCAGACATCCTACCGTACGCAGGCGCTGCACGTTCCTGTTTTCCACACACCTCGACAGCGACACAGCTATCGCTGTTTCCACACGTGTGGCGAACAACGTCTGACGTAGCGAAAGATCTTCAACGCCTAGACACGTGACAACCGCCAGCGCCACCAGTCCCCATCGTGCCTTTCGGCTACAAAAGGACGACGCATGGGAGGTATTGCCACTTGGCAGCTGTGGTTGCGGCGGTGTGAGAGCACCTAATCCAGACATCCTACCGTACGCAGGCGCTGCACGTTCCTGTTTTCCACACACCTCGACAGCGACACAGCTATCGCTGTTTCCACACGTGTGGCGAACAACGTCTGACGTAGCGAAAGATCTTCAACGCCTAGACACGTGACAACCGCCAGCGCCACCAGTCCCCATCGTGCCTTTCGGCTACAAAAGGACGACGCATGGGAGGTATTGCCACTTGGCAGCTGTGGTTGCGGCGGTGTGAGAGCACCTAATCCAGACATCCTACCGTACGCAGGCGCTGCACGTTCCTGTTTTCCACACACCTCGACAGCGACACAGCTCTCGCTGTTTCCACACGTGTGGCGAACAACGTCTGACGTAGCGGAAGATCTTCAACGCCTAGACACGTGACAACCGCCAGCGCCACCAGTCCCCATCGTGCCTTTCGGCTACAAAAGGACGACGCATGGGAGGTATTGCCACTTGGCAGCTGTGGTTGCGGCGGTGTGAGAGCACCTAATCCAGACATCCTACCGTACGCAGGCGCTGCACGTTCATGTTTTCCACACACCTCGACAGCGACACAGCTATCGCTGTTTCCACACGTGTGGCGAACAACGTCTGACGTAGCGAAAGATCTTCAACGCCTAGACACGTGACAACCGCCAGCGCCACCAGTCCCCATCGTGCCTTTCGGCTACAAAAGGACGACGCATGGGAGGTATTGCCACTTGGCAGCTGTGGTTGCGGCGGTGTGAGAGCACCTAATCCAGACATCCTACCGTACGCAGGCGCTGCACGTTCCTGTTTTCCACACACCTCGACAGCGACACAGCTATCGCTGTTTCCACACGTGTGGCGAACAACGTCTGACGTAGCGAAAGATCTTCAACGCCTAGACACGTGACAACCGCCAGCGCCACCAGTCCCCATCGTGCCTTTCGGCTACAAAAGGACGACGCATGGGAGGTATTGCCACTTGGCAGCTGTGGTTGGGGAGGTGTGAGAGCACCTAATCCAGACATCCTACCGTACGCAGGCGCTGCACATTCCTCTTTTCCACACACCTCGACAGCGACACAGCTATCGCTGTTTCCACACGTGTGGCGAACAACGTCTGACGTAGCGAAAGATCTTCAACGCCTAGACACGTGACAACCGCCAGCGCCACCAGTCCCCATCGTGCCTTTCGGCTACAAAAGGACGACGCATGGGAGGTATTGCCACTTGGCAGCTGTGGTTGCGGCGGTGTGAGAGCACCTAATCCAGACATCCTACCGTACGCAGGCGCTGCACGTTCCTGTTTTCCACACACCTCGACAGCGACACAGCTATCGCTGTTTCCACACGTGTGGCAAACAACGTCTGACGTAGCGGAAGATCTTCAACGCCTAGACACGTGACAACCGCCAGCGCCACCAGTCCCCATCGTGCCTTTCGGCTACAAAAGGACGACGCATGGGAGGTATTGCCACTTGGCAGCTGTGGTTGCGGCGGTGTGAGAGCACCTAATCCAGACATCCTACCGTACGCAGGCGCTGCACGTTCCTGTTTTCCACACACCTCGACAGCGACACAGCTATCGCTGTTTCCACACGTGTGGCGAACAACGTCTGACGTAGCGAAAGATCTTCAACGCCTAGACACGTGACAACCGCCAGCGCTACCAGTCCCCATCGTGCCTTTCGGCTACAAAAGGACGACGCATGGGAGGTATTGCCACTTGGCAGCTGTGGTTGCGGCGGTGTGAGAGCACCTAATCCAGACATCCTACCGTACGCAGGCGCTGCACGTTCCTGTTTTCCACACACCTCGACAGCGACACAGCTATCGCTGTTTCCACACGTGTGGCGAACAACGTCTGACGTAGCGAAAGATCTTCAACGCCTAGACACGTGACAACCGCCAGCGCCACCAGTCCCCATCGTGCCTTTCGGCTACAAAAGGACGACGCATGGGAGGTATTGCCACTTGGCAGCTGTGGTTGCGGCGGTGTGAGAGCACCTAATCCAGACATCCTACCGTACGCAGGCGCTGCACGTTCCTGTTTTCCACACACCTCGACAGCGACACAGCTATCGCTGTTTCCACACGTGTGGCGAACAACGTCTGACGTAGCGAAAGATCTTCAACGCCTAGACACGTGACAACCGCCAGCGCCACCAGTCCCCATCGTGCCTTTCGGCTACAAAAGGACGACGCATGGGAGGTATTGCCACTTGGCAGCTGTGGTTGCGGCGGTGTGAGAGCACCTAATCCAGACATCCTACCGTACGCAGGCGCTGCACGTTCCTGTTTTCCACACACCTCGACAGCGACACAGCTATCGCTGTTTCCACACGTGTGGCGAACAACGTCTGACGTAGCGAAAGATCTTCAACGCCTAGACACGTGACAACCGCCAGCGCCACCAGTCCCCATCGTGCCTTTCGGCTACAAAAGGACGACGCATGGGAGGTATTGCCACTTGGCAGCTGTGGTTGGGGCGGTGTGAGAGCACCTAATCCAGACATCCTACCGTACGCAGGCGCTGCACATTCCTCTTTTCCACACACCTCGACAGCGACACAGCTATCGCTGTTTCCACACGTGTGGCGAACAACGTCTGACGTAGCGAAAGATCTTCAACGCCTAGACACGTGACAACCGCCAGCGCCACCAGTCCCCATCGTGCCTTTCGGCTACAAAAGGACGACGCATGGGAGGTATTGCCACTTGGCAGCTGTGGTTGCGGCGGTGTGAGAGCACCTAATCCAGACATCCTACCGTACGCAGGCGCTGCACGTTCCTGTTTTCCACACACCTCGACAGCGACACAGCTATCGCTGTTTCCACACGTGTGGCGAACAACGTCTGACGTAGCGAAAGATCTTCAACGCCTAGACACGTGACAACCGCCAGCGCCACCAGTCCCCATCGTGCCTTTCGGCTACAAAAGGACGACGCATGGGAGGTATTGCCACTTGGCAGCTGTGGTTGCGGCGGTGTGAGAGCACCTAATCCAGACATCCTACCGTACGCAGGCGCTGCACGTTCCTGTTTTCCGCACACCTCGACAGCGACACAGCTATCGCTGTTTCCACACGTGTGGCGAACAACGTCTGACGTAGCGAAAGATCTTCAACGCCTAGACACGTGACAACCGCCAGCGCCACCAGTCCCCATCGTGCCTTTCGGCTACAAAAGGACGACGCATGGGAGGTATTGCCACTTGGCAGCTGTGGTTGCGGCGGTGTGAGAGCACCTAATCCAGACATCCTACCGTACGCAGGCGCTGCACGTTCCTGTTTTCCACACACCTCGACAGCGACACAGCTATCGCTGTTTCCACACGTGTGGCGAACAACGTCTGACGTAGCGAAAGATCTTCAACGCCTAGACACGTGACAACCGCCAGCGCCACCAATCCCCATCGTGCCTTTCGGCTACAAAAGGACGACGCATGGGAGGTATTGCCACTTGGCAGCTGTGGTTGCGGCGGTGTGAGAGCACCTAATCCAGACATCCTACCGTACGCAGGCGCTGCACATTCCTCTTTTCCACACACCTCGACAGCGACACAGCTATCGCTATTTCCACACGTGTGGCGAACAACGTCTGACGTAACGGAAGATCTTGAACGCCTAGACACGTGACAACCGCCAGCGCCACCAGTCCCCATCGTGCCTTTCGGCTACGACAGGACGACGCATCGGAGGGATTTCAACTTGGCAGCTGTGGTTGCGGCGGTGTGACAGCACCTAATCCAGACATCCTACCGAACGCAGGTCTGTTTTGAGTACTTGCATTTTTAGTTGATTGCTTTTCATTACTGCCGCTTCGACTGCTGCCCTCTTCTAACGCATTGTGTTGTCGCGATGGTAACTAATGCCGAGTTAGAGAAGGATATTGCTGAATTACACAAAGAAGTTGAAAACATAAAATCTATGCTCAGCATGTTCAACACCATCGTAGAAATAATGAAAGCACAGCAAGCTGTCCTAATAAAAGAAAACAAAGAACTTGCTCGCGAAAACCACCAGCTAGAGCGGCGCGTCGCAGATCTGGAACAGTATTCCCGCATTAACAATGTGGAAATCGAAGGCGTACTCTCGACGCAGGGGGAAGATTGCGCAAACGTTCTCGAGAAAATTGGAGAAAAAATTGAGTGCCCTGTTACAGCGTCCGATATTGGGGTTCATCGCATACCCACAAAAGACGGTCCGCACATTCTCGCTCGGTTCTGCTTGCGGACAAAGAAAGCGGAGTTCATAGCGAAGGCAAGAAAGGCACGACTCACGGCTGGCTGTATTGGACTCATGGCAGAAATAACAGCCTCAAGCCGGTCTTCGCCAACGATCACCTGACTCCAGAGAACAAACGACTCTTCGCGCAATCATTGGCTCTGAAAAAAGAAAAAGAATGGCAGTTCCTGTGGGTCGAAAACTGCAAAATCGAAGCGCGCAAGACGAAGGATAGCCACGTCTATCGAATCTTGGGGGTGAGTGATCTTGCCGTCTTTGCATGAACGCAATCGCGCATAAAGTCGCTGATGCAATCATGTATTACACTGTACACCAGCTAAATATCCTACTAAAAAATTCAGCCACATCCCTCATATTCGTTATACACTTCAACATCTGTAGCCTACCTAAACATTACGACGATCTCGTCAACTTTTTAACTCTCTCCAACCACAACTTTTCCGTTATTTGCATGTCGGAAACCTGGTTATCATCTAGTGATGACAGGCTATTTTCTTTGCAGAATCACCATGCTGAATTTAATCACCGCCCGAATGAACATCATGGCGGTTCAGCTACATGCATTTCAAACGCATTATCTGACAAACGTCGCAAAGACAAGTTTTAGCACAGCAAAAATTGAATTAGTCTGGATTGAATTCGACCGCGTTGCCTTTCCATTTGCAAGAAATACTATCATAGCATCCATCTACCGCTCACCGCCCGCCTGTTACATTGACTTCTGCAAAGAACTCGAACAAATCTTAAACAAATTAAATCTAGAAAACAAAAACATCATTATTGTAGGTGACATAAACATTGACATCATTGACGTAACAGATGGCGCATGCTCAGAGTACAATACCTGCTTCGTTGGTAACGGTTTAGAATCTTTAATACAATCAGCTACTCGGTGCGTGCCAAATGGTCCGCACACGCTTATTGAGCACATCTTATCTAACTTAGTTCCCCTTCGAGTTCCTGGCATTGTCGACTTTAATATCACAGGCCATTACCCTATTTATTTTTTTACTGCCCGAAAGTCGTACCCAATCTAAACCTCAGACCATAACATGACACTCGTGTGACTCCAGTAAATTTACCGAAATCATATCGCTTATTGACTGGAGGGACATGTTGGAGGAACATTGCCCAGAAGCGGCATTCAACTTATTCTCTTCTAAAATAGTAGAATCAATTAACCTGTGCACGTCACTGACTCCCGTTCATAAGCGATACTCTGCCCCCAGGAACCCATGGATAACGAATGGTCTCCTATGCAGCATTCGTAAAAGAGACAACCTTTACAAGAAAGTTAAAGCTATTCCTCTTAAAATTCATCATAAAATTCATTCGTCTTAAAATTCATCATACAAAGTATTCGCAAACCCTCGATGCAACGTTGAAGCAAGCTAAAAAGAAGTACTACCAAAATAAAATTCTTCAAAACGGTAACAACACCCATAAGAACTGGCAACGATCCACGAATTCCTAAAGCTGGGTGACGAGCACTCCTCTATAACTAAAATTAACGATGGTATGCAGACTTTAACGAATCTTATGGACATTGCTGACTCATTTAACACTTTCTTTTCTAAAGTGAATGTAACACAGGCTAGTAACGTTTCATGCCTCCCTAGATGTCCCCATAGTTTTTACCTGCGTCCTACCTCAGCTGACGAAGTCCATGTTGTAATTCAAAATTTAAAAAAACACTGGCCCCGGGTTAGATTTAATTCAACCTTTTAAAATAAAGCTAGTTTCTCGTGACGTGTCCGCCGTACTTGCTAGCATAATCAATAACATATTTACGACCGGCGTTTTTCCGTCTGAACATAAACGTGGCAAAATTGTTCCAGTCTTCAAAAAAGGAGAGCGTAATTTTTTAGCTAATTACCGCCCTATAACTATTCTTCCATTTTTTAGTAAATTAATCGAGAAGCTTATTTCAGACCGTCTAATGGCATATTTTGCTAAATTCAACCTTCTAACCAACTGCCAGTTTGGTGTTCGCCCTAATCTTTCAGCAGAATTTGCGCTTATAGAATTTACAGATAAGAAAAGGGCACTGGGCTGGAGCGGTATTTATTGATTTCACGAAAGCTTTCGATACCATTAATCATGAAATTCTTTTTTCTAAATTAGAATCACTCGAAATTTGTGTGCCACCTCTAACAGTTTTGCGGAGCTATTTAGCAGACAGGACCCAAGTGGCACGCCTTTTAGACGCAACTTCCCAACCTCTAACTGTAAATCAAGGCGTTCTGCAAGGGTGAATTTTGGGTCCACTCCTCTTCTTAGTGTATATAATGACTTGCCTACGTGCCTAAATAACACAACGTGTATTCTTTACGCCGATGACACAACAATACTAACAGGTGATCCTAATCTAGACGCCCTAACAGCAAGGCTAAACAAAAACCTCGAAAATATTGCAGCATGGTGTAATAAAAACGCACTCCAGATAAACCCCACAAAAACAAAATATTTATTATTTCATACCTCTAATACGCATCCAGTTTCAGCTCCAAGCCTTTGCTTTGAACGCACCGCCATTCCTGTGTCACGCACAGTAACATTCCTCGGAGTTCTACTCGACACTAATCTGAAATTTAATCTCCACGTGAAATCACTTACAAAAAAAACTTGGTTTTGGCATACGCGTACTAATTAGATCTCAAAGCTATTTTCACAAACATATGTTCTACTCATTTGTCATGTCGCCATCATTTACAAAACCCAGCAGTTCGCCTAATTATATTCAGCCCTTACAACGCATCGGCGCTTCCCATCTACACCAGTCTGAAGATTCCACCGCTAAAACTTGCTTTTCAACTAAAACTGGGTGCTATCATCTTTCGGGCTCGCACACACGGCATAATTATTAGTAGCTTCTTAGATTCCCACCTAACAAACACCAACCCCACAAGATTTGCACAAGGCCTTAACCTACTGCTGGCTAAGGTCTACACTAACTACGGCAAACAAACAGCCATTTTCGCAGCCATTCAACTATGGAATTCATTACCAATAACAAATGAATGGTCTTATTCTATGCGCTCATTCAACAGTAGTTTCAGATCGTTTTTGCTTAACAATCTTTCCGAATAATAAAGTCTCGTATAGTAGTTAATCCTGTTTTTCCAGATGTAATATTGTATAATTTCTTGTTCTAGTGCTTCCATATTTAATTGGCGTGTTACACTGATCCGTACCTAACTGCGAAATTTTAGTACTTGTGCAAAATATTGCTTCTTCATTGTACGGTAATCTAAGACCATGCTTGCTAACATTTCTTAAATTTTTTTTTCTGGATAACACTTTTTGTGCTTCCCGCTGTTTATAGTAGTCAAACCTTTTTTTTCCTGAGATAATATTGCAGAATTTCTTGTTATAGGGTTTGCATATTCAATTAGCGCGATAAACGGACCCATACCTCCACTGCCTACATATTTTTTTAACATTTTCGCATTTATTAACAGGAGGTCCCCCCGACAGTTTTACTTTGGGACCTCCTTCTCTACTAACAACTACGTGCAGTGTGTATGTACCGAAAAATGTTTAATAAAATCCTTGAATGCTTGAAAGATACGATTACAAGGAATGCCCTAGCGAGGGGGGGAATTATTCAGACAACTTGGAGCTCGGCACCTATGTCTATGTACACGTGTGTTTTAGATGTCACACTCATCAAATGCGGCTGCCGTGGCCGGGAATCAAACTCACGTGCTAGGAAACACAACCGCTGAGCAACTCCACGTACACATCCACGTACAAGCAACGTACAAATCCGTGGATTCAAACCCGGCGCAAAACATTTCGGCAATTCCAACTTGTGGCCGAGGCAACCACCTGAAGCTGCTAAGAATCTGGTCATCAAAGGTAATGGTGCCGCTCGTGTAAAAATAACAGCTATTTTTAAGCCTATGTGGCGTCAACTGCAGACGGTGTAATACCCATGCTACACGAGCGCTTTGAAGGCCTTTGAACAGAATACATTTGACTCAAATGCCACCTTCGAGCTTATAAACGAAGTTTTTCAAAGTCACTTGGATGAAAGGCAGTTTGAGACGAAAGAGCGGGACAACCGACCTTTTGGAATCGCAAAGGCCTTTGAAACATCAACGCTTGTACTATCGGATGCAGTTTCTCGATGCCGTATTGACAAAAATAATTATTTACAAGTAACGAGCTCGTTCATAATCACTTTTCTGTTGTTTTTGCATGCTACCACTTAATCTACGATTACAAAGTAGCTTGGTACTGCCAACACCGTTGGGGCAAATAAAGAAAAAAATCTGCCTACGTTGTGCAAGTTTTGCTCGTGCGTGTAGGTTATATTCAATTTGATCGGTAATAAGTGGGTTTTTTGGCCCATTTAAACTGTAAAATTAAACGTGTTGTGATTGTACGGAAATGAAACTGGGCAACCGGGGCGACACCAAAACATGGCGGGTAAACGAGGAAACTTGCAACTGCCTTCGAGAATTATTCGACCATATTTAGGGGAAATCCCTAAGGTGGAGGAAGTTTCTGGGAAGGAAAGTTTGACATCCACCTAAATGCAGCCTTACGGCTACAAAGGAAAGCTATACAGCTTTCTCAGAAACTTCGCAGTTGAAGAAAAATTCGTCCTGGTCCCGGATTCGAACCCGGGACCACCGCTTAACCGGAGCAGTCGCTCTACCAACTAAGATAAGCAGGAGGCTAGTCGTTTGTACCGCGAGAGAGAATTGATAAGCAACTCGAAGTGAAGGACAGGTGTTAATCGACCAGATTAACACCTGGTCGATTAACACCAGATTAACCCTCGACAGTTCGAATGCCATGTAAAATATCGAGGGCCATTTGACTCAAACGTCCTTTCAAGCACTCGTGTAGCACAGGTATAAGCTAAAGTACAGGTGAAACAAAAAGTATGCGGAGCACGGGTTGGAGATTTTGAGGGGACTTGTCCGCCATGTGACCAGCCAGCAACCTCGAAGCGACTACTAGCGAACCCTAATTTCTTGTATTTTAGTTCATGACGTTCTTGTACAGTCTATAGATGATCCGTCTAATCTCCCGCTTACGAAGACACTCAACGAAGTATAATACACAAATTTTCTTCGGCGACTAAATCCGAGCGTGGTCGCACACACGCAGGCCCTCCCGAGGCTTCAAAATAAATGACCGGACCTGGCCCGGGCCGAGGTCAGGCTTAGTAATGGACGCCCGGACCGGGCCCGGGCTTCATAAAGCAGGCTCGGGTGGGCCCGGGCCTTTAAATCGGGCCCGTGCAGTGCTCTAACAGTGAAAACCAGTTGTGCATGGATGTTTTGCCTCTAATATGCCTAATGTTTTCTTTTTGCGCAACAGTGTTGACAGGGATAAATATTCCAACCAGATAATAGTTAGGAAGTGCTTTGCTTATAAAAACGTCTCGTTCAAGAATGCTGTTAACTGTTGGCCGGACGGCTAAATCAAAGAGATAGACAGAGCAAAATTTTCGAGTTTAAGTAGCCCAAAGAAGAATATCGTCTGTAGAAACGGCAGGAACCGAATGAAGAAAGCTGGAGGAGCCCGTCTAAATGCAATGCATGCGACGTAGTAGCAGACACGTCAGTTAGCGAAGCGTAACCGAACGTGGTTGGAGACGCCAGCGCGAAGCCGAGCATCATGGGCCGTCTTTAGGGGACGCTGGCGTGACCGGAGAATGAAAAACGGAGCAGGCGAGATGCCGCGGCGAAATTGCCCTGCTGTTATTTACAATACCTCGGCTAATACTCATTTTAGCGCAGTCCTGGAAAGTCTGGGTTACTACACCCGGGGCAACTTCCCGAGGCAAGCAAGAGAAAGCTACGAGGGTGGGGAGGCGGGGGGGGGGGGGGGGGGTGACACCACTGTGTTGCTGCGTCCAAGTACAGTGAACTCCCCTGAAGGTAAAGTTGAATGTTCCGCGTATATGTGTTGGTATTATCAGAATTTCATCTTAAGCGGACGTATTTGTATTGTGCACGTTACAAGAGAGCAGAAGTGTTGTTCGTCTGAACCATGAAATTCTACTGAAACGAGTTTGTTTTAACGGGACTCTGCTGCAGTTCCCGTTCAACTGGTTTCGGCGTCAGTATCAGCGGTCGAGATACGCATTTGCTACATTTCATTTCTTCGCAGGAGGCTTACAGTTGATAGCGCTGAACCACGATAACCGAGCGCGCAGGCATGGACTCCTTCACGACGTAGCTACGATTCGTGCGAGCCTGGAGCAGCCACCGCCGACACGGACTTGCAAGCTCGGGTCGTCCGTTGATGCGGAGGGCGGTAAAATAAAGACAAGGGCAGGAGTAGCGTTCCGCTACACCAGGCGTTTTTTCTACGGAAATCGCGCAGTGGCACAGTGCGATAACGTTGCCGCACGTTACCTTTCATACACATTCCCGCTTGGCTTGCCTTCCCGGAACCAAACTTTCAAAGACGTTTCCGCAACAAAACGTAGCGTTTGTAGTTGCGCATTTCCCGGGTGGTCAGTAGCTATTTGCACGATCACACGATGACGTCCGCCCTCTCAAAGAGCATTTCCGACTTTAATGGGCTGGCAGCGCTCGCCCGAATAAGTCACGCGCCGGTATGTCACAACAAGACGTGCGCGTGGACATTTCAAAACAGTTGGCAGGTCTGTTTCGGCAACTTTTGTTTGTGAAACTTGACGCGCAGTGCCTGCGAAAGAACAAACTGGCGATCGTGCTAGAGACGACTCTCGCGCCGGCGATGCTGAGAGCATGGCGTGAACGCCGCCATCTTTTTTTTCCCTCGGAAAGACGGAAAGCTGATGCGAACGGGGTACAGCAAAAACCCGAAGGAGGTGCTTTTATTTCTAATGGTATTATAAGGCCTCACCTTACGAATACCCCATACACTAAAACGTAAGTGTTGCTTGGCTGGACACCGTGCAAAATAATACGCTGTTACCCTCCGGGTGGTCCTCTCAGGCTCTCATTCGTGACGTACGCACAACGATAAGGCACGCCGCTGCTAGCTGACGCAACTTCATTACGACATTGCGCGGTGAAACTGAACAAAATGCACAGGGAAATAACCGCAAATATAAGCAATATAACAATGAAAGGAAGACTTACTCAAACTCGGGCCGGAGTGAACGAGGAGAACGTGCATTCTTGCAGCCAATGGCGTACGCGGGATTTCATTCGAGGTGCTGCCACGCCCCTCCCCTTCTTAAACGGGGAGACGACGAATTATACAGGCGCAGGAAAGGTTAGCATAAAAGAAAAACTTTAGACGAACAAGCAATCGAAATAAAAAAATCCCATCCCGTTCATCCAGTCAGCATAAGGTTGCGATTGATTCTTTCATTTACATTTGTTTTATTTCATGGCTATTACAGATTGGCGTATTACGGCTATGAAAGCGAAGCTTCGTAGCGTAGGTTCGGCAGTAGCTTTAGATACAAAATATCTATTGGTAGTAAGTATATTAGATGCAGATTTAGTAGAATCCTGTATCTTCCGAGCTCAGTAATTGCGGTTGCGGGGGCGCCCGCGGCACCACCGCCCGCCTCCCCCTGCGTGAGCCGCCCTTGGCGTTGAGGGAGGAGGAAAGCATAGGAGATCTACGGCGCCCCAAACTACTCAGAGATACCAGCAGGACGACCCTCTCGTTCGTGACAGACGTGCAAAGATAAGGAGTGCTGCTATGAGATGATGCAATTCAATATCAAACAGCGTATAGACATGGCCACAAATTAAATGAACATTTCAATAAAAGGAAGGCGTAGTGAAGGTGAAGTGAAGGGGGGGTGGGCGAAGAGAATACCCGTACTTGTATTTCACGGCCAATAAAAAAAAACCATGAGTTCGCCAGTGCCGTACGTTTCGTGGACTATCGGCCAAGGGTGCCAACGTTCAACTAATTGGCCGCAAATGCATGTGAGTTGTGCGAAGCTCAACATGCCGCTCAGGTTCAACTGCGTCTGATGCAATAATCGTACTCGCGTGACCCGCAGTACGCGTGCTCAAAACGAAACTAATAATCAGCGGCTCAGGATCGGGGAAGCCCATTCCCTCCCCCATAGATAACCGCCCCTCCCGCTATCGCCAAGTCGGCAGACCTGTATATATACGCGTGTCTCCGGGGTGCCAGGTGCGCTTTTTGCCTGTGCATTTCAGGGTCCCACAAGAGCAACGCTCCGTGCCCGGTCCAGCTGCACTGGTCCCCCGCACATCATCAGCTGCGAAACCATCCCCGGCGAACGTCGGCAGGCCAGGTGCGTTTGCGTGCAGCAGCTGCGTCAATTGCTGAAAGGCGTACATTGCGAATGCCCTTCGTACAGCATGCGGGCTCCACTGAATGTCTCCGACCTCTTATAATTACGCAGCTACTGTATCCTCTGCCACCGCCATTTGTCGTCGGAGAGCTAACGATTTTCCCCATGATTCATCATTTCTCTGTCGTCCGGACCGTTTACTTCTCTCTTCTTTTGCTCGAGGCGTGTGATGAGCCGCAAATCTGCCTTTCCGAGAGGTCTCCCTATTGAGCCCTAAATGACATTTCATTGCCATGCCATTAACCCTAATCGGATAAAGAAGATGTCCGACAACGGTACTACCGATAGAAGTTAAGAAAAATCAAAGTGACCGAGCCTAATGCCGAACTAAAGGTCTATATGCGGTTTGCCTTAGCTCCATCAAGTAATTAATGAACTTAGTCTTGTACCTCTTAATAATACCTGAGCAAATGTGATGAGATCTCCCTTGGCCGATTTGGCTTATGTCAGTGCTGTTCAAGTGACATTGACAATGGATGTTACCCAGGACCTATAGTTGTAGATCTAATGAAGGCGTTTGACACAATTAAAGATAAAGTTATTTTCGGGTTACTAGAAGCTATTGGCGTTACTAATCCACCTTTGCGATTTCTGATATTCTAATTGGCTGATAGGATTAAGGTTACCTCCATTTCTGGCATTTACTCTGATCCTGCTATTTCAATCGAGGGAGTGCCGCAAGACTGTATTCTAAGGGAAGTGTTATTTCTATTATACCTTAGGCATTTACCAAACTGCCTTTCTTCTTCCAAATGACTCTTGTGAAGACACATTCACTTGAGGCAAACGTGTGATGACGCTACTCACAAAATAACACAATAACTTGAACAATATAGGTATTGGTGTGCTAACAAGTGTTACAAATTAATCCGTCAAAAACCAACTTCCTTAAATTTAACTGTATTTATTAGGCCACCACTTGGAGTCCTTGGAATTATATTGCACAGCCTTCTGTAACAGGACCAACTGTTCAATAAGTTAAGGTCTTAAACTACACTTCAAATATTATCTATATGCTGCTGAAAATAAAAAAATATTCAGGGAAGCTTGCGGTTTTTGCCGGTTTACTTTTGCTAAAGCCACTACGCGTGTCTCGGACGCTCGACGGTCGTCGTTAGGCACGGGCTCACAGCTCTCGGCATTTTCTTGGTATTTTTTCCTGCAACGGCGAACTTACTGCTTGTACAACATCTCCGCTGCTTAAAGAAAATGAGATATGCCAGACTTGTCAACAACGATGCTCCAACCTATTTGATTCCGCAGATTTCACGCTTTTATAATTTTTGTCTCCCATTCACATTATTTATTGTATAAGTCCTTGTAGTAACTAGGACTGCAGTGAGTCGTTGTAGCACCTAGGACCTTGTGGTAACCCTGTAGTATGCTGGAGCAGTCTCAGGTAATTCCAAAAAATCCAAAATCTAGCCTTTAGAAAATCACATCGTGTCCGTGCTTGGCTCGCCTCTCAGCAACAGTGGAGACCAACCATAATTTTACAGGTGCTACCATGCATAGAGTTTGCATTTTCACGTGTCCAGCGTATTACTGTCCTACTTTCTGAAGTCGTGCTTCTTTTGTTTTGACGATTTTAAGCCACGAGTCGATTAACCTTTCGGCTAATGGTAATTTATTCCTGCCTACATTTTGAATAAATACGCAAGCCAGCTGCCCATTTCTCATAATCCGCCATTGTTCTGCTGAGCCCAAGAACGCATTTTCCGTGCTGGCCGCGGTAGCTGCTTTTCTTGTGGACGCGAGAGGCGAAAACACCCATCTGTCGAATTTTCGGCGCGCCTAAAAATCCCCAGGTGGTCAAAATTAATCCGGCGCCTTTCACTACGGCGCGCCACATAGCCCACGTGTACCTTCGGTGCGTTGATCTCCGCCATCAATAATTCGACAGTACATTCTGTCAAACAACGTTGAAGCTCCATTTCATGGAATAAATTAATAAATTTGGCACTATGTACTGTAGTTGCTCGTCTAAGTGGAGCAATGATAGTAAATAATTATCCGCGTCAGTTTCCGGCGAATTCATTGAACCCGTTGACTTACCCTCATCTCCCGTTCAAATCAAAGTGTTATTCGTCTGCCTCGGGCTATGCTTAAAAGATAATATTGATTCGAATTTTATTCTGTTTTTGTTAGGGACTATCGGTCTAGGGCTTTACCTAACTTTATCTTGACGGACTTTCGTTAGTTATCAACCCAGTGTTTTCAGTGGTATTTCCAATGAAGAAGTAAATACGCTTGTGTTAAATAAGTTATTTTGACTATAATTTTCTCTGAACGCTGAACTTCAATAATTCACGAACATGTATTTTTATAAGCGGTTCCGTGACAGTTTCTAAATTATGGCCTTGTTCTGTATAACTTAACTATGTACTGCGAACTTCTGTTTATGATAAACCCTTTGTCTTTGACTTCTATCAACCGCTCGAAAGTTCTGGAGTGTTTTGAAAGGTTTTTTTGGCACTGATAATATCAACTCCAGCCCCATGCTTCGCGGGTACTGCCTCGTTTAATAGAAGATGTACCAGATTGCAAAAAGATAGAACCCATCTGCGTAACTCTCAAATAGTGCGCCTCGACTATCCCTCCATGCTTCGCCGGTAGGTTCACCGCACGCCCTCATAGGCAAGGCTTATAGAGCATTGAAGAAGGCCCTGCAGCCGCCTCAGGCATTCACTGCCAGACAAGAACATTGCACACGATGTCACGAAGCAAGGTTCAGCAACCAAAAATCACCAATACTTAGTTGGAGTCATCACGAAAACTAAACGCCAGCGGCCGAGGGGCAAGCTATAGCAGTAGGCCCACCGCAGGGTCTAACGCCTGCAGCCATCTCATCGGAGAAACGTCCCCCGCCGCTGCCTCCGCGTCGACTTCAAGCTCGTCCTCTGCCCTCAAGGAAGCCTACGTCTGGAGGGCGTTTAGTACGCCAAAATTTTGTTCGTATCACGGACTTACGTCGAAGCCACATAGCGACATTGTCGAAGCTCCACATTACGTCGAAGCTCCACATTGAGTGTACACTGCTACAGTCTTACACGGCCTCCAGGGAGGCTACCCAGGCATCATCAGAGTCAAGCAAGTCCTACTCGAGCCGGAATACACTAGCCGGCAGTTTTTCGGAACTCCTAAAAATTCGGACTTTCTGGATGTTCAGGGCCTTCTCGAGGAACCGTCAGTTGTGGCATAGGAGTAATGTACCGTATTTACTCGCGTAATGATCGCACTTTTTTTTTTCCAAAAATACGATGCGAAGTTAGAGGTGCGATCATTACGCGAGGTAAATTTTTTCGGAAAAAGTTTCAGCGCCGAAAATGCAAGTTGCAGGTCAGAATGTTTACAATACGTCTCATGAACATAATAAACATAACAAATAAAAGCGTAACAAAAACTCCACTGACCATCTAATGACCACCGAGTGATGCAAAATGCAGTGTTTTCATTACGGAACGCGCCGGAATTACGGAATTACAGAACGCGCCGGAACGAGTTTGCTGTGAGGTGAGAACAGGTCGACCAAGTGGCTGCTGCTGTCACAGTGTGGGACATCAAGACACGGCTGCCGACGCAGCAAGCCGAGTGCGTTTTTTTATGTTTTGTAAGTACATTAAGTGCATTTAGTGAGAGTTTCTTCCGTACCAATAATGAACTCATGCATGCTTGCCGATATCGCTAATATCATCAAGTCCGCGACAATAACGCAGCCATGTCCGTTTGAAAGATGACCAAACTAACGTAAGCAGGACCATCGTCGTCTAGACGTGGCACACAACGACATATGGCTGCCGCAAGTTCAGGGAGCTATCATTGCGCGGGAAATAAAAAAAGTCATATTTTGACCACGAACTTCAGGGGTGCGATCATTACGCGAGTGGGATCATTACGCAAATAACTACGGTATATGAATAACGGATATTTCGGACAAAATAAAGCCAAAACGTCGTAGGACTTGATTGCTGGCTAGTTGGTTCATGACATACGAAGGAATGTTTGCGCAAAAGACGAGGACGAAGATAGAGAGGACAAGACGAGCGCAAATTCCAACTTTATTTTGCATGAAATAACAACAGACAAATATACAGCTCGCACCTGTACCACCCCCAATCCTATCAACAGCCGCACCATCCAATTCGGCGTAACAAGAATCACATGTCAAATACAACAAACAAAACAGTTCTACAAAACTACGTAACCAAGCAGTACGCACCAGATAACACATCCAACTAAAACAGTGTACACGTCTTCCAAAATCAACACGTGTCGCACTTAAAATCAAAGATGAAAGAGTAAAATCAGCGCCAAAATTGCATGAAACCACTAAGAATAAAATGACAACAGGAGCGGGAGAATCGAAGTGATGAACAACACAGAGGTTGCGTTTTCAAGACTTATGAGAACCGAAAACAGATCAAACTTTGATGCTACACACGGCTTTTAAAATCAACACGTGTCAAATCTTAAAGAGAAGATGTAAGAATAAAAGCATAAAATCATAGCCAAAAGGCATAAAACCACTAAAAAAATAACAGGGGATCAAGAATGGAAGGGGTTACCAAAACTGAGGGTGCGTTTCCAACTTTTAACGAAAGCGTAAAAATTCCGAAAATAATTCAAGTTCCTTTAAACGTGACCTTCTACGAAGGTTCACTCTGTCGGTAGGAGGGTTTCCGAGGGCGAGCTGACGCAATCATCCCCATATTCTCTCATTCTGTAGGTTTTAATAATTTCTCTCTCTGTTTGATTTTTATCTCCTGCTAGGAACTCGGCATCTTCAAACTATGGAACACAGCCGCAGGTTTTGCAAGCATAGCCAGATTCCCGCCGATTTATTTTTAACAGAAAGATTGTGCTCCCGCGTCCTGTCATTAAAACAGCGGCCAGGTTGACCGATGTGTACTTTTTTGCAGGTTAAATAAATTTTGTAGACTACGCTTGAAACGCATTGCGTGCAACGTTTTTTGTCTTTTTTCACGCACACACTCTTTATTCGTTTAGACACTAACGGGCACAGTTTTGGCTGACTTACGTGGAGCTGAAAAAACCATTTTTGCATTGTAACGGCTGGGTGATTTTTTAATGTTGTGCCGCAGTCTGTAGATGTAAGGCACGACGTGCGGATTTTTCATTCCTTTCCTTGCGTTCCTTTTTATTAAATGCTCGCAATTGGTTTTTTGCAAAAGTGATTCGCATACACTACTCATAAAGAATGAAGGGGAATTTGCTAACTGAAGGCGTGACACTTGATCTTTGAAGCTTTCAGACTGTTTGTGCTGGCAATACTTTGAAATAGTAGAGTTACAACAATTCATAACGATGCCCCTTTTGACGAACTTTGAATGTGCACTGTCGAATCGCAAAAGTCCTTCTGTCGCCTTGGCTCATGTTGGAAGCAAATGTGACTACTTGAGATTCTCAGGTTTAAGCCTAAAAATTGCAGACGGTTGTGCTGTGGAATGTTGTGGGTGAAATTAAGTCCACTAGAGGCTGAAATATAATGCTGGACAACTTCTCTCGCCCAGTCGAAAGGGCCATCGTTATGAGCTGTTGTCACTCTGCTATTTCTAAGTCATTCCAGCACAGTCTGAAAGCTTCAAAGTTCAAGTGTCACGCCGTCAGTCAGGAGCACTGTTGGACGAAACGGCGTTCCTGAAATAATTCATTTTAGGAGCCACAGAGGAACGCCACTGTTCCATTAAGAGTGTGTGTAACTGTAACGGTAACTCGTTACGTTTACGAATGAATGGCAGAGGGTACGTCGTTACTTCTGTAAACGTTGCATCGCTAGTATTTGGATGTTTTTATTCCAAGGCTTTAGCTAAGGATGGAGCTACTACAAAAAGCCACAGGCCACTACTGTGTTTATCTTCCTATAAGTTGCCCAATTTCGAAGGCGGAAGAATAACCACGTACCGGGCCGCCGCCTGTCTGGCAGGCTGCAGTGGGTGCGCACGGCCATGTCGCTACGTCGGCTGTAGATGCGCATGGGACAGGTGCTCTGGCGCTTCTTTGATTCATCTTCTGCTGCGAGCTTTCGTTGCTACATAAGAGTGTAATGTGCAAGCCGAGCAGGTGAAGACGTGACTGCACAGTGTCTATCGCACGCGTGTTCTCTACAGGCAGCCGAGCCAGCCGAAGGGTATGTACGAGACGTGTCTGCTGGGTCGCAAGCGTTGTTCTAACCACGTGTAAAATGAAGGCGTCAAGTTCTCAGCCTCGGATTCTTGAAACATTGCCGCTGCTGCTCAAAGCGAGGCGGGAGATATCTGATCTTATGCGCAACAGCAACCACCCCGAGGGCTGCCAGCGTTTTATCGCCCCGCGGCACGGTCATGGCGCTCGAACACGCCGCCATAAACTTTCTCAGAGAGGACTTACGGTTTCGTGATGAGCCAGGTTTGCTTTGACGATTGGTTTCTTCGAATTTTGATGGGAGTTATTGCGCCACCTTTCCTTAGCATCATAGCCGTGCGACGACTGTGGTGTATTGTTACGGACCGGTTCTGACCAGTGCTTTAGCCGGGCACCGATGGGGAGTCGAGTCCCTGTAGCGTAGCTGGTGGCTGCTGCCGTGCGCAGAGCTCCTCCGTTCCGACGACGAAAAGACGGAGGCCAAACTTAGAAACTTATTATTGCATGGAAAATGAATAGCATAAAGTAACAGGAGACAAGTCTGCGACAAAAAGGCGTACATGGAATCTCAATTCGGCAGAGTAACACTCTGCAGCTCTTTTGTTGACGCACTGGCTCTGATGCTCGCGCGTGCTAAAACCTAAGAAGCACACGACAACGGTCAAAGATGTGGGCACGGCACCATAGTGCTTTAACAGCCATCAAACAAAATATGAACAAAACAACCACTGTCCGTGGAGAGCGCGGGTTGCATGCTAGCGCACGCCTGTCAGCACATGCGGAGGCGTCTCCTGAGCCTGAGGGGCTGAACTAACTGATGCTCAAGTAAAACTCTTCAGCATAGCCAAGGAAGTGTTGATGAAAAAACGGGTTCTTCTGTCCTACACCAACATTGAGATGCAACTCTTGCTGAGTTCAAACAAAGGACTCTTCTAAGTTGAGCAAATGTGTTCTAGAGATTTTTTTGCACTCATACTGTAATATTGAACCAGCATTCATTAGGCGCGTATGTATTGTTCCTTTCGATGCGGTTTCTTGAGCAAGACATTTATGTTTGTGCATGTGAGCAAATTTCTATTTGCACATCTGAAACGCAGTATCCTGACTGCGCATTTGAAGACCCAAGTGGAAAGCGCCACATGTGTTGCATTTGTTATAGGTCAGCATTACAGTTGGACTGAGGCATGTCTGGAATACGTCCGGTGCTGTTTAAAAAACGTCTAGGAACGTTTCGTTTTTTTATTTTTTATCCCCAGATAATCTGTTACCGCTGGTGTTCATATTCGTACAATATACGTAGTTAGATTGAGTGTTAGGTTGCTCCCGTTATTTCGCCTCGGGATTATCCGACACTATATTTTAATTTCAAAAATCAAATGTCACGTTAATGTAACGACACGTTACAATGTTCGCAGTGTAATTGGATCAGCTCCTTTCTCAATATAGGAACTTTTAACGGGAACTCGTTTCAAAATTGGGAAGAAACGACGAACGAGCTTCCCTTCCTGTTTTAGAGGAACGTGTACAACACTGGTTAGCAGGTTACCTTTCATTTTTTATCAGTAGTGTATGCGAATCACTTTTGCAAGAAAAAACACGCGAGCATCTAACAAAAAGGAACTGAAGAAAGGTAAACGTAACAATCCGTACGTCATGCCTTACATCCACAGAGTGGGGCACAACATTAAAAAAATTAGCTGACCGTTACAATGTAAAAATGGTTTTTTCAGCTCCATGTAAGTTAGCCAAAACTGTGCACGTTAATGTCTAAACGAAAAACGAAAAAAGAGTGTGTGTGAAAAAAGAAAAAAAAAACGCTACACGCACTGCGTTTCAAGCGTTGTCAATAAAATTCCTTTGACCTGCAAAAAAGTGTACATCGGGTGCGAGGGTGCGAGTGCAAACCGAGACGGGTGGGAACGGGTGCGGGCTCGGGTGCGAGGGCAAACCGAAACGAATAGGGTCTCCTCTAGATAGGCCGGTGTCGGCATATAGCTTATCTCGCATGCAGCACGTTCCCCCACCCCCAAGAGTTTTGAAAAAACCCTATAAGTGGCGCGATGTCAATAGTGAGGGCAGAATCATCGTCTGGAGTTAGTAACTGAGCTCAGTTCCTATCGCAACTCAGTTCCTATCGGCGCAACGGCGGGGCCGCGCATATTACGTTAAGTGCGGAACACGCATGTCCTGGCAGCTTGTTTAGTGGTGAAGCTCCTTAGTGGCTCGGGTTGTCGGCGTCCCATGTCGTCGTCTCATGTAGTCACGGTACTAAAACACCGGGACGCACGTTTGTGCCTCGCGCTAGAACGTTTCGTGCCTTAAGCATACCTGTACACTTCGACTCGCCAACGGTTTCATCTCCGTAGGAAAAAACGCCAAGGCGCCAGGAATACACATAACCCTAATCCTTCGCCCCTCCCCAGGTTTCACATTAGTGTAGATGGCCTGGGATTTTTGTCGGTCGCAAACACTCATGTTTGGCCTCTTTTACGGGCAACTCCAGTGACATTCATTATTAAAATGTTAGAGAACGCAATAGAGATGCTTTTGGGGCGACGTTTCTCCAGCCAGCGCTGTTTCAGTCATGTGGTTGATGTTGAATGCGTCTTCGCAAAGCTTCGTAGCTTGTTGCTTGTGGGGCGCGATTCATCTTGTCCTTAGAGTTCCCTAAGGTTGCGAAAGCTGGAAAGACGTTATGGTAGCTGATAGTATACCGGCACCCAGCGTCTTGAGAGGAATCACGGACTGCTATACCGCCTACCGCCGTAGCCCCAACTGGATCCTGGAACGGGAGGTGGGGTGGCTGGAACCGTTGCAGCAGGCGGATGGGAAGAGTTGGAGGGTCTAACTGGAGATTGAGTCCACGCCTCATGAGCCCCTGACTTTACCCAAGAACACAAGCTCTGAATAAAAAAAAAACTCAATGAGCATAATCTTTTTAACAAAAAGAAAAACACGCAACCAGTGCCACTAAAAGAATGGCGACTCAACTTAACCAATAGCCGAACTTGCACTCCTAACACTTGATTTATTGATTGTTTCATTGATCGTAGGGTTTAACGCACCGGCGCAGCGTAGTGGAGGGCGCCGGAGTAATTCTGGCCACTTGGAGATCTTTAACGTGTGCCGCAATCCCGTACAGACGCGCGTTCTTGCTCTTCGCCTGCATCATAAAAGTAGCCGCCACTTCTTACCTTTTGCACTTCCTCCGAACCGAGAAAAGCCATGCAAAATGCAGGAATTTGAGTCTCACCTAGAAAAAAGATATACAGAAAGGGTTCGTGAAGGCACTTCGGGAAATCGACTGTCAAAAAGGAAGGAAACAATTTCCAGCTAAAACCCTTCTCTGCACCCTGGAGAGCACTATTTTCTTGCTTACCAAAAAAATTCACAGCCCAGTTCTTAAGAGAAATATGGTTAAAACGCGAAGCTGCCTCCCACGGAATCTGAGTCAAAGTCAGATTCAACTAACCAAACTGCTTTGACCGTGTCGCTATGGGGCAATCTGATAGACGTCGGCTTCCGTAACGCGAGAGACCCAGGTTCCGTAAGAACGGTGGTTTTGGGCTAGTTGGTGGTGCATACTGAAATTCGAAACAGCGCGAAAAGACGGGACAAGGAAACGACGACAGGGCCTTGTGTCGTCGTTTCCTTGTCCCGTCTTTTCGCGCTGTTTCGAATTTCAGTACCCAGGTTCCATACCGACCACGGGAAGCGCTTTTTCTCTCTTGTGGCACTTGCTGTGTCTATGTGAAAGGCCATTGTGGAAGTTGTGCTTCCTGCATTGCTTCTCTGGTGCAACGACTTGGATTTTGGACTCTGACGTTGAACTTTGAAGACATTGGCTTTTGACCAGAGAAAGTTTCGCTTTTCAACGATCGTTCACTTCACCCACGATCATTAACGTCGTCAGAGAAAGTTGGGTTTCCCGCAGTGCGTTTTGGGGCGGCGTTCGCCGTCCTTGAGGCACAGAGATCTTCGCTTTAGTACGAAATGTTAATAAACAGGCTTAAAAAGTTCGGGCACTAGGGTATTCGCGCAGTCACCGGGACGGAAATGGTACCTCGCCCTCAGCAGAACGTGTCACGCAGAGTTTGTGCCATCAGAATCCTTGTTACTTTGCAGAGGTCGGTGCAGATCTTCGGTGGCGACTGAGCACAAGCAAGCAACAGCCATGTCGATGTTGAATGCCTCCCGGCGTCGTGTGTGCGTTGTGGGGGCCGGGTCAAGCGGCCTGGCGTGCGCACACCAGATGCTCGACTATGGTTTCGACGTGGTGCTGTACGAGCGGTCCGCGCACATCGGGGGCCTGTGGGCCTACCACGAGGACAACGTCGACGGGCAGGCCTCGGTCATGCGCACCACCACCATCAACACGAGCAAGGAGATGAGTGCCTTCAGGTATACGCTGGCTACAACGCTTGCAGCTCTTGCAGTGTAGCATTTTTAATTACGACAAGTGGGGTACACAAAATGGCTGGAACCTGAACACGGGGAAGTGGGGGGGCTAATAAACGGACTGGTCGAATATTGGAAGCAATGACCTGTTCACAGATTCAACGATAATGCGACCATGAAGAATCCTTTACCGGAACGTGTAAATGACGATCCTGACCACCTTGACGCACATCGAGTGATTCTCCTTTTCGCGTCGTATTAGAAGAAATGTAGAACTAATAAACGTGCTGGTATACTAAACCGAAGAAAATAATATAAACTAGCCTTATTCTCAACAGAACGTTCTGCAGAAGAATTGACCCAAGAGAACATGCTGCAGAATAGTATTTACTCGTTTCTCCGTAATAACAATACAGGCGAACTGGAAAGCAAATCTACGCCATTCATGTGAAGACCCCCGACCCTACCCAAGGCCACTGAGGCCGAACAAGAACGCCCTATTGGCAGTTATAAGAATAGGAGGGGTGTTACAAAGCAAACCAGGAGATAGCCAAAGTGGGGGTCCGTCTAGGCGGCTAGGTTTGTCAAACACGCTATCGCAACTGCAAGGTTTTGCCTCAGCGACCGCGCTTGAGTATGGCAACTGGTAAACAACTGTGGGTGTCACAGTTTGCGCCGAAGAAAATGATTGCAAAATGACAGGGACACTACCCGGACCTCGCACACGAGTTTAGAGCAGCAAGTTGCAGTTCAGCGAGTCTATCCCAGCATTTAAACAAACTGAGGAGGCAGACAATCTCGAATGGACGTATTCTCAGTATTGGACTGAATATCCCGGCATTTAAACAAACTGAGGAGGCAGACAATCTCGAATGGACGTATTCTGAGTATTGGACTGAATATCCCGGCATTTAAACAAACTGAGGAGGCAGACAATCTCGAATGAACGTATTCGCAGTATTGGACTGAAGTTGTCCTAGGACATTACGTATAATGGTAAATTTTAATGCCGGTTCTGCTTTAGCAGCACCGCGCCTACGTAACAGCGTGGGGATCAAAAGCTTTGGCGCCTGATCCTAGTGAGTAGCACTAAATGTACATATTTTCGCGTGATATCCGTAACCCAGGTATATAAGCATGTGAATCCCATCAGCGGCACAGAGCCCGCGGAAACACAGGGCACGCCATAACCCACATTTTTATACTGGAGCATATGCTATCACAGTGAATCCACCCTAATCAATATGCTGTGGACTCCAGTTATTACGAAGTCCAGCGGGACTGAAAAACACTTCGAATTAGGCAAAAGTCCAAAGCAACAAAAAGAACAAGAACAGCACTGTTCTTAGTCCGCAATACGTCCCCCCTTTTTGTTTTGTTCAGAATCTCGACTTTCGTTGCCAATTCGAGCACACGACACCGGCTCACCTGATAGTCAATACGAATAACTGAAATTGAAGCGTACGCCACACAAAGTGCTCACACGACGCTGTGCACAAAACAAAAATGGCTGATGACCTCAAACGAGAGAGATGCGGAATGGTGGAGCGAGTCTCAACTGGTCTGCTGCTTTATCAACGGTGCGCTATATGGGTTTCAATGGCGCCTACATCAATATGGAACGCGGCGCTGTTTTCGCTCTTCAAAATTTTCAATTTATGGAAAACTGACGATCATCTTGATGCTTTTTATTTGACATACCTTCTAATTAACCGGTGTAATTGGTTTTAGCTTCAAATTACCCAGCAATTTTTTTTCCGTTTAATTCCATGTAAAATTGCCGGGATCGCCACATAACTTCTAATTGAAAATTCCAGTCAGGCGACTTCGAATTATGGAGAGTCGAGTGTACTCTAGTTCATGTGTTTACCACGCCATATGCACATCCGTGATAAAAATCCCGCTGGTATACGTGTTTGATCGGTGCCTCTTTGCGCAGTGACTTCCCGCCACCCAAGGACTATCCGAACTACATGCACCACTCCAAGATGGTGTCCTACTTCCGAAGCTACGCCGACACCTTCGGCGTGACACCGCTCGTGAAGACGAGACACGATGTGGTGCAGGCTGAACCCAGCGCCGACTACGAGAAGACGGGCCGCTGGGAGGTTCTCGTGCGGGACCTCGACACGAACAGCGAGCGGCGGGAGAAGTTCGATGCCGTGGCCGTCTGTGTGGGGCACCACGTGTACCCAAACGTGCCCACCTTCAAGGGGCAGGAGAAGTTCCGCGGCAACATAGTGCACACGCACAGTATCAAAAACGCCGACAGTTTCCGAGACCGCCGGGTCGCCGTTGTGGGCATCGGCAACTCTGGCGTCGATGCAGTCGTCGACGTAAGCTACGTGGCATCCGAGGTATGGGGTTCTCTAAAGCTTGCTTCTTTCCTATTTTTGTAGCCTATTAACTCGAGAAGACCCGACTCCGCGCTACCGTTCGGAACACATTCCATTTTTATTTCTCCTTACGATCAAGCACGAGCTCGCGCCAGCACCGCGCACTTCTTTCTGGTCTTCTCCCAAATGCCCGCGCACGCGTCTTTTCCCGCGGTCGAAAATCAACGTCCTCCCGCCGCCACGGTCGATCCCAAAAGGCAGAGCCGCTTAACGGCGCGTCTGATTCGCTGTCCGCAGGCAGGAGAATCTCGGGGTAGCGCTTCACGCAATTTCTTCCAGGGAATGCTTCAAATTTTAGGAAGACGCGATTTCAGTCCGAAGTATTACGTCGTCCGTCATGTAATCCCAGTTCAACCCAAGTATCCTCGAAGTTAGCCTGCTTTCTCCAACCTTCTGAAGAGAAACTCAGTCCACGGAGAAACGGTCATTCAGTATGTTGGAGTTCGATCACCACTTTCGAAGTTTCATGCTGGCTCTATAAGAGTGATGTCTGCCTCGCACAGCTCTAGCACTTCCCTCTCTAAAGATGCGCCGATGACAGGGTCGTTGACGTAAAAGGATCTCGGTAGGCCAGCTGATATTGTGGATACCGGTCCTTCCACGTTTAGAAGTGAAGCTGCAAGGTAGTTGGCAGAAGAAGCGGGCTTAAAGAGGCCCCAAACGGCACCCTCATCATGCGCCATCCAATTATGTCGCGATTGGCATGATCGCTGCACTGCAACCGATCAACATACCAAAAACGCAAGGCCTGACGATCCTCGCGACAGTTCGATATCTGTAGAAACACCTTCCTGATATCTGAAATCACGACGAGAGGATGGTGCCTGAACTGCCGAAGTAACTGCAGCAGTTGCAGCCTGATCTTAACTTCCTTGTCTGGCACGTCGATAAGGAATGGCTCGTCCTTCTCGTGCGTCGAGGCATCAAAGACTATGCGAACCTTCGGTGTTACTGCCTCCCGTTTAACGACTGTGTGATCAGGGAGGAAGTAAACTGCGTCCCCGTGGACAGTGAGTTGCAGCACTTGCTCCACATGACCGTCCTTGAAATACTCGCCGATGACTGCGTCGTACTCTTCCAGAATATCCGGGTGATGTTCACCGCGTTGTAGCTGCCGTCGAAGTCTGCTCTCTCCTACAACCCGGTTAGTGCTGGACATAAGGCCTGGCGGTTCGATCGTGAGCGGCACTACGGGCCTACGTTCTTTGTGCAGTCCACACCGAAACTTCACTAACGCATCGTGGTCTTCTGTCTTAGTCTGATCAGGCGGGTCAGTTATCCCTATGGCGTCCAATCTCCACATTTCTGAGGTATCGCCTGGTCCCGGTACCGGGAAACCTTCGCCGGGTCCTTCAACGGCGGCCAAAAACAAGGCCCTAGTGCTGCTTTTCTTTACCAGGGTGTTGTCGCTACTTGCGTACGGTCCCTGAAGAACACAGTCAAACACTGTATCAACGGCGCAAAGGCTGTCATTAAAGCGCTCGATGCGCCCGCCGACGAGTTTCCAGTAGTTGTCCGAACCCACTAACACGCTTATAGTCGGCGTTTGTGGGTGCCTTTCTTCGGGTTCATCGGCAACGAGCAAATTTCTGTCGCTAAGCAGATTTACGAGTTCTGTTTTCAAGGGCGGACCATCCACCGTGCATACCTCTGGCACTTCAAGAACATCGAGGGTGACGGGACATGAATGGAAGCGGCTGCGTAAGGTGATCGCCACCTTCCGGCACTGGTACGATCTCGGGCGGTGCGAGCTTCCAAACGTAAACACGGCCAAGCCCTCCATTTCAGAACCAGGTAGGGCCAGCTGACGACATAGATCACTGCGCACGAACGTTCGTGCGCTTCCAGTGTCGAGGAGTAGCCGGACCAACACAGCGTCGGCAGGACAACCCGCGATGTCAATGGACGAGAGCCGACGTGGGACGGCGGGTTCGGATGGCTTGCAGGGAAACCGCCTTCGAGCACCATACTCTGTCGTTGAACTGGTTGTGGTTCCGCTGCAGCTCCTCCGCCGGAAGCTCTTATGCCGGGCGTCCGCAGCTCATTCAAGGACTACCGCAGGACTGATCGCATGACATGTTTTCTTGGTATTGTCTCACGTCGGCAATAACCTGGTCAAACTCATCTCCTTCGAGTGCTTCCCCGCTCTTGTCATCAAGTTCTTTAAATGAGCGTTCTTTACTTGCCAGCTGGTCTATGGCCGCTTGCAGGTCATGCGGAGACGGCGAAGGACTTTCGTAGAGCTTGGTGGCTGCCTTGAGCAGCCTCGTGACGGCTCCACGGAGAGCGCCTCACTGACGGTGAAGCTTCTCCATCGATCAGGACACGACGCCGGTCTTCTCCCGAGTTTCACGGCACCAGAAATATTAACTCGAGAAGACCCGACGCCACGCTACCGTTCGGAACACATTCCACTTTTATTTCTTCTTACGATCAATCACGAGCGCGAGCCCAGCACCGCGCACTTCTTTCTCGTCTTCTCCCAAGTGCCCGCGGTCGAAAATCAACACAGCCTTTTCCTGCAGCTCAGGGTGCTTTATACATTCAATCACCAAGGCTGCACGTAGAAGCAAGACTGTTTGCTCTTGACCCGACTTCGACAGCGGGAGCATGCGATCAGCTATCGTGAGCCCAGTCGCAAAGTTCTTGGGCAGTTGCACGAATTTTAACTGATATTTATTTCAGAGGCTTGGACAGTGAGCTCCTCCTCCATCTACCAAGTGCACAGTTCGTTATTGCAGCTACAGTTAATTCTGTTCGAACTCAACCTCGTCAGGCTTATCGCAGAGCACCTAATTCACATTTCGCGGAGCTTAGCTCCCACAGAACCCCACATTTTCTTTTCCATGGCGTCCTCATCAAACCTGACCAGTTCTATCCACACACAAAAATATTCGTCTCTCACATGGCTAACTACTTCCCTCTCCCATCTTATTTTGTCTACTCTCCACCCAAGGAGAAGGCGCATTCTGTTGGCGGACTTCAACTGCTCCCACCCGCGTTAGGTTATTCAAAAGCCAACTAAACGTCTCGAACAATAGCCGCCCAATCAATATAGGTCGTTTTGACTCCTGAATGATCCCGCCGTAATTAACAACGTGCCTCAGAAGCTCGGTCGAACGTGACACCTTCCCAGATTACAGGTCCTCAACCCTTCGTTGTCGCACCTTTAGGAGAATGTCGGTTGCACCCATTTATTCTATTCTTGCTATGCACCTTTCTTTCCTCCGCGCCTTACCTCTCTCTCTCGAGTGTCTCTTACCTACTGGCATTGGTACTTTCATTCAGAGCTCGCCACAGTTCAACCAACCAATCCGTAGGCATGGCTGGGTACCCTTAGCCGCATTCATGATATTCACACCGAATGTGCCACCCCGGTAGACAACGCCGTCTTTTACACTTTTCGGATGGGTGCCAGTGCCTCGCTCATGCCGGTGTGAAAAAAAAAACAAGCTTTTAAAGCAAAGCTTTACTACTTTCGTCCGGTGATATCGTGGAGGGTGCGCAATGTGACCTTTTGACTGGAGACACACCTCCGGCGACACACCCTTCGAAGCGCATCGCGTGATTCGCCGGGCCCGTGGTCGGTGCTGCACACAAGGCCACGTTTTCAGTCGTTCTGCGCAGAACGAGCAGCGGTCGCCGCCGCCGCTACGACCGAGGCAGCCGACCACCCCCTCAGCTTCCCGTGCATGCAGCGCTGGGTCGTCTCGAGCGATGTGACTCGTCTCGCGCCCGGCGACGGTGCGTTTGCCGTGAATGAAAGCCGTGTTCGCCGCGTTCGCTAAGCCTCCTGTGAGCGTTGCACGGAACCGAACGGCTATGATACGTGGTCGGAAATACAGCTAAATCAATGGTTAACCAAGGAAAACCAAGACTCAACCAGGCTAAGCGAAGGTTTTGCTTTGCACATCCGAGGTTAGCTGAGATAAGCCGCAGCCATTTTGTCTCTGCCGTCTAATAAACCTCCTCGTTGGCACGCTCGAACTGATGCGATTTATGTAACGCTATTAATTCAGCAACGAACACAAAAGAGGCTTAGTATCAAAGTACGGTAGTTCGATTCCGCTCCCTGTGGCTGCTTTTCTGATGTAGCCGAAAAGCTGAAACGCCGATGTGCCGAAATGTTGGCGCACGTTAAAGATCCCAAGGTTGTCAAAACTAACACGGAACGCTCCACTGTGGCATGCCTCATAGCCCTGTTGTAGCTTCGGCGTGTTACACCGCACAATCAGTCAATGAATCAGTCAATTGATCAAAGCACTTTGTCCGTTACTTCGTTCAACTTTCGACAATGGTCCATCGGGCTCACCCCATTCTCCTTTGTACACAACATCCCAACTCTCTAGCTGAGCACGTGTGCGAAGTCCTGTACCCCACTTCTATTTACAACCCTACTTCTGTGGTTTTATTCCAAGACGTTCCTCTGTCTGTTTTCGACCAGCCTCGGAGCATAACAGAACTTCACCTTTCACACAACACACTTCGTCGCCGTACAACGCATGCTGAACACAAAATCAAAATAAACACTTACGCCACCTTCCCGATACACCACCTTCTGACCTCTTGGCTCCGTGACCACATCTGGCTTACGGCCGTCTTTGCCCCATCTCTGCTACCTATTGCTTTCGCCCCATCTATCTTACCTCTTGTGTTGGTAAACTGCTTCAACGAGGGGCACTGATGGGCTTTGAATGGCACCTTTCTTAGACATCTGCCACCCCTTTTATGCGAACTGGATTTCGCCACAACATATCCACTGAGGACATCCTCATCCACATTTACCACGACCTTTACGTCTTCCCATATCAAATTGCTGTTGAGATTCATAAGCCCGCCGATAATTTTCGGCCCACTGTTATTCCGGTCACCTTGGCAAACGAAGTGCGGATCTTTAAATGTATGCCTACATCCACTTCTTCCTTCACCCGTAACGTTTTTAAGGCACATGGCTCTAATTCTGCCCATTTATATCTAGAATTGGGTACCCCTCAGGACTCCAAATTGTCACTCCCACTTTTCACCATTGCTTATGCCTGGCTTTCAGATCTACTAGACGCCAAGCTCCTTCTCGAGCAACACAACTGATCAGGACTCTCCCGTGAAAATGCGATGTCCTCCAAAAGTACGTCGCATCTGTCGGCCTCTCGATTTAGCCTTCGAAATCCGATCTCCTGGTGGTCAGCAGCAGCCGCACAGTCGCTTGCTTCCTCAAGTATATTTATCAGGCGCCCATATACCGCACGTTTATACTGTCCTGGTCCTCGGGGTACGCTAGCTCGGTAGAAATGCCGCTGGCACTCCCCACGCAGATCACCAAGCTTTTCCATCTCCTCAAATGGTTAGCTAACAAAAGAATCCGGACTGTACGAACATCACCTTTATGTCCGGTATACTCGGTGTTATGCAGCATTTACAACCCGCGCCTTCTCAGTTGCCATCACTCATGGCCTGATTCCGCGCACTATCGCATCGCTTTCGGAATACACTTCTACAACTCCAGCGTACCCTTAGGCAACTCAGAATTTATATTACCCTTAAAGAGTGCATCTGGTGTCGTATCTAGGCCCAACGCGAGCGTGTGCAGACTTCGGCCCAAATTTCGAGCTAATCGCGACCCACCTTATTTTCCCCAATTCGGCGCTGCCCCTAAAAGCTTAAACTCCCTCCCTGGGCCACCTTGCCTAATGCTTGTGTTGAGTTTTTCCCCGCAAAAGGAACCGTGTTCGAAACCAACTATGCGCGTTCAAGCGATCGTCAAGCTGCCTGATTTTGCACTTTCTCACTGTTCTGTAATTTATTTTAGTGACGCCAACAAGATCCCCTGTAACCTAACAGGCACATCTAAATTTTTCCAACACCCGTCTTGAGACACTAGCTCGCCTTTTTTTCTTCCCACACCCTAATCAACCTCCCTTGAAGAGTACGCCATTCCCTCGCATAAGAGCACGATTCTCACACCCTGCTTCCAGCTCGACAGCGCAATTTTCTCCGACTGGCAAAGAGACTTACGTTACCTCGTTCAACATGACAACCTCTGCCCTCCACGTTTACACTCCTTGCGCCTGTAGGATACAGCGCGAATACGGGACCTCGGGATTCGCGGTGTCGCCAATACCTTCACCATGAATACTCAAGGTGCCCCGTGCCGGGTGTGTCAAAGAAGTCCAACACGTCCGACGGCAATGTTAGGCTGTGTCAGCCAAGAAAGTGCCGCACTAACTGGCTCGATGTTTACGTGTTCGTTCGTAACTGTTTTCCTTACCATTATTAGTAGTATGAAGGCAATATGCATTATATTTAAGCACAAATAGCTCGTTCTCCAAGCTTATAAGCCCTGCCTAACTTGCGTTTGCTTTTGTCAGCCTCCTCCAATCGCACAAGTGCCCATATTACGTCATAGGTTGCAGTACGGGAAATGAGCTAGTGGGTTGCATGGTTATTCTCTGTTTTCCGGATTACATAGCGTATTTGAGTGAAGTTAGTGTTAAAGTGGCATCAGTGTTATTCTAACGGGGCAATCTTGCGACTGAACCAGACTTGCATTTTATCTTCATTGCCCCTTTAATCCCACTGCTACTGCCCTATAAAAGACATTTTGAACTGGCCTCTTCCCCCAAACCAAATTCTGCTAATCGCTGAAGTTCTATTGGAAACTTACAACAAAGCCTTGTGGAGATCCCAACGGGGAAATTATCCGCAGGAAAACCTGTTTTGAGGAGGCGGATTCTTCAGCATCTAAAGTGATGATGACGGCAGTAACGATGTTCATTACATTGTCTTGAGGCACGAACGTTATCACGTATGGGCAAATGTTAGAATGCAGCCAACCGTCCGTTGTACATTATGTGATAAAAATTACCTCTAGCTGTTTTTACCAAGGCAAAAAACAAATTGCACGGGCCCGGAAATTTTCACCCCCCAAAACTGTTGATTGTTCTGCCAGAATCACTCATTGCAATACCTGTTCTGGCATGACTGCAAAGTTGCATCCTTATTCACGTTTTTCACACGCATAAGAAAAAAACCTGTCATGAATTGCTACTACGCAGGTGTACCTGTCCACGCGGAGGGGTGCGTGGGTGTCTAAGCGCGTTGGTCCCAACGGAATGCCGATTGACATGTTCTTGGCGACGCGGCTGAAGAATTACCTGAAGAAAATTTTGCCTCAGTCGGTGAGCGACGACTTTGTGGAGGGCATCCTGAACGCCTCTTTCAACCACGAAGCCTACGGACTTAAGCCCAAGCACCGCTACAGCTCCCAGCACCCGACGGTCAACGACGCGCTGCCCAACCTCATCCTGAGTGGGAAAGTGCGCGTCAAGAAAAACATCGTCGAGTTCACCGAAGACGGAGTCCTGTTCGATGGTGACGACAAGGTGAGTCAGGGGCGACACGAGGTGCCGGGCTTCTTGATGCGTCGATTGCAGCACTGAGGATACAGGGCACACGCGATGGGAACAACTAATAATTTTACATCGGAGCGTTCTATACTTCACTGATGACATCGTTGGTCACGCAAGACGCACTGCACGAACACCAAATTTAAACAACTGGTGTTATAAAACGGTGACGATGATAAGCGAAGGCACATCGAGCGCTTTAAGAAAACGCTTCCAGTGGCCTGACCGGAACTTGTGTCTCCCGCGTTATGAAGCCTACTTCTATCCGATCGCGCCATTCCTGCACACTCGAAGGAGTTTGGATTTCGGACTTGACTCAGGTTGCGTAGGAGAAAGATTCGCGTTTTGACCATCTTTCTTTTGAAAAGGTGTCGATTTTTTTGTTAAACTTCTCGTCCTAAGTTAGGTACTGTTCAGTGAAGAAAATGGAGAAAACATACTTGTGTGAATGAATCAAGGCGAGGTTTTCACTATTTCCTGTCCCACTCAAAATTCGTTTCTTTTCACAGAGCAAGCGATACAAAGATGGTGCTGTCACAGCTGCCACGGCTTTCTGGTTGCAAACGTCGCTGTCACATTTCGCATGTCTTTTCCTTTTGTTTTTTTTAACCTGTTTTTTTTCCTGGTCTCGTTTGTGTGCTGACGTTTTACGTCACCTATCAGGCACCCTGATAGGTATGCGCAGGGGATACCTCATTGCTAGCAGCTATGCTTTACCGTTTGAGAATCTATCGGTTCGAGTAACGCGTGCTTTTAGGTAGGAGTGTCGGTTTCAGGTATTACCACCAACTTAGATATATCCCACGTTTCAAGGAAACAAGAATGCGAGAATTGTGGCAGAAACATTTTCATGTTTCACTCTTATGTTGTTGCCAGCATACGAGAAAAAACGAGCGCTGAAAACTGGTGAAATAATTTAGACCGAATTGAAAAATTCAAAGGCTTCGGAGCTCAGTTTCCATTTATATGTTCTATTATGAAGGTAACACTAACCACCCCCTGTTACAGTTTCCAGATAGCGTCCCATTCCACCTTTAATGCACTTTTTGTGGGGTTGCTGGATGGTGACGGAACATAGCATAGACAGTGTGCATAAAGCATGCCCGACAGGAACGGGGTATAGTTAGAACTTCCAAAGAATATGAATGAGATCCAACTGTTCCACCGGTGGTTGCCCTTACTTGCAAAGGCGTCTAGTTTGGCATGAGCGGCAGCGGCCTACCCACCACCTCCACACGCGGACTGCATCGCCATTTCTCGGACCTCTCTACCGACTCTTTTCCGACACCGCTGTTTCTTGGCGTGTGAACCCTAGCTCAGACCTCGCGCCTGACGCTCTCATTTTCGTGCGATTCTGCGTACCTCACAACACTTTTCCAGGCTCTCAGGTCTTCACAAAACAGAGGTGGAGGGTTTTCGCCTTAATACTGGAATCGCAGTTGTGTTCTACTTGTGTTCTACTCTTTGAGATCAGAGCCTCGTTCATGCATCTGTGCAACTACCCTGAAGAGATTTTGTTTTTTGTGAGATTATTTGACAGCCTCTGCATACCGTCAGTGTTGTTTGGCTCCTTTATGGACGGTGAGTTTTTTTGCCTTCCTTTCCTTCATTCCTTTCTTCGTGACGCAGCGTGAACCTGTACTGGGTCATTCTAGAACGAATTTTATCCCCCCTTGGCTGCCCTACAGCACACAGTGGTGTGCGAGATGGGTGATTGATTTTGACCTGACGTGCCGGCGCAGGTGACACCGCTGGACGACGTGATTCTGGCCACGGGCTACAAGATCAAGTTCCCCTTCCTTCCCAAAGATATGGTACCGGTGGTGGACAACCATGTGCAGCTCTACAAGTACGTCTTCCCACCACAACTGCCGCACCCAACCTTGGCGATCATCGGACTCATCCAGCCTGTCGGCCCCATATTCCCTGTTTCCGAGTTGCAGGTGCGAACCTCCATAGTGCACTTTTGTAAACGACGGCCCGTGCAGCCGAGCTCATCGGCATCCGCTCGGTTATGCATGGTCATTTGCCGCGTGTTGTGATTCGGCTTGACAAACAGGGGGCGTTCCGGTCCTAGTGGAGTACAGCGGCATCCAATTCGGCACTAACTAATAAAGGGCAGAATAGGGTGGACAGAAAAGCAGGTAGAGGGGTTTACCTAATTTCGTGTCTGCACGAAAACACAACATATACAGTGTTGGCCCCGGGTTGCACACGGGAGGTGAGTCGCGATGGGAGCTGTGATGCGCCTAGGCAAGCTTGATATGCAGAGATGAACAATCCCTGGCGGACTCCACCCCTTAGTGACTGGAGAAATAGTGAGATACTGGCAAGCTGTGGCTTAACACTCTTGAGCTCCACGCAGCAAAGCGCCTACCGCGAAAGGTCAAAATACAGGGGACAGGCCTTGTGGACAGCGGGAAGACGATATGAAGCTCTCATCACGCTCACCATCGTGGAAATACCTACCCAGCGATCGGCGGCAACGGCCTACCACGATGATAATCAGTAAACACTTCGTTACTAATCCCGCCATAAAAGCAACCTGGCCGTAGTACTGGTGTAGCGAGTAAGTCCTGCCGGCGCTCCCGATGCGTGCACACTGGAGTAATGACTGTACAAGAACTTTCGGGAAAAGTTGAAACCTAAGGGGGCTCACCTGATCACATTCCTTGGGCTTACGGAGTCATGACCCATGGGCTTAAAAACCATCACGCACTAATACAAAACGTTTTACGGGCCTATGGAGATGTACGCAATGTCATAGTGTGCTCATTTTAGGAATGCATGACTCTTCTACTTAAATAAAACAAATAAAGCACAGGTCGTTTCGTTTGTTCGCACTGAATGGCGCTACCTGTCAACCAAGCAAAATGTTGGTTTATTTTATTAGACAAGTTATACATTTCCGAAATAAGCAAGCTGCGCCGTTAAGAAAATATCCATGGGCTTGTAGGACGTTTTGTGTTGGTTCACGGCGGTTTTTAAGCTCGTCGGACATGAATAAGTACATCCGATAGGCATGAGGCCGTGAAAGCCCATGAATATTTCCTCATTACATGTAATTTATATTACCTCCTATGTAAGTGCATCAGCTTCTTGGTCTCGTCCTCGCACACGTGTCGAATTTAGTTCGAAAGTTTTTTACCCTACCGGCAGGGGGCTGCATACCAGTAGTGAGCAGGGGGAACGCTCCTGTTGTGCCAGCATTGCATATCATATGGAACTCGGAATACGCGCAGCTCTTCAAGTTCATGCCCCAGCTGTATATGTGCGGCAATGTGCGCCGACTTATTTAGCTTTCTTAATTTTTCGCTCTAAAAATGGTTGATTTTCAAGTATAACTTCCTATGCGGTAGAAAATGCCCATCACGAAGCCTGGCATCAGGAAGCCACCAGTAATAGAATTCTGTGTTTATTTGATGCGGGTACAATTTTTTTCTTCCCTGAATTTCTTCCGTTCAAGGGCATTTACAGATATGAGAGCTTTGAAGGTCATGTTCAAATGGAACTTTCTTTGGCTGTATCCCGGGGTTTGGAGCTCGTCTTCTTATTTTCGACTACCGAATCACGTGATCACTGCGAAAAGACGCGTTTGCAGGTAAAGACGAAAGCAAAGAAGGGAAGCATACACGCCTAGGCATATTAACATGTCTGGCGCATTGGCATAAATATCACGTCGTCTTTGCCCTGACCAGCTACGGGAGCGTTACCATTCAGTAAAGGTGTGTCTAAACAGTGAGGGATTTTGTGTACGCCAGAAACTACTGCGCACGCAGTGTTTATGCTCGAATATCGACAAATTTGGGCACACACATCATGCAAAGCTTCTGCGCTTCCTGGGCTCCATTCGCTCAATTTTTTTTTCTTTTACTTAACTTTATTTCGAGTGTTTCCCTTGCGCTTCATTGCGTGCCATTTTTATTTAACTGATGTTTTCTCTCTATTGCTGCTTTCCCGATCTCTCACATTCACTTCACTTCATTGTAATCATCCCCATCTGGCGTAGCAAGCACTGCTGCTAGCAGAGCTGACCTCTCCAGGCCACATTAAAGAGTTCTCTCTCTCATTCCCCACAGATTACATGTGCCTTTTGTCTGACAACTTTTCTCTTGTCTCCACCGTTCGTCACTGTAGAGTGATAGTGAATTGGGCAGGATTGGCCAATGCGCCGCGCGTAACCACGTTTTTTTCTACGTGTTCGTACAGAGCCGCTGGATGGCCGAAATCCTGTCCAAGAGGTGCTCCCTGCCCTCGGCAAAGGCCATGCAACAGGACATCCAGCAAAGGCATGAGGCCCTGAGACGGCGCTACGTCGACTCCCCGCGCCACACCATCCAGGTGGACTTGATCAACTACATGGATGAACTCGCCAGCCAGATCGGCGCCCGTCCTAACCTGCTGAAGTACTTCTTCACCGACAACGAGCTGTTCCGCGTGCTGCTCGGCCCGGCCGTGCCCTACCAGTACCGGCTGGAGGGCCCGCACCGGTGGCACGGCGCCCGCCAGGCCATCCTCGAATCGCACCAGAGAGTGTTGTACCCACTCAACGACCAGAGCTGCTCATTCGAGCGCAAGGGCCAGGCCCAGTCGACGTTCCTGTACGCCTTCGCCTTCCTGTTCGTGCTCGCAGCCGCATTTCTCCTTCCCCGCCTTCAACTGCGCTTCTAGCTTGGCTGATCGAGCTGTACCAGACATCCAAGTGAATTAAGTTTTTCTGCTCGCAGAAAGGTACCGTGGAAGATGAGGCGTCTTGGATGCGATAACGCTATCAAAACTCCAGTGCTACAGGCATTCGCCATTGCAAAAATATAGCCTAATTCAGGGGTGTGGGCAATCCTAGTTGTGCCCATACATATCGTTCTCTCCCTCAAGAAATAGGTGGCCAGGCTCTGAATGCTACCATTTTGTTAAGTTCTAGCTTGATCGCCCTCTCGACGTGGAGTTTACAGAACTGAAAGCTTTGAAATAAACAGTTTTGCTTCATATCTCTCTACAAGTACATGTTGATTTGGTAGTTACTTGCCATAGTTACTTCACCGTGACTTGGGGTCCAAAGCAATGTCTCCGATCTTAATAACGGCTTTTCGTCCTTACAGAAAGTCTCGGACATAGTTGTAAGTCTTGTTCCCACAGTGTAGACCATTGAGGTTGACTAAGATAGCGTGATGGGTGACATTATCAAATGCTCACTTTAGGTTGAGGGCCACTATGGCTTTTGGCGTGTGGCTGTTGGCTTGCATCATGATATCTTGTTTCAGTTGTAAAAGGATATCATCAGTTGAAAAATGCGGCCTAAAGCCAAACATGGTGGATGGTAGTTTTTCAGTGCTTTCTAAGTATTTCGGCATCATCGTGAGGACAATGTGTTTTATAAGCTTCCTTCCAGAGCACCATTAACCGTTCTTGCACTACATAGACCCCGAGCTCAGGATTAAGCTGCCAGAGCGACTTCCGCGCCGACTAGGAACTTTGTACCACCGATTACGCCTCAATATAGCGCTTACAAAAACGTACCTGTTTCGGCTTGGCGCCACCTCGAATCCTTACTGTGATAACTGCGGATCGCCGAAAACTCCTGAACACGTACTGTTAGAGTGCTCCGCTTACATGCCCGCAAGGTACTGTTTAAAGCAGTAGATCAAGCACCTACGCCCAGGAACAGTCAGCCTAAAAGTACTGCTTGGTCCATGGCTCACCCCTTCAGCTCAACGCAAAGGACTAGTGGCGTTGTTTTAATACCTGAACGACATCGGCGTCACTGAACTGATTTAAACTACTACTGAGAATGCGACGTTCGTCCAACTGTTCCTACAGACTCCATGATGCCTGTTTTTTTTTTACTTCTTTTCTTCTCTACCTGCTGCCCTGTTATCTATTGGGCCTTTTCTACCCTCCCCTACCCATTCCCCCGCCAAGTAGCATGTCGGTGTTATGATTCCGGCAAACCTCTCGGCTTTCTTCTCTAATAAAGAGCTTTCTCTCTCTCTCTCTCTTTCTCTCTCTCTCTCTCTCTCCCACGCAAGAAGTCAGAGAGATGGGACGGTGGTTTTCAATGCCTGGTTCTTTGCCAGGTTTTGGGATGAATCGCACTTCTGTGGTCTTCCATTCCGGTGGGAGGGTTCCGCTCTTCCACCCGGTGCTCATGTATGCGGTGAGAGCAGTTACCGAGGAAGGCTCGAGGTTCGCTAGCGCTTTCTTACTAATCTCATTTCGTCCCGGAGTGATATTTCGTCTAAGTTTTGCCATTGCAGCTTCCACTTCGCATAGCTGTATGTCCCTGTTCAGATCAGGATTCGGCCTTCCCGCGTAGTCTGGGATAATCGTAACGGTGGCCGGGGGCAGGTATTTGATGTGAAATTTTATTCGTGGGTCTGACTGCGTACCAGGGATTGAGTGCAGAACCGTCGTCATTGTGCGGCGAGATTGGCCTTTGCTGTTGGCCGGGTCTATCAAATATCTCAGCAGTCTCCACGTTTTTGAGCTACTGAGAGCACCCTTTAGGCCGTCGCAAAGGGAGAGCCAATTCTCTCGACTCAGTTGCGCTGGGTATCTCGTGGCCTCCGCTGTCAGTCCGACTATGCGCGTTTTCAACTTCCTCTTGTAGCGTTGCATTTTCCACCTGCGGATCAGTCCTCTTCTAGCCTCCCGTAACTGAAGCAGCTTTTTATTGACGCTAGGCACTTTCTGGGTCGTGGATCTCATGTTCTCCCATAATCCTCTGGCCCATTCCTGTATGCTTGTAATCTCGCTAGATAGTCCTTGCGCTTTCCGGCGTTCGGGAAATTGGCGCCAATCAGTGATTCTGGCCTCACCTAGGTGGGCTCGGTACTCGGGACCTAGGATGACTGCCGATAATATATAACGGTCAGACACTAGATTTTCACCTGTGTTGGTCCAGCTGACCTCATTAATATTCTTGACTAAAGTCAGGTCAGGGCAAGTATCCCTGGAGACGCCGTTACCCATTCGTATGGGGACCAAGTGGTCATCGTATGGGGACCAAGTGGTCAGTGACAAGGTTGAGGCCCTCTTCCTCAATGACAAGACTGAGTTCCGTGGCTCTTTTATTGGTGTAACCGTATACCCACAGTGGGTGAGTGGCGTTGAAGTCGTGTACAATGATGAGCGGGTTATCAGCCGCTACTCGCACCGCCTGTTGAATTATTTGCTTTATCGCCGCCTGTTTCCTCTTGGGGCGACAGTACACTTTGAGGACGAACAGGTTCTGGGCTCTTCCAGATTTTCTGGCATCAGTTCGGAGAGCACTCCGATTTGTTCATGCTGGGTTAATGAATGCTGTATGGCTGCAATTTCATTTCTGATGAGTGTAGCTGAATTATTGATTTGGAAATTGCCATGAGTCATGTAACCCGGTAGTTTGACAGGCGCATTCGTTTCTCGGAGGGCAATTACGTCGGGTAGGATACTCACGGTTCCTATATACTGCTGTAGGGATCCGACTTTAGGTTTAATATTCCTGCAGTTCCACTGTCATATTGTTGTTCTTTCCTTCGATTTGTGGTTACGGGCCATTGCTACTACTGGAGAAGCCTTCCTGGGGATCTTGCGTGTTTGGTATGTCGTACGGCTTCTCTGGGCGCCTACTCTGCGACTTTTCCATCATCTCGATCCTTTTTTGCAAGGCACCTGATTCCGTGTACATTGAATCTACCCGTTCTGTAAGTGTGCCAAGCTGCTCTGTGATACTCGCTGTAGCCTCTTTCAGGTGCGCTTCGATTGTCGTGGTGATTATTTCAACTATTTGTGTGTTTTCTTTTCTTGGCTCAACTCTAGGCTCTTCCGGGTCAATTGGGAGATCTGTCTTTACCACCATCTTTCTGCGTTTCTCGTTGGTCTGCGTAGTTATTGCTTCCTTGAGGGCAGCGAACTCATCCCTAAGACTCCTTAGCTCTGCCTAAACTTTCGCGCATTCGGCCTCTGGTCTTTCATTTTCTGCTTTGATCCTTGTGCACTCGGCGCACTGGGGTTGGCTAGGTGGAGGGGTATGAGCAGAGGGAGAAGCATTGCTTGCCCAGCTCACCTGTCCTGGGTGGGAGGTGCACGGCTTCTTGGATCTGGATCTGGAGCGGGATTGTCCACGGGACGCGTGACGGGATGAGCTGCGTCCACGAGACCTGCTCCGCGAGGGCCTATATTGCGCGAACACACGCCGGGTTTCACGATCCCTCGCCAGTCCTTTCTGGCGCAAGACGAAAGGCTCGCAAAACCTCTTGGGGCACCTCTTGGGGAACCTTGGGGCACGCTGCGGCTTGCAGACGTGCGCCGGTGTCGGTTCCCGTGTCCCGCAGGAGTCACAAGCCCCAACGTTGCGATTTGCGTACACATAAGCATGATATCCCAACACATGGCAGACACCACACACTGTCACAGTCTTCCTGTATAAGTACCGTTTAACTTCAACACTAATGTAGTACACATGAAAAGGTACCTTGTGTGCTTGGAAGGGGATAACCACAGTCCCGGTATTGCCGAGGCGGCGGCACATCAGAAGCTCATGCCCTGGTGAGTAGAGGTCGTCGAGGACTTGCTGCATGTTGTAGTGCACTGGTACATCGTAAATCTGTCCCTTGAAAGAGTCGGCGGGGACCAGTCCATAGATGTTGACCGGATGTGTTTTCAGGAACGCGGTAAGATTGCCGTGACCAATGCTTCGAATTACAAACTTGCAAACGAACGTCAAGTATCTGATAAAGAAGGAGCCCTCGTCTCAGCTCAACCTCATGAAGCTGAACGCAAATACGCGCCAGGGAATGCCAAGAACCTGGTAGCGTCAAATATCCAAACAGACGACGAAAGGTCTAACGAGCACTAGGATGCTCGTGTCGCTGACAAGGCTGTATCAGCGACTGTGGTCCAAGGCGACAACGACAAGGTCAGCAAACGTGACAATGCCAGCCTAACACAAACTGTCTCCAAGGACAGCATGCCTCGTGTCTTTCGCACACGAAAAACAATTATCACATTATCATACGACACGAAGTCTGAACATGCCATGGACGTTCCACAAAGTGTCTTTCTTAGAAAGGCCGACATGGCCGAAAAGACAAGTTTGCATGGCGTTCAATTATTCCTTTGAAAAAAGGGGGAAATAGGCAACGACGCAGATTTAGGACACACAGGAGGGGTTCTTAACTCTTGCTGTAGTGCTGTGCCCCAGCTCTGTTCTACATATGGATACCTATACAATACCGGGTTCTTAGAGCTCTGTTGGTTACCCACATTCGCAGCTCAGAACGGCCTTGAGTTTTTAGTTCATAGGACAATTCCTTGCCTTCGCAATGATTCCCACCCCCAGTTTTAAATGTCCCTCTAATGTTTTTGTACATCAATGCACTGCATTGTGAATTGGTCATCTCGAACTACTCCCAATCACCAAAACTGACGCGAAATTACCCCAGCTCGTGCAGATATCTAGAGAGATTTGCCCGAGAGCAAATTCTAAGATTTTGGTGCAGATCCCAAAAGTTGAACAAAACACATTGGAAAGAACATCGATACCACAAGCGAACATTTACTACGCAATACCCGTTTATAAATTCTCAGCAACCAGTGTCCACAATTTGCTCTTGAGCAGTAATTATTCCGTGTTGACCCAAGCAGGCCATCCACCGCTGCGAAGGTGGGCAATCACACAGAAAGCGGCTTAGTAAATTTGGCACGCGTTTCCTTTGCAAGACTTGATGTGCAGGTTCTGGACGTTTGCCCACTTGCCATTTAGGTGAGCATCCAGGCTTTCGACAACGGTGCAAACGTTCTCCAGCAGCTTGTCCCGTGTCATCTTCACATTTCCCACGGTTGCTGTGATGACAGAACGTTCTATTGGCGTGAAGAAGACGACATGCTTAACCTCTTCCACCTTGGCCTGCATTGACTCTTCGTGGGTAATCAGCACCGGTTCCCTGCGCGACGCGGCCAGATATTTCTGCACCTCGGCGGGAATTTCTTCGTATAGCGAAGGTGATGCTAGGAAGGCGTCGTACTTTTTCGGAAACATCCTCAGCCTTTTCTTGTTCTTGCTCATTCTCAGAATTGACTCTTTTGTCCGGCAAGACAGGCCGATCGCCTTCGCCTCTTCGCAGTGCTCTTCATCCCCAAGAACGCACACCTGGAAGCTAAATTTGGGGGCGTGCTTGAGCCTTATAGCACCGCCGAAGCCTTTGTCCTCGCGAGGGTTGAAGCTGTAGAGGGTGATGTGAAGCTTCACGGTCTCGACGAAGAGGAGCTGTTTGAACATCGCCTCCTTGAGAACCGCTCGAATGCCTTGTTCCACTGCCCTGGGTTGCACGTGAATGTCCATGGCTGCCGCCTGCTTAACGGCGATGGCTCACGAATCACTTCATGGACGGAACGGGCGGCTATCAATCCCTGCGCAGAATTGACCCTTGTGGCTCAGAACGGACTGGTTTTAAGGTTGACAATGGCGATTGGGAATATGGTCCGAGAAAGAGTGACGCCTTACCAGAGTAACGCATTTGCTGGAGCCATAGTAGACAAGGAATGTGCATTTGAAAACTTTCCTCCTCCTCCAGGTACGTTCTCGAGGAGGATTCCGCTCTTCTGGTAAAATATGGTACTTAGCCTAGCACGCAAGACAAAAGTTTAAAAACACTCACGCTACTTAGAATGATGTCATGCCGTGACAGGAACGCAGAGCCAAAGGGCATGCACCTCCCCGTCTGGATCATCGTAAGTGTGATACGCGGGGACGTTGAGAGTATTAAAGCGAAGCTTTAGTCCCCTTACTGATGCCGCTGTGCTCCAATACGCCCTCTAGTCAGGACAAATTTCTCTGACAATGATGATGAATGATCGTGGGTGAAGTGAAAGGAAAAATTAGTGCCCTTCCACGCTGTGGAAACGGATGATCTGCGAAGCTGCATGCCCTCCACGGAGTGCACCAAAAACACGTTTGTTTGTAATTTATGACTGAGCATACGCCCGCCCTAGCCAATTACCTGAAAGAGATTTCGAAATACCCGAGCTGTATCCTAGTCCACAAACTTAGAGCTGTCTCTTTTCCTCCCGTGGCGTAGGTATCTTACTGTTCGTGTAACACGCCAACCCAATCCACTCTACCACTCAGGACACCGCACCGGACGTATTGGGCTGTTAGACGGCCGCGTTTTGACCTCACGCCAACACAACGGAGGTGTCATCAATAAGGAAATAAGGCCTATAGACCGTTCCATCGGGCGAGGGGGAAACGTACTCTCGCACGCAGCGGTCGCGGGGTGCGGGCCGCCTTTCCCCCTCTCTGGAGTGTGCGCCCGATCACAGCGGGCCTGGCGCGGCTGCTTCTTTGCCTTGACTACGCTCTGTAGGCATCGCGGGTGCGGGTTTACCCTTACTTTACGCATTATTTTATGGAAATGTTAATAAATGAGCCAGACTAGGTTCATTTGAGTTGCTTGTGTGCTTTACAGGCAAGATTTTAGGCAATTTTGTTCTGCTGAGCTCTTTCTGTACAGTTACTTTGGAGTAGTTGCAGAACATTATTCTACCTTATTTCCAAACTAAAATAGGTCACTAAAACTTACCTCTGCCGCAGATGGTATTAGTAACATCTCCACCGTTGCTGCGGTCACATTGCGGTAAACTCAGCTCCAAGTTTTGCGTGGGCTGGCCTTGGCGATTTTCACACTGACACCTCCCTCGGTTGTTCCTTTCCCCGGAAAATCTGACGGGAAGCGGAAGGGGGCTACTGAAGGGGATTCTACCTCCATTCTTCCCGCATCCCCGATGCGGGCAAAATAAAGTTGTTCACTCACTCACTCCAGCCAAGAGTTCAGTCTGTTACTCAAATGTGATGTCTCTGTCGGCTACATCAAACTAAGCAACGCAAAAGCGAACGCATGTCTGGTTGCCGGGTGGCAGACACTTAATATGTCCTTATATGACGCTCTCCAGGAGCTGTGTCGTTTATTTTATTTATGTTGTATATTAGTTACACGGCTAAATTATGCTGCAGAGCAGCTCGAAATTTTAGAAAGAAGAAGTTTTGTTTACAGGTGAGGGCAAAGTGTCTATATATCGATAAGATTTAATACAAACATTTGATGTGGCAAAATGCCTGTATTAACCCCTGCAGAGATATGTAGCCTGAAGTCTGTTACACTGGCACACGGTTCTGCTTGTTGCCCATGGGCGCCGGTCTTATCACGGTTAGATCGTTTTATCCAACATCAGTTTTTGCAGTAAAGCGATCAAAATACCCCTATACGCGATCCCGGACACACACGCAAACAAAAAAAAATTGTTACGAAGTATTGCAGACATTCGCGGACCACGCTACCTCGAGGCGAATTTCAGCTCCCCCGCGGCCCAAAAAGCCGCCAATTTAAGCCAGATCGTTTAAACTTGTCCTATGCAACAACTTTCCCAGATAAAGTATATTACGGAAATGAACGCACAACGCGCTACAACGAAAAATTCACCGAGCTCCCGCAGGAGCCCATGCGCCGCAGAGCGAACGCCTAAGCCAGCGAATCGGCCAGCTACGAGAGGGCGCTGCGCACGCAAGATGGCGGCGCCCTCGTCGGAATGATCTATAGCTACGGGTGCCCCGCCTCCCCCCTTCCCCCCGTACCTCCACTCCCAACCCGTGCACGCATAAATTGGCAACCGGTCATGAGTGGGTCCTTATAGAGAGAGAGAAGGCTCTTCATTACAAGACAAAGCCGAGATGTTTGCCAGAATTTCGACACCGACATGCTACTCGGCGGAGAAAGGAGGAGGGGGGACGGAAAAGGCGATAGGAGAGGAAGAAGATGAAGAAGCTCGTTCGTAATCTGCCTGGTATTTCGTCTCTTCTTTTTGCGATAATTTTGCGAGTTTTACAACCATTTCAGCCAGAACACCTGCCTCGTTATGGAAGTTTTCTCCGTATGCTCCTCCCGGGTCCTCTTCGCAGTCTGCCGCCCTGACAGGACCTCGAAGATCGGGTGACACTGGTACCGGCGATCCTGACATGGTTCCCCTACCGAGGAGCGCCCCGCGGCCTGAATGGAGCGCTCACCGGTTGTAATCGGTGGCGAAGAGATTGCAAGTGAAGCTACTTCTAAAAGAGACAATGCCATTGATGCTACTTTTAAAAGAGACGCTGACACGATTGTTGGGGGCAGCGAACTTGCCGTAGGGATAACTGACGTCGACGAGGAAGGCTGTAAGGCCGTGAGTCATCGCAAAAAAAGCAAAAAACGCTCAGTCGGTATACCAGTGGTTGTGTTGCCGGCTAAAAGTGATCAAGACCTCAGGAAGGTGAACCCCATAGTCCTATTCTCGGCCTTCAAGACTTTGCTTGGGCAGGCGCCTTTTCTCAGTAGGTTCGCTGCTCAGGGTGTCTTGCTCCTCGACGTAATCACGGAGAAGGAGGCTAAGGTATTGTTGAAGAATCAACCAGGTAGGAGGAATCGCAATTGCTGCTCGACGCCTTCACTCCTACGTGCAGAACACGTGCATCATAAGGGGGTGTGCCCAAGTGGTATACGAGAGGACCTACTGCTATACCTCAGGCCTCAAGGTGTACTGCACGTCAGAATTCTTCGTCGAAGTGGCTCGTCGGTGAACGGATGAAAAACCACTCCATCTGACGATGTGGTGTTGTCGTTGGCACCAAACACTGAACGGCCGAGAACCATCAACTTTGAATTTACAAGGATATGAAACGGCCGACTTAACGGAGGCGCCTCCTCGTTGCTTCAAATTCCAGCGTTTTGGCCATATGGCAGAATCCTGCAGAGGAGATCAGCGCTGTAAGCGACGCGGTGGCCCGCATGACTTCCGGAAATGTACTGCGGGTTTCACCTGTGCCAACTGTAGTGACGACCACCCAGCAAGTTACAGCGGCTGTCCATTTCGAGTCAGCCCTCTGCACACAAGGAAAGTCTTCGTCGAGGGACCCAGATCATCGCCAACACTGTTGACACATCCCGACACAGACAGCTTCCCGGCTCTCAACGCACAGGAAGCAAACAATGAATCCAACATGACGGCAAATCCGCCAAGTGCTCAACCACTGGGTCATTAGAGCTCCCCCTTCGATCACCTCATCTCGGCGCAGACTTCAAGACTGCGGAAATTAAATGGGGCGTGAAAGATATGCCAACGTCTTGAAGGAGCGCCGTGTTCATTCAACGGAAAATAAGATGGAGGACGGAAGGAATGTTGTGAGAGCCCTTTTTGCAGCCGTCCGGCCTCATCTTGCTTCTATGGCACCAAGCTTTTTAAAGACCTTTCCTGAGACCATGCTTAGCTTGGAACCACTAATATTGGGATTTTCTGCGACGCTCCTGCCGGAGCATGATATCTCTGCTTAAGCAACCGGTCACCACGAAGACAAAATCAGAGTGCTTTATTATACAATGGAATTGGGCTGGTCTACCTGCCACCACGGAAAAATGTTGATATGAAGGCGTTCCTGGAACAACTCTGTGGCCGTTGTCCCTCCCACGTATTATATGTGGAGATTCTAATGCGCACCCTCCGCTGTGGCGAGATAAAGCGACACATGCGCTATTAAACCATCTAGCAGACGCCATTGATAGGTTGGATCTCTGTTTGAAATGATGGCACTCCACCATTCTTCGGGCCTCCTTGTGCTACTAGTGACATTGACTTAACCTTTATTTCAATTGATATTCAGTTAGGATGGACAGTGGCTCCAGACCGAATGGGTAGTGAACATTACCCTATCTTTATTGACGCAGCAGGATATCGACTACGGGCTTCTAAGATTGCCCAGGTTGTCAACTGGGACAAGTACCGACCGGAACTAGCAGCGGCTTCTGCCGACATATTAGACAGCATAACAGCAAGCAAGGAAGCAGAAACCATGGTGCTCAAGGTACCGAAGAACTTGCCGCCACCTGACTTAAGGTTTAAAAAAATGTGTGGCACGGAGAAGGGCGGAGCGTCATTTTACGTGGAAGAAAGATTTCGCATGGAAGACGGCTTTCAAAAGGTTAAATTCAACCATTCGGCGTTACACAAACTCTGGCGAAATAAATGGCGGCATTTTGCGCTACATTAAGTGTATCTTAATCGCCACGTATCTTGGGTGCATCGCCACGTAAAGTGGACGTAAAGTGTAAAGTGGACGTAAAGACGTAAGTGGACTTGGGTGCACGTAAAGTGCATCGCCACGTATCTTGGGAGTGGTGAACTCCCTTTTTGGCGGACCTCGCCCTGTCAAACCATTTCTGGCAAGTGCTCTAATCAAAGGCAAGGCTTTACTAACTATGGCTGAGGAGTTAGCTGTCATGTACGAATCTTCGACATCACCATGCGTAACAGGCGAGTCACATACTCGCAGAGTTGGACTGGCCAACCTAAGAATCCATCGCAAGAAATCTTCCCGTTCACCCACCGTCGTCATTAGACGGCGCAGAGGAGGATTTTTGCGAGAGCGTTGTTTCCCTGCATAAGTCGAAGATCGGCATTTAGGGTACACAGAAAGACTGACAAATAAAACAAAATTCCCTGCTGCGAAAAGCATAAAAATGAGGTAAGGGCATCCTCGGAGTGGCGCCACATATCTCAGGGAATCCGCTATGAATACATGAACTAATTTAGTTGCAAACAGCGCGAGGTAACCTTTGCGCTACGAAAGATCTAATGCAAGGTCCTTGGGAATGCGAGACGAGCACAAAGCCACCGCAGCGTCCACGATCGACTGTTCCAGCTGAATAAAGGTGAAGGTGTAGATTTTTTTGTGGCCTGGGACGTCGAAACGTGCGTCGTAAACATGTGCTCATCACTACAGGAGAAATTTGGAATCACACAAGTAGCTACCAGCGGAGGAAGAGCGCAATTTCCAGCTATTAGTGTATATGTACGGCTTTCAACGGCGCCTGGCTTAGCCTGTCAGCCAGAGTAACCTAAAGACGAAGAAAACGTCCCAAAACCCAAAGGGAAGAATATGGTGAGGAAAATTAGAGGACATGGGCAGCCCCGGAAACATGACATCCTAGGCCCCCAGATCCTTATCCAGCCAAGAATAAATGCTCTGCCTTCAACGCGATATTTACTGCGCAAATTTCACCGGTGCTGCGTATACGGTGATAGACTGAGCACGGCTTGCATCAACAGCTTCTGTGAAACATGGGGGCGTGCACAGTACTACAGTGACATCCTTTCAAAATTCAAAACTAATGATATGGAACTAACGACATCATAAGATACGCTTAGGTGTCCCAGAATTTGGTTCTTCAGTGATCTAACAAGGTCGGTCCAAAGATATGTGTCCCGTTTCCACACCATCGTCGCCTGCTTTTCACCTACCTACTCCAGGGCAGGTATTAAGCTCTCTTCAACTCAAGAGAGAGAAACATTTATTAGGGAAAAAAGAAGGTGTCGCGATTGTCTTGGGGTTGGTGCCCCCCTTCCAGGGCCCCAGACTATTCTGCTCCTCTCCAGGCTCGAACAATTAGGTCCTTCTGAATTCCAAAGTCGGAGCTGGCCAGAGCTGCCTCCTATAGCGTGACGTGTTTTTGGTGTTGTTTCCTGAAGGCCAGATGAGAGGCCAGACCCATGTTGCATGAAATAAGTTGGAAGGGCTTCCGCATTTATTGCATCAGTCTATGTGTGTCTGAGGGAACATTTTGGATAGCCGGGATTTGTCAGGGTAAAGTGAAGGGAACATGGCGTTTGCCTCCCACCCGCTCAACCCTTCCCTTTGTTCGAGCCTAAGGCCTTCCTTTCAAGCCAAAGCTTTCGCCGTGTCTTCAGCTCACCTGAACCGCGGGTTCCTTATTTTAGTTATTTTATTTATTTAAAAATGCTGTAGGCAGCATCGCTACCCAAGCAGGAGGGGGTTACTGTGGTGGTATTGGAAGCTAGTCCTCGGTACTCGCGTCGCCGAACCGAGACAGGCGCTTGAGGCGGGCGTAAACGACGGATACGAACATTTATCTAGACAACACTACTAAAGAGATTGATGTTACGGTTATAAGCACAATTTGACACTAACCTCTATCCGAAAAATCAGAAAAGCTAACCAGTCTAAGTTGAGTTCAAAAATAAACTGAAAATAAAAACGTCTCGCGTCCTGTTCTGCACTTGATGCGGAGCCGATCCGGTGTTTTCGATGCGGTGGCTGTTGGTAGCTCGTCGCGGCAACACTACGTCGCGCAGTCGAGGCCGGCGTGCGGCCTTCGAGAAGTTAGAAGACATGCTGGCTCTGCAGTACGGTGGCAAGTACGGTGGCATCCTCTTGTTGTGATTAGTCTTCCGTGACCTCCGTGGTGCAGGAAGAAGATAATCTTCGCGCTACAAGCCGGTTTTGTTATTGTACCGTAGGCACAAAATTAAAGCGAAGCTTTAGTGTTCTTATTGATGCGCTTGTACGCCCTACAGAAAAGCCAACTTTCTCTGAGCATGATGAGATCTTGGTGTCACGTGTACCGATTGAGCGCTTGAGATTAATTTGAGCGCTAGCGTGGCTCAAATTAAGAACGCGGCATGTTCGATACTTTTTCCACCTCCAAAAGCCAGTCCGGTACACACGGCTGGACCTTCCACACTTTACTATCCGTCTGACGTTCTCGCAGAAGTACTGCCTCGCTGGCCTGGCATCGATATCACTGATGCGGAAAGCCATGCGAGGCCTCCATATGCCGTGCAAGACCAAAAGCATTAACAAATCATAAGGTACACCATTACAGTCTTCTACACACAGGAACCGTATGCCGTGACAATCACGAGGGAAATCCTTTTTCAGGGTACGCTGTAGCACATCCCACAGAAAGACCGCGTCCCAGCAATCCAGGAACACATGTTCCATTGTTTCGGGCTTCATACGCAGGGTACAGTCCACACTCACGGGACAAAGAGGCGCTTCTTCTGCATCCACGTTTTCACAGGTAAAACACCGGCGTGCAATTTAAAGAAAAAGGATTTGACACCAGGTGGAACTGCTCTATTTCGACATAGTCGAAGCGACTGCCAAGCAGCAGGTACCGATTCGCGCCGTACACCCCAAACCCAAACGTCAGGCCTACAGAGTGCACCCGGGAGTTGCTTTGAGTATTCTAGGAAAGTGGTGCGTACCTCCACAGTAGCACACACTCGCAGTGTGGGATTGGCCAACCAAAGAATCTATCATGAGTAAGCTTCACGTTCAGCCGTCGTCGTCGTTACAAGGAGGGGTGTTTGACTTGTGTAGACAGGCGACTTGCCGGCGGAGTTGAAGTGGAGCTATGCTGAGCCGCTTTAACATGTGTGGTACTGATGACGGTATACCCCCGTACCCACCAATCCCTCTTTTCACCAACCGCGTAGAGGACTTCCATTTGTGAACAAAATCTGCTACTAATCAACACCTTCTCGCATCGTTTCACAGAAAAAATTTGTTGTCCTGAGCCACCAATGTGTGAAGAGGATAAAAAGGATGGTAACAACCAACGAACATAATCATCATTACCAGTGGAAAAGAACATCTCTGCTTCTGACCAGCTACTATCAGTTGTGCTTTCCCATCGTACCTGCTTCCAGCGAACCTTTTCCCGACGAGTGGTTCTGCTGGAATTCATTGACGACCATCGACTCATACCTTAGAAAGCATGGGTAAGCGAAGACGACCTGGTGCCGACTACCGCGATTGGTATCGGAACACCTTGGTATGCGGAATAAAATTACGCAGTTTCTAGAGTGCCGTCGCATGGCACTCCAGCTGACGCTACAGACCTGGCTAGAGTGCGGTCCGACGACATTGGAATTTTTAAGACTGAGCTGACACATGCCAGAGCGTCTCCCGTTCTGCTGTAGAGGTTCCGTTTTAGCTTCTTGTTTCACAGGGCGGTGGTTCGAGACCGGCTCTGGCCATCTTGTTACTTTGTGAAGACGATAGTATTTCTTGGGCTACGTACACACAGAAATTTTGGTCTGTCTTGTGGTTACTCAATTTAGCCACCCGGCCAAAGTAAAATGATATTTGCGCAATAGTCTTATATACCCACAGCCAAATGTAAACATCCGAGCCGGTGTCCGTGTCTTATATATTCCCAGCCAAATCTGAACGTCTAAGTCCGGTGTCAGTGTTCATACTTGTCATCATTGTTGCACAAGATCAAGATATTACGCAAATATAAGACAGAAAATCAATACACAAGAGGTATTTACAGTGCTCCCTTCATAAATATTCATTAATACTTGGTTTTTACCAAGTGAAATAATACATAAACGGCAGAAAACCGTCGCCTGCTGTTGCCAGCGCTACCTCCTGGCGTCATTTAGAAGTCAAACGGCAATCTCAATGAAAAGTTCCACTAGATGGGATACACGTTCAGTTTGTAACGCTCGCGCAGTAGGCCAGCGTGATTCTACTAATGTTGTAGTAGGGAGCCTCAATTCACGCGAAGGGAAGGGAGAAGGGAGGCCTTTACTTGGCAGGGGCTCCGATCGACTATGGCCTTTCGCCGAAATTTGCAACAAAAGGAGCAGATACGCGGCCAACTTTACCTTCACTTTAATTAAAATTTTCATTTCTTAGATCAGTTTTCGTTGTTTTAAATTATTTTTTCGGTGCGTTAGGTTATGTTACGTCAGTTTGCGTTACATTACGTTAATAGAGAGCTAATGTAGTGCCAGGCGCGGCATTTTTGCAATAAAACTCCGGTGGATGTCGGTTTAGCAAGGTTCCTATAGTGCCGTCAGACCGCACTCTAGACACAGCCATAAACTTCCGCCCACTCGGTAGTGCCAGCTCGTGCGTGCACCAACACACGAGAGCGTAGCCCAGCGACATAAATGCTGTATACCAGTGTGTATTCTGTAAAGCTGTATACCAGAATTGGGGATTTTAAAGCCATAGGGACTTCTTCGCTAAATCAGCACCTCCGATATAAGAGCAGGCGAGCCGTGGATTAAGAAACGGGTGGGGGGGATAGAAATGCGTTGTCTGTGTTAATAGAACCACAAACACAAGGCACTCGCAGTTCGTTTAGCTGAATCGACTTTGCTTTCCGCTCGTTCTAGTCTATCCCGAACAAAAAAAGTGAATTCCCCAGCCTTTAGGGGGAGGGGAGGGGGGGGGGGGGGAGTGCGCATGGCACCAAAGTTACGGCGGACATCAGGCCATATGCGCTTAGTAGGGCTTATTTTGAGGAGAATGGCGGGAGTGAACCCTTGTAACTCCACTCCTTTTATCCGCCTTACAATATTTGGGGTGTTTGTTGCCCTCGACGCCCTTTTATGGGCATGTCCAACAGTCATTTAAAAAAAATCCGGGCCATCTCCACTAACGTGAAACCTGGGGAGGGGCGAAGCCTGCAGTGTATAAGTATATTCTTGGCGCCTTGGCGTTTTTGCCAACGGGGAGAAGACCGCTGGGGGTAGGTCACGGAGATGAAGCGTTCTAGCGCGAGGTATTGGAAAAGAAGTGTCACTGGGCGTTCTTTCAGTACGCGTTACGTTCTAGGGCGGGGCGTAAACGAGTGTCCAGGTATTTGAGTACCGCGACTACATCGAGGATGGCATGAGCCGACGACAGGATACGCCGACAACCCGAGCCCCTCAGGGGCTTCGCCCCTAAGAAAGGTATGATTGTCATGTATCGCCACCACGCTCAGTGTGACCAGTTCGTCGGTACTCCTCCTCAACAACCCGTTGCATCAGGAATTCCGCGCCAGTAGTTTTCCCCGAAAGATTCGTCATGCGCTCATGAAATACCGCGTACTAGGTTTCAGGTCACCTTAGTCTGGAACCCGCATACGAAAAATGTCGCAAATTAAGGTTACACGCGAAGCTTTTGTTTGCTTTGCTGACCGCTGCCCTCGTTGTGTGCTGAATGATTAATTAAAGAACAAAATAAACACTCCAGACGCATATTGCCCCAGAAAATGCAGCTAACGTACCAGTCGCGGGAAACAGTTCTGCCGCTCGAAGCACGCTGTATTTATTTTTCGCAAAATGAACAAATTTTATGGCAAGACTAGACGTAGTACCAGGCGCGCGCGATGCCCACGTACTACCGCTACCCGGGCATCGCCGGGTAGCGTGCATTTAGTATACCGGGTGGGTCAGTATACTGAATGCACGAATATATATAACAGTTGTTGAGTTATCTATTACTTGCCATAATTAGATACTTCACCGTGAACTTGCTCACAATTAGGAAATCTCGCGTGCTCTCAATACAGTGATTCCTCGTTGTAACGAAGTCAGCGGGATGGCGAAAATTTTTGTTATAAGCGGTATATTCATATAAGCGATCACTCTATAAAAGCCGAAGCAGTTCAGCTTTAACTGTGCCACAACTACGAGGAATCAAAACACAATGTATTCAGTGTAGTAAAACTATATTCAGGTGCAAAAAAGGCAGTGAGCTTTGGCTGTTTCAAGTTCCTGTTTGACTGTTTTAAGTCCTGCTGGGAGCGAGCAACCCCTGCTCCACTTTGAACAAGTATTGCATAGGGCTGTGGTCGCCGCTAGCATATGCATTCAACTTTATTTTGCAGCAAGCGTACGTACTCCCGCGTCCAAAGGTACGCGCCGGCTGCGCACAAGTGACTGAACGCAGCGGGCGACGCGGAAAGAGCTTAGGAGGTGCACCGACGTTGAAACTGGCGGCAAGGTGGCGAGAAGTTGGCACGAAGGCAAGAGCGAGCAGTGACTCGCAGACTGGAGAGCGAATGAGGAGAGGAAGGCCACTTTATGGGGGGAAGGGGGGGCTGCAGTCGTCACGTAACCCTACGACAGTTTCGCCCTGGAAAGCGCCGGAAATGCCGTGGCTTGAGCCTTAGGTTATGTTTGTTGAGCTCAGAAAATTATTAACCCCCGCACGGGGCACCTTGAGCAATCTTGGTGACGGTACTGGCGATACCGCGGACCCCGAGCCCCCAAACATAAGCTGGATCCAACCGTGGCGATGTGTTTATAGGTGGAGGGTTAGAAACCACGAACGGTGGCCGTCGGAGCCCAGGTCAAGCTCCGGCGGATGGGCTCCCTGTCTGTCTACCAGGCAGGGAGCTCCGGGACCTCTTTGGCTACCAGGGTAAGGTCAAAGAAGAAAGTACCCCAGTCTCCCTGCTTTTATACTATGCTATATGGCATTTTCAAACCCCCCCCCCCCAAACGTGATCGGCCCCCGAAAAGGGGCCGCACCGAAGTTTCTTTTCCACCACTTCCTAACTTGAGTCCTCCGAAACCGAACAACTATCCTCGCTTCATTGTGATGGAATCTGTAGACCAATCAAAACCTCTTGCTTCACAGTCTGTATTTCTCATTTCAAAGTTTCTTGACGGTATTGTTGGAGGGTCGTATAAGGCCAAAAAACAACGAACCGGTGAAATTCTTGTCGAGGTCAGTAGCCAGGATCAGGCCAATAAACTTCTTGCTCAAACCAGCATCGCCGATCTGCCAATCCGAGTCACGCCCCACCGCAGCTTAAACAGCTCCCAGGGCGTGATTTCCGAGTATGACCTGCTAAATGAATCTGAAGCTGACCTGCTGGAGGGCCTTCGTAGTCAGGGCGTAACAGCGGTCAGGCGCATAACCATCCGCAGAGACGATAAAGAAATACCGACAAAGCACCTCATCCTAACCTTTGACAAGTCCATCCTTCCAGAATTCATCAACGCAGGTTACATCCGATGTTCAGTCCGGCCGTACATCCCGAACCCGCGGCGCTGTTTCAAGTGCCAACGGTTCGGGCACGGCACAAACTCCTGTCGCGGCCGACTTACCTGCGCAAAATGCGCCCAGCACGACCACCCGTCTGACAACTGTAACGTTCAACAACTTCTTTGCGTAAACTGCCAGGGCCCACATGCGGCCTACTCCAGAAAATGTGAAAAGTTCCAATTAGAAAAGAAAATCATTAACATCAAGGTCACTGAAAACATCACCTTCCCAGAGGCGCGGAAGAGGTTCGCCTCTTTCCCTCTGGGGAGGTACGCCGACGCAGCTCGCCGGGGGGCGGAGCGGCGTGTGGTTTCTGCGGGGACCCAGTACCGCGAGTCGGACTTGGTCCCGCCCCCGCCCCCCCCTGGGTTGCCTCGGGCAGCCCAACCCGCCTCCGCACCGCTCGCTGAGCCAGCAGCGGCTGTGGGGCCAACCACGTCTGGTGGAAGCGATGCTGCATCCTCCACTTCCACTCCAGCGTCCCAAGCCACAGGCGAGGGCGCAGAGGAGATGGACTTGGGGGAGCCAGCGGCAGCTCCCACCCCCACCGCACCGCCTGTGCCATCCGAGGCGTTCCTGAACCCCTCGGTGGTTGCGGGCAAGGAAAAGCGCGCCCCAAAGGGTTCGCGGTCCAAGGAGCCTGATCCCTCAGGCGCTCCGAGGACATCCGAGGATGAAATGGACGTCGGTCCGTTCTTGTCTGCGGTGCACCGCAAGGAACGCGTCCCGACGCCAAAGCCTCCCGACAAGCCAAAAAAGACGAGAGTCACAGCCCCGAAAGACGACACATAAACAACACAGTCCAGTAGCTCCGAACACTTCATAATGGGAAGAGAGAACATAGTACAATGGAACTGCAGAGGCCTTCTAAATAATCTTAACGACGTCTATGAGATTCTGCATGCTAATCAGCCAAGTGTAATGTGTGTTCAGGAAACACACCTGAATTCCAAGAACACAAATTTCTTGAATAGTTACCTGGTATACAGGAAAGACAGGGATGGCTGCACACACTCTTCTGGCGGTGTGGCCATAATCGTCCGGAAATCCTTAGCATGCCACCCTGTCACCTTGAACACTATCCTTGAGGCTGTAGCAATACGCTTAATAATATTTAATAGGTTGATAACGGTATGCTCCATATACATTCCTCCTGATGTTTCACTTACGAGCTCCGACTTCGAGGCGCTGGTTGACCAGCTGCCCGAACCATACATCCTTACAGGCGACCTTAATGCTCACAACTCTCTTTGGGGCTCTTCCAGAACGGATGCCCGAGGTCGCCTGATAGAAAAATTCCTTACATATTCTGGAGCATGCCTTTTCAACAATAAACAGCCTACATACCATAACATAGGTCACAACACATACTCATGTCTTGACTTGGCTATTGGCTCCGCAGTTCTCTTTCCTCTTGTCGAGTGGGGAGTGGGAACTGACCCATATGGCAGTGACCACTTCCCCACCTCACTCACATACATAGGCAAAGGCCCAAGCAGTCCATCTTCCCATAATAGGTTCAATGAAGCACGAGCTAACTGGAATACATTTACAGAGACATCCAAACTACACCACACATCCATAGGACACCTACACGTTGAAGAAGCTACCCAACTCCTCACGGCGCACATCCTCGACGCCGCCGAAAAGTCCATTCCCCACGCCTCTGGAGCCCCGCGCAACCAGCGGAGGCCGTGGTGGAATGAGGACTGTAGGCGGGCGCGAGAGGCCCAGAACAAGGCGTGGGGTATCCTTCGTCGGTACCCCACGTCGGGTAACCTCATTTTGTTCAAACGGGCCAAGGCGTTCGGCAAACGTGTGCGCCGTGAGGCAAAACGAGAGAGTTGGCGCACCTTCCTTACATCCATTAACTCATACACAGATGCACACAAGGTATGGACAAGAATACGCAAACTTAAAGGACAACATACACATAGCCTGCCCCTGGTCAGTACAACAGGGGACACACTCGAAGACCAGGCTAACACTCTTGCACAACACTTTCAACACGTTTCCAGCTCTGCACACTACACAAACACTTTCCTGAAACATAAAAATGCTTGTGAAAAGAAGTCCCTACATGACAATAACAGGTCAAAATCTGCTTACAATTCTGAATTTACACTCTATGAGTTGAGGGCTGCACTGAGCACGTGTAAACCTTCAGCTCCCGGCGCAGATAAGATTACATACACCATGATACAACACCTACACCCGGACACTCTTGAAACACTCCTACACCTATACAACAACATATGGCTTTCGGGGCACATCCCAAAATCTTGGAGGGAGGCTATTGTAGTGGCGTTCTTGAAGGAGGGTAAGGACCCTTCTTCTCCCGCCAGTTATCGACCCATCGCCCTCACAAGCTGCCTGGGCAAGCTTCTCGAGAAGATGATCAACAGGAGACTTGTGTACTTCTTAGAGTTCAATGGTCTTCTCGAGAGCTGCCAGGCCGGCTTCAGGGTGGGGCGATCCACAAACGACCAACTCGTCGCCCTTGAGTCGTATATCAAGGATGCGTTTGTCCATAAGCAGTTTTGTGCTACGGTGTTTTTTGATCTCGAGAAAGCCTACGATACCGCTTGGCGATACGGGATACTTTGCGACCTAAAAGCCTTCGGTGTCTCGGGAAATATGTTCAATACACTTCGTAGCTACCTGGCGGAGCGAACCTTTCGTGTGAGAGTTGGCACTGCCCTTTCAAATGTTTTCCTGCAGGAAAACGGCGTGCCTCAAGGCGGCGTTTTGAGCTGCACATTGTTCATTGTCAAGATGAACTCACTTCGAAAGGCGTTGCCACGAACCATTTCCTGTACAATATATGTAGATGATGTGCAAATATCTTTTAAATCATGCAATATGTCAATCTGCGAACGCCAAGTCCAGCTTGGTGTCAACAAACTAGCAGGCTGGGCAGATCAGAACGGTTTTAAGCTGAACCCAGTCAAGAGCACTTGTGTTGTGTTTTCCAAAAGGCGTGGGATCAGGCCAGATCCAGACATCAAACTGAATGGTGTCTCGATTCCGGTCAAAAAAGAACACAAGTTCCTCGGTATAATGCTTGATGAAAAACTTTCCTTTATTTCTCATATGAAACAACTAAAACAAAAATGTCTTAAAACAATGAATATCCTGAAGGTTCTCTCTCATCATTCGTATGGTTCTGACAAAGAACTCCTACTACGGCTCTATACTGCTTTGGTTGGGTCTCGTTTGGACTATGGCAGTGTGGTATATGGGTCGGCGAGTAAAACAGCATTGCGAATGCTTGACCCAGTACTACACTTGGGGCTACGGCTTGCGTCGGGTGCTTTTCGCACTAGCCCTGTCGAGAGTCTATATGTTGAATGTAATAAGTGGAGCCTTGAGAACCAGCGAACGTACATGGACTTGCTTTATGCTTTTAAAATTTCATCTCAGAATAACCACCCTTTTTATCCTGTCCTTAACGATACATCCACATCTGTGCTGTTTGTAAATCGCCCGTCCATTAATCCGCCTTTCACTTCGAGCGAGAGAGCGAGCCTCGGATCTGAGTGCTTCGTTTTTAGACGTGTACAGGTCATCCTCTTTAAACGTTTTACCGCCTTGGCAAGTTCGCCCTGTGTCCTGTGACCTTTCTTTTATAAAGCTTGACAAAAATCGGGTACCGCGAGCTGCAATACTTCAGCACTTTCTTTCTTTGCAGTTCAAATACCCACGTGCTGAATTCTACAGTGACGCTTCTAAAACCTCCACTATGGTGTCGTGCGCTGCTCATGGTCCAAATTTCAATGCAGCCAGAACCATGAGCGTGCACACAACAATTTTTTCAGCAGAGGCGTACGGAATTTTACTGATTGTACGACATATCCTTGAAAATCAAATTCCCAATTCTATCATCTACACAGATTCTTTGAGTGTTGTTCGCGCATTATCATCGCATAAACCCCCCAAAAACCACATAATCTTCTATTCAACACTATCATGTCGGTGTATGCGGAGAAGCATCGGCTGCTCCTCTGCTGGGTCCCAGGACACGCTGGGATCGCTGGGAACGAGTTGGCGGACGAGAGGGCCGGTGCTGCTGCACTCAGGAACACTGTCGACATAACAAGCGTACCATATACAGACCTCAAGCCTCACATAAAACAGCACCTGCGCAGAACATGGCAAACACACTGGGACGAACAGACAGACAACAAACTACACGTAATAAAGCCACACTTGGGACGGTACACAACTGACTCACACAACAGACACGCAGAAGTCGCCTTGGCAAGGCTACGGATAGGGCACACCTATGCGACGCACTCGTATCTGCTGACGGGATCTCCTAGACCCCAGTGCGGCAGGTGCGGAGAGGCCCTATCCGTAGTGCACATACTAATCACATGCAAGGCACTTCACACAACACGACACAAACACTTCAGAGAACTCTACAGACAACATATCCCCCTACATCCATCGTTTTTCCTAGGTGATGATGCCATTGTTTCCGTGAAACGTGTGTTTGAGCATTTGTCCGACGTCAAGTTTTTAAACCTCATTTCCTATCACGCATCATGAAATCTGGCCCTATACACCAGCCATGCTCATTGTCGTTTTGTGATTTTACTTTTGGTTTTGCTGATTTTACTTAGTGTTTAAGGTTTCACCCCTATCATCGACTATTGTTTTGGCGCTCTTTGCCCCAGTTGGCCTTGCGCCATAAACATCCAACGATCATCATCAAAATTATTAACCCTTCATTGCGCGTACATAGCACAATCATGAAAACTGACTGGTTTTTCACTAATGGCTTTGCATGATCACTGTGCAATTTTTTCCCGAAATGGGCATATGTGAAATTTGCAAAACGAGAGTTTTGCGGTGACCCCTTGTCAACAATACTTCTAATTCTACAGCTCGAGTGTCGGTGTTCCCGCACCGTGGTGTCCCCGCCATTGAACAATATCTAGGAACAAAATTCAATGACCCTACCACGCATTTAGACCGTTTTTCTAACGTCGGGTGCCGCGAATCGAGCATGACCGGCTCCAGAAGATGCTACGCCTCCGCTCGCCACTTCTCTCTAAGCGGGCCAAGCTCTTCATGCACTTCGAATAATGCGGCCTAAAATGCAGGCGTTCGGGTTGGGACCTGAAGAAATTTTGAAAAAAGCGGTATTTCGAGTAAAGCAATTTCGTTTTAACGATGGATTACTGTACTATGGATTACTGATACTGTACTGTGGAATACTGATGGATTAACGATGGATTACTGTACATAGACTCCTCCTGGGGGCGTGTAGTTATGGGCAACGGCTGGGAATCACGCTTTTTTCCAACTATTCCGAAACAAATTGTACCACAATGCTGTTCTGAAATGACTCCATACTCATGAGAAGTATTACCTGGTAGGTGTGAAGGATACCCATTAGTCACAGTTTTATAATAAATCACACCCGAACCTGAGAGAGGCGTTTGCTTGCAGAAATTCTTAAAGGATGCTGAGCGCTACGGTATGAGGGAAAATTGAACTCGATTGCACTTCGAGAAGGGTGTAAATTTAAAAATCCCGTTCCTTTTCCAATGCGTCTTAATGCGAAAACCCGACTACGAGATGCATTGACGCGTCTCCTTATCTTTAGCGGGCAGCCCACGCAGTATTAGTCGCCATTTCGACAGGTGAAGAAATGATCTCCCTCACCATCCGTACAACACAGGCGGAAACAGCAGAGGAAGTGGCCATTGCTGTAGACACGGAGCAGGCCGTAGACGCCACGGCTAGTGAGGACGGCATCACAGTGCTGACGCATTCGCACGCAGCGTGCCGCAGTTATCTATGGGGTCGCATCTCCAAAACAGCCTTCCGCATCCTCGAAACCAAGGGTCAGCTACCCGAGACAAAAATCGTCTGGGTACCCGGACACACATCCCTCGCTTGTAATGAGGCGGCCCATGCAGCTGGACGCGCGCATGTACACCGGGCCATTATCTACGAGGGAGAAACATCGCCTGCTGCTCCCAAAACAGAACCTCTCGTAGAATATGGAGGTATTCTGGCCCGCGATCGCCAAACCAGATGAATATTCCAGGCTCCACATCCAGAGTTATCGAGACAAACACCAGCCTCCGAAGAATACAAACTCCTAAACTCATCGCACCCTTCTTCAAGCCTTCTACCCCATCATATACCCGGCCACCTGTAAATTCTGTCCCTTACCCGACACCCTATACCTTCAAGTATGGGAGTGCGGAAAAACCCCAGACCTACCCCTCAAGCTTTCCCCCTCCTACGAGCAGTGGGTGGCCTGCCTGAAAAGTCCGGACCCTGGGATCCAGCGCATGATGGTGAAGGGGGCCTGGACTGCCAGCCAATGCCAGGGCATCCCGCACTACGGACGCCCCCCACCGGGCTGGTGCCCTAACAGCAGCGCCAGCGCTCTTGAAATAAACATTTATTCCCCTTTCTCCTCCCTAAGCTTTTTTTTTCTTCTGGTAATCAATTTCGGATGCTCCAGCCCTCCAATTTTCTCCTGAATTCTTGACACTTCCTTGTCCCCGCGTTTCTCAGTTGGGAGTTCTGATATAGTTTAGCGCTTTTAATTTCCGGTTCTCTTCCTCCTACAACTACTGCTGATGTTCCGCCTATTTTAGTTAGATTGTCATTCAGGGCGTCTGCGCTTAAAGACAAAGAAAAGCCAGATTTTCTTCATTCGCGCCACTTGGTCGAATTTCTTTCTGGCGGATTTTATCCGCGAGTCGTTCATATTTTGGTCAGCGGGTCCGCCTTTCAGCAACTACGGCTCACAAAACCACCGCGAGTTTGTCAGATTTTACTCATTACTTTTGCTTTTTTCTGGTAGAGACACTAAACAAATTCCTTCGTTTCAGCGACTCATAACGAGTTTCGTAAAACGCATGACATTTGGAGGGGCGTGGAGCTCGAGCCGGTTTTACGGCCTCACCCACAAATGGCCGCGAGGCCCACCACTGCAGAGGCCGGCGCTGTGATCGTTTTGACGTCACTTGTAGGATCACCGCTCTGGATGCGTAGTTGGCTTGCAGCGCGTGACACTTCGTTTAGGAAGCGCGTTCTAAAAGTATTTTTGTGTTAATTTCCGTCGTTTGAAGTTAATTCTCAGTGCAGAAAGCGCAGTTTGAAGCGTAAGATGCGGCTCGTCACCCCGATCAACAATTTAGACTATGACGGTCGCCGAGCTAAGTTTCTAGATGTCCCTTGTTTGCAACAAATTTATAAAGTAGGAAATCATGAAGCGTTTACTGCTCGCAGAAACGCTCCGTACACAAACACACACACACCCGCCGTGCCTGCCCGCACGGCCGACGAAGCTGCTCGAAACGGCGCAGGTCGTGGCAGGAACAACTTGTCGCCGCTTTTTTAAAATCACACTAGTCGTGGAAAAGTGCTTCCACATTGGTGAAAGTGGATGTTAGACTTCTCTGGCGCTCTTTGCCCTCGTCGGCCTTGCGCCATTAAACACAAACCATCATCATCGAAAGTGGATGTTAGTGTTGTGAAAAATTGTGCTAGGTAGTGTCATCCGCTGTGGTTTTCATAGCGACCCTCAAATATCTGCCGCGATCTACGCCGACCGGCCGCGGAGGTCGGTCCCGTCCTGCTCGCGCGCGGTGTGGCGAGTGGCCGAAGGATGGCGATACCTGTCTGCAAGCATCGGTCAAGGCCATGGCAGGTATCTTGATCATCGATCGCTTAAACGGCAATTACCATGGATACAAAGCTACACTTAAAAGAAAGGGGTGATAGCGCGGTGAAAAGTTGTATTAGGGACTGTCATTCGTAACTGTAACAATAGCGCCGATGAAATATCTGCTGCGACGCTAAGCCTAAAGTTCCCAGCATTCCATCGCGAGCATCCGAAGCCGGCGGCGAGCTGTTGGAAAAGACCCTCTCGTCGCACGCGCCCGTGTTGCGTTTGGGTCCCCCTAACTTCTTGGGGGCCCCCAACGCTCGGTTCTCCTATTCTTAAACTCTTCATTACCACAAATCACAAATGACATGGTTCGCCTCGTACGCAGCTTCGCCGTCTGTTAGTTTCGAAATTGATGCTACAGAAAGGCGGGCTCACCGTAAACAGAAAAAAACCTACGTTGCAGTTGTAAATTCCCACGCCGAGGTCCTAATAAAAACTAAATATAGCCATGTCCAAACACGCTCGAAGGCGTTTAAAACTCGTGTTCGTATCATTTATACATTGCGGACAAGTTGTCGCGAAAAGCAACACAGGCTACGGCAGTGATCGGTAATCAAATCCGGGCATAACTATGAAAAACACTGTAGGGGAAATAGGCAATGCTTAAGCCAAAGTGCACATCATAGCAGCACTTTTAAGCATGTGCGGCGAAGCAATCCGATCGCCGTTCTCACGTAGTCATTCATTTACCAGACAATGCGAGCACTACGCGCTCTGAGATCACAAGTGAGTGACCCGTTTCCGCCTGTGTTACAAGGTGTTTTTTTGCACACAGACTCTCGTACATGTCACGTGACAAGTATTTCTTAATGAATTTACAGCCTACTTTTCTCGGCATCAGTTGCATCGTCCTGGGCGTTAGCTGGCTGCGTACAAGCTGTGAGTCGCGATACTACCTTAACATACTACCTAATGCTGTCTAATACTACCTAAACGCGGCAGTGTCGCCGGGAACAAGCGAGTCGCTGTTGGCTCGCCCGGATTATTCGGTCTGCAGACCACTTTTTTGTGTAATTTTCATAAAATCCACAAGGATGGGGGTGGCCCGAAAAAGGAAAACAAACACGCGGTCGCATACGCACACGAAATGTGTTGTAGCAGACAACAACCCGACCCCGCGTCCAACAAGTGACGTCATTCCTAGGTGGCGCCACGGTACGTCCTCGAGGCCAATACCAGCCGCAGCATCATGGTCATCAACAGCAGCTACCGGTGGCTGAGGGTCCGCGCCGAGGAAAGCCGACGGAGCACGCAGAACGGAAGGCAGCAAGGGAGCACGTAGATCATTGCCCACGGAAGCGAAGTCTCGACCCACTCCAGTAAGAAAACCTTAAACATGTAACATTTACGCTGCATAAAAGATTTAGGTCTGCATTTAATTACCAGAATCCAGTTTTATCAACAGTGTTGCTCTAAGGCTGGCGACGGAACTACGCAGTGTATTCAAGGCACCACAGTGAGCGACTGAAACGCAAATTGAAGCACCAGCCAACGGTTATTTTGTGGCGTGCGGGACAACAAGCTCCCAACACGTCGGACACGGCTGAAGGGGGGGGGGGGGGGCGCAGGGTTTCACTCACGGAGCACATTAGAGATGGCGCCGCGAATTCACCCAGCGTTCCCCGCGCGGAAGTGCCAGCTGGCCGGCGGTGGCGTCGGCGGTACGGTTTCATCGTCTACTTTAGCGACGGTTGTGTTGGTCCAGTTTTAGTGCAGTTTCACGTCCATTGTGCGGTGCCTTCGCACGGCTTGAATAACAATCAAGAGCCCATACAGACATTTGGCTTCTAGAGAAACGCTACCTTTTATGCACTGCTTGCCACAAATAGGACTACGTTTTATAAATTGGTGAATACCAATTCGGTTGTGCTTTAACAAGTATTACAAAAGGCGAAAGGAGCGACTGGATCGGATAAATAGCGATTATCAAAGCTCCTTCAGCTCTCTCGCAATTCTTAACCTTACTAGTCCTGCTGGCGGGTCGCTTCGGCAAAGGTACGACCAGTTCGGTCCGGTTCCGTGGCGTGTACGGCACACGTACGGTCGCGTTACGGCGAGCTCAGCTTGTGGAACGCGAGCAGCAGAGTTCTGAGTTTGTACTGTGAAGGCGAATGCCTTTCGCTTCCAGCTGTCGTTTCTCTGCACGCCAAATCAGTCACGTTCGTGGCATTCGCCTGTCGGCGTCGTTGCCTTTTTGCTGCGCAAAACGCAGCAGATGATGATGATGGTGGATTTTTTTTTTGGTGCAAGGCCATCTGGGGCGAAGAGCGCCAAAACAATCGTTATATATGAAAAATGAAGGCTTAAACATTAAAATCGGTGAGCAATACCACAATTAAAATGAGTCAACGGCAATCAGGATGGCTAGTGTAGAAGGCCAGGTTGTGATTATGCTTGGTACAAAATTAACTCTAAAAATTAACGTGTGCTAAATCGTTAAAAACACGCTTGACGGAAACCATTTAGTCGTCAGACAGGAAAAACGCTGGGTGTGGTGGGATGTGTTGTCTATAGAGCTCGGCGCATAGGCGTGCGCAGAGTTCTCGATTAGGGGAGGGGCAAAGTCTTACCGCTGCGCCCCCCCCCCCCCCACCCCCTTTACAGCAACTCCAGACCTCTTCCCACTGAAGGCCTAGCGGTCCGAACGCAGTGCGAAGAGGGATGGTTATAAAATTTTTATTTCAATGCGATGGAATTGCAACACATGCAAAATATTTCTGAGCAGAAATTTTTACTTTAATGTGTTGCATTGGCAAAATATGGGCCAATTTGGCGCCCCCTTCAGATGATTAGGGGGGGCGGTCGCCCCCCCTGCCCCCTTTGTGCGCACGCCTATGGCTCGGCGGAGTTTTTGTCGTGTTGGGTGGAGTGCTTTGCATTGAAGTAGCACGTGGATCACGGATAGGCCGTCTCCACACCTGCTACACAGAGATCTTGGAAATCCCATGATTAGATGACACTGTGTTGCATGTGTGGCCCTTCCGTAATCGAGCCAGGGTAATTTCACTGTGTCTGTTGCGTGTGTCGGTGGATTATGGTGCCAAGAGTGGCTTTATTATGTGTAGTTTGTTGGTGCAGTACCGACAGCCATTTAGTCTGGGGTCTCTTTTCCTGAAATCCTAGAGTGGCCTGTCACACAGTCACTTCAAGGTTTAATGCATATGCAGACATAATAGTATTAATGAAAAAAATTACCACACGAGTTTTTGTAGATTTTTGTGATAATAATGCACGCACAACACTTAAGGAGTCAGTATAGACCAGCTTCCTGAACCATACATCCTCGCAGGCGACCTTAATGCACACAATTTTCTTTGGAGATCTTCTCGCACGGATGCCCGAGGTCGCCTGATAAAGAAGTTTTTAACATCCTCTGGAGCATGCCTTTTCAACCAGAAACAGCCTACATACCATAACATAGGACACAACACGTACTCATATCTTGACTTTGCTATTGGCTCTGCAGTTCTCTTTTCATGTCTTGAGTGGGGTGTGAGCACAGACCCATACTGCAGCGACAACTTCCCCACTTCACTAACATATATAGGTACGGCCCAAGCAGTCCATCTTCCCAGAACAGGTTCAATGAAGCAAGGGCAAACTGGAATAGAGATACAGTGACATCTAAACTATCATACACTTGCATTAGACACCTATACGTTGAAGACGCAACCCAACTCCTCACGGCGCACATCCTCGACGCCACCGACAAGTCCGTTCCCCACACCGCTGGTGCCCTGCGCAACCAGAGGAGGCCGTGGTAGAATCAAGACTGTAGGCGGGCACGAGAGACCCACAACAAGACGTGGGGTATCCTTCGACGGTACCTCACGTCGGGTAACCTCATCTTGTTCAAACGGGCAAAGGCGTTTGGAAAACGTGTGCGCCGTGAGGAAAAAAGATATTTAGCGCTCATTCATAACATCCATAAACTCGTACACCGACACAAAAAGTCTGGATGCGTATACGGAAAATCAAATGATATCACACATACAGCCTGCCCGTGGTTAGCACAACAGCGAGCACACTCGAAGGCCAGGCTAACACACTTGCACTGCACTTCCAACACGTATCGATCTCTGCACACTACACAAACAATTTCATGAAACACAAAGTGTCTTGCGAAAAGAAGTCCATGCCTGATAGCAACAAGTCGCACACATCCTACAATTCTCAGTTTTCAATTCATGAGCTGAAGGCTGATCTGACCACGACAACCTTCAGGTCCAGGTGCAGACAAAATTACATACGCATGATACAACACCTGCACTCAGACACCCTTGAAACACTTCATTTTTACAACAAAATACGGCTTTTGGGGCACATTCGACGCTCTTAGAGGGAGGCCAAGCAGTGGCTTTCCTGAACGAAGGGAAGGACCCTTCCTCTCCGGCCGATTGCTTTCACAAGCTACCTGTGCAAGCTCCCCGAGAAGATGATAAACAGGAGCATCGTGTACTTTCTTGAATACGATGGTCTTCTAGAGAGCTGACAGGCAGGCTTCATTCAGGGCATGGCAATCCACGAACGATCAACTCGTTGCCCTTGAGTCATACATAAAGGATGCTTTTCTTCATAAACAGTTTTACGCAACGGTGCTTTTCACCTTGAGAAGGTGTATGACACCGCTTGGCGCACGGGATCCTCAGTCACCTCAAGTCATTTTGTGTCTTAGGCAACATGATCAACACTCTTGCTAGTTATTTGTCGGAAAGGGAATTTCGTGTGAGAGTTGGTAGCGCACTCACAAGGGTTCACGTGCAAGGAAACGACGTTCCGCAAGGTGCAGTTCTAATCTGCACTCTGTTCATATAAAGATGAACTCCCTTGGGAAGGCATTGCCACCTACAATTTATTATTCAACGTGCGTAGACGATGTCCAGATACCTTTTCAATCGTGCAATATGTTCATCCCTTGGCGTCATGCCCAGCTCAGTGTCAAAAAACTTGCCAGCTGGGCAGACAAGAACGGTTTTCAACTAAACCCAGAAAAAAGTACTTGTGTTTGTCTTCTCGAGGAAGCGTGGGATCCATCCGGAACCAGACATAACTCTAAATGACGTCTTGATTCCTGTCAGGAAAGAACACAAATATTTAGGTATAGTGTTGGCTGAAACATTTATATTCATTCCTCAAAACTGAAACATAATAACATCAAACTCAAACGTAAAATATCTAAAATCAATGAATATTCTTAAAATTCTGTCGCATCAGTCCTATGGAACGGGCCAGGGAACTCATGTTGCGTATTTTTACCAGCCTGGTGGGGTCCCAATTGGACATTGGAAGTGTCGTTTGTGGGTGTGCAAAAAAACGGCCCTAAAATGCTCGACTGACTGCTGCATCTGGGCTTCGCCTCGCGTGTGGCGCTTTTCGCGCTAGCCAAGTGCACAGCCTCTGCGCCAAGAGGGATAAGTGGTCCCTACATCACCAGAGGATATACGTGGATTTGTATGCCTCGAAAATTATGGCCATGTCTAGCCACACTTTTAATTCCACTATTATAATACATCTTCACAACACTTTTTAAATCGTCCATCCATTTCTTTGCGTTTCTCACTTACGGTATGAGAGTGACCCTCTGAGCTCAATGTCCATTTTTCACCACTCACACGAGACCGATCACTGATTTTATGCCACCATGGAATATTCACCCTGTGTTGTGTGACCTGTCTTTCACGCAGCTTGATAAGAACAAGGCACCAAGAATTGCGATTCGGCAGCATTTCTTGTTTCTGGAGGATAAATACTGGTGTGCAAAACTTTATAGTGACACGCCAAAGACTTCTACCGCAGTGTGTTTAGCTGCGCACGGACAGAACTTTATAATATAGTATGTTCACGGCAGACGCATATGGTATCCTAATGATTTTATATCACATTTTCCAACACGCAATTCCAAAGTCCCTCGTGTGGACTGACTAAACGCTGTACGTGCTGCTGTGCCTTAAAGGAGCCATGAAGAGAAAATGCAAGTTGGTTTTATTCGAAAGATTTCGTGTTTTATAGTGCCCCCAGCGCTTGTCCGGTGACAAACGGTGCTTTATTCACTGAGAAATTAAACAATTTAGGTTAAAATTTTGATTTTCCCGCTCAATCGTGCGTTCTCGTGGTCCCAAATGACCTCACAGGAACCGACCGCTCTGCAGCCTAGAATACCTTCACGCATCCGCCGTACGGGGTAGAGACACGTATACGCTGGCGCCGCCATTTTCGGTTGCTCGCTCGCCGCCGAAGCAAGTCATTGTGTCAAAACCGCGCTAAAATTATCGCCGCAACGCGGTTTACTGAAGAAGTTTGAATCATATTGTCTGTTTCGCGTTGCTAGGTCTCGTGGGAAACGAAAAGAATAACGCGTTGAGCCCGTTGTCCCAATTGCGGCGGCACGGGACCGTTCAAAGATTGTCTCCACCCTGTACACCGGTGTTGGTTTGTTCCCGCGTTTCTTTACGTTCCGTAACCTGGATGGCGCCACCATACCGTGGCAAGCGTTTGGTTTGTTTTTGCCCGCATTTAAACCTGGCTTGTTTTTGTTCCGGGAGAAAATATTCGTTCCCTGAAACAGTGCTCGCTCGACAAATGGGGTCACGTAAGACACCGTTGCTTGCGTCAATCGGCCAGTGTCGTCTGAGACAACCCCAAGCCACGTAGTGCTGTGCAGCTAAACCAAGCATGCTGTGCGCAGTACGAACAGCAGAACGCATCAGTACTTCTATGTTCACATGTGCTTTCGTAACTTCCACTGTTTGTCCCATCATTCTTATTGCTTTGTAAAGAATGTGCCCTAAATGTAAGCGCAAATCGCTCGTTCGTCTAGTTTGTAAGCTCTACCTAATTTGCGTCTGCTTCTGCCAGCCTCCGCCAATCGCAGAGCTTAGCTCATGTGACATCATAGGTTCTGTTTGGGGAAATGAGCTGGTGGGTCGCATGACCATTCCCGTTTTTCCTAATTATGTAGCTTATTTGAGCGAAGTTTACGTTAAAAGTGGTGTCAGTATGATTCTAACGAGACAATCTTTTGAATGAACAAAACTTGTGTTTTCTCTTCATGGCTCCTTTAACAAATGATCTAAAAACTATGCAGTTCATCTAATTTTTAAGGCTATTCTATCATATTCTAACCTTCATATAATTTTATGCCGTGTTCCAGGCCACTGTAGGATCGTTGGGAATGAGGTTTCTGATGAAATGGCTGCCGGTGCTGCACTAGAAGGCACAGTTGATATAACAGCAGTACCGTACACTGACATGAAGCCCCACATCAAGCAACTTCTTAAAACATGGCAAGCAGACTAGAGTAAACATACAGGCAATTTACACGTAATTAAACCACACTTGAGACCATACACCACCGACACACGCGACATGTACACAGAAGTAGCTTTGGCTAGGCTACGGACAGTGCACACACATGCTACACACTCGCATCTGTTCACGGGATCTTCAACACCTCTGTGCGGCAGGTACAGAGAGGCCCTATCCGAAGTTCACATACTCATTCAATCCAAGGCCGTTGACACAATGCGGCACAATCACTTTCCCCGACAACACATCCTACTCCTTCCATCGTGACGATGCCGTGGTCTCTGTCTGATGCATTTTTAAGTATTTGTCAGATGGTAAGTTTTTAAACCTCATTTCTTACCATGTGTAATCAAACCTGGCTCTATACACCAGTCACCACCATTGTCTTGAACTGTTTTTACGCTTGGCCTTATTGAGCGGTTTTAGTCTTTACAGCTTCACCCTTCGTACATAAACACTAATTTGGCGCTGTTTGCCACAGTTGGCCTTGCGCCATAAAAATCCAACCATCATCAGTATTTTGGAATTGCACACGCGTTACTTTCGGTTCACTTGCCAGAATTTGAGAAAATAAGAAAATCACAGCCAACGCAAAAACACCGGGAACACAAGAGCTGTAAGAATATATTTAGTATTATTCCTGCAGTGTTGCGTTACCTTGCACGATGCTTGAAAAGTCTTTGCTTTCGGGGGTTGTAGAGGACAATGCCGCAACAGGATTCGCGTGCTTGTACCGCTTTGCAGTGGGGAAAGTATCGACGGCACCTTGGCCACCTCATATAAACAAAACGAACGCGTGCAAAAAGTGAGGGTAGCCAATAGGAAATTATGTGATTCTTTACCCTTCGATTAAATATCGTGTGTTTGGTGTTGATGGAAGGCATTCAAACCCTTAAACCGGCTATAGTATTTTGTGCCTGGTGCACCCAGGGCTGCCGAGCTACAAACGGTTCACCGTCTCTGACTTGGACACCCCTTTCACTGAACATGAATGATCACAGTCATTGATTCTGGGACCCTTGTATGTAGTGTTTGTACTTTTATATCTTGTCTGACACACTTCAATAAATTTCTTTGATTGATTGATTGATTGATTGATTGATTGATTGATTGATTGATTGATTGATTGATTGATTGATTGATTGATTGATTGATTGATCGATCGATTGATTGAATATTTTTAGGGAACGATTTACTCATTTCTTTTCCCACCTAATCTTTGTCACCCACCTTTTTATTTGCGGAGAATGCTCACAGAATCGCTGATTTTATCCCGGCATTTATAACCCTGCAACTGTGCAATCAAGCCGTTTTGGTGATTTTAGTGTCCAGAACGCATTCATTTCTTCTTCTTTGTCTAGATCTTAATCCTGGACGTGTACCTTTCGCATTGCAGGACGCTGAAACCATGGCTGGCGCCCGCTGCGATGCTCTTCATAATTGTCCTTATATGTGGAATTGCTGCGTACACTCTCGTACTCAGTAAGCACACTTCTTACATTTTTGCCTCAGTCCCGTATAATGTGTTGTTCAAAGTACCAATGATAGCAAACAAGGCTACGCAGGTGGTAACCTAACATCTGAAAAGTCAGGATAATAAAAACTAAAATATGCTTGTCAAGTACATATTCCGCTTCTAAGGGCACAAAGGCAATAATACATCATTTATTTTCCTTAAAAGTGACTGCTGACTAGCTAAACGGACTCAGGATCATTCCAAATATAGTATGATACTCAATTTAGTACAGATTCGGGTGCCAAGAGTACAAAAGCAATTCACTGTGTACTTTAAAGATACTAGTTGTATCAAGCTATTGATGAACGGTGACTCTTAACCTCTAATTTATCCAGGCTAATTTTCTGAAACGACAAGCACCTGTGACGCGGGAAGCAAGCTTTTCACAGATGGAGGGCAAATATCAAACAGCTGAAATAGCAAAAAGTAATGTGATGAAGGGGCTTGGCATAGAAAACTTCATTGCGCAAAAAACACCAGCTAACGAAGAAATAAAAACATGGCAGACAGGACGCCAAAGGAAATTTCAGCCAATATTTGAAAAACAAATCCTGCGTACTCATCTTTTGTCTTTCGTCTGGGTTTTCAGAGCGCGTGTCGTTTTAAAACTGATAAACATTGCTTGCGTCTAACGAAGGGCGTGGTTCTAAATTTGTTCCAATCGGAATGTGTTCGCATTTTCTCTTTGCCTTTTAATCAGTGGGTAACGCTGGTTTTCTCGTGTCAGCTGCACCCGCGGTACATAAACAGGAAATAGACAAGGAACATTTTGCCAGGCGCCTTGAAGACTGTAACTTGTTAATACGGTATTCTTTCTTGGACTTACCAAATCTCAAACTTTTTTCAGTCTGTCTGTCGGTCTGTTAGTCTATCCGTCTGTCTATCCGTCCGTCTATCCGTCTGTCTGTCTGTCTGTGCTTTTCTGTCTGTCTGTCTGCCTGTCTGTCTGTCTGCCTGCCTGTCTCTCTGTCTGTCTGTCTGTGTCCGTTCATCTATCCGTCCGTCCGTTTCTCTGTCTGTCTGTATGTCTGTATGTCTGTCCGCCAGCCTGTCTATTACTCGATTCAACTGCTCGGCCAAAAAACAGTTAAAGGAAGGCTTGCAGACGATGTATACAGTTGAACACGGATATATCGAACACGGATACGTATATCGAATTATTGTCTATATCGAACAGTGCAAACATCCCCTTGAAAATCCCATGCAAAAGTATAGGGCTGTTGTGCGCGTGTATCGAACTCCTCATCACAGGCAAATTCGATATATCGAATTCCGCGCCGAAGGCTCCCCTGAAAGTTTGCGTCCTCTGATGGGGTCGAGTTGATGATAATGTTGACTCATCGCAGGCGCTGCCTGGCTTGGTGAGAAAGAGGTGGCGTCCGCGGCATTATGTCGCTTCGATGGCCTTCAACAGCTTGTTTTCACGCTAGCACGAGGGGCAGCTCCATCATAGCTAGAACGCGGATAGTGTTTGGGGCGAAAGGACATAAAGGAGCAAAAGAAATTGACCGGAGGAACTCTTTTTCTGTGACTGAGCTGTTTGTTGGCTCATGCAGGGGGACCGATGCGGCGTTGTATGTTTGTTTTGTACAAGTCATTTATTTCGGAGCAACGAAGGCGGGAATTCGTCGAGTGCAGGCTGCTGAAAAGATCTTGGTTGAAAAGGCGTTCGGAATTCCTCGCAGTAGTTTTGAGGGCGATGCACCCATCAACGTCGACGTAAAGGCGAATGCAGCACAACCCGCCCCGGCTATTCCGGAGCGTGTCGGGTGCACAGCGACTTCGTTGCACGCCTCTAGATGGGGGAGGTGTTCGGTTCGGATACTGAAGATAACGGCACGCAGTGCCTGACAACGTTCCCAACCGCCTACTGCAGCCGAGGTTACGTCAGCGTTATTCGCCTCTGTTGTGGCACAGTGTACAGCGTTGATTTTCTCATTTGTGTGTGTTTGTAACCTTCAAGACAATTTGGCGAACTCTACGACGCAGAACAAAAAACAAGCGAAGTTCAAAGACATTTCAATGATAATTAAAGTGCGGTGGTCATCATGCTGCGGTTCGAATTTTCCGTGCTTTGACGGTCAAAGCGGTAAATTACCGTTTACCACGGCTTCAGAAAACTCTCAGTGATGTGCGGAGTTGTCAGATAATCTTCAGATAGGCGTATTTTATATATCGAATTATCGATATATCGAATTCTTTCACGATCCCCTTGGAGTTCGATATATCCGTGTTCGACTGTATATATAAACGGCCATTAAAATCTACTAAAACTACTTCCATGAATCGTTGATGTCCAGATTATTCAGCGCAAAGGAAAGACAGAAAACAGAATTGCACAACTGAGAATATTAGCTTTGTTTTAATTAACACCCGTTGGGTTCATTCTTACGATAGAAATTGAGGAAAACACGACGTGCTGATATAGATAGATGAATAGAAAGCAAACGCAAACAACCAATACCGGAAGCTACTCCACGGCACAACGAAGAGAAAAGGCACCAGCCGGCGACACGCTGGCAGAGTGGACTGTTATAATTGAATTCGACTTAACAAATTCTATTCCATTTGTCATAACATAACCCAGAGGGTAGGGATAAAGCGTGAAGGGGTGCGAGGAAAATAAAGGAGAGTATGTCACGTGGCCGGTACGAGAGAAGTCCATTGTAGTATTACGATGACGTTTGCAGCAGCGGATGGAAAACACGGAAAATTTTTCTCTTGCGTTCCGTCTTTTTACGTTGACGGAACGGTGTGAAATTCCGAAACGGTCTCTCGAGCTCTATCACAATATTTGCACACGATGGAAACTCCTGATCAGCGAAAATAAAAATTGATAAGGCCTTTGGGCATTGAACGGAGTCCTCAGTGCTAGCAAAGCGGGAATCATACGACAAGGTCATGTTTCAACTGTTAAAGTACGGTGCACACAAGTAAAACTATATATAATCGATGAAACAACACCTGCGACGCTTGCTGGCACTAGCTTTTCAACAAGTATTAGGGATTGGCGGGAGGGAATTGATTTATTCCGCTGCGTTCCGAGTGCCACACACACATTGCGTACCTTGCGTTGGCTGCGAAGGCGTTGTCCAGCATTTGATAAACCTTATTTGCAGCTTTTATCAGGCAAGTCGACTGTAAAGAACACATTATGGCTCGCTGTTCAGCTCACAGTGATCACGCCCTCGCCCTTGGGCTGACATCATCGAATTTTTGTGTCTAGAAGAAACCGCCCAAGGCATCGGTCAATTGACTTGCAAGGGCTGTTTAAAACACTTGTGTGCGGGCTAGTTTTATTCTTGCTGAGAACGATGAATTGTCCCGCTATGCTGAGTGCTTACACCGTTCGCAATAAAAATATCCGACTCACAGACGCGAAAGAGAATAATTACCATGCTTTCACGGAGCTTTCCCATCCCTGGCCCCTGGGTAATCCGCGGGAACTCCGCAAAATGGCTTTGTATTGAGGGTTCCTTGAAATGCATATAAGTTTCAGCGTCGCGTCGCGCTTCAGTGCAAAGCACTCCACATAACACGACACAAACATTTCGCCGACCTCTACAGAAAACACATTCCACTACACCCAGCATTGTTTTTAGCAGATGATCCCATGATTTCTCTACAACGCACCTTTAAGTTTCTTAGTAACATCAAGTTTTTGCACCTCATTTCCTATAATGCGTAGTTTTTTAAACCTGACTTCATGTCACGCAAAATCACAACCGGGCCTTTTACACCAGCCATCCTGATTGTCTTTTACTGATTTTACTTTTCTTTTTGTTGAACGATTTTAGAGTTTACGTTTATATACCTCATGCCTAACCACCGTTTTGGCGCTCTTTGCCCTAGTTGGCCTTGCGCCATAAACATCCAACCGCCAGCACTCGTTATTTAAAGGACTGATTTCTTTTTGCTTGCAGAGGGTCGTCAATACGACGACGACAGTGGTGATGGTAGTGGTTATGATGACGTCGAGAACGTAACATACATTCGTAAGTGAAAAAATTGTTTTATCTTACGTTTGATTGTTAAGTGCGTGTATGCTTGCTGGAGAGTGATAATTGCTGATTGTTTTAGTCGTCCTCGCACGTTCGAACGAGAAAACATTCTAGTAAGGCTTAGTTAGCTTTGCAAGTTGACAAATATTTTGTATTAGGTGCAGCGCAATAAACAAGGCAAGGAATATACTTGCTTTGCTTGCAGCAGTTTTCTTATTTTTTGCCTGCACTCACACAAAGAAATTTCAGAATTGTTTGTGCCAACCCCATTTTGCTATCATATCGCTTCTGAAATTTTCTTACCGGGTGAAGAATTCATTTACAACCCATGGAGCAGATATGGTATCCATGTATGCAGATTGACGTCGATATTATAGATATATCAGTTTTACGCAAAAGGAATTGGGAGCGACTGCATTGTTTGTAATCATGCATCCATTCTAAAGCTTCAATTTGAAGCATTGTGGAGATCGGACTACCCATGCATCTCGGTTATACACCGAGCAGGTGGGCTGGAAAAAGTGCATTGATGCTGGCTGTAACTTAGAAGACGAAAGAAATTCCCGTTGCGTGTCGTTATAGCAAGGGGAAAAATAAAAAAAAGAAAATGCTTGAAGTCGGGAGGACAACTGCGACCGTTTGCAGCACCTCGTTTTGTTTTCTGTTAATACACGTGCTCAGCTTGTCCGCTTACAACTTGATAATGCAGTACACGGAGTGTCGTTCAATAGATTTCGAAAAGTGTGCAAATATTCCAAGTACAATTCTGTCATTTTCGATTTTGTGAAGTAGAAATTCTTTTTCTTTAAATTATGCAAATAGAGCACTAGTTCCATGGATCCCATAGCGGATGGCCCGGCCTCATGTTCCTGTTCGAAACGCGCTATGCAAAGCTTTACAAACATTTTTTTAAGGAACTCGCTTTGTAGTACTATTTTATGTTCAGTACTAATAAATATGCATTTGTAGCTACCTTAACTCCACAATGATTTATATATCGCAAATATCCTCTTTAAGAGAAGCGTTATGAGCCTCGTGTCGCGAAACTCCGGCGTCGTTGGCAGCGTCGGTCATGAACAAAATGTCGGCGCGAACAAAAGGACCTTTAGGGTTACCTTGCAGCGCCGACGGGACACATTGGGAATGCGAGGCGCTGCCCCAACGGATGGCGTGAGAGCAGGAACGCAAAGTTCTCACCTGTCACGGTTGCCATTTAGGAGTGCACGGGCGCCAGCGCTAAAAAGTAGTGCGTCATAGCCCGCTTGCTGTTGATACACTTGAGACGGATGCGGGGATGCAGATCTTTCCCGGACGCACTACAGCGTCCTTGTTATGGTCGAGTAAGATAACGCTATCGCCTTCCACACACAAAGGCAAAGCGTCCTGCAATTTTTTTACCGTGATTGTGGTTACTATCACGCGATGTCTGATTTCTGTTTCCTGCATGCGTTTATTTACTTTTTTTACTCAGCACAGTACCCTACCCTGTCCCTTATTATGCAATTCCTTTGGGCCCATAGCAATTGAAAATAGAGTGAACCGGAACTTTTGACTTTAAAGCACGGATCTATTCTGAGCACTCCTCCCCTGAATCGCTACTTTCCCGCAATTATTTCTGGCGAGGAATGTCTGGCGGGCAGCATTGGCTCGAAACCGTCTACGATTCGGGCAGCGTTCGCTCAGCGAGCCGAACGCACTGGCGGTCTTCAACGGCACCCTCCTCGCCCTGCAGTGCATTGCTGAAACAACATGAAGGATCCCTTCTATGCGGACACACAATGGCTCGTTCAACGCGCTACTTTTGCGGCGTTTCCTGCCCTGAAGCGTAATGAACAAGGTGACGGGTCTGCTTAGCCATTGCGTATATGACTTTAAAAGTTGCAAGTGGGAACCGTGGACGTCCTTACTGGCCTGATCAGATTTGGAACACAGCTGCCGCGTCAGAATAATGATGATCATACCGTCGTCGTCAGGTAAAAGGTGACGTCCTTGAAAAGCGTAGGCATCGCTAAGATTTCATCGAACATTCCAGGCGTAAAACACCGATGCCTCGGCTACGCCAAGAATCACATGGTTTTCTAAATAAATTATAATCTTTTTTTTTTCGTTGCAGCGCAACTACTTTGTGTCGTGCGAACAGCGCCAGGTTCCATCCAGCCTACGTTTCACCCTCACCCATTCATTGCGTGCAAGTATATCATATACTACCCTGAAGTTGGGACATTTGACACTAGTAAGTGGAGAACCCTTTGTCTTTGAAGCGTTTCAAATGCAGTTTTTAGGAGTGTGTATACGGGAAAAAAATCATCTTCATCCGGCGCGCTTTAGGCGTTTTCCGATTTTTTTTTTTAATTTTCCCACCAGTCTTTAATGGGCCATGGTACGCTCGATTAATCTACCCCAACTCTCTTCATTAGGGCATGAAAAACTTTACTTCATAATTTACTTCAACCCCTGATTTCCACCATGCCCTTATGCCGACAAAATCATCATTTTTAGCTTACGCGGCCGTCCGAGTTGTCATAACCGTACCTTCAAAAATGATCTGAATAATATTTATGCACATGCTCGATTCGTGTGTGTGAAATGCTCCCCTGAAAACTTGGAATAGGTCGTTGTAGCAAGCCCCAACAGGAATAACTCATACATCTATCGTTCCCTCATCACCATCACTGTCGACGGTCATCTAACCCCCGTCGTTCACACATCCGTATCTGACGCTTTGTACGACAATGTTGGAGAATAGCGTGTACTGCAGCCATAATAAAACACAAACCTCATAAAATACCATGCTTCGTAAAGTCAGCCGTCACAGCACAGGCCTCAACAAACAGGAACTTCGCAGGATGGGGGAAGCAACATCTTTTCGAGGGTTTCGCACGCTTACTTACCTAAGATTACCAACATTCAACGCAATAAATCAGATATCGCGCCCCCGAAATGCCTCTTGACGTGGCTTAGCGTGTCCGCGTATGTCCTAAACCACATCATCGCAGACATCGCCCTTTACAATACCCCTGACGAGAAAGTACTAGCTACTCACATCGGTACACAACAGCACCACCGTGTGACGGCGACTGGCTGGCGTAGAATTTTGAGCTGCTTACCTCTCTCTCTTGCTAAAGGTGCCTTCACCATTGGATACAATTCCATGCATCACAATCAAGCCTGTGCTGAAGGATGGCAAGTTGGGCTAGTTGGTGCACATTCAGATCCATGGTGAAAAAACAGCGCAAGAATCGCGGGGACCCTCTTCTTTTTGTCCCTGTGTTTCTTGCGCTGTTTTTTCACTATGAATCTGAATCAAGCCTATCCTACGGCACATGCAGCCTCACGTGCCGGACCGCGGCCGCTCCCGCCCCCGAAGAGGCGACGACGACCACGAGTGAAGACGACGAGACGCCGCTGACAGACTACGGCGGTATCCTCGCATGGCATCGGGAACAGAGGCGCGACTTTCCGCCCCCGCACCGGGACCTGACCCGGCGAGAGGCGGTGGGACTGCGCCAACTCCAGACCGAGACGGTGCTAACCCCGGCGCTCGCGCGCCACGTGTTCCCCGAGCTCTTTGCGAGCGAAGTGTGCAGTGTTTGTGCGCGAGCGACGGCCACCCTGGCCCACCTGATGTGGGGTTGTGACGCAGTGTGCGCGGACGGTCAGACGTTACCGCCGCGAGTGAGACAGTGCGTGGGGTCCGCGGACCCGAGTGAACAAAGGAGGGCCGTCCAGCAGCTCGAGGCTGCCCTGGCCCTGCAGAGACGAAAGGGCGACCGCCCGAGTAGTCCGAGCGGGGTAGGGGCGCACCAAAGCCTTGGGTCCTAGGCCCGACGTGAACTCTTAGGACTATAAGAGTAGCGTAAGGTAGGGTGACCCCCGCGCCCTGCGCGGCCGGTGGGGATCCCGCATGCCGGACGTGTGACAATAAAGTCTTTTCTCTCTCTCTCTCACTCAGATCCTGGTACAAGCCAACGAAGCAAGCGCCCGTCTTTCTAGTTAATAACATGAAGGTGTATTGAAAGCGTATTGCACACGGTCGCCATTAACAAACCACACATCCACAACAGTGACAGTAACTCCACACGACCGTCTGGAAACAATCACGGGTATTTTGCGCTACTGGGCATTGTCGGATCAATCAAGCTGCAGATAAACGCCATCGAGAACACTGCCCAAGTTCATATTGCCAAGGGTTCCTCAGAGACTTTCTTACAAACTACCTACTTACTTACATTCATCCCGAACATTCACCTGCTTTGTAAATGTGCTCGATTTAGGGCGCAAACAGTATCCCTCGCAGTGTCTTTGGGACTGCCGCTTTTCGTGGACATACAGCTAAAGGACGTTTTAGGACGGTGGGCATGTCCCAAACGTGCTTTACGGGCTACAAGAGCTCTTATCACGTATCTGCATCATACAGGTTTAGACCAATGTCTGTGAATAATTCAATGCCTCTGTGCGTATCACGTTCTTCAGCATCATCGCCATCATCTTCATCAGGTCATCAACTGGCGTCGCAACTTAGGCATTTTAGCCCAGCTAACACCGCCAGACCATTAAAGGGGCCCTGAAAGGCATTTTGAGCACACTAAATGAACTAGCGCAACCGTTAGATTGGGTCGTCAACGTCCTCTGTGCCAAGTATTACTCTTTTACGCGCAGCGGAAAGCTCACACTTTTATTGCAAAGTTTGTCGTTTTTTTCTCACCCTTCCCTTCGTGTTTTTGGACGCCGCCATCTTCACATGTCTACATCATCGATTCCCACATGTTCGTCATGAGCTAGACATCCTGCTATTGGGCGGCTTTTTCACGCACTTCCGGCAAAGAGATGAGTCGTCTGCTCAGCGTCGGCTCGCCGGCTGATCTGCCAGCAGAGTGCCGGAGTGCTTGGGCATTTTACTACAAACAAGTGTAAAACAAACGCTTAACCGTTTGTATTGAATGCAACACGGCCATAACACGACATGGATATTCTGTTACCTGAGTACGTTCCATAAAGAAAGCGTTGAAGCCCGTGGCACTTCTTTCGTGCAATCGCAGAGAACGCCCTCAGCCGAATGCCCGGGTTTGACACATACATTTTATTCAACTTCAAAACAATCCAGAGATGCGTTTTTAACGAACACAACGCCACAACATGCGCTGAAAGTCTGAACCACGATTGACAGAGGATGGGTTGCCTCCTGTCCGTCGTAAATTCGGTACTCACCTCGCGCGCGGTTTGCGGGGACGAACAGCAAGTCACTTAACTCTGGCGCACAAGCCGATGGCTTTTAGCCACGCACACTGCACATACCCCATGCGAGGTTGAGTCGTACGTCGCTCGAGAAAGATAATCCAGACCATGGGAGGCACTATCCACCCGCAGAAGCACAACGTTGCATTTCATCGCGAAACAAAGGCGTCTACAACCCACACCATCGCCTCCTGTAATGCCAAACGCATCTCGCACTTCCCAATGCGAGTGAGTGGTATGCCTGCAGTGCCCACATGTTGCGAAGTGGGGCCCCAAGCTGAACCGGGATCACGCAACCCTAACTGACTTCTGGAGCGGTTTGTGCCTTGTTGCCAAGGCAACCGATGTTTGAGATTGTCAAAGAAATGGCGCTCGCTCCAGCGCTAGAAAGCTCAGAGCCGCGACGGAGCATGTTTTGCTAACGTTGCCGCTCTCCACCACGCGTCGCCCCAAGCTGAACTGGTCACATGATTGAAGCGTTTTGTGCACGGGTTCTGTATCGGTTTAATATGACTTTTTCACATGCCGCCGGCAGGAATTACCACCGCCGCAAAATAAGACCCGGCACCAGCGGGCCACATCTGATACGGCGCTTTTTGGATAAACAGTGCGCGGTGCATCAAGGGAACGAGCGAACGACCCTCCCCGTGCGGCTGCGAGTTCGCCAACGATAAAAAGTCATGTGCCGCCAGCAACGTACACCGCGAAAGGGCAAGGCCAGGCCGCCGCATACATGCGGCCAGATTTTTCGTTCGCTTTTCCAACCTTGAGCAGAGTGCGGGATTCATGGTGTCGACAAAGCTTGCCCGTAGCAGACGACAGTCTGAAGAGCACAATAGCGGAAGTACGTCACCGCTGCGGAGCGCAGCATCATGGGAGGCAAGGCTCGTGCGCCGTCAACAGCGAAGAGTAAGTCGAAAGGAGGCGGAAACGCGGAGCGACGATAATGCGCGGTTTTTGATTTACGATTTCTCAGCTAATATTTGGGTACATGTACATCCATGCATCGGCGGAAGGTATTTCAGGACCCCTTTAAAGATCGTTCTCTCTCTCTCTCTATCTCTCTCTCTCTCTCTCTCTCTCTCTCTCTCTCTCTCTCTCTCTCTCATCATCTCTAACTTGCATCCTCCATCTACAGATCACATCCATCGAGACATCTTTTAGGGTTGCTTCCGTACATCCGGGCATTGTGGGGAATGTTAGCGCTTATACATTTGCTCGTGTCAAATTGAGATCCAAGCGATCGTGAACACTGATTACCAGAATAGAGTCATAAAAAAGAACGAGCCGCCTATATAGCAAAGCTGGGAGGCAACAAATAAGGAACATGTGACGTTAGTGGCGCAACTTAGCACCACAAACCACGGCCTTTAGAGACGCGAATGTTCTTACATTTGAAGCGTTTGCCCTCTGGCTTCTTGAAATCTCGTTATCCACACTTAATGATTCGAACGGGCATATCTTTCATTGAGGTGTGTGGCGCCTATCTTCATGTGAATCATACCTCCCGAACTTGTCCTCGCGTCAGACGATCACTCCACTTCCCACTACCAGAGCTCCTAAACTCCACATCCTATACAACTGGGAGAGCTTGGCCCCTCCCCCGCTAAATCGTCGACCGGTCCGCTGGCACCTTCTCCCTCTGCACATGAACCCCGTGCAGAGCGCTGAATCTTGCCCAGTACCCACTTAGGATCCGTAGTAGCCCACGAGATCACCATATATGGTGACGTGGACATTCGCCACATCAAATAAAGTTTCCCCTCTGTGTCTGAGTTAGTACATCACCTACTTCCGTTCCCGAAGGTTGTTAAGTCTGTTCGTTCCACGTCGTTCTTTACGTAGTCGACGTTTTCGCAACCAAAAGGCCAGACTGTGTTTTGGTGGAGACAGCAGGTGATATGAATGCCAACGCCCGCGATCGCGACAGTTGTCTGTGGCCCGACACGTACATGACCACGAGGAAAATGAGCGGGCCAGCCTAGTGCAAGTGGCGAAGGCGTTATCACTGGACGGCTCCAGTGCAGCCTTTGGTTCTATCCCTAACCGCGGCGGCCGCTTTTCCTATAGAGGCGTTAAAGTGAAAGCGCCCGTGTGTTCGAGCTCTCGGCGCATGTTAACGATCCGCAGGTGGTCAAAATTAACCCACAGCCCCCGCTATGGTTCGTTTCATCGCCTGTGTAGGGACGGTGCGGTAGACCCCGTATTAAATCCGTTAGTACATAGTTTTTGTGCGCAGAACTTAAGCGACCGCTCCTGTGGTTTCACGGCGCCGTCGTACCTCGTCGTAATCAAGCGAACGAACGGGGCACCGAAAACAAAGATAGATTGACCACGAAAGCTGTGGAGGAAAGTATGGCGAAAGTGTGCGGGGGAGGGCGGGATGCTGAAAAAACGTGAGACATTCTCTTCGGCGGCGACTCACTACGACGAACAGAGAGAAAGAAAGGGCCAGCGAAGATAAAGCGAGCAGGAAAGCGCAGGTTGAAATTATGGCGAAATTATGGTGAAATTATGGTCCCCCGCGGCGACGCGCTACGAGATAATGCCAGAGTATTGGCCGCGCCTTCGTGCGTTTGCGGATGCGACGAACACTTCGTGAGACGCGTCAGTATGCGCCGTCACCCAGAAGGCTGCAGTTCAATCTGCGCACGAATTCACCATTAGGGAGTACAGCAATCGTCTGCCAATTTTTTGTTCACCGGAACAAAGAGCTGAGTTCAGACACACCGTGTTCTGTGCAAAGCGAGGCCGTGTGCGAGGCCAAAGGGTGGTCGGCGAAGCACGCAGTACATCAGTATGGTATTTGTAGGTTGCAAAGGTACTTACTATGCGGCTCACACTTTGAGGAAAAGCGGGAGCGCGCGGTGGCAGCTACTACCAGAGAAACCAAACGGCGCCGCGTGGAAACATCACAGTGGAGAGTATCATCATCGCCTCCTGTATTTTTTCAAAGCAAACAAATCCGCCCTGAGCGGCCAACCAAGCCATTTCCTTCTACTCCGACCTCTCTCTCCCAATAACTACCATTCCCAAAGCCTTGGTCATGTGACCAGGGGCGACGCGTGGGGGAAAGCGGCAACGTGGGCGAAGCGTGCTCCGCGGCGGCGCTGAGTTTTCTATCGCTGGTCAGAGCGCTGCTGCTTCAGCAATCTCAAACATCGGTTGCCTTGGCAACCAGGCACACGCCGTTCTTGAATTCAGCTACGGTCGGGGATCCCGGTTAAGCTCGGGGCCCCATCTTACGACATGTGAGCGAAACAGGCGTCCCACCCACTCGCATTGTGAAGCGGGCGATGCGTTTGGCATTAAAAATTCCGGGCGGTTACGATACTCCCTAATGCGAATTTTGGTCATGGCGCGAACTGCAGCCTTCTCGATCAAGGCACATAGCTGTCGTGTCTCAGAAAGTGATCGCCTGATCAGCGGACGCACGGCGGCGCGCTCTACGCTGCCGTTACCTCGCAGCGCGTCGACACAGTCGAGCATGTTTTGTAAACCGTGTTCGAACCTCCCGCGCAAATACCACGTGGTTCGAATGAGCACCTCAACGGGGTTTACGACGCAGTACCGGAAGGACCGATGAACGTGCAGCCCGAATAACCTGAAAGAACAAGACGCTTGCTTTTGTGTAAGCGTGGTTTTGCGTAGTTTCTCGGTGGCCACTAGACGCCAAGGGCGTATTCACACCCGCGTCGGGTGCGAACACGACGCAGCAGCATAGCCGTGGGCATAAGTTCATTCAACCTGGTTTGAAGTTGCGGCCACCTACTACAGTTCAGTTTCTTCAGCATGACATTGATAGCAGAGGAACATCGCTGACGCGCTTGTCTCTCCCAAATCCATACATTTCAGCCTGAGAATTTCAATAAGTGCTCCAAATAAACGGCAGCACAAAAAATGTGGTTAATTGTTGCCTCTCCCATTGTAGACGCGGCATGTGCAATTGTAAATTAACGCAGAAAAAAAAAATAAGCACAATATTTGTTTTGGCTCATGGCCACTACAGAGGTCGACTGCTTCTTCAGCGCGCTCCATAAGCACCCAAGTAGGAGACGACACGCGGCCGCCCCGAGACGGGATGCGCGAGATTAGTGCATACTCTCCAGCTTCCCCAAAGCGCATGCGCGCTGTTTCCCCATGGCACCTTTAGGATGCTCTGGTAGTAAAGTGCAGCAACGGGCTCCCGTGTTTCCTCTGAATGTGAACGCGGTAGTACCCCACGCGTTAATAAACACTTACACTGAACAAAATACCCCTTTCTGGAGGAGAGGAGGAAAAAATATGCGGAAGATTGTGATGTCCGGTAACGGCAAGATTCCGTCCACTGGAGCGTTTGCCCGACGAAATTGTGACAACACAGCTTCCTTATCGCAACACTTTGATAACCTTGAACCTTCTTTTTGATAATGTCATGTAGCTATCGTGAAGATGTACTACTTTGTTGAATGATGTTAAGGCGCTTTTATTGTTGTAACATAACGTTATTTATAGGGTTTATAATACGTCATTGAGTCCATATATCATTTTCGGAAGAGAGTATCCTTGCTGCACTACATCTTAGCACAACCCCTAGATAATCAATTTGCGCCTCTACATTCATATGCCGCCACGAAGCCATCATCTAACGGAAACGTACGGTGTTTTGTACAGAATTACGATTATGTTACGTAAGAAAGTCCTTTGAAACGCCTTGCGTTCACAGTTAATTTCAGCGCATTGTTTTCTTGCGGATGTCTTGGTAGAGCTTTTTGCTTTTGTGTGCATTAACGAAGGCGTTTCAGTTGTGGCAATGACAACATGCTGTAACCAACATACATTTTATGTTTCGATGTGCCTTATTTTCCAGGAACACTTTACAGTTATGACGGCATAGAAGTTCTAGTGGGTCTTAATGTTAATGATAGCGACAGCGAAGCCCTAGACGAGCACTACCAGCAACTGGGCAGGTGGGTTGGACGGAGGTACGCGATTCTTGACTTCGATATTGCCAGCGATTTTTCTGACGTCGGGACAGCATACAGAAGGATAAATGTGAGTAAAGACTTTTTTTCCTTTTCTATCGCGACAGCACTGACCCCCTTGTTGCTTCCTTTCGTTCACTCCAAACCCTTTATGTAAACAATGTTTAAGATCACGCGCATCCAGTCTTCGCCTCAAGCTCTCAGCAAACGTGTCTGTATCTATTCGAAGCTATTCCTGATATAATCTAATGCAGCATTTATACTGGCCACAGCAATTGGCGTACTCGAGTCCAGGAATGCAATTAAAATATTATATCGCATTTTGAAAGAGGGAACAGGGCGACAGCAATATTTGCGAGATATAGCTTTTACCAACCGCACATTCACTAGCGCAGCAAGCCATTTCAGAAACTGCATAATGAAGAAAAGCACACCAGAAAGAACAGAGTGGCGCCCAAGGTATAGGCACCGGAGAGTGAAGTTCGCCCGCGACTGTGGCGCCGCCTCTTGCCGCCGCTTAGCAATGTTGGGTCGGGGATGTCTCGACCGGCCGTTCAGCGCACGTTTAAAACACTCGCGGAGCATGCGATTCGACGTTTGTGTGGTGTAAGTTTTCAAATAAATTAATTATAATGGCACATTGCAGCGTTGGAAAGGATCAAAATGCTGTATCGTGGCAGCGCCGCTACTGCTGCGTAAAGGACTGTCGCAATCGGTTTCCCGGACGGCCATGCTATACGTTAAACTTTGCCTGCGCTTTTATATCCTGATTATATCGTGGATGACCCCGCACGAGAGATTTTATTTATTCGTTTAACGTGCGCAACCAGTTATCGCCAGGTGTTTTGTTCAGTGATTCATTTGTAATCGTAAACACGCCTGAGTTCCGCTTCACTTTCGAAAGATGTATTGGTCTCCATAATGATGAAAGACGTGATAATCCGTCACGATTTATCGCAAATATTCTAATGGCAGTAGGTCGGGTGCGGGTGAAATTAGACTCGCTGATAACTCACGGGCCGCTCTAATTAACCCGTATGATGCGGACGCTATCAGAACAACGCACACAATTTCGTAACGGGCAGCCATTTAGCAGCAGGCTTGTTCTAACGCTAGCCTTGACGTCCGCCTCTACAGACATCGCTCAATACTTGGCCACGTACAAAGGGAGTTTGGTTACAGAAAGCGGCATTAACTGTTGTAACACTGTGTGAAAATTAGCCGCAAAGACGACTATAACATTACGCACCAGAAAGAAGCCGACACTAAACGGAAGCTTCGTAAAGACGACCCACAGCTCCGCTGTATCGGCAGATTTTACACTGGGTGGAAATTAGTTTCCTTTTTCATCAGCTAATAGCGTTTACAATGAGTTGTTTAATAGTGGCGTCACAAAACGTGCTGCATAACGCCATCGGAAGAAAAATGGCTCCAGTCCATGCTGTGAAGGTGATTGGACTGTGAAGCTGTAAACGACACCCACAACGATTACCCATGCGGCGTCACTTGCATTCACACATGTGGCTCTACAAAGACTGAGATCGGAGACGACGGAACGCAGCAGCAACGGCGGCAAGAAAACGGAGAGGAGCGTCCGGCGAAGGGTGAGGAGGAATTCGGCAAGCGCGACTGTGGCGCCATCTCTCTCACTGCCTACCCCTCACTCTTGTTTCATCATGGCCTCCGTAATCGGCTGCCGGCGGCGCGCCGTTGCCGGAAGCCGATAGCGGAGGCCGTGGTTTCATGCGCCGCCGCCAAGGAGCGTCCTCCCCGCACTTCCCCTCTCCATACACTGTTCCGTTCGCCGCTAATGCAAAGCACCAGAACAGCGTTAACATACATTGCGCGGTTTGCACCTCACACTAGGGCATTGAATAAGCGTGGGTGGTAGACCCGCCGCTGTGCTCCTTGAGCGCACTGTCTGTCTCCGCGTCTCCTTGTGTGGGCATAGCTTAGTTGGTAAGACGACGGGGTGTCGCTCCGTTCCTCTATTCGGGTCCAGGTTTGATTCCTGGCGGTGCCAGTAATTTCTTTTATTTGTTCGCGTAGTTTTCTGTTGACGCCCATGGTCCTGACAGAGCCCTTCGCAGATAGAGGTGGGTATACGCGAACATAAAGAACCACGCCCCCATCACGGAGCGCAAGTGTATACGCTGTAGTCACTTATTAACCCGAAATACATATAAAAAATGGCGCTGACCTGAGGAGAAGCGCTGGGATAATAACAATAACAATACATTATCCAAGGAAGAGTGCAGGGTGTGCTGGAAAGGCCAAAAGCCCATACCTAGGGGCCCAGCACAGCGGCCTGTCTGTGTGTCGCATCGATTTCTTTCACGGCGTACACGTGCCCGACGACGTACGATTTCTGTCTTCTCGCTCACGTGAGGCCAAAACAGTAGTCCGGCCGCGTAATTGTCTGGAAACTGCACAGGACTTGATACATGGGGAAAGCATTCCCCAGAACAGCTTGCGAGCAAGAGACACCTTTCAAACATAACCGCAGAAGTGCATCCATAAGCAACCATGTGGTCTCGAACACATGAACGCGCCCCCGCCGTCTGGCTTTCACCGACCGGGAGTTTGCTCAAGCTTCCTTGAGGCGGGTTATTCGTCGCGCTCCCTGAGTAGTCACCGGGTCCCTATAGTGAAATGAGCGTTGTAATATTACTTTCAAACCTATAACTGGTCGATATTTGAAACAAGGCGTACAAAACCTTTTGTGTGGTCGGCTAGGAAGGGGGAATACAAACGGAGAAAAACGTTCGAAGGACTATAAACAGAAAGAAAAAAAGTTGTAAAAATTATCGCAACGCAAAAGCACGGCTCAGTATAGACAAATGTGCACTTTGAGACATGTCAGACAGTGGCCGTTATCTGGACGGTTACCCGGACGAAATATACTCAACTATCGACAGGCTCGTGTTCGGCGTACGTAAAAGATCCCCAGGTGGTCAAAATAATTCCGGAGCCCTCGACTACGGCGTGTCTTCTCATCGCCTGTGTGGCGTCGGCACGTGAAACTGTACAATCAATCAATCAATCAATCGATCAATCAATCAATCAATAAACAAGCTCGTGTTGTGGCTTCGGCAGCGTTTGCTAAAAACGCTTATGAAAACGCCGAAGAAAGTGACAAAAATCTGCGCGGAAATGCCTCGTCAAGCACATTTGCAGGCTCTCGGTGTTACAAGAATCACCTTATGGATGAGGGCGCATACAGGTGCTGAGGAATTCCCTCCCGAGTACTGCGATGGCAAAACAAAGATTCCTGGCCTTTAAAAGCTTTTTTGTGTACTTAACCTGCAGAGGACTACCCCACAACTAAAGAAACATATCTAGAGTGTGTTACGACGGTAAATGAGCGTGTTTAACGAAACGGACCTCGGTTTGCACTAAAACTTCGCGCGAAGGTCGAAACGTGGGGTCTGTTTTTGGTTCTCTGTGAACAACCACGACACTTACATGCTTATTAAAAAAACAAACATGCAGATCGTGGCTCCAGCTGTGGAATAGGTGGCGCAGCAGCAGTGTGAACGCGGGAAGGTTGAATTGAATTCAACGAACCTGCATTGCGGTTATCATGGGATGACTGAGAAAGGAGGGAAACAGCATGGAAAAAGCGCGTGGATGAGACAAGAGGCGCTGTTATGCGGTAGCTGTGCCAGAAGACTATCCTCTTTCGACGACATTTACAGCGAAACGAGCAGATACGTGGCGATTTTTTATTAAATACACGAGGGCGTATGTTGGACGCGAATGTTGAGACGGGGAGCGGAAGCCGCATAAATGGCATGTTTACAGTCTTCAAGCTTTGTGAATCGCCGTGGTCAAAACGACCGACTGCGATGCTCGTCTGTGGCAATTGTTTTGGGTATTGCGTTCCCTTGTTTAATCCTTTCATCAGCCTCTGACGAAGTTGAGCAATAACAAACTTTCACTTTGTACACAGCTGCGTACAGTAAAATGTGTACATTAAATTATTCTTGATTTATCCAGGACGTACTCAGTCGAGTGAAGAAACCGGGACACCACGAACCCCAACTCAGAGTCTTGGGAATAAGGATACAGCCCAAAGACGCCGATGCCACAAAGCAGAACGGAGCGAAGCTCGGTGCCATTGCAAAGTAAGAGTTGTTCGGAAACCACCACTGGTTATTAAGGCTGTAAAGAAGTGTTCATGACAAGCGTCCGAAGATCAACGAGCGTTGCCGAAAGCGTTCTGCTGTGTGGCGTAGTTCGTCACATTCCTCTAGTCGGCCTTTTCACCAGGTCGCCAGCTGGTATACGGAACAGAAATTGCATCCATTCTCTTGTTTTCTTTTTGAGATGTGTGTGGTTATTGTTGCGCCGCCTGTGTTTCAAATCAAGCGTAAGGGCTCATTTCAGTATTTTTTTGTCCCTTGGTGAGTTTAAGGGCAGTTTTGTCCTAGATTCAGTGAATCCAATTGGTTTTCGCAGCAGCGACCCGATGTGTTCTTTTATTTAAAAGAGAAACTGTAGCATCGTTTTTTTTTTACCTGTGCTTTACCTCAAATGCACCTAGGGTGCCTTTGCCCTAATGATGTTGACAGGCATGAACCATACCAACAGTGCCAGAATTTAGAATTTAGGACCAGAATTGAAACAGATAAAGAAACAAAAATGATGACCTACCACATCCTCCTCTTTGCTTTCCGAGGTTTTCTTGGCTGCCAACTCCTATTTCTGTGTTATTTTCAACGAGCCCGTCATTTCCCATTCTGATTCGCTACATGCATAGCGAGGGCCTCTGTTCTGGTAGTCTTGGTGCCATAGGAAGCTTCAGATGGTTTAACGCTGGTCGACCACTCTTGACATGTCGTGGACACTCGAGGCACGGCCCGGGGGTTAAAAAGAAGGTCCCCTTCACCCCGAGTAGTCCTAGTGGCGCTGGCTACCACCCCCAAGCACAGGAAACAAAATTACCTTAAAGGGCTACTGAAGCACTTTTAAAACCGGGCAAAACTCTACTTTTTACAATTATTACATTGGTCAGTTTGTGCCTGTAAAGTTTTTTTGGTCATTTTTAGCTTGGGGACAGCGGTATTCGTCGTTAAAGTTGACCCTACGCCCCGCCCACTGCTTCCTGCCGCATCGTCGGAAGAGCGAGAAATTGAGAGGCAGCGACCGGAAGTAGCGTCATATTCGGAAGACGGCCAGCGACGTGCGCCGCCGCTTCGCTGTGTCCCAGTTTTCTGGGCGAAGTTCCGAATTAAGCAGGCGTGTGATCTTCACTCTATTCGTGCATCTGCATTTAATATGCACTGAAAATCGCCCCGCCTGTAGCGTAGTGGTTATCGCACCAGATCGGTATTCTGGAGGTCGTTGGTTCGGATCCCACCTTGCGGGCATTTTTTCTCCACTTTGTTTCTTTCCAAATTATTTATCTGTTTTAATGACTTACTACGTCCTCCCCTTTGCTTTCCGAGGTTTTCTTGACTGCCAGCTCCTATTTCTGTCTTATATATATATATATATATATATATATATATATATATATATATATATATATATATATATATATATATATATATATATATATATATGTGTGTGTGGGTGTGTGTGTGTGTGTGTGTGTGTGTGTGTGTGTGTGTGTGTGTGTGTGTGTGTGTGGAGATCATGGGTTCGGATCCTACCTGGCGGGCATTTTTTCTCCACTTTCTTTCTTTCCACATTATTTATCTGTTTCAATGACCTACCACATCCTCCCCTTTGCTTTGCGAGGTTTTCTTGACTGCCAACCCTTATTTCTGTGTTATTTTCAACGAGCCCCTCATTTCCTAATCTGATTCAATATATAAACCACCGTTTTTGTTTTTAATCGTGAGTCTACCAATTTCTCAAGTATATATATATATATATATATATCTATATATATATATATATATATATATATATATATATATATATATATATATATATATATATATATATATATATATATATATATATATATATATATATATATATATATATATATATATACACGCATGGTCAAGAAAGAAAAGTTTCCAATGGTCCACAGCAGAAATATCAAAAAGTAGAGCCCGACGCAGCGGACGTTGCACCAAATAACTCGTAGCACATAAGCTTCTACTCCAAAAGAACTGTTTGCGAGTGGTTCTGCTTGAAGCTTTGAAAGTATGAATGCTTCTTCGCGAATTACAGCAGTTACTGCCCAGGAAAACTGTTCGATTTGTTTTATTAACAAAGCGCTTCCTGCACTTTCACATGACGGATGAGGGTTCCGAAAGATGCACCGCAGTTATAACCTTCCTTTGTAAAGCGCCATACCTTGATGTGTGTCTGCCTCCGACCGGGTGTCCAGACGACCGCTCTACCAGACCTCGCCCTATCAAATCACCAGCGGTTACTCACTGCCCTTGATGGAGCGAAGGCCTTGAATGCGACTTCAGCAGAACGGCTCTCTTAGGAAAAAGCTTTTTCTCATGGCTGACCGAACTCTTTTCAATCACCGGAAACGCAAGTACTTATTGCTCTTGGTATTGAGGCGGAGCGGTTTAAGGACATATGCACACCCAATCATAGAGGCCGCTGGTGTATCGAAAGCCAGAAGGCAACTGGCTGAACTCAAATCCGGCCGATATCCTTGAGGGCACCGCGTATTCCGCCGGTAAACTACGACAGCATAGCGTGCATACCGTCACGTCAGTAGAGATGAGGCAACATTCAATAACGACTTCAAGAACTTTCTGCTCCTCTATCTTATCTGGTTTTAACTGCACTGCAGTCTACCTTTCGTGCAATTTCTAAAAAGATAGGCCCAGAACTTTTAAATACCTCGGCCCAAAACTTCTGTTACCCTTTATCGTAATGGCGGCAAGTCCAAAAGCTTGAGTCCACTTGTCACACAACCTGCGGATAATTATATTGTCCTGTAGCTGGCGACCACTGCAGTGTCTTCTCATTATTGATTGATTCTAGGGTTTAACGCGCCGACGCAACGCAGGCGATGAGGCGCGCCGTAGTGGAGGGCTCCTGATTAATTTTGACCACGTGGTGATCTTTAACGTGCGCCGAAATATCGTACACACGGGCGTTATTGCTTTTCGCCTCCATCAGGGAAGCGCCCGCCGCAGCCGGGAACCGAACTCTCTTCCAATCATTGAAGGCTGTCTTATACGAACATTTCAAACAGTGCATTTTCGAGCCACCCTGTCACCATTATTCTATGGAAATGAATATTTCAATTCAGTTGTTTTTTCTTCGTTTTAGTATCTTGTATTCATGACTAAATATTTTCGTCATTTTCAGGAATGCGATAATAATTTTCCAAACGCACGAGCCCCCAGATACGGAACAATGTAAAATTGGAATCAACCAACTAATGATATCAAAGGTAAGGCCATAGTTTATTAATCGAACCTATTTCGCCCCCTCCCCCTGTTGTATTAGTTCCCTCCACAACACCGGTAACCAGTGTTTGGAAAAATGTTGACGTATAATTTTACCGGGAACAGGCGTGAACTTCAACAGTGCAGAGTAATCTGAATAAGTCGAGATTTTTTTAAATGCAGAGCATTTTAGGGGCTCGCCTTGTCGTCGTAGCTCGCTCCACAGCGTACCATCGTCACGGCGTCCCACAGAAGCTTCTAGAAACAAGCGGTTTATACAGTCATAGCACAAAGAAACGTACAGGTATAACTGAGGCAGAATACATGTAATTAACCAGCAGCCCCCGCGTTCATTAGTTAGCAACGCCCGTTGGGTTGGTTTTTACGACAGTAAGCGTAAAAAGTGGCAGTGCGAGAAAAAAATGGCGCGTTCCAAATTGCGCAGTCAGGCGCCGGCACATGCGGAATGAAAAGCAAGCGCAAAAAATGGTCCACTCCGTGGATGATGGCGAGGGTGCGGAGTACGGGGACTCGAAATGACATCCAAGTTGCGCCCCGAGTGACATCTCCGACCGTCATTCGATTTGAGCCGTGAGTTGCGCCTTGATTATTCCCTAAATGAAACTGCAACTCACGGCTCAAATCAAATTTCGCTTGATTTTCGCTTGATGGTGGTGTGCGCATGGATGGACGCGCCCAGACATTGGGAGGTCCTAAGGTATACTCCGCACCGTTACAGTTGAGGGAGTAAGCCGTTTGACTCCCGGGTACTAATTCACGGTCGTAGACCAATGGGTAAGACGACTACCTGGAGCTCTGTCTGGTCTACCAGACACCGGCTCGAATCCTGCCGGTGCCTGTGTGATATTTTCCGATTGTAAATGCAGTGCGCACGGGCGCGGTCGGACATTGTGCGGTGCTAAGATACTCCGCTCCTAATAAAAAACTCCCGCTCCCGCTGCTTCAGCACTTGGCAAGCACCGCGCAAGCATTGCGAAAGTGGGAAATCTGAAATGCGTTGGACAAACATGCGTTCAATTCGTCAGGATAGGAGTGAGACAAGCCGTCGAAGACCGTGATGGGTGGTAGCATTGGGCGGATAACGACGCCACAGCCCATTATGGTGAATCACTTCCGCCAGCTTTCAGATTGAGTGGAACGGCTTTTTTTGCATTAAAAGGAGACCGAATTGTCAGAAAAAGGTGGCGTCAATCGGAAAATTACAGCGCCTAATAAACTATACCACCCTTGTGCACAGCAGGTGCTTATATATCCGAGAAAACCCCTAATGCCTGGAAACCGGCGTCGCCGTCTCCCACACTCACATACACTAAAATGTGAGACGTAAGGAAGAGTGAATGGTGAGATGAGATTCATGCAGCTTCCGTGATTGTTTTTTACAACAAATAGTACGTAAGGTAGGTACGTGTAAATTTAAAATAGCTGTGTTCCCGTACTACTGCTCTATACATTATTTTAGGGACAAACTCTAGTTATTAGCCCTGAGTGTCTCACTACAACTGGTGCTAACGTTTATGTCAGTTAGGCGTCACCGTAAACGTAAAGTAAAAATGTTTATGCCTTGCTAGGTTAGGTACTCTTGGTGCTCATTTCAATTGGACGACCAGCGACAAAGGTTCGATGATGTAGCAATGGGCTATTCGACGGCTGGCGGAATCCTGAGTAGTGTCTGTTTCAAAATTGTGCGTCTAGAGTGGACCCCGATATAGCTTAGGCACACAACAAGGATGTAACGCACGTCAAGAAATACGGTGCTTTTATGTCTGCGCATGTGTGGGAGTCATCGCGAGCTCGGAACTACGCCACTATTTGAAATTGAAGCTAAACATGCGCTCTTTAACGACACGACTCGGAATTGCTGCCTTGCGCGCTGATCAGCCGCCCTGCTGTGGGATCGCGCAGGGGGAAGGGAACCTCCTGTCGTTTACGAGGCAGGAGCTCTTCCTCTGGCTGAAATATATTTTCTGGCAATGTGGGTTGAGGTCCAGTGACGCGAATTTGGGGCAACACAACAATAGATGCAAAACGAGGTAAAAAATACCACTTTGGTTTTTATTTAAACAAGCAACGCGTTCCTTCACCCCCTAAGAAAAGTTGAGACAGATTCAGAATGTTTAATATTTCATGAAAGAGCAAACCAATGTGTAACTACTCGCTTACGACCGCTTAATAATATATCAAACACATGGCTCTATCTTGAGGGGAAATGAACAGGGGCGTACACTAAGAGGCTGCACTCAAAACCACCTGGTTGTGTAGCATTTCGTCTTCAAAAGATACCTATGTATTTAAAAACGAAATTTCCTTTCAATAGCAGGACCGCCTCCATTGCCCGCGATAGCTCAAAGGTTTACGCGTTGTGCTGCAGAGTCCCAGTCAAGCGTTGCATTCCTGCACACGAGAGCCTTTTATATGAGGAAAGCAAAAGCCGAAAACACTGTGTGTGCGAGGTTAGCCTCCCGCTTCTACTAAGGTGCAAGCCTGACAGTTCTTGCATAACCCGCTCGACATCGAGTTATTTCTGCTGCTGTATGAGGAAATGGTAAGTGTACTCTGCTGCTGGGCCTTCGTGGCTGAACCAGTGGGTGTAATCGCGGGTTTCAAAGCTAATAGCTTGGGTTCGCATAGCAATTTTAACTTTTTTTTTCCCGAATCCTGTGGTATTTTGTCGTGTATTATCTTTTTTATTCATTCTATAATGCGGTTTTGGAAGAAGGGTGCTGTGACATCTTTAACGGCGGTTTATGTGCATAGCGCATCCTATCACCGCGGGTAATAAACGTTGTGCATCGCTCCATAGCCATTTAGCATGCACAGGCGCCATCAAAAGTAATTGGAACAAGGTCTCGTCAATTTGTTCTTCTGGAATTTGTTCTTCCGGAAGCTGTCTGGCTGCATTGATGTGCATTTAAAGAAGTCCTCTCTAACAGAACAACCTTCCTATAAACCCACAATGGCTGTCATAAAGCCAGTAAGATAAATATTTCGTGATATTCACAAAGCATTGTTCCAATTTCTTATGACGGCACCTGTACCTACATGACAACAGTATTCAATCTCTCGTCTTTGTCCGTCCTCATCTTCGGGATGATTGCAGGCGAACTACCACCGACTGGCCGATGGCATGAACAATTCCGTAGCCATTTCAACCACTCTCGGCATCGTGAAGTTTACGCCTACAGACCCGGCGAAGAAGGGACCCGGTGCCCCATGCGACAGCAGAGAGATTTTGAGTAGGACGAGCGCGGTGAGTCCCCTGGCGACATCGCTGGCATATTTTAAAGGCCTCAAAAGAAAAAATGTTCAGGGTTCGCTTAGAAGCTTTTCAGCGAAATCGAAAGTGTTGCCGGATTTCCTTTACTAGTGGGCAAGTCAAAACGCGATATCAGTTACACAAGTGGTACAGTGGTACATGGAGGGTGGAGGGGCGGAAAAGTTTTCCTGAATGGGTAAGACGGTCGCCAAAAAGACAACTGCAGCAACATTAGTTATGCTTGATTAAATCAATGCATGATTAAACAACGGGGGTTGTTTGAGTTGGATTGGTGAGCGCACGAGCGGAAACTTTTTTTTTTTTTTTGTAAAATAAAGGAATCTCAAACCCGCTGTCAGACGATCTCACTTCTCCGTCGCTGCGGCCGCCGACGGAGGCGACGATATCGGAGAAGTAGGAGGAGGACGACGAGGAGGATAAGGAGGAAATACATTTATGCAAATTTCAGAACGACCCAGAGGAGTGGTTCCTTCTTCACTGGAGCCCATATGCAGTCCGCGCCGCCTGTGCTCTGTCCACCAGTGGAAGCTGGGTAGGCAGAGAGGAGCTGGACAGCAACACCTCCCATTGCTCTTGTTGGGTAGTTGACGTGAAGAGAGAAGGGCGCTCAGGGCTAAAGTCGCCCACCCCGATTATGTGGCGCAGTGTTCTTACTTCTGTGCAAAATTTACAATCAGCGTCGTAGCGATTCGGGTACACGTCGGGTGTGGGAAGGAGGCGGATTGTATGAGCCGTAGGGTAGTTTGTTGCTCCCTGAAAAGGTCAGGGTGGGGCGAGGGTAGGGTCTGCCTTTGAAGGTTATAATGCTGGGTTATGTCCCTGAACGAGACAAGCGGGTGACTGCCCTCGTCCAGCTCCATAGCACGGGGGGTAAAAGTGCAGGCTTGGTGGGTGTATTCGTTGTCCTCCATGAAATCGTGATCGGGTGTCCAGATGAGCTAAATGGAACCGGTTGGGGAGTGGTGTTTTTAGCGCACGCAGTGCATATCGGGGCAACCACCTCGACTGTTAATTCCGGAAGGCTTGTTGGGAATCGGTGGCTACTTATCGAACCCCTGGTTGAGGGAGAGCCAAGGCGACGTCTCTCCCTCTCTCTCCAAGGCGACGGCTAGACAGGATACTGGTAAACTTTCACAGGAGACGAAAGATCTAATCAGGAAATGGCAAACCATGAGAATCTCTACCGCAGCTGACAGAATAGAACTAGCCGAGCTCTCGAAGTTAATCAATAAGCGTAAGACAGCTGACATACGGAAGTATAATATGGAAAGGATCGAATACACTGTAAAGAACGGAGGTAGCCTGAAAGCAGTGAAGAGATGTCTTGGCGTGGGGAAGAATCAGATGTATGCACTTAAGGATAAGCAAGGCAATGTCATCACAAATAGCGATAAAATAGTCACAGTGGCCGAGGAGTTCTATAAGGATCTGTACAGTAGCCGGGATATACAGGATAATGCCGAACGAGACAGTAGTTCAGAAGAGATAGACATCCCACCAGTAACGACCGAAGAAGTAAGGAAGGCTTTGAAAGAAATGAAAGGGGGCAAAGCACCTGGTGAGGACAAGGAGGTTGTATAAAACTTCTGGAGTGGAGGCCGCCCATAGCGGGCAACGCGGGGAGGTGAAGCCGGGCGAACCGGTCGGCGGCCATATTGCCGTGGGTAGAAAAGGCGCTGCGCCGGCAGGGACGCTGAAGTGCGGTCGCGGTTTTTTTTTGCTTTACAAGGGAGAAAACGATGGTAAGCTAGTATATCGATTACGATATTTGAGGGCAGACTGAATTTTGCCTTACGCATAAGGTTTTGACGTAAGATATGGTTCAAGCAGCGAGTTCGCCTGTGTATCTTACGGTGGTCAACAGACCTGTCGATGCGGGAAAACGCGCAGCGCTATGCTAAAGGCACCACCCCTGATTTTATTTCAGTAAACGTTTATTCGGTATAGCTAAGGCTATAGACCACCCCCTTAACATTAAAATTACCTCATGTTGCGCGCCATGGCAAGAGATTCCGCGTTATAAGGTTACTATTAGCCGTGATTTCACGCTGGAAGTGCGGGACACGCGAAAGCGCGATTATTTGACGCTTGTTTCGTTTAGCGGCGTGGCTAGGATTAATGAATGCTTATTCATTAATGATTAATAAATAATAATGCAGTAGCGGTTCGAATGGTTTTTAAGCAGTACTGCAAGAATCATATCCAGCAGGATATTGCAATCTTTATATGAAGTGCAAATGCACGTTTTCTGGTTTAAACAACATGCCCAGTGTTGCCCTTGCCGAAGACCAAATTAAGCACGAGCTTTTGATTGATTGATTGGTTGATTGATTGATTCATTGTGGGGTTTAACGCGCTGACGCAACGCAGGCGATGAGGCGCGCCGTACTGGAGGGCTCCGGATTAATTTTGACCACCTGGGGAATCTTTAACGTGCACCGAAATCTCGTTCACACAGTAGTTTTCGCTTTTCGCCTTCACCAGAAAAGCGGCTGCCGCGGCAGGGAATCGAACCCGCGTTCTAGGGATGACCAGCACAGTGCATTAGCCACTGAGCCAACGCGGCGGGTCTATTTCCAGCTTTTCAATCGTATTTTGCGAAATGGATTTGGCACACACTGAAGCACATTAAAGCAGGTTTTTTTTTTTTATTATTCCGCGTGCACTTTACAGAAGGCATGGGACTCGCATTGACTTTATTTTTCAAATCCAGATGGTCACTTAATTGGATGCACGACTACATTGACCGCGCACGTTGGCACGATAGTAGCGTGCTATTGATAAGAAAACTACTCGCAGGAGGTTACTCAATCACATTCACAACCTCGTTGACCGCGCAAGTTCGGACGCGAGCTATTGATAAGAAAATCATGTGGACGAAGAACGCGGAAGAGCATTGCCGTGCATCAAAAACTTCTACGAAACAGCGCTAACGAGAAACGTCAGTCTAGTCACGTATGGCCGGATGTAAAGGAAATATATTAAAAAGAGTGCTTTGATTTTTGATGGTAACTGCCTTAGCAATAGTCTGCATTTAAATTAGTGCGGAAAAACAATTTGCGCCCCACATATTTACAGACATGTGATTTCGTGCAGCCGAGCAACTACAGGACCACCACAACTACGAGCGAAAACATTCGCATATCTGCGTAAACAAGCGCGTACGGTATGCTCAGTAAGCGGACGGCAGGTGCTACGGCAAATTTTCCCTTTACATCACGCACAAACGGCGGGTAAATGTGCACTCATAACGTTATAATACTAGCAATGCCCTCGAAACCCAAAACAAACAGATACCCTCAGTACTTACAGCTGAAAGGTGATCCCTGACGCCTTCTTTGCGCGATTAGCGCAGCCGAACGCGACGCACGAGCAGACCATTTCTGTTTTCTATACCTTTGGAGCATCCATCCGCGAACGAGGATCGAACGAACACGAGTTCTGCTCTTTGGCAGAGAACTCGGAAGAACGACACATGGGGCAGAAAAAAGTGTCATTCTGTCTACTGTTTATTTTAGTTGTTAGCGCCCAAGAATGTAAATAATTACCAGATGTGTGCGCCCCCGGCGCACGCACGGGCGACTTGCGAAGCGCTTAACTAGAAACACGGAGAGGGGAGCATAACCGAAACCACATGAGGCGAAATGAACGCGCGCAAGAAAAGCTCGGTGCGCTTGAAGGTAGCCGCATGAGAGAATCAACTTGCAAAACAAAACAAAAGAAAACAAAAAAACAGAACGGAAGCAAAAATATAACGTAACCCACCGCAAAAACAAGTACATTATGCGACGAATGCAATGCGTCTGCTACCGCGGAACGAGTTTTCTACCCACGGCAATATGGCGGCCGTCGGCGTCAGTTTTTGAGCACCATCTCCACTCCAGAAGTTCTATACAACCTCCTTGGGTGAGGATCAAATAACAGCAGACCTCTTGAAGGATGGCGGAGAAATTGTACTTGAAAAACTGGCAAACCTGTGTACGCAATGCCTAATGACCGCAATGGTACCGGAATCTTGGAAGAACGCGAACATCATCCTAATCCATAAGAAAGGCGACATGAAGGACTTCAAAAATTACAGGCCGATCAGCTTACTGTCAGTTGTCTACAAGGTATTTACCAAGGTAATCGCTAACCGAATCTCTGCAACCTTAGATTTCAGTCAACCTAAAGAACAAGCACGGTTCCGTAAAGGTTATTCAACAATGGACCATATTCACACGATCAATCAGGTGATAGAGAAGTGCGCTGAGTATACTGAACCCCTATATATAGCCTTCATAGATTATGAGAAAGCATTTGACTCGGTCGAAACCCTAGCAGTCATTCAGGCATTACGGAACCAGGGGGTAGATGAGCATTATGTCAGAATACAAGAGGATATCTACAATAGGTCTACAGCTACCATCATCCTCCATAGAGAGAGCAGTAAAATACCTATAAGGAAGGGTGTCAGACAAGAAGACACAATATCTCCAATGTTATTCACAGCATGCTTACAAGAAGTATTCAGAACGTTGGATTGGGAACAGGTGGGAGTAAGGGTTAATGGAGAATACCTCAGTAACCTCAGATTTGCTGATGACGTTGCCTTGCTAAGTAACTCGGGGGACGAATTGCAAAGCATGCTTCCCGCACTGGGCGAACAGAGTAGAACCGTGGGCCTGAAAATTAATATGCAGAAAACTAAAGTAATGATCAATAACCACGGGACAGCACAGCAGTTTGAGATAGGTGGCGAGGCAGTGGAAGTGGTAAGCGAATATTTCTACTTAGGCCAAGTTGTGACCCCAGATCCCAACCATGAGGCAGAGATAATTAGAAGGATCAGAATGGGATAGGGTGCATATGGCAGACATTCTGAGATAATGAATAGCAGCCTACCATTGTCGCTGAAGAAGAAAGTGTATGACAGCTGCATCTTACCGGTACTCACCTACGGGGCAGAAACTTGGAGGCTCACTAAGAGGGTTCAACTTAAATTGAGAACGACTCAGCGGGCAATGGAGCGGAAAATGATAGGTGTAACATTAAGGGACAAGAAGAGAGCGGAGTGGGTCAGGGAGCAAACTGGTGTTAAAGACATATTAGTAGAAATTAAGAAGAAGAAATGGACATGGGCAGGGCATGTAATGCGAAGGCAAGATAACCGCTGGTCATTAAGGGTAACAGAGTGGATCCCTAGAGAAGGCAAGCGTGGCAGGGGGCGGCAGAAAGTTAGATGGGCAGATGAGATCAAGAAGTTTGCGGGGATAAATTGGTCGCAGTTGGCACAGGACCGAGGCAATTGGAGAATAATGGGAGAGGCCTTTGCCCTGCAGTGGGCGTAGATAGGCTGGTGATGATGATGATGAAGGCGACGGCTGCCTCTTATTCTGCCGTCGTGTCTTGGGTCTTGAGTGAGGCACACGCAAGGAGGTTGGTTCTGGCGGCAGCCACGATGATGGCGCACTACTGCCCTCGAGGTTGGGAGGCGTCTGTGCAGATAACTGCATTATCCCCGCCGAGGGTGGTATTGAGCGCTTGAGCTCGTGCTTGTCGACGACCCTCGTGGTGTGAGGGGTTCATATTTCCAGGTAAAGGGAGCATCTTCAGCTCTTGTCGCCGAGAGTTCGGGAGTAGATCACGCGGAGTGATATTCTGTGCTGCCCAGCCAACCTGGTGAAGGATGCGGCGACCCACTGCAGTTCTGCTCGATCGGTGCTTCGGGTTAGAAAGATGGGCCTCTATCAGCTCTTCCACCCTATTGTGGAGTCCCATCCTACGCAGCTTCTCCGTGGACGCACTCATGAGAAAACCAATGGGCTGCTTAACCGCCTTTATAATCGTTATATCACGCATCCTTATGTCCACCTTGCCGAGAAGATAAGGGCGACGTAAGTTATTCTCGAGAGGACAAAGCTTGAATTAATAGAAGGGTATCGGCTTCCTTGAGGTGTTGCACCTTGGTGAAAACTCGCCTGATCATGTGTATGATTTGACTGATACTTTGCTTGAGGCGATGCAAGGATACGTCACTCTTGGTGTTGCCCTGGAGATGTAGGCCCAGTATCTTGAAGCTGGGGCTTGGAGTGATGGCCTGGCCATCAATGAGTATTTGAATGTCTTCCTTGATACGTCGTTTTCCGTGTGGGCGGACGACACGGAGCTCTGATTTTTTACGTGAACACTGGAGGTCACAAACTTTAGCATATTGGCGTACTAGAAGTGAGATTCCATGCGTTGGTGTGAGCTTCCTTTAATTTTTTACAAGTGCATGCGCAAGGTGCGCACACGGCCGCTACATATGCCGGGGCAGAGCTCACAGCGGCGCGTGAGGTCGCACGCGGCATTCAGCGAGAATGCAGGGGGTATACCCGCAGATGTGCTTGGTGAGTCCACCATCTCCCTTCCCCATCTCAGCGTGGGCTCGTAGCTCAATCGATAAGGCAACCGGCTCTCGCTCCGTTACTCCATTAGTTCCAAGTTCTAATCCTGGCGGTGCCGGTAACTTGTATTTTGTTTGCGGCAGTTTTCTGATCACACCAATGGTCGCGAAAGAATCCTTGGGGGATCGAGGTGAAAAGCTTTGCTTTAAAATGGAACGGGCGCTTCACTTGGCCCACGGATAACGGAGATAACACAGCCCGTCGCAGCCGGTCGGCAAAAGCATAAACGAGCAAAGAAATGCATGGTTCTCGGCAATGTCATGCCCTTGACCTTAGCTAGTCTCGACATTGTGACTGGTCGCAGCGGGCTGAGAGCGGACTATAGTGGGTCTACAGATCAGAAATAGAAAATTGCCAAGATTTTCTCATTTTACACCAGGCTTTTGGGCCTTGCGCTATACGTCTGCTTTTTGTATATGTCTCGCAGAATTGTGCCTCTATGGGCCCGTTGACGAAAAGCGGACACCAGGTCAACGGTGACTTCGTGTATGAGTACACGACCAATGCTTCAGCCCTCCAGCTGGTAAGAAAGGATACCTTAACTGCACGAAATCCGTGACAGCGTAACACGTTAAATACTAAGCCCTTTTTTGTAGATGTGCACATTTAGGAACATTCATTCACGGAGCAAGGAAAACTTGTTACTTAAGCAGGGACTCGCACATCGAAAGGGTACTGCATAAAGTGCTCTCCGTATAATGCTACCGTGTTTGAGACGATGGCAGTTTTTTTGTAATGAACGTAATACACGTGAGCGTACTTGCATGCAATCGATTACGCGGATGCAATCGGTGGCAATAGTCGAAACAAAGCACATGTTAACGTTCTCAAATTTTTCCTGTCGTTGTGAGTGCGTACCTAAGCACAATTGTTAACGGAACTGTCAATGTCTACGGTCGAATTACGCCTATGTGCAGCAATAAAATCCTGCATAATGCAGAACGTTGTAATTCTCACGGAATGTCTTGTGCTCGTTTAATTTCAGCACGATTATATTCACTGGCGATGTAGCTGCACACTTTCTGGCATGTCAGCAAGCCAGAATTAGAAGCTTTCTTGTTTGCACTATCGCATATGTCTCTTGAAATTGATGGCATACCACATAATAATGAAAATGCGTCAACATTGGCGGTTATAACCAGCTTCTTGCCACTTTAAGGAAATGTGACTCTGAACAGGTTTTGGCAATTTAAGGGGAGCAACTCAGAGATATCAAGCGCATATCAAAGATCACGAGAATTTCTGAAATGACACACTATAAACTCCAGTAAAATGTTGCTTCGACCATTATGTCCTTGATTTAATACTTGCAAGCTGTGACTACCAGACTCATCCAAGGCTTTTAAGTGAAAAGAGTCGTGACGCATGCATTTGAAACGGACAATAAACTGACGCATTTGTGCGACTAAGTGCTCACGGACATTTGAGCTGACTATCAAGTTTTCACAATCAGCGCGAAGGACAAAATTACAATGCAAAGTTTGCCCCTCGTACTCGCTTGAGTTGAACCACAACCATCATTCGCACGGAGTTTAGGCATGAGTCCGGCCTTTAAACGTCAGGACGCACAAATACCATACCATCTACTGGTGACCTTTTTTTTAAGTGCGCCGAATTTAGGCGCCTGCTCCTGTGGTTCCGTGGCGCCGTCGTCCCCGGTTGTAACCGAGCGAACGAAGGAGACACTGAAGACAGAAGAGAAAGAACGAGCAGGAAAGCGAGCGGACGAGGGAATTAACTGCAACACGGATAGTAGGCGGGCCAGGTGGTACATATTTCTGAGATTAACTGTGCGAAAGAACGGGACAACAGAGGAGTAGACTAACACAGCGCTGACTCACAACTGAAGTTTTATTATCGCTGGACAGCAATAAACAGGAAAAAGGAGGGTGACACGTGACGCTAGACTTAATAAAAAAAATTTACGAACAAAAACAAAATGCCACGCAATCTAAACACAGTAATCGGAACAGCTAAAGCAGACCAGCACAAACAGTCCGCCACATATCGGAGGCTCCCGCACGTGGAATCTGCTAGCTATCTAAAAAATTACAACCACCTCCCCTCGCGGGAACCCTGGTGTGATGCGACGCTGAGGGGGGTTCAAGCGCAAGCGGAGAGCAACCGTCGACCGAAAGGCCGGCGGAGAGCGGCACACCGGTTATATGCGCAGCGCGCCCGAAGGAGAGGAGACCGCGAAGAGAGAGAGAGTACTGCCCATGCGCAGCACCGCACGCAGCGCTGCCCACCGGCGGAGTAAGAGCGCGCTGGGCCGCACACCCGCAGATGTTGAGAGAGAGTGTTCGCTCTCGCCAGGGCACGCGCCGGCGCCAGTGCGTCTGCCATGGCTATGACGCAACACAATCCAACATACTCCACTTTAATACAATCCAATCCAAATCCAATCCAAGCCAAGACAATCCAAAAGAATCCAATCGAATGCCCCTCGCGAGAGAGTGTTCGCTATCAGAGAGGAAAAGGGGTGAGCGGAGGAGAGTGCGGACGCCGACGACGACGGACGCACGCAGGAAGGACAGGGCCGCCGACAAGAGATGCTCTCAGCGTCCCATCTAATAACTTATTTCTTTCCCCGTAAGGGCGATGGAGGGTGTGCTGACGCAGTCCTGCTCCCGCTTCTGAATTTCCCATGCCCCTCGTATCTCTCGCCTCATTCTGTCAGGATAACGAGCCAGCACGTGGCACTGCTGAAATGCAGGCAGGCGTGCGCACTTTGCCACATGCGCGGCAAGCGTGCTTTCCGAGAAGTTGCGTACATCGCACGCGTGCTCTCGTAGGCGATCGTTGAGGCAGCGCCCCGTCTGCCCCACGTACGAGCGTCCACGCGACAACGGTATTTCGTAGATAACCTCTTTCTCACAGTGGACAGCTTGCTTTGTGTGCCTATTTTTAGATGCAGAGCATCTGATTCACTCGCGTTGTCCCTCCGGCGTCGTCGTCGTCGTCGGCGTTGTCCGCCCCTCCCCCATTCTCCTCGCCGCGCCAGGTGCGCTCTCCGCTCCTCACCCCGGCCCTCTCCTCTCCGATAGCGAACACTCTCTCGCGAGGGGCATTGGATTGGATTCGATTGGATTGGCTTGGCTTGGATTTGGATTTGGATTGGATTAAAGTGGATTGTGTTGGATTGTGTTGCGTCATAGCCGCGGCAGACGCGCTGGGGCCGGCGCATGTGCAGTACTCTCTCTCTTCCGCGGTTTCCTCTCCTTCGGGCGCGCTGCGCATATAACCGGTGTGCCGTTCTCCGGCGAAGCAACATCCACGCTTGGCTCAAACACCTAGAGTCCACGCCGCTTTACAAGTACGCCAACGCCGTCATCGACTGGGACCGGCTTACGCAGTCCCCTCAACGTTATGCGCGCTATAAAACGCGGTCCCTTCGCCGCTCCGCCTATGCGTCGCATCTACACAGGGGTTCCCGCGAGGGAAGGTGGGAGTTTTTTTACACTTGTTTTCCGGTGGGCTTTCGCAATTTACCTGTCGAGACATGCTGCTTACTTTTTTAGTGCCGAAAACACAAGGTACACCCGCTGACCCTACTATTTTCTTCAGCCGGTGGCTTACGCCATGAATGTACGGAATGACCGCGATCTTTTTCTTCTCTGATGGAGGCTCCCGTTCAAGTTGTGGCTTTCTCAATTCTTTAGCAGCTTGTGGCCTTCGCTACGGATAAGCGAATCAGGAAAGCCAGCCATACGTAGACGGCGTGTTGGAGCGTCAAAGCTACCCTGCACGCGATGATGGCAAGACCTTGACAGTCAGTTCGATACAAGTGACAATACAAGTTTATTTTTTACGGGAACAAATATAGACGATTTGATAAAAGCAGCTAAGAAAACCTTAGTCATTTTTTCGAAATGGTCCTGTCATGATTCGTTACAGATGAACAGCTGTAAAACCATGGCCGTTCTTTTCCGTGCGAAAGGAATGGCATGTAGGTACACACAAAAAATGTTGCGAAATAGTTTTAATATCGAACTTTCAGTGACTGTCAAAACTTTAGGCGTCATGTTTCATCAATATATGTTCTGGGACTCTCACACTAAACAATTGTGTATTAACCTAAGGAAAGCCCTTGGCGTGCTAGAAGGTGTCAGTCGTTTGTACCGGTCCCCCAGAAACTTCTTATTTTCAATACGCTTTTTTGTTCTCATCTACGCTACTGTCAGTTGGTACGGGCTTATGGAACTCAAACATCAAAACAAAAGTTGTATACACTTCAAAAATGCGCTTTACGGGCTGTTGCAAATTTAGGCTTCCGAGACAACATATCCCATTTATTTGTCAAGCTTAAGGTTTTAAAATTTTGTGTTGCATATGAACATAACCTGTTGTGGTCTTTGATGTCTGAAATTCGAAAAAATTGGGCAAACCTGAGAGGCTTTGCGCATTTGCAGCCGAAAATTTCGTTGCGTACCACGCGAAGTTCTGGCCACTGGCACATCCCTCGACCACGAATAAATTACGGACTTCAAATGTTAAAACACTCTGTTCCACACATACTAAATAAGTTCAAGCTCACAGAACAGCACGTGCGTCTTCTTTCAGGTAGTTTGTACCTGTTTGTATCATCATCATCAAACCTTGTATCATTATCAATAATACCTGTTTGTATCATCATCATCATCACCGCCCGATGTACGCCCACTGCAGGGCAAAGGCCTCTCCCATTAATCTCCAATTACCCCGGTCCTGTGCTAACTGCGACCAATTTATCCCCGCAAAGGTCTTGTATAAGGAGCTATAAACCCAGAGAAATTGCACCCAGTGCTTGTAAACGCCCGAAAATTCTAACAGTGTACCCCTTTCTGTTATCATCTTATTATGGTATAAGTTGCCTTTTCTTCCCAATAATTTTATGCGCTTGTAAACACCCAAGTGTGCATTTATTCTGTACTTGAAAAATAACCACTAGAATGTTATTTTCTTTTCTTTAAATCATACGTGAGTACCGTATAGGGTTTGATGTGCCGTTGTTTCTGTTGCCTTGTACAAATGGGAGTTGGGGCTGGTCAAGCTGCTAAAGCACACCTTTTTCCCCACTGTCCGTGCCACAATTGTTTCTATTTTGGGCAAACCACGGTGTGTCGTTGTGGTGAAATCAACTTCAACTTCAGCGTAGCCACTCCCCTCTTGACAAGCTTGGAATGTGCGGACGTGAAAGGTATGACGCCTTTTTGGGAGCGCGGGGCATGGCTCCAACAGAGGTGTTAAGCGCTCAAGTACAATCTTGGATCTAAGAACTGAAGTTCCTTATTTGCGGGTACCTCCTTAGTTAGCACGTAGTCGCTTAAGGTTTTGGTGAAGATCCCCATAAGGTCGTCGACGTCTTGCGCTTGCCCGTTCTCGGAAACCTTGTAGATAATGAGAAAATCGTCGACCAAGCGAAAAACCGTTAACGCTGCGCTGTCTTTCAGAGCTGCGTCCAGGCTTCTGTCATGCCGCGCAAGCACAGGGCCGCTCAGGATTGGCGCAATGCATGAACCAATGCAAACCCCCCTATTCTGGAGGTAGAGGCAATCTTCAAGTTTGATGAATGTGGAACGAAGGTAAAAGGACAGCAGCTCAATAAAGCCTCCCAAGCTGATTTCGCATTCATTCTGGAAGCGGATTGCGTCTAAGCTCTCAATGCCTTCTTCAACCGCCTGGCAAATGGAGACGTGCGGCCGAGAATAGTAAAGATCTTTAAGATCTACTGAAAAGGCGCTCACCCCTTTGGTCGCTCCATTTCCAGGAAAGTTGAAACTTCCTACGCCTTTCTGGCTCGAAAGGGGTCTTCAATTTGTAGCATGGCAAGCGACCGCTGCAAAAACAGTCGTAGCGAGTGCTGCCAAGTGCCCCGCTCAGAGACGATCACCCTGAATGGGCATTCAGGCTTGTGTGTTTTTGGCAAGAAAAACACCGACAAACTAGCGTACTCGCTCTTCTTGACAGACGCAGCGATCTTCCCCAACTTCATGTCTACGCACCGCTTCAATGCCTCCTTCCTTACTTTCTTCGGATCGACGTCAGGAACCCTGCGGAAATAGTCAGCAATTGCCTGCTTTGCTTTTTCCGCGTAAGACCCCGACGGCATGACGACGAAGCCACCCTCTTTGTCAGACAGCAGAAGCTTCAAGTCTGCTTCACGAAGTGAGGACACCACTTCTGTTGTGCGAACGGTGGGTTTGGTCTTGGGCATACACCTCACGACAACGACTCCTTCGCTCACGCATCTGTCGACCTCTACGGAGTTTGCTCTTGCGGCTGCGGTCCTAACCACGGAGAGTAGCTCTATTTTATCCGGTTGAAGGTTGACACAGAATTTCGGCCCCAAGTGTAAGGCCTTTTGAACCTGTGCCGTGTTTAGATTACTGTGTTTAGATTGCGTGGCATTTTGTTTGTGTTGATAAAAATTTTTGTTAATTCTAGCGTCACGTGTCACCCTCCTTTTTCTTTTTTTCTATTTATGTCCAGCGATAATAAAACTTCAGTTGTTAGTCAGCGCTGTGTTAGTCTACTCCTCTGTTGTCCGGTTCTTTCGTGCTGTTAATCTCAGGAGAAGAGAAGTATGGCCAAACTGTGAGGGGGAGGGCGTAAAACCGAATCGGCACGAGGCAGTGTAAGGTCCACGTATGAGATTAGCGGCCAGGCGCCCGGGCTGCGCGTGAGAACCCGCCACTCTGTCTGGTGGCCCAGCACTGTTGACTCTACGCTGCGGCCGTCGCCAATTGGTCACGGCGCGCACGGCAGACGGATTGTCTGGCCCACCGGATACCACAGGGATAATCCCCCATTGAGAAAGCAGACGGCGCCGCCGGATTCCGGGAACCATCTGCATGACACGCGGAGGTGGTGGGATTACCGGCGTCGAAGCGCGCGCCCCGCGAGACACAATTGTTAACGCGCCCTGGCCGGCACAGTGCACTGTCGCCACCGTTCGCTCTCACCCCGCGGAGTCCCGCGCACGTCTGAGCGTGCCGTTGACCCAAAGATGGCGGCGCCTCATTGAATATTCCGCGGCGTGCTGAGTGACAGCTGTCTACGTGTATTTGGGCACACCTTTACGCGTGTACGAACGCTACAGGGGCGTTCCCGAGAGAGGGTGATCTCGAGGTTTTATAAGGCCGAACTTGGCCGTTGGAAATCGTTCTTGTCTGAGCGCCGAGCTGGGCAGTTCCCGGCGGGACAAGGAGTCTCGACCGTTGAAGCTAGGTGGGGTTTGCGAGCCCCCTAGGCTAAAGGTTAGGATCGCGTCGAAAGTTTAGGATGCAGCGCCGTAACGGGCAACTAGACGGATCCTGCGGTGAGACAGGGTCTCGGCCGTCGTTTCTCGAGCGGTTTGTGTACGCTCCGAGAATAGGAGAGTTAGAGCTCGAGGAGCTCGAGTGATTTGTGCGCACTCGGAGCTAGCGTCTAGCTGAAGTTCGAAGTTTTTTCTTTTACTACTCATGTACCCAGTTATCCTACTGCAAATAGCTGTATATAAACTTTCGTTTCACTTAATCAACCTCAACGCCTCGAGTTCGTCAATTCGACCGCCGTCTCCAAGAACTCAACACCATCGCCCTGCCAGCCTCCTGCCAAATCGACCGGAGCCCGGGCGATTGGGTTCCTGATCGACACCGGACTTCGGGGAAACGAACTACAAGACCATCTTTACTGCATGTATCCGTCGGTGACGCGCTCCGAGATAACTGAGAGAAGGAAGAGGCCACCGAAGATAGAGCAGATAAGGAAGAGGCTACGGAAGATAGAGCGAGCAGTAAAGCGGAGGGCGAAAGTAGTACGAAGTCCCCCGTGGCCATGCGCTACCCGACAACTCCAGAATATTGCCCGTGCCTTCGTGCATTCCTGATGCGGCGATCACTCCGTGAGACGCGGGAGGTATGGGCAGTCACCCAGAAGACTGCAATTCGCCCTGCGCACAAACTTTGCATTAGAGAGTAAAATAAGCGCGAGCCATTTTTTCCATTGCCGCAGTATGGCGTTGTCTTTCTCAGCTTCCTTTTGTGTATTGCCCTTCTCTCTAAGCAAATGGAACTGCGGTCTGCAATACCACCCGTTTTGAGAAGCAACTACTTCCCCGCACGGGGCACCTAGAGCAATCTTGGTGACGGTACTGGCGATACCGCGGACCCCGAGCCCCCAAACATACGCTGGATCCAACCGTGGCAACGTGTTTATAGGTGGAGGGTTAGAAACCACGAACGGTGGCCGTCGGAGCCCAGGTCAAGCTCCGGCGGATGGGCTCCCTGTCTGTTCACCAGGCAGGGAGCTCCGGGACCTCTTTGGCTACCAGGGTAAGGTCAAAGGAGAAAGTACCCCCGTCTCCCTGCTTTTATACTATGATATATGGCTTCCAAATTTTCCAAATCCAAAGATCGGCCCCCTAAAAGGGGCCGCACCGAAGTATCCTTTCCTCCGTTGCCAACGACGAGTTTCCGAAAGCCGGACAACTATGCTAGGTTTTTGGTAATCGAATCTGTTGATGCGTCGAACCGCCTAGCCACAAAGTCTGTCTTCCTGATCTCCAAATTTCTTGAGGGCATTGTTGGTCAGTCCTACAAAGCCAAAAAACTCAGAACAGGAGAAGTTCTTGTAGAAGTGAATAACAAGCAACAAGCTACAAATCTCTTGACTCAAACTCGCATCGCAGATCTCGACATCAGGGTCACACCCCACCGCAGCCTTAATAGCTCCCAGGGTGTGATCTCTGAGTCAGATCTAATGAATGAAACTGACACCGATCTGCTGGAAGGCCTTAAGGACCAAGGTGTGACAGCAGTGAGGCGTATCACGATTCGTAGAGATAACAAGGAAATCCTAACAAAACATGTAATATTGACTTTTGATCATTCCACAGTTCCTGAATCAGTAAATGCAGGTTTCATTCATTGCCCCGTCAGGCCATACATCCCAAACCCCCGCCGGTGTTTTAAATGCCAGCGGTTTGGGCATGGCACTACCGCCTGCCGTGGTCGACTAACATGCGCGAAGTGCGCACAACACGATCACCCATCAGACAACTGCCCATCGCAAACCCTCATGTGTGCTAACTGCCAGGGGCCCCACGGGGCCTACTCTAGAACATGCGAGAAATTCAAACAGCAGAAGGAGATCATCAAGGTGAAAGTCACTGAGAACCTTACCTTCCCAGAGGCGCGAAAGAGGTTCGCCTCTTTCCCCCTGGGGAGGTACGCCGACGCAGCTCGCCGGGGGGCGGAGCGGCGTCTCGTTTCCACAGGGACCCAGTTCAGCGAGTCTGACCTGGTCCCTCCTCCGCCCCCCCCCCCCCCCCCCCTGGGTTGCTTCTGGCAGCCCAACCCGCCATCACGCCGCTTGCTGAGGCAGCAGCGGTTGTGGTGGCAACGTCTTCCGTCGGGACCGGTGCCGCTCCCGCCTCTGTCTCCCCATCCTCCAGTGCGTTGGAGGGTACCGAGGTGATGGACACCACGGGCCCCGCACCGGTTCCCACCGCCACCGCACCGCCCGTGCCACCTCTGGCGCCCCGGACGCCCTCTGCGGTGGCGGGTCAAACGAAGGGCTCCCGAGGGGGGGCCAAGTCCGGAGGGCCCGGTCCGTCGGGCACCCCTCGGACATCCGACGACGACATGGATGTCGGGCCGTTCCTGCCTGCAACGCAGCGCAAGGAACGCGTCCCGACGCCAAAGCCTCCCGACAAGCCAAAAAAGGCGAGAGTCACAGCCCCGAAAGACGACACATAAACAAACACACACACTCCAGTAGCTCTCACACTAAATAATGGGAAGAGAAAACATAATTCAATGGAACTGTAGAGGCCTTCTTAAAAATCTTGACGATGTATACGAAATACTGCATGCTAGTCAGCCAAGTGTAATGTGTGTTCAGGAAACACATTTGAATTCCAAGCACACAAATTTCTTGAATAGTTACATGGTCTTCAGAAAGGACCGGGATGGCTGCACACACTCTTCTGGGGGTGTGGCCATAATCGCCCGGAAATCTTTAGCATGCCACCCTGTCACTTTGAACACTGTCCTTGAGGCTGTAGCAATACGCTTGATAATATTTAATAGGTTGATAACGGTATGCTCCATATACATTCCTCCTGATGTCACACTTTTGAGCTCCGACTTCGAGGCGCTGGTTGACCAGCTGCCCGAACCATACATCCTGACAGGCGACCTTAATGCTCACAACACTCTTTGGGGCTCTTCTCGCACGGATGCCCGGGGTCGCCTGATAGAGAGGTTTCTTACATCTTCAGGAGCATGCCTTTTCAACAATAAACAGCCTACATACCATAACATAGGACACAACACATACTCATGTCTTGACTTGGCTATTGGCTCCGCAGTTCTCTTTCCTCTCCTTGAGTGGGGTGTGGGCACTGACCCATACGGTAGTGACCACTTCCCCACCTCACTCACATACATAGGTAAAGGCCCATGCAGTCCATCTTCCCATAATAGGTTCAATGAAGCACGAGCTAACTGGAATACATTTACAGAGACATCGAAACTACACCACACATCCATAGGACACCTACACGTTGAAGAAGCTACCCAACTGCTCACGGCGCACATCCTCGACGCCGCCGAAACGTCCATTCCCCACGCCTCTGGTGCCCCGCGTAACCAGCGGAGGCCGTGGTGGAATGAGGACTGTAGGCGGGCGCGAGAGGCCCAGAACAAGGCGTGGGGTATCCTTCGTCGGTACCCCACGTCGGGAAACCTCCTCTTGTTCAAACGGGCCAAGGCGGTAGGAAAACGTGTGCGCCGTGTGGCAAAACGAGAGAGTTGGCACTCCTTCTTGACATCCATAAACTCGTACACAGACACACACAAAGTCTGGACACACATACGTAAGCTCAAAGGACAACAGACACACAGCCTGCCCCTGGTTAGTACAACAGGGGACACACTGGAAGACCAGGCTAACACACTTGCACAACACTTCGAACACGTGTCCAGTTCAGCACACTACACAAACACTTTCATGAAACACAAAACATCTGCGGAGAAGTCACTGCGTGATAGCAACAAGTCGCACACTTCTTACAATTCTCCTTTTTCAATTCATGAGCTGAAGGCAGCCCTGACAACATGTAAGCCTTCAGCTCCAGGTGCAGACAAAATCACATACACCATGATACAACACCTGCACTCAGACACCCTTGAAACACTTCTACATATATACAATAACATATGGCTTTCGGGGCATATTCCTCGCTCTTGGAGGGAGGCCATAGTAGTGGCTTTCCTGAAGGAAGGGAAGGACCCTTCCTCTCCCGCTAGCTATCGGCCCATCGCCCTTACAAGCTGCCTGTGCAAGCTCCTCGAGAAGATGATAAACAGGAGACTTGTGTACTTTCTTGAGTACAACGGTCTTCTCGAGGGCTGCCAGGCAGGCTTCAGGGCGGGGCGATCTACAAATGACCAACTTGTCGCCCTTGAATCATACATAAAGGACGCTTTCATTCATAAACAGTTTTGCACAACGGTGTTTTTTGACCTTGAAAAGGCCTATGACACCGCTTGGCGTTACGGGATCCTCAGTGACCTGAAGTCTTTCGGTGTTTCGGGCCATATGCTCAACACCCTTGCTAGTTATTTGTCCGAAAGAACGTTTCGCGTGAGAGTAGGTAGCGCACTCTCAAGAGTACATGTGCAAGAAAACGGCGTTCCGCAAGGTGGAGTTCTTAGCTGCACTCTGTTCATAGTTAAGATGAACTCCCTTGGGAAGGCATTGCCACCTACAATTTCTTATTCAATGTATGTAGACGACATCCAGGTATCTTTTAAATCATGCAATATGTCCATCTGTGAGCGTCAAGTCCAGCTCGGTGTCAAAAAACTTGCCAGCTGGGCAGACAAGAACGGTTTTAAACTTAACCCAGAAAAAAGCACCTGTGTTGTCTTCTCCAGGAAGCGTGGGATCCATCCGGGCCCAGACATTATCCTTAATGGTGTTTCGATTCCTGTGAGGAAGGAACACAAGTTTTTAGGTGTGGTGTTGGATGAAAGGCTTACATTCATCTCTCACATTAAACAATTGAAACATAAATGTCTAAAGGCTCTCAACATTCTTAAAATCTTGTCCCACCAGTCCTATGGAACGGATAAGCAACTCCTGTTACGTATTTTCACAAGCCTAGTGGGGTCTAGATTGGACTATGGGAGTGTTGTTTATGGGTCAGCCACTAAAACAGCACTTAAAATGCTCGACCCAGTGCTTCACTTAGGGCTTCGCCTCTCTTGTGGCGCATTCCGTACGAGCCCTGTACAGAGTCTTTACGCAGAGTGTGACAAATGGTGCTTATCACACCAGCGAACCTATGTTGACTTGTTATATGCCTCAAAAATTTCATCAATGGACAACCATCCTTTTAAACCGGTTTTTAATGATACATCCACATCAAAGCTCTTTTTAAATCGCCCATCCATTCCTGTTCCCTTCTCGCTCAGAGTGAGGGCCGAGGTCATTATTCATGAGGTCTCCTTTGCAGACACATTCAAGTCATCTATCACTGATCTTGTAGCACCATGGCATCTTCGTCCTGTTGCATGTGACGTGTCTTTCTTAAAATACAATAAGAACAGGACACCGAAAAGTGGGATTCTGCAGCATTTCATGTATGTGCAGGATAAATACAAGGCTGCAGAGTTTTTCAGCGATGCATCGAAAACGTTCACTGCAGTGTCTTGTGCGGCGCATGGGCCGAATTTTGAAGCATATAGAACCATGAATGTAAAGACAAGTATTTTTACGGCAGAAGCATATGGCATTTTTCTTGTTGTAAGTCACATAGTTGAACATCATATTCCTAAATCCATCATCTATACAGATTCGCTGAGTGTCGTCCGTACATTGTCATCCGGAGAGTCCTCGAAAAACCATGTAGTTAACCTTGTCTTGAAATCAATTGTGCTGGCATATTCTTCAAACCTTGAGGTGACTGTGTGTTGGGTGCCAGGCCACTCTGGCATCGGCGGAAATGAACTGGCGGATGAAATGGCCGCCAATGCTGCACTCCGAAACACAGTAGACATAATAACACTACCTTACACAGACCTCAAGCCACACATAAGACAACACTTGCGCAGAACATGGCAAACACACTGGAATGAACAGACAGACAACAAACTACATGTAATAAAGCCACACTTGGGACGGTACACATCTGACTCGCACAACAGACACACGGAAGTCGCCTTGGGTAGGCTGCGGATAGGGCACACCCATGCAACCCACTCGTATCTGCTGACGGGATCTCCTAGACCCCAGTGCGGCAGGTGCGGAGAGGCCCTATCCGTAGTGCACATACTAATCACATGCAATGCACTTCACACAACACGACACAAACACTTCAGAGAACTCTACAGACAACATATTCCCCTACATCCATCTTTTTTCCTAGGTGACGATGCCATTGTTTCCGTCAAACGTGTGTTTGAGTATTTGTCAGAAGTCAAGTTTTTAAACCTCATTTCCTATCACGCATCATGAAATCTGGCCCTTTACACCAGCCATCCTCACTGTCTTTTATTGATTTTACTTTTGTTCTTGCTTATTGATTTCAGTGTCTAAGTTCTCACCTCTCATATTTAACCACTGTTTTGGCGCTCTTTGCCCTAGTTGGCCTTGCGCCATTAACATCCAACCATCATCATCATCGAGAAGCAACTACTTGTTGCTACAGATATTCACAGAGGTTGAGCTTGGCATACACATAGAGCGACTCCCTTATGTTTAGCACCTAGTTCTGCACATGGTGTAGTTTTGAGGCTGTCAGCCTCCGAAAACATTTTTTACAGCAAGCTATATACCTCTGCCCCCCCCCTCAACAATTTCATCTCCGTAGGCAAAACCTCCAAGGCCTCAAGGCCTAAGAAGCCGAGCGCATGCGTCAGGCTAATCTGGCATACAGCATGGAGCTCAGAATTCGTTCAAGGAAACCGCAAAACAAGCATCTAAACCGCATTATGAATGATAAGACACCTGTGATCAATGGGACCCCCACCATGTGTTCCTGGTAAACATTATGTTTGCAGATTATCTTTGAAGGCTAGGCAGGAGTAGTGTCACTAAATATAGCAGTTCTTGTCCAAGGCTAGGCAGGGCGCAGCATTTGCCGCCAGAGAAGCCGAGCGTAGTGTCAGTAGATAAGGTATTAGTGTGCCGCCACTGAGGCACGCAAGTCGGCTACGGCGGCCATTTTAACGTTTATTAGTTTTTCGAGATTGCTGCATCTACGACCTCGCCGTTACCTTCGACCGGGTCGTTTGTTAACCACACTACCGAAGCTGCAGCAAAACGGCATCTTTGGACACACTCGAGCTGCTGAAATGCCGTTACGCGCCTTAACTTTGATCAGCATTTGGAACGACGTCAGTCGCGTGCAGTCGCAGGGCAGGGAAGAAAACCTAAGCGTACCAGCGTTGACCGAGCAAAATTTATGAATAACAAAATGGCGGCGCCCATTTTTCGTGGCAGTGTAAACGAATTGTCACGCAATGCACACTTACCAATGATCATGGTGGCATCACGGAACAATAGGAGATAAGAGTGTCGACATTCTCTACCCTTATCTAGAGACGCTAGCCGAGGGCAGCCGACCGACCCGCCGAGACGACGGCAAACATTTCATAGCCTCCTTCATTGCCATTTGCGGTGGTTTTCAACAGCCTTGCTGGACATCCACTTTGGCAGGGCGGGATGGCGACCATTAGCTTTCTATACCTCACTGATGGCCTGGTTCGTCGCGCAAAACGCACTACGTGAAAGCCAACTTTCCACAATCATGAGCCTCAAGAAAAAGAAGCTACCCATAGCCGGAAGCCAACCTGTGTTCCTCGTGTTATGAAGCCAACGTCTTTCCGTTTGCGCCATTTCTGCACGATCGAAGCAGCTTAGAATTTGGACTTTGGCTTTGCAATTGCCTCAGGTTGCAAGCGAAAAATTATCGCATTTTAACCACCTTTATTTTTAGAATGGGGCTTGCCTGAACTTCCACTCGCGAAAGACACTAAAGTGCCCCGAAATCAACCCCCCTAACTTGTCGTAGAAAATGTTTCTTTTTTCGTCCTGTTAATAAAGTGTCCCCAAATTGAAAAAAAAAATCGTTAACCTAGAGTCATGATCACGCCACGGTTACGTGGGCCAAATAATTCTTGGAGGGCAGCTTTGCAGCGCATAAAGTGGATGTCACCTACATAAAGTTCTTCAACGATTTATTCCTAAGAGACTCTTATAAGGAATAAATAAGCTTAATCGTCATCCCCAGCCAGGGAACCGTAACTTTGGCTGCGTTACAAACACTGGCCGAAAGAAGAAAAGATATGTGGGCGCTTTTTCTGTGTGACAGCTGCATTGGTAGTGATCGCACTGAAAAAGATATTGCAGCAAGTGATTACCTGACCTGGTCTGTGCAGCCCTGTACGCTCTGCAAAGCGCCAGGTGCGGTGGGCTTTAAACCAGAAAATGCGCTCACAAAAAAAAACAGCCTCATGTTCCAAAATGAACGCCCCGTGTTTCAGTCGGATTTTAGATGCGCCTCTAGTTAGCTAGGACTCTCAATGCGCTTATTTTGGTCATTGGAAAATTATATATTATTTTGCTTAAAATGTTCTCACAAAGCAGCAAAGAAATTGTCTTCTATGTGCATTTTCATACTTGAGTTTTTAAAGCATTTAAAGCGAAGTGGGCTTGTGCAATCATCTCGTGGTCTAGTGCGAGCGGTACATGTGTAATTTGGAACACCTTTCGTTAGCACGACAAAACGAGAAATGCACGTCATTACCGGGAGTTGTTTACTGATGTGCACGCATTTCTAAGCAGCTTCCCATTCATTATAAGATCTCTACTTAAAAAAATAATCCATATTTACAGCAATACAAGGATTATGTCGCCAGTTTTGCATTCCATTTCAGATAATTGGTGCTACAGGCTTCATAATTTTTATGACTTTATACATGTTCTGGGTGGTTTTTTTCGGAGCTTCCTTTTTTTATCGTCGTGTGAGAACGACGTCTAAGACAAGTTTTGGTATTTTGGTTGATTCATCTGAATTTTCTGGCATTTATTTTGTTTTTTTTTTTTAATTGCCGCCTATGAAATATTTCAACTTGCACGATTTAACTAATAATTCGGTCAAAAATATAAATTTATGCGCTATTAATACGGTTTTACGGTTCATACTTTTCACACTTTCATTACTTTCGGGACTGTTTTTTTTTGTGTGTGTTTTTCGGCTTTTCCTGGAGAAGGCCATGTGTACGGCTGATTTTCAGAGCGAAAGCCCCGTTACTCCGTGTACAGACCCATAAAACGATTTGTTCCGCTAGCCGACCTTCTATCTCAGCCAAGGCGAAGCCAGTGCCTGGTTTGCTTGCAGGTTGAAATCGAGTAATTGCTCTTTCGTCCCAAGCCGGGACGGAGACAAGGGGAAATAGTAAAGGCGCCTATTATCACCAAACGATACAAGAAGACGCTGACTGCTTCCTTGTACACTGGACACAGTGGACGTTCGGGCTACAGCGCCGACAGCAACGAGCAGCATACGCGTCTTTTGTTTGTCGCGCTATGGCTTGATAAACCGACAGAGCTTGTCGAGCTGTCATCTCATAAACCGACAGAGCTTTTCGAGCTAAGCTTCGACAAACTTGGTTTAACTGCGTTCAACACCGAGAATTTCTTTCCTGTTATGTGACTTCATTTTTATATTTTTCAGTGCTCGTTTACAGTATGTGTTGTTTTGTTTTTACATTTTGTTCAATCTCAATTTTAAATACTCTGGTGATTAACGACTTGTGCGAATTTCGGGGTATTGTAGTGATTGAAGAATAGACTCTGCTACCCCTTGAGGAACGGGGCTAGAAATCTTCTGAAGAGGCATTCGGTTTGCAGTGAACACAAACAAGATAATGGCGATAATCAATAAGTGCTTTATCTTCGCTAATGACACGTTTTTGTGCAAATGCAAAGCGTGGCAGGCTTGGTGCAGTGGAAGACTCTTTGGAAAATGCTCACTCGATAATACATGCAACATGTATTTTCTCATTTGCAGCTCGTCACCTGCGACGAACAACCGGATAAAACATTGCCGAAATTCAATATCGCCTTCTTTGACGTAGATCTGTACTTGCCCGCTCACAATGGCTCGTGCCCGGAGTTCAATTTGGCTGACTTCTACAGGAAAGCACCAAGTGCCGGGACGACGGGAAAATAAAGATTTTGTTTTATAACGACGGTTTGTTTTGTAAAGTAGAGCTGCCAAAAGCTGCCTTTGCAGTGTGCGAACAAGAGAGAGAGAATCGACTTTTATTGAGCCCAATGAGGTATTGGCTAGTGCACACAGGCACCGGATGGAGTGGAACCCTCTTCTCGGGTCCCATATGCGTCTAGCAGCTCCTGGCCCCTGGCTGCCAGCGCGAGCTGGATCGTCAGGTCGGGGGTAGACAACAAGGTCTCCCATCGCTCTCGGGGATCTGGTGTGGGAATAGGGGGGGGGGGGCGGATCTCAAGAGATTCGCACTCGGCTACGACGTGTGCCAGAGTGCCTTGTATCTCCTTGCAGAACGGGCAAGTACTCTCGTACCTGTCCGGGTACATCTTGTTTAGAAGTGTGGGATGCGCTAGCGACCCCGCCTGTATTCTTCGGATTACGGTCTGCTGTTTTCGGCTCAATTGCGGGTGACGCCACGGAAATCTGCATCTACGCTCTCTGTACATTTCAGTAATTTCTCTATAGTTCGTGACGGGGCGCAGCTGCGCCGGCTCGTCCTCGGCCCGGACGAATAACTCTTGGGCGTGGTGGTCGGCGAGTTCGTTTCCTTCCACCTTCGAGTGAGCCGGCACCCACACGAGCTCAAGGCTCGCCTCGAGGGCCTTCGCTTGGACAATATCGCATGTGCCGCGGGGGACACCCTCCCTTTTCGGAAGCTGGCGTACGCCTTCTTAGAGTCCGTTACTATAGTCCCGGCCGTCGGATGTGTTAGCGCGAGGGTCACGGCAGCTTCCTCTGCTTCGATCGATTGGGTCGTGCGGACCGATGCGCAGGTCACCAGGGTATCCATGGTGGTGACCGCCGCCGTAGCCTTGGTTCCGTACTTGGGAAGCGCCGCGTCCGCTTAGAGGACGTCGGGGTCCTCTTCGAGCTGGCGGGACCGCGCCCTGGCCCTTGCGGATGGCCTCCCTTCGTTTTTCCCGGGCTGCATGTTCCTGGGAAGGGGCTTGGTCTTTACGACGTCCCTCCACTCGGTAGGTAATGTCTCGGTGTCTGGTTGTGGTTCGATGCTCCATCCCACCTTGCGCAGGACGGCCCGTCCGTGGTCGGTCTGACTTAGTCTGATCCTTTGGTTAGAGAGGTGGGCCTCCACCATTTCGTCCACCGTGTTGTGCCTACCCATTCCCAGAAGTTTCTGCGTGGACGAATGGACTGGCACTCCCAGGGCGAGCTTGGTCGCCTTTCTGACCACCGTGTCCAGGGCCTCACGGTCCGCCCTCGTCAGCTGGAGGGACGGGGCAGAGTAAGTGATGCGGGACACGATGAACGCGTGCACCAATTTCAGGGAGTCGTCTTCCATGACTCCTCGGTTCCTGTTGGTGACTCTTCTGATCATGCTCGAGATCTGCTCGGAGACGGTCTTGATCTTGTGTGTTGCCGCGGTGGTCAATTGCCGTCGTCACGCAGCAACAGGCCCAGGATGCGGACCTGCTGTGTGGGCTCGATCTTCGTGCCGTCGATCGTGACGATCACGTTCGGTGGCGGTTCCTTCTTGGGTCTACCTGGCTGCACCATCAACAGCTCCGACTTCTGCGGGGCACAGCTCGATCAGCCCGCAGGTCGTGGCGTACTCATGGACTGTGGTCGCCGCCCTCTGCAAGGTTTCTTCCACCCAGGCTTCGGAACCCGCTCGGGACTTCCACACCGTAATGTCATCGGCGTAGAATGCGTGGTCCACTCCTTCGATCTCTTGGAGTAACCTAGGCAGGGGCAGGAAAGCCAGGTTGAAGAGCAGCGGCGACAATACCGACCCTTGCGGAGTGCCCCTGTCTCCGAGCTCGATCGGGTCGGTCCGTTCCTCTCCTATCCTTATGGTCGCCGCCGTACGCTTGGTCAGAAAGTTCTCGACGTAGCCGTACGTCCTACGGCCGCAGCCCGTCTAGCGGAGGTTCTCGAGCACGCTTCCGTGGGACACGTTGTAGAAGGCCCCCTTGAGGCCCAACGCAAGTATCCCGCGGGGCGAGTGTCTCGTGGCCTTCTTGAACACCAGTTCGTTTAGCTGGAGGAGGGCGTCTTGGGTGCACAGGTGCTGGCGGAACCCGTACATAGCAGCCGGCATCTGGTTCGTCTTATCCAGGAACCCTTGGAGTCTTCGAAGAACCATGCGTTCCATGACCTTGCCCACGCAAGACGTGAGCGAGATCGAGCGCATGTTCTCGATTGTCAGCGGGTTGCCCGGCTTGGGAATGAATCTCACTTCTGCTTCTTTCCATTCCGCGGGTAGTTCCGAGCTTTCAAGCCGGGGGCACTTTATTTGACAAAGTTCTCCAAATGTTTCCTTGCTGTAGAGGCGACTCATCAATGTGTCAGCATTGTGTGCCATGTTCCACTCAACAGCGATCATGCAAGGCCATGCCTCTTCAAAAACATTCGTAATTGACGAAGTTAAGACGTTTATTGACAGAATCAGTGTAAATCGGAGTAATTGGTAATAACTAATTTTAAACAAAAAAACACCAAAGCTGAACTATGGAAATCAAAAACGCTGTTTACATCAACCGCGCTAAGACCAGTAGAATAAAAACAAAAAACTATAAAGCAAACAAACAAGAAAAAACGTCGTGAGAATGCGTCAACTGTGTGAAGCCCTGCATCCGTAAAAAGGTAGAATTTGCGATGTTAACAATTTATTTGCCGCATTAGATTAAATCATTTGATTAAACTAATTTCAGAAAAGTAAAATATACTAAACAGCAAACAAAATCTGAAACCACGTTATACACCCCGCTTTCATAACCAGGAAGAATTCAAAAGTACTGAAAAAACACGCTGAAGCACAAAATCAAACATACTGGAAAAACCCCCTATCAGTGTAATGCATCCGTACCGAACTGCATAATTGGCAGTGTTAACAATTTTAATCGTTACAGAAATCCACATGTGAATAATTGGTCGAAGGATATTAAAAACAAAGACAAACAACTACTAAATGTTTGCAAGCGAAATCAAACACTTCAGGCTGATACATCTTTGTAAAATTACTACGTAACAGCCGAAGTTTTTCTTCTGTGTTGGTGTTATAACGCCTTAAGACGACAGCCACTGGTCATCACATAATACCAGGCGGCTTCTTATCACTGAATGAGGGCTGGCAGAGAAATCTCGGACAGATCCGTGTGCCGTCCGAGTAGCAGAGCGAGCAGTACTTGGAGTCGTCTGGCATGAAGTGCGAGAAAGTAGGTGTTAGTGTGGTGAAAAATTGTGCTAGGGATTGTTGTCAGGGCTTATTTTAAAAGCGGCGATCAGATATATCTGCCGCGATGCAAGCCTATACGCTGACCGGTCGCCGCGGCGCGCGGTGCGCCGAGCGGCCGAGAGATGGCGATACCTGCGCGGAAGCATCGAAACAGGCTACGCAGATGTTTCGGTCACCGATCGCTCAAACGGCAGTTATAACTTAAATAGAGTTCCACATGCGAGAAAGGGGATGATAGTGTAGTGAAAAGTTGTGTTGCGGATTGTCATTCGCAGTTGCACAGATAGCAGCGATCAAATATCCGCCAGGATGCCGAGCCGACGCGAGCGACGCAAGCCGCCGACGTAGCCGATCGCGTGCGGCCGACGGGAAGCGATAGGAGCCGACACCGTTCCCTTTTCGGCACTCCGAGTTACAGCGGAACGTAGCACAAGTTGTGGGCATTGTTCCGCGCACAACGAGCACACACAAAACATCAAACGATGTAAATACAACCACGACCCCTTCCCGCTTGTGCGGGAGCTGTGGGGAATGTCGCCTGCTGCCCCTACTGGACTGCTTAGGGACTTGGCCGCTAGGGGATTGCGCATGCGCAGTGGGGTTGTGAAAGAGGCGGATTGTAAAAAATCCCACTGCCGGAAGGCCCTGTATCTGCACAATGAGGATTAACTGACGCCGTTCGCACATTTAAACATTATAAGAGCGCAAATGGAGTTTTTTGTGAAAGTAGGAAGCAAAAAAATTAACTAAGCGAAACCGGACCTCACCCAGTCTCTCTCAATGCAGCCAAACGCGAACTAAAACGGCAATGAGTAGCCAAGTTTTACTACTCATAACCGAATCTTGCTTTAACAAAGCTCCTAATAAATACAAGTGGCGTAAGAGCGATGACAAATTGTCCTACGATTCTCACCAATATTTTAAAATTTTATGTATATCTGACAAATTCTTAGTATGCTGGCGCCACTTTTTTGTTGCAAGCGGCAAATCTTGCTTCAGTCACTCAGCGGCCACCCTCTACGGATCTCAAGCGTTGCACCTTGAACTGTTCCAATAATTTCCTTTTCGCGTCTGTCTACGGAAGCTGAGATAGCATTTTGACCTAGATGTTGACTGGAACAGTCTTTGCTTCTCTATTGCCCATAAGAACTTAGAACACCTATATACTGACAGGGGGCGTTGTAGGCCAGAGTCCAGATGAAATTTTCTCCGCCGGCACGTCCGTGCGTTCTAAAGTTCAGTGACCCTGTTCTATACTTATTACTTCCTCATGCGACCTTGACACACCCATGAGAGATGCCTGGTTCCAGCGCAAATTCTGTCCAAACGTCACGGCATATGTATCACAGCTTTGTTCCACCACTTCTGGCATCCACGGTAGTAGTGAACCGAGACGAGAGAGCAGTAATTTGTTCAGTTTTTTTAAGAATGCTGCTTATGCCGCCAGTAAGCAGATTTTGCAAGTGTTATATCAGCTTTTTCATTACTGCTTATTCAGCTCCTGTAACTATGAGGTGTGTTTAGGCCACTGAGTTTTGATGTATTTGGTGCAAACTGATTATGGAAATGAATGAATTTGAGGAAACGTGGCTGCCGCCTCATGAGAGACAGTAATGGACAAGTAGATTGTACGTTACGCGATCTGTATAAATTATCTTTCGCTATCAGTTCCGTCGGGCAACATGTCGCTGGCCATATTTAACAGTTGGATGAAAAGGAACAGTGGCGTGTCGCCTGCTGGTTGGGAGAGTATGCTGTTGGCGTGTTTAGACGTCTGCCATGCTATTACCTGCTTTTGTCATTTGCTCCACAAGAGGATGCCACTCTCAATTTTGTGTACTCTTGCACATACACGCGTACAGTCGAGATGCCTTCCTGGAGTGCCAACCCCTTGGACCTTATAGGCAGAAGCGTACTCCGCTCTAGGCAGGGACTGGCTTGGGAGGCAATCGACTGAGAAACCATTAGCTTATGGATGAAGGGTTCAGTCCCCTAGTAAAGCCTTGCGCATAAAAAAAATTGGCTGCAATCCATGGTGTGAAGGTGCAAACGACACCCACAATAATTGCAATTGCGCATGCTATGCCACTTGAATTCACACACGTGGCTCTACAAGGAGTGAAACCAGAGATTCTGCGAGGCGTTACCTGGCATTCGCGCCAAAAAGCGCCCTCCCCCTCTTCAGCCGCTAAATCAAAACCAGCGTCTGTCTGCCCCGTCTCCACGTGCGGGCCTAGTTTAGTCGCCAAAACGACAGGCTCTCTCTCCACTTCTCTTCGGGCCCATGTTCGATCCCTGGCGGTGGTGGTAGTATTTTTATTTAGCCCGGTTGGGAGTTTCTTGTTGCGCATCGAACGAAACCGTCGGCTGGTAAAGGTAGAAAGCTTTGCTTTACAACTTCGCTTACATACTGAATCCAAAATGGGTTAAGGTTTACCTATTCTAAACCTAGTTATCACAAGTGAATGCAAAGACTATGCTTGCAGTGTTTCGCGAAAGTTTGCCTTTGCTCGAAATAAACAGCATGTCGTATAGCTACATATAAAGTATAACTGGATTCTGCCATTCGCTTGCTCTGAAAGCCAGGCACAGACGGCCCAGTCGGCGCCAACGACGGCGAGAGTGAAGGACCAAGCGCCGGAGAAGCGGCCGTTAAAACCTCGCCTAGTGGCGTCGTTCGCTTGCTGTGAAGGTCACGCACCCACGGCCAAGACGACGTTGGGCGAGCAAGCCCTACCGAAGGCGTTTCATCTGTCGCTTACTCACCTGGTATCGCTACGGCGAGGCTCCGAGCGAGCGAAGCAATAATAGAAATGTGCATGTTGCGCACCTGTGGCTGTAGGTCTTGCGACGCCAGTAATCACCTTGCGGCATGTAGCGAACTGGAGCTTTTCCTCTATTGAATGTGAAACAAAATGAAGTTACGCACTTCCCTTTAAAAGTCGCTATGATATTTCTATTGACCATATGTGGTAAATGAATAAATTTATTGCTGAAGTGTGCCACTCTGTCTTGTTGACGAAAAGGGGGAATGAAAGGCAGCCAAAAGTCACGTTCTATTGACAACGTGGGCCTCCCCCCGAAGACCACATCGAAGTAGTAGCGCCGCTGTTGGCACCACCTTTAGGCTACTCGCAATGCTGCAGAGGTAGAGCGCCACCAGGTTTGTGTCTCGTTCTAAGGCCGCGCAGGGAGATTCTTTTCCAATGCAAGTACGAGCTCGCCACTTGAAGATGGGGATTGATAGTGAAGTCGAGGGTTTGACGCAAGCCTGTCTGGTCGGGAGACATGTTGAAGTAAAAACAGAGACACCGACCAAAAGAAACGGTTAGAAACTTTAAAAACAACAAACAAGGCGTTTCGGCTTCGCAACGGAAGCCTTGTTCACAATGGGGTGAAGGAAAGTTCATGGGCGCTTATGTTTTCTTCAGCACGTGACGTAAGCAGTGCGTGTACGACGGGGGTAGGGACCCTTTATTCTTATTAAGCGTGTGACGTGTCCTCTGTATCTCCAAAGACTGAGATACATAGAACACGTCACACGTAACGAAGCCGGAACGCCTTGTTTGTTGTTTTCAAAGTTTTTAATGTTTTTAACAGTTTCTTATTTATTTATTTTATTTATTTTAGGCATACTGTTGGCCCGGAGGCCCTTACAGGGGTGGGGTTGCAGCACAAATAGAAGAACAAGGAAATACGTTATACAGAGTGTACACAAACTATACAACAGTATTGTCACTTGAAAAATGTATGAGTTTAACACCGCAGAAGTATAACAGAACACACCGAACAGTAATATTTACAAGCAAACGAACACAACCAGTTAGAATTTTTTTTCACAATGAACTTTTTGCTTAGGACATCACTCGCTTCAGTTTGTCCTCAAACTGTGTTACAGAGTCACTCTGGATAACGGTTGTTGGTAGTGCGTTCCATTCTTTTATTGTTCGGGGGGTAAAATGAGTTTGCGTATGCATTAATGTGTAGTTGAGGGATCCGGAAATTATGTTCATGTGTACGTCTTAGGGCTCTGCCTCGTAGTGTTACTAAGTATTGAGAGGTGTCTATTTTAAAATGATTTTTCCAGAGTAAGAAAACAAACCTTAGTCTAGATAAGCGGTGTCGGTCGGCTAGGGAGGGTAAATTAAGTAATTGCAACATTTCAATAACGGAATCAGTTCGAGAGTAACGAGACAAAATAAATCGGGCTGCTTTTCGTTGGACTCTTTCAAGCATATTTATTAACCCTGTTTCACAAGGATCCCATACGACACTAGCATATTCTAATGCCAGTCTGACCACGTATAGATAGGCAGTTAATTTGGCGTCCTTCGAGGCGAGCTTAAGCTTCCTACGCAAAAATCGTAGTTTAATTTCTGCAGTCGAAGAAATCTTTTTTACATGTTCCTTCCAACTAATACCACTAGAAGTAGTTACACCTACGTATTTAAAACTATTCACTGCGGCAAGTGTACAGGTTCCCAGGGTGTAGATACAGGCAATAACATGCTTTTATTTTGTTTGTTACTAGAAAAACAACAGTTTTTTTTCTTTATTGATTATCATTTCTGAAGTTTAACACCAGTTTTCTACAACCTTGAGGGCGTCATTAAGAATTTTTGAATCGTTTTCATTGTTAATTTCTTTGTAAAGCGGCAATCGTCTGCAAAGAGTCGTACTTTAATGCCCTTGTTAATATTTTGGGCAACATCATTTATATAAACAAGAAATAGGACTGGTCCCAGCACAGACCCCTGTAGAACACCCGATGTGATGTCTAGTAATTCTAATTTGGAGCCATCAACTTCTACGTACTGAGTTCTGCCTGTTAGGTATGCGCGAACCCATTGTGTGATACTGTAGTTTACACCGTGTTTACTTCAACATGATTGATATTGGTATCTCCTTTGTGACCTGTCATCTCACAAAAAAATAAGATAAACTAATGTACCTATGTTTTACACTCTTCGTTTAATACTATCGCTGCTCTTAGGTAGGCACAAAAAACTGATTAAGCACAAAGTACTTATTTTTTCTTTTACAGGTTGAAGCTGTCCTAGGCAATATTCCCCGGTCTGCTTTTTGCCCACCAGCATTCTAATCCTCTTTTCGTCGCCTCGACAGCCTTGAAGTTAACTCCCGCTGTGCTATCCTTAAATCCTACGGCTTCTGGAAGCCGAATATTAGAGGCGAAGCTCCTTAAGGCGTGGGTCTGTCCATCCTCGACGTATGTATGTAGCCACCTCTAGTTTAGTTCTTGGATTGTTTACTAGATGGCGTGGCTACCTGTAGTTTAGTTCTTGGATTGTTTACTAGATGGCGGTACTTGTATATGATGAAAAGATGCGCTTGGATTGTTTACTAGATGGCGTGGCTACCTCTAGTTTAGTTCTTGGATTGTTTACTAGATGGCGGGGAGCGTTGTAATAAAATCCGTTCGCTGTTGGCGCGCGCTCGGAGTCGCCCGATGGATAAGGCTGCAGATGTGCGAGCCCGCGAGGCAGAAGCGCTCCGTGAAGCTGCGCGACGCCGCCGCCAAGATCCTGCCGTACGAGAGCGGGAGGCCGAAGCGTGTGGTCTGGCTGCGCGACGACGCCGCCAAGATCCCAGCGTTCGAGAACGAGAGGCCCAAGCGTCACGGCAACGGCGCGAGGACCCTGCCGCACGCGAAGCGGCACGGCTGCGGCGCGAAGAGGATCTCCAAAACGTCAGAGAACGGGAAGCGGCGAGAAAGCGCGCGTATCGGCAGGCAGACCCCGATGCAATGAGAGCTCGTGAGGCGTCTGCAAAACGCATCAGGCGAGCTTAGCCCCAAGGTGCCGACGCGCGGTTTAAGCGAGACTTTCTAGACGTTACGTTCGGACACAGATGTAGTGGGCGAACTTTCACTGAAGAGTCACGGTTTTACCGATGATTTCCCCTCAGGAGCTTCGCCCACTCATCATCATTCACCCCGTGGATATGCTGTGAATTTTTTTTCCTCTAGATTTGGATGTATACCCTCGCATTCTAACACTATGTGCCGCATAGTTTCTTTCGCACAGGCCACGCATACCCCATCATTTTGTGTATCATCATCATCATCATCACCACCAGCCTATCTACGCCCACTGCAGGGCAAATGCCTCACCCATTAATGTCCAATTACCCCGGTCCTGTGCCAACTGCGACCAATTTATGCCTGCAAACTTCTTGATCTCATCTGCCCATCAAACTTTATGCCGCCCCCTGCTACGCTTGCCTTCTCTAGGGATCCACTCTGTAACCCTTAATGACCAACCGTTATCTTGCCTTCGCATTACATCCCCTGTCCACGTCCATTTCTTCTTCTTAATTTCTGCTAATATGTCCTCAACACGCGTTTGTTCCCTGACCCACTCCGCTCTATTCTTGTCCCTTAATGTTAAACCTATCATATTCCGTTCCATTGCTCACTAAGTCATCCTCAATTTAAGTTGAACCCTCTTAGTGAGCCTCCAAGTTTCTGCCCCGTAGGTGAGAGCCGGTAAGATGCAGCTGTCATACACTTTCTTCTTCGGGGACAATGGTAGGCTGCCATTCATTATCTGAGAATGCCTGCCGAATGCACTCCACCCCATTCTTATCCTTCTATTTATCTCTGCCTCATGGTTGAGATCCGGGGTCACAACTTGGCCTAAGTAGATGTCTTAGGTAGTTATCTTAGATACCTGAGTAGGTATCTTAGGTGGCAGGTGCCTCATCTGACCACTTAAGCAGAAAGTTTGTCAAGAAGTTTGCGGGGATAAATTGGTCGCAGTTAGCACAGGACCGGTATAATTGGAGGTCTATGGGAGAGGCCTTTCCCCTCCAGTAGGCGGAGACAGGCTGCTACTGCTGATGATGATGATAATGATGATAATGATGATGATATGGTTACAGGAAGCGGCTGCAATTCTTGTTTTGTTCAAACTTTCCCAACAAAAATTATGAGGAATGGCCTCTGGGACGACTTTGGCGTGACGCCAAATTTAATTTACTTGTAATGATCAAGCTGCGCCCACTCGCATTGTTGCTATGACAATGACAGCGGTGTTGCTATGGCAATAATAACGGAATATTGTCCCCATAGGCTCACCAGGGAAGAATATGGCGCTAGTACCGGAATTAACGCGGACGTTGCGTTGAAGGCTAAGAAACCGCCTCCTGACACTGAGTATCAACCAGGTGATCTTTTGTGGGACTGGGCATCAATCCGACCGCACGGCCTCAGCGAGAAGCTTCTGAGGTGGTATTTCGGGCTCTACCAAATTCATCGAAGCATCGGCTAACTTAATTATCTACCAGGATGTCCCCGATCATGGACCTCCATGTCCCCGGTGGTGACTCCGGCACATTACGACGACCCACGCGGCCCGAAGTCGTCCACGTTGCTCGCCTCAAGCCGAACTACGCCAGATGACGTAATTTTGTTTGGAATTGGATTGATGCAGCTCTTAGTGGAGGGAGTTGCGGCGGAGTAATGCCAGGAACCATGCCTTCGGTTTTCCTTACTTGTGTGTTTTGTTGTCAGCTTCTTGCCGCGCCCGGATATCTGTTTTCGAAGGCCTTCTTTCCTGTGGCGCCACCTGCGCAGCCTAAGTGTTCGATTTCCTCCCTCCTTGGCAATGCACATGTACCCAAGACAACGCTGTCTGCGCTTCTTATGTGTCGCATGAGCGTCGAACAACGAAGCGCTACCCGGACCAAGCTTCTCAGGTCCGATATTGTACTCGCGGTAAACAGCAATTGTTGGCTTTTCGGCGAGTGCCTGCAATTACTGCTTGCTCGCTTTCTCACGGACACGGCGGTTTGCCTCCTTTTTCCACGTGTTTGCTGATTCCGCGTTTACGGGCCACTGGAGGAGGCCGTACTTGCCTTCAAGTCTGTGGAGGCGCTTAACCCTTCTAATGCGCGGGTATGTCCCAGATGAGTATTGAAACACGCGCAACATCGGCAGCATCTACTACATGGTCCTTGCCTGTCCCACCACGCGACTATGCGAGGTCACCCAGCCCCTGAGGGACGGCCATCAGGGCCGCGGACGCGGGCGGTCAGCGCCAGCTGATATCCTTAGTGGACGAGGCATGCAGGACTAATGGGACCCCAGACCTAGGGGCCACTCCAGGATCATCACCTGAAGTTCTTTTGTGGCTTCAATAAAGTCTATTCCTCCACCTGCTCCTCCTTCTCCTCCACGGGCTCCGGTTGCAGTTCCCTGTAGTCCAGCGAGAAACGGAGGCGGAATTGTTTATAATTACTGACATGGAAGCGCAGCGCTCCGCCTACGAGTTCTTGGCTACAAAATTCTACCACTTGACTATTTCCCGCAGCAAAAAAAAATTACACCATCTTCCCGTAGGGGAACCCTGAGTAGTCAGCGAAGCAGCCATGGGGTCGACTGAAGTTCCCATTAGTTTTCAGTTCATCGTTTCCGTTGACATTCAGCTTCGCGTGCCTTCGTTGTATAAGTATACTTCTTGACGTAGTTTGCAAGACTGAAATTCCTCCACCTGTTTTACACGAAGTCCTTTAATATTAAAACTGAGCGTTACATACAGAAAAGGTCATCTCGGCCAGTAAGACACAGCAGTCCCGATCAGATCATTCCTATGTCAGCAAGAACAGACATATTTAAGTACTCTTTTTTTCCACATACCATCGAAGCGTGGAACAGACTGCCACCGGAGATAACGCAGCTGAACTCCGTTGGTGCGTTTGAGAGGGCCGTGTCGAGCTATGTTACCGACGCGCGGGAGTACCAAAGCGTGCAACTTTACATATTTTATTTTGCCAATCCTGTGTCGAAACATTGTCCACATCTTTATTCTTGGCAATACTATAGGCCTGGACTTGCATAGATATGTGTGTTATTTGTTTTTATGTAGCGCGTTTCCAGTGAGGTGTACTGTGAAAATGAAAAAAACTTGTTAACCCATCCTGTAGAATGCACCATGTACTACTTCGACCATCCACCCTGTAACGGCCTAAGGGCTGACAGTATAAATAAATGAATGAAATGAAATGAAATGAATGAGTGAAGGACATAAGGCGCGTTCGTAGCACATGCTCCCGTGTTTTCTGTAGCGCAGTGGGAAGAGCGCCACGTACCTCCCGTTGCGGCCAGAGAGTCGTGGGGTCGGAACCGGGCGCCGCCTATTTCTTTTAAATGCAGAGCATTTCTTAGCCTCGCCTCTTCCTGCGTCGGACGGCGTCCACAGCTCCGCGTCCGCAGCAGGTGCGCCTCTCCTCCTTCCCTCCTCTCTCTCAACAGCAGCTGGCGCGCGCATGCGTCGTAGTCAGCCCGTTCGCTCCGTCGCGGTCTCGGCGTAACAGGTGCGTGATAGCAGCGCGGTGGGGCGTGGAAGGGCGCGCGCTGCTTGCGCATGCGCGCTCTCCCCCCCGTACTGCTCTCCCTCTACTGCGCGCGCTGCAAATATAAAGCGGCTAGCGGTCGCTCGTGCTTCAGTCACTGCGTTGCTCCTTCCTTCCTTGGTTGACGCTCGCTCCCACGTTTACTCGTGTCTGCTACTCCGGACATAAAAGGAGCGCCGGACGCCTATAGCAAAGATGAGCGGCGCACGTAAACGCACGCCACACGCTATCGGTCGCCGACAAAAATTGTGCCGCTCGCTCGGAGCACCGCGCACCGCGCCGCCGGGTGCCACATTCAAGAGAAACGAAGCGCTGCGGCCGAGATCCAACCGATTGCCCCGCAGAGAGGGTGGGGTGCAAACGATGGCAATAAATAACACGTTACGTACTTACGTCTCTCGTCTCTGTCTCTCTCTCTCGTCTCGCAACCCAACTACCCAACCCCTACGACAACAACTACAACTACCACCGCCAACTACCACAACCTACGCCACGTGACCACCCCCAATGCTCTGCATTTACTCGTGTCCCTCGCGCGGGGGCATGCGACGGAGTTTTTTTTATAGTGGACTGCGCTGACGTCAGCCCAAACGATGACGGGGCTGAAGAGACGCGCATGCGCAGTAGAGTGCGGACGGCGTGCACGAGGGAGGGAGGGACACAGCCCCGAGCATATGCTTCGCATCTAAAAAAGTAACTGTGTCACGGATAGAGTTGTCCGCACTATTACATCTTCTCAAACCCTTCACAAGCCGTAACGCCGGCCAACGTTTTTATATTAGGTCAGTTGGCAAACTGCATCTTGAGAGGCGGCACCATTTTGTTGCCATTTTGAGAGGTGGCGCTGGCATTGCGTTAAGGTCTAGTTTGAGGAGTGAGGCTCGCCCCGGCCATGTGCTTCCGATGTGCTGTTGGTTGCTGCCTGTTTTCATCACGCCTGTATTAACGTATTAACTCTGTGCTGCCATCGTGCATATTTATTTTACTGGGTCTTTGAAGTGTCGGTGTGGTTTGTTGACGTGCTTCGCGCCGGGCTGCCGTTCGGGGTATGCTTCGGCAGCGGCAAAGTCCGTGCCGTGGCATTTCTTGAAGCCACCGAAGGATCTTGACGGATTGCAGGCGTGGGAAAGCGCGATTCCGCGGAAAAACGTCATGAACATACGTTTGCAACATTGATTGTGAACCTTCAGACATCGTCAACTGTTACAAACACGTCGTGAACAATCAAACTGCAAGGATACCGCGAGGCTAGGTGGACCCTGAGGGAGAGCGCGGTGCCCCGTATTTTCCCTCACATACCTGAGCATCTGCCTAAACCAAAGACGCCAAAGTCACGAAGAAAACCACGAAAAGAGAGGACAGTGGTTCCTACCCACGTTGCATCTTGCCAAAATTATGGGCCTTCGTGCAACGAAACTGCCGCAATGACGGTATGCGTGGTGTAGAAGGCGCCGAAGTCAGCACATACGTTAGGAACTGTGCCGTGGTTCGCGGTAATGCAGAAATTCAGCAAATGTCCAACATTTTATTCGTAGAATGTGAAGGTTTCGCCCACCCAGGTTATCTTCTATAAGCTCGAAGATTATGGGGGCATTGAGCTGATTGAGAAGAGTTGGAAAAAATTTGTCGGTTGAAGTTAGTTCAAGGACGCGCTTGTCCCGCCATGCAGCTGTATAGCGATTGGAATATTCACCCTCAGCTGACAAGCGAGAAGAATTTAGCAACATTTCTTCGTTACGAATTGCCTTAGGGGGCCATGAAGACAAAACACAAGTTTGGTTCATTCAAAAGATTGCCTCGTTAGAATCACACTGACACCACTTTTAACGCCAACTTCGCTCAAATGAGCTATATGACTAGAAAAAAAGGGAATGGCCATGCGACCCACTAGCTCATTTCCCGCAACAGAACCTCTGATGTCATACCAGCCAGCTCTGCGATTGGCGGAGGCCGGCAAAGCCAAACGCAAATTAGCCAGAGTTTATAAGCTTGCCGAACGAGCTATTTGCGCTTAAAATTACGGCACATTCTTTTTAAAGCAGTAACAATGGTTCGACAAACAGTGGAAGTTACGAAAGCAACCGTAAGCATATAAGTACCGATGCGTGCGCAGGGCCGGATTAAGGGGGGGGCTACGGGGGCTGCAGCCCCGGGCCCCACCCTTGTCAGGGGCCCCGCTCGACCACATGAAAAAAAAAGTTCTTGAGTGTGCTTCGTGTCCGCATCGAAAGTTGAAGACAGGAACTTGTGGGCCTGCTCTCTACGGCATGCCCAGGAATGAGGCACACTGCGGTTGCGTGAAAGAACTCTTTACTCACATCCTCCAACGCGCTGTCGCCCGTCCGGGCATACACACACACACCATCACCAGAAACACTCTGCGTCCCGAGTTCCGAGTCCCCGCGCGCGGCTCTTCTTCACCACCGCCCGTCCCTACCCGTCCACTCGCGCCATCTCTCCGGCGACCGGGCCGCACGGTAGGCGAGGAGGGCGAGGGAAGGGAGCCCATGGCGAGGGGCTCCGGGCGACACCCCCTAGGCCAGAAGGTGTCGGGCCAAGGCGCTCCCCACAAACTTCAACCTCACTTTCACAACGAAGCTGACTAACTCGTGACAGCTGGGCAGGTGTGGGGGCCCCTCACGCTATGGTTGACAACCTTCGAGTCCACTTCAATTCGATTTAGTTACTCCAACTCGTCGTTTTCTCGAGGTTTCTTAGAAAACGTCTTGGACCAAAAGTCGCGGGTACACAGCTTGACGGTGCCTAAGAAGCCACATAAAAAGGCCCCGAGCTCGGCTCCTGTCTTTTTCGGCACCGGTCGTTTCAGTAGTCTTTTCGGTAAACGGACCTCTAAGTACGCGAACGTTTCAGTGCGCGGACGTTTCGGTATAAGGAAGGATCAGGCATACGAATAATGAAACAATGCCTGACGAACATTGTAAATTGTTTAAACCGAGGAACTTTAAATGTGATTGTTGACAACTTAAGAATTGCCCTACGAGGTCAGATATCTTCGTACACAGTTTGTAAGAATTTTAAATTTATAGCGCTTGACAGTTCATTGCAGTGACTACCCGTTTCATAAACCTAGTGACGACCCGTTCTGTAAAGTTTTGAAATTTAAATAGCATAAGGGCGATTGATATGGACTCGATATTTCTCGCTCAAGTGATTCAGTTTGTTAGCACTACCTGAACTGTTGCACTTTCTAAGACATAATCGCGGAGTGATCTCAAAATGACAAAGCAGAAGATATTGTTTCCATTACTGTTATGTTTATACCTAACTCTTCCTGTACCGAACTAGCAGCCATACTTCTGTTTTGGACAATGCCTCGAAAGAGACGCTGACACAGCCGTCGCCTTATTCGCCAATGCGAAATGCCTCGAGGATTTCTCATTGTCATTTGCTGCTTGATCTGCGCACAACCTGTGTATTTTTGTATGCTGGAATGCACTTGCACCTGCGCCAATGGTGAGCGAATGGATTTTTAAATGTTCAAAGGTTGAGTAGGCCACTCGCGTGGTCGTTCCGCTTCAACCTGCGCTTCTGTGGTGTAACCTGTGCAGGCTGTCCGAGGGACAAGTGTTGCGGAAGCTACGCGTCCGCGCGGCTCCATTTGTAGCGTATTTCTCGAGGCGCCACTCCGTGTAGACGCCGAGGCCATCGGGCCAGCTCCACCCCAGCAGCATCCTTAGAGCCGGGGAATCAGAAGGCCTAGGCGGTGTGAAGAGCTCAGGCGTGGTCGTCAGACAAAGAACAACAACGTCTGTTTCCTTTCGGGACCATGAAAGCTACTTCCACTTAAAAAAACTCCCAAGCACTTCCCCGAGGGTGAACATGGTTAAGTGCGAATGCATGGGGTGATGCTATGAGGGGGAGTAAAGTTAAAATCCGTTGGCCTTCGCCCGTGAGCGCGCGCGAGCCGACCCACGGAGGTCTGGCAGTTTATCGCTGCATATATAGGGGGGTACGCCGCGCCGAGCGCGCCGAGCCAGGTGGCTGAGAGAGGAGGCGAGCGCAAGGGGAGAGGGACAGCGGCGCACGGCAGCTGCAGCCGAGCGAGGGGGAGAGGAGAGAGTGTGACGTCACGGTGGAGAAAGAGGCGCGCGGCAGCTGCTGGGGAGAGGAGGCGCGCTGTGACGTCATACCATGACGTCACGGCGCGAGGAGCGGTGCGGGGAGCGGCGCGCACCCGCGCAGCCACGGCGAGGAGGCGGAGCGAGCGCGGTCACGTGGTGAAGTGACGTCACCGCGCCGTTGCTACCGACGCTCCTCTCCGCTCCACGCCGTTGCTAGGGAGAGGAGGACTGCGGACGCCGCCGCCGCCGCCGCCGGCGGTGGAAGCATGGAGGAAAAAAAAGTTTAGGAGGGAGCGTCACGTGACAATCGTGAAGCCTAGTCATAAAAAATAAAAAGGAAAGACTGATGGGAGGTGTTCTATTCACGTGACAGGCAAGCGGTAGTTCTTTGCGTCTCATGTGGCCCTTCGCCGACGCTGCGTGCGTGCGTCTATCCGTTTGGTTGCCGGGCCGTCCGCGTATTCGAGTTTCGGCGACGAGTCGTTGCGCGCAGCTCTGCCTGCAACCCGAAACGCGCAGCGGCCTGATCGTGCGGGCAAAGTGGTCGGACGGGAGAGGCAGAAAACATCTTTGTTTACTGAGCTTTCGGACCCGTCGATGTTCACGCCGTAGTCGGAGAGTTGTGTGCCGCCGCCGCGTGCAGAAGTGGAAATGATCTTTTCAACTTTGCCGCTCAGGCAAAGTTGAAAAGATCAACCATTTCAACCGTTTCTTTAACCATTTATTGGCAAGGCGCAGTCAGTCCACAATTCAGCAAGGTCCCTCCCAGGCGTAATCTAGCATTCGTTTTTTTTTTTTTTTTTCATATAACGTATTGCACCGATCGAGCGGTCCTCAGCGGACAAACAGCCGGAGTACTGCTTGCGACGCGAGGTGGTCACACCCAACATAAGGGTCCTGAACCCTTTGTTTTCTAGTGCACTGAAGTAGATAAAAACGTACCATCACGCCGGAGCACCGAAAAGGCGAACGTATGCAAAAGCGCGCGCGAAACCAAAGCTAGTCTCACCACCTCCCCGCCAACACGACACTCGTTACGCGCGATAACTCAGCGAATGCCAAACGCAATCGTCACAACACACCTGGCAAACACCGCGCAGCTGTAGGCCGCTCCATGCTTGTGAATGTTTACGGCGGCGCGTTCGAGCGATCCAACGTCAGAAGTGAAATTCGGCTTGCAGCTCGTGAGGGTGCTTCGTAAGAATGCGATCGAAGTCTCGCCTTGCTTTGAACAGCGACAGCGGCAGTACTTCTACGATACGAAGCTTGGAGCGCAACGCTGGCGAACAATCTTGTACGGCGCCTTCGGCGACGGCGATCGCCTCCATCTCCACCGGCAGCCAGCCGGAGCCACTAAATGCTACCGCGGGCCTGAGAGTGGTGCTTTTTCCATAATGCATTGCGCGGGAGGAGCCCGAGGAGAGGAGAATGCGGCGTCAGAAGGAGGTTGGCTTGCCAAAGCTGTGCCGCCTGACGTCATGCTCCCTCCTAACATTTTCTTACTCCATGGGTGGAAGGTTTGGGGTCGCTTATAAAGTGCATTCGCACTTAAAACCCATCCTGCTTGCGACCCCTTCAATGCCGTCTTGGAAACGGACCTGCGCCGCGACTCGGGGACGGTAAGCTGTTTGTTCCCGTGGGGGCTTTTCGCTTTGGCATAAGCCGGCGGAGGGCTGGGAACAAAGGGCGGCCCGCAGATCTGGTCCCGCTTGGGCAAGGCGGGGAACCACCGAAGGAGCGCGGGAAAAACAGTGAGCGAGGCAGACGTGCTGAGTACTCGAAAGCGAGAGGTCGACCCCGACTCGCCTCCGTCGTAGATCCCGGATCTAGACGAGAAACTTCATCGTGTTTTCACTGTCAGTGACGACCGAACGATGACCCGACCGACCGACAACGAACTACTGGCTGCTGTAACTGCTGTGTGGCACCAACGGGACCAGCAGCGCGGGGGTGAGCAGAGACATTCTACCCCTATTAAACTGTTGTCTGATGCCATCTCTCGCACTCACCTGACACTCTCCAACCCAAAGGGGACCCGCAAATGTGCAGCGGCTTGCCGAATATCTAGGCCATCACAGCAACGCAACTTAAGTTCATTGCCACTGAACGCTCGACGGCCATCCGCAAACCCATGCACGAAACGGGCCGCTATCCAGCCCAAAAAGCTACATTTTTCTGCTTATTGTATTTGTGGTAATCGTGCTGCGATAGGAAGGTTGAGTTGCGTTTCACCTCTGCGCCACCCCCCAAACTCCTTCACAGGCAGCGCGTGTTCTAACCGCCGCGTGCTTTCTCGTCTGCGCGGGTAACCTACAAGATTTTGGCCAGTAAGCCGTGGTGGCCAACTGTTTGGCAGATGTCTGTGAGTGACAGCTGCCTGCGCGGACTTTGAGCCCTCTCATATATGCAGGTGGAGAACTAGAGGAACATTGTAGAAATGCCGAGATTTTACCATGAAGAAGGTTCTTGGCGGCTCATTCGAGCTAGACAGTGTCTCGTGAGACCTGGGGTCCCGACCGTTGACGCTAGGCAGATTGAGGGTGGCATCGGAAGTTAAAAGAGCTATGAATAAAAATACAAATTTGTGTTATTTGCAAGATTTCATGTTTTATAATGCCCCCAGCGCTTGTCCCAATGCAAACAATGCTTCATTCACTGAGAAATTAAGATAAAATTTTGATTTTCTCCGTAATAGTGCGTTTTCGTGGTCTGCAATGGCATCACCGAAACCTACCGCTCTGCAGCCGATTGGGAAGACTTGTTGACCATTAGTGAACCTAGATGACGCCACCATGCCGTGGCAAGCCGTTTTCGCCCTTTGGTTTGTTTTTACCGTATTTAAATCTGGCTTGTTCTCGTTCAGCGAGAAAATAATCGTTTCGTGAAACATTGGGCTCACTAGACAAATATGGTCACGTAATACACCATTGCTTGCGTCAATCGGCCAGTATCATCTCAGACAACCCCAAAGTCCCGTAGTCCAGTGTAGCTAAGCATAGTGCGCGCAGTACGAACACCAGCACGCATCGGTACTTACAGATTCAAAGATTTTATTTCCTCAGAAGTACGAAGAGGCATGCTGGGGCTAAAGGCTACAAAGCCTGACAGAGGCCCCAGCCCCCTTTGGTACAGTACAATGATGATGCTTCTATGTTTACATGTGATTTCGTAACTTCCACTGTTTGCCCCACCATTATTACGGCTTTAAAATAATGTACCCTAAATTTAAGCGCAAATAGCTCGTTCGGAAAGCTTATAAGCTCTGCCTACTTTGCGTTTTCTTTTGCCGCCCTCCGCCGATCGCAGAGCCGGCTGGTATGGCATCATAGGTTTTGTTGCGGAAAATGAGCTAGTGCGTCGCATGGCCATTCCCTTATTTCCTAGCTATGTAGCTTATTTGAGCGACGTTTACTTTAAAAGTGGCGTCAGTACAATTCTAACGAGCCAATCCTTTGAAAGAAGTAAACCTGTATTTTCTCTTTATGGCTTCATTTATGGATACAGCTGTGTTATGGTTGATTTGACGGATCTTGCTGCAGGAAACGAGTCCCGGTCGTTGTCGCTTGAACGGTTTATGTGACGGTGTAAGAATAATTATTTCTTACACCGTGGTTTGCGTACTCTAGGATCTTGCGAGAGAGAAGAGTTTGAGTTTGGTGCGCTCAAGGGGTGTTCACGCATTTGCAGCTCGAGTCTAACTGGAGTTTTGAAGTTCTTATTTTATTACTCATGTACTCCGCTTTGTTAATATATATAGTTATATACATATTATTCACTTCCGTTCATCATATCAACAACATCTCGAATTCGTCACACTGGTCACAATCTCCGAAACTTTTAACACCATCTCCATGCTGATCCCCCTGCCAAACCAGCCACAGACCGGGGATTTGGTTCCAAACTGACGCCGCACATCCGAAAAATACTTTACTCATTACAACTCGCGATAATACATTTGTCCTGTTGATTTTTATACGTATAAAACTACAACCTTAAATCTTTAATAAAATGTGCCTCTTGTAAGAGAATACTCTTCTGTTCGATTGATTGATTGATTGTTGGGTTTAACGCGCCGACGCAACGCAGGCGATGAGGCGCGCCGTAGTGGAGGGCTCCGGATTAATTTCGACCACCTGGGGATCTTTAACGTGCGCCGAAATCTCGTATGCAAGGGCGTTTTTGCTTTTCGCCTCCATCAGAAAAGCGGCCGCCGCGGCCGGGAATCGAACCCGCGACCTCGTGCTCAGCAGCGCAAAATACTCTTCTGTTCAATGACATTTGCAGGCTGACGAGGCACATGGATTACTTGTGAATTTGTAATCTACCATTTATCGAACAATACTAAATATTCCGCCTGATAAAATTCGTCATATAATCTAGACATCAAGCCAAGAAATTTGTTTCTAGAAACTGTAAATTTATGACTGATCGCACAGCATAACGTGGGCCCCGAAAAATTAGGCATAATAAAGCGGAATCGTCATCATCATCATCGTAATCATCATCATCATCATTGGGGCCCCAAGGACGCAGTAGCCCCGGGCCCCCAAGTTTCCTAATCCGGCACTGTGCGTGCGCTGTTGGTACTGCGCGCACTATGCTTGGTTTAGCTGCACAGTACTGCGGGGCTTTGGGGTTGTCTCAGACGATACTGGCCGATTGACGCAAGCAACGGTGCCTTACGTGACCGTATTTGTCGAGCGAGCCCTATGTTTCACGAAATGATTATTTTCTCCCTGAACAAAAACAAGCCTGGTTTAAATACCGTAAAAAATAAACCATGGACAGAAGACGGCTTGCCGCGGTATGGTGGCACCACCTAGGTTCACTAACGATAAACATGGCTTCCCAATCTGCTGCAGAGCGATTGGTTACATTGCAGACCACAAAAACACACTATTTAGCGGGAAAATCAAAATTTTAACTTGAATTCACTAATTTCTCAGGGAATAAAACATCGTTTGCATCCGGACAAGCGCTGGGGGCACTATAAAACACGAAATCTTTCGAATAACACGAACTTGTATTGTGTCGTCATGGCCCCTTTAAAGATCACCCAATTGGAGCGAATGTTACCTGTTTTCAGGCATTTCATCCGCAATAAAAGCTGTGACAGGGCAGTTTGTCTGGCAGAGTAGCAAAGGCACAGGGCTGCCAAATCAAAACTTTGCCCTACAAAGTGCGGTGGCTAAGGCATCGTGCTGCTGGGACAAGGACGCGGGTTTGATTTCCGGCCGCGGCGGCCGGTTTTCTGACAGAGACAGAAAGCAAACACACCCGTCTGTTCGCGATTTCACGTGGTCAAAATAAATCACGACCCCTCTACTACGGCGCGCCTCATTGCCTGTGTCAACGTTTATAGATCCTGTGTCGCGTCGGCACGTAAACCTCTAAATCAATCAATCAATTCTGACTAGTTAAAACTGGGAAGCGTTGCCTATCTGTAGATGGCAAAAAGAAACGATCAGGAAAAATCTGCGCAGAAAAAGTTAGGAAGGTAGCATAAACGATGGCTCAACGAAAAACTCAGACACGCTTAAAATATCGGGCATATCCGGGCTACGAGAAGATAAATGAAAGTTTCTGTGACCCTAATCAGATCCGTTAGATTTACAAACCAACAAAAGGGAATATAGCTCGGCAAACATTCTCCTCCGAGAAAAACGTTGATTGCTTTTAAGAAACCACATTTGCACCTGTAAAGAAATAAAAAAACGTTTGCAAAACATTGGTTTAAATATTTTTAGCGCAAATTAAAACCAAAGGTGATACACAAGAAAGGAGACAGGACAAGCGCTAATTGACTTATTTTCTTCGTTATTAATAAAGCCAATTACGGTTGCAGCACTTGGTTCCCAATCGGCTCACTTGACCAGTTGTTTTGGGATATTGAATATGTTCCTGTGAAAATGTACCTACTGCATTTGCTTCTACAGCATAAATAACAATTACAACTCGCCTTTTATTGATTCCAAGCAGGTGGTTGACCATTGCAGGCTTTCCCGCAGTTTCAGCCGCATAATACGTGTTCGGGTATGTTTTAAATATAGGGGTACTTTATGCTTTAAATATAGAGCTATAGGGGATCTCGCACTGGGGAAAAATAAACGGCCCTTGGAACGGGAGCAGCTGAAGGCAAGCGCACTGTGCAGCGCTTGCTTTGCCTTTTTCCTATCTTAAGTACAGCTTGTTTCTCGTTGTAATGTCGATAAACTGTAAAGCTCTTGTTACTAGAGCGTAATATTAGAGTGAAGTAAGATTTAGCACTTTAGCAGTACAACGCGCAACACCTTTGTCTATAACACTCAGTTCAACTTCAACTAGTTACATCTCAAAACTGTGGACTCAACTTTTCACAATAAAACGTTGAGGCCAAAATACTTCAGAATGGCACAATAGTTTTCTTCAAATGCTTTTCAGCCGAGGCAAGATAAGGATATAAGTACGAAACCTGTGTTATAGACAAGCGTGTTGCCCTCTGTACGTGTTGTGGTATTTCACAGGCGCCTTTCCAAGCAAGGAGTAGCAGACGACGCGGCGAGACGCCGGCCACAGCAAGCCGAGTCAGTAGCCGCGCCAGCATGTGCTCAAGCCGCGTTTTCACGCCGTGCGTGCAGGCGCGCGCGCGAAAGTTTCTTTTGTTTACAATGAATTTGTATCGACACAGTTGTAGTTCGTTGAGGCCCTCTCGCTAATTTGGTCCGTTAGTATCAACGAATACTTGGGGAAGTCAGCAACTCGTCGGGAAAGCGGCAAACCCCATCTGGCTATCGTGTAAGTGAACTTTGTCGTCGATGTAAGCATTGCGGGATAAACGGCCGACGCAGTAAGTTTTGACTGGCGCGGTACTCGCGCAAATCTAGCGTGAAACAGATTATGTTTCAGTCCGAGAAAAACGTGTCAGCACAAATAACACGTCGTAGTGACGAAGGGGATACATGCGTCGTCGGGCTGTTGTAAACGCGCCTACCGCTCGGCGCTGTATCTCTAACCCTTTCTTTGCAAGTTCGAAAAAGGGCTGGGCTTACGTTACGTAACATGTCACAGCGAAGGGGAGATAACCCCACGTGGTTGCATCTTGATTACGCCGCTGTCAGCTGGAAAATTTTTACCTGACAATGTCAGCGTTACTAAGCGCTACTCAGCCGCGCGTCATTCACGAAACGCGCACTTCATGCCTTGCTCCGATGTGTGGTAGCTTCGTTGTCACGACGTTATTTAGACGCGCGAATAAACTCAGAGCGTTGCGAATTCTATCTCGTTCTCAGGTTAATATTGACGCTCGTTGAAGGAGTGCAAAAACCGCGTCCTGCGCTCGTTTTTTTAGAAAAATTTGTACAAAGCCAATAAGTTTGCCCATCGTGATTTCAGTGTGTGCAAGGCATATATTTAGCGTAACTTCCCGAGGCCTTGCATGTACCACGCCGCACCGCAGGTGCCATTTGTGCTAGTTCGTGCCCCTGTTTGCGCTTATGTAGAGTCGAAAGCTTCATGACAGTGACACTGGAGCGCGTGCCACTGGGTAGATGCAGCGTGCGCTAGCGAGAGGCTGTGCACCGTCATACTTGGTAGAATCGGCGGACGCGCCCCTTAATAACGCTTGATCGTGCAGTTGTCTGCTGGGGCGATTACGTCACAATATCTGTAAATGATTGCACGGAGGCCACAAGAAACTAATACTGTTTTGATTGTCTGTTCAGGCAGCAGAAGACGGTGGTATCCCAAAAACGCTCTTTTTACTCGGAAAGCTGAAGATATGCGCTTGCTTGTTTGTGTGTGGAACGTGTATGCGCCACTCTGCACAAATGCAAGCATTAAAATAGTTTGTGTTTATCAACCCTCAAACAAATGTAGCCAGGTTTGTGATAAAAATCACAGCTGCCCAACCAAGTTAGAAAAGCCCTTTATTACCTCGAATCCAGAAAGTACAACGCAGATATTGTGCGCTAAGCAACATGAATAAAAAATGAAATATTCATTTAACCCAGCAGAAAAAATCAGTAACATTTTCTAGCTTGTTTTGGTTGGCACACCAATAGTGGGTAGCACTTCCGCGAGCCTGAATTGCAGCAGCCGTCCTTTTGGGCAGTGATACAAAAAGAGCAGCGCTAAAGGAGTTGTCTTGCCGCAGGCGTTCCCACTCTTGTTCTGCTGCTCTCAAAGCTCGTCAGCGTTGGCCTGGTGAAGTGGCCGTCGGTATAACTGCACTTTCATGCTTCCCCAAACGTTTCCCAGAGGGTTCCCAACGTGTGTATGGTAACAAGTCATCGCTCACGATATTACAATAGCGCTCTGCCGTGAGGTGACCCTCGATGTGAACCAACGACCCAAGTCCATCACGGGAAACCACCTTCAAACGTTCACTTAAATATGACCGCTTGTGGCGATGTCTTGTATGTTCTCTGGATGATGCTTGGAAAGTAAAAAGCGTTGTTACAGCATAAAAGGGAAAACCAATCCCAGTGTTTTGCTTTGTGTGATTATCAAAAAATTGTGCAAGTGTTTTCTCGAACATTTCGCACAGTTTGCATGGTTGTTAAATTCACTTTTGGTTTGCCAGCCGCCAGACATGTTTCCGTTGATAGAGCTTGGTGCAGAATGTCGACTCATTGACGAATATTACCTTTTACACTGTTCTGTGGTTCATGTCTCATGTTCTCAGGCAAACTGCAGTCTCTTGGCTTTGAGGATCTCGGTGAGGAGCGGCTTTTGTGCGGCCATGCGACTTGTGAAGCCTGCCTCGTGCAGGCACCGCCACAGTGGGCATTCATGGGCCTGAACGCAAGTCGTCTCTCGAATTTTCTTCGCGCACGCAAAGCCGCTCAACACAGCGGCAACAACAATTCGCTGATCATCCACCTTGCTTCTCGTTCGAGGTTAGCATGGACAGGGAGTGTCACAAATCCTGCCTTTATTCTGGTACGCCTGTATTATTCTGTTTACTCTCTTCGGTGGTTGACCACTCATCCCAGCAATGCATCTTTCCGAATATTCCTTCAAAGAAAGTTCGGCTATGTGTCGTCGGTCTTCTGGGCACGTGGGCCATGTTGTGGGTGCTTGAACCGGGTGCCGAGCAGGCTGAGAAGTTGGATTTATGTAGAAAAACTGCCACCTTATATCAAGCATCTTTCTTACGAACATTGATAAACACCAACAACCGCACTGCTTCCAATTCGTCAAGAACAGCGCACTAAAACCCTCTCCTTTCCACCTTTTTGTGGGCTTTCACTCCAAAAAAATATGCGCTGAAAAGGTGTAGCAGAAAGATTGTTTCTTTTGCAGTGCGTTTTAGAGATAAAAAAAATCCTTATCCACACGAACCCGTATTTCCAAATATTGGGACATAAGCGGGCAACCGCTGGAGCAAGTGTTATCGGGGGGTGCTCTCATTAGAGCCCGCTGCATGTCCCGGCGACACGAGCTCCAGTGTTTACGGTCATAAAGCTTTCGACAGTACAACTGAGCGGTGTACCTGTGTCTCCAATGGATCAGTGTGTCTGCCAGCTAAAAGTGCTTTGCTGCAAAGCCAGCTCACCGGTGAACACACTGTAGCTCTCAATTGAATGTAGATATCTTGGGGGCAAAAATATTGTAATTGGGCTCCGAGACGACTCTGAGTCTACACAGAGTTTAATTTACTTGTCTTAATTAGTTGATTAAACTTTTATGAATATCCATGTGCTCTCAATACATGGGCTTCTACAAAATGAGTGTAATAGTAATTGCAGAAAGCTGGAACTAATCAAAATAAATTGTGTGACGGGCTGCTCAAACGATGACATAACTGGAGGAAGTTTTATCTCATCAGGTGTCATAGGTGTACAAATACCGTGAAGCTGCTGCTCCTAAGCCATTTCAACAGTATCATTGTGCCACCAGGAAACAATTGTTTGCCGGGATAAAACTGCAGTCCTTTGAGATTTCATTAAGCTAACAAACTGAGAAGTATGCCTAATTGCAAATATTTTGTTTCTGCACTCGTTTGAACTGCCCTTACTTATTTGGGTTCGCTGAACCATTGTCACACCATGGATTGGGAGCACCTTTTTTTTTTTTTTTTTGATGGTTATGTTTGGGGCTTTTGGTTCTTGTTGTGTTTTGATGGCACTTGAATGTAGTCTCGGAGTAGCCAAACTATTGGAAGCAGAAATCGAGTGAGGGCACCGTGTGACATGGAGTTGATTAGGTGACCCATTATTTATTTATTTATTTATACAGGTACTTATATCGCCCTCACGGGCTTTATTGTAGGGGGGAAAACAAGCAAAGGAATACAGTACAGTCAATATAACAAAAAATGGTTGCGGATAAAAGGCTGTATAGTTGAAACAACAAAGTGTTGACTTACACTGTCATAAATAAGGCATCACATTGCAAATACAAAGCAGAAACGCAAAAAAAGAAGAGTGCTATCGGTTACACAGGGCATTAAAATAAAATAAAAATAAAATAAAAAGCAATTAGTACGGAACGCATCAGAAATGTACAGTAGGGATTAGGTCAACAAAAAAATTGTGCAAATTTCTAACAAAAGATGAGGGAGGCGCAGAGACAATTTCCTCTGGCAAGCCGTTCCACTCATGCGTGGTCCTTGGAAAAAAGGCGTATTTGAATGCGTTGATCCTGGACGCGTATTCACGCAGTTTTAAAGAATGGTCAGTACGGGGTGACACATAGGTAGGTGGTCTTATATACTGATCCTTGTCGATGCCTGTTCTGTTCATGAATATGCTGTAAAATAGGGACAGTCGTAGGTATTTTCGCCGGTCAGCTAACAGAGGCCATTGTAATCCTGAACGAATGTCAGCTGATCTTACGGTGAAGTTATAATTGCTTGCCACAAAGCGTGCTGCTCGTGCCTGTACACGCTCTAGGGCTTCTATATTTGATTTTGTTGAGGGGTCCCAGGCACTGCAAGCATATTCCAATATGGGACGCACATTGGATATGTATAGTGTTTCTTTCAACTTAGTTGGTGCCTGTCTAAAATTGCGCCTCAAAAAATTTAGCACGCGACTAGCCTTTAATGTTAAGTAATTAATGTGAGCGTTCCAAGACAGGTTGGCAGAAAAAATGATCCCTAGATATTTATATTCTTATGCAACCGGCAAAGTAGCCCCGGCCATGAAGTAATTTGAAATCCGAGGCTGTTTTTTGTTCGTAAACTTCACCAATGTACACTTCGACACATTTAATGTCAATCTCCATGAATCACACCAAGAAACTATAGAGTTCAAGTCATTCTGCAATTGAACGGTGTCCGCTTCAAAGGTAATGTTATTGTAAATGCAGCAATCGTCAGCGTACAATCGAACACGGCTAGAGAGATTGTCAGAGATATCATTTATAAAAATAAGAAAAAGCAGGGGCCTCAAAACTGACCCCTGCGGCACTCCTGACAATACACCGACGCTTGATGAGCACACACCGTCAAGAATCACGCACTGCTGTCTTTCAGAAAGGTACGCTTCGATCCACATGAGAAGGGCATTAGGTATACCTAGACAACAAAGCTTTTGCAACAACAACACATGTGACACGGAATCAAATGCCTTCTGGAAATCCAGAAATATACAGTCAACCTGAAAGCCTGAGTTAATAGAAGCTGCAATGTCGTGCGTAAACTCGACCAATTGTGTATCGCACGAAAAACCCGCCCTGAAACCGTGTTGCAATGGGGAAAAGAAGTTATTACTTTGTAGATGATTCATTAAGTTTGTGTAAATGATATGTTCGAGTGTCTTGCAGCACACGCTTGTCAGAGAAATAGGCCTGTAGTTACACTTTTTTGTTTTATCTCCGCTTTTATATACTGGAGTTATGTTGGCATTTTTCCAATCAGCTGGTAAAACGCATTGTTCAAGCGACGTTTTGTACACGAGTGTTAAAAAAGGGGCGATAGACACTGCGCAGTTTTTCAAGACGAAGTTGGATATACAATCAGGACCAGGAGCAGAGTGAACATTTATTTTTTCCAACAAGAGCACGACACCGCGTTCGGAAATTTCTATGTCGTTCATTTGCGGGAGCGCGCCAACATTCTGGCATACACTACGTGTGTTAACTGGCTGCGAGAACACAGACTGAAAGTATGTATTGAAACTCTCAGCTTTGGCTTCCGTGTTAGAATCGTAATTTATCCCGTCTATGGTGTCAGGTATAGTGGGTCTAGAATTACTTTTATTTTTCACGTATTTCCACACTTCCTTAGGGTTGGTTTTAAGTTTCTCGCCTAGATGACAAAGGTACATTTCTTGTGCTCTGCGCATAGCTTTTGTCACCATTTTGCCTATCGCCTTCGTTCTTGAAAGCAACGCAGGATCAGGCATGCGGCAATACTTTCGATACAACCGATTCTTTCTATTTATCTTTGATCGGAGTTCCCTACTGAGCCATGGCTTATCATTGCGTCGCCTGGCCGAAATGATACGCGAAGGAATGAAAGTTTCGGTCAAGGACAATATCTTTGTTTTGAAGAAATTCCACTGCACATTCATGTCTAACGATGAACTATGCGATTGGAACTCAGGAAAAAATGCATCTAGTTCACGCGACAGTGATGGGTAGTCACCTTTTTCATAAGAGAATTATTCTCAGGTGATTCATAGAATGCAAACAATCGGCAGGTTTCTTTCTTCTCCTGTATGTTCTGACAATGTCCCAAGTGCTGGGCGCATTGGTGAAGGTACTTTTTTTAACTCCACCTCGAGCAAGGGATGTCTTCTGTGTAACTTTACACTTGAAGCAAAAGGTCTCTTATTGGTGTTGCACCTGCCTGGCGGTAATATTGTGTGTTCTTAAAGTTGGTGCGAGGTGTTAACAGTTTCTTCTGGTGCCTTCCTCTTCAGCCAGATTTATATGAACAGTAAGGAGGAGGCAGGCCAAGTTACACGGTTATTTTTGGTTGATGGTGATAAAAAAAATCTGTACACCACTTAAAAGAGTACTGACACGAAATTTTCGTGTTACGTTTTTTTCGCTGCTATACGTGCCTACCAGCCCACTAATCATAGAATGACACATTAGACGGTCGAGCGCAGCGTAAACATTCATTTACGGCGTCGTTTATTTGTATCGGTTTCGACAAAACGAACGCCGAGCGGCCGCCATGACAGGAGGTATCACGTGATGTCACCATTCTTGCAGTATCGCTGCCGCTCTGGACGCACTCGCGAGCACCGGCCTAGGTCTTCACCATCCCTACGCGCCCGGGCAGCATGACGTCAGTCCCAAAACCATAACGTGTGCACACGCCGGAGCAGTGTGCACCAACCGCAGCCAGCGCGTCGGCGTCATCACGGGAGCCCCTACGTCGGCAGTTTGGGGCAAGTAGCAGATGATGTCATGTCGGCCCGCTCTGGGCTTTCTCGTGCGGGTGAAGATTAAAATGGATTTTAAATATGTTACGCCAAACGGTTGCTGTTGAAACTTGCTGGGAGATATCTCCTGATAAAAAGGAAGCATTTTACATACATGATAGAAACAGCGCAAGAGACAGGATCCTTACCTTACCGCACGATTCTTACAGAGCAGAAGATCCTTACAGACTCGCCCAGCTTCGCACACTTGTTCAACATTTTGCATAGTTATCTCAGCTTTGAAATTTCGTGTCGGTATGGGTCGATAATATTACAAAGTTTGCTCTTACTAAACACTGGAGTGACATGCCTGAGGCGCGAACAACCTGTGGCATGCAGAACATCATGTTAATTTGGTTCTTCGTATTGTGTGAGCAGAATAGCTCAGCAGGCTGAAGCCTGAAACTTGGAATGAGTGAGACATTCATCGTTTAACAGCAAACACAAGGTGTTATGGCTAAGTACTTCGCGACTTACTGCAGGGGTTCACGCAACTCACGTGGCTCGGAGACTGATGTCATGGCACCGGCAGTGATCAGAAATTGGTGCTGGCAGCGGCAGGTTGTCACCACTCCCAAGAGTGGAACTCTTGATGAAAACAAGGGCACATCAGCAGGAACGTAGCTGACAGCAATGGCAGAAATTGCACTAGAAGTTGGGATTCATGTTGCAGTGAAGGCGGCAGTAAAGGATCTGCGCGATGGTGGGTCCAAAGACATTCTAGCAGCTCGTCCATCGCCTCGCCTGATCTAAATTCTTTGAAGATGCAGCCATGGGGATGCCCCTCCTGATTGGTGCAATAAGTGAGGCTCTGAAGGGCTGTATGGGTATGCTGAGGTAGAAACTGTTGCCGTTATGCCGGCTGGGACATCGTTTGGCAGCGTGAATGGTAGGACAAAGTGTGCGCAGTGTTTTATAATTCACGCTGAAATTGTGACATTATGAATAATGGCAGGCCTTTCACTCCTGGTTCAAAAGTACCGAAACCGAGACCGTCGTCAGGTTCTATTTGATAATTTATTATGCAATCACATACTAAAGTGCTGTGTATGGAAAGGAAGAAAAAATAACAAGTCAGTACTTTTTTCAGCTGTTTTACATGTGACATTTTTTTGGTAGTATAAAAATCCAGTATAATTCGTAACTTTGTGGGTGTTGATGTTTAGAACAGATGAGGAAAATAAAATGCTGCAACCACGTTGCAAAATTCTGGGGGAGGAATCCAGACCCTGTTGCTTGCAACGCGGCGCGATTGTAAACATGAATGGCATACCTGCCAGGTTTCCCAAATTTTCCGCGAGATTCCTGAATTTTCATGGTTTTTTACGATTGTACGACCGAAACAAAAATCTCCCGAAAACGCACCCGTCTTTGGCCAAACCTTTTCCCCAGTCTGGCCACAATGCGCCGGAGGTATACCTGACAATGCACCCAAATCTCCAGAAAGCTTAGATGGAATTTTTGAGGCTGCAGGCGTTTGACATTCCTCCAAATGTGCTTTAAGAGGAGCGAGCTGATGTCCAGTGGAACACCATTTCCCACATCAAAGGTGCAGAGGACTCCTGAAGTTTGGCCGTGTCTCAGCAGTAATGCTTGGAAACCTGTCAATACCACACAGCAACGCTGAATGCGAAATGCAGTTCAGCGTAGTAAAGAAAAATGGCACCCAGTTCCGAGCATCCATGTCTGACACAACCTTTTGCAACGTTCTTTTGGCGAAGTGTCACAGGGGCTAACATTGTTATGCCTGACAGTTATACCAGGACTTCCTGAAAAAGGCGCTGTTAGCCGTGTCGAAGATTTATCAGGTCTCTAGCTCGTTGTTAGTTTAGACGAAACAACAAAGCAGTTCACTTCGTGCTGTTTTGTATTGCGCTTTGCAGTACTATTTCTAGGACTTCCTGAAAAGGGCAGCGGCAGCCACGTCGAGCATTTAAGTAGTGTAGCTTGTTGGTAATTTGGACGAAGAAACAGTTAATTTCCTGCTATGTTGTAAGTAAATAAAAAAATGTGTGTAAAGTTACCCATTCTGTTGTTGCTACTACCCCCTCCCCCCCTCCCCGGGTAGATTTCCCTAATGCCATCCTGGCAAACCTGGCAGGTATGGAATGGTCACAATTGTTTTGTTATGAGGGGGTGAAAGAGCAGGGTATTAACCAACAGCATAAATTTCCCCTCAACTGGACCCAGCCACACCACAGAAAAGTCACTGTTGCTGTGGCAGCCTGATGCGTGCTTACGTGCGCCACCTACCCATTGGAAGATTGGCCAGGCTTGGCAAGATTAAGTACGCAGTGTCTAGAGTGCCGTCCGACGGCAGTCTAGCCATGCCTGCAGCGATCAGCTAGAGTGCTGTCCTGACATTTGAATATTTAAGACTAGGCTAGCACCAGCCAAAGCGTCTGTCGTTGTAGTGGAGAGGATCTGTCTTAGCTTCGAAATCCCAAGGACGGTGGTTCGAGACTGGCTTTTGCCTCGTTTTTTTTTTCTTTTTCATCTTTAAATTGAACTGTAATTTTTATGGCTTAGGTTAGTTGTGGTGCCTAAATGATTTCTTTGTGTGCGTTAGGTCATGTTGTTTTATGTGTAGGATAGGTTGCCTAGCTTTATGTTATGCAGAGTGATTTAGTGCCAGACTTGACAATTTTGTTGAAAAACGCCGGTGGACGACGGTATAGTGGCGTGCTTATAATGCCGTTAGACGGCACTCTAGACTTGGCTGATTAGATAACCAGCCACCGCCCCCAATCTTCACATACCCTATAACGTGAAGAGAGAACGACATCCGCGTCTTACTGCATGGAATCTCAGCGAACACTGCTTTATTCTCTTCTTTTACTCGCTCGCTCGCCTCGCGTGTCTCCCCGCGTGCCACCTCCTCTTCCTCTTCCTCTGCTGCCCGGGAGGTGTGGCGGTTCCCGCCAGGGAGATTCAACATATTCCCGCCCCCGCGCTGGTGCATCGGCTTGCAACAGGTAAAGCCGCTGGACAGCACGCCGGATCTCCTGGAAGCCACAGTCGGAAATACCTGCTTGTTCCGTCTCTTCCCGGCAATGCCTTGATGATGCGCCCAATTTTCCACATAAGAGCGGGAACATTTTCGTCCTGCACGATGACAACGTCGCCAACTCGGAGCCGGGAGGGAACAGCTGGTAGAGCATGATGAGCAGAGCGAAGAAGCAGCAAGTACTCTTTTCTCCATCGCTTCCATAGCTGGCTGATCAATTCATCTCGTTGCTTGACTCGCCGTCTGAGGTCGTTGGCCGTTATGCTCTGCATGAGATGATCAGTTGTTGACGGCAGGCCTACAAGACGTTTCCCGACGAGGAAATGCGATGGAGTCAATGCTTCTAGTACCGCATGGTCGTCATCAATGTGGGTAACGGGACGGCAATTGACAGCGGCTTCAATCTGGATTAATACGGTAAGTAACTCTTCATAGGTGAGGCAGCTGCGTCCAAGACAGCGTTTGAGTGCGTGTTTGATCGTCCGGATCACTCGTTCCCAAAAACCTCCCCACCAGGGGGCGCGCTCGGCGATAAATTTCCAGTGTATGCGCTGGGAGCTCGTGTAATTGATGACGTCCTCCGATGACAGAAGACGCAGTTGTTTTGCACAGCTATGGAAGGCTCGTGCGTTGTCGGAATATACTGTCCCTAGAATCCCTCGCCGTGCGGTGAAGCGCCGGAAGGCAAGAAGGAACGCTTGGGCTGTGAGGTCTCACGTTAACTCTAGGTGAACCGCCCGGGTGACTGCACATGAAAAGACGGCTATGTACACCCTTGAGTCGTAAGGCGGCTGCGTGCGGCAATAAAGAGGTCCACAAAAGTCCACTCCTACGATGTCAAAGGGTGTTGTCTCTCTTACTCGGTCTCTTGGTAACGGAGCGACAGGAACTGAATCAGCGCGTAGACGTCTTCGGCGGCACGGTAAACAGATGTTCAGCACACGCCTCACAGTCCGTCGTCCCTTCAAAATACAAAATCTTGAACGAAGGTCGACAAGGGTAGCCTGAATACCCCCATGAAAAAGGCACAGATATGTTGCCTCTACCAAGAGGTCGGTAAATCTGTGGTCACTGGGCATCAAAATTGGGTGCTTCATTTCTTCGGGGCCGTCGAGTTGATGAAGCCGGCCGCCGACTCAAAGCAAGCCTTGGTCGTCAAGGTCTGGATGTAATATAAGGATGGTGGAATGTGAGGGAAGTGGCCTCCTGGCACGGCAAGCGGCGATTTCGGACAGGAAGGCGGTGCGCTGCACAAGCCGCAGCCAGTACAGCTCAGCTTCATGTATTTCGGATGCCGTCAGGGGCCCGAAGATAGAAGGCTCATTCGGCGAAGAATTTCGACGAAACCTCCTTATCCACGCAGTGACTCTTAGAACCCTTAGCAGGCGACTGTAGTTCTCAATGTCAAGTAGGGGGGGAGGTGGCGTTTCCGGTGCTACTGTAGTGGGACCAGGGGTGAGACAGCTGCGCATATTGCGCCTTTCTGATACAATTCCATTTTCCTGCGCCAAGCTGCTCCAAAAGCACGAAAATGGTGAAAATTGCGCCAAACTGCTCCAGAAGAGCCTCAACGGCACGGATTTTGATGCTCATGTCAGTTTCGGCGGGGACGAAAGCCTCCCGCATCCCGGTCACCGCTTTTATCGTAGGTCAATCGCAAACACAGAAATGGCACAAATAGAAAGAGTGAAACGAGGCAAGCAATAGCTTCTAAAACTCGATTCGTTTTCCGTACGGGTTCGCTGAAACGGCCTTCTCGATTAGGCATCGCTGTGGCAACAAACATGGCCGCCGCCTGATCTGGCTGCTACCAACGCGCTCAGTGCACATCGCGGATATTTTCCCTGGTTTATTTTGCGCTATCAGCTGGGTTCCAGTCTATTCATTCTGTCTGTTGTGGCTCTGGACAGTGACGTTAACGCGGGGATATGGTTTGAGATTGGTGCCAGATAACGGGAAGTTGGGCGGCTCGAAAAAAAGTTCATTGAAATATGGGGCTTACGACTTCGGCGTGGTTTGTCCTTGAGTGCGAAACGCGGTGCGCGCGTCTATAATCGGGTTCATGAAGTGAATTTTTTGGCTTGTTGTGCTGTTATAAGATGCTGAGGTGTTGCTGTGCTTCGAAGCGCGATCGCGAGCCTCGGGGATGGAACGGTCGACACGAAAGTTGCGAGCTGTGCTGCGGCGCCGCGATTTGTTCATACACGGTTGCCATAGAACGTGTCTATAACACTTGATGTAGGCAAAGTGAAATTTAATGCCAAAATCTAGGTGGCTAATCATTAACGCTACTGAAATGACCATAGGGTGAATCTGCGCCCCAGGGACTGAAACGGGTAGGCTGGTTGGGCTATGCGACCGTTAGCTCGAAGCTGCTCAACTGTTGCCGTGACTACAGTCGTTCGTACAACGCAGCCTGGGATTACAAAAATAATAATTTTAGCATTGAAACAGCAAAAAAAAAAAAAAACGCCACAGTTGCGGAGCCCTTAAATTTGATAAGAGTTTTAGCAGTCCGTCTGTTCCGTCGTGTACGTAGTTACCGTGCTCACCGGGACTCATCTGGGCTCTTGGGCATTCGTAGCCGTAGGGGGATTAGTTCCGCGGACCTGCCTTCGCCTTGTCCACGCCTCCTCGCCCTTCCGCGCGCGCAGGCGCAGACCGGTCCGGTCAACCCAGTAACAAAGTAACCAACAGAACAGACGGACTGCTAAAACTCTCTAATGTTAACGGCAGTTTTGTTGTCAGTGTTGCGTGCAGGCGCAACACAATATCGCCAGTTAGGAAAAAGGTAGTGCAGTTAGTACTTTGTGATACGCTTAAAAACTCTTTCAGGTAAGGCTGTTTGAGTGTTTTTGTGTATTCAAAACTTATTGAAATGTGCACTTGACCCTGAAAATTGCTGAAATAATGATTTTTTAAGCTCACAAGACGATTTATTTAATGTCCCTAACTGCTCCAAATCAAGATTCTTCTGCTCCAAAATCGAAATTTTGCTGCTCCGAAAACTGCTCCCAAATCTGTTTGGGCTGTCTCACCCCTGTGGGACATACTGAGGCCAGTTCCCTACTGACACTTTGAGGAGTCGGAGGAGGAGACACACTTTCAGGCCAGCTTTCTTGTGACTTGGCCAACCACCGCGGTCCGTTTCACCACATGCTCTTCTGCATCAGTCCAGTCGCGGACACTCCACGCGTGAGTAGGTCAGCCGGGTTGTCTGCACTAACGCAGTGTCGCCACGAGGATCCTTCTGTTAATTGCTGTATCTCAAAGGCGTGGTTTCTTACGAACGTCTCCCAGCAGACAGCATCGCCTGAAACCCAGTACAGTGCTATCGCTGAATCGGTCCAGAATGACTCCTTGCAACTTGAAAACTCTTGCATCTGGCGAATGTATTTCCATACTCTTGCCGCTGAAAGGCAGGCTAGAAGCTCCAGTCTTGGTAACGAAACAGTCTTTAAAGGTGCAATACGAGACTTACTCATCAGAAGGTGTATGGTGAAGTTGTCATTATCGAGTGGACTCCGCACAAACACGGCTGTTCCATAAGCTAAAGGACTGGCATCAGCGAAGAAATGAACTTCTATCATGTCATGGTTATTTGGCACAAGGGAAATGACGCCTTGTTCTTTACGCAGGGAAGACAGAGTGGGAAGTTCAGAAACCCAGTCTTTCCACTCTTTCTCAACGTCCTTCTGCAGTGGTTCGTCCCAGTCGTAATTAAGACGCCAAAGCCGTTGAAAGAGCAACCGAGCTCGCACATGGAACGGCGATAACAGTCCGAGTGGGTCGAAAAGACGCGCAAATGCGTGCAGTACGGTTCGCTTCGTGAAGGGCTGTGTCGAGATAAATGTCAAGATGTTTTGTGTGGACATGATAATGTCGTCTGTTGAACGGTCCCACAACAAGCCGAGTACCTTTGATGGGGCCTTACTTTCAGCGACGTTTTCCACGGACAGGCCGTAGGTAAGAAACTGTTGGCTCAAGATGTTAGAGTTTGAGCTCCACTTCCTTAACTCCATCCCTGCGTCTCTTAAGATCTCGTTGGCAGCGTTGTAGATCTCTAACGCTTCCTCATCCGACGAAGCGCCCATAACCAGGTCGTCAACGTAAAATGATTGCTGCAGGCGGGCGGCAATCGTTGGCTCTGTCTGTTTCCACGCCTCCAAATGGTGCTGAATCGTTGCTGCGAGCAGAAATGGACTCGATGCCGCTCCAAACGGCACCCTTGTCATGCGCCACTTTACGATTTTTGGAACCGGATTTCTAGGGGTGGCAGTCCGTCGATCCACGAAAAATGGAGTGCGTCTCGGTCTTCCCGTCGGATCCAGATCTGTAAGAAGGCCTTTCGAATGTCAGCGGTCAAAACTATTGGGTAACACCTGAACCGCAAGAGGAGCTGCAAAAGGTCAGGCCCAAGCTTCACACCCTTGTCAAGGAGGTCGTTAAGTGACGGCTCACCATGGGTGTGGGAAGACACATCAAATACAACACGAACCTTCGTAGTTAGAGCTTCTTTTCGCACCACTGCATGATGAGGAAGGTAATACACGGTTGCTCCGGGAATGTCAGATGACAGAACTGGCTCTGCGCGGCCTTTTTTGAAATACTCGCCGATCACAGAGTTGTACTCCCTCAGAAGTTCGGGTTCATGCTGAAAGCGTTGGAGCTGGCGTAGAAGTCGGGTTTCAGCGACATCCCGGTTTGTGCAAGTCATACATTCTGGGGATTTGATCATCAGTGGAACGACATAGCGGCCTTCCTCCTTGTGCACAGCACTCATAAATTGACTAAGCGCCGCATCCTCATGGGCGCCGTTATTCACGGTGTAGTCTGTTATCCCAATGGAATCCAGCCTCCACATTTCTGAAGGGTCAATCTGGTCGCATGTCGGACTCCATCCGTGAGAACATGCTAGAAACAGGACAGTCGAGTCAACCCTTTGCGGGGACCAAGGAAGAACCTTTTCAGAGTATGTTCTCTGGATGACCCAACCAAAAACTGTCTCCACGGCGCACATGCTGTCCGTTAAACGTTCGATACGTCCTGTGACCAGCTTCCAGTAATTGTCAGAGCCTACTAAGACGCTAATAGTGGGACTCTTACCCTTGCCATCTTCAGGCTCGTCCGCGATGACCAAGTTTCAGCTACGGAGTATGGAAACTAGCGCAGGTTCCATAGGCGAACTTCTTACTGTGCATACCTCCGGAACCTCCAGAGCGTCGATAATTACTTCTTTCGACTCGAAACGACCAGTCAGTGTGACGCTCAATTTCAGGCAGCTGTACCGATGCGAACGCTGAGAGTCGCCGAACGTGAATACCGTAAGGTCCTCAACGCCGGTGGATGGAAGCTCTAGCTTGTTCGCCAAGTCGCTGCGCACAAACGTTCGCTGGCTGCCGGTGTCAAAAAGAAGGCGGACCAGGACACGGTCAGCATTGCCACATGCCCATACCGTAGCCGTTTGTAGCAAGACAGATGACGTGAAATCGTTACTAGCAGAAGCAGTCGTGACCGGCTCTTCTTGTGGAGTCGCCATTTGCCGATTCATGCTCTTAAAAGGTGCTGGTGGTATGGGGACCCCTAAGTTAGGCCGCGTCCACACGTCGCAAAGAACCGACAAATGGCGTCGCGCACAATGGTGAAGTCTTCGTCGCTTCTCTGCTCCCGACAGCTCAGCTTGGCAATCCTCGGTTCCGTGATCTGGCGCTTCGCAGAGTGGACATGATCGCGGGCTCTGACAACGATGAGCCGGTAGCCAAAGCCAGGGTGGACGGAAGCTCAGGAAAGACATTATCGCGCACTTGCCGCTCCACCGATGTTGCGTTCGAAGTGGCTCTTTTCTGCGTCACCTTGCTTTCCTCCCTGCTCTCCACCTGAATCTGCAGGAACCGCAGTACTCAAGACCTCGTCGCCTCGTGGCCTTGGGGTGGTGGAGTCATCGGCTGCAGCCTTCTTCATGCGTTGCCTGTATAGCACTGCCAGATCCTCAGGCAGTGCGCGCATGAGGACGCGATGGAGGATTACTGCGTGCTCCGATGCAGGAACTCCCAGGCTCTCGAGGCAACTTGTCTTAAACAGGATCTGTTCGTATAGGTCGCGAAGCCGCGAGACCTGCGCCGAGCTTTCGATGGGGGCAATGGCGAGGAGGCTATCAATGTGGTCATCCACGAGAACATCCGTTCGGCCAAAACGATCTGTCAGCACCTTGATCGCGACCTCGTAATTGCTTTCGGTCAGGCGTATCCACTCAACTGCCCTCTTGGCGTCCCCGCTCAGGTACGTCTTCAAATACTTAAATTTTTCGATATTAGGCAGTTCCGGATGGGTGTGAATAGTCGCCTGGAAGTGCTCCCAAAAACCTTGCCACTCACGAAGCACGCCGGAGAAGACGGGAATCTGAAGCTTCGGCAAGGCAACCCTCTGAGTAGACGAGCGGAAGCTGCCGTGAGCCGCGGCTTCCTGGTCGAGTTCGCCGTTAATGCCAGCAGAAGTGCCACGTGATTGGTCGCTCGGTGGGAACACTCCTGGCTGGCCGACGTCTGTAGGTGTGACACTCTTGGTCTTCAGCATGAACCGAAGCTTGGTGATCGCGTGGCGAATTTCGTCGTGGTACTCTAATGCACCTGCTATCTCGTCTTTGTACTCCTGATCGTCAAGAAGTTCATCAATCTTCGTGTCCAGCTAGCTCAAGACGGCATCCTTTTCCTCGAGGTCTTCGATGGCTGCTTGTAAGTCTGAGGCGTCCGAATTGGTATCTTGTAGGAGCTCGTTGGCTGAAGCCAAAAGACGTGTAGCAGCACCGCGAAAAACACCCCGACGACGGCGCAACTTCTCCATGGTCAGGGCAGACGGATGTCGGTCTTCTCCCGGGTTCTCGGCACCAGAAATCACATAACGTGAAGAGAGAACGACATCCGCGTCTTAGTACATGGAATCTCAGCGAACACTGCTTTATTCTCTTCTTCTACTCGCTCACTCGCCTCGCGTGTCTCCCCGCTTGCCACCTCCTCTTCCTCTTCCCCTGCTGCCCGGGAGGTGTGCTGGTTCCCGCCAGGGAGATTCAACATACCCCTTACAGATGCTGTAGGTCAGTTAAGAACATATGGAACTTAATGCGATGTGCTGTGCATGCCAGCCAGTTTGCCTGCTCACTTGGAAGGTTCATGAGACGAGAACGTGTCCTTGCATGTCATATGATAGTGGACCATTGGATGTGCGTGGCAGGGCCAGAACCAGTTGTGCACATGCATAGGTCTGCGAGCTGCATACTAAGTTCCGGTCTCATGCCGGTTCACTGCCCTGCGGTAACTCTCTAATGTTGCACTTCGTGAAGGCTTTTTTTTTTCAGCCACAATGTCCATGCTTGACAAGTATTTAGTTAATATTAGTGCAGTGGGTATGGCCAAGGTTTAAAGCCACCTAAAAGCATCTTGCTTCACTGGAGCTTCTTTGGTGCTGAAACTGAATCCCTACATCTGAAGTACTTCAAATACCACTACCCCTTAATACACCAAACTTTGAGCTTGTCCTTCGTGTGTTCCTGTAAACACTGCTTGAGCAACATTTTGCTCTTGCTTCATTAGTGCAGAGTCATTGCACTTTTGCATGGCTCTTTGCTGGGTGAAACCTAATGCGAGTTTGTTTGTGTGTGCGCTGTTTGCAGGAATGGTGGGACAGGTGGCAGCGGAGGTGGGTTCGCGAGGGATGTCACTGGCTTTCCAGTGCTTGGCAGCCCTATGCAGTCGGGACATCAATGCGAAGTTTGTATCCCTGCCTCCCGATGGGCCAATGTGAGCTGATTTCTTGTTTTTTAATTTTTTAAAAATTTCAATTCTATGTGGCACTTCATACAAACAGTAAGTGGCACCGCCGAATAGTTCCCAAACGAGGTACAAGTGCTCACGTGGTGTTCTGATGGTTCCACGGAATGTCATTCTGTCGTTTTTTTGTTGGGTTGTGTAGAGGATTTTAATTGGTAACTTTGATGCCTGCCAAAAGCTGCTTTTAAAATCATGTATACTGAAGGTGCCGCATGCAGCTTCTCAGCAGAAAAAAGAAAGTGAAAGCTTCTGTGTCATTGTCACTAGTTCTGCCAAGCTGTCACAAGGATACAGCAGTCCTTCTTCTTCAAAGTCGCGAACAAGCTGCCTTGCCTGTTCGGTTTGCCTTCGGTCTATCGCTTGTCCACAGCAAGGGTCGAAGTGCATTGCGCACAGCAGCTTTTCTTGTTAAACTGCACCTGTGACTCTTAATTATGTTGCTACTGCGTTCGGCACTCATTGACTCAGTATAGAACTAGCTGTATTAATGTCACCCACCTTTAGCATATCTTCAATGACGTCCCGAATGCTAAGAATGGCACTGCTTGGTGGTGGCTGAGCATCGAGGAGGGCATCTACAGGATGCAGAGGAAAGTTTCCATATTTACGTGGTCGGAGCAGGTCATAAGAACCCAAACAATTTACAGTGACTAGAAACTGTCGAGGACTTCCGTGGCCATTTGTGCCACAACACTGCCTGAGTGTTCCAAATGTGTTTGCTAGCTTGCCCTGGCTAAGCAGAGACATAGATATTTTTGCTTGAGAGGTGCGTAACATGTGAGGATCGAAAATATGCTGCGTGCAGTTATGCGCAAGCCTTCGATAGTGCTTTTGCTCGTGAATCCATTACCGACTCGCTTTTCTGCTTCTCCACAGTCATCTAGGAATGCCAGGGAAGCCTTAAGCTTGGCTCTCTCCGATGATGGCCTAAGCTTGTCTCATGGGTAGTAGGTACCTTGATGTCATCATGAATATCAGTTAACTCCTCTGTTTTACAAAACTCCTCAGCGAAATGATCAGCCATTGCATCCACAAAAGCTATTTTTGAGCGCACAAACTGTGAAGTACGCAGGCCACTAAGTTGCGTTACCCCACCAAGAATTCACTGCTGCATCTAATGCATTAACATGCATCTAATGCATTAACATGGCTCAGAGGGGGGCTATGTAACCCAGGAAAACTTCACAGAACGTTTTTACACACGATAGTTGTCCCTGCGGATGAACCACAACGGAGGCTGCCATGATGGAGTTCGCAAGTCTCCAGGCGAATACCCATTATTGCCGCTGACTGTAGTAGGCATAAAGGCAGTGGGCAACGCTATAAGGGTGACATCATGGCTGCACCTGGCTCTAGCCCGGTTCAGGACACAGGCTAGCCGGGCAGCTTTTCCTCTAGAGTTGGTAGTATTAACTCAATGCATATTCTTATTTTCGTCAGCTCGTGAAGTACTGGCATTGAGGTAAAATAGTTGTCAAAGTAGCATTTGAAGTTCCTTTGTTTAGGAACATCTTCCGTCAACCTCATAACAATAGAGCCACCAAGCTCAAGATTCTTGTGCTCCATAGAGGTGCTGGTACCTTTTTTTGATAACTTTCGAAGTCATGTGCGACACTACCAGAGCGGCATCGAAGCACTGCACCCCTGCAAGGTTAGGTTCGTCTTGAACAAAGTTTCTTGGCCGCTACTCTTCCTGCAAAGGGCATTTTTCGTTCGTGAATACTTTTCTCTTGGTAGCAGGTAACTTAAAGCACCTCTTCCTTGCAGCAGCAGGGAGTAGTCATGATTTGCAGAATTTCTCAGTTTCAGTGTGATCCATGCATACCTCTGTGACGTGCAGTGACGGCCAGAACTTGAATAACCTATCTACCCTGATTGCTTCCGAGACGCTCAAACTTTGCATGGCTGGATTCCAGTACATGTTGATGTATGGGTATTTTAGCTTTCCTATTAACCTGAACATTCCCAGAAATGTCTTGACTTTATCTGGGGCTGTTCTGAGAATGTCTACCAAAGTCTGTAGTGCATTGATGTTGGTGCACCATGTAATTTGTGCAATGCAAGCTGTGGGCTGTCATGTTCACCCGTGTTTCGTGAGATGGTTATAAAACCCGACAGTATATGATTGTCGCGTGCAACTAGACGGGTGTCGCGTTGCTTCTCCTTCCGAGGCTGTCTCGTCTGGCCTCTGTGCCCTTAAGGTTCCACAGTGTCATTTTCTTGAAGTTTGTGTGGTGTATGGCAGGGCAGGAAGCAAGTGCACTTTGTAATTCACTGATCGTAAAAGGACAATCTAGTTCCGGATGCTGAAGCTGGAGCTTCTGATGCACTTCGTCGTTTGCCAACTGCACTGAGGCTCCATTATCCAGAGAGTTTGTCTCGACACCTGGTTGAATTACCATTTTACAAAATTCATCAGCTACAGTTCTCTCCGGGTCCCCGCGGGCAACAGCAAGAGCTCTGAAAGGGTAATTCTGGGCTACTGACCCACAGAAAAACCTTATAACTGACCAAATTTTATGACAGGGGGTAATTGGTGATAACGAGCTGCAGAAATCACGCCACCGTTTTCTTCTTAGCACTTGAAGGTGACGCCGTGTAACGGATTGTTTTTTGACACTGATTGTATGCCTCGACGCTCCCAATTCGGTGGTAATGTCGCTCCGCTCGCCTTTTAAGAGCACGCAGACGCTCACATTCACTGTCAACAGCAGCGTAAGGGTCTGGAACGGTGACTGCACGTGTGCACGTCCTGAAGGTGTTATGTACGAATTGTGTAAAATTTCCAATGTCCACGTGTGCACCAATATTTGCTGATATGTTACGACGGAACAGCTGCCAGTTTGTGAGCTTAGCGTACCTCTTAGGTGCAATAGTGCACAGCTGAGAATGCTTTGCTAGAATAGGGAAGTGATTTCTTCGGGGCTCAGCTTGATGCCCATCTTCTCGATGTCACAATGACCATGGTTTCTTGGAAACGGGTGCCATGGCACAAAGCAAAGGCTTTGTGCCGATTTCGTGCGCTTAGAAAGTCGTAACCCATGGTCATTGCTTTTGAGCGGTTGTTTACATTTGCAGCTTCTGCTGCTGGCTACTAGGGCAGGAGGCTGCGCTGCGATCGCATCTTCCCCTGGGCAGAACATTATGCGTGCAGAGTTTGCTGCACGCAGGGGTGGAACTGCTGCGCCAATTGCGCCATTGTGCGCCAATTTGCCCTGCTGCGCCAAGCTGCGCAGAAACGGCAATTTGTGCGATTATTGTCCACTGAGAGCATAAAACGCCAAATTTAGCCGAGTCTTGTCGTCGTCCGGACAGCACTAGTGTTTGCTACACAATAGACGCAGCCGCATCCACGCCGCATCCATAGCCACGGCAGTTCGGTGCACTCGTGGTTTCCTCGTGGAGTTTATCGCAACGTTGTTATCGCCGCGGCTTTCCCGGAAGGCTGTCACCAGCATGAGTAAAAGTACTTTGAACAGTTATCTAGTGATATAACTTGAGGCATGGCCTCTGGAATTTGCAGCTGCTCGAAGTAAGACGAACGACCCCTTCGCACATCCTTCGCATCAGTAGTTTTCTTTTTATTATTTTTGCGCGAGTACGCAGTTACTGTGGTGATTGAAGTCTAATTTTTCGGGACCTGCACGAACCGAGAACCGCGACGACGCGAGCTTCCGCGCGAAGGGCTCTTCTGCGATACTGAGCGCATGTGCATGCTTCTCTGGAGTGTTGCGTCGGCCGCTATCACTTTCCTTTAAAACAGTTGCGTGCAGCGCGCCACACAGCCGCCGTACTCGTTCGCGCGCCGACGAGGCCCGACTCGACTGCGAAAGCGGGCGTCTTGATGGGATGCCGTGCCCGCTTTCGCCTTCGCGTCTATTACGGAATGAGGCATCGTGAAATCGCCATCTTCGATCGCTGCCTGCCTTCTCGGTCGACGCGGCGGCGGCAGCTTGCTGCGAATACGGCATCATATTGTACGGCGCCCGTCTTCGTGTTGGGGAATATCGATGCGAGGCGATGCGCGCTCGGCGAGCGCCGCTCGGGTAGGGCACGTTCACGACGCCTGATTTCACGGTTGCGGTGACGGCGGCAGCGGGGCGGCGCACAGCACGCGATTGTTTTAGCTCGAAACTACTTTACCAAAAAATTTAAAAAAGCAGCCACTGTTAGTAACATAGTGTTGATTATACAAATAAAGGCCAAAAAGTCGCTACATTTAAAGGAATTGGCAAAAAAATTCCCTCGCACTTCCCCGAGGGGGAGAGTGTGTAAATGCGAATGCACGGTTGTTGATTGCGCGATTACGGTGGATATCGTGATCTTAATGAGTAGTCGAGAGATTACACACACGCACACAACTACAAAGAAAGATATTTCACTCGTTATTGCTGGTACCATTGCCCGGTCCGCCATCATCGTTATCGAGATGCAGGACCAGCGACCGCTCTCGACGACGGCGCGCGCTCGACTAATACCCTCCCGCGCCACGCGGCCGCTACACGAGCGCCCTCACGCGTCGGAATGCGGAGCGCCCGCTACGCGAGCGAGAGCTCTCCCGCCCGAAGTGGAGAAGAGGCGCCCAACACCCGCAGTCACTGAGCGGAGAGAGGAGGAGGAGAGTAGCGCCCGCCGTTACGGCGAGGGCTACACGAGCGCCCTCTCGCGTCGGAATGCGGAGCGCCCGCTACGCGAGCGAGAGCTCTCCCGCCCGAACCGAAGTGGAGAGGAGGCGCCCAACACCCGCAGTCACTGAGCGGAGAGAGGAGGAGGAGAGTAGCGCGCGCCCATCTCCCCCCGTTGCTAGGGAAGACGAGGAGCGCGCGCACCCGCAGCTGTTGCTATGCGGACGACGGCGGCGGACGATTCAGGCTCGCTTAAGAAGTGCATTCGCACTTAAAAGCAGGTTTCAGTCCCGAGTAAAGGGTATTATTAAGGTGCCAGCTCCTATTTAATTTATGGCGCTCCTTCTAAATAATTCTGGCCTATTCCATTTTTCGTGCAGTTTTTTGGATTAGTTGCTCTTAAAAGTGCGCTCAGCCGCATTATTTAAGGCCGTCAGTGTGCTCCAAAAGTGCTCCGAAGCAGCCCCTAAATTGCTCCAAACCTGCTCCAGAATGGGATTTTTGCTGCTCCAAAGCTGCTCCAAAATAAGACTTTTGCTGCTCCCGTACCTGCTCCAAAACGCTAGACCCTGCTTCCACCCGTGTGCACGCATAATGTGCTGCGGCTGCCCAATACAGCTCTTCGTCTGCGCTGCGGACGGGCTCAGCTTGGCCTTCCTCGCCCGGGCGGCAGCGGATCGAGCGTTGTGGGTTGGGCCCGGCGGGGGGGCCGAGCTGCTTCTTGGTCTTGTTGGGTCTTGGGGAGGGGCCACGATGACGGGAGCCTCTGGCTTCTCCACCTGGCCCGGCTGCGTCTGGTGCTGGATCTGGACATTGGAAGGGAGCTCGGACTCGTACCTAGGAATCACGAACACTGGCTCGGCGAGAAGGTCATAGTTCGGGTCGGCCAACGGCTGCACGGGCCCCCAGGTGTTGTCGCGCATGACCGCCAAGGCGGCCTCCAGCTCCGGCCCTGCCATGAACGGGAACAGTTCGCATGCGTGAGCGTAGAAACTAACACTTACTACAGTCAAATCCTGCTACAACAAAATTCACGGGGCACACGCGACATTTCGCTGTTGAGAAAATTCGTTGTCGTGATTCTTTTTTTTTTTTTTTTCCCAGGTGGGGGGTGAGTCGCATGGCCGCCGCTACCTTGGTAGTGATCTTGGTGACCGTGGCGCAGTTGCTTCGTTGACTGTCAAGGAGCAGGCCCAGGACTCGCAGAGTCTTGACGTGGGGGATCGTGCTGCCGTTCGCCGTGCGTATGGTGATGTTAGCCGGTGCCGAAGCCTTTGCGCGGGCACGTCTTGGAGGTATGACGAGCAGCTCCGATTTGGATGGGGAGCATACGAGGCCCGTATCTTGTAGTTGTGACTCGATTGCCGTTACTGCCGCTTGTAGCGTGGTTTCAATGTGGCCGTCGCTTCCTCCGGCGACCCATAGCGTAATGTCATCAGCATAGATCGTATGGCCGACGCCGGGAACTCGGGCAAGCTGGTTGGCCACCCCGATCATCACCAGATTGAAGAGGAGCGGAGAGATCACCGAGCCTTGCGGGGTGCCAACGCTGCCTAGTTGCTTCTGTGGAAGTTGTAGGTCTCCAGCGTGGATAGTAGTGGTACGTCCCGTCAGAAAGTCCTTGATGTAAGCGTATGTGCGGCGACCCATGTTCAGGTGGGATACCTGAGCCAGGATAGCTCCGTGCCGTAGCTTGTCGAAGGCACTTTGCAGATCTAACCCCAGTACTGCTCTATTGTCGAGGGTGCGGGTTGGGTCATCAATGATGGCATGTTTGAGCTGGAGCATAGCGTCCTGCGTGCTGAGCTTCGCCCTGAATCCTATGATTGTATTAGGGTAGAGTTCGGAGCTCTCTAGGTACCGCTGCCATCGGTTGAGTAACACGTGCTCCAATACTTTCCCAACACACGAGGTGAGGGAGATTGGTCTCAGGTTGTCAATATGGGGCGGCTTGCCCGGTTTGGGTAGTAGGACCGTTTTCGCCATCTTCCACTGCTGTGGCAGGCGGCCGGTTCTCCAGCATTTGTTAAAGTATCGCGTGAGGGCCGTGATAGCTGCCTCACTGAGGTTGCGAAGAGCTTTGTTAGTGACTTTGTCAGGTCCTGCCGCCGATCTGCTGTTCAGTGTCTGCAGGACCGCTCGTACTTCCCATTCCTCGATGTCCTGGTCCAGTTCTACATTATCGTGGCCTGCGTACTCGGAGTGGTTGTCTATTGGAGCGGTGGGAAGGTAGCGGTCGTCCAGGCGCTTGCTCACCTCCTGTACCCCGAGCTCTGCGATGGCCGTTTGGATCGTGTGGACAAGGCAATGTCTGCGTGCCCTTGGATTTAGTTTCATCGAGGAGGAAGCGTAGTAGGTTCCACGTTCTACTTTTGTGTATTTGGCCGTCGGCCTGCTGACATACTGCATGCCATTGCTGTCGGCATAGCACCTTGCTGTGTTGCTCGATGGCTTTGTTGAGTAGAGCAATTTTCTTGCGGAGTTTGCGGTTTGTGCGTTGACTCCGCCATCGCTGTTGTAGAGATTGCTTAGCCTCGATGAGATGGGCTAGCCGGCTATCCACCTGGGTAATGTAGTCGTCGGTTTCGAGATCTGTGGTCGCTGTTTCGGTTGCCTGAGCGAGTGCTCTCGTCCATTCCTCGATGTCGTCAATATCGGTGGGTGCATCGAGGGATTGGCGGAACGCGGTCCAGTTGGTCACCCGTTGCGTTCGTGTGGTTGTGGTTGTAGCTGTCGCTTTTGTAGGTAGGGCGATCTCAATAATGAAGTGGTCGCTACCAAGGTTTCGTCCCGTGTTAAGCCACTGTGCCGTCTTCCCGTTGCGTCCCGGTATGGCGAAAGTGAGGTCGGGGGTGGAGTCCCTCGTGATGGACGTTCCTATACGCGTGAAGAACTTCAGTTGCACATGCTCCAGCTCGATGTCCTCGACGTTGTGGGCGGAGCAGTTGTCTAAGAGGAGACAAACCTTCCGGCCTTGTCTACCCATGTCCCGGTCGAAGGTTTCCAACCACTCGCCAAAGATAGCGCAGGTCATCCAAGCCCGGCTATTGGCGACGTACTTCACAGGGACGGCCCGGTTTCCCTTAAAGCAGCGTGGTTTGGCACTTTTCCCAATGACCAAAAGCGGCTGTTTGTCCGAACCGTCCATGTTCGTGCATAACAGGACGGTTACCCTTTTCTTGCTTTGCTTACCTCCTTGGCAGCGCAAACCCTTGAAGTCCAAGGTTCGTGCTGGCAGCATTTCATAGAAAAGGCCAGTCTTGTCAGCATTGTAGATGTCTGCTGGGGCGTAGTCCTTTAGGATGCCCACGAGACTGGCTGACATCCAAGCTGCTGCACCGTCGTTGTCTGCGGACGCGGACTCTCCACACAAAACTTTGCTGACGATCTCGTGGCAGGCTTTAAATCGGTAGCCAACCCACGCTGGCCTTAAACAGGATTTCAAGCAAGCAAAAAGTGATTTCCAGGTAGAAGTGAGCGTTGTTTTATCTAAGGATGGTGCGATTTCTAGCCAGAAGACGTGTCATTTCCGGCAGGAAATGATCCTGGAAATTTGCTTGCAAGCCACTTATTCTGGCTGGTAGTTCATTCCAGTCCAGGGTGGAAGCACTTTCCAGCCGGTGCTGGAAATCATTTAATTGTTCCATGACCTTGCGGAAACAAATTTGTGTGGTGCAGCTTCAGGATAATCTCAAGAAGGCTGACAACCAGTCTAAATTATAACCTCGAAAATCAGTCTCCTCGTTCATGCCGTCATGCAACCACATGGCGCAGTTGTGTAGTGATGGCTACGATGTCCCCGAAAGGCCCGACGAGAAAGGAACCCCACGCTTGAGTTGTGTTTTAGACTGTCATTGCCGGACGGGGTCCACTGGATTGGTGTCTGACCTTTCATGTGAGCTTAGCATGGGGCCTGCGAACTTTTGCTTTCCAAGCGGCATGTGGGCTCCTCCCTGGGGGAAAGGAGAAAACGCCGTGGTTTAACCCAGGTTACCTATTCGTGGCTGGAGCATGTTCAGTCTGTTCTTTCATTTCCTTGTTTTCTTCCGAGGTTTGGATGTCTTGCACATTCACCTTCCTTGGTAATGTTTACCTGCGACCACGATTCCCCGCCTATTAAACGCAGTTCTGCGGCAGCCATGTTGGTCTTTAGCTGTGCTGTCATTCTGTGACTGACCTTTGTAAACCATCCTTTTCCATTATGCTGGTCCGCTCATTGGCCATAAAGTTCTGGCTGCACGTTGGCCATTCCTCGCAGGCCAGAGGTATCTCCCATTCTATGTTGGCCCCTCTTAGCCGCACAGCCGTGACCATAGCTAGCCACACTCTTCAGTGGGCTGTTTATGTGTGCCTGGTTAATGGGATACCAATCTGTTTGGCCATAGCTGTTCATGCAATCCTTCCGTTGACTTTCGGTGCACCTATATGCCCAGGACGTCGTGGTAGAACTGGCCCATGACCTGTGTGTCGTCACCGCGCACCAGCTGCCAGACTGTCTCGGCACAGCCGGCCCACAGGTCATCGATCATGCGCCGCAAAAACTCCCCAAAGATTAAGTATCCCCCCGAGCCAATGCACGACGTGGAGCGTAGGCTGGACATGAGACCTACTTGGAAAGTCACTTGGAAAGTTTTTTGCGGCCTGAGGCCGGGGGGCGACGTGATGGTGGTGACACGGTAGCCACAACGGACGGTGGCCAAGATGGACTCAAAGTCGTCTTTCTGGTGTGGCTGAACATACTGCTGCGTGCGTGCACTGGCGGGTGGCCTCTTGGAGCGCGTTTGCCTCCTCTGTTGTCGGCTGATGATCGAAGGCCGCAAAGTCGTAGGACAGGGAGTAGTGCCCTGCCCGCAGACGCAGCCATGTCTCCTCCAGCTGCCGAAGCTCGTGCGGCAGCAGTGACTCTTCCAGCGTGTTGCCGGGCCAACTGGTGTAGGGGTTGCCTGACAGCAGAAAACTTCAGTTAGACCTCCAGTGGGCTACAAACTGCAAGACGAATTTTAGACAGTTCAGTCTTGATTAGCGCCACGTTGTCTTGTCTGTCTGTCAGGTTCGGGGACAATAATAATTACAAAAAGAACTTTTAAACGAGACTGGCTGTTATCATGCTTGAAACCAAAATAATATACACACAATAGGGTAAAGAACAATGGGGAACTCACAAACAATGAGTAGCGGCGACAAAATCTGTATAGGAAGCAGTAAAGAGTGAGCTAACTGGAAATAGTCGCAGTCGGAAAATGAAGTAATATGTCACAGTAAGCGGTGTTTACCGACACAGGTCAGAAGAAGCGTTGACATGTCCAGTTGGAGTGTCGTGGCCGTGATGGGTCAAGCGCGCTCCCAGCTCCCGTTGCCAAGTAGCAAACGCAGCTGTCTTGGGCGTCACTGTCCTTCACCACTGCACGGCGAGACGACTTCCTCGCGGAGGAGAAGTTCTAGAGGTTGCGCCTGTGAAGAACATCTTGGGGCACGGCACGGGTCTGGTCGCCCGACCGCCGCGCATTCCGGTTTCTCTCCACACTTCACAGCCTCTGTTCTCTGTGGGTGTTCTTTTCTTTGGGATTCCCTTCTGTCGCCAGCCACTGTCGCTGGCAGCTTTTCATTGGTCGGGTCGTAGGGGGGGGGGGGGTGAACGACCTCGAAAGATGCTGATGATGATGGTGGCCTCGGGGTGTTTAGAACATGCCCCGTTGATTGCCCCTTCGCGTCTTCGTCATCGTCGTCCATCCGGCTTGCGATCGCCATCCGCCAAAAGTCTCACCTATAACGGCATTGGGTGGCTGCAATTAGTAGTGCACAATGGCTCAACTTAATTTTTTTGCAGCACAGGCCAAGCTACATCCTTGCTTCTCTAAAATCCTCGTTGTGTGGTGCAGTGGAATGTCTGGGCGTGATGCATGACACACTGCTTGACGAGTGTGGCACGACATTTGGGATGTGACTTTTTTTGGGGGGGGGTGGAATTTCAAGGCCTGTGTTATGGTCTTGAGGGGCATGTGATGCCTCGGTGGTTTGGACACAAGATTCTTCAGGGATAAAATAACCTATAGGTGTTTCGCATAGCACTCTCCTGTCCAGAGGCCAGTTTGGCTAGATATCGCATTGATAAAATGCTTTTATGTATTTTTCATCTTGACGTCCCCGCAGATCCTGACACTGCCATCTGCTTTAGAACTGGAAGAACTGGTGCTGCCCACTGCGCACCAATTGCAGAGAGATTTCTTTTCTCTGCTACTGTTGCAGCTCCTGGGTGACCCCATTCTCCAGGGCAAATGGCAGTGGGCGAGGCTTGAAAAACCAAGGCTGTGCTCCCTCCAAGACTTGCATTCACCGGCACGGCAGCTAGCCGTGCCGGTAAATGTGCCCACCCCGGGCTGGAACAGGACCTTGAACTTGGTCAGGAGGTTTGGGACGTCTTCCACCACATGTAGTGCAGCTTTCTTGTATTCTGGCAACCGAACACTCGATGCCTGAATCGAGTTTCAGCCCAGCAGCAGCAGGGTTGCCTCCCTGTTGCCAAGTTGAACACTGACCTGGACCTGACCCTTGACCTGGGCGAGTTGTCTGGAGTAGCTGCGCAGCATGGCCTTCGAAGACTCAGTGAACACTCTAGGGAAGGTGCGCTTGAAGAGCTTCCCAGCAATGACCAACACGCTGGCCCTTGTGTCCAGCTTAATGGACATGGGTTGCCCGCAGACCTCGACGGTCACAGGGGTGAGACAGCTGCGCAATTGCGCAGTTTTGATACAAATGTGTTTTCCTGCACCATCCTGTCCTTGGTGTGGGAGCGTCAAGATGCATTTGCGCAGACCTGAAGGGGGTACCACGTGTTCACCCCTACAAATGATATTCTCCACTAAGGCGAGACCTGGACTTCGAAGTACAGGCAAACACTTTGTGAAAGTTGTCTTTTGGGGGGCCATTGGTTAGTTAAATACGACGCAACCTCTGATAATGTTGGATCTTGGACTGTTCCATCTCGAACTTCTTCATTAGAGACAACTGTTGCTATGACCTGTTCTTTGAAAGGTGTTTCTTCTACCAGAGTAGTTTGTGGATTTTGCGATAGTGCATCAGCAACCTTATTGTTGTCTCCTTTCCGATACTGGCCATCAAAATTATAATTCAAAAGCCTAGCTGACCAACGCCCGATATGCAACGGGCGGTGTCCCAATCCTTCGGATGGCGAGAGTGCTAATGAGAGAGTTAATGTGAACTGACGACCCCAAAGGTATGAGTGCCATTTCTCACAGGCCCGGGGACATGCAAGCGCTTCTTTTTCCCCAGTTGAATGTTTACGTTCAGCTGTAGTAAGTGTTTCAGAGGCATATTGTATGGTACGGGTAATATTTCCGTCTTGTTGTTGAAGGACAGCACCAATGCCATAGTCAGATGCGTCTAGCGACTATGACTGGGAGGTTCGGATCGAAGAGGGACAAAACTGGTGCTGTATGCGAGAGTGCATTGACCTTTTGAAAGCTATCTTCTATTTCTTTATCCCAAATAAATGGATGGTCTTTTCTGAGGAGTCTATGTATAGGCTCCACGATTTCTGCTAAATGAGGTATGAACTTGGAGTAAGTCTCATGGAAGAGGGGAGCTGAGAGACATTGAACGGTTGTGCGAATGAGTCAATCTGCTTGAGATTCTTGCTAATAGGCTGAATGCCGTTCGCAGATACTACGTGACAGAGAAATGAAAGTTCAAGAACATCAGAAAGACATTTGTCATTAAGTTTCATGCCTGCTTGTGAAATGCGATGCCGCACTTGTGGCAGGTTGTGATCATGCTCTTCCTAAGAGCTGCCATATACTATGATATCATCAACATAACGTTGCACTCCAGTGCAACCTTAAAGGAGGATGCCGTGCATCATTTGTTGAGAAGCTGCTGGGGCCAACGCCGGGCCGAAACAAACTTGTTTAAAAAAATAGACCCTCATGAGTTATGAACGCCATGAGATTCCGGCTGTTGACATGCAAAGGAACTTGATGATATGCGGATGCTAAATCCGGTTTAGAGAAGTGCGTGGCTCCCTGGAACAACTGAAGGATTTCCTCTATGTGAGGCAGTGGAAAATAGTCAATGACATTTGCTTGATTTGGTTCTCGCAAATCAATGAACATCCTGATTGTCCCATCAGGTTTTCGAACTACTAGTATAGGAGACACCCATTCTGAAGCAGAGATGTGCTTAACAGCAGCTTGAAGAAGTTTTTCAATTTCTTTGGATACTGGATCGCGTAATGCTAGTGGTAATCAGCGCAACTTGAGTTGCTTGGGCATAATAGAAGAGCTACCTTGAATTCATGTATGTCAACGTGTGTTAACATGGCCCAGTCCTGGCATGAACAGCTGTTGGAATTCTTTGAAGCAGTTTGACAGGTTATATGAAGGTAGAGGTATGTCGTGACTCAGAGGAGTTGCAGTGGTTCGCCAGCATCTGAGCTGATCTCCTGCGATGATCAGACGAATAGCATAAGTGGCGCCTATTCCTAGTAAAGACCTGGCTCTTGGCACAACATAAAATAAGAGATTTCTGAATTGTTTTGAACTGAATAGTAGCTGTGAAACATCCTGATAGAGGTATGACACCACCTGAGTAATCTTTAAGAATTCGAGGTGGAGCTTCAAGGGCTATTTGCGATGCAAAGTGGGCTTATAGCAATGGACACATGGAAGCCGTTGATGTGTTTAACAACATACATTTAATGCACACACAAAACACCCTCAGGTAAAGCACTCAATATTTAAACTACACGCAAACGATAAACACTCACATCTCTAACTAACAATCCCAACATACAATTCAACTCTAACCCAAAGGTCTCTACAATATAAAGTGCTACACAACTCGTCCAAATCAACTTATTCTATCACCCTCAAGGTGATCTCACTAAACCACAACTCCCTAGTTGTGTCCCAGGACTGCGTCCCTATTGGACTGACCTACCCCGGTCGTCGGCGCTGACGTGTCGCACCCTTGCGTGGCCGTGGCTCGGTGGTAGCCTTCCTCGTCTCGCTTCTTCGGTGCCGGCGTCCGATGCGCGCGGTCACTCGTTGGATGGCGTGGGCTCCGCGCGTCCTGACTTCTTTCCTCTGTGGCTACCCCCTGGTAGCCGCTCTCACTGGAGGTCCTTGATGCCGGCGTTCGACGCACGCGGTCATCTCTTCGGCGGCGTGCTTCCTCGGTGGCTACTCCCTGGTAGCCGCTGCCGCTGGAGGTTCCAGGTAGGCTCGGCCCGAACGCAGCCTTTCGGGGTCGTCGAGACGAACGTCGACGGAGCGTGGACGCTGGCCGCTGTTGCCTGACCGATGCCGCTGGGGCCACGAAGACACAGGTTCGTGGTGCACCTAGGATGACGGTGCCGATGCGAAGTCGGCCCGCTCCCGCCCAGGCTCGGATGGCGTGGTCGATGGCCTGGCCGCGTCCCCCTGGCTCGTTCGTTGAAGCGCACGTGCTCCGGCCGCCTCCTGGTTTCTTCGGTTTCTTGCCTCCCCCTTCTCTTTGTGCGCCCCGCTTTTATACCCTCTGGGCTCTCCCGTGGAGCACTCCCATTGGCTTCTTGCTTCCTCCCTGTCCTTATATGGCCATCTCGCCACTTGTCCCATGCGGGGCCTTCCCTGATTGGCCGACCAGTCCGCTGCCACCTTTGCCCATGATTCCTCGGTGCGTCGGCGCTGGCGCTTGCTGATTGGCGCTCTCCTGGCGCGCACTTCAAAATTCTCGTTCCGTTGTTCTTTTTTACTATTTTTTCGGGGGGTTTGCATCCCCTCTCGGGGGGTGCCCTCGACACATGACACACCACCTGAGTAACCTTTAAGAATTCGAGGTGGAGCTTCAAGGGCTATTTGCGATGCAAAGTGGTATTGAAAAAATTTCTTCAGATAAAATCGAGACAGCTGAGCCTGTGTCCACGAGCAGAAAAAGCAATGACTGCAGGCACATCCGAGCCTTGGCAGCAACACAAGCTCTCTTAGCCCACCAAGTCGTTCACGTAGTGTAGTACTACTGTAGGAAACATTCTGAGTGTCAGAACACAAATAGCAGCCCTGACATTATTTTACTATTCTCACACTGAGGCCCGGTAACATCCTTCCGACGCATTTAGAAATAGCAGTGAGCATTTAGTCTAATGTACACTAGCAGCAGGTGTCGTGATTAGTTATTATTAACTGTGCGACGTCCTTATACTCACAAATGTTTACGCATGTTAAGAGCAGCAGAGACAAACTTATTTATCATTTATAACAGGTTTAATACAGAGAAAAGTTGGGAGCTTTGTAAGGTTAAAATAAAAAAACTCAAGAAATTCACCGAGCAAAGCATCTTAACTTGCTTAAGGACACCTGACAAGCCCACGAGACCAACAATTCTATTTAAAGATGCTACAAAATTTTTTGGTAGGCATGAATGCGGCTTACAAGGGATTAGTTTGTGGTGTAGTTTCTGTTAGGGGCTTTCATCCTGCATTGTACTCCGAGTGGCTTTTGTTGATGGTGGTTCTGGTGCATCATTCTGGTGCTGTGAAGCTGTCCAGAGCTGCCTACCCTGGCATGGTCTCTCGGCCGTGGTCAGCTTTTCGGCAGCAAAGTGCTGGCAAAGTGTTGCTGTGGCTTTTATTGTCCTTAACACTACAAAAGAAAAGAAAGGAAGTGCTCAGAAACCCTACCAAGAAGCACAAATGTCATGGATTTGAAGCCCATGCTTTACATGGAATAAGCATTATTTTTATGCTAAAGGAAAATAGGCAGCTCTAAAATGCAGAAAAAAGGGAAATTCATACGGGAGATGTGCATTCAATGCGAGTGCTGTTGTCTGCCCCTTAGTGCTGTAAATTTTCACCCAACAAAAGTTACAGGTGGCCTGAAAAGGAGCAAAACTTTACTGTGACTACTTGCAACTTGTGGCTTGCATTGTAGAAATACAAGTGTAATATGAAAAAGCTAACGTTTTCTGTGTCCATTATGCATTATCATAGCTTGCTATGAAACTTTCTACTAGGTGTTGTGTCTTGGAAGGGCTTGCGGAAGTAATGTAGAAGTTCCGATTCTCCCTGAGAACTACAACTTCCAGTAGCATACTAGAGCTAATGTCTTAGTGTTTGTTGTTGCGAAAAGGGCACCTATATTCACTGTTACCTATTTTTAGCTGTGTCAGTGTGCGACAAGCACGATTTTGGTGACGGGTATTTTTTGTCTCTAGATCGGCGCGGCATAGGTGCTAATTGATGGTCCAAATGGACACGGTGATGGTAGTACAAATGTTTTATTCAGGCTGAAACAGAGATGGTTCAGCCGTTCCTCTCTCTGGCCCCAGTAAGAAGATTAAGTGGAAGGGCTGATATTATGCCCAGGGTCGCATGTTCTACTGTCTGACGAAAACTGCATGTAGACGGGTTGTGCTGCTGTCTTCAAGGTCAAGAGGAGAGCCCGTTATGCCACCCCTCAACCATAATTTCGTAGTGCTTCGGGCTTTTTTTCCAAACTCTAAATATCTTTGGTGAGAATGTGGGATAGCCAAACATGTGGAAGTATGTACTCCGGGGAGATATTTCCGGAAATGTCACCAGTGCTCGCCTTCTTGGGAGGACTGTCCAGGTACTCGTCTTCAGAGTGGACGTTACACGTGGTCAGAAACTCGTCCAGACTGGCAAAGTTACCATGCTCTAACGTCTCGTGCATCTCGTTGTATTTGGTCTTCAATCGGTCTCGCCCAGCCTTCTCCACAGGATCCTCGTCCTCACCGAGCGGAGGAAACGGCACTACGATCCGCGTACAGTCACTCTGCATGAACGGAGCACCGAAACGACACTTTGGCCCACCGTACTTTCTGCATGTCGGCGTGTGCTCGTGTGTTTGCGTTTGAGGACATTTCAGCAGAGATGTGTCCAGCGTTAGAAGCACATTCACCATCTCCAAGGTCCGTGGCATGTCGCCACACAACTCTTTGTCGGCAGGCCCATTGTCAAGCCACAGAATCGTGTGTACGTGAGCGCTGCCGCGTTGTTGGAATTAGACTCGCTTAAAGTAGTCGACCACCACGTATGGTTTGAACAGCGAGCAGCGCTTGTCCTTCGGGATGCTCATGATCACGTCAAAGATTCGGTGCGTGTAGATTGCACACGTTACCGGATCGTTGTTGACCAGGTCAGCACGCTGCGTCGAACGAAGCTCTTCAATCACGCGAGCGCGGCCTTCCAGACCAACGCGCAAACGTCCCAGCGTATCGATCAGTCGGTTCCACTGCAGTTCCAACGCTGACATTGTCAGAAAGACGTGAGGTTTGCCCAACTGCCGGATCATTGCAAAGAGCTCTTTACGACGTTCCTGCCAGTACTGAACCGTGTTGGGAACGCCGCGCATGAATGCCAAGTCACGGTTGAGCACTTCATTCAGAAACGCAGAACCGCCCTTCTCAAGTTGCTTGCGCGTAAACAAACTCATAGTCGCGTTCGTCCTGAACGTCATGGTCTTCTCGCCAACGTTGTAACACATCACCTTCATCGCCATGTACAGCACATGCTCGGGTGTGGCGCGGCGCCACGCCTATCGGTTCGCCATATCTCACTGCTCGCTTTCGAGAAGGGGGTGGGGTGAGGACCCGTTATCACCCAAGGCATTCCCATATAACCTGAGAAATTGGCAATGCAAATTTCTCTTTGTGCCTTACCTTTTCGCCACTATGTGCAGTATGATGCACTGTGTGGGGCACTCTCATGTATGGCTTTCACTTTTACACATATTCCAGTTTTTCTTGAACATGCTTCTAATGCATAGTTACGGATTAGTTTTCTTCTGTTCATTTAAATGCTCAGATGCTTTGTGTGCTGGCTGTTAGCATGTGCAATGAAAACATGGTGGGTGAAGGTTCTTTCCTGTAACTTTGCTTCAAACTGTTTGGCATGTCAGTGCATGTTATCAAGCTAGAGATGAGGATTTATCAAGACTGAATCGGCTATACCATAGAAATATTTATCTCCCGTTAAGACGAACTCGAAAGGACCATTAAAATTTGCTTGAATTACCAGAATTTTGTCTTAACCGGATGTCTTTTCCATTCTGCATGTCAAGGGAGAAGTGGTTCTCGTCTCAACAATGAAGTAAATCATAACTGAGTTTATGTTAACGAGATTCTACTTATGCTGCACAAAGTGTGTGAAAGTGCTGCTAGCAACCTGCACACGTCATGCCATGATGGTTAACACTTGTGGTCTTGCATTCCTAATATTGCCAATTTAAAAATGTCCTAGGCAGGCCAGCACTCATCCTGTACCTTAGCACTAACACAAGCACGTTTAATACCATTGTGGGCGGTATTTGTTCGAGGTGGCTCCTTGCTGTCTCGCAGCTGTTGTAGCATCTGCTGTAGCACCATGGTCTGTGTGCTTGTGCATCAGCCAGATGCTCTTTACCTTGGCCAAGTGCTCTTTAGTTCCGGCTCTTTAGTTCCGGCCAACAGCTCTATGGACTGCACAAGCCTACCACCCCGCACCGCTTCCTGTTCAGGAACACAACTGAACAACTTTAAACAAAGGAGAGGCATCAGAGTTTCAACTGCTTCAAGCTGTTGCTTAAGTGCTGCCCTGCACTCTTCTTGGGCAGCCGCTGGCACTAAATTGATATCAAGTGCCAATGGTCTCCTGCTAAGGTGGTTGATACATCATCCAGGCTCTCCAATCACGCTGTCTTTGCACCACCGTGACGGTTCGCTGGCGTGGTGGCCTTTGGCAGTGCGGTGGCTTGTGGTGGTGTGCAGTGCTGGGGTGGCAACCATTGGTTTGGCGGAGTTTGTGGCGAGGGTGTGGATGTGTGCCTGCTCATTGGTGGTGTATTACGTGCAGGCAGGGGCCACCGTGTCTGGCTGGAACTGGTTGGAGCATTCCACAGTGAGCTTGTTTGGTGGAGTTATTTGGATCGTTGTAGTTCAAAATGCATTGTTGCAAGTATGTATGTGTGCTATTGGCATTGTCATTACGGCAGGGGTGAGACAGCTGCGCATATTGCGCAGATTTGATTGGCAAACGGGGACAGTGAAATGGGAATGGGGTGATCAAATATATGAAAGCACTTAATGCGCTGTATCCGCCTTTCCACATGAATCCTGAGTGCAGCTATGTCCTGGGCCTCCTCGGCTGCAAACTTGTCACGTCGAAGGAAGGGTGCAATGTTCACTTTCACTCCAATGTCTTCGGCAAGGTCCTCAATGCGGAAGCCTTTGTCGGCCATGATAGTCTCCTTCGTCAAATTCTAACTCCAGAAAACCACTTATCACGCATTCCCTGTCTGAAGTACACCCGGCGAACAGCTCAGAAACGAATGTGACATGTCCGTGAGGTGTCACAACAACCAGTCCTTTGAATGTGTGTGTCGACTTGTAATGCAAGTACAGGCCGAACTGTGTCACAAACGACGATGGCACTTTACAGCATATTTCTATTGCATCAAGTAACACGCACGTGGAGGGGTACTTCTTCACAAATGCCAGAGGCATTGCCTCGTCAATAGCTTGCCGCGACAGCCATGAAGTCAGCTCTGACAGCTTGAGGTAGATAAAATCCACCCACACTGAAAATATCCTAGACACCGTGCTCATGGACACTGAAAATAAGTGTCCAAGGTGCTGGTGACACACGCCAAGCCGAAGCTGTATGAGGACCATGAAGAATTGGTTTGGGATGCTAACCTTTTGTGGCCGATCTTTGTAGCCTTCGTGTTGTTGGCTGCCACTGTTGTGGTGGCGCATTATATTTTCACCATTTTCGCCGGGGTCCACAAAGTATACCAAGTCTAAAAAACTCTCGTAGTCTGGAAGTCCCGTATAAAATTGCACATCCTCATCGCTATGTCGGAATTTTTCAATGCCGAATGACTCGTACTCGTCCTTGACCTTCCGCAAGCGCTGCTGGGCAGTAACGAGCTCATCTTGAAGCATGTTGAGCTCCAGATTCTTTGCTTTGAGGGTGTCCCTCACTAGAAGAACTCCAGGTTCTGCCGTGAAGCACGGCTTGCATGGTCCGTGCAGGATGTCATGAAGTGTTTACTCAGCAACGAACATAACCTGTTTTTGTTCGCAAGTGGAGTCTGTTACACAATGGCAGCCAGTCTAGCTCAGCCAAGAGTGCATTTTGTCGTTGTGCGTTGCCTAATACCCTACCCACTCGCACGGCTGCAGAAGGCCTGCCCTGGTGGAGTAGGTTCAGGAGTCGAGCTGCTGGAAGGAGGGCTCGGCCTGGCTCGGGAGGGCTCAGCCTGGCTTGGGCTGCTGGGCAGGGGAGGTGTGTGCGGGGGAGGGCTGGGGAGGAGAGGACGGAGAAGGGGAGGCCTCTGCGGGGGAGGACTTGGAAGGGGAGGCGTGTGCGGGGGAGGACTGGACAGCGCTGAGCTCTGCTGGGGAGGGCTGCACACACCATGTGGGCTCCTAGGTGTTGCTGGAGCTGCGAAAAATTCGAAGTCCATTTCGGGCAAACATCTGCGCATGGCCTGAACACAAGCAATGTTGAATATAATGAGCATGACATTAAAATGGAATATTTACACACCTGCCATGCCGCTGCTGCCCGGACTGTCCCACACGGAGACCTGTGGGTGTCCTGCACCAGTAGCGGTGGCCCCCGCCGGATCCTGATCGCATGCAGCAAAATCATCCACCATTAGCAACATTATCTCCACAAGCTCACAAATTACATCAGCTATGTATGACTTGCGGCTAAGAATGTACGTTTCTTTCTCTAGAATGGGTTCAGTCAAATCAGTGTCGCAGTTAGGAGTTGGCACTGCGGTCACACCTGACTGCCGTCCCCATCGAAATGCTCGGTGAGCACCTCCGTGTCCTCTTCGTTCACCCCAAGCAGGGTGAGTATTCGGCTTGCTTTCCCCGGCCCGGCGCCCGTGTGTCTGAAAAGGACTGGAAGGCTGGGTAGAACCTCAGGAAAACAACTGTTGAAAAAAATGTCACTTCCATCTTGCTGAAAACAAAAACGCACTGCGCTATAGCTTGCCTTCTTTACGTAGAAAATACGTGTTCCTGCTCGTACACAGGTATATTATTCAGGAAGAAAATATGCTTTTCAATCCTAGGCAAGGTAGCATTGCTGTTAAGGTACCACAATAACAGCATCAGGGTGGGTCGCTTTGGAGCCACCGAAGCGAGCAGTCGTGTTTTTACACCGCTCTCCTATTTTATTTTGTTCCACTGGCTAATAACATAATGTAATGTAATATCTCTCTCCCCCTCAGTTTATTTTAGTTCAGGCCGCGCCCCGTGGCAAGCCCTTCTCAGGGCTCAAAAGGGAGGGTCTCTTCTTCCCCCGTTAATTAGCACCTCATCTCATCTGCACTCATCATGCCCCCCCCCCCCACCTTCTAACGCCCCATGGCAACCTCTACCCCCCATCAACCCCCCGTTCTCAGCCTGTCCTCACCCCCATCCGCACTATCTCACCCTGCTACTTGCTAGCTCTAGAGACCGGCATGAGAGCTCTTAGCGCCATGAAAAGGGCAGCAGCACAGGCTAGCGATGGCGGCGGCGAGACGACCCAGGATTCCGACTCGTCGTCTTCCTCGTCGTCTGCCACTTCTAGCAGCAGCAGCAGCGAAACCAGCAGCAGCTCTGGTGAGTGTTCGCCCCCCGTTTCTTCCCCACAGCGCCCCTCGCGATCGACCCACGACCGAGAGCGTTACCGAACCCGAGGTCACAGCGCCGACAGCCCCCAGCAGCGCATCGCATTCTGCAGAAGCGCTTGGCTCACGCACCGCGCATCAGCGACAGTCGCGACCTTCGCGCTCCCAAAACGACCTGCTGCGACGACCGAGGCACCCCCCACCCCCCCGCTCTCCCGCCTCCGAAAAAGCGTGCGACAGGGACGCGTTCCTGCATCCCCAAAAAAGCGCCGTCCTGCCCCGCAACGAAAGCGTAACCACCCGCCCCCAGAGACGCCCCGAAGGCCCCGGCCATCTTTCCTCCGGCCTCCCGGCGAAAATCAGGCCATGGCGGCCATTGCCGAAGGCCCCCCGCCTCCCCCAAGCGGCGACGTAACACCCCCGTCGACAGCTGCAAGGAATGCGGCGAGCCCCCGGCCCCCCGCTGTCGGCGGCGCATCACCAAGGACGGAAAACCAGAGCGAGAGCCGCGGCGGCGAGACGGAAAGCGTCCCCCCGGCAACAGCGGCCGATTGCGAGGCAGCCGCTAACAGCATCTCCGGGCGGCTGCAGGGGACCATGCACGCGGCGCCCACTTCCAAGAACGCGCGCCACCCTCCTCCCGCGGAGACGTCGCAAACAGCGCGCGACCCCCCAAACGCGACCGGCGGCTCCTCCTCCCCCGCCAACTCCAAGAGCAGGAAGAGTGCGGATGACGTAGTCAGCGAGCGCCACCCTCCCCCCCCGAAGACGCAGCAGGCAGCGCGCAGCCCCCCGAGCGCGGACCCCAGCTCCTCCTCCCCTGCCGGCTCCTCCGAGGGCAGAGAAGACCCCGAGCGCCCCGATGCGGTTGACGCGGCCGACGCGGAGGACGAGGGATTCACGTTGGTGAGGCACGGGAAGCGCCGGCCTAAAAAAACAAGTCTGCCAACACCCTCCCCTCCTCCCTCCCAGGCCACCCCTCCCCGAGCGAGCGGGAGGCAAACAAACCGACTCTCGGCGGGCGAGCGCCGCCGGCAGACTCGCCCCTCAGGTCACGGTGCTCTTTAAGCCGAACACCCAAGGCGCAAGCCTACGCAAACTGAGCCGCTATGACCTGAGCGAGGAACTGAAACACCTCCGTGGCCTGGGAGAAATCCGCATAAACGCGCGGCTTAATCTGGTGGCAGTAGATACCGTGCGCGACGACACCCGCGACGTTCTGCTCGGGCTTCACTCCCTCGGGGGTGTGCCCGTGCAGCCGTACCCTGCCTCGAAGGAGGGACGCACACGCGCGGTTCTGCGGGGCATTGATGCCGCAGGCGGGGCAGAGGAGCTCATTGAGCGAATTAAAACTCCGGTGCCCATCATTGGGGGGTCGCGCAAGGGGCAGCTACTGTTTTTGACCTTCCTGGGCCGCCAGCCACCCACCCATGTGTTTCTCTCGCACATCCGCGTCCCTGTAGAGCTCCTGACTGCCCGCAACCTCCAATGCGGGCACTGCTACAACTTCGGCCATGTCCGTACGGCCTGCAGGGGCGCGGCTCGCTGCGCCAGGTGTGCTGGCGCCCACCCCACACAAGACTGCGCGGCCCCAGGGCTCCGCTGCTGCAACTGCGGGGGGCCCCACTGGGCAACGGCCACAAGATGCCCCGCGCGCCCGACCGCAACGCTGTCACCTCCCACAGTGCACATCCAACCCCCCGCCCCCCCCCCCCCCCCCCCAGCTGTACGAGAACGGCCCGCCAGCCCCCCGTCACCGGAGCGTCCATCATACGCCAGCCGGCTGCGAGCGCCAGCCCCCTCGGCCGTACTACTCGATGAAGCACGCAAAACGATCGCCAATCTGACAAATTACATCCAACTCCTGGAAAATGGAAAATAACATCCCCAGCCCAAACACCCGCGCCCAAACAAAAACAAGACCCTCCATACTACAATGGAACTGTAACTCACTCCGCAGGCGCCACGATGACCTATATGCGCGGGTCCTACATCAACCGTACGACATCCTGTGCCTCCAGGAGACAGGCACCTTACCTGAGGAATGCCGATTGCCAGGTTACGTCGCCTACCATTGTGCGACGAAATGCGCCGAGCCGCACTGCCCGCTCAAGCGATGCGACAACACCGCGCACGCCCCCGGCCGCACGAGAGCAGCCATTTACATCAAAAAATCCATCCCGCACGCTCGGATCGACCTCGGTGGCCCCCGGAGCGATCACCTCGAATGCGTGGCCGTTACGACGCGCATGGGGAAAACCGAGACGACGGTGGTGAGTGCCTACGTACCACCCAACCGGGACTGGGACCCTACCGAGCTGTGCTCCCTGACTGCTCTCTGCACGCGTGATAAGATCGTGTGCGGCGACCTTAACGCACACCACGCCAGCTGGGGGAGTAGGCGTGCCAACAAGCGCGGCACTCAGCTTGTTGACGCTATTACCACCTGCGGGCTCGCCCCCATCAACACCGGGGAAACAACATTCGTAAAGCGCAACAACCGGCACTCATGCATCGATGTCGCCTTTACATCCGAACACCTCAGGTACTCCTGGAGGCCTCAGGCCAGCACATGGGGCTCGGACCACAAACCCATAGTAATGGAACCAGAATGCGGGGGCGCCGAACGAGGCCGCGTCTTCTCCGTGACGCACTGGGACCGCTTCCGAGAACTGCTCTCCGAACACCAACAGGACGACTTTCTCGGCGCGCTCGAGCGGTCCCTCAAAGCGGCCACAACAACGGCCCACGCGGCCCCCTTCCAGCCGGCCCCGGATCTAAAACTCCTCAACCTGCGCGCCGCGAGACAGCGAGCGCAACGCCAGGCCATCCGCTCCGGCGCGCGGGATGAATGGACCCTGTATAACAGAATTGACGCCGTGTTGCGCCGCCACGCAAAGAGACAGCGGCGCGAGAGCTGGGCTTGTATCTGCGCCTCGCTCGAAAGCGCCGCGGGCACTGCGAGAGCGTGGCGGCTCCTACGTGCCCTCACCCAGCCCCCCTCGCCCGGCAAGCTTCCCCTCCTCTCGCTGGCCATCGCCCAAAGGAAGCCCCTCGCCGAAGTGGCCGAGGCCTTCGCCGCGCACGTCACCTCCTCCTCCCCCCCAGCCTCCGCCGGCCGCGCGCCGCCGAACGTAAACAAACCACCCCTCTCGGCCCCCGACGCGCGCGCGGCCGAGGTCGTGAATGAACCCTTTACGGAGCAGGAGCTGGGGCGTGCGCTGGCGCGGGCGAAGCGGAAGAGCGCCCCGGGCCCCGACGGAATAACTTTCCAGGCGCTCAGGAACCTCAATGAAGAGCAGCGCAAGAGGCTCCTGACATACTTCAACACGCTGTGGGAGGGCGGCACGCTGCCCGATTCGCTCACCCTGGCGCACGTCTGCCCCATCCTGAAACGCGGCAAACCACCATCCGAGCTCGGCTCCTACCGGCCCATCTCTCTAACATCTGCGGTGGGGAAACTGCTGGAGATGATGGTGCTGGCAAGACTGGAGTGGCTCGCGGGGGAGCACAAATGGAGCCCCGAGCAGCAAGCCGGCTTCAAAAGGGGACGCAGCACGGCGGACTGCATCGCGGACGTCGTCTCCACGTTTGAGCAGGCCAAGGGAAGCAAGCACACCATGTTTTTGGTCCTGCTCGACGTGGAGAAAGCTTTCGACGCGCTCCCCCACACGACGATCCATGCCGCGCTTGACCGCTGTCGAGTGACGGGGCGGATGCGCGCATACCTGAATGCCTTCCTAGGCAACCACCACCTTCAGGTGCGCGTGGGAAAAACCATCAGCTCGGCCCGCCCCGTCACAGCAGGCGTGCCCCAGGGCAGCGTGTTGTCCCCCTTCATCTTCAATCTGGCCCTTTCAACCCTTCCTGCAGCATTCCCCTCCTCCGACCCCATCCCGACCCACATAATGCTCTACGCCGACGACATCGCCATTTGGAACTGCGCCCACACGGGCAGGCGGGAGGCTGCCCGCGAAGCCATCCAGGTGGCCCTCAACATCGTCGGCGGACAGCTACAAGAACTCGGCCTGCGGGTATCGCCCACCAAAACTGTGGCCCTCACATACCACCCCACGGCGGGAATGGCGAAGCGCACCAAAGAACTCCAACTGAACGGCGTCATCCTGCCGTGGCAAAAAAAGGTGGTGTATTTGGGGGCCACACTAGACAACAGGCTCTGTTGGCGGCCCCACCTGAAAGCTGCCCGAGCCATGGCCGCCACAGCCTTACAAGCCATCAAGAAGATCGTGGCAGGTGGGCGTGGCTGCACCCCGGAGCTGGCCGCGCGTATGTACACAGCCACGGGCGTCAGCCGTGTGCTCTACGCGCTCCCGCAGGCCAAGTTAACACCTGCAACTTGGAGGAAGCTTGAACTCCAACATCGCGCTGCCCTTCGTCTCTGCCTCGGCCTCCCCAACCACTCCCGCATCGTCGAAACCCTCTCCGAGGCCGGGTCGTGGCCCCTGCAATCCACCGCGCTGCGCTACGGGCTCAACTTCATCGCGCGCCTGAAGCTCGCCCCAGACGGCCACGCCCTCCTCGAGCGGTTTCGACAGCGTCCCCATTCGCAAGCCTTCCAGCTCCTAACAACATACGAAGAGCTCGTGGGTCCAGACCCGCCACCCACAGACCCGCCCCCCCCACCGCAGCGCGACGCGGGTGTGCACATCAACACCACGATCCCTGGCGTGAAAAGCAAGCGCGCCACCCCCACCTGTGCTTTGCAACAAGAGGTCGCGTGTCTGCTGCACGAGCGCTACGCAGGCGCAGTAAAAATGTACACAGACGGCTCCGTGCTGCCCGGCCCCCCAGGCTCCGCCGCCGCCGCTTGCGCGGCCCCAGAGCTAGAACTAACGGTGCAGCGCCGTCTCAGCTTTGCTCCAGCTCAACAACAGCCGAGCTGGTAGGCCTGCACCTGGCGGCGGACGCCCTGGCGGAACGCCGCGACATCCTCCAGGCCGTCATCCTTTGCGACAGCCGGGCAGCGCTCCTGCGCCTGCAAAGCCCACACAAACATGGGCCGCTCGTGCGGCAGCTCGCCAAGAAGCTGCGTGACCTACATTCAGAGGGGAGACGCGTCGCGCTGCACTGGGTGCCGGCTCACGTGGGCTTGGCGGGCAACGAGCTGGCCGACTCGCTCGCCAAGGCGGCCCACTCAGCGGACACGACCATCTATGAAGCGGCCACCAAGGGGGACGAGGCGCGCTACTGGGCGGCGAAGCACGCGGAAAAACAACATCCGCACCCGCGTCTGGCCAACGGGAACCCCCCCGGGGCGCCTCCCGAGCCGCACCTTCGGCCGCGCGGACTGCTGCCTACTGCTTCGTCTCCGTACGCGCAGCGCATTCTCCACGGCCCGCCGCTTCTTCTTCGGCCGGGCCGCCTCCCCCAACTGCCAGCACTGCGGCGAACTCGCCAACACGGAGCACGCACTACTACGCTGCAGCCTCCACCACACCGAGCGGGCCAAGATGCTGCAGCGCTACGCCGCCCTCGGAGTTGCGTGCAGCACGCGGGAGGAACTACTCTTCCCCTCGGCCTCCCGCGGACGGGGCGCGGCACTCACCGCACTGCTGCAGTATCTGCACGCCACCGGCTTGGCCCAGCTGCTGTAGAGGCCAACGGCCCCGCCGCCGTCGCTCTCCTTCCCCCTTCTCTTTCCTCCTCCTCCTTTCCCTCCTGCCCGTTCCGGCGCTCCCGTGCGCGGCCCCCGTGGCCGCCCCTGCACGATCCGGCGCTTCCGTGTGCGGCCCCTCGGACCTGCTGCCGCACGAGCTCCGTGCCCCCTACGACGTGCAAGGCCCACCCGTCTGCCAAGAACACTTCCCCCCAAACACTCCTCGCCCGGTGCCCGCATCGGAACGCGTGTGAATAAGTGCGTGTATGTGTGTCACAGTGCGGTCTGGTAGGAGCGAGCCCACGCGCCTCCCAGCACACCCAACCAGCCACAAACTATCCTGTGCCACGGAAAACTGAACACTGCGAACGCCCTGCCTGCGGTGCGCGTCCTGTTGACCTTTACACATCATCACCAGGGACTATACCAACCCGCTCATGCGCTGTACCTGTCCATAACAACCATATATCCCTTTCCAACTAATCCAGTATTTACCCCGCGAGCCCCTTATTACGCCCCCTACTCCCTGCTTACCAGCTATCCCCACTTATACCCGGCCCACCTATATCCCGCTGCCAATATCATGTACCATTACAACCCGCTATACGAGGTTCCTTACTCTTATTATTCTCATACCATGTGTTGCTATCATTCTCTTCCCCTGCAGTGTCGGCCGTAACTAGCACAGCGGGCTAACCCTGATGTGGCCCCTGTTAATCCACGTAGTAACCAATATCCCACTGTCCTAGGTAGTATTATTATTATTATATATGTATAATTACATACCTTTTTTTTTTTTTCTTCTTTACCTTTTGCTGTTATTGGTTTTCACCCCCCGCAGCGCCGGTCGTACCAAACGCACAGTCGTCGACTTTCTCTGCCACTCGTACAGCTGCTGCTGTTACGCCCCCCCCCCCAGTTGTTTTTCGCGTTTCATGCATAGGTTTGCTGTTTGCACACGCAACCCCCGTTGGGGCCCCTGTTAACCCACACAGTATCCAGTGTCTGACGCTTTACACTATATTCTCTTTAGTATTATCCTCTGCAGAGCCCCCCCATGTTATCCTACTCCGGCGTCACCTGCTAATGTTGTTGCTTCCCTCTGTTATTGTTCTCGGTCTCCGATGTCTTCTGCCGTTTCAGTTGTGCCCCCAGCTTTTCTACCCCGCTCCCTATGCCACCAGCAGACTCTGGCGTGATCCCCTGTGCTCTTATTCTGTATTCGGTACCAACCGCCAACCTTGCTGTAATACCCTGTCAGCCCAGCCTGCCCACTGTACTGCGAAATTTACGTGTGCGACTCATGTTACCTGCCACTCACCTTCTCCCTACTCCTTCCCCCCAACACTTCACCCTCCTTGCCTATTCCTTCGTCTCTCCCACCCTCCTCGCTTCCGTTCGGCCGGTTGAGGTGTCGGCGTAACGCCAGACAGTTACCGGCCTCTGTCCCCCCTCCCCCCCCCCCCAACAATCACTTCATCATCATCATCAACAGCATCAGATTAGGACATCTGTGCAAAACTTCACACTCCCCTCATGGTCCCCCGGTAGGCCAGCCACGCCTTTGCACCTTGCTTCTGCCTCCACACATGGCTTTCCACTGCCCAGCCGTTTTTGTTGCACGGCCTGCATTGTTGAGGTGAGTTACCTGCTACAGTCTTCTTTTCGGACGTGCCCTGGTCGCACAACTCCGCCAGCATCCTGCGATGCTGGCGGAGGAAACTGCGCCTGTGTCACCATAGGGCGCAAAGTGACACTCTTATGCGACGGCATGCTGCAGTTTCCCCTTCAGTCTGTAATGAAGCCGTCCAATTAAGACGTTCAAATATTGTGCGTGAAACGTTTTGTTTATATGCAAACATTTTTATTAATTTTGCTGTTGCATCATTTCAAAGTTATGAGATTGTCCCCAAAGGCAGTCACAAAACATGCGCATGCACTTCTGGCACGAGGGCTGCTTCCTTTTGGCTGGTGTCTCTTTTACGTTCTACCCAATATCTCCGAGGGCGAGGAGGTGGCGAGTTTTTGTCATTTTGACGTCGTGATTGTCAGAAGCCCTTCGGATCAAGAGTTCGGCCCCAGGAAAGCAAAGGGAGGCATTACTTGGTAAATGTCGACGAAACGTGCTATCGACAAAAAGTGGCGACAAACGACTAGTTTTTTGTCGATACTTTCGTCATTCTTTAGGCATTTACGGTTCTACAATTGCAGCCTCAATTGTAGAATATATGGCGCTCTTTGCCCCAGCTGGCCTTGCGCCAAAAAACTCCAACCATCATCAATTGTAGAATATGACCAAAGGCCTCAGTATGACCAAAAGGCCCCGCACTAAACTAACCTACACCCACTCAGGAGAGACTTGGAAATCACAAGAAAAAATTGTTACTCTTTGCATCTGCGCGTATTCAGCGATGGCTACTCAGTGCACAACCGCTACGTGTGGAGAGCGTTTACTGTGTGTTTCCTTTTGTTCCGGACTTTTACCGGCTCTAATGCGTACACAGTGGAACACAGCAGTTCACTGGCATGCTGCAAAGTGCGCGAAAGAAGAGCAAGCACCGTAGCAAATGAAGGGTATGCTTTTTTTCTACAGTGAAGTATAATACTTCAGTGCAGTGTACGTTCGTCCTTTAAATTTTTTTCAACAAACCTGGCTGCCCGAGTCTAGTTTTGGAAAAGGCTGTCCTGTGGCGCGACTTATGGAAATTGTCTACGCTGCAGTAAAAAATTCTCCACCATTGCGGGTCGCCATTTGAGAGTTGCATACCTACCTACAAAACCTCATGATAGTCATGATTTCCTGAAGAGACTTTAGAGGAGTCTGGCAGCTGTCTTGTTTCTTCTTTCTGATGCCGCCTAATCCCGTATTACATGTTCCTGGTCATAATCTTGGTTGCACGGCCCTTCATTCTCGTCGTCCTCCATTTCCTCCGGTGCTTCATCATCCATCCGCATGCACACATTGTGCATGGCTGCACAAACAGCAGCAACATCAGGTGTCTTGCGAACAGTCACTTCCAGAGCTTTGGTAAACAGGCCTCCATCGTCCCTTCACTAGGCCACGTGCACGTTCAATTACACATTGTGCTCTTGGATGCGCTGCACTGAACCGCAGTTGGATGGGTTGTTGGGGCTTGTAGCGCATAGCCCTGAGGAGGCCGAGTGCATGCTTGTAGGTGGCGCTGTTCCGTAGCACACGTGTCGTGCACAGATCGTACGTAACCGGCAAAAATGATAAAAAGACACGATGGTGATCACATACTGCTTGTAATTGTATTGAATAGAGTTGTTTCATGCAAAAATTATCCGTCAGAGGAGCCACCATTTTGATGTGGCTGTTATCAATTGCACCGACGAAACCACAGAACCGGTGGTTGGTGGAGAGTATGCGAAATCCTTCTTCAATCTGGCATGTCTTTAGGTTCGGGTCAATACACTATCTTGTCACGTTTTTGTACAAAACAGCTTCAGCACTGAGGGTGACTCAAAACAAAAGACAATGCCCAGATGAAAATGGTCTGCATATTCCTGCTGGAAATGAGGATTTCCAGCTACATTTCCACAAAGCTGTTTTAGGGAAGGCAACAATCGAGCGCTCTTATTCTTATTTATGTAACACAAAATACTCGCGCTGCATCGAGCAGCATCAGTATCCTATTTTAGGAGCTCACCCAATTAAATAGTGTTAAGAAGAAAAGAAGCATTTCTTCTCAAAGTTCATCGATCGCGCAGGTAGCTCACTTGTTCCTGTTGAGTTTGCGCTCTTGCTGATGTCACCTGCTTCCACTCGTTTCAGTCAAAACATATACAGCATGAAGCCTAACTATATTTTAAAGAAAACGAGTAAATACCTTGCAAATTACCTTATATAGGCTGTTACGGCCATAGTTGTAACACTAAAATGTTTCCCTGTGCTGACCGCTGCTCGGTTGTCGCTCTAACTTCACACGAAGGTCGCATTTTGTGGTCTGCTTTCTTGAACACCAGGAACAACGACAGCACTTGCCTTTTATTCTGGAAATAAATGAAAACGATTTTCGCCTTTGGGAAAATGGCGACCGTTTAGGACGTGCGAGCAAGTGCAAGCTGATCTTGGAACGACGGCACCACCGGGGCTATGGAGAGCGAAAAGGACGAAGGGGATTCACGGTAGTGAGGAGCCAAATGAGGTAGCAGACGATCTTTCACATCGTGTGAAAAATGTGCAGAGCTACGTTAAGAATTAGAGGACAATGGGTGGCGAACAAGTTTAGATGATTCGCCACACAGCATTTGTTTTTCCCCTAACAAAGACCTTTATTCCAGAAATTCACGCTGTAGTCCGACTAAAACCAAATGTTTTTATTTCAGCGGTTCACACAGTCGTCAAAATAAACAAGGAAAAATGAAGCGTTCAAGACCTCATTTTCTGAAGTGGCCGCCGTCAGAGTCTATGCACTTCTGCAGCCTATCAATATAGGCGTCAAGGCTGCTTCCCTCATCTTGTTGTCGATGGCGGTGAAGGCTGCCTGGATGCGTCTTGCGAGGGCCGCGAGATTTGCCACTTGGCCGCTGCTGTACACCACGGATTTCACGTGACCCTACACAAAATTTACACCATCTTCCCGCGAGGGGAACAATGGGTAGATGTGACATATCGTGGGGTTTCTGTTGCATTTCCATTATCTTGTTTCCATTTAGCGTGTCAATTTGTTGTTTCCATTATATTACGGGAACGTATCGTGTGTTTCCCCCACGATGCGTGGGGGGAAACACTCGTGGTTCCCCTCGGGGGAAGGTGGTGTAAATTTTACTTTTTAGGCGTTTGTGCGTACATTTGCGCGTACGTTGCGCATACGTAATGAAGAAGGCACACACGTGCGTTACACGTTGGTGCACGTCTTTATTGGTGTCGTCTTCGTCGTAGCCTTCACTATGGCAGCCTTGTGGTCGCTAAAGTGTAACGGCAGTGGATGCTGCACTAATGGGGCCACCGTGCAATTGCCAAAGACCACGGCTATGCATGTGCCTCGTATTGTCGTTGCCTCGCTAGTTGACGCGAGTACTTTGATGACATGTAGCGCACGAGCCAATTGCTCTTGTGCACATCCACATTAAAGTCGCCCACCAAGATGAACGGCGGCCGCCGAGGAGTACAACGATCATCATCAGTCGCACCGGCTTTAGTGGCACTGTAGTGAGAATCCTCCAACGCTCTATCCACGTACTCTTCAACCTGACCGCGAGAGAGGTTCGTCGTGAGGTACATGGTCGTCACCGTAATGCCACCGATGCACACCACGCAGTGCTCCCCATTACACGGCTGACCCACCAATGACACCACCTCAAAGACCCATGTGCAGCGGGTGTGGAGAAGGCCTATCCGTAATCCACATACTCATTCAATGTAAGGCACTTGACATAACACGACGCAAACACTTCCCACAGCTGTACATACGACATATTCCACAACACCCGTCATACTTCTAAGGAGACGAGTCCATGTTTTCAGTCAAACGTGTTTTTAAGGTTCTTCATTTCGTGTCATGCCTCATTTAAGGTTCCTCATTTCTTGTCATGCATCTTGACAACCTGGCCCTTTACACCAGTTATCTTCATTACTTGCGTTTTACTTTATTTTTACTGAAATTTTCTACTTTTACTTCCATGTCACTCTCATGTGATCATTATTGTTTGGCGCTCTTTGCCCTTAGTTGGCCTTGCCCCAGTAAACTGCAAACATCATCATCATCAGAGTGCAAGTGGCTCAAGGCACCACTCTTTCGTGTTCTTTTCTCATAATCTAGCTTAAGTTTTGAAGTTCACATAGAAATTAGTATGAATGTTGTTCTGACATGATTTATGTTTTGAATAAACAAAACTTATTTCGCCTCTATGGCCCCTTAAAGAATATCATGAAGCACCACACAGGGAAGACTACGCCCCGTACAACTATGTACAGTTAAACCTGGACGTAACAAAGTTAAAAAAACTTTGCTTTTTTCGTTACGTGCAGGTTTTCATTACACGCAGGTATCAAGATCTCGCGTCAATAAAACAAATGAAACCAAAATGCTACACATCACTGACGCTGATCTCACTTTTGAAGGATTGATTTCGCACTGGAAAAAAATTGGCCACGTATCTGCTCCTTTCGTTGCAAATGTCGACAAAAGACGATCTTTGTCGACATTTGCCAAGTAAATGTCTTCCTTGGCTTTTCCGCTCACCTCATGTTGTTCCTCTTGCGTCGCGCTCCCCCCAAGGAAAACACGCTAAAGGTTTGCTGAAGCCTATTTAAATTTACCGCGCTCCACTGCTCCAGGCAGGGTGCATCGATGCCAGCACTGCCGTACGGCGGAGACGCGCTTGAATTAAGGCGCCCCACTTCAATGTTTATAGTACCGCGTTTCCCTGGTCCACGTGTGTTCCAAGCAGAACGTGGAGCCTGTCTAGTGGAACCTTTCGTAACTGCTGCCACTTGATTTCTTAAAATGCCGCCAGCAGTATAGTGGTGGGGGCGACAGCGGATGAGGGCGGAGTGAATTTTTTTTCTGCAGTTGATGAAGTATTAAATCTCGCACAAATCAAATATGTATGATTTTATTATAAAGGAACGCTGCAAATATCACTTCTGTATTAATTTGTTGTCATATATTTGCGTATAATCTCTTGTTGTTCTCAACAATGTTGACAAGTATGAACAATACCCCGGTCTTAACGGGCACTATTAGCTGTGACTATATAAGACTATTGCGCAGGCTTTGTTTTACTTTGGCTGGGTGTTTCTGGGTTTAAGTAGCCCAAGAAAGACTATCGTCTGAAACTTCGAAACTACGTGCTTTGCGCCGGCTGCTACTGCATGGCACCATACTCATGAAATTAACGTAAGTATCGCTTTTGCATTTCAACACTTTTCAGTGCCTTAACATGTTTCATGAACCAAACTTATGCTCAAAAGGCGCCTTTTCGCGAACTCGATGCTCTTTTCCACCCTCAAAACTGTTGAGGAGATGCCAGCTGGGACAGTGTACCTGGCGGCATACCTTGGCAGGGTTGGCGCGGCTCACTCAAACTCACTCACAATTTTTTTTTCGAATCACCACTCACTCAAACTCAGACTCAATGCTGAGCAGCACATCTGCGCTCACTCAAACTCACATTGAGTGCGAAACTCAGAACTCACTCGGACTCAAAATGTACTCAGAACTCAAAATGTACTCAAAACTCAATATGTGCGCAAACTCAAATTGTACTCAAACTCGAAATGTACTCAGAACTCGAAATGGACTCAATCTCAACATGTACTCAGAACTCAAAATGAACTCAAACTCAAAATGTACTCAGAACTCAGTTATTCTCCTGAATGAATGCATACTTATATTTTCACGAGTTCATGCGCTGGTTAATCATCATTGCATCTCACAATACCACTTCAAAGCAAGAGTGCGAGCGAAAATTCGCAAATAAGGACACACAAACTTATCATTTTCCAGTCACTGGTGGCGAACGACACTACGAGTCACACTAAATGTAGATCTCTCAGCGTGGCCCCACCTCCGCACCAAAATACAAGTCCAGTCGTTGTGCTGACACCTCCTGTTTTGGCAAAACAACACTGAGTTCTCCAGACTTCACCACATGGTAGGAGTAGCGGTGCCTCCTGAAGTACTTTACCTCCAATGTTGCCAGAAAAAGCAACACTGCCTCACTGGTGAGCAGTGCAGTGCCAACAAGAGCAAAGCTTGGTGGTTCACCCTTCTGCATTACTAAAACGTCTCCTTGCCTGTGAGTGACATTGTCACACGTGACAGACTTCACTTTCCACACTGTCTCGTGCTCCATGATTTTGTCCTGGATGGTACAGGGAAGGCCAGCGCGCTTCACTCTCTTTGCACACGTACTCACCGCACCAACTGCCCTAAATGTGTTCTGCTGAAATGCCTGAAGCAACTGGTGCCTTCCAGCCAAGGTCTTGCCGATGTTGCGGAAGTTCATGGTACGAGTGGCAAGCCTCTTGAAGCTTTGCCTCAACCGCATACACCAGTACTGAACAAGTGGACCGACCTTGCTCAAAATTCTTAGGTAGTGGACCATGAAATCTATCTTTGGAGTTACATAAGCAGCAGGATATGTAGATGTGAAATTCTGAAGGAATTCTCCAATCTTGAGCTTCAAATATAGCAACCACTCCACAAGAACTTATTCAGCCGCACCATGTCTACAATGTGGCGAAACTCCAGGTAGACTTCCCAATGTGAATTTCCTTCTGGAATTTGGGCAGAAACGATAAGAGGCAACAGCCTAAACAGACACCACTTCTGGGCTGCTGTGCCTTTGAGGGTTCCTGTTTGTGCGAGGAATGACGTGGTTAGCAGTTCTGGGTTGTTTTTTCTGTCATTGAATCCATAGAAAAAAGTGCTATTTTGTCCAGGTCAGCCTCGGTCAGCACAGTCATTCACAAGACCAGTGATAACTAGCCTCAGCACATGACCTATTGTGCCCTCAAAAATGTCATGCATGACATCCATTGGCATTTGCCTGCAAACAGAAAAGTAGTCCAGTGATAAAAGAGGTGAAGAGCCACTTACGCCATAGAGGTGCTTCAAGTCGCTATTCACAGCAACTGCAGCAACATGCTTCAAATGAGTGTGCTTTTCCTGCAACATACACATGGCCTATCAGTGTGGGCCATGCAAAAACGGCAGACTCTACGGTGGCGAGGAAGGGCGTTAGGCACGAAGCTGCCAGTGATGCCGTTTCCATGATCCCGGTAGACGTGCTTTCTGAGGGAATCAACGATGGTGTAGGTTCTCGAGCACCCTTTAATGCCGCAGGTGACATGAAAGCCGGGCTCCCAGCTGTGCACATCGTGCATGCGCGTCAGTAGCTGCAGGTAACCTTGGCTCAAAAATAAACATATCCCACAGCGAAAGCGCGCAAAGTCTGGAACACTTCCCGGCGTGCACGCTGCCATTTTGACCGATTATGCCATAGAAATAGCGTGATAACCCCTTAGGAGTGTACGGACAAATACGTTCACCCCATCGTTGACACTGGGCAGGTAGGTACGCTGCAACGCCTTTCAAGTTTCCTTTGCAACAGAGCGTTTTTTAAGGTGCTGTTTGCCAGGCTTTCATGTTTCTAATAATAATAATAATAACAATAATAATAATAATAACAACGGTAATAGTAATAATAATAATACCAAAAACAGTATTAATAAATATCACCATTATTTGCAGCAGGAAAGACGAGGGTCCTGTCCACGGTCATGTCATACGAAGAAATGTCCGCTACGGTGCAGTAAAATGTATACAAAACAAGCGTGCAGTTCACAAAATTATAAGGCGATAAACCGTGCTAGCGCATCCAGTGTAAGACAAACACTGGCGCTGTTATAATTTTATTTTTATTTGTTTATTTTTTATGTAGCTTCCCGATTAGACATACTAAAATATGTTGGTTAGACAATTGTGACCATCTCTCTCGTTGATAGAATGAAAGTGCATTGTTTCGCCAGGTAATCCCTGGCTCAGCGTGTTTTGTGCAGTTGTTATGATTCGTTTGGCAATAAAGACAACAATCCCTGCAATTTTAGTGTGGGGGTTGCACCTTACCCTCAAGACGCTGTAAACCGTGGCTCCATGAGCTTGTTTTTTTTGTTCTTTTTCTTTTTTTTCTGTCTGGCCATGGAGGAATGGCCGTGGGTAGAGTTTTGAAATAGCCAACTTTTTTCGCCTGCTTCACAGTTCGGTAGTGAGAGCAGTTTATCTTGATTTTTACTCAACCGGCCGTACACCAAATACCCCGGCGGTTAAGGCATTAAGGCCCAGCACATTCCCACTTGCGACTTGGCTGGTTTTTATTCCATCTGGACAGAACTCTACGCTTTTCACTTCATTTCCGTCTGAACGAAACGCTACCTTTTACTGATGCAAGCAGAGCAGCTTATGTTCGTTTCTTTTTCAAGTATGTAGCTCCAGTAGCTTTATGCGCGGCAGTGCACTCATCTGCACCAGCATTCATTATCATGCAATAACTATAAAACTATGTGCACCAGTAAAAAAAGTCTAGTGGATGAAGAATACCTCGCCCTGTGTCGTCTGCACTACAGTAACCGCAAAACACAAGTGTAAAATTGCGAAGTTACAGCCGTCATACTGTTATGCAGTTACGAGCGACGCAATGTTATGACACTTCGTGCAGTTTCACTTGTGCTAAAAAAAAATTACTCCCACCTCTCCTCGCGGGAACCCCTGTGTAGATGCGATGCATAGGGGGGTTCTGTTGTTGTTTCCATTAGGTTGATTCTCCCATCGCGTTAAACGTGCCGTGAACGCCCTGCCGCGGCTATGACGCAACGTGGCGCGGCTATGACTCCTTCTATCTCACTCCCAAAGCCAGAAAACTACTCTCGTTTTTTGATCATTGAGTGTGTGGACAAATTGAAGCCGGTTTCCTCTCAATCTGCATTTCTTGTTTCTAAATACCTTGAAGGTATCATCGGCAAAACATATGACGCCAAAAAGCTGAGAACTGGTGAAGTGCTAGTTGAAGTTAAAACTCAGCAGCACCCCGCACGGGGCACCTTGAGTAATCTTGGTGACGGTACTGGCGATACCGCGGACCCCGAGCCCCCAAACATAAGCTGGATCCAACCATGGCGATGTGTTTATAGGTGGAGGGTTAGAAACCACGAACGGTGGCCGTCGGAGCCCAGGTCAAGCTCCGGCGGATGGGCTCCCTGTTTGTTCACCAGGCAGGGAGCTCCGGGACCTCTTTGACTACCAGGGTAAGGTCAAAGAAGAAAGTACCCCCGTCTCCCTGCTTTCCAATCTATCATATGGCATTTTCCAAACCCCCCCTCCCAAACGTGATCGGCCCCCGAAAAGGGGCCGCACCGAAGCTTCATTCCCACCCTTGCCAACAATTGCATCCCAAAAGCCAGATAACTATCCGCGCTTCTTGATTGTTGAATCTCTTGACAAGTCAAATCCCATCTCCTCCCAGTCAGTGTTCCTTATCACCAAATTCCTTGAAGGCATCCTTGGCAAGTCTTTCCAAGCCAAGAAACTGAGAACCGGCGAAGTTCTGGTCGAGGTGAACACTCACCAGCAAGCCACAAGCCTCCTTACCCAAAATCGCATGGCAGATCTGGACATCAGAGTCACACCCCACCGTAGCCTCAATAGCTCTCAGGGTGTGATTTCTGAGCCAGATCTGATAAATGAGACGGAAGCCGATCTGCTCGAAGGTCTGAAAGGCGAGGGCGTGACGACAGTGAGGCGCATCACCATGCGGCGAGATGATAAGCAAATCCTGACAAAGCATATAATCTTGACATTTGACCGTTCCACACTCCCTTGACCGTTCCACACTCCCCGAATCCATCAAAGCAGGTTTCATTCATTGTTCTGTCCGGCCTTACATCCCGAACCCGCGGCGCTGTTTCAAGTGCCAACGGTTCGGGCATGGCACCACCTACTGTCGCGGCAAAACGTGTGCAAAATGTTCATCCCAAGATCATGATACAGATAACTGCCAGGCTCAACAATTAATGTGCAGCAACTGTCATGGACCTCATGCTGCGTACTCCCGCACGTGTGAAAGGTTCCAGATGGAAAAAAAATAATAAATCACTGAAAACATCACCTTCCCAGAGGCGCGGAAGAGGTTCGCCTCTTTTTCCCTGGGGAGGTACGCCGACGCAGCTCGCCGGGGGGCGGAGCGGCGTCTTGTTTCGGCGGGGACCCAGTACCGAGAGTCGGACTTGGTCCCGCCCCCGCCCCCCCCCCCCCTGCGTTGCCTCTTGCAGCCCAACCCGCCTCCGCACCGCTCGCTGAGCCAGCAGCGGCTGTGGTGGCATCCACGTCCGGTGGGGATGCTGCTGCACCCACCGTTTCCTCCTCTCTACCGGCCCGAAGCACACGCAAGGGCCCGGACGAGATGGAGACGGAGGCAGTCGCAGCGACCCCCTCCCCCGCCTCACTGCCTGTGCCATCTGTCGTGCTCCCCACGCCTTCGGCACTGGCAGCGCAGGCAAAGAACGCCCGAAAGGGTACCACGTCAAGGGGGCCCAGTCCGCTGGGCACCCCCTTGCCATCAGATGACGACATGGACGTCGAGCCCTTCCGGCTTTCATCGAAGCGGAAGAAACGGGCTGCGACGTCCAGGCCAGTAGAGAAGCCCAGAAGACCCCTTTTAAGAGTCCAAGCCCCGAAAGACCCTACATAAATAGTCATACTCCAGTAGCTCCGAACACATCATAATGGGAAGAGAAAACATAATACAATGGAACTGCAGAGGCCTTCTGAATAATCTTGATGACGTGCATGAGATTCTGCATGCCAACCAGCCAAGTTTAATGTGCGTGCAGGAAACACATCTGAATTCCAAACACACAAATTTCTTAAATAGTTACCTGGTATACAGGAAAGACAGGGATGGCTGCACACACTCTTCTGGCGGTGTGGCCATAATCGCCCGCAAATCCTTAGCATGCCACCCTGTCACCTTGAACACCGTCCTTCAGGCTGTAGCCGTCCGCACAATAATTTTTAATAGGTTGATAACGGTATGCTCCATTTACATTCCTCCTGATTATGCACTTTCGAGCTCTGTCTTCGAGGCGCTGGTCGACCAGCTGCCCGAACCGTAGATTCTAACTGGCGACCTTAATGCACACAACCCTCTTTGGGGCTCCTTCAGAACGGATGCCCGAGGTCGCCTGATAGAGAAATTCCTTACATCTTCAGGAGCACGCCTTTTCAACAAAAAACAGCCTACATACCGTAACTTAGGACACAATACATACTCGCATCTTGACTTGGCTATTGGATCCGCAGTTCTCTTTCCATGTCTTCAGTGGGGTGTGGGCACGGACCCATATGGTAGTGACCATTTCCCCACTTCATTAACTTATATAGGTACAGGCCCGAGCAGTCCATCTTCCCATAAAAGGTTTAATGAAGCAAGAGCTAACTGGAATACATTTACAGAGACATCCCAACTACACCACACATCCATAGGACACCTACACGTTGAAGAAGCTACCCAACTGCTCACGGCGCACATCCTCAACGCCGCCGAAAAGTCCATTCCCCACGCCTCTGGTGCCCCGCGCAACCAGCGGAGGCCGTGGTGGAATGAGTACTGTAGACAGGCGCGAGAGGCCTAGAACAAGGCGTGGGGTGTCCTTCGTCGGTACCCCACGTCGGGTAACCTCATTTTGTTCAAACGAGCCAAGGCGATAGGAAAACGTGTGCGCCGTGAGTCAAAACGAGAGAGTTGGCGTTCCTTCATAACATCCATAAACTCCTACACAGACACACGGAAAGTATGGACGAGAATACGCAAACTCAAAGGACAACAAACTCACAGCCTGCCTCTGGTCAGCACTACAGGGGACACACTTGAAGACCAGGCTGACACACTCGCACAACACTTCCAACACGTGTCCAGTTCAGCGCACTACACGAACACTTTCCTGAGGTATAAAGACTCTAGTGAAGAGAAGTTACTACACGACAACAACAAATCACAGACTTCTTACAACTCCCTGTTTTCACTACAAGAGCTGAGGGCTGCCCTGAGCACGTGTAAACCCTCAGCTCCAGGCCCAGACAACATCACATACACAATGATACAACACCTGCACGCAGACACTCTTCGAACACTCTTACACCTATATAACAAGATATGGCTTTCGGGGCACATTCCTAACTCTTGGAGGGAGGCTATAGTTGTAGCTTTCCTGAAGGAGGGAAAGGACCCGTCATCCCCCTCAAGTTACCGTCCTATTGCCCTGACGAGCTGCCTGTGCAAGCTCTTCGAGAAGATGATAAATCGCAGGCTCGTGTACTTCCTTGAGTACAACGGTCTTCTCGAGAGCTGCCAGGCAGGCTTCAGGGTGGGGCGATCGACGAACGATCAACTGTTAGCTCTTGACTCGTACATCAAGGATGCCTTCGCGCACAAGCAGTATTGTTTAACTGTGTTTTTTGACCTTGAGAAGGCATACGACACCGCTTGGCGTTATGGGATCCTTAGGGACCTCAAGTCATTCGGTGTTTCGGGTAACATGTTGAACGCTCTTGTCAGTTACTTGTCAGACAGGACGTTCCGAGTAAGAGTCGGTGGTGCACTCTCAAAGGTTCACGTGCAAGAAAATGGTGTGCCACAGGGTGGCGTGTTGAGCTGCACTCTCTTCATAGTAAAAATGAACTCTCTTGGTAAGGCACTGCCACCTACAATCTCTTATTCCATGTATGTAGATGTCGTCCAGATATCCTATAAATCATGCGATATGTCAATCTGCGAACGTCAAGTCCAGCTTGGTGTAAAGAAACTTGCCGGCTGGGCAGACAAGAATGGTTTTAAATTGAATCCTGTAAAAAGCTCCTGCGTTGTGTTCTCCAGGAAGCGCGGTGTCCATCCGGACCCAGACATTTATCTTAATGGCGTGTCGCTTCCTGTGAACAAGGAGCACAAGTTCTTAGGTGTTGTGTTTGATCACAAACTCACATTCATTCCCCATATCAAGGAACTTAAAAATAAATGTCTCAAAACAATGAATATACTTAAGGTTCTCTCCCACCAATCCTACGGTTCCGACAAAGAACTCCTGCTTCGCTTGTATACTGTTTTGGTTGGGTCTCGTTTAGACTATGGGAGTGTGGTGTATGGGTCGGCGACTAAGACAGCCTTGCGAATTCTGGACCCAGTGCTACACTTGGGCCTTCGTCTTGCTTCGGGTGCTTTTCGCACTAGCCCTGCCGAGAGTCTTTATGTCGAGTGTGATAAGTGGAGCCTTGAGAACCGACGAACGTATATGGACTTGCTTTATGCTTTTAAAATTTCGTCGCTGAATAATCATCCTTTTTATCCTGTCTTTAACGATACATCAACATCTTTGCTCTTTGTAAATCGCCCATCCGTTCCTCTGCCCTTTTCACTTAGAGTGAGAGAGCGAGCCTCGGATCTCAGTGCTTTGTTTTTAGATGTGTACAGGACATCCTTTTCTAACAGTTTACCGCCTTGGCAAGTTCGCCTTGTGTCGTGCGACCTTTCTTTTATGAGACTTGACAAAAATCGTGTACCACGAGCTGCAATACTGCAGCCCTTCCTGTCTTTGCAGTTTAAATACACATGTGCAGAATTTTATAGTGACGCTTCTAAAACCTCCACTATGGTGTCGTGTGCTGCTCATGGTCCAAACTTCAATGCAGCCAGAACCATGAGCGTGCACACAACAATTTTTTCAGCAGAAGCGTATGGAATTTTACTGATTGTACGACACATTCTTGAAAATCAAATTCCCAATTCCATCATCTATATTGAAAATCAAATTCCCAATTCCATCATCTATACAGATTCTTTGAGTGTTGTCCGCGCACTGTCATCGCACAAGCCCCCCAAAAACCACATAGTTAATCTTGTATTCAACACTATCATGTCCGTGTATGCACAAAAGCACGAGCTGGTCCTCTGCTGGGTCCCAGGACACGCAGGGATCGCTGGGAATGAGTTGGCAGACGAGAGGGCCGCTGCAGCTGCACTCAGGAACACTGTAGACATTACAACGATACCCTACACAGACCTCAAGCCTCACATAAGACAACACCTGCGCAGAACATGGCAAACACACTGGGACGAACAGACAGACAACAAACTACATGTAATAAAGCCACACTTGGGACGGTACACATCTGACTCACACAACAGACACACGGAAGTCGCCTTGGGTAGGCTGCGGATAGGGCACACCCATGCGACGCACTCGTATCTGCTGACGGGATCTTCTAGACCCCAGTGCAGCAGGTGCGGAGAGGCCCTATCCGTAGTCCACATACTAATCACATGCAAGGCACTTCACACAACACGACACAAACACTTCAGAGAACTCTACAGACAACATATTCCCCTACATCCATCGTTTTTCCTAGGTGACGAAGCCATTGTTTCCGTGAAACGTGTGTTTGAGTATTTGTCGGACGTCAAGTTTTGAAACCTCATTTTCTATCACGCATCATGAAATCAGGCCCTATACACCAGCCATGCTCATTGTCGTTTTGGGATTTTACTTTTGTTTTTGCTGATTTTACTTAGTGTTTAAGGTATCACCTCTCATATACGACTATTGTTTTGGCGCTCTTTGCCCCAGTTGGCCTTGCGCCATAAACATCAAACCATCATCAAAACTCAGCAGCAATCCACAATACTCCTGAAACAAACCCGCATGGCAGATCTGGAGATCAGGGTCACACCCCACCGCAGCCTCAACAGTTGTCAACGTGTGATCTCTGAGGCAGATCTCCTAACCGAGACAGACTGATCTGCTCGAAGGGCTGAAAGACCAAGGCGTGACAGCAGTAAGGCGCATAGTCATTAGGAGAGACAATAAAGAAATAGCCACCAAACATCTGATCCTGACTTTCGACCGCTGCACACGGCCCGAGCATGTCAACGCAGGTTTCATCCATTGTTCTGTCCGGCCGTACATCCCGAACCGGCGGCGCTGTTTCAAGTGCCAGAGGTTCGGGCATGGTACCAACTCCTGTCGCGGCAGAACAACATGTGCCAAATGCGCCCAGCACGATCATCTCTCCGACAACTGCACTGCAACCAACTTCACCTGCCCGAATTGCCAGGGTCCACAAGCAGCATACTCTCGCGCTTGTGAAAAGTTTCATCTTGAAAAAAAATCATTAACCTTAAGATAACCGAAAACATCACCCTCCCAGAGGCGCGAAAGAGGTTCGCCTCCTTCCCTCTGGGCAGGTACGCCGACGCAGCTCGCCGGGGGGCGGAGCGGCGTTTGGTTTCGGCGGGGACCCAGTACCGCGAGTCGGACTTGGTCCCGCCCTCGCACCCCCCTGGGTTGCCTATGGCAGCCCAACCCGCCTCCGCACCGCTCGCTCACCCAGCAGCGGCTGTGGTGGCAACAACGTCTGTTGGGGATGCCGCTGCATCCACTGCTTCCTTTCCACCGGCCCAAAGCACACGCAAGGCCACGGAGATGGAGACGGAGGCAGTCGCAGCGACCCCCTCCCCCGCCTCACTGCCTGTGCCACCTGTGGTGCTCCCCACGCCTTCGGCACTGGCAGCGCAGGCAAATGACACCCGAAAGGGTAGCACGTCAAGGGGGCCCAGTCCGCTGGGCACCCCCTTGCAATCAGATGACGACATGGACGTCGAGCCCTTCCGGTTTTCATCGCAGCAGAAGGAAGGGGCTGCGACGTCCAGGTCAGTAGAGAAGGCTAGAAAACCCCTTCCAAGAGTGCAAGCCCCGAAAGACCCTACATAAATAATCACACTCCAGTAGCTCTAACACATCATAATGGGAAGAGAAAACATAGTTCAATGGAACTGCAGAGGCCTTCTGAATAATCTTGACGACGTGCATGAGATTCTGCATGCCAATCAGCCAAGTTTAATGTGTGTCCAGGAAACACATCTGAATTCGAAACAAACAAATTTCTTGAATAGTTACTTGTTATACAGGAAAGACAGGGATGGCTGCAAACACTCTTCTTGCGGTGTGGCCATAATTGCCCGCAAATCCTTAGCATGCCGCCCTGTCACCTTGAACACCGTCCTTGAGGCTGTAGCAATACGCTTAATAATATTTAATAGGTTGATAACGGTATGCTCCGCCCCGCACGGGGCACCTTGAGTATTCATGGTGACGGTGTTGGCGACACCGCGGACCCCGAGCCCCCAACATAAACTGTAACCTACCGTGGTGATGTGTTTAAAGGTGAAGGGTAGAAGCCTCAAACGGTGGCCGTCGGAGCCCAGGTCAAGCTCCGGCGGATGGGCTCCCTGTCTGTTTACCAGGCAGGGAGCTCCGGGACCTTTCAGGCTATGAGGGTAAGGTTTGAGAAGAAAGTACCCCCGTCCCCTGCTTTTTTCTATGCTGTATGGAAAATTCAAAACCCCCCTCCAAACGTGATCGGTCCCTGAAAAGGGGCCGCACCGAAGTATCTTTCCCTCCACTTTCAAGCAGTAGCTTCCCAAAGCCAGACAAATACTCTCGTTTCCTTGTTATCGAATCTCTTGACTCAGCCCGCCCTCTTGCTTCACAATCAGTATTTTTGATTACAAAATACCTTGATGGAATAATTGGGAAAACCTACAATGCCAAAAAACAACGCACAGGTGAAGTCCTTGTTGAAGTAAAAAACCAACAGCAGGCAACCACACTTCTTGGTCAGACGAAAATGGTCGATCTGGACATCAGGGTCACACCCCACCGCAGCCTGAATAGCTCGCAGGGTGTGATCTCTGAGGCAGATCTTCTTAACGAGACAGATGCCGACATTCTTGAAGGTCTAAAGGATCAGGGTGACACAGCCGTGCGCCGCATCACGATGCGTAGAGATAATAAGATAATCCCCACGAAACATATTATCCTGACCTTCAACTGCTCCTCACTTCCTGACCATATCAACGCAGGGTTCATCCGATGCTCCATTCGTCCTTACATTCCAAACCCGCGCCGCTGCTTTAAGTGCCAGCGGTTCGGGCACGGAACCAACTCCTGCCGTGGTCGTCTGACGTGCGCAAAGTGCGCTCAGCATGATCATCCTTCTGATAATTGTCCATCGTCAACCCTCACCTGCGCCAACTGCCAGGGACCCCATGCCGCCTACTCTCGAACGTTTAAGCAGGAGAAGGCGATCATTAATGTGAAGGTAACTGAGAACATCACCTTCCCAGAGGCGCGGAAGAGGTTCGCCTCTTTCCCTCTGGGGAGGTCCCCGCACGGGGCACCTTGAGTAATCTTGGTGACGGTACTGGCGATACCGCGGACCCCGAGCCCCCAAACATAAGCTGGATCCAACCGTGGCGATGTGTTTTTAAGGTGAAGGGTAGAAACCACGAACGGTGGCCGTCGGAGCCCAGGTCAAGCTCCGGCGGATGGGCTCCCTGTCTGTTCACCAGGCAGGGAGCTCCGGGACCTCTTTGGCTACCAGGGTAAGGTCAAAGAAGAAAGTACCCCAGTCTCCCTGCTTTTATAGTATGCCCTATGGTACTTACAAAACCCCCCCCCAAACGTGATCGGTCCCTGAAAAGGGGCCGCACCGAAGTATCTTTTCCTTCATTGCCATCTTTGACATTTCCTGAACCGGATAATTTCTCTCGATTTCTTGTGATGGAATCGCTCAATCCAACCCACCCTCTAGCATCTCAGTCAGTCTTCTTGATTGCAAAATATCTTGAAGCCATAGTAGGAAAATCATATAAGTGCAAAAAACAAAGGTCTGGTGAACTACTAATCGAGGTAAATGACAAGCAGCAGTCCACGAAGCTTCTAGCTCAGACTAGACTGGCTGATCTAGACATCAGGGTCACACCCCATCGGAGCCTCAACAGCTCGCAGGGTGTGATATCCGAGACAGATCTCTTGAATGAAACGGATGCGGATCTCCTTGCCGGCTTGAAGGATCAGGGCGTCACTGCCGTGAGACGCATCACTATCCGCAGAGACGACAAGGAGATTCCCACCAAGCACATTATCCTTACTTTTGACCGCGCAGTTCTTCCACAACACATACATGCAGGTTTTATCCGTTGCTCCATCCGTCCGTACATCCCGAATCCGCGGCGCTGTTTTAAGTGCCAGCGGTTCGGGCATGGTACAAACTCTTGCCGTGGCCGAACGACGTGTGCAAAATGCGCGGCGCACGACCATCCGACTGACAACTGTCCATCCGAAACCCTCACTTGTGTGAACTGCGGCGGTCCGCATGCAGCGTACTCCCGCAAGTGCGAAAAATTTCAAACCGAAAAAAAGATAATTAACATCAAGGTCACGGAGAACATCACCTTCCCAGAGGCGCGAAAGAGGTTCGCCTCTTTCCCCCTGGGGAGGTACGCCGACGCAGCTCGCCGGGGGGCGGAGCGGCGTCTGGTTTCCACAGGGACCCAGTTCAGCGAGTCTGACCTGGTCCCTCCCCCGCCTCCCCCTGGGTTGCCTCAGGCAGCCCAACCCGCCACCACGCCGCTTGCTGAGGCAGCAGCGGTTCTGGTGCCAACCTCTTCTGTAGGGACCGGTGCCGCTCCCGCCTCTGTCTCCCCGTCCTCCAGTGCGTTGGAGGGTACCGAGGTGATGGACACCACGAGCCCCGCACCGGTTCCCACCGCCACCGCACCGCCCGTGCAACCTCTGGCGCCCCGGACGCCCTCAGCGGTGGCGGCTCAAACGAAGGGCTCCCGAGGGGGGGCCAAGTCCGGGGGGCCCGGTCCGTCGGGCACCCCTCGGACATCCGACGACGAGATGGATGTCGGGCCGTTCCTGCCTGCAACGCAGCGCAAGGAACGCGTCCCGACGCCAAAGCCTCCCGACAAGCCAAAAAAGACGAGAGTCACAGCCCCGAAAGACGACACATAAACAAACACACACACTCCAGTAGCTCTCACACTAAATAATGGGAAGAGAAAACATAATTCAATGGAACTGTAGAGGCCTTCTTAAAAATCTTGACGATGTATACGAAATATTGCATGCTAATCAGCCAAGTGTAATGTGTGTTCAGGAAACACATTTGAATTCCAAGCACACAAATTTCTTGAATAGTTACATGGTCTTCAGAAAGGACAGGGATGGCTGCACACACTCTTCTGGCGGTGTGGCCATAATTGCCCGGAAATCCTTAGCCTGCCACCCTGTCACTCTGAACACTGTCCTTGAGGCTGTAGCAATACGCTTAATAATATTTAATAGGTTGATAACGGTATGCTCCATATACATTCCTCCTGATGTTACACTTTCGAGCTCTGACATCGAGGCGCTGGTTGACCAGCTGCCCGAACCATACATTCTAACAGGCGACCTTAATGCTCACAATTCTCTTTGGGGCTCTTCTCGTACGGATGCCCGGGGTCGCCTGATAGAGAGGTTTCTTACATCCTCTGGAGCATGCCTTTTCAACAATAAACAGCCTACATATCATAACATAGGACACAACACATACTCATGTCTTGACTTGGCTATTGGCTCCGCAGTTCTCTTTCCTCTTCTCGAGTGGGGTGTGGGAACTGACCCATATGGCAGTGACCACTTCCCCACCTCACTTACATACATAGGTAAAGGCCCATGCAGTCCATCTTCCCATAATAGGTTCAATGAAACACGAGCTAACTGGAATACATTTACAGAGACATCCAAACTACACCACACATCCATAGGACACCTACACGTTGAACAATCTACCCAACTCCTCACGGCGCACATTCTCGACGCCGCCGAAAGGTCCATTCCCCACGCCCCTGGTGCCCCGCGCAACCAGCGGAGGCCGTGGTGGAATGAGGACTGTAGGCGGGCGCGAGAGGCCCAGAACAAGGCGTGGGGTATCCTTCGTCGGTACCCCACGTCGGGAAACCTCCTCTTGTTCAAACGGGCCAAGGCGTTAGGGAAACGTGTGCGCCGTGAGGCAAAACGAGAGAGTTGGCGTACATTCATAACATCAATAAACTCCTACACAGACACAAGAAAAGTATGGACACGAATACGCAAACTCAAGGGACAACAAACACACAGCCTGCCTCTGGTCAGCACTACAGGGGACACACTCGAAGACCAGGCTGACACACTCGCACAACACTTCCAACACGTGTCCAGTTCAGCACACTACACAAACACTTTCCTGAAACATAAAGCCTGTTGTGAAAAGAAGTCCCTACGCGACAACAACAAATCACAGACTTCTTACAACTCCCTGTTTTCACTACATGAGCTGAGGGCTGCTCTAAGCACGTGTAAACCCTCAGCTCCAGGCCCAGACAACATTACATATACAATGATACAGCACTTACACGCAGACACTCTTGTAACACTCCTTCACCTTTACAACAAGATATTTCTTTCGGGGCACATTCCAAAGTCTTGGAGGGAGGCCATAGTTGTAGCATTCTTGAAAGAAGGGAAGGACCCTTCCTCTCCTGCTAGCTATCGACCCATTGCCCTGACCAGCTGCCTGTGCAAGCTTCTCGAGAAGATGATAAATCGCAGGCTCGTGTACTTCCTTGAGTACAACGGTCTTCTCGAGAGCTGCCAGGCAGGCTTCAGGGCGGGGCGATCAACGAACGATCAACTCGTAGCTCTTGAAACATATATAAAGGATGCCTTTGTGCATAAACAATTTTGTCTGACGGTGTTTTTCGACATAGAGAAAGCCTATGACACCGCTTGGCGGTACGGTATCCTCAGTGACCTAAAGTCAATCGGTGTTGCGGGCAACATGTTGAACATCCTTTGTAGTTATATGTCGGAGAGAACCTTTCGCGTCAGAGTTGGTCGTGCACTGTCAAATGTTCACGTGCAAGAAAATGGCGTGCCGCAAGGTGGAGTGTTGAGCTGCACTCTCTTCATAGTAAAAATGAACTCTCTTGGAAAGGCACTGCCACCTACAATCTCTTATTCCATGTATGTAGATGACGTGCAGATATCCTTTAAATCGTGTAACCTGTCCATCTGCGAACGTCAAGTCCAGCTCGGCGTCAAGAAACTTGCCGGCTGGGCTGACAAGAATGGCTTTAATCTTAATCCCGCGAAGAGCTCTTGTGTTCTATTCTCCAGGAGGCGTGGCGTCCACCCGGAACCAGACATCACTCTTGCGAATGTGCCAATTCCTGTGAACAAGGAACACAAGTTTTTAGGTATTTTATTTGATGAAAAACTTACATTCATCCCACATATCAGACAGCTCAAATGCAAATGCTTAAAAACAATGAATATTCTTAAGGTCCTCTCGCATCAATCTTATGGGGCCGACAAACAACTCCTGCTGCGCCTGTACACAGCGTTGGTGGGGTCTCGGCTCGACTACGGCAGTGTCGTGTATGGGTCGGCGACAAAGACCGCACTGAGAATGCTCGACCCAGTGCTGCATCTTGGCCTTCGCCTCTCATGTGGCGCATTCCGCACTAGCCCTGTTGAAAGTCTTTATGTCGAGTGCGACAAATGGTGCCTAGGGCATCAGCGGGAGTATGTTGACCTGTTGTATGCATCCAAGATCGTGTCTCTGACCAATCATCCTTTTAATCCCATCATGAACGATACATCAAATTTACAACTCTTTTTAAACAGGCCATCTATTCCCTTACCGTTCTCTCTCAGAGTTAGGGAGGAGGCTTCTGCACTCAATGTCCCCCTTTCAGACACGCACAAGACACCCATTCAAAATTTCATCGCACCATGGCATCTTCGTCCTGTATCATGCGACCTGTCATTCACTCTTGTAGAAAAAAATAGGGTACCCAGGAATGCAATTCTGCAGCACTTCCTGTTCCTGCAGGACAAGTACAGGTGCGCAGAATTCTATAGCGACGCGTCGAAAACTGGTTCTACGGTATCTTGTGCAGCGCACGGACCAAATTTTAGAGTAAGCAAAACAATGAATTTTCATAACAGTATTTACACGGCAGAAGCATATGGCATTTTACTCGTTACAAACCACATCATCAAACATAAAATTCCCAAGTCCATTGTGTACACAGACTCTCAAAGCGTTGTACAGGCACTGTCATTAGGAAGGTCATCTAAAAACTATGTCATAAATGCTCTTTTTAAGGTACTAATGTCTGCATATGCCTCAAATCTTGAAATAACTATATGCTGGGTACCAGGGCATTGTGGAATCCCTGGCAATGAGGCCGCCGACCAAATGGCTGGTGATGCTGCTCTCATGACTACAGTTGACGTTACAACAGTACCTTACACCGACCTAAAGACACACATCAGACGACAGCTTCGTAACACATGGCAATTACACTGGAGTCAACAAACAGACAACAAACTACACGTAATAAAACCACAACTGGGACGCTACATAACTGACTCACACAACAGATACACTGAAGTCGCCCTGGCTAGGCTGCGGATAGGCCACACACATGTTACGCACTCCCACCTGCTCACTGGAACTTCGGGACCCACGTGTAGCAGGTGTGGAAAGGGCCTATCCGTAGTCCACATACTAATCACATGCAAGGCACTTGACACAACACGACACAAACATTTCCCTGAATTATACAGACGACACATTCCTTTGCACCCATCATACTTTTTAGCCGATGAACCAATGTTTTCTAGTCAACGAGTTTTTAAGTTTTTAGCTGAGGTAAACTTTCTGCAGCTCTTGTCATATCATGTGTAATCACCCTGGCCCTATACACCAGCCATCTCCATTGTCTTTTCTTTTGCATCACCTTTACTTTTAGTCACATGTTTTAGTATGTACGGTGTCATCATAATTCAGTAACTTCTTCTTTGGCGCTCTTTGCCCATAGTCGGCCTTGCGCCAATAAAACCCAACTATCATCATCCCTCTGGGGAGGTACGCCGACGCAGCTCGCCGGGGGGCGGAGCGGCGTCTGGTTTCCACAGGGACCCAGTTCAGCGAGTCTGACCTGGTCCCTCCGCCGCCCCCCTCTGGGTTGCCTCTGGCAGCCCAACCCGCCACCACGCCGCTTGCTGAGGCAGCAGCGGTTGTGGTGGCAACCTCTTCCGTCGGGACCGGTGCCGCTCCCGCCTCTGTCTCCCCGTCCTCCAGTGCGTTGGATGGTACCGAGGTGATGGACACCATGGGCCCCGCACCGGTTCACACCGCCACCGCACCGCCCGTGCCACCTCTGGCGCCCCGGACGCCCTCGGCGGTGGCGGCTCAAACGAAGGGCTCCCGAGGGGGGGCCAAGTCCGGGGGGCCCAGTCCGTCGGGCACCCCTCGGACATCCGACGACGACATGGATGTCGGGCCGTTCCTGCCTGCAACGCAGCGCAAGGAACGCGTCCCGACGCCAAAGCCTCCCGACAAGCCAAAAAAGGCGAGAGTCACAGCCCCGAAAGACGACACATAAACAAACACACACACTCCAGTAGCTCTCACACTAAATAATGGGAAGAGAAAACATAATTCAATGGAACTGTAGAGGTCTTCTTAAAAATCTTGACGGTGTATACGAACTACTGCATGCTAATCAGCCAAGTGTAATGTGTGTTCAGGAAACACATTTGAATTCCAAGCACACAAATTTCTTGAATAGTTACATGGTCTTCAGAAAGGACAGGGATGGCTGCACACACTCTTCTGGCGGTGTGGCCATAATTGCCCGGAAATCCTTAGCCTGCCACCCTGTCACTCTGAACACTGTCCTCGAGGCTGTAGCAATCCGTACCATAATATTTAATAGGTTGGTAACGGTATGCTCCATTTACATTCCTCCTGATTTTGCACTTCTGAGCTCTGATTTCGAGGCACTGGTTGACCAGCTGCCCGAACCATACATACTAACAGGCGACCTTAACGCGCACAACTCTCTTTGGGGCTCCTCCAGAACGGATGCCCGAGGTCGCCTGTTGGAGAAGTTTCTTACATCCTCCGGAGCATGCCTTTTCAACAAAAAACAGCCTACATATCATAACTTAGGAGACAATACATACTCTCATCTTGACTTGGCTATTGGTTCCGCAGTTCTCTTTCCATGTCTTGAGTGGGGTGTGGGCACGGACCCATATGGTAGTGACCATTTCCCCACTTCATTAACGTATATAGGTATAGGCCCGAGCAGTCCATCTTCCCATAACAGGTTTAATGAATCCAAAGCAAACTGGAGTACATTCACAGAAACATCTAAACTACACCACACAACCATAAAACACCTACACGTGGAGGAAGCCGCCCAACTCGTCACGGCGCACATCCTCGACGCCTCCGAAAAGTCCATTCCCCAGGCCTCCAGTGGGTCCCGCAGCCCAAGGAGGCCCTGGTGGAACGAGGACTGCAGGCGGGCGCGAGAGGCCCAGAACAAGGCGTGGGGTGTCCCTCGCCGGTACCCCACGTCAGATAACCTCATTTCTTTTGAACGGGCAAAGGCGTTTGGAAAGCGACTGCGTCGTGAGGCGAAAAGGGAGAGTTGGCGCACCTTCCTCACTTCCATCAACTCATACACTGACACACATAAAGTCTGGACACGAATACGAAAACTAACAGGACAACAGACACACAGCCTGTCCCTGATTAGTACAACAGGGGACACACTGGAAGACCAGGCTAACACACCTGCACAACACTTCGAACACGTGTCCAGTTCAGCACACTACACAAACACTTTCATGAAACACAAAACATCTGTAGAAAAGAAGTCCCTGCGTGATAACAACAAGTCGCACACTTCTTACAATTCTCCTTTTTCACTTCATGAGCTGAAGGTTGCTATGAGCACATGTAAGCCTTCAGCTCCAGGTGCAGACAAAATCACATACACCATGATACAACACCTACACCCAGACACTCTTGAAACACTCCTACATCTATACAACAACATATGGCTTTCGGGGCACATTCCTCGGTCTTGGAGGGAGGGCATAGTAGTGGCTTTCCTTAAGGAAGGAAAGGACCCTTCCTCTCCCGCTAGCTACCGGCCCATCGCCCTCACAAGCTGCCTGTGCAAGCTCCTCGAGAAGATGATAAACAGGAGACTCGTGTACTTCTTAGAGTATTCTCGAGAGCTGCCAGGCGGGCTTTAGGGTGGGGCGATCTACGAACGATCAACTCGTTGCGTTAGAGTCGTATATTAAAGATGCTTTCCTGCATAAGCAGTACTCTATGACAGTATTCTTTGATCTTGAAAAGGCGTACGACACTGCTTGGCGGTACGGCATCCTCAGCGATTTGAAGTCCTTTGGCATGTCGGGTAACATGATGAATACGCTTGTTAGTTACCTGTCTGAAAGAACGTTTCGCGTGCGAGTTGGAGCTGCACTCTCTAGGGTTCATGTGCAGGAAAACGGCGTGCCGCAGGGTGGTGTTTTGAGTTGCACTTTGTTTATTGTAAAAATGAATTCTCTTCAGAAGGCACTGCCACCATCGATCTTCTGTTCAATCTATGTAGACGATATTCAACTGTCCTTCAAATCGTGTAACTTGTCTATCTGCGAGCGCCAAGTGCAGCTTGGTGTGAACAAGCTAGCCGTCTGGGCAGATCGCAACGGTTTTAAATTTAATCCAGGAAAGTGCACTTGTGTTCTGTTTTCTAAGATGCGTGGCATGCGGCCGGATCCAGACATTCGACTCCACGGTGCCTCTATTCCTGTCAAAAAGGAACACAAGTTTTTAGGTATAATCTTTGACGAAAAGCTCACATTCATCCCACACATAAAACAACTAAAACATAAATGCTTAAAAACAATGAATATCCTGAAGGTTCTGTCGCACATCTCTTTTGGTGCTGACAAACAACTTCTTTTACGTGTTTTTACCAGCCTAATAGGTTCACGACTGGACTATGGTAGCGTTGTCTATGGGTCAGCCACTAAAACATCCCTCAGAATGCTGGACCCTGTCCTTCATCTAGGGCTCCGCTTGGCGTGTGGCGCCTTCCGAACTAGTCCGGTCGAAAGACTGTATGTAGAGTGCAACACATGGAACCTTCAACGTCAACGAGCATACGCAGACCTCCTTTATGCCTTTAAAATCTCATCCATGCCACACCATCCTTTTAAATCAGTTTTTCATGATACATCCATGACTGTACTCCTTTTAAATCGACCATCGTTCTCTGCGCCCTTCTCTTACAGAGTTAGAGAGGAAGCGTTAGAGCTTGCTGTCTCCTTTTTAGACACCATCCAAAGTTCTGTAACAGATTTCATAGCACCATGGCATCTCCGCCCTGTGTCATGCGACACATCTTTCACACATGTTGATAAAAACCGAGGTCCCACATGTGCAATTCAGCAGCACTTCTTGTATTTGCAGGAGAAGTATCATTATTCTGAATTTTATACGGATGCCTCTAAGACTTCCACCTCTGTGTCCTGCGCGGCGCATGGGCCCGGCCTTAGTGTCACTAGAACTCTGAATAGTCATACTAGTATCTTTACGGCAGAGGCTTACGGTGTACTTCTTGTTGTCAATCATATACTTCAAAGCCACATCCCACAATCCATTATCTATACAGATTCCCTCAGTGTTGTGCGGGCACTGTCGTCAACAGTGCCTTCGAAAAACCACGTTATCAATCTGATCATCAAGGATATTATGTCGGTGTATGTCCACAAATTTGAACTAGTCCTTTGCTGGGTCCCTGGCCACAGTGGTATAGCCGGGAACGAAGCAGCGGATCGAATGGCTGCTGCTGCTACACTCTCGAATGCAGTAGACATAACCACATTACCCTACACTGCCGTGAAACCACACATCAGACAACAACTTCGCAAAACATGGCAAACACACTGGAGTGAACAGACAGACAACAAGTTACACGTAATAAAACCACACTTGGGACCATACACCACCGACACACGCAATAGATACACTGAAGTCGCCTTGGCCAGATTACGGATAGGGCATACTCATGCAACACACTCGCACCTTCTCACTGGGTCTCCAAGACCTCTGTGCAGTAGGTGCGGAGAGGCCCTATCCGTGATGCACATCCTCGTACAATGTAAGGCACTCGACACTACACGACGCAAACACTTCCCTCAACTACACACACGACATATTCCACCACACCCGTCACACTTATTAGGAGACGAAGCCCTGTTTTCAGTCCAACGCGTTTTCGAGTTTCTCACCGACGTAAAATTTTTACATCTCATTTCTTATCATGCATATTGACAACCTGGCCCTTTACACCAGTCATCTTCATTACGTTGTGTTTTACTTTGTTTATTTTTACTAAAGTGTTCTTTTACTTCCATTTCACTTTCATGTAATCACTTTTGTTTGGCGCTCTTTGCCCTTAGTCGGCCTTGCGCCATTAAACTCTTAACATCATCATCAACGGTATGCTCCATATACATTCCTCCTGATGTTGCACTTAGCTCTCACTTCGAGGCGCTGGTTGACCAGCTGCCCGAACCATACATCCTTACAGGTGACTTTAATGCCCACAACTCTCTCTGGGGCTCTTCTCGCACGGATGCCCGAGGTCGCCTTATAGAGAGGTTTCTTACATCCTCGAGAGCATGCCTTTTCAACAATAAACAGCCTATACCATACCATAGGACACAACACCTACTCGAATCTTGACTTGGCTATTGGTTTGGCAATTCTCTTTCCATGTCTTGAGTGGGGTGTGGGCACTGACCCACATGGCAGTGACCACTTCCTTACTTCACTGACATATATAGGTAAAGGCCCAAGCAGTTAATCTTCCCATAATAGGTTTAATGAGGCACGAGCTAACTGGAACACATTTAGACATCGAAACTACACCACACCTCCATAGGACACCTACACGTTGAAGAAGCTACCCAACTCCTCACGGCGCATATCCTCGAAGCCGCCGAAAAGTCCATTCCCCACGCCTCTGGTGCCCCGCGCAACCAGCGGAGGCCGTGGTGGAATGAGGACTGTAGGCGGGCGCGAGAGGCCCAGAACAAGGCGTGGGGTATCCTTCGTCGGTACCCCACGTCGGGAAACCTTTTATTGTTCAAAAGGGCTAAGGCGATGGGAAAACGTGTGCGCCGTGAGGCAAAACGAGAGAGTTGGCGCTCATTCGTAACATCCATAAACTATTACACTGACTCTCGCAGTCTGGACACGAATACGCAAACTAAAAGGACATCAGACACAGCCTGCCCCTGGTTAGTACAACAGGGGACAAACTGGAAGACCAGGCTAACACACTCGCACAACACTTCCAAAACGTGGCCAGTTCAGCACGCTACACTAGCACTTTCATTAAACAAACAATTGGCTGAAAAGAAGTCTTTACTTGATTATGATAAGTCAACCTCCTCTTATAACTCGGAGTTTTCACTTCACGAGCTGAGGACCGCTTTGAGCACTTGTAAACCCTCAGCTCCAGGCCCAGACAACATCACATATACAATGATACAGCACCTACACTCAGACACTCTTCTAACACTCCTCCACCTATATAACAAGATTTGGCTTTCGGGGCACATTCCTCGCTCTTGGAGGGAGGCCATAGTAGTGGCTTTCCTAAAAGAAGGGAAGGACTCTTCCTCTCCTTCCAGTTACTGGCCCATTGCTTTGACAAGCTGCCTGTGCAAGCTCCTCGAGAAGATGATAAACCGTAGGCTCGTGTACTTTCTTGAGTACAATGGTCTTCTCGAGAGCTGCCAGGCAGGCTTCCGGGCGGGGCGATGCACAAATGATCAACTGATTTCTCTAGAGGCCTACATAAAGGATGCATTCATTCATAAGCAATACTGTATGACAGTATTTTTTGCATTGAAATGCATATGATACAGCATGGCGCTACGGCATTCTTAGAGACCTAAAAGCTTTTGGTATCTCAGGTAACATGCTGAACACTCTTTGTAGTTACATGTCTTCACGAACATTTCGTGTCAGGGTCGGTTCGGCACTTTCAAATGTTCACGTGCAGGAGAATGGCGTGCCTCAAGGTGGCGTATTGAGCTGCACCTTGCCCCGCACGGGGCACCTTGAGCAATCTTGGTGACGGTACTGGCGATACCGCGGACCCCGAGCCCCCAAACATAAGCTGGATCCAACCGTGGCGATGTGTTTATAGGTGGAGGGTTAGAATCCACGAACGGTGGCCGTCGGAGCCCAGGTCAAGCTCCGGCGGATGGGCTCCCTGTCTGTTCACCAGGCAGGGAGCTCCGGGACCTCTTTGGCTACCAGAGTAAGGTCAAGGAAGAAAGTACCCCCGTCTCCCTGCTTTTTCCTATGCTATATGGATAAATCAAACCCCCCCCCCCCAGACGTGATCGGCCCCCGAAAAGGGGCCGCACCGAAGTTTCCTTTCCATCCCTTCCAACAATCCACAGTCCGAAACCTGACAACTATCCTCGATTCTTGGTTATCGAGGCAGTTGACAAAACAAACCCTGTTTCATCCATGTCCGTATTCTTGATCACTAAGTTCCTGGAAGGCATCCTCGGAAAATCGTTCGATGCTAAGAAACTCCGTACCTGTGAAGTCCTAGTCAATGTCAAGACGCAGCAACAAGCCACTAACCTCCTGTCGCAAACCTGCATGGCAGATCTGGCCATCACAGTCACTCCCCATCGTAGCCTCAACAGCTCTCAGGGTGTGATCTCGGAGACTGATTTGTTGAATGAGACCGAAGCTGATCTGTTGGAAGGCCTGAAAGATCAGGGTGTAACTGCAGTGAGGCGTATCACCATCAGACGAGACAATAAGGAAATCCCCACAAAGCATATAATCTTGACATTCAACAAATCAAAACTTCCTGAACACATCAATGCTGGCTTCATTAGGTGTGGTGTACGACCGTACATACCTAACCCGCGCCGCTGCTACAAGTGCCAGCGATTCGGGCACGCTACAACTTCTTGTCGCGGTAAAACGACCTGCGCGAAATGCGCCGCACATGACCACCCTACTGAAAACTGTAACTCTACTACCTTCACCTGTGCAAACTGTCAGGGGCCGCACGCAGCATGGTCCCGCAGCTGTGAAAAGTTTCAAATAGAATAGAAAATAATCAACATCAAAGTCACTGAAAACATCACCTTCCCGGAGGCGCGAAAGAGGTTCGCCTCTTTTCCCCTGGGGAGGTACGCCGACGCAGCTCGCCGGGGGGCGGAGCGGCGTCTGGTTTCGGCGGGGACCCAGTACCGCGAGTCGGACTTGGTCCCGCCCCCGCCCCCCCCTGGGTTGCCTCTGGCAGCCCAACCCGCCTCCGCACCGCTCGCTGAGCCAGCAGCGGCTGTGGTGGCATCCACGTCCTGTGGGGATGCTGCTGCACCCACCGTTTCCCCCTCTCCACCGGCTCGAAGCACACGCGAGAGCCCGGACGAGATGGAGACGGAGGCAGTCGCAGCGACCCCCTACCCCTCCTCACTGCCTGTGCCATCTGGGGTGCTCCCCACGCCTTCGGCACTGGCAGCGCAGGCAAAGAACACCCGAAAGGGTACCATGGCAAGGGGGCCCAGTCCGCTGGGCACCCCCTTGCCTTCAGATGACGACATGGACGTCGAGCCCTTCCGGCTTTCATCGCAGCGGAAGGAACGGGCTGCGATGTCCAGGTCAGTAGAGAAGGTCAGAAAACCCCTTCCAAGAGTGCAAGCCCCGAAAGACCCTACATAAATAGTCACACTCCAGTAGCTCTGAACACATAATAATGGGAAGAGAAAATATTGTTCAATGGAACTGCAGAGGCCTTCTGAATAATCTTGACGACGTTTATGAGATTCTGCATGCCAATCAGCCAAGTATAATGTGTGTCCAGGAAACACATCTGAAATCCAAACACACAAATTTCTTGAATAGTTACATGGTATACAGGAAAGACAGGGATGGCTGCACACACTCTTCTGGCGGTGTTGCCATAATCACCCGCAAATCCTTAGCATGCCACCCTGTCACCTTGAACACCGTCCTTGAGGCTGTAGCCGTCCGCACAATAACATTTAATAGATTGATAACGGTATGCTCCATATACATTCCTCCTGATGTTGCACTTACGAGCTCCGACTTCGAGGCGCTGGTAGACCAGCTGCCCGAACCATACATCCTTACAGGCGACCTTAATGCTCACAACTCTCTTTGGGGCTCTTCCAGAACGGATGCCCGAGGTCGCCTGATAGAGAAATTCCTTACATATTCTGGAGCATGCCTTTTCAACAATAAACAGGCTACATACCATAACATAGGTCATAACACATACTCATGTATTGACTTGGCTATTGGCTCCGCAGTTCTCTTTCCTCTTGTCGAGTGGGGAGTGGGAACTGACCCATATGGCAGTGACCACTTCCCCACCTCACTAACATACATAGGTAAGGCCCATGCAGTCAATCTTCCCATAATAGGTTCAATGAAGATCGAGCTAACTGGAATACATTTACAGAGACATCCAAACTACACCACACATCCATAGGACACCTACACGTTGAAGAAGCTACCCAACTGCTCACGGCGCACATCCTCGACGCCGCCGAAAAGTCCATTCCCCACGCCTCTGGTGCCCCGCGCAACCAGCGGAGGCCGTGGTGGAATGAGGACTGCAGGCGGGCGCGAGAGGCCCAGAACAAGGCGTGGGGTGTCCTTCGTCGGTACCCCACGTCGGGTAACCTCATTTTGTTCAAACGGGCCAAGGCGTTAGGAAAACGTGTGCGCCGTGAGGCAAAACGAGAGAGTTGGCACACCTTCTTGACATCCATAAACTCTTACACAGACACACACAAAGTCTGGACACAAATACGAAAACTAAAAGGACAACAGACACACAGCCTTCCCCTGGTTAGTACAACAGGGGACACACTGGAAGCCCAGGCTAACACACTTGCACAACACTTCGAACACGTGTCCAGTTCAGCACACTACACAAACACTTTCATGAAACACAAAACATCTGTAGAAAAGAAGTCCCTGCGTCATCACAACAAGTCGCACACTTCTTACAATTGTCCTTTTTCAATTCATGAGCTGAAGGTTGCTCTCAGCATATGTAAGCCTTCAGCTCCAGGTGCAGACAAAATCACATACACCATGATACAACACCTACACCCAGACACTCTTGAAACACTCCTACATCTATACAACAACATATGGCTTTCGGGGCACATTCCTCGCTCATGGAGGGAGGCCATAGTGGTGGCTTTCTTGAAGGAAGGAAAGGACCCTTCCTCTCCCGCCAGTTATCGTCCCATTGCCCTGACAAGCTGCCTGTGTAAGCTCTTTGAGAAGATGATAAACAAGAGACTCGTGTACTTCTTAGAGTACCATGGTCTTCTCGAGAGCTGCCAGGCAGGCTTCAGGGCGGGGCGATCTACAAATGACCAACTTGTCGCTCTTGAGTCATACATAAAGGACGCTTTCATTCATAAACAGTTTTGCACAACGGTGTTTTTTGACCTTGAGAAGGCATATGACACCGCCTGGCGCTACGGGATCCTCAGTGACCTGAAGTCATTTGGTGTCTCAGGGAACATGATGAACATTCTTGCTAGTTATTTGTCCGAAAGAACTTTTCGTGTGAGAGTTGGTAGCGCACTCTCAATGGTTCATGTACAAGAAAACGGCGTTCCGCAAGGTGGAGTTTTAAGCTGCACTCTTTTCATAGTTAAAATGAACTCCCTTGGGAAGGCATTGCCACCTACAATTTCTTATTCCATGTATGTAGACGACGTCCAGGTATCTTTTAAATCATGCAATATGTCCATCTGTGAGCGTCAAGTCCAGCGAGCTGTCAAAAAACTTGCCTGCTGGGCAGACAAGAATGGGTTTCAACTTAATCCAGAAAAAAGCACCTGTGTTGTCTTCTCCAGGAAGCGTGGGATCCATCCGGACCCAGACATTACACTTAATGGCGTTTCGCTTCCTGTGAGGAAGGAACACAAGTTTTTAGGAGTGGTGTTGGATGAAAAACTTACATTCATACCTCACATTAAGCAATTGAAACATAAATGTCTAAAGGCTCTCAACATTCTTAAAATCTTGTCCCACCAGTCTTATGGAACGGACAAGCAACTCCTCTTACGTATTTTCACAAGCCTAGTGGGGTCCCGATTGGACTATGGAAGCGTCATTTATGGGTCTGCAACAAAAACGGCACTGAAAATGCTCGACCCAGTGCTGCATCTGGGTCTTCGCCTTGCATGTGGTGCTTTTCGCACTAGCCCAGTCGAGAGCCTCTACGCCGAGTGTGATAAATGGTCCCTATATCACCAGAGGATTTACATGGATTTGTTGTATGCCTCGAAAATCATGGCCCTGACTAACCACCCTTTTAATTCCACCATTAATAACACATCCTCACAACAACTGTTCTTAAATCGTCCATCCATCTCTCTGCCCTTTTCACTTAGGGTAAGAGAGGAAGCCTCTGAGCATGAGGTACCCTTTTTAGACATTCACAAGACACCCATCACTGATTTTATACCACCATGGAATCTGCGCCCTGTGCTCTGTGACCTGTCTTTTACGCATCTTGATAAGAACAGGGCACCAAGAATTGCGATTCAGCAGCATTTCATGTATCTGCAGGATAAATACAGGGCTGCAGAGTTTTTCACTGATGCTTCCAAAACGTTCACTGCGGTGTCTTGTGCTGCTCATGGACCCAATTTTGAAGGAGGTAGAGCCATGAATGCAAAGACAAGTATTTTTTCGGCAGAAGCATATGGCATCTTTCTGGCTGTAGATCACATAGTTGAACATCATAATCCTAAATCTATCATCTATACAGATTCGCTGAGCATCGTCCGTGCATTATCATCCGGAAAGTCATCGAAAAACCATGTAGTTAACCTTTTCTTGAAATCAATTGTGCTGGCGTATTCTTCAAACCTTGAGGTGACTGTGTGTTGGGTGCCAGGCCACTCTGGCATCGGCGGAAATGAACTGGCGGATGAAATGGCCGCCAATGCTGCACTCCGAAACACAGTAGACATAACAACACTACCTTACACAGACCTCAAGCCACACATAAGACAACACTTGCGCAGAACATGACAAACACACTGGAATGAACAGACAGACAACAAACTACATGTAATAAAGCCACACTTGGGACGGTACACATCTGACTCGCACAACAGACACACGGAAGTCGGCTTGGGTAGGCTGCGGATAGGGCACACCCATGCAACGCACTCGTATCTGCTGACGGGATCTCCTAGACCCCAGTGCGGCAGGTGCGGAGAGGCCCTATCCGTAGTGCACATACTAATCACATGCAAGGCACTTCACACAACACGACACAAACACTTCAGAGAACTCTACAGACAACATATTCCCCTACATCCATCGTTTTTTCTAGGTGACGATGCCATTGTTTCCGTCAAACGTGTGTTTGAGTATTTGTCAGAAGTCAAGTTTTTAAACCTCATTTCCTATCACGCATCATGAAATCTGGCCCTTTACACCAGCCATCCTCACTGTCTTTTATTGATTTTACTTTTGTTCTTGCTTACTGATTTCAGTGTCTAAGTTCTCACCTCTCATATTTAACCACTGTTTTGGCGCTCTTTGCCCTAGTTGGCCTTGCGCCATTAACATCCAACCATCATCATCATCGAACTGCACCTTGTTTATAGCTAAGATGAACTCTCTCCGAAAGGCACTGCCGCCAACCATATCCTGCTTGATGTATGTAGATGACGTTCAAATATCTTTCAAATCATGTAACATATCCATTTGTGAACGTCAGGTCCAGCTTGGGGTAAATAAACTTTCTCGCTGGGCAGATGAAAATGGATTTAAACTTAATCCTTCTAAAAGTACCTGCGTTGTATTCTCAAAAAGGCGGGGCATCCTGCCCGATCCCGACGTAAAACTCTTTGGTGACTCGATTCCAGTAAAAAGAGAACACAAGTTTTTGGGTGTGGTGTTTGACGAGAAACTCTCATTCATACCCCACATTAAACGACTTAAACAAAAATGCCTAAAACAATGAATATCCTAAAAGTCTTGTCTCATCAATCGTACGATGTAGACAAACAACTCCTGCTTCGACTTTATGCCGCGTTGGTAGGGTCACGGTTGGACTACGGAAGCGTTGTGTATGGTTCAGCCACAAAAACAGCGCTTAAAATGCTCGACCCAGTGCTTCACTTAGGGCTAAGCCTGTCTTGCGGGGCGTTCCGTACCAGTCCTGTCCACAGTCTTTATGCAGAGTGCGACAAATGGTGCTTAGCGTACCAGCGAACTTATGTTGACCTCCTATATGCCTCCAAAATCTCATCAATGAATAACCATCCCTTTAAACCGGTTTTTAATGATACGTCCACAACTAAACTCTTTTTAAACTGCCCATCCATTGCTGTTCCTTTCTCGCAGAGAGTGAGGGACGAGGTGACTATACATGACGTCTCCATCTTAGACACATTCAAATCATCTCACACTGATCTTGTAGCACCATGGCATCTTCGTCCTGTGGCATGTGACTTGTCTTTCGTACAATACAATAAGAACAGGACACCAACAAGTGGGATTTTGCAGCATGTCATGCATCTGCAGAATAAATACAGGGCTGCAGAGTTTTTCAGCGATGCATCTAAAACGTCCACTGCGGTGTCTTGTGCTGCGCATGGGCCCAATTTTGAAGCATGTAGAACAATGAATGCTAATACAAGTATTTTTACGGCAGAGGCATATGGCATATTTCTGGTTGTAAGTCACATAGTTGAACATCATATTCCTACATCCGTCATTTATACAGATTCGTTGAGCGTCGTCCGTGCATTATCCGGAAAGTCATCAAAAAACCATGTCATTAATCTTGTCTTCAAAACGATTATGGTAGCTTATTCTTCAAACCTTGGGGTGACTGTGTGTTGGGTGCCAGGCCAGTCTGGCATTGGCGGTAATGAAGTGGCGGATGAAATGGCCGCCAATGCTGCACTCCGAAACACAGTCGACATGGCAACACTACCTTACACAGACCTCAAGCCACACATTAGACAACTCCGTAAAACTTGGCAAGCAGACTGGAGCGAACAGACAGACAACAAACTACACGTAATAAAACCACACTTGGGACAATACACTACTGACTCACACAACAGGCACAACGAAGTTACCCTGGCTCGATTACGGATAGGCCACACGCATGCAACACATTCCCACCTGCTCACGGGATCTCCAACACCCCTGTGTAGCAGGTGCGGGGAGGGCCTATCTGTAGTCCACATACTAATAACATGCAAGGCACTTCACACAACACGACACAAACATTTCAGAGAACTCTACAGACGACATATCCCACTACATCCATCGCTGTTCCTAGGTGACGATGCCAGTGTTTCTATGAAACGTGTGTTTAATTATTTGTCAGATGTTAAGTTTTTAAACCTTATCTCATATCACGCATAATCAAATCTGGCCCTATACACCAGCCATCACCATTACCTTTAATTGATTTTACTATGTCCGATTTACATGTTTTTATACCTACCTTTTTGTGGTAATCACTTTGCTTCATTATATAACTTCTTTTGTGGCGCTCTTTGCCCTCGTTGGCCTTGCGCCATGAAACAGCAACCATCATCATCATCATTCTGAAATTGAGGAAAGACTTTATAAGTTCTAGAGTAACGCCACGAACACCGTACCGTTCTAGCTTGGTTAACATAATTTCATGATTTATCCTGTCAAAAGCTTTCGACAAATCGATAAAAATGCCTAAAGTAATTTTTTTTATTTTCGAATCCGTCAAGTATGTGTTCTTTTTGAGTTAGCAGGGCGAGTTCTGTAGACATACCTCTTCGGAAGCCAAATTGTTTCGGTGATATAATACAATGTTTCTCACAGAAGGACACAATGCGGTTACAAATTATTTTTTCCAATCCTTTGGACATTACAGGCAATATAGAAATAGGTCGATAATTGCCAAATTCATTTTGGTTTCCACATTTAAACAACACCGTAACTGAGGCGTGCTGCATATTTTTTGGAAAAGCACCCGTGGATAGAGATAGGTTGAAAATATGGCAAAGCAGGGGCACCAACAGGTCAAGTACAAATTTTAGCGGTTTTATTTGAAGGTCATCAATATCGCGCGCTGTGCTATTCTTTAGGGACATGAAGACTGAATAAACCTCAGAGGGAGTAGTTGGCTCGAAAAAGGCCGAGTAACTGTTTGGTGGACCCAAAAACTGTTTCGAACCGCTTGTATTAAGACTTGGCACTAAGGTTGTAAAATATGTATTGAAACTGTTTGCCAGCTCGACACCCTGTATCGTTCTATCACCGATTAATAATTCAAGTTTTCAGCCTGCCTTGACCCACGGTTTAGGAGCTTGTTTATTTCACGCCATATGACGTCATTACGGGAGCGAGAAAAAATATTCTCAAAGTAAGTTTTCTTCGCCTTACGCAGGAACTTCGACACAAAATTGCGATACTTCTTAAAGGGACACTGAAGTGAATTTGTCAAGCTCCCGTTTTTGCTTGCACTGTGTAGACTGGCTCAAATTAACACACTATTCATCGTTTATCCGGTTGACAAGTCGGTAATTAGTTTACAAAGCGCGAAAGAAGAAAAACTACTATGCGTGGTTTGCGGCGGCCGCACCAACTAAAGGCTGTGACGTCAGGAGGGGGGGGCACCGTGATTGGACGATGCCCAAGGTTAGCAATCAAAAGTTTCGGTTTCGGTTCTGTAAAACAACATGCTTGACATCTGATGGCGTTGTTGGATGGGCATTCTCGATTTCTCAATTATCGCCGTACCGTGCTTCTGCCATGTTGTCGGCTGTCAAATGTCTAAGATAAACCTCCCAGGGCGGCTTGCAATCGTAGAAATCACTAGACGAGGCCTACGCAGTGGATAAACGCCCTCCGCGTCACCGCAGACTCTCAAATGCCATGCGCTTTTCCCGCATATTCGGAGCTTGCCTCACTCATGCCTGTTCGTAAAAAGCTAGTTCGCACCAGGCGAAGGGTGTGCTGATTCAGGCCTGGGCCCACTGCCCGCAAGCAGTCGGTGCTTGTGGCAACAGCACGCCAACGAGAACTCGCTAGCGCGTCATTGTCAGTATGCGCGCGTTCTGCGATCTCGCTCGTGGAGCAGTGAACGTTACGGCCCAAAAATGGTGAACTCAGTTCAGAAAACATCGGCCGCATACGAAAAAATCAACTTGCAAAAAAATATACACGTATTCTCGGGGATTCGAACTTGCGACTTTCGAAACAAATTCCAGCGCCTCAGACCGCTAGGCCACGAGCCGGCGCTGGCCGGCTTGGATAGATAAGGTTTATAATGTATGACCAATTTACACTTTTATTTATTTTAAGCATTTTAAGTACTTTATGTGACTATTTGTTGTATATCACTCCTGTAGTAAGTGTCCCCCAAACTTCCACAATATCTCACTTCTAGCAATTGCATTTCTTTGACGGAAAAGCGTTCGCAGATGTGCGGTCGTGCTGCTGACCGCTGTGCTTGTTTACCCAGCGCAAAAAGTGCTTCCTGCTCCCTAGTTTTGCGCTGTACGGTAAAAGTTTCAGGTGATTTTATTTTCTTAGTACCTATATTGACTTCGCTGACTCTTCTCCCGCCTTCAACTGGCCTTAGATTTTCCTACTAGCGTAAAGTCAGCGAAGCGTCGCATGTGCACTTGTGCAGCGCTTGTGTGGAGCGACCCGGACTCTGAGTTTGACACAGTGTACAAACTAACAAAGGAAAGGCACATTCTTTCATTCACAAAGGTGTTGTGGCTTAGTTTCAATTGAGCGAGCGAATAGCGACGACCCGTCGGCGGCCGGCGAACGAAACGCTGGGCCGACTGACTCGATCGGTAGGGTCGGCTGGTCGGCGAACCGTGCAGTAGCGCAGCCATTTTCCAGCTCATCTCCTGCTCACGTCACACGAAAACGCCACAGAAAATGGGCGAGCGTAAAGAGAGGAGGACAGCATTTTCGAATTGATTTTTTTATTAAATAAATTCGCGTAAACGCGGCCAGAGTGGTCGAAACAATGCCTGCGGACTCCGAACTACAATTTGCGCCAGTAATCCCGCAATGTTTACAAATCACTTCAGTGTCCCTTTAAAAGTTTTGAAATCATCCGGCTTCTTTGTTTTAATGAACTTTGACAAAAGGGAGTTTTTCTTTCTAATAATTTCAAGGCATTTATTTGTTAACCATGCTTTCCCTATTTTTTTAGATGTTCGTACTGTCTTTAGATTAAAGCAGTTATGATAAACTTCCTTAAGACTATGCATAAACGTGTCATAAGCCTCGTCTGCACTGTTTAATTGAAATACTGGGTTCCAGTTTGTTCTTTCTATTTCCCTCCGGAACTTTACTAAATTTTTGGTACTGGTGTCTTGCACACTGTGTAATTGGAGATGATCTTTTACTTTTCCGAGTGCTTCGTTTCGCTTATGAAACATGAAGATGGGAAAATGATCGCTCAAGTCCGACATAATAGTACCAGATACTATGCTATCAGACATGTTATTTGTCACAAACAGGTCCAACAGGCTTTCAGAGTGGCAGGTGATACGCGTAGGCTGCGTAATCGCATTCTTGGACGAAAAATAATCGAGTAGCAACAGCAAATCTCGAGATATTTTTGTGCACTGCAAAAGATCAATATTGCAGTCACCACCTATTACTATATCTAGGTTGTTCAGAGACACAAAAGAAAGCAGCTTTTCCAGAAAAGAGTAAAATTGATCCGTTTTCCCATCGGGTGGGCGGTAAACGACCGACAAAATTAATATATTGCATTGCAGGGTCAGAACTTCAAAATCTGATGTTATAGTTGAAAAATCTGCTAGCATGCTGCATGTCAGCTCATTTGACACCAGCTGCATGACACCCCCGCCGCTTCGAGATGATCTATTCAAGAAAAAACTATTGAAGCCAGGTAGACGGAACACTTCGCCTTCACACGTGTACCAAGTTTCGGTGAGCATGACTACTTGGAAATTAAAGTGAAACTCGTTTAGAAAAATGGTGAGATCGTCGTCTTTGTTGCCTGCAGACTGCGCATTGCAGTGCAAGAAGGAAAGATAGCGACCATCACTAGCATACTTGATATTTGCAGGTGACGCCATCGTCGAGAAAAAAAAAAAAAACTCACGTACGCCTTAACACTACATTATCCACAAGGAGTGGACGGGACGGAAGTGGTATCGCGCGGGAGTGGTCGGGAGGGGACGGGAGTGGTATCGCGCATCTTTCCCAGATCTGCTTCACAAGTGATTTGAATGGCCCTTGAAGATTCCGTTTTCTGAGCAAAGACCTTGCCGCCTATTGACCATGCGAAGCGCCAGTTCAGTTCTCTTTTCTTTGCAATTGTCATTCCCAACAGTTTCTTTATTTTCGGGCAGAGGTGTTCATTTACATAAACTGGCTGCTTCGATACAAAACCCAAGTCTTCCGTGTTAAATCTTGCCTTTTGTGCCTTACGAATGACAGCGTCGCGCTTTTGCTGTCTTTGAAAGACGACAACAATGTTTGGGTCTGAAGAATCATTTCGTACTGGAACACGGTGGCAGATTTCAACATCCTGTTCGGTTATCGGCTCCCCGATCGCCTCTCCAACCTTGCTCAGCACTTCAATCAAACTTTCCATGTCGTTCTGGGGAATGCCCTTAATTTCCAGATTTTTCTTTCGCGAGTACTGATCCTGGGCAGTAATCCGCGACGAATCTTCATGCACCCTCGCCTTCAAAGTTGCGAGCTCGAGCGCCAAGGCCTCGTGCGAAGCCCTTAGATCGGCGTTTTCCTTTTTCATATCACTACACTCCTTTTTCATAGCATCGTATTCCTTGCTGATGAATTCTACGCTGTTTTTCAGCTCTCTAATTTCTTTTCGTAGTTCTCGCTTAAGATCAGCAAGTTCGGTACCCATTTTCAACACCTCCGGCACACAGAACACTGTACAAAACTAAGCAATATTTTTGCAGCAGAGGCAGCAAAAACAGGAATTGTCAGAAAAAAAATACAGCAAGTCAAACCTGCAATGTAGATAGGCAGAGAATAAGCGTCCGCTCCTTCCGCTGCCCCCGCTGCCAATACTGGGATGGTGGCTGCGCTGTCCTTTTTACGGATGCCAGCAGTGAACCAAGCACCACGTGATGCGCAGAGGAAGGTCGCAGAAGCAGGATCACATCATAAGGCCTCTGATGGGCGTCCCGGAACGTTTCCAGAGGGGAGTCACTTTGTGCGAGTAACTTTGTCACTTTGGGGATGTGGATGCCTTTGTGCATAAACAATTTTGTCTTACGGTGTTTTTCGACACAGAGAAAGCCTATGACACTGCTTGGCGGTACGGTATCCTCAGTCACCTAAAGTCAATCGGTGTTGCGGGCAACATGTTGAACATCCTTTGTAGTTATATGTCGGAGAGAACCTTTCGCGTCAGAGTTCGTTGTGCACTGTCAAATGTTCACGTGCAAGAAAATGGCGTGCCGCAAGGTGGAGTGTTGAGCTGCACCCTCTTCATAGTAAAAATGAACTCTCTTGGAAAGGCACTGCCACCTACAATCTCTTATTCTATGTATGTAGATGACGTGCAGATATCCTTTAAATCGTGTAACCTGTCCATCTGCGAAAGTCAAGTCCAGCTCGGCGTCAAGAAACTTGGCGGCTGGGCTGAGAAGAATGGCTTTAATCTTAATCCCGCGAAGAGCTCTTGTGTTGGGTTCTCCAGGAGGCGTGGCGTCCACCCGGACCCAGACATAACTCTTGCGAATGTGCCAATTCCTGTGAACAAGGAGCACAAGTTTTTAGGTATTTTATTCGACGAAAAACTTACATTCATCCCACATATCAGACAGCTCAAATGCAAATGCTTAAAAACAATGAATATTCTTAAGGTCCTCTCACATCAATCTTATGGGGCCGACAAACAACTCATGCTGCGCCTGTACACAGCGTTGGTGGGGTCTCGGCTCGACTAAGGCAGTGTCGTGTATGGGTCGGCTACAAAAACAGCACTGAAAATGCTCAACCCAGTGCTGCGTCTTGGCCTTCGCCTCTCATGTGGCGCATTCCGCACTAGCACTGTTGAAAGTCTTTATGTCGAGTGCGACAAATAGTGCATAGGGCATCAGCGGGAGTATGTTGACCTGTTGTATGCAGCCAAGATCGTGTCTCTGACCAACCATCCTTTTAATCCCATCATGAACGATACATCAAATTTACAACTCTTTTTAAACAGGCCATCTATTCCCTTACCGTACTCTCTCAGAGTTAGGGAGGAGGCTTCTGCACTCAATGTCCCCCTTTCAGACACGCACGAGACACCCATTCATAATTTCATCGCACCATGGCATCTTCGTCCTGTAACATGCGACCTGTCATTCACTCGTGTAGAAAAAAATAGAGTACCCAGGAATGCAATTCTGCAGCACTTCCTGTTCCTGCAGGACAAGTACAGGTAGAGTGTACTAGAAGTTTTAGAGTGGCCCGACCGGCCGCCCGGAGAGGTGCTCGTTTCGCGCAGAAAATAGCGGCGGCGCTGTAGTCAACGACCATTGAAAGCGAAAGCGGCGGCTGGCCGCGCGCACGGCCGCGTGGCCGGCCGGGCCAGGAAACGCTTTACGCGCGGAGCGCTGGAAATTTGTTCTGCGGGTCGTCCAATTGCTGCAATGTACTGTAAGTACAGTGGACTGTGGGTAAAGAAATGAAAAATAAACGCGGCAGCTCATTTTGCGTTAGTTTTGCCTTTCCCGCTCGACAAGGAAAATTACGGATTTTGCTTCGGTGCAGCATTTGCAACGGATTGTAAATAAAGTAATTGCGGCGACATTTTCGCTATTCCAATTTCCCATAAAAAGAATTTTGCGTTGAATTGCGTACTATGAACCAGTTCATGATTGCTTTATCATTGTGTCCTTATTGTGCTGCTTGATGGACATGACACGAAAAAATATGAGGACTGGGATGATAGCTCCCCAGAAGAATTTCTTAGTTATTGTCTTGCAATTTACGCTCGGACTGCAGTTATGTGGGTTAATATCATAAGTTGCATTTGTTTTTTATTGCGTGAGTTGTTCTTATAGCAGTATTTAAGCAGTGGCCCGCTTGGAATAATTACGGGTCACCGTGGTGGCCGAACAGAAAATGACACGCGCAAGCGAGATATCTTTTTAATTAAAAAGGGGTTAGCCCAGTGGTTAGCTCAATTGTCCCAATGACCGTCTTTCATAGAACTATTCCCCAAAAGTTCTATTAATCGCACCACCTTTCACCTGATTCGATCAAGAAAGGAGTTGAATCAAATTAACACAAATTTAATTCACAAGTATGCTGAGGGTACAATTACACGCACATAAAACAAATGCAAAACATAGATCAGAAAATATATTGCCCGCGACAAAAATGAAATATAACACGTCTACTATGGTAAAGGTTCAAGAAAGCGAACATGGAGGTTCAAATAAACGGAACTGGAACAAATACACATTTTGTTTTCATTTTCAATAGCCCATCAAATGAAATGTAACGCGGGAAATCATGCACAAAGTCTACACATGTAAAAATTTAGGAATAACGCTAACATGGAGATTTATTGACATTTTTGGCCATCGCATGAAACCCTCGATCATTAGCAACGGCTAAGTTTAAGGTGTTGCTCCCACCTTAGCATGTAATTACGGAACTTTTAAACATTTGATGTAGAAATGAGACCGTGTCACAATGTATACAGAACCCAACCAAATTTGCTGTCAAGGTCTCACGTGCGGGTCGCAACCAACGCTTAAGGTGTTTGTTGTGAATAAGGGCTGCAGCACATCCATAACGCTATCATGGTGGAGCTCCTTGTCGCTGAAGCAACTGGTAAAAACGTCCTAGAGATCGCTAATAAACTTTAAAAACTGCGCGGAAGGATTCAGAAGTACCCCCAAATTACAAGAGGTAGTAAACACAGCGGCATCGTCCCCTGGCATGTAGGATTGGTCCTGCAGTCTTGGCACTTCGTTTTCAGTGCACACTTCCTTACCAAGTGCCTGCATGCGACATAACAGGTTAATAAAATAAGAAAGCCCACTAACAAGAGTAGCATCAACGGTAGGGGTATCCCAGAAGAAGGCTTTTGGTATTTTCGTTCCAAATAGGAACGTAAAAAAACAGTAAACTTTTTGCAGCATAGAATGTGCGCCCCGCCGCTTTTGCTTCATGCGCAGAGTCAAGAAGGGGAAGGGAAGAACATTCCTGGTGCCTGTCCGTCAAATTAATCCCTCTTTAACTCGAACTCTGCTATATCTCAAAACATCTTCTCGAAACTTTTTCTCGCCGTGTGTTTACCTCCCACAGGCGCTACGCATTTGCCCGCTTTATCTCCAAACGTTTTTTCGGAGGACCACGGATGTCTCTAAATACTGGCAGAGAGGACACAAGGCAAAGTCCACTGCAGGCAGCTGATAAAGTCCCCGTTCGAATGATTACTCCCACTACTCACCGAACGCGATCGTGAAGTGCAAGTTTACGAGGACTACGCGTCCCCGTTACCGGAATTAATGCTGTCTGGCGCGTACATCATTAAGATAGCTGTGGAGGACGCAGCTGATCATGCGGACGAGGAGGAGCCTCCAGAAGTGCCTACAACGGCAGAAACAACATACATGCTGCGTCTGCTTTGTAACAAGGTAGAATGTAGCGGTGGCGACCACCAATTCATGCGATGCGTTGAGAATTCTCGGGTACGCTTTTCTGGGATGCAGATGCGAACGCGAAACAGCCGAGCGCAACGCAGTTCTTTCTTCTGCAATAAAATTTCTTTTTCCTGCGAATAATTTTGCCTTTATTACGACATCTCCCCTGTGCAATAGTGCTTTTGTTAGCAGCACTAGCTGTTATTTCAGGGACCTGGCTACAAATTTTATGCATTTGACTTAACTCGAAACTCCGCGGTTATCTGAAAAGTTTCAGCTAATTTTACGACTTTGAGTTAACGAGAGATTACTGTATATCAACAATTAACGTTTTCAGAAAACGCATAAAAATGAGAAATTATCGCTGGGGGGGGGGGAGGTCGGTAATTTTATGGCGGGTCGTACTAGTTTAAAGTTTGCTCAAGCGGAGTCATAACGTTTCTGCGTCTACTTTCTAAATCAGCTCACCAAAGGCGCAGGTTCGATTCCCGGCCACGGCAGCTGCTTTTGTGATGGAGGATAAAAGCGAAAAACGCCCGTGTCTTCGTGATTTCGGCGCGCGTTAAAAATCCCCAGGTGGTCAAAATTAATCCGGAGCTCTCCAGTACCGCTTGCCTCATCGCTTGTGTAGCGCCGGCGCGTTAAACCTCATAATCCAAAATAAATCAGCTTCGCAAGCGCAAAACACCGCAGCGAGCAACGCAAATATTGCCGCGCGCAGGCTGGGAGCTAACGCCGGGGAGCGCCGGCTGTTCAGTTGTTGACGACAGCAGCGCCGCCGCTATACCGGTTTTATTTTCTGCGCGAAAGTCGACCCGGCGGAGCAATGGGAGAGGCCGCCGCTCGGGCCACTCTAAAACTTCTAGTACACTCTAGTACAGGTGTGCAGAATTCTATAGCGACGCGTCCAAAACTAATTCTACTGTCTCTTGTGCAGCGCACGGACCAAATTTTAGAGTTACCAAAACAATGAATTTTCACAGCAGTATTTGCACCACAGAAGCGTATGGCATTTTACTCGTGTCAAATCACATCTTCGAACATAAGATTCCAAAGTCCATCGTCTACACAGATTCTCTAAGCGTTGTGCAGGCATTGTCATCAAGAAGGTCGTCAAAAAACTATGTAATCAATGTTCTTTTAAAAGTCATAATGACTGCATATGCTTCAGATTTAGAAATAACCATATGCTGGGTACCAGGTCACTGTGGGATCCCTGGCAATGAGACCGCTGATCAAATGGCTAGTGCTGCTGCTCTCATGACCACAGTTGACATAACAACAGTACCTTACACCGACCTAAAGACACACATCAGACGACAGCTTCGTAAAACATGGCAGCTACACTGGAGTCAACAAACAGACAACAAACTACACGTAATAAAACCACAACTGGGACGCTACATAACTGACTCACACAACAGATACACTGAAGTCGCCCTGGCTAGGCTGCGGATAGGCCACACACATGCGACGCACTCCCACCTGCTCACTGGAACTTCGGGACCCACGTGTAGCAGGTGTGGAAAGGGCCTATCCATAGTCCACATACTAATCACATGCAGAGCACTTGACACAACACGACACAAACATTTCCCTGAATTATACAGACGACACATTCCTTTGCACCCATCATATTTTGCACCCACCAATGTTTTCTATTCGGCGTGTTTTTAAGTTTTTAGCTGAGGTGAACTTTCTGCAGCTCTTGTCAATCACGTGTGATCATCCTGGCCCTATACACCAGCCATCTCCATTGTCTTGTTTTGCATCACTTTATTGTCTTTTAGTCACATGTTCTAGTATTTACGGTCTCATCACAATTCAGTAACTTCTTTTTGGCGCTCTTTGCCCATAGTCTGCCTTTCGCCAATAAAACCCAATTATCATCACCATCACTGCACACAATTCTCTTGGGGCTCTTCTCGCACGGATACCCGAGGTCGCCTGATAGAGAAGTTTTTAACGTCCTCTGGAGCATGCCTTCTCAACAAGAAACAGCCTACATACAATAACATAGCACACAATACATACTCAAATCTTGACTTGGCTATTGGTTCGGCAATTCTCTTTCCATGTCTTGAGTGGGGAGTGGGCACTGACCCATATGGGAGTGACCACTTCCCCACCTCACTAGCATATATAGGTAAAGGCCCAAACAGTTCATCTTCCCATAATAGGTTCCCATAAACCTATAAATATCTTCCCATAAACACATCACCACTGTAACCTACCGTGGTGATGTGTTTAAAGGTGTATGGTAGAAGCCTCAAACGGTGGCCGTCGGAGCCCAGGTCAAGCTCCGGCGGATGGGCTTCTGTCTGTTTACCAGGCAAGGAGCTCCGGGACCTCTCAGGCTATCAGGGTAAGGTTTGAGAAGAAAGTACCCCCGTCCCCTGCTTTTTTTCTATGCTGTATGGAAATTTCAAAATCCCCCTCCAAACGTGATCCGTCCCTGAAAAGGGGCCGCACCGAAGTATCTTTCCCTCCACTTCCAAGCATGAGCTTCCCAAAGCCAGACAAATACTCTCGTTTCCTTGCTATCGAATCTCTTGACACAGCCCACCCTCTGGCTTCACAATCAGTATTTTTCATTACAAAATACCTTGATGGAATAATTGGGAAAACCTATAATGCCAAAAACAACGCAGAGGTGAAGTCCTTGTTGAAGTAAAAAACCAGCAGCAGGCAACCACACTTCTTGGTCAGACGAAAATGGTCGATCTGGACATCAGGGTCACACCCCTCCGCAGCCTCAATAGCTCGCAGGGTGATCTCTGAGGCAGATCTTCTTAACGAGACAGATGCCGATATTCTTGAAGGTCTAAAGGATCAGAGTGTCACAGCCGTGCGCCCCATCACGATGCGTAGAGATGATAAGGTAATCCCCACGAAACACATTATCCTGACCTTCAACTGCTCCTCACTTCCTGACCATATCAACGCAGGGTTCATCCGATGCTCCATTCGTCCTTACATTCCGAACCCGCGCCGCTGCTTTAAGTGCCAGCGGTTCGGGCACGGAGCCAACTGCTGCCGTGGTCGTTTGACCTGTTCAAAGTGCGCTCAGCATGATCATCCATCTGATAATTGTCCATCATCAACCCTCACCTGTGCCAACTGCCAGGGACCCCACGCCGCCTACTCTCGAAAGTGCGAGAAGTTTAAGCAGGAGAAGGCAATCATTAATGTGAAGGTCACTGAGAACATCACCTTCCCAGAGACGCGAAAGAAGTTCCCCTCTTTCCCCCTGGGGAGGTACGCCGACGCGGCTCGCCGGGGGGCGGAGCGGCGCCTGGTGTCCCCAGGGACGCAGTTCAGCGAGTCTGACCTCGTCCCTCCTCCGCCCCCGCTGGTGTGCCTCAGGCAGCGCAATCCGTCGCCACGCCGCTTGCTGAGGCAGCAGCGGTTGTGGGGACAACCTCTTCTGTAGAGACCGGTGCCGCTCCCGCCTCTGCCTTCCCCCCCGCACGGGGCACCTTGAGCAATCTTGGTGATGGTACTGGCGATACCGCGGACCCCGAGCCCCCAAACATACGCTGGATCGAACCGTCGCGATGTGTTTATAGGTGGAGGGTTAGAAACCACGAACGGTGGCCGTCGGAGCCCAGGGCAAGCTCCGGCGGATGGGCTCCCTGTCTGTTTACCAGGCAGGGAGCTCCGGGACCTCTTTGGCTACCAGGGTAAGGTGAAAGAAGAAAGTACCCCCGTCTCCCTGCTTTTATACTATGCTATATGGCATTTTCAAACCCCCCCCCCCAGACGTGATCGGCCCCCGAAAAGGGGCCGCACCGAAGTATCTTTTCTTTCTTTGCCTTCTATCTCACTCCCAAAGCCAGACCATTACCCTCGTTTTTTGATCATTGAATCTGTGGACAAATCGAAGCCGGTTTCGTCTCAATCTGTATTTCTTGTTTCTAAATAACTTGAAGGTATCATTGGCAAAGATATGACGCCAAAAAGCTCAGAACTGGTGAAGTGCTAGTTGAAGTTAAAACTCAGCAGCAATCCACAATCCTCCTGAAATAAACATGCATGGCAGATCTGGACATCAGGGTCACACCCCACCGCAGCCTCAACAGTTGTCAAGGTGTGATCTCTGAGGCAGATCTCCTAACAGAGACTGATCTGCTCGAAGGTCTAAAAGACCAAGGCGTGACAGCAGTAAGGCGCATAGTCATCAGGAGAGACAACAAATAGCCACCAAACATCTGATCCTGATTTTCGACCGCTTCACACTGCCCGAGCATGTCAACGCAGGTTTCATCCGTTGTTCTGTCCGGCCGTACATCCCGAACCCGCGGCGCTGTTTCAAGTGCCAGAGGTTCGGGCATGGTACCAACTCCTGTCGCGGCAGAACAACATGTGCCAAATGCGCCCAGCACGATCATCTCTGCGACAACTGCACTGCAACCAATTTCACCTGCCCGAATTTCCAGGGTCCACACGCAGCATACTCTCGCGCTTGTGAAAAGTTTCATCTTGGAAAAAAAATCATTTACCTTAAGATAACCGAAAACATCACCTTTCCAGAGGCGCGAAAGAGGTTCGCCTCTTTCCCCCTGGGGAGGTATGCCGACGCAGTTCGCCGGGGGGCGGAGCGGCGTTTGGTTTCGGCGGTGACCCAGTACCGCGAGTCGGACCTCTTCCCGCCCCCCCCCGGGGTTGCCTCTGGCAACCCAACCCGCCACCACGCCGCTTGCTGAGGCAGCGGCGGTTGTGGTGGCAACCTCTTCCGTCGGGACCGGTGCCGCTCCCGTCCGTGCCTCCCCATCGTCCAGTGCGTTGGAGTGTGCCATGGACACCACGAGCCCCGCACCGGCTCCCACCGCCACCGCACTGCCCGTGCCACTTCTGGTGCCTCCGACACCACCGGCGGTGGCGGGTCAAATGAAGGGCCCCCGAAGGGGGGCCAAGTCCGGGGGGCCCGGTTCGACGGGCACACCCAGGACATCGGACGACGAGATGGACGTCGTGCCGTTCTTGCCTGCAACGCAGCGCAAGGAGCGGCCTCCGTCGTCCAAGCCTACAGATAGGCCACCCAAAAAGCCCAATCCAAGAGTCACAGCCCCGAAAGACAACACATAAACATACACACTCCAGTAGCTCTCACACTAAATAATGGGAAGAGAAAATATTGTTCAGTGGAAGTGCAGAGGCCTTATGAATAATCTTGACGACGTGTATGAGATTCTGCATACCAATCAGCCAAGTGTAATGTGTGTTCAGGAAACACATTTGAATTCTAAACACACAAATTTCTTGAATAGTTACCTGGTATACAGGAAAGACAGGGATGGCTGCACACACTCTTCTGGCGGTGTGGCCATAATCGTCCGGAAAGCCTTAGCATGCCACCCTGTCAATTTAAACACTATCCTTGAGGCTGTAGCAATACGCGTAATAATATTTAATTTGTTGATAACGGTATGCTCCATATACATTCCTCCTGATGTTACACTTTTGAGCTCTGACTTCGAGGCGCTGGTTGGCCAGCTGCCCGAACCGTACATTCTAACAGGCGACCTTAATGCTCACAATTCTCTATGGGGCTCTTCTCGTACGGATGCCCGGGGTCGCCTGATAGAGAGGTTTCTTATATCCTCTGGAGCATGCCTTTTCAACAACAAACAGCCAACATACCATAACATAGGTCACAACACATACTCATGTCTTGATTTGGCTATTGGCTCCGCAGTTCTCTTTCCTCTTCTCAAGTGGGGTGTGGGAACTGACCCATATGGCAGTGACCACTTCCCCACCTCACTTACATATATAGGTAAAGGCCCAAGCAGTTCATCTTCCCATAATAGGTTCAGTGAAGCACGAGCTAACTGGAATACATTTACACAGACATCCAAACTACACCACACATCCATAGGACACCTACACGTTGAAGAAGCTACCCAACTCCTCACGGCGCACATCCTCGACGCCGCCGAAAAGTCCATTCCCCACGCCTCTGGTGCCCCGCGCAACCAGCGGAGGCCGTGGTGGAATGAGGACTGTAGGCGGGCGCGAGAGGCCCAGAACAAGGCGTGGGGTGTCCTTCGTCGGTACCCCACGTCAGGAAACCTCCTCTTGTTCAAACGGGCCAAGGCATTAGGAAAACGTTCGCGCCGTGAGGCAAAACGAGAGAGTTGGCGTACATTAATAACATCAATAAACTCCTACACAGACACACGGAAAGTATGGACACGTATACGCAAACTCAAAGGACAACAGACACACAGCCTGCCCCTGGTCAGTACAACAGGGGACACTCTGGAAGACCAGGCTGACACACTTCCAACACACACTTTCAACACGTTTCCAGTTCAGCACACTACACGAACACTTTCCTGAAACATAAAGCCTCTTGTGAAAAGAAGTCCCTATACGACAACAACAAATCACAGACTTCTTACAACTCTCTGTTTTCACTACATGAGCTGAGGGCTGCTCTGAGCACGTGTAAACCCTGAGCTCCAGGCCCAGACAACATCACATACACAATGATACAACACCTGCACGCAGACACTCTTCTAACACTCTTACACCTCTATAACAAGATTTGGCTTTCGGGGCACATTCCAAACTCTTGGAAGGAGGCTATAGTTGTAGCTTTCCTGAAGGAGGGAAAGGACCCATCGTCCCCCTCAAGTTACCGTCCTATTGCCTTGACGAGCTGCCTGTGCAAGCTCTTCGAGAAGATGATAAACCGCAGGCTCGTGTACTTCCTTGAGTACAACGGTCTTCTCGAGAGCTGCCAGGCAGGCTTCAGGGCGGGGCGATCCACGAATGATCAACTCGTAGCCCTTGAATCGTACATTAAGGATGCCTTCGTGCATAAACAGTACGTCGTGACTGTGTTTTTCGACCTCGAGAAGGCCTACGACACCGCTTGGCGCTACGGGATCCTGAGTGACCTGAAGTCTTTCGGGGTTTCGGGCCATATGCTCAATACTCTGGCTAGTTATCTGTCCCACAGAACGTTTCGCGTGAGAGTTGGTAGCGCACTGTCAGGGATTCATTTGCAAGAAAACGGCGTGCCGCAAGGTGGAGTTCTAAGCTGTACTCTTTTTATAATTAAAATGAACTCTCTTGGGAAGGCATTGCCACCTACCATTTCTTACTCTATGTATGTAGACGACGTACAGATATCTTTTAAATCTTGTAATATGTCAATCTGTGGACGTCAGGTCCAGCTTGGTGTTAAAAAACTTGCCAGCTGGGCAGACAAGAATGGTTTTAAACTCAATCCAGGGAAAAGTTCTTGTGTTGTGTTCTCCAAAAAGCGCCGGATCCATCCAGACCCAGATATTACTCTGAATGGCGTTTCAGTTCCTGTTAAAAAGGAGCACAAGTTTTTAGGCATAATATTCGATAACAAGCTAACATTTGTTCCACACTTGAAACATCTTAAGCAAAAATGCCTAAAAACTATGAATATTCTCAAAGTTCTCTCCCACCAGTCGTATGGTGCAGACAGGCAACTCCTTCTGCGGGTTTATAGCGCCCTAGTGGGATCCCGCTTGGACTACGGCAGTGTTGTATATGGGTGCGCAACAGAAACGGCACTAAAAATGCTGGACCCGGTGCTGCATTTAGGGCTACGCCTCGCATGCGGTGCTTTTCGCACTAGCCCTGTCCAAAGTCTCTATGTAGAATGCAATAAATGGTCCCTAGATCACCAGAGGGTGTACATGGACGTTTTATATGCCTCAAAAATCATGTCTATGACAAATCATCCTTTTACTCCGACCATTAATGATGCATCTTCACAGCAACTCTTTTTAAATCGTCCATCAATCTCCATGCCGTTTCATCTAAGAGTTCGAGAAGAAGCCTCTGAGCTAGAAGTCTCGTTTTCAGGCATTCACAAGATGCCCATCATTGATTCAATTCCACCATGGCATCTCCGCCCTGTGTCATGTGACCTGTCTTTTATGCAGTTTAGCAAGAACAGGTCACCAAGGAGTGCGATTCTGCAGAAGTTCTTGTTTGTGCAGCATAAGTACCGCTGTGAAGAGTTTTACAGCGATGCGTCCAAGACTGCAACTGCTGTGGCTTGTGCTGCGCATGGGCCAAACTTTAACGTCAGTAAAACAATGAACCTTTGTAGCAGTATATTCACAGCAGAAGCATGCGGTATTTTAATGGTAATAAATCACATAGTCCAACATCAAATCCTAAAATCCATCGTGTACACGGACTCTCTTAGCGTTGTACAAGCACTTGCATCAGGAAAGCATTCTAAAAACTTTGTCATCAATCATGTTTTTAAGGCTATCATGTCTGCATATGCATCAAACCTTCAAATAACCTTCTGTTGCGTTCCAGGGCACTCTGGAATTGCCGGGAACTAAACCGCAGATCGAATGGCCACTGCAGCTACACTCTTGAATACAATGGACGTAGCAACAGTGCCATACACAGACATGAAGCCACACATCAGACACCAACTTCGCAACAGATGGCAAACACACTGGAGTGAACAGACAGATAACAAGTTACACGTTATAAAACCACGCTTGGGACCATACACCACTGACACACGCAACAGATACACAGAAGTTCCCCTTGCTAGGCTACGGATAGGGCACACACGTCACACACTCGTATCTCCTCACGGGGTCCTCAAGACCCCAGTGTGGCAGGTGTGGAGAGGCCCTATCTGTAGTTCACATACTCATTCAATGCAACGCACTTCACACAACACGACGCAAACACTTCCCACAGGTATACAGACTACACGTCCCACTACACCCAGCGTTTTTCCTCTCTGCTGATCCCATATTTTCTATCAAGTGCGTTTTTAAATATTTAGAAGTTCAATTTTTAGACCTCATTTCATACAACGCGTGATCACTCCCTGGCCCTATACACCAGCCATCCTCATTGTCGTTTTGTGATTTTACTTTTGTTTTTGCTGACTTTTCGTAGTGTTTAAGGTTTCACCCCTCATATATGACTATTGTCTTGGCGCTCTTTACCCCAGTTGGCCTTGCGCCGTAAACATCCAACCATCATCATTAGTGCTTACGGTCTGATCAAAACTCAATAACTTCTTCTTTGGCGCTCTTTGCCCATAGTCGGCCTTGCGCCAATTAACCCCAACCATCATCATCATCATCAGCCTCTGCCTCCCCGTCCTCCAGTGCGTTGGAGGGTGCCGACCGAATGGACACCGGGGGCCCCGCATCGGCTCCCACCGCCACCGCACCTCCCGTGCCACCTTTGGTGTCCCGGACGCCCTCGGCGGTGGCGGCTCAAACGAAGGGATCCCGGAAGGGGGCCAAGTCCGGGGCGCCTGGTCCGCCGGGCACCCTTCTGGCATCCGACGAGGAGATGTATGTCACGCCGTTCCTGCCTGCAACGCAGCGCAAGGAGCGGCCTCCGATGTCCAAGCCGACAGAAAAGCCTAAAAGTCCTAGAATAACAGCCCCGAAAGACGACACATGAACAAAACACACACACACACTCCAGTTATTCTTAAATTTAAATAATGGGAACTGAAAACATCATCCAATGGAACTGCAGAGGCCTCCTTAAAATCTTGACGATGTGTATGAGATGCTGCATCCCAATCAGCCAAGCATCATGTGTCTCCAGGAAACCCACCTCAATTCTAAACAAACAAATTTCTTAAATAGGTACATGGTATTCAGAAAGGACAGGGTTGGCTGCACACACTCTTCAGGAGGTGTGGCTATTGTCGCCCAGAAATCCTTAGCCTGCCACCCTGTCACTCTGAACACTGTCCTTGAGGCTGTAGCAATCTGTACAATAATATTTAATAGGTTGATAACGGTATGCTCTATTTACATCTCTCCTGATTTTGCAGTTCTGAGCTCTGATTTCGAGCCACTGGTTGACCAGCTGCCCGAACCATACATACTAACAGGCGACCTTAATGCGCACAACTCTCTTTGGGGCTCCTCTAGAATGGATGCCCGAGGTCGCCTGATAGAGAAATTCCTTACATCTTCAGAAGCATGCCTTTTCAACAAAAAACAGCCGACATACCATAACTTAGGACACAATACATACTCGCATCTTGACTTGGCTATTGGTTCTGCAATTCGCTTTCCATGTCTTGAGTGGGGCGTGGGCACGGACCCATATGGTAGTGACCACTTCCCCACTTCCCTAACGTACATAGGTAAAGGCCCATGCAGTCCATCTTCCCAGAACAGCTTTAATGAATCAAAAGCAAACTGGAGTACGTTCACAGAAGCATCTAAACTACACGACACAACCATAAAACACCTACACGTGGAGGAAGCAGCCCAACTCGTCACGGCGCACATACTCGACGCCGCCGAAAAGTCTGTGCCCCAGGCCTCCAGTGCTTCCCGCAACCCAAGGAGGCCCTGGTGGAACGATGACTGTAGGCGGGCGCGAGAGGCCCAGAACAAGGCGTGGAGTGTCCTTCGCCGGTACCCCACGCCCGATAATCTCATTTCCTTTAAACGGGCAGAGGCTCTTGGGAAGCGTGTGCGTCGTGAGGCGAAACGGGAGAGTTGGCGCGCCTTCCTCACTTCCATCAACTCATACACCGACACTCACAGTCTGGACACGAATACGCAAGCTAAAAGAACAACAGACACACAGCCTGCCCCTGGTTAGCACAACACCCCACACGGGGCACCTTGAACAATCTTGGTGACGGTACTGGCGATACCGCGGACCCCGAGCCCCCCAACATAAGCTGTGTCCTGCCGTGGTGATGTGTTTTTAAGGTGAAGGGTAGAAACCTCTAACGGTGGCCGTCGGAGCCTTGGTCAAGCTCTGGCCTATGGGCTCCCTGCCTGTCTACCAGGCAGGGAGCTCCGGGACCTCTTTGACTACCAGGGTAAGGTCAAAGGAGAAAGTACCCCCGTCTCGCTGCTTTTATACTATGATATATGGCTTCCAAATTTTCCAAATCCAAAGATCGGCCCCCTAAAAGGGGCCGCACCGAAGTATCCTTTCCTCCATTGCCAACGACGAGTTTCCCAAAGCCGGACAACTATGCTAGGTTTTTGGTGATCGAATCTGTTGATGCGTCGAACCCCCTTGCAACAAAGTCTGTCTTCCTGATCTCCAAATTTCTTGAGGGCATTGTTGGTCAGTCCTACAAAGCCAAAAAACTCAGAACAGGAGAAGTTCAGGTAGAAGTGAATAACAAGCAACAAGCTACAAATCTCTTAACTCAAACTCGCATCGCAGATCTCGACATCAGGGTCACACCCCACCGCAGCCTTAATAGCTCCCAGTGTGTGATCTCTGAGTCAGATCTGATGATGATGGTTGGATGTTAATGGCGCAAGGCCAACTAGGGCAAAGAGCGCCAAAACAGTGGTTAAATATGAGAGGTGAGAACTTAGACACTGAAATCAGTAAGCAAGAACAAAAGTAAAATCAATAAAAGACAGTGAGGATGGCTGGTGTAAAGGGCCAGGTTGTGATGGTGCGTGGCATGAAATAAAGCTTTAAAAAACTACGCGTGATAGGAAATGAGATGTAAAAACTTGATGTCACTGAGGAACTTAAAAGTGCGTTGCACAGGAATCACGGGATCATCCGCTAGAAAGAGTGCTGGGTGTAGTGGAATGTGTTGTCTGTAGAGTTGAGGGAAGTGCTTGCGTCTTGTTGTCTGGAGTGCTTTGCATGTAATGAGGATGTGAAGTACGGATAGGCCCTCCCCACACCTGCTACACAGGGGTCTTGGAGATCCGGTGAGCAGATGGGAGTGTGTCGCGTGTGTGTGGCCTATCCGTAATCTACCTAGGGCAACTTCGATGAATCTGTTGTGTGAGTCACTAGTGTATTGTCCTAAGTGTGGCTTTACTATGTGTAACTTGATGTCTGTCTGTGTATTCCAGTCGGCTTGCCATGTTTTGCGAAGGTGTTGTCGGATGTGTGGCTTGAGGTCAGTGTAGGGTATTGTTGTTATGTCCACTGTGCTTGCAAGTGCAGCAGTGGCGGCCATTTCATCAGCGGTCTCATTCCCCGCGATTCCAGCATGGCCTGGAACCCAGCACAGGATTACTTGAAAATTATTTGCATATATAGACATTATGAAATTAAAGACAAGATTGACAATGTGGTTTTTCTTGGGTCTGTGTGAAGACAATGCACGTACAATGCTCAGAGTCTGTGAAGATGACGGACTTAGGAATTCGTTTTTTAAGAATGTGCTGAACGATGAGTAAAATGCCATATGCTTCTGCAGAGAAAATAGTGGTGTGTACACTCATGGTTCTGCAAGCAATAAAGTTGGGGCCATGAGCGGCGCACGACATTGTAATTGAAGTTTTCGAGGCATCGCTATAGAATTCGGCACATTTATATTTATCCTGAAGCGACAAGAAATGCTGCAGAATCGCAGCTCTCGGAACCCTGTTTTTATCTATTTTCATAAATGAAACATCACAACAAACAGGCTGCAGTTGCCATGGTGGTATAACGTCAGAAAATGATGAAGATGTACAGACATCTAAAAACCCAACGGAAAGACCTGAAGCTTCCTCTCTCACCCTCAGAGAGTAGGGCAAAGGAACAGATGGACGATTTGAGAATAGCTGGGTTGTAGATGTATTGTTGAGGACAGGTTTAAAAGGATGGTTATTGAATGATGGGACCTTAAAAGCATATAGTTCATCTATGTACATTCGTTGATGTTCCAGGCACCATTTGTTACTTTCAGCGTACAGACTCTGGGCCGGGCTAGTGCGGAAAGCCCCACACGCAAGGCGCAGGCCCAAATGGAGAACTGGGTCAAGCATTTTTAGTGCTGTTTTTGATGCCGACCCATACACAACACTACCGTAGTCTAGCCGAGACCCGACTAAGGCGGTAAAAACGCGAAGAAGGAGTTCTTTGTCTGCACCATAGGACTGGTGGGAGAGGACTTTGAGAATGTTTAGTGTTTTCAGGCATTTATGTTTAAGTTGTTTGATTTGTGAAATGAACGTGAGTTTTTCATCAAATATGACACCTAAAAAGGTGGTAGGAAAAAAACTTAGCAAGGCTTTATACCATGGAACAGCCTTCTCGCTTCGAATGGCCATAACTACATCCTGCAAAGCATCGCTACTGTCCTTACACGGCTCGCTTCGACTGTGCCATCAACAGAACAAGACGTACACGGAAGCTAAGGCGAGATGGTCAATAATTGCTTAAATAGTTTCTTTAAGGGCGAAAGCCTTGAATGGCACTTTGAGTGAACAAAGTTGCGTTCGGACTGGGTAACAGAAAAACGGCTTCTTCTCGGAGTTTTCTATTGCCCGAGGCAATATATATCACGATGGATTCCACGGCGCTGCCTTCATCGAAAAAGCCGGCGTGCGGTCTCGGCGTGCCTAATAAAAGACATCCCCCTCGCGAGGGGCACGATCAAATGCACAGCATTTCCGAGGGGGTGCGCCGGCAAGTCGTATCTCTTGATCGCGGGACCCGTGTCGCCATCTTTTGGAAGCGCGGGACAACTTGTGGCGCTTTCGAAACAAACGAGAAATGAGTGAAGGATATAAGGCGCGTTCGGTGCATCGAGATCTGTGTCGGTTTCGTGGCTCGGTCGGTTGTGCGCCGGGCACCTTGCGTTCCGCCCGCGGCGTCATGGGTTCGAAACCGGGCGCCGGAAACTGTTATTTCTTCCTGGCTGCGGACTACGACAAGGCGCGCCTGCGGACTACGACAGGGCGCGCATGCGGACTACGACAAGGCGCGCATGCGGACTGCGACAGCGCACGCCAACGCCGCGTGACATTGTGAGTTACTAAAATGCTATGCATTTAAAACTTGTGCTCCTTTTTTACAGGGATAGAAGCGCGATGAAGGGTGATCTCCGGGTCTGCCTTAATCGCGCGCTTGCGGGAGAACACACAAGTACTCTTTCCAGGGTTCAGTTTAAAACCGTTTGTGTCCGCCCAGCCAGCAAGTTGGTTCACCCCAAGCTGGACTTGGCGTTCACAAACTGAAAAGTTACAGGACTTAAAAGATATTTGAATGTCATCTACATATATAGAACAGGAAATGGTTGGTGGCAGTGCCTTCCGAAGTGAGTTCATCTTAACAATAAACAGTGTGCAGCTCAAGACACCGCCTTGAGGGACGCCATTTTCCTGCACGTATACATTCGAAAGGGCACTGCCAACCCTCACTCGAAAGGTCCTTTCCGACATGTAGCTACTGAGCGTGTTCAGCATGTTGCCGGAAACACCAAACGACTTGAGGTCACACAAGATGCCGTACCGCCAGGCCGTGTCATAGGCCTTCTCCATATCGAAGAAGACTGTTATACAATACTGCTTATGAATGAAGGCATCTTTTATATATGTGTCCAATGCAACCAGTTGATCATTGGTGGATCTCCCAGCCCTGAAGCCAGCCTGGCAGCTGTCGAGAAGACCATTGTACTCTAAGAAGTACATGAGTCTCCTATTGATCATCTTCTCGAACAGCTTACACAGGCAGCTTGTGAGGGCGATGGGACGATAACTTGCGGGAGAGGAAGGGTCCTTCCCTTCTTTCAGAAAGGCCACTACAATAGCCTCCCTCCATGACCCTGGGAGGTGCCCCGAAAGAAATATTTTGTTGTAGAGGTGAAGGAGGGTTTCAAGTGTGTCTGTGTGCAAGTGTTGAATCATAGTGTATGTAATGTTGTCTGCGCCTGGAGCTGAAGGTTTACAAGTACTAAGTGCGATCTTCAGCTCATGCAGTGAGAAGGGGGTGTTATAAGATGAGGTCGACTTATTACTGTCTCGTAAGGATTTCTTCTCACAGGATGTTTTGTGTTTTATGAAAGTGTTGGTGTAGTGCGCTGAACTGGACACAAGTTGGAAGTGTTGTGCGAGCGCGTCAGCCTGGTTTTCCAGTGTGTCCCCTGTTGTACTAACCAGGGGCAGGCTGTGTGTCTGTTGTCCTTTTAGTTTATGTATTCGTGTCCATACTTTTCGCGTGTCAGTGTAGGAGTTGATGGAAGTGAGGAAGGTGCGCCAACTCTCCCTTTTCGCCTCACGGCGCACTCGCTTCCCAAAAGCCTTGGCCCGTTTAAACGAAATGAGGTTATCTGACGTGGGGTACCGGCGAAGGACACCCCACGCCTTGTTCTGGGCCTCTCGCGCCCGCCTGCAGTCCTCGTTCCACCAGGGCCTCCTTGGGCTGCGGGACCCACTGGAGGCCTGGGGAATGGATTTTTCGGCAGCGTCGCGGATGTGTGCCGTGATAAGTTGGGATGCTTCCTCCACGTGTAGGTGTTCTATGGTTGTGTGGTGTAGTTTAGATGTTTCTGTGAATATACTCCAGTTTGCTTTTGATTCATTAAACCTGTAATGGGAAGATGGACTGCATGGGCCTTTACCTATATATGTTAGGGAAGTGGGGAAATGATCACTACCATATGGGTCTGTGCCCACACCCCACTCAAGACATGGAAAGAGAACTGCGGAACCAATAGCCAAGTCGAGATGTGAGTATGTATTATGTCCTAAGTTATGGTATGTAGGCTGCTTTTTGTTGAAAAGGCATGCTCCTGAAGATGTAAGAAATTTCTCTATCAGGCGACCTCGGGCATCCGTTCTGGAGGAGCCCCAAAGAGAGTTGTGTGCATTAAGGTCACCTGTTAGGATGTACGGTTCGGGCAGCTGGTCGACCAGCGCCTCGAAGTCAGAGCTGGAAAGTGCATAATCAGGACGAATGTAAATTGAGCATACCGTTATCCACCTATTAAAAATTATTGTGCGTATTGCTACAGCCTCAAGGACGGTGTTGAGAGTGATAGGGTGGCATGCTAGGGATTTCCGGGCTATTATGGCTACACCGCCCGAAGAGTGTGTGCAGCCAACCCTATCCTTTCTGAATACCATGTACCTATTTAAGAAATTTGTGTGATCGGGATTCAAATGCGTCTCCTGAAGACACATCACACTTGGCTGGTTCGAATGCAATATCTCATGGACATCATCAAGATTTTTAATGAGGCCTCTACAGTTCCATTGACTAATATTTTCTCTTCCCTATATGGAGATTTAGAAGCTACTGAAGTCTGTGTGTATTTGTGTTCATGTGTCTTTCGGGGCTGTTACTCTAGGATTTGGCTTTTTGGGCCTTTCTGCTGCTGGCTTGGGCGTCGGAGGCCGCTCCTTGCGCTGCGTTGCAGGCAGGAACGGCCCGACATCCATCTCGTCGTCGGATGTCCGAGGGGTGCCCGACGGACCGGGCCCCCCAGACTTGGCCCCCATTCGGGAGCCCTTCGTTTGAGCCGCCACCGCCGCGGGCGTCGGGGACGCCAAAAGTGGCACGGGCGGTGCGGTGGCGGTGGGAGCCGATGCGGGGCCTGTGGTGTCCGTCACCTCGGTAGCCTCCAACGCACTGGAGGACGGGGAGGCGGAGGCGGGAGCGGCACCGGTCCCTACAGAAGAGGTTGTCACCACAACCGCTGCTGCCTCAGCAAGCGGCGTGGTGGCGGGTTGGGCTGCCTGAGGCACCCCAGGGGGGGGCGGGGGAGGGACCAGGTCAGACTCGCTGAACTGGGTCCCTGTAGACACCAGACGCCGCTCCGCCCCCCGGCGAGCCGCGTCGGCGTACCTCCCCAGGGGGAAAGAGGCGAACCTCTTTCGCGCCTCTGGGAAGGTGATGTTCTCAGTTATCTTGATGTTGATGATCTTTTTCTCTGTGTGAAATTTTTCACATTTGCGGGAGTACGCTGCATGCGGCCCCCCGCAGTTCACACACGTGAGGGTGTTGGATGGGCAGTTGTCACTGGGGTGATCGTACGCGGCGCATTTTGCACAAGTCATTCGGCCACGGCAAGAGTTTGTACTGTGCCCGAACCGCTGGCACTTGAAGCAGCGGCGCGGGTTCGGAATGTAAGGTCGAATGGAGCATCGGATGAAGCCTGCATTTATATATTGTGGAAGTGCCTAGCGGTCAAAGGTCAGGATGATGTGTTTGGTGGGGATTATCTTGTCGTCCCTGCGCATCGTGATGCGCCGCACAGATGTGACGCCCTGATCCTTTAAACCTTCGAGAAGGTCGGCATCTGTTTCCGTCAGGAGATCTGTCTCAGAATTCACACCCTGAGAGCTGTTCAGGCTCCTGTGTGGCGTGACCCTGATGTCGAGATCATGGATGCGGGTTTGTGCAAGAGGAGTGCGGGCTTGTTGTTCAACATTGACTTCTACCAGGATTTCTCCGGTCCTGAGCTTTTTAGCTTGATATTTGCCACCTATGTTGCTTTGCAGAAATTTAGAGATCAAGAATACGGACATGGATGCGACAGGTCGTGCTGAGTCAGCAGACTCAATCACAAGAAAGCGAGCATAGTTATTTGCGGTTGTTGACAAGACAGTTGTTGAAAGAGGTGGGTACGAAACTTCGGTGCGGCCCCTTTTCGGGGGCCGATCACGTTTGGGGGGGGGGGTTTGGAAAATGCCATATGACACATTGGAAAGCAGGGAGACGGGGGTACTTTCTCCTTTGACCTTACCCTGGTAGCCAAAGAGGTCCCGGAGCTCCCTGCCTGGTGAACAGACAGGGAGCCCATCCGCCGGAGCTTGACCTGGGCTCCGACGGCCACCGTTCACGGCTTCTAACCCTCCACCTATAAACACATTGCCACGGTTGGATCCAGCGTATGTTTGGGGGCTCGGGGTCCGCGGTATCGCCAGTACCGTCACCCAAGATTGCTCAAGGTGCCCCGTGCGGGGCTGAGTCAGATCTAATGAATCAAACTGACACCGATCTGTTGGAGGGCCTTAAGGACCAAGGTGTGACAGCAGTGAGGCGTATCATGATTCGTAGAGATAACAAGGAAATCCTAACAAAACATGTAATATTGACTTTTGACTATTCCACAGTTCCTGAATCAGTAAATGCAGGTTTCATTCATTGCCCCGTCAGGCCATACATCCCCAACCCCGGCCGGTGTTTTAAATGCCAGCGGTTTGGGCATGGCACTACCGCCTGCCGTGGTCGACTAACATGCGCCAAGTGCGCACAACACGATCATCCATCAGACAACTGCCCATCGCAAACCCTCAAGTGTGCTAACTGCCCGGGGCCTCACGGGGCCTACTCTAGAACATGTGAGAAATTCAAACAGGAGAAGGAGATCATCAAGCTGAAAGTCACTGAGAACCTTACCTTCCCAGAGGCGCGAAAGAGGTTTGCCTCTTTCCCCCTGGGGAGGCACGCCGACGCAGCTCGCCGGGGGACGGAGCGGCGTCTCGTTTCCACAGGGACCCAGTTCAGCGAGTCTGACCTGGTCCCTCCCCCGCCCCCCACTGGGTTGCCTCTGGCAGCCCAACCCGCCATCACGCCCCTTGCTGAGGCAGCAGCGGTTGTGGTGGCAACCTCTTCCGTCGGGACCGGTGCCGCTCCCGCCTCTGTCTCCCCATCCTCCAGTGCGTTGGAGGGTACCGAGGTGATGGACACCACGGGCCCCGCACCGGTTCCCACCGCCACCGCACCGCCTGTGCCACCTCTGGCGCCCCGGACGCCCTCGGCGGTGGCGGCTCAAACGAAGGGCTCCCGAGGGGGGGCCAAGTCCGGGGGGCCCGGTCCGTCGGGCACCCCTCGGACATCCGACGACGACATGGATGTCGGGCCGTTCCTGCTTGCAACGCAGCGCAAGGAACGCGTCCCGACGCCAAAGCCTCCCGACAAGCCAAAAATGGCGAGAGTCACAGCCCCGAAAGACGACACATAAACAAACACACAGACTCCAGTAGCTATCACACTAAATAATGGGAAGAGAAAACATAATTCAATGGAACTGTAGAGGCCTTCTTAAAAATCTTGACGATGTATACAAACTACTGCATGCTAATCAGCCAAGTGTAATGTGTGTTCAGGAAACACATTTGAATTCCAAGCACACAAATTTCTTGTATAGTTACATGGTCTTCAGAAAGGACAGGGATGGCTGCACACACTCTTCTGGCGGTGTGGCCATAATTGCCCGGAAATCCTTAGCATGCCACCCTGTCATTCTGAACACTATCCTTGAGGCTGTAGCAATACGCTTGATAATATTTAATAGGTTGATAACGGTATGCTCCATATACATTCCTCCTGATGTTTCACTTTTAAGCTCTGACTTCGAGGCGCTGGTTGACCAGCTGCCCGAACCATACATCCTGACAGGCGACCTTAATGCTCACAACACTCTTTGGGGCTCTTCTCGCACGGATGCCCGAGGTCGCCTTATAGAGAAATTCCTTACATCTTCAGGAGCATGCCTTTTCAACAATAAACAGCCTACATACCATAGCATAGGACACAACACATACTCATGTCTTGACTTGGCGATTGGTTCCGCAGTTCTCTTTCCTCTCCTCGAGTGGGCTGTGGGCACTGACCCATACGGTAGTGACCACTTCCCCACCTCACTCACATACATAGGTAAAGGCCCATGCAGTCCATCTTCCCATAATAGGTTCAATGAAGCAAGAGCTAACTGGAATACATTTACAGAGACATCCAAACTACACCACACATCCGTAGGACACCTACACGTCGAAGAAGCTACCCAACTCCTCACGGCGCACATCCTCGACGCCGCCGAAAAGTCTATTCCCCACGCCTGTGGTGCCCCGCGCAACCAGAGGAGGCCGTGGTGGAACGAGGACTGCAGGCGGGCGCGAGAGGCCCAGAACAAGGCGTGGGGTATCCTTCGTCGGTACCCCACGTCGGGAAACCTCCTCTTGTTCAAACGGGCCAAGGCATTAGGAAAACGTGTGCGCCGGGAAGCAAAACGAGAGAGTTGGCGTACATTCATAATATCAATAAACTCCTACACAGGCACACGGAAAGTATGGACACGAATACGCAAACTCAAGGGACAACAAACACACAGCCTGCCTCTGGTCAGCACTACAGGGGACACACTCGAAGACCAGGCTGACACACTCGCACAACACTTCCAACACGTTTCTAGTTCAGCACACTACAAAAACACTTTCATGAAACACAAACAAACGGCCGAAAAGAAGCCTATACTAGATAACAATAGGTCAACATCTTATAACTCAGAGTTTTCACTGCATGAGCTGAGGGCTGCTTTGAGCACGTGTAAACCCTCAGCTCCAGGCCCAGACATCACATACACAATGATACAACACCTTCACGCAGACACTCTTCTAACACTCTTACACCTATATAACAAGATTTGGCTTTCGGGGCACATTCCAAACTCTTGGAAGGAGGCTATAGTTGTAGCTTTCCTAAAGGAGGGAAAGGAACCGTCGTCCCCCTCAAGTTACCGTCCCATTGCCCTGACGAGCTGCCTGTGCAAGCTCTTCGAGAAGATGATAAATCGCAGGCTCGTGTACTTCCTTGAGTACAACGGTCTTCTCGAGAGCTGCCAGGCAGGCTTCAGGGCAGGGCGATCCACGAATGATCAACTTGTAGCTCTTGAATCGTATATTAAGGATGCCTTCGTGCATAAACAGTATTGCGTAACTGTGTTTTTCGACCTCGAGAAGGCCTACGACACCGCTTGGCGCTACGGGATCCTCAGTGACCTGAAGTCATTCCGTGTCTCGGGTAACATGTTAAACAGTCTTGTCAGTTACCTGTCAGAAAGAACGTTTCGAGTGAGAGTCGGTGGTGCATTCTAGAGGGTTCACGTACAAGAAAATGGCGTGCCACAAGGTGGTGTGTTAAGCTGCACTCTCTTCATAGTAAAAATGAACTCTCTTGGTAAGGCACTGCCACCCACAATCTCTTATTCCATGTATGTAGATGACGTCCAGATGTCCTATAAATCATGTAATATGTCAATCTCCGAACGTCAAGTCCAGCTTGGTGTCAAGAAACTTGCCGGCTGGGCAGACAAGAATGGGTTTAAATTGAATCCTGCAAAAAGCTCCTGCATTGTGTTCTCCAGAAAGCGCGGGGTCCATCCGGACCCAGACATTACTCTTAATGGCGTGTCGCTTCCTGTGAATAAGGAGCACAAGTTCTTAGGTGTGGTGTTTGATCACAAACTCACATTCATTCCCCACATCAGGGAACTTAAAAATAAATGTCTCAAAACAATGAATATACTTAAGGTTCTTTCCCACCAATCCTATGGTTCTGACAAGGAACTCTTGCTTCGCTTGTATACTGCTTTGGTTGGGTCTCGTTTGGACTATGGCAGTGTGGTGTATGGGTCAGCGACTAAGACAGCCTTGCGAATTCTTGATCCAGTTCTACACCTGGGCCTTCGTCTTTCGTCGGGTGGTTTCCGCACTAGCCCTGCTGAGAGTCTTTATGTTGAGTGTAATAATTGGAGCCTTGAGAACCAACGAACATACATGGACTTGCTTTATGCTTTTAAAATTTCATCGCTGAATAATCATCCTTTTTATCCTGTCTTTAACGATACATCAACATCACTGCTCTTTGTAAATCGCCCATCCGTTCCTCTGCCCTTTTCACTTAGAGTGAAAGAGCGAGCCTCGGATCTCAGTGCTTCGTTTTTAGATGTGTACAGGTCATCCTTTTCAAACAGTTTACCGCCTTGGCAAGTTCGTCCTGTGTCGTGCGACCTTTCTTTTATGAAACTTGACAAAAATCGGGTACTGCGAGCTGCAATACTGCAGCACTTTCTGTCTCTGCAGTTTAAATACCCACTTGCAGAATTTTAGTGACGCGTCTAAAACTTCCACCATGGTTTCCTGCGCTGCTCATGGTCCGGATTTCAGTGCAGCCAGAACCACGAGCGTCCAGACAACAATTTTTTCAGCAGAAGCATATGGAATTTTACTGATTGTACGACACATACTTGAAAATCATATTCCAAAGTCCATCATCTACACAGATTCCTTGAGTGTTGTTCGCGCACTGTCATCGCACACCCCCCCCCCAAAAAACTACATAGTTAATCTTGTATTTAACACTATCATGTCTGTGTATGCGCAGAAGCATCAGCTGCTCCTCTGCTGGGTCCCAGGACACGCTGGGATCGCTGGAAACGAGTTGGCAGACGAGAGGGCAGCTGCTGCTGCACTCAGGAACACTGTAGACATAACAACCGTACCATATACAGACCTGAAGCCACACATAAGACAACACTTGCGTAGAACATGGCAAACACACTGGAGTGAACAGACAGACAAAAAGTTACACGCTATAAAACCACGCTTGGGACCGTACACCACTGACACACGCAACAGACACACGGAAGTCGCCTTGGGTAGGCTGCGGATAGGGCACACCCATGCGACGCACTCGTATCTGCTGACGGGATCTTCTAGACCCCAGTGCAGCAGGTGCGGAGAGGCCCTATCCGTAGTGCACATACTAATCACATGCAAGGCACTTCACACAACACGACACAAACACTTCAGAGAACTCTACAGACAACATATTCCCCTACATCCATCGTTTTTCCTAGGTGATGATGCCATTGTTTCCGTGAAACGTGTGTTTGAGTATTTGTCCGACGTCAAGTTTTTAAACCTCATTTCCTATCACGCATCATGAAATCTGGCCCTATACACAAGCCATGCTCATTGTCGTGTTGTGATTTTACTTTTGTTTTTGCTGATTTTACTTAGTGTTTAGGATTTCACCCCTATCATCGACTATTGTTTTGGCGCTCTTTGCCCCAGTTGGCCTTGCGCCATAAACATCCAACGATCATCGAGAGAAGCCATCACTGGAGGAACGTTTCCATGTGTACGCTGCTTTGAGGGGGGAATGTGAGGTAATTCCTTACTTAGTATTTTGCTCTTTTATACATTAAAAATTAGACTTGTGGTGCTCTTCATCACAAATGCTGTCCAATTAAGCATGGGATGTTCTTACCGTATAACGTGGACTTTAGGGTAAGCCGGAATATGGGTCGACACCCTTATACCTATAGCTGGAGAATGTGAAAAACTAATGAGGTACAAAACATCAATTTATTGATGTTTTGAACTTGTTTCGTCTCAGATTATTTGTTTAGACCTGTCTGAAATATCGCCAGATGACTGCTTCTGGCTGGCTGTTGCCCAGACAGCATGTTGGCCTCAGTACAGTCCAGGGAATTGCTTCTGCAGCGCTTCTTAAGCACTCACGAAACCATGTCACCGTGAATAAGTGCAAAGCATGGGACACTCGTGTGCACACCATAGCGAGAGCCAGTCAGTGCAAGTGGCCAGCAACCATTTTGGGGCATTCATTCGTGGAGACGTCGCATGACGCTCGTGGATAGAAGTCACCACTTTGTAAGCAGCACAGGTCACAGAGCAGCGCCTATGAAACAAGGTCTTCTGAGCGTTGCATACTGAGAGGTGCCCCTTCAGCTAATGCCAGTACGGTACCCTTCTCTTGGAGACACCGAACTGGTGCAAAGCAGACATGTTGTTGGCTTTGAAAACCCCCAAATTTGCTTTTAAATGTTGTGCATGGCTGCCAAGTTCCTTAACTCTTTTTTAGCAAGAAGAAAATAGCACGCACACATTCACTGACAGTGAGAGAAGCAACAAAACAAAAAGTGGCGGTGCATCCGATTGATAATGGGGGCGATGGTGCCTTGTAGTTTGGTGGGCTTGGTGGGCTGTTAGGTTGCCAGATGACAACTAGAATTATGCCAGTGACCACTATATAGGTTGAGGGGGGACTTTTTGGCAAATTTTCCCGTCAAATATCTCGACCTATATTCCGCCTTATATGGTAGAGCCAGCCTTGAATGCATTGACTTAAAAGTTGTGCCTGTTTGACACGAAAAGTTGTGCCTGTTTGGACGGGAAAAATTCGCCATCCCCATTAAAAAGGCTGGAAAGACGGGAAGTCTGATTTGTGGATTTCAAGCATTATAGAAAGGCCACATGAGATATTAACACTATGATGTTTTACCTAACAGGTGTACAGCGAGTTCCACGGGCTGACGGGCATAAATGTTGAAGTACATCTTCCAGCAGCCATTTAAAAGTATGGGAGCCGCATATTGAGCCTGGCATTCGACGGCCGGAAGAAGGCAAAGATGCCTGATGCGGCATACAGCTGTAAGTATTAAACACTTCATCTTTGGTCAGTTTGCCATATTCATCAGGCAAATAAAAATGTGCCTTTTAGCCTTCGTGATGGCATTTGCATACCCGTTTGCTTTCTAGCATCAGGTGACCTTAGTTGTGTTTTGTTATAAATGTCATTGGATACATAACACAGCTGCATAACCGACTTTCTGCTTGGTTAAAAATGTGTCGCTTCCACTGCAGTACATTAATGCTTTAGCTGTTTCAAAGTGCCAAACACTGCAGCATTTTTTAACAAACTTATTTGGTCACGAGTAAGATGCGATCTACAGCTTCATGATTGATGGGGATTAGAAATGCGGCTGTGCGGCATTTATTTTCTGCTTGCCTCTAGTTGCCATCCATGATTCGGCCTTCTTACTGTACACTGATCCCATGATTATTTCCAGTAACGAGAGGCTGACAGTTTTGCTGTAAAATTGCTTGTCTTCAAGCCACCCTTTTTGATAACACCAAGTACTTGCAGGTAGGCCTGAGGTTGCAGGCTTTCTTGTTGGTCTATCTTCTTTTTCTGATTTTTTTGTTGGTTTAAAATTTCAATAGGTGATGAGGACCCCGATGCTTTAAATTAATCTGTGGTCTCGTCCTTCTTTATGGTGGTCAGTTGTTTTGGCAACTTTTGAAATCCCAATTTTAACATAAGCAGCCATGTAAATGCTTCCTTTTTTTCTGGTTTGCGAAGCATTCACTGGTTAATTTCGGTAAACACAGGCTATAATATACATAATGTACTTGCAGGTGCAAAGTGTTTTTGTGGTCTCCCTGAAATCTCCTTTACGCAATAGTGTCAATTTCCTTATGTATGCTCTTTCTACAGATGGATTTTCAGTGGCAGTGCTGTCTAGCCTGCCCCTTCTGGTGAAAGAAAAACCAGAGGACTTGATGTCAAAGCTGGTATGCATATTTTTCTTCTGTATGTTGAGTAAGTGAAATCCAGTGTGGTGCTTGTGAATTATGCTAAATATTCTATGTGTAGGCCTGCTAAGCTGTATCTGTGTTTTTGTGGAGCTTTCATATCTTTTGTCCTCTACAACTGTTTAGGTGATACTTTTCGGGCCGTCAGTGTGCCAAACATTTCTCATTGATAGGTATGCCGTGCATTTACTGGGTATGGCAGAAACTATGAAAACAGCTGTTGCTCCTGCTGGCAGGGACATCTAGTAGGTAGTCCAGCTTGGTATTTCGGCACCTAGTCTTGTTTGACAATCGGTAAAACGGCATTACTGTTGTGCGTGATCACAACAGCTGTTTGAGCAGAGCACTACAGAGTAAATGCAAAGGGAGCAAAAAGTGCAGCCCCACATACTGCACATGTTGCTCACGCCGAACATAGGTCCCTTAATTTGTGGGTGGTGGAGGTCAAACACCGATAGAGGCAAGGGAAGAAATCGCCTGCAAACGAAACATCCCCCTCGGTGATAAATCCCCCGGAGGGATAAATTTACCTCTGGATTTAAAGGGGCCATGAAGAAAAAGTACATGTTTGGTTCATTTGTCCGACAACAGTAATGCCATTTTTTATTGCAAGCTTAAAAGAACTATTCAGGATATTAAGGGGAACAGATAAAGCAGTGGCTGGTCCCCAGTCATTTTCCTGCAACACTTCTGACATCGCAGCATCTTGTTTGTGCAATGGGCAGCCACTGACCAAAGCAAATGCCAATTTAAACATGAATGGGTGATTGCAGTGCAATGTTCCTGATTGCAGGATTTAACCCACCTATGCAATGCAGGCAACGCATACCACTGGAATGGTAACGTGCAGTTAACACACGAAAAACTATGGTTTTAGTGCTGTCCACTCTGTGTATCAGGCCTGCACATTATCTGTCGCGGTAGCGTGAAATTTGAACGCTTTTCAATATTTCTTGTGTTTTCTTCAGTTAAAAAGGGTCTTCTGTGGCTGGAATGAAGCCTGAGGATAGTTCTTTCAAATTGAATAAAGGTTTCTTTTGTCTTCATGGCCTCTATAACTGCAGGCTTGAGAAGTGCTGGAAGCTCAAGCTAATACGGTAAAAATTGTGAGCAATGCCAGGTTAAAAAACACATTTTTAGTAAGGCGACATCTTGAGGAGTGCTTTATAAAAGCATAAATATGGCTTTAAAGTAAAAGATACCTACTTTGAACATGAAGGGGACCATCAAATTGTTCAAATTAAGCGGAGTTCGAATTAGCGTGCGGGAACGTGAATGAATAGACATCGTGCCACACTGCGCGGGCAGAACACAACGAAGCCACCACTGGAATCGCTATCACTGATTAGGCATTACTGCACGCTTGTTGCGCACGCCTCGTGATCGCAGGCCCAAAGCAATGACTGCGGCAAAACCTGCACCAGTGTGCACCCTTGCAACGAAATAAGCCATCGCAGCAGCAAAGCGAGCACGCTATGCTGTTGGTTTTCTGTTTGATTGCGTTGCATCTCTAATAATTTTGGTTTGTTTTGGATGTGCAACACATTGTAAACTCTCCGGGCCGAGATCTGTTAGGAGCGAAGAAAACCTAGGGATCCTAGTTTGGAATAACCGTTCTGGATACAGCAGAGTTCAAATTATCGGGCGTATCCCGCCACTGAAATATACAGGGCTTTGTCGGGACCAGGGTGTCAGTTCGAATTAACGAGCTTTTACTGTATTTGACTCTTAGTGTTTAGCTACTGGCATGGAAAAAATCAGCATGAATGGCATTGTAGACAAGTGTGGGATGCACTAGGGTTTTTGCTGGACTTTGCTTGCCCCTTTTACTGAAGCCACAATGCCTGAAGCAATGACTCATAACAAACACTTAGTGCAAATATTTGAAGCATTCCAGGCAGTAGACTAGCCAGCCATTGCGAGCACATCAGCAGTTTCTGCAAACGTTAAAAAACTGCCACATAGTGGAGTGCTGACCTCCAGAATGTGAGGGCCTGAAAATTTTGGTGTAGTAACCATCACATCAATTCAAATTTGCTAAAGAAGGGAGCATTTTGCCTCTTCAGTGGACAATTGTGAATGACACATTGATGAATCGCTAACATAGCCACTAAATTGTTAGCTTTAAGTGTAAGGCTACTAATTAGCCATTCGTTTTCCTAAGAATTGCTTAGTACAGAAGTTGGGTAAGGCAGGTAATGCAGTGAATGTGTCCGCTGAGGAAGGAAGAGCAAAATACTGTTACTTGTGTTACCTGCGGTACTTCGATTTGTGTGCTTTTTATGCAGGAGCCAGGAGAGACCTCCTCTTACCCCACAATCTTGTTCTCGGGACAAACTGCGGAGGAATCTGAAGCCGTGGCCGTGCACTTCGAAGAGCTCCAGCTGACAGCTACGGACATAGTGGACGGGTTCGCTTTGCTTTTCGCGGTCTACTGGACCTTCAACATCCAGTATGCCCCAAAGGCAAAGCGGACCTGTCTGCTTTTTGAGATGACGCTCAGCCTACCACCAACAGAGCAGATGGTTTCGGTCATAAAAGCAGCAACTGCAATACAGGTGGAGCGATGTATGTGAGGATGTCAAAATAAAGCATGAAATGCAGTGTGAAAACGATTTGTCTATTTTTCTTGGCTAAGCACAAACGACAGCTTTTTTTTGTAAAGACGCTTTGCTATGTTTACTTGTGAAGTAATTTTACTGTATTTCAGTTTGGAAAAATGAAGTAAAGGGGGCTAGCACTAATGCTGTTCTGGATGCTAAAGTGTAGTCTTGTAAAAGGTAACATCACGCTGCCTCTGAATAGTAGAGTTTGGCAACTTGCAGGTAGTGCATAAATCTTGCTTCAACGGAATACATTAGGTCTGACAAAGAATAAGCTAGCCCTCTTTGAGGAGGCATTGTGGGACTCTGGTTGAAAAAAATACAATGATTCTGAAAAGAGTACGCTAACCCTTCCTGGTGAAGTATTGCAAAATGCTGTGTGGTGGAATAAGGTAATTCTGAGGGGGTGTAAATTAACCTTCTTGGCAGAGGTATAGCAAGATTATGGTTAAGAACTGTATAACTCCCTGATTGGAGGCATTATTCGACCCGTGGTGAGGGAATTGCCGGACGCGGGTCCCGCAACTCCTGTGAGAATGTCCCGACCCCCTCTCCGCGAGAGGCTTGCGACTCCTTTGTGAAGGGTAAGGATATTCTGCTAAAAAGGGAGTTGCCTGATGCTGGAAAAAAGAATCGTATATGGGACATTGTGTGAGATGGAAAAGAGATTCCAGGCCTGCACCACAGAAGTATCGCAGGAGAAGAAAAGTAAGGGGTGGGGAGAGAAATTTGGGTTAGGGTATTGGGTAAAAAGTGGTTGGGATTTGAAAGGGACGGGGTAATGGGGATAGGATAGATCTACCATCAGCGACCACCGCCCGGGAACGGGCCTGACCATCAGCGGCTTTTATTGCGTTTTATCTAATAACAAGAGAAAAGAAAAATACATTCGTCCAAATGTTTGGCCAGAAAGCTAAAATTATACAAAGAATAAGGATTATTTATGAACTCTTTTCTGTTCTGGCTCTACGTCTTGAAGTTGATATCCACCTCTTACTTGTTGTTTGATGTTTCTTGAGTCTTGATCTTGATATTGATTGAATGACGACGACAGCAAAAACTTGTAAGCTTAGGTCTTGTTTTGTAGAACTTGAGTATGGGTTTGGTTTTTGATTGGTTGATTGTTATTGTTGTTCTTCTTCCTCCAGCTTGGGGTATGTGCCCTAAAGTAGATCTTCCTCTGCCTTGGAGTAGTATTTAAATGGAGTATTTGGCCTTAGGCTGATTATATTATTGTTGCTAAGGTTCCAAATGTCTTGCTCGTCATCATGTCGTAATTTAAGTAGTGTTCGTGTAATGTTTGTGCCTGGTTATTTTATGTATGGGTTTTTCGGGAGGAAGGATTGGCGATGTGGGCGGAGGTATCCTCACCAATTTGGCTTTTCTGCCCCATCACCCTACCGTATCCTCTTGTATTGCCGTTCAACTTGATACTCTCTAGTATTACTATATTACTCTTATGCCTGTAGCCTGAAGTCATTTATTTTACATACCATTTCTTCTAATATTCTCTGTGTAACTTCTTTTTTAATTATTTCAGGTTTCGTATTCTGTAATTGTTTTCCGAGTTTTCTAATTAGCTTTTTGTCTTTCCTCTATTACTGAAGGGCATTCTTCTAAATAATGGTCAAAGCTCTCTATGTTCTTCTTACATGTGCATAAAGACGTTTGTTTTATTTTAAATCTTTCAAAATAAAATGGAAATCGCCCATGGCCTGTAATTGCTTGTGAGGAAAAGAAATTTGTGGGAAAATGCTCTGGAATTAACGTAACGTTTTTAATCCAATGATATGCATAACTTTCTTACCCTTCCAGATCTTATTCCATTCTTGATTTACTTTATCGTATAATTGTTTAACAATAAATGACTTCGTTATTGGAAAAAAGCTTTGCTCTCCGTTTATTGCTGCTTCTTTTGCGCATTCGTCTGCTAGATTATTTCCTAAGGAGTTAGAATGGGCTTTAACGTAACTAAGTTTGATGGATGTGAACCTATTGTTGTTAAGTGTTGCTTTGATTTCGTTAATTATGGCATTGGTATTTAAAGGGTTTCTTAATGCTTGTAAAGCAGAACAACTATCAGTAAAACGTTGATATTTATGGTTCCTATTTTTACTTATAAATTCTATTGCTTTCTTTATTGCTGTTATTTAGGCATCATAGTTGGAACTATACTCTGGAGGTTTATATTTTCTACTTGTTACTATATGATTATTGCTGTTAAATACTACAAATGCAGCTTCTACTTCTTTCTTTTTTTTTCGACCTGTCCGTGTATATTTTGTAATCTGACTCTTGTTCGTTTTTAGTAACTGTAATTCCAATTTTATTGGCCGGATGGTCCTGCCAGTGGTCGTATTTTTTCATTATCTGATCCTGACTGAATGCGTCATTTCGCCATTTGAAGCTTTTACCGGTTTTTATTATAGCACGTTGTTCGTTTTCCTTTTCTATGACTAAGTGTAAGGGTGGTACTTTGGCTAAAACATTAAGGGATGCATTGGATGTCGTTTTGAATGCTTTTGTTATCATTAATAATGCGAGTCTTTGTATTGATCTTAGCTTCCTTAATATAATAAACTTCTTAGTGTACCATACTGGTGAGGCTTAAGTAACCATTCTTTCTATTCCTCTCTTATATAGTATTTGTATTAACTTCCTATCTCCATCCTTATCGTCTTTTAATGTTCTACTGAAACTGTACGTTATTTCTGCTACTTTTTCCTTTATATGTTTTAGATGTGGTATGAATGTTAACTTATTGTCAAATATTACGCCTAAAATTCTCATTTCGTTAACTATTCTTACTCTATCATTTCCTACTTTAATTGACTGTGGGTGATTTCCGTACTGTTTCCCAATTACTATACCTTCTGTTTTGTCATTGTTTAAACTTATGTGACTAAGCCTTGACCACTTCCTTATTGTATTCAATATTTCACTCGCTTTATCTTCAGCTTCCTTTCTAGATTTAAATTCTATTATTACTACAATGTCGTCTGCAAAGGCCTGTACATGTGTTTTTTCACGAAACTTTATTTCGAGTAATCCTGCAACCGTTAGACTCCAGTACAAAAACTTAAAGGGGACCCTTGGGGTGACCCTGCCGGTAGTCCTTTTATGACTTCTATGTTTTCTGGAAAAATGATTTGCCTATTTCTAAGTATGCTGTCTGTTATATTCATCAAATTGCTGTGGCATTTAAATTCATTAAGCTTTTGTGTCACTATATTCGGTTGAATGGAGTTAAAGGCATTTTTAATATCTAGAGATATTATTAACACGTTATTCTTGTCTATTTTAGCTCGTCGTATTCTTCTCTCTATTTCTTGTAGTGCTTCAACCGTCGAGGTGTTGTGTGTAAAGCCGAATTGATATGTTAAAAAATTTGTTTTTAAAAAGAAAAAAGTATATTCTATCTTTAATTAGCTTCTCCAACACTTTTCCTAGGATTGCGTTTATCGCGATTGGTCGATATTTTTTATCCTCTGCCTTCTCTTTTAAGTTAGCTTTAGGGATTCAAATTATTTTTGCTTGTTTCCATTCTTGTGGAAAATATCCAATCTTCAAACATGCATTAAACAGGTTAAAAAATGTTGTGTGTTGCCTATACATAGCTTGTACAAGTGCCGTTTTAGCCGTCTGGTCCTGGGGTAACATCTTTCCTTAAATTATTTACTACTAGTGTTATTTCTAATTCAGTAAGTGGAATATCGTCGTTGTAACTATATGGAAGTTGTTGAAGTCTTGAGTCTTTGCTCTCTTCGTATTGTCGTTTTCTTAATACCGTTTCATTTTCTAGTGGATGTTCACTTGGAGGTGGGTAGAACTTTTCTAAAAGGTATTCTATGGTTTCTTTGGGTGATGTTGTGGGGTTAGCATCTTCTTTAGTTACACTCTTTAAGATTGCTGTCCTATTGATTTCGTTCCTGGCTATTTTGTATTTTGTAGGCCAAATTAAAATGATTTTTTGTTAGTTTATTGTTTAGAACTTTCCAGCTTTCCTTTCTGGCCTCGTAGATCATTTTATTGTATATATAGTGTTCTCGATAATACTGACCTTTATATTCTTTTCTTACGTTTTCTTTAGTTCTTTGATATCTTCCACATGCCCTTACTTTTTTCCTTTCTATTTCAAGGTTAATCGACCACCATGGTTTCGGTTCTTGGTTTGGGGTTTCCGTTTTTTTACTATATCTTTTCTTTAGTTCTTCAATTTTTTCGTAGAGTGATGTTACCACTTCTATATCTTGAATGGTCTCAATGTTATGCTGTTTTGTTGCAAAGCATTCGTCTTTCTGTAATTGCTGTAACACTTTTAATTCTCCCTTAAGTGTTAAACCGTAAACTTCTGGTACATTCACATTTCCACAAACTACTTTTATATATCTGTGATCACTGTAGTTAGGTATTTTTAAAACTTCCCATACTTTAAGGTGCTTATGCGATTCTGAGGTTGCTATTGATAAATCAATCAAACCTTTAGCCCTGCTTGTTTTACAAGTCGGTGGTGAGTTCTTTTCATTAGGTAACGTTAAGTTATTAGCGACTAAGAGCTCTAGTATTTTCTCTCCTTTTTCATCAGTTATGTGACGTCCCCATAATTCATTTTTAGCATTAAAATCCCCATTATTAAAATGTCAGAGTCGTTAACCTTACCAATTAAGTTTTCTATCTTAGATATTTCGGTGTTGATCGTTTCTTGTGGAGGGCAGTAACAATTAATGAGAATTATTTCTCTGTTTCCTTTTGTAACTTTCACTGCTATGAAGTTTTGTTCTATTATTAGTGGAAAGACTGCAATATTTTCTTTATGAATAATGATTGCTGTTTTAGGATTCTTAGTATAAGCTGTTATTTTATGTTTTATAGAAAATCCTATTATTTTACCATGAAGTGAGTAAGGTTCTTGGATTACCGATATATCATATTGTTCATTATTTTGAACATTATTCAAGGATTCACTGGCTTTAACAGCCTACCTAAATTTACTTGAATTACCTGAAGTTCGGAGTTGTCGTTTCCTGTTGTGTTTGTAGTGATGTTGTTAGTTTAACCGGGCCAAAATCCTCCTTTTCTCAGCATCTAACGTGTTGCAGTACGAAGGGCAGTTCCACGACATCGTCGAATGTTCCGTGTTGTTTCTCCCCTCTTCTTCACAGACACGGCAGTGTGCAGTGTTCGCACATTCCTCCTGACGGTGCCCTTCCCGTCCACAGTTGAGACAACGTGCTGGTCCGTTGCACCCGTTCACAGGGTGTCCATGCTCGCCACATTTCACACAGCGTGGGATGAAAAAGTGCTCATACACTGCGCAGCGGTCCAATCCGATGTTGACGTGAGTTTTCTTCTGTAGAGCGTTCACTCCCCTCCGGTTGAGAGCAATGACAACTGTAGCCCCCTGCCTTCCCTTCCATTTCTTCTGTGCTTTGAGGTCTGTTGGTTCACACGTCAAGTGGTTTTGCGCCACCACCGTCTCTGTTAGGGTGTCAAAGTCTGCATCTTCGTCGATGCCAATAATTTTGATGTTGTACAAGTACTCGTTAGGTTTCTTGACTTGCAGTTGTTGGAGCGCGGGTTTACGTTGAATTTGTGCTTCCAACTTGCCAACTGCCTCCTTTGAGCTTGTTGTAATGACCACTCCCTCTCGACCTGGTCGCATTGTGGCGTCCTGAATGTCCAGCCGTGTAAGGTCAACTTGTTCCTTAATCAGTTTCGCAACCTGGTTTTTCTGCAGCTTTCCCGACGAAACAACCAATGCATAAGATGGCTTTTCTTGTAGCTCTTTTGAACCATCTTCTTCCGTGTCATGCACCTGAGGACTCCCTCTAGGTTGTACTGTTGTGCGCTCGAGTTCTGCAATTCGACCCCTCTGAAAAGCAATCTCTTGGTTCTGTTCCATGACGATGTTCTTGAGTTTAGTGTGTGCTGTGAGAACGTTGTCCACTTGTTCCTGCACTTCACTGTTCTCACCTACTAAAGAGGCAATTTCGAACAGCGCCTTCATCATCGCCTTGTCAGCTTTGGCTATTCGTGTGAGAATGCGCGGCTCCTCTGGTTTCTTCCCTGCTTCATTTTCATGGCTGTTCGTCTTGGATCGTTCAGTCATTGTTTCTTTAACTTGTGGGTTGGCTTTAGCACTTCCCGAACGTTCCTCTTCGCTATCTTCATCGTGTTCTGTCGTTTCTTCCGAGTTGTCTTTCACAACCCTTTCTTTGGTTGTCCAAATTCCTTCTCCTTTGTCCTCTTCGTTTTCTTCTTCTTGGAAACATTGAAGATCCTCTTCTTCTGCAAGGTCACGCTTCTCAGCTCTGTGTCTTGATTCTGCCTTGTGTGGCTCCTGACGACTCCTTTGTTTTCGTCTTCTTCTTCAGCTTTTCCTTTGTGGTCTCGTTGGTATTAGATGAATTTGGTTGGACAGCCCGCGAGGTGCCTGGTTGGGGCAGCCTGGTTACGGGCGTTTGTGCCTTCTTTCCCATCATCGCGTCATTGCTCTTCTGCGGAACTCGATTTTTTGTTCCATCGCTTTGATCTTGTGAAATTCTCGTTTTTTCTTTTGTTCCACTCATTTCTGTTTCATCGCTTCTTTTTTCTTGTTTTTCTCTTTCTCTGCGCTTCGTTTTTTTTCAAAAAAGAAGCCAAGAAAGCGTTTTTCCGCCGAATTTGGCGGATTCAGGCTTTTGGTTGGGCAACCCTGTGTTTTAGGTTTTCAACCCTGTGGCCACCTGACCATCGCCTCCTTTAACTAGACGCCCGGAACGTCGCCCGCTTTTCCATTGGAGTCGGCCTGCCGCGCGTTGCGGGGAGACGTCCAGAGATGGCGCTGACCACCGACAGTATTTTTTTTTCCGTCGCGCCGGCGGCAGCGCGGCGCCGGCGGTCCGGTGTCCACCTCTCGTCGCTCTCGTCTCGCGGCATAGCAAACGCCCGGCTCCGGCATACGCATGCACACTTTAGCGTGCACATTAGAGGCGCACGAAGCTTTCCGTCACAAACTGTATCTTCTGATAGTGCGCGCGTCGGGCCCGGCAGTAGTAGCGCAGGGGCTAAAATAGAATTCGAGGTGCGATAAATTCCTTTAAATTAATTATACCGTACGCGTTCATGCGCAATGTACTGGCCCGCTTAACGCCGTTATAGTGATTTCTCGCTGATTCCCTCCTTCAGATGGATACATTTCTATGCGAAGACACCGACACGATCGAATTTCATTCTATCACATGTACAAGCGTTATGTTAAGGCCTTTTCGGGTTTCACCTCGATCTATATATATATATGATGCATGTATTGGCGGTGAGCTCGACCACGGGCGGCGCTGCGACGCGCGCCTCCGTGACGTCAGCTTAGGGATTCTCGCGTATGTCGTCTGCTTCACTCGGGCTCGCTCTCACCGCTATTTCTTTGCGCTCGGTTGACGTCTGATGCTTGTGCGCGCCAGATTTTGCGAGTGCGTAACTTTTTATCATAACAATAGACTTGAAATCACATAAACTAGCTCAGGGCGCTAGTTTAAGTATGCTTTTGGATACCGCTACGGAAGAAACATCGCCAGCGGGGCCCCATTCCTTGCGAAGCCGCTCCTGTGCGGAGCGCGAAGAGTCGGAGCTAGGCGTCAGCTTCTGTACTGAGCAATCTTTCTAACAAAGAAAACAGCCAGGTGCTAGTAACCGACAACAACGAAAATCAAGACCAAAACAAATTCCAGGCCTTTGGGGCTGTCGGTTTTGGCAGAAGGCATTGCGATTCCTGGTAATCATATGTAAAGTAGAACAGTTTTTGCAACCTTGCCGAACGCTCGAAAGTGTTGCATCACATCACTTTACGTTGTCATGGCATGAAAGTATGCCGACATGCGCTATGCGCGCAAAAAATGTAAATTTAGTTCCAAATAACCTTATGTATGTACAGGCGCGTGCTGGCTTCATACCAGGTTTCCAACCAGTATGGAGGTTTATTGATCAAAACAAGTCACGTCTACGGTAAAGATACAGTAGCACTATGCTTGTTCAGACCTGGTGGGCTATTTTTGTACATTTCCCGCAGCCATATCTTCCCAATATTCAGATATGCGTTATACGAAAACTGCACTCAAGATGATGTGGAAGAGGAGGAGTAGGAGGAGGGGGAAACTTTATTTAACTTTAAAATCGAGCTGATTAGTGGGCTGGGTTATCAGCCCAGGACAAGAGAGTAGGAGTAATTCTCTTCAACAATCCATCGGACGTCATTCCGAGTAGACCAAGGTTTATTTTTTACACCTAGAAGGGTTGGAAAACGATAAAGCGCTGCTAGGAAGTATTCATCGGTTTCGATTCTTGTAATATATGCACGTATGCTATTTATTGTGTTTGTTAGCGTGTATATCGAGCCTTCAACACCGTAATCATGTCATAATTGTTCGGGTTGAGAGTCAGTTTGTTATGATAACGATGGTTACGAGAGAAATTCGGAGCACAAAAGCTGCCTTCGAGTACTCTGGTCAACGTTTCCTGGAGCGCGATCGCGGTGGCGTAGCACAAACCTCTTTGTATTTGCATGTGAATAGGCAACGCACGCTGCGGATATGCATCTTCTCGCGCGCATTCATAACGAAAGCCAATTTGTGAAAAAGGGAATGTATGCATACAGCATTAAGAAAATATACGCACAATCTTCGTGAGCCTAACAAACATTCCCAAACCTACTAATAAGACATTTGTGATGGTGCAGAAAAACTAATGCGTTGGGAACACTTCATAAGAGCATCTCAAAAACAATTCAGGGAAGCCTATGCATTTCGAATACTTATCGAGGAGCTCTGAGCACTGAACCCCGCGAATAAGCAAGGAAGGACGAGTTATAAACGATCTTCTGACCGAGGCTCTCAAGAAGGTTGGATACAGACTGAAGTTATTCAGATGTGTCAGAAGCTGGCAAAAATAACTGAATTGCTAGAAACACGCTTTTTGATGCCCTAAAGCATCAAAGCGGGCGATTTCTAGCGCAGGCACTGCTGCCCCTAACAAGCGGAGTGTAGCAGACGACAGCGGCGCGAGTCCCTAAGCCGACGTCAGAGCCAGGGGGCGCCACTCAAACATCTCATCGCCAATACCAACGAGAACATTGGACGACTCTATATATGTATACCTTTGATCATTTGTCTCTTATAAAACATTGGCATATTCTCTCAGCAAAATTAACCATTTTTGAAGCTGTTTATAATTTTTAAGACGTTGCTTGACGGCGTGTCTTAATGAGACGAGCTCATTATTGCTCCTGCGAACTGAATTCGTGTTCTTCGATTATGATGATCGTTTGTCAAAATTATTGTTCTAGCATCGGTGTAAATGGCTGTTTATAGTCCTATACCGGTGGTGATATAGTACTTGTCTGCAGCTGATCGCCCAGTGTTCATCGTCAGCGATGACAGGCCTGCTCGACGAATTACGATTGTTGGCGTTAATTGCCAGCACTACGGGGATTCGTTTTCATACGATCGACTCAATTCTCATGGGGCCATGCATATAAATTGATGGCATGGTTACTGATCGATAATTGATAGCTCCGGCTGTGGTCGGTAGCTTTGGGTGGACGCATCGCGAACCCGTGTGACCGTCCACCGGCGCTTGAAGACGTCTGCCGGACCACTTTACTAACCTGTATCCGAAACACACCCAGACTAGTAACGCTCTTTATTCTTAACGAGAAGCAAGCAAAACACAGTCTCCAAAATATGTGAAAAAAGAAGTGCTGCACTAGGTAAATGTGAATGATACATATGAAAAACAATTGTTAACTGGTGAAATACGATGTTATAATTCAAAATAGATGTGATTGAACTGGTGAAACGCATTACAATTTTAACACTTTGCGAGACAGAGGCTTGCGCTGCAACAGCTTAAAGGAAGCGCTTCGGTCGGTTGCTCCTTGAGTGTAGTTGGTTACAAGGGGCTTAATGAACTTCCTGGCGACGAGTTCGAGGAGGTTCCTGCGGTGAGCGGGGTCTTGGTTGCCACAGCTGAGGACCGGGAGCCTTTCGAAGACTTGGACGCTTCTCTGTACACAAACTTCGAGGGGCTTCGAGATGGACCTTCGATGCGAAAGCACATAGTCCACAAACCTCCGAAGTCCTATCAGAAGCTTGACAAGCTCTTGTGTGGGGTAGAAGAGTCCACCACGGTCTTGATGGTTGATCAGTCCAAGATGGGGAGTACTGCTCCTCGCCCCCTGAAGCAATGCGATGCAGTCGGCGCAGGGTATGTGCTCGCTTGCAGCGCGCACAATGAAGCCTCCGATCATTGCAAGGCTGGCAACGTCGGGATTAGACACCAATGGTCTCTCTGAAAGGCAGTGTTCTTTCAAACCCTGCGGTGCTGTGTCCAGTAACTTGTCAGTGACGTCCGTGCTTGCGGGACGTCTCTGCTGAACTGCGAGCAGTTGGCTTGATGCGAACGACGTTGCGCTCTGGACGTTGCTGTCTGTGGAAGCCGCCACGATACCCGTCTTCAGCATCTTTTCGAGGCCGCAGAATGCACTCTTGACGTCCACTGCGTCGTTGCACCCCGAACTTCGGCGTAGAAAACCAAACATGTATCTGTTTGTTTTATGGCGCAAGGGCAACGATGGCCAAAGAGCGCCAATGCAATGGTTGATGATTTTGAATGATGTTTTAATAAAATGGTGCTGTAAATGTGACGATTTTAAAAGAGGTTAGTGTGGGGGGTGTATACAGCCCCTCATTTAAAACAACAATAAAATTGGGGAAATGGGAATGGCAGGGTAAGAATGTAAAAAATAAATAGACACTCATAGCGTCCTCCCACTCTGCGGGGCCCCGAGGTTACACGTGGTATGATATGCGGTTTAAAAAGCCAATGTCTCCCAGGTAAGCAAAAAGGCGTTTACTTGGAATTAAGGGTTGATCAGCTAAAAACATCGAGGGATGAAGAGGAATCATGTGAGTGTAGAGTTCCCGGAAGTGCTTTTTCCTTGCCTTGTGGAAGTACCCACACTCAACTAAGACATGGCTGACGGATAGGCGATGTCCGCACCTGTCGCATTGTGGCGGTGGTTTGCCCTGCAGAAGGTGCGAGTGAGTAGCGTATGTATGACCTATTCGTAATCTGCACATGTATACTTCCGTTGTTCTGTTGTGTTTTTCTGTGTAGTAGCTGCCTAATTGGGCTTTTATAGTGTGGAGTTTGTTATCTGTCTGAGTGTCCCAGTGTTGCTGCCAGCGTTGTCGGATTGCCTTTCGAATGAATGGTTTCCAGTCAAGATAGGGAAGCTGCTGAACGTCGACGCTGCAGCGAAGTGCTGCCGCAGCGGCGCTCTGGTCTGCGAGTTCATTACCAGGAATGCCACTGTGTCCAGGCACCCAACACACGACTATGACCTGTTTTAAAGCGTAGGCTGCCATTATCTCTTTAACTAACCTGTTCAGCACAATGTTCCTACTTGGTTTTCCATAATGCAGTGCTGTCACAACACTCAATGAGTCTGGGTATATAATGGATTGTTGTGTCTTTGTTTGTATTATGTGTTCTAGCGTAATTAATATAGCATGTGCCTCAGCCGTAAATGTACTTGTGTTTCTGTTAAGTGTTCTTGTGCTGGCAAAGTTGGGACCGTGTGCAGCACATGCCACAGCAGTGGCAGTTTTGGAGGCATCTGTGTAAAAGGCAGTGTACGGGAATTTGTTTTGCAAGTGCAGGAAGTGTTGTCGGATGAGTTCTGCGGGTGAATGTTTTTTGTAAATTTCCTTGAACGACATGTCACAGGTGACAGGGCGCAGTTGCCAAGGCGGCATGAACTCAACGAAGTCAGCTTTGTAAGATTCTGATAAAATAACCCCAAGTTCCTCCGCATCCACCTTCACTCGGATAGAGAAAGGCAGAGGAAGCGACGGACGGCTCAAAAACAGCCTTTCGGACGCTTTGTTTTCAAGAATAGCATTTAGCGGATGACTATTTAAGGATGTTGCCCTTACGCAGTACAAAAGTGCCATGTATGTACGCTGGTGCTCTAAGCACCACTGATCCGTTTCTGCATAGAGGCTTTCAATAGGACTCGTCCGGAAAGCCCCGGACGCCAGGCGGAGCCCCAAGTGCAGCACTGCGTCCAGCATTTTTAGAGCTGTTTTTGAGGCAGACCCATACACTACACTTCCATAGTCTATACGGGACCTGACAAGACTGTTAAAAACACGTAAAAGGCATGTTGTATCTGCACCGTACGACTGGCGGGAAAGGACTTTTAAGATGTTCATAGTCTTCATGCATTTCGTTTTAAGTTGTTTAATGTGTGGGATGAATGTAAGTTTATCATCTAAAACTACTCCAAGAAACTTGTGTTCTCTTTTTACGGGTATGTCAACTCCCTTAAGTTGTATGGTTGGTTGCAGATGGATCCCACGCTTCCTGGAAAAGAGAACACAAGTGCTTTTCTGCGGATTTAGGATAAAACCATTTTTGTATGCCCACTTGGCTAGTCTGTTCACAGCAACTTGGATCTGCCGTTCACAGATAGAGGAGTTGCATGACCTGAAGCTGATGTGAACATCGTCTACATAGATTGAATAAAAAATGGTGGGTGGCAGTGCTCTCCCTAACGTATTCATTTTTACAATGAAAAGTGTGCAGCTAAGTACTCCACCCTGGGGAACGCCATTTTCTTGTGTATACGTCCTGGTTAATGCTGCACCAACTCGTACCCGGAATGTTCTATCTGATAAGTAGCTTTCCAGTGTGTTTAACATGTTTCCACAAACGCCGAAAGATTTAAGGTCATGCAGGATGCCACACCGCCAAGTGGTGTCATAGGCCTTTTCGATGTCAAAAAATACAGATATACAGTTGCTTATGGGCAAAAGCTTCTTTAACATAAGATTCAACAGCTATAAGATTGTCAGTTGTTGACCTGCCCAAGCGAAAGCCTGCCTGGCAGCTATCAAGGACACCATGATATTCCAAGAAATAGATAAGCCGTCTATTGATCATCTTTTCAAATAGCTTGCTCAAGCAGCTTGTCAAAGCAATAGGGCGATAGCTTGTCACAGAAGAGGCATCTTTCCCCTCTTTCAATATAGCCAACACAATTGCCTCTTTCCAAGCATGAGGAAAGTACCCAGCACACCATATCTTGTTGTACAAGAAGAGAAGAGTATTGAGGGTATCTATGTGCAGGTGCTGAATCATTGTGTATGTTATTTTATCAGCTCCTGGCGCCGAAGCACGGCATGTGTTGAGGGCTACCATAAGTTCCTGCAGCGAAAAAGGAGAGTTATACCCATCATTAGATTTCTTGTGGTCACGAATACGCTTTCTTTCAATAGATTCTTTGTATCGCAGAAATGTCTCAGTGTAGTGGGAGGAGCTGGAAATATGTTCAAAGTGCTGTCCCAGGGTGTTTGCTTGGTCTTCAAGTGTATCGCCAGTGGTGCTGACAAGAGGTGTGACATATGTTTTCTGCCCCTGCAGTTTCCGTATCCTGTTCCAAACTTTGCGCGCATCTGTATAGGAATTTATTGATGATAGAAAAGACCTCCAACTATCTGTTTTTGCCTGACGTCGGATTCGCCGTCCCATGGCTTTTGCGCGCTTGAAGGAAATTAGGTTTTCTGTAGTAGGATACCTGCGGAGGACCCCCCAGGCCTTATTCTGAGCATTTCTGGCCTTCTTGCAATCGTCATTCCACCAGGGCCTCTGAAGATTACGTGTGGTACCGGAGGTCTGGGGAATAGAAACGCTAGCAGCATCAAGTATATGTGCTGTGATGAAGAAGCACGCTTCATCAATACCTAAGTGTGTTATTGATGTGTAAGTAAGTTTCGACATCTCTTTAAACGTTGCCCAGTCGGCACCAGCTTCTTTAAACTTTTCATGTGAAGTGTAACTGTAGGGGCATTTTTCTAAATATCTGAGGGTGACTGGGAAGTGGTCGCTCCCGTAGGGATTCGTACCCACTTCCCATTCGATGGATGGAAAAAGAACGGGGGAGCCTATAGCAAGATCAATGTGTGAATATGCGTGGTGTGCTATATTGTAGTATGTCGGCTGCTTTTTGTTAAAGAGACAAGCTCCGGATGACAAGAGAAAGTTTTCTATCAACCGGCCCCGGGAATCTGTGCGTTCCGATCCCCATAGTGGGCTGTGCGCATTAAGGTCATCAACTAGTAAAAACGGTTCTGGCAGTTGATCTATAAGGGACTCAAATTCGTAACAGGACAGACGATATTCAGGGGGAATGTACAGTGAGCAAATTGTTGTTAACTTATTGAAGATAATTGCCCGAACAGCAACCGCTTCTAGGCCGGTGCGCAAAAGGATAGATTGGCAAGGGGCAGCTTTTTGTATAACTATTGCCACACCACCAGAGCAGTGCGAGCAGCTGTCTCTGTCTTTTCTAAATACTGAGTATTGGTTTAGGAAGTTGGTATGCTTAGAGTTCAAGTGAGCCGCTTGTGAACACAGGACAGTTGTTTGAGTTTTGTGTAGGATTTCATATATATCATTTAGGTTTTTAATTAATCCTCTACAGTTCCACTACGTAACTATTTGTGATACCATAAATGTTTAAAGAAGATTTTGGCTGGTGAAGACTAGGGATGGATGTATCACCTACCACACTCAGGTATAATCTGGGCCAGTGACACGGGGGGCTGCTGGCTTTTTTCCCCGCCCCGCCATGGAGCGCTGTTCTTTCACCGCCTTTGGTGCTGGCCGAGACGGTGTCATGTCCATGTCCTCGTCTGAGTGCTGGGACAGCGACGAGATGGAGTCCTTGCGGCCTCCGACACGGAATATGTTCAAAGTGGTGGAAGGATTTCCTCCCACCATCGTTTGTTGCGTGTTGGACGCAGAGGCGGTCGAAGGACCCGCCACATCTACATCCATGGCCACCTGAGGTCTGGTAGCCGGAAGAAGGGGACCAACGGCAGAGCCGTCACTCCTGGCGTTCGTGGCCGACGCAACACTTGCGGGTGCCACAGGTGTTGTGTCAGCTGGTTGGGCTGCCTTAGGCAGCACCTTGGGGGGCTGGGGCGGCACCAAGTCTGCTTCGCAGTACTGGGTGGCCGCAGTGACAAGACGCCGCTCCGCCCCCGGCGAGCTGCGTCGGCATACTTCGCAGAAGCAAAGGCGCTGAGCCTTTTACGCGCTTCTAGGTAAGAGATGTTCTCGCTGACTTTAAGATTGAGTATTTTCTTCTCAAGTTTGAATGTTTCACACGTCCTTGAGTAAGCTGTGTGCGGGCCACTGCAGTTCGGACACTTAATCAAAGTGCTGTTGCAATTCTCTTTGGCGTGGTCGTGCGCTGAGCACTTTGCACACGTTAAACGCCCACGGCAGTTGTTAGTACTGTGCCCATAACGTTGGCACTTAAAGCACCGACGCGGGTTGGGGATATATGGTCGGACGGTACATCGAAGAAAGCCTGCATTCACAAATTCGGGTAAGGTACTGCGGTCAAAGGTGAGGACAACATGTTTGGTTTTGATTTCCTGATTTTCTCGACGCATAGTGATCCTCCTTACTGCAATGACGCCCTGGTCGCGCAGGCCCTCGAGGATGTCAGAGTCAGTTTCATTGCAGAGATCAGATTCGGATATCACACCTTGGGATGTATTTAGCGTTCGGTGGGGAGTGACTTTGACTTTCAGGTCGCCAATGAGGGTTTGTTCAAGAAGCTTTTTTGATTGTGCCGGGTTGTTTACTTCTACAAGGATCTCTCCAGAGGTCAGTTTCTTGGCTTTGTAGTGTTTTCCCACAACACGTTCAATGCACTTAGCTATTAAGAAAACGGATGTAGATGTCACTGGCTTTGTATTGTCTTCGGATGCAATGATCAAGAACCGGGGAAAGTTGTCAGGTATTTGGAACGATAGGGCAGGCAATGGGGGAAAGTTCGCTTCGGTGCGGCCCCTTTTGGGGGGCCGATCAGTGGGTTTAGAAAATTTTGAAAGAACCATGCAGCATGGAAAAAAAGCAGGGAACGGGGGTACTTCCTTCGCTCGGTTTACCCTGATGCCGAGAGAGGTCCCGGAGCTCCCTGCCTGGTAAACAGACAGGGAGCCCATCCGCCGGAGCTTGACCACGGCTCCGACAGCCACCGTTTGTGGTTTCTACCCTTCACCTTAAAACTCCTAGCCACGGTAGGATACAGCGTGAGTATGGGGGCTCGGGGTCCGCGGTATCGCCAGTACCGTCACCAAGATTGCTCAAGGTGCCCCGTGCGGGGAGAAAACCAAACATGGACTCAATGGGGTCACTAGACATCTTTCGGGTAAGGACGAACCGAAACTTTTTTACACTGAGCAGATGGCGAACGCAATCCACGTTTGACTTCGTGGCAAATGTCAGGGCATGGTACGTCTCTTTGCTTAAGAAGTGGTCTGCTTCACTCGAGTTCTTCAGGTCCTCAATGTATGCAGCAAACTCCACTTCTAGCCAAATGAGCCTAGCATCGTCTACGTCGGTGAAATGACGCGCGTCGTCGTTGTTGCAGTGAATGTATTGCTGACAGTTGCTCACGTCCATAATCGTGAACCACTTTTGCATCACTTCAAGGAACTTGATGCTGGGTCCCGCAGACGCGAACTCCGTGTCGGCAGTGTGGCCTGCTTGTTCTTTCAAATACTTCAGGGCAGCTATAACCGTAGCTGAAAAAAAGCTGCACCGCCAGTCTCACGCTCATTTTTTCAATGTTCGTCGGGTACAGGTGTTTTCGTGTAAGGAAGCGGATAGGTTTCACCGGCGAATGTTCCTGCATTTTGTACACTCTCTTCAGGTATTTTGAAGAGATTTCCTTTTCTCCGCCCATATCTTTGGCAAGGAATTGGGACCTCACGTTCTTAATGATATGGCTCTGGTCGAAGGAAAGGAAAATGCTCTTTGTGGGATCAGCAGGGTGTGGAGCACATGTTCTTGCTTCTCCTGCGGACAAAATTTGCATTGCCGTCACGTTGATCCTATGGGTGTCGGTGACCACGCGGATGACATCGAAGCCGACATGCGATGTCTTCTGGATGACATGGCGGATCACTTCTGCGAGCTGCTCTCAAGTGCACCCTTTCGTGAAGAAATACCCGACAGGTATCTTGTACCTGGCATGCAGGCCGCAGAGAAGAAAGCACGAGACAGAATTTGCCAAGGTTTCGTCGTTAGATCCCGGGACAAGATGCTGCAGCTCGGGGCCCATGTCAACGTCACCGATGAATGATCTCTTTGTTTGCTGTACTGCAGCTTCTGCCGAATCCTCATTTCGTCCACGATCAGTGAGCAGACTTTGGACTGAGCCGTGTCAAGGCCCTGCAGTTCCATTTCGAGGCGACAACGAACTAGGTGACTAAACCCAACTTCCCCAGATACCGTGCCGATGTACTTCTGAAGTGTCTTATTGCAGGGTAGCCTTAAGAGGTTTTCGGTCCGCAAGTACTCATAGGCTTTAGCTGACAAATTTCGAATGACAATGCAGTGTCGAATCGTTGTCTCCGACCACTGCGGCTTCTTTTTTTTGTAGTTTTTTACTTGGTCCAGTAGCAGCAGGGCCTTTGCATCTCCTCTCTCTGCGTCAGATGCCACTTCTAGAAATGCTCCAGCACAGGATTCGTCTCGAAGCTTCTGCAGCTCCTGTTTGTATGCATCGACTGTTCTTGTCAGTCTTTCGTTCTTCCGTCTTAGTGCACGTTCCATCTCTCTCCATCGTTTGCGCTCTAGGTACAAGAACGACGAGCTTGGTTTCGCTAGCGTCTGAGTTGCGCGCGATCACTTAGCGTAAACGGATTTTCGCCGCACGCGGCACTCCACTTTATCAGGAGCTACTAGTCCGTCCTTTGGGTCGTTAGTGGACTTTTGACACCCTGGCTCATTGCCCAACCATTCGGTCGCCGACGATTCATGTCCTTCCACTCCGAGGGTCGGGTAGCCGCCTGTCGGAAGGACTGTCGCTGCAGAAACCACATCGGCTGCTTGGTTCCTTGCACTACTACTGAATGCGTACTCAACGCTCCTTGCAGCATTCGTCACTTCTCCATGACCATGAGCGCCGTCTGTGAGCTCGCGCAGAAGATCGAAAGACCCATGCTCATTCGATCCAACGCTTGCAATGTCCCCGTCGTGTACCAAACCAGTAGCAGGCCTCTCCTCCGCACAAGTCAATGAAGGCTCTCGTTTGCGCTTCCGGATTCTGAGGTCTCTTCTGCTCCTAGCTTCTGTTTGCCCAGCGCACGACGTCAGTTCACTGAACACGCTGGGTACGGCGCCTGGCTTCAACAACCGCTTCTTGACGTTGTCTCGGAAGTCCGACTCGCGGAAGTGCAGGCTGCACACAACAGAGTAATTCGACGTGTCGTTGGGCACCCAGTCCTCTCTTGAAATTGACTTCAGCCACAGTTCGCGCAAACCGCTGTCTGAAGGTATTTCGTGGAAAGAAACGCCCGGCGCTTTCTTCGTCTGACTCGACGTGCATTGTGGCACGCAGGAAAACGCATATCTCACAAATTAGTTCATTGAAGCCACTTACAGACAATCAGCGCACAATGCAAACGTTCGGGGCAGCTCACCCGTCAGCAGGCACCGAACTGAATGTTGTATTAGCAGAAGATATGGTTGCATGCAATTAGTTCATCGGCAATGTTTGTGTTCTCAGTAAAGAATAAACACGCTACTTAAAGCCAAAAACTGTTTTATTGGAAGTTTTTCCACCTCCAAACACAATTATGTTATCAAAAATTGCTCCAGCAAATTCCTAGCTTGAGCATTATCGTCTGCATGCGGTACGTGGACGTAATTAGATAATCGACAGTGCTTGAGGCGATTGCTTGACTTTCCCGCAAAGAATAAACGTCTACTTGAATGTTTTAAGTGCGAATGCACTTCTTAAGCGAGCCTGAAGCGTCCGCCGCCGTCCGCATAGCAACAGCTGCGGGTGCGCGCGCTCCTCGTCTTCCTTGGCAACGGGGGGAGATGGGCGCGCTGCCTGGCCGCTGACATGGCACATACCCACGTGGGGGATTGGCCAGGAATCGGGCGTGAGAAGGGCTAATGCACCCGCTTAAAGGAGTACTGACACGAAATTTCAAAGCTGAGATCCGCTCTAGCAATCAAGTACAACGACAACACAAATAGGTGTCTGTGAATAAATGCATCTTTCTTTCTTTGTAGTTGTGTGTGTGTGTGTGTGATCTCTCTTTCGCGAACATTACCGAACCGCGCAAATTCAACTCGTGCATTCGCACTTTCACATTCTTCCCCTCGGGGAAATGCGGGGAATTTTTTATTTGAAGTTGTTTCAGCCCACAAAGTAATTATGTCCTGATGGGTTGCACCGGCAAATTTAATACGTGCCGAAGTGACAGCGTAAAGCCCGCGGATATCGTCTGCTCCCGGCGAAGCCCGCGGCAGCGGCGCGCCGAGAGCGGGAGCGCGCCGCTGCCGCGGGCTTCGCCGAGCCCGTGGCCGAGGCGGGTTGTTTCGAGCGGCTGCCGCGAGAGGCGCTGGCCACCGACAGTAGTGGAAAGAGAGATTGGGAGAGGGACGAACAGGAGGTTTTCGGCTCACGTTCCAGGCATCTAGTTAAAGGAGGCGATGACCTGACCACTTGACGTATTGACATTTTTTCTGAAATTTTCCGACCTCTCTGGCTCATCCTGTTTTAAAGGGACACTGAAGTGATTTGTAAACATTGCGGGATTACTAGCGCAAATTGTAGTTCGGAGTCCGTAGGCATTGTTTCGACCACTCTGGCCGCGTTTACGCGAATTTATTTAGTAGAAAAATCAATTCAAAAATGCTGTCCTCCTCTCTTTACGCTCGCCCATTTTCTGTGGCGTTTTCGTGTGACGTCAGCAGGAGATGAGCTGGAAAATGGCTGCGCTACTGCACGGTTTGCCGACCAGCCGGCCTACCGATCGAGTCAGTCGGCCCAGCGTTTCGTCCGCCGGCCGCCGACGGATCGTCGCTATTCGCTCGCTCAATTGAAACTAAGCCACAACACCTTTGTGAATGAAAGAATGTGCCTTTCCTTACTTTGTACACTGTGTCAAACTCAGAGTCCGGGTCGCTCCACACAAGTGCTGCACAAATGCACATGCGACGCTTCGCTGACTTTACGCTAGTAGGAAAATCTAAGGCCAATTGAAGGCGGGAGAAGAGTCAGCGAAGTCAATATAGGTACTAAGAAAATATAATCACCTGAAACTTTTACCGTACAGCGCAAAGCTAGGGATCGGGAAGCACTTTTTGCGCTGGGTAAACAAGCACAGCGGTCAGCAGCACGACCGCACATCTGCGAACGCTTTTCCGTCAAAGAAATACAATTACTAGGCGTGAGATATTGTGGAAGTTTGGGGGACACTTACTGCAGGAGTGATATACAACTAATAGTTACATAAAGTACTTAAAATGCTTAAAATAAATAAAAGTGTAAACTGGTCATACATTATAAACCTTATATACCCTACCCAGCCAGCGTTGTGGTACGTGATGCAGGTATTACACTGTGGGCGTGCCAATGTACAAAGATTGCACCGTGTTTTTGCCGTGTTTTTATGGGGTTCCACATGGGAGCGAACGAGTCGGACAAATCTGTTTCGTCGTGTCCGCTCCGGTGGACTTTCTTTGGTGCACTTATTCTTGCGCCAAGTAGTAAACCGTTTCCTTTTTCTGAGAGATGTACGCGACCCTTTTTTGCGCACAGTGTGTCAGGTGCGTTTGGGTGCAGCACTGCCCGAATTGATTGTTTCCTGTTGTGTTTATGGTGGTGGAATCCATGGCTACCTACGTGAAGTTGTTGATGCCACAAGGTTTCTTTGTGCCCGATTCTCCTTGGAATATTTATCTCATGTGCTGAGGAAGAAACTGTATAAGGATCTCGTGGATACGGTTTTGCCGATCCCACTGTACAGGTCCCTATACCGTGTGGGGCCGGGACAAGATGTTCTTCGGCGTGTTAAAAGAATGCCAGCTCCTGGCTATGTTAAAGCGTTTTTCTTTAAATTGCATGTGGGTGTACTACCTGTAAAAACCTGGATGATTGAGAAAGGTTTATTTGTGCCTTGGGGCCCTGATTGCTTCCCATGCAAAAAACCAGAGACCATCGAACACGTCTTCCTAGATTGTTGGGACGGGGTCTTCCTATGGGACGTATTGCAGCGTACCTTAAAGAAAGATTTTCCTGTGGATAGTTATGGAATTCGGTTTTTAGCCATAGAAAATGAAGGTGAAGTTCCATACGACTTCATAATGTTACTGGCCCTACACGGTATATGGAAGGCTCGCATGGCCCGTCGGTACAATGATGTCGATGCGAGGCCAGGGAGGGAATACTTTTGTGAAAATGTCCGCTACATAGTAGAGGTGTTGAAAACCGAGTCTAGTCCACCCGAGTGGCTGACTGTGCTGGAGAGTGTGGCGAGACTATCGCCTTTTTAAACCTTACTCACTAGCAAGGTATGAGCTAGTGTTTTTTCACGTGGTGTAATTTTGTCGATGATTTGCATGTATGTATTGACCCAAACCAGGCAATAAAGAAAAAAAAAAAAGCTTGTGGCCTAGCGGTCTGAGGCGCTGGAATTAGTTTTGAAAGTCGCAAGTTCGAATCCCCGAGGGTGTACGTGTTTTTTTTTTTGTAAGTTGATTTTTTGGTATGCGGCCGATGTTTTCTGAACTGAGTTCACCATTTTTGGGCCGTAACGTTCACTGCTCCACGAGCGAGATCGCAGAACGCGCGCATACTGACAATGACGCGCTAGCGAGTTCTCGTTGGCGTGCTGTTGCCACAAGCACCGACTGCTTGCGGTCAGTGGGCCCAGGCCTGAATCAGCACACCCTTGGCCTGGTGCGAACTAGCTTTTTACGAACAGACGTGAGTGAGGCAAGCTCCGAATATGCGGGAAAAGCGCATGGCATTTGAGAGTCTGCGGTGACGCGGAGGGCGTTCATCCACTGCGTAGGCCTCGTCTAGTGATTTCTACGATTCCAAGCTGCCCTGGGAGGTTTATCTTAGACATTTGACAGCCGATAACATGGCAGAAGCGCGGTACGGCGATAATTGAGAAATCGACAATGCCCATCCAACAACGCCATCAGATGTCAAGCATGTTGTTTTACAGAACCGAAACCGAAACTTTTGATTGCTAACCTTGGGCATCGTCCAATCACGGTGCCCCCCCCTCCTGACGTCACAGCCTTTAGTTGGTGCGGCCGCCGCAAACCGCGCATAGTGGTTTTTCTTCTTTCGCGCTTTGTAAAATAATTACCGATTTGTCAACCAGATAAACGATGAATAGTGTGTTAATTTGAGCCAGTCTACACAGTGCAAGCAAAAACGGGAGCCTGACAAATTCACTTCAGTGTCCCTTTAGATGCAGAGCATTTCAGTGACTCACGATGTCACCCGCGTTGGCGGCCATAGTCCGCGTCCGCATCGCTCCCCCTACACTATATAAATACTTGCCGCCGCCAGGTTTCGATCCTACGACTGTGCGGGCGGAACGCAAGGCGCACGGTACTCTACCAACTGAGCCACAAAGCCGACACAGAACGGAAGCTTACGAACGTGCCTTATATCCTTGACTCATTCAACCGTCGGCCAGAGGTGCGCCCTCTCCCCCGCGTCCTCCTCGCCTTCTCTCCGCTCGCAACGCCCTCTCTCGCCGCGTTCGGTTCGGGCGCACAACAGGTGGGGACGTGCGCAACACCCTCTCTCGCCGCGTTAGGTTCGCGCGCAAGAACAGGTGGGGCGCTCGCATCGCGCTCTCTCGCCGCGGTCGGTTCGCGCTTAAACCACATATGTCGTTCGCGCGCGCTGCGGTCGCTAACATCTGTGGCGTGATCGTGACGTCAGCATCACGCGTTCCCGTGGTGGCGATTTCGGCGCTATAACACTCTCTCGCGAGGGGCATTGGATTGGATTCGATTGGATTGGCTTGGATTTGGATTGGATTGGATTAAAGTGGATTGTGTTGCGTCATAGTCGCGCCACGTTGCGTCATAGCCGCTCCACGTTGCGTCATAGCCGCGGCAGGGGGTTCACGGCACGTTTCACCATCGACTTCATCGACAATGTCTACGCTGGAAGACAACAATTACAACAACAACAACCAATACGTAATCCATACGACTTGCAGGCGCGCACCCCCGCAGAAATGCTCTGCATTTGATCGTGCCCCTCGCGTGGGGGATGTTTTAAATCCTCACATTCATTTTTTTCCACCGCCTCCCTCTTCATTCGCACTATGCGACCCAAACCAGGAGGCGGCAGCCGGGGGGAGATGAAAGCCGGCATAGGGACCTGCACGCATGCGCAGTCGCAAAATGAGCTTGATATGAGGAGCTCGGGGAGCGAAACGTATGTAGTCTGCGGAAATGGGGATGCGTTTTTTTTCTATGGCTATTAGCATATTTTTGTGACCTTGTTGACACAGATTTCGTTGAATGTGATCCAGGCGTTCAAAAGTTATCACAGGTTTGGCCCACCAGCCTGGAGGGTGCAGCCATGCAGGGGGCGAAACAGCCCTCGCACAGCCAACTGAATTTTCGTTTTTCTTCGTAAAAACTTCGTTCCCGGTCAAAATGTTTTCTATTTCTTCTTCGCTATTCTTCTATGTTTGTTTTCTCACAGTTTGTGGGTTGAGAGAGGCCGGAATTTAAAAGTTTCTTCTTTTCGTTTCCGAATTAGGGTTAATATGGCGTCCGATGTTTACAATTGCCGTTTTTGTATTTCTGGGCCGATTTCCGCGCTGTTTTTTGTGCTCGAATGGTCTTCAGATGTTCCGATTGATGAATCGAATTAAGAAATCTCTTTACTCACTCGTTTTGTCGAGTTTTGGCGCACTTTGATAGGAGCTCGCTGAAGGCTGCCCGAGCCGGCCGTCGACGCTGATGGTGATCCGTATATGGGACAAGGACCTCTATTCCCTTTGGGAATTGGTGGCACTTCTTTAGTTCTTAGAGTTAAGGTGAGGCTTGGAGTGCCCATATAGGAGCTCGCGTTCCGATTGGGTAAGATGCAACATAGTCAACCCACAGCCCCGCGGATTCTTGACCGTTGGAATAATGCTATGCATGTGCGCCTCACCGTGGCAGTATTGTTTCGAAAGGCGTTCAGAAATCGTGCCGCAGTACACATTGATTGCGTTGAAGTATTTGTGTAGCGGTACTCCTTTATTCTTCCGAGATCGCAAACCTAGTTTCGGTATAAACAATAATACTGCCGAGTGCTGCATTATAATTACACCGCAAGGTTCAATCACTTCATATCAGAAGGTCGGGACGGCCGGGCTAGCCATACGTGCCTTACAGAGTATTGCGGCATACTACATAACCCATAGAGTTTCATACTTACATATACTAGAGGGAATCTGGCGCTGAAATCGTGGGCCGTCATGGGCGCCGCCATTGCAGCTAGCGACGTTCCTCACCTAAGCTTGGTAGAAGCCAACAAAAATGGTAACATTTGTTTTCTTTCGAAGCTTCGAAATAATAACTATAATCGAAGCTTCATAATCAATAATCGAAGTTTCATTACAAAAAAACAAAAAAAAAACCTGATTAATCTTTTAGAGTAATATTGCTGTTTTGCAGAGAGAGGCAACTTTACAGCCTCTTCATGACCCATGCCAAGGACAAGTGGAACCTGCCTGCCCGGCACATGACGGAACGCTCGCTGAAGCGCGGCTGCCCCCGATGGCGGCGCCAGATTGCCGATGGCGCCACACTTCTTCATCCTACGCCAGTAATGTATCCCCCAATGAACCCGTTTGAGCTTAGCATAAGTGGCATTGAAAAAACTATTAAAGCAAATAGATGAAACAAGAGCCTATCACCCCGGTGGAATTTCGTCGCATATAGGCCTCCTGCGCTGGAGTTTTGGCGACATGCAGCGCCCCTAGCGGCCAACGCCTCTGGGTAGTACAAAAGCAGACGACCCTCGCCGCCCTCCATGTGTTTTCAATTACAAGCCAGAGTTAAAGTTGGTTGTGGCGCTTTGTGGCGAGTTTAAATGACTGCATATTGTGTGAAATAGCCCTTAAAGTAGTTGCAGAGGCTAAACAAAATAATATCCACTCAAAGAAGCCGATTTGTCGGCTTTCTTTTAGCGAGCTCTCGCGATGGTCGCGTCGTGGGACAGTATCGCCAGGTCGGGTGGTTTAACTTAGAGACACTAGTTTAACTGTTTCACGACAGTTACAGTTTTTTCTTCTTGCGTGCGGTCGACAAAGGAAAGTTCACGAGTAGCATAAACACGGAAGGCTGCTCATCCTATATCATGCGGTAACTGCAAAAGGTTGCTTCAGCGGGAGCATGCAAGCGAACGCAAGGATTGCGCAGCCGACTCAGCTGACACTGCTGGCCTGGCACCGCCTTTGAAACGAGTGGAAATTTTGTTTCGTATTTTCGCAAACTGAATGATTCTTGCGTAACGTTTTACGCCGCACGATTTACGAACGGGAGGGTACATGTATACTATAGCGCGCGCTAGTGGGGCAATAGCGCCAAATAAACAAATTAAGCGCTATTAAAGGACGCAAAACATGCACCAAATCACACGCCCGCTGCCTGCAGAGATCTGTGTACTTCTATAACACCACATAACACAGCATAACAAAACACAGCCGCATACACGGCGCGGGGCCCCGAATATTTACATACGATCATCACTGACTGTGTTGGTTTTCTAGTGCAGGGGTCGTCGAATCTGAACGCCGACACGCCAGTTTTGACTTCAAATGGAGTTAGACAGCGAGGCAAGAACAGAGAATTGGCGTCCTCCAGTTGAATTGCACCCCCATCTTCACATTTCGCCAGATTATTGTCAAATATTATTATAAATTCGCTGAATTTTTTCTCTTCGCATTCAAAGCCCCCCTCCTCCCCCCCCCCTTCCCGTCCAGCCCTCCGCCGTGTCGGCTGCATGGAACTCGGCCGTTGCTGACTCTCATTCTAGGCTATTAAGTGCGATCTGGGAATGTATACTGCAAGAGCGTAATTAAGTAAAGCGAGAGCAAACAAGGAAAGCGAGCGGCCTCTTAGTTCGCCCGACCACTTTGTTTTACGGCCACTAATTTCGGAATCGCAAAACACATTTCACGCTTCTGACGGTCGCGGCAATTTGTCACTGAGACACGCAACAAAACGGCAAGCTAACGCTGCACCGTGTATTCGTAACGGCGACGCAAACGAGCACTGTTTAACACGCATAGTGTGCAGGTACGCAAAAGAGCGGCGCACCGCAGCAAACGAGCCTGCGGTCCGCCGGAATCGCTGGCTTTTTAAAGCGCGATCATCACCGATTGCGTCACTCTTCTTGGCTGTTTTTGAGAAGTCTCTGTCACCTAGAGTATTAGTTTAAACTAGAAATTTCACTTAAAATTTCACTCCGTACGACCATCGATCGGTGAACCTGCGAGTAGCAGACGCCGTCACGGTCCCGGCACTTTCGTCGGCGCTGTAAACGTGTTAAGCGCTGCAAAGCTTTTTCCCCTAATGCCAAGTTGATCGCTGAAATAGATCGGACGCGTCGGGGATGAACTGGTTGACCACGTCGCAAAATAATCGGGAGCGTCGAGCTCATTTTGCTTCTGTCAACACGGGATCCTATGGGACCCGCGCAGCTTTGTACTACCCGGAAGTACTGCCCGGAAGCCGCTTGCGCAGCGCCCCCTGGGCAGCGCAGGAGGCCTATTTTGAGACGCTGTGCTGAACCAATCTCGCTGTATCTGCACACAATGTATCAACAATCTTTGTTGACAGGCGTTTTACCTGTTCACTGGGAAATTGCTTATGTCGTTCCAATCTTTAAGGGGACATCAAAGAACGATATTTAAAAGCACAGGCCAATTTCTTCAACTTCAATAGTGTGCGAGTAAGGGAACACATTGTCTAATCCGGAATAATGAAACGCTTAATCGAAGACGACCTCTTAGCAAATGACCCACTAGGGTTCCGCAAAGGGTTCTCATGCAGCACGCAACTTGTTGATTTTTACCATGACCTGGCGTCCAAATTCAGGGGGGGAAAACCGACTGTATTTTCTTAGATTTTCGTAAAGCATTCGATACGGCAACAAATTCATTTCTTTGTAACAGAAGGAAGTTATTAAACAAACATATATCTTTTTGTGCATAATTGTTTAGAAAATTATCCGTGTCAGCGCCGACAATGTGTCATTTTAAACGGCAACTGCTCTGGGTATGTTGATATGACTTCGGGAGTCCCACACGGCTCTGTATTGGGGCAAATTTTGTTTTCAGTTTATATTTGTGATATTTCAGTAGGCATTCCCGTCCCCTGCTTCCAGTACATGCTGTATGGTATCTTCTAAACACCCCTCTAAACATGATCGGCCCCCGAAAAGGGGCCGCACCGAAGCACCTTTACCACCTCTCGCAAAACCATCTTTTCCAAGCCCGACAACTACTCTCGTTTTTTGGTGATTGAGCCAGCTGTCTCAGCAAGACCTGTAGCGTCGATGTCTTTATTCGTCATTTCAAAGTTCCTGCATAGCATCATCGGTGGTAAGTATGAGGGTAAAAAAACTCAACACGGGAGAAATCCTTGTTGAGGTAAACACAGAAAAACAGGCCGACAAGATCCCTGCCCAAACCCGCATTCTCGATCTGGACATAAGGGTCACACCCTACGGGAGCCTGAACAGCTCCCAGGGTGTGATACCTGAGCCAGACCTGCTGACCCAAACTGATGCCGACCTGCTTGAAGGCCAGCGAGAGCAGGGTGTTACGGCCGTCAGGCGCATCACTATCCGAAGAGATAAGGTAATCCCAACGACGCACATAACCTTGACCTTTAACCGATCCAAACTTCCTGAACACATCAATGCAGGCTTTATCCGATTTGCAGTCCATCCCTACGTACCAAAGCCGCGCCGCTGCTTCAAGTTCCAGCGGTTCGGGCGCGGTAATAATTCTTGCCGTGGAAGAACGACCTGTGCAAAGTGCGCTGTACAGGTCCACCCTACTGACAACTGGCCGTGTACTTCACTTGTCCTAACTACCGGTGACCGCACGCGGCATACTTGCGGGCCTGCGACAAATCTCAAGTGGAGAAAAAATCATCAATATCAAGGTAACAGAGAACATCACCTTCCCAGACACGTGGAAGAGGTTCGCCTCTTCACTCTGGGGAGGTACGCCGATGCAGCTCGACGGTGGGGGGATGAGCGACGTCTGGCTTCGGCGAGGACACAGTACTGCGAGTAATACTTTATCCCACCACAGCACCCCCCCTTTGGGCTGATTTTGGCGGCCCATCCCGTCTCCACCCCTCTTGCTGAGCCAGCAGCGGTTGTGGAGACAACCATGTCTGGTGGGAGTGATGCTGCATCCACTACGTCCGCTCCACCGTCCCAAACCAAACGGGAGCGCACGGAGAAGATGGATATGGAGGCACCCGCGCCAGCTGACAACCCCGCCGCACCGCCTGCGCCATCCCAGGCATTCCTGAAGCCCTCGTTGCGGGCCAGGCAAAGCGTGCCCAAAAGGGTGCGCGGTCCAAGGAGCCTGATCACGCAGGCACTCCGAGGACGTCCGACGACGAAATGGATGTCGAACCGTTCTTGTCTGCGGCGCACCGCAAAGAACATGTCCCGACGCCAAAGCCTCCCGACAAGACCAAAAAGACGGGAGTCACAGCCCCGAAAGACGACACATAAACATACACACTACAGTAGCTCTGACACTAAATAATGGAAAGAGGAAACAATTCAATGGAACTGTAGAGGCCTTCTTAAAAATCTTGACAATGTGTGCGAGATACTGCAGTCCAATCAGCCAAGTGTCCTGTGTCTACAAGAAACACATTTAAATTCAAAGCATACAAATTTTTGAATAGTTACCAGGTATTTAGGAAGGACAGGGATGGTGGTGGTACATCTTCAGGGGGTGTGACCATCATTGCCCGAAAGTCCTTGGCGTGTCACACTATCCAGTTACAGACCGTCCTTGCGGCTGTTGCCATTCGTACCACAATTTTCAATAGGCTAATAACACTATGCTCCGTTTACATCCCTCCTGATTTCCAACTCTGTAGCTCGGATTTCGAGGGACGTGTAGATCAGCTGCGACCTCAACGCACATAATCTACTCTTCCGCTCTTCTCGCACGGATGCCCGAGGTCGCCTTATTGAAAAATATCTAACATCTTCGGGAGCATGCCTATTCAATAAAAACAAGCCTACATACCATAACTTAGGGCACAACACTTATTCACACCTCGTCTTGGCTATTCACTCTGCAGTACTCTTTCCTTCTCTTGAGTGGGATGTCGGACTAACCCATATTCTAGTGACCACTTCCCAACCACATTAACATACATAAGTAAAGGCCCGAACAGTTCACCTTCCCATAAGGTCCAATGAAGCTAGAGCGAACTGAAGTACATTTACAGAAACATCCAAACTACACCACACATCCATAACACACCTACACGTTGAAGAAGCACCCCAACTCCTCACGGCGCACATCCTCGTCGCCGCCGAAAATTCCATTCCCCAGGCCTCCCGTGCCCTGTGCAACCCAAGGAGGCCATGGTGGAATAAGAACTGTAGGCGGGCACGAGAGGCCCAGAACAATACGCGGGTATCCTTCGTCGGTACCCCACGTCCAGTAGCCCTAAATCATGTAAAAGGGCGAAAGCACTTGGTAAGCGTGTGCGCCGTGACGCAAAACGAGCTAGATGGCCCTCTTTCCTAAGAACAAATAATTCATACACGGACACGCGCAGAGTATGGACACGAATACGAAAACTCAAAGCACAACAAACACAAAGCCTACCCCTGATTTGCACAATAGGGGAAACACTTGAAGACCAGGCTAATACACTTGCACAACACTTTAAATACGTGTCCAGCTCTGCACATTACACGAAAACTTTCATTCAACATAAAATATGTACCGAAAAGAAGCCGCTGTGCGATAACAACAGGTCAGCTACGTTTTATCACTCAGAGTTTACACTTTATGGGCTGAGGTCTGCTCTGAGCACATGTAAGTCTTCAGCTACGGGCGCAGATAACATTACATACACTATGATACACCACTTACACACCGACACTGAAAACACTGCTACACCTATACAATAAAATATGGCTTTCGGGGCACCTACCATAATCTTGGAGAGAAGACAATAAAGTGGCTTTTCTTTAATAGGGGAAGGACCCGTCCTCCCCACTAAGTTATTGTCCCATCGCCCTGACAAGCTGCCTGTGCAAGCTCCTCGAGAAGATGATTAACAGGAGGCTCGTGTATTTTTAGAGTGAAACGGTCTTCTAGAGGGCTGCCAAGCAGGCTTCAAGGCGGCCCTATCTACAAACTATCAGCTGGTTGGCATAACTCTTATATAAAAAATTTATTCATGCGTAAACAATATTGTGTGACGGTATTTTTTGACATTCTGACATTTTGATGTCATTCGATGTGCATGGCACTATGGTATTCTTAGTGACCTTAAGTTTTTTGGTTTGTCAGGCAACATGTTGAATACGCTTGCAAGCTACATCTCAGAAAGAACCTTGCGTGTAAGATTGGGCTTTGCACTTTCACAGGTTCATGCCAAAGAAAACGGGGTGCCTCAAGGGGGAGTTCTAAGTTGCACACTGTTTATAGTAAAAATGATTGATTGATTGATTGATTGTAGGGTTTAACGCGCCGACGCAACGCTGGCGATGAGGCGCGCCGTAGTGGAGGGCTCCGGATTAATTTTGACCACCTGGGGATCTTTAACGTGCGCCGAAATCTCGTACACACGGGCGTTTTTGCTTTTCGCCTCCATCAGAAAAGCGGCCGCCGCGGCCGGGAATTGAACCCGCGACCTCGTGCTCAACAGCGCAATATAGTAAAAATGAACTCACCTGAGAAGGCACTACCTCCAGCAGTCTCTTGCTCTATGTATGTAGACCATGTTCAAATGTCCTTTAAATCCTCTAATCTGTCCATATGCCAGCGCCAAGTCCAGCTTGGTGTTAACAAACTTGCTGACTGGGCCGACAAGAATGGTTTTAAGCTTAATCCAGAAAAGTCTACTTGCGTTGTATTTTCAAGGAGGCGTGGGATTCATCGTTAACCTAATATTAAACTTAAAAGTGTTTCAATTCCTCTCAAGAAGGAAGAAATATTTTTAGGCGTGGTGCTTTATGAAAAACGGATATTCATTCCACACATAAAACACCAGAAACATAAATGCTTAAAAGCACTGAATATACTCAAGGTCCTTTCTTATTACTCCTATGGAGCAGACAAAAATACTCCGTGTTTTCACCAGTCTTGTTGGCTCACGGTTGAACTATGGCAGTGTCGCCTATGGGACAGTCTGTAAAAAACCGCATTTAAAATGTTGGATCCAGTGCTGCACTTGTGGCTACGTCTTGCATCCGGAGCTTTCAGGACCAGCCCCATTGAAAGTCTATATGGCTGTGTTCAGATAAGGACAGCCAAAGTGGTGTCCTGACCATTTTTTGTTTCGAACGAAACTTTTAGGGTGCATAGAATATTGTATCCTCACCAAGGACCTGACAGTATCTGAGCGAGGAACACCGTAGTTGACGAACTAAAAAAATATTAGGACGTGACTGGGCAAAGCTCCTCAGTGTGTCCGGTGCGGCAACTTTAGTGGCCCGTAAAAAAAGGAAAATTTTCTAAATATTCATATTCTCAACACCAAATATTTCCACACTTTTCTGTTGAATTCAGCGAGATTGACTTCGTAATTATATTTCGTCAGAAAATGTTTCCCAATCTAGTCGGAAAAGCTATGTCGTTCAAAAATGGCACTTTTGAAATTTTTGTTTTTACCCATCGGCTCAACATCCAAGCTTTCACTTTTTTTGCCTAGTTTACCAAGGGCAGGTGAACATTTTGTACCCTTCTCATAACTGTACAAATTTTTTTTTCAAAATGGTGCTATGTCAATTACGCAGGAAAATGAAAATCTCTGCAAAAGACCCAAATTTCGATGTCATTTAAAAAAATCATGCTTCTCAATTTTCTTGATTTTATCCAAATTGTGCTTCAATGAATGAATGAATATTCTGAAACAGTAAAAATGTATTGCATTATTTTTGTTTTAAGGTGGGAAAATGAAGTCATATGCGACACGAGTTTTTGTCTGATTTATAGAAGAATGGCAGGCTGCAACGAACACAGGCAAATAAATGGGTCTGTTCTTCAACTCTTCAAAAATATAATGAAATAAAAAAGGAAACTGGTTTTTGTAGTCATAATTAGCCATATTTCAACTTATTGATTGCGGTATTCATAAACCATATATTCTGGGTATTCGTGCTGAGTCAACAGTTCCTATAACTGAAATTCTCTACGGCAATGAAACTTTGCTATTTTTACATAAATTTCTATCGTCTTGCTTGTGCTCTATCAGAAACCCATATTTTATAGTTCTGATCTTGCTTTATCACACATATTATAAAGTTAGCTCCATTAAAAGGAAGTAACCACGCTGCAGATAGTGAGGTGCGGGAGGCAGTCGTCGCAGTCAGGGTGTATTTTCGTTTCTCTGCTACGTATTAAGTTCTAATTTGAAAGACAAGCTTTTTCAATTATCCACCATTCAGGCTACTGAGATTTATAAAATAATTTGCTTTTTTAAATCTTGATTTGTGTCCTCCGAAAGTGATGAAAGAGTGGCAAACTTTTATACTACTACAAAACGTTTTACTTTTACATCTATACGATCCTTAAATGATAAACGAAAGGTGAAGCTTGATCTAATAAAGGTTCTTGAAAGTGTCCACAAGCTCTGGTGACAACCATCGCTGCCAGTCTGAGTCCGCGTTGCGTGCTGTGTACATGAAATTTCTTTCATGTGATATCACACTCTTCCACATGTGAAAGAGTGGATGCCAGGTACCGGCTTGACATTCTTCCAGTCCTCTTTCTTCATCTCTGTGAATGTTGCAAGTTCGCTGTCGTGCATATGCATCATGAAGACATTTTCCACTTTTCCTGCAAGCGCGTGCACGAACTGCCTTGCGCTATGTATGGCTTCATCGGCCGCTCAGCGCAAAGTCTGCGCCGTAGCTTGGTGCTTCACAAGGCCACCCAGGCCGTCAGACGCATTTTTGCCATGTCCAGTTACGGAGAAAATTCACTTCGTCGCCCTACATTCACTGTTCTGCATCTGGTGGAACTGGTATTTGTTTTTAAAATGGGCGGCAGCACCATCACTTACATGCAAGTAAGCATATCGTATATTGGTGCGTTGTCTTCGAGATGCTGCTTGATTTCGGAGACGGCCAAGCACCATCAAGTTGTCTGCGTCCAGACTACAACTAGGCCTGAATACTTTCCAGTAGCTGCTCAGGATCGCTTAATGTGGGGCGTAAAAGCTGTTCGTTACGGCTCATTGGTTTGCTTTCTTCAACAGGTCAGCCGAAGCGCATCGCAGTTTGCGCGCGCTTGCGTCGGCTGCTCGCTGGCAGTCACCCACGAGCGTGAACGGTCTCCAGCGAGCAGGTAGCATAGCATAAGCCTCCGTTAAAGCTTATTTTGATTGACTCTTCCGAAGTTTATAAAAATCACGAAACTGCTCATTTTGTTTCCAGCCAAAGAAGCAAGGTCATTAGTGGATCTACGTCACTTAGTGGCTCTAGTAATTAAGACCACTCGAAGATGACATTTCTAAATTTTATCGACGTCCTTGGGCGGAGTCATGACTAAGGTCGCCGCAGATGATGGCAGAATTCCTCGTCGTCTTTCTCGACGTTACAACACAAGTTGTAACACTTATTTGCCTCTTGTGCCAGTGGTAACATTGTACTTCGTCGGGCAGCACAATCGTACAGTTCTCGGCAAAATCAAGGTTAGCACTACCGCGCACCTTTCGCAGTTCTGCTTCGCATTACGTCTTGCACACATCTCGTGAAGTTGTGGGTAACCCATTTTTCGGTCAAACTTTGGAGCTCTTCAATGAATGTTGGGGCGGTCATTGTTTTTTAATTAGCTCGCCAAGTTTCCAGGAAGCCATGACCACCTCCTCGTCAAAGTGGACATGGAGCTTATCCCAAGGTCAAGTTTTCCGCTTTCGGGCAGCGTTCACAATCTCCCAGAAAACACGTGGCTGTAGGCTGCGGACATGTGTAAAGAGACAGCACGGGTTCGCTTGAAAACGAATATACACTTGCATTTTACCACAATATATGCACACACATACCTGGCGGTATGGAGCGCAGTGAAATGAACTTCGTGATCCTCAACGCAGGAGCTGGGGTGACCGAGCTTGAAGGTACGGTAAGCTTGCAAGGACCGTGTCATGAAGGGCTTAGAAGTCCATAGTAGCTGGCCGTGGACCTTAGCGCGCCCCACATCGTTTTCGTTAGGGCTTTGCCTTGAGCAGTCCAGTTAATCAGTGATGTAGTAAGAAAGCACTGTGCGGATGTCTTTTTCACTCACTGTGTGTCTACTGTAGGCCTCCCCAGCAGACCACACGGCTTCAGAATTTGCGAGTTTTTTTGCCTTCTAGATGAAGTGCCTAGTTGCCTCTGGGATTATCCTTTGCACTTTCTTTGCGGTCATGGCGGGTGACAGCAAAGTCCGCAAGCGGCACCGCTCCTGAAAGGAGGTGCATCTGACATACGCCTGGCGCATGTTCCTTTCCAGCTGTCACAGTCGCTGCAGCTACCGTGAGGCATTGTAGATGTGCCTGGGACATTGTGTGCCGCCCGAATGTTCGTGTTTATTTCAGTGACCACGGCATCATAAATTTCCTTCTCCTTCCTCTTGACGTGGAAGCCTTCAGGCGCTTCCGCACAGCATTCGTTTTCTTTAGTGGCGAGACCGCCAAGCGCCTGCCTACAAAGTTATTTAGGTTTGCGACAATAACTTGTGCAGGCTGAAAGTTGTCTATTGCGAGGTGAAATTGCTCTGGCGTGCTTCGGGTACCCTTAGTGGCTGTGTCCGATGGTAGCAGTTTCTTGATGGCGGCGACACCAATTTCCCTCACGCAACGAAAATTTCTTTGAAATTGAATTCTGCGCTTGTGTCTTTTTAAGTAGTCGGCACAAAACTTCTGCCCAGGAAAAGGCGCCATGTTCCTCCAGAGGTAATAAATGCTACTTGTTCAGGGTTGGCCTAGTCTGGTTCAGTAAGAACGAAACGGGAACACTCACAGAAACGACGGTGAAAGGCACCGAAATTCGAGGGCTTCCGTATACATGCCGGCAACAGTTTGAAAAATACCAGATGCCCCTAGGAGGTTGCTTGGCTATCTGGTGATCCAGATGACTGCAAGCCGGAGCCGCGGAGCTGATAGGGGCACAGGATGACGATGATCAGGCAGAAATGAGTCGAAACTCGTGGATTGCGATAAGCCGTTATCAGTCGGGCACGAGAGATCATCAGATGACAAAGCATTTGAGCTTGGTCATTTTGGCGTTTTACCACGCGCGCGAGTGACGGCCCCATTATAGTCGAAGCATTTTTCTGGCCTGATAAGTTCTTGATTGTACGTGCTTTTCGAACGGTATAATTAGAATTGTTTTGAAGCCGTTCTGTCCTTAATCTGCTGAAAAAGAACGTGCTGTTTCCCGCTTGGCTGTAAAGAACAAACCTTTATGAGTTGAGCAGTTGACCGACCGCAAGGCAATCGTTGTAAACAATAATCAAGGAATTGATGCTTACGCACCTCCAATTTCTAAAAGTGCGAAGACTTAGTTTGGGGATTCGTAAGGGTTTATAGTTTGGCGCAATAACAGAAACACACAGAGCCAAGAATAACAACGGTGGGTGTCAAGTTGTTGCCTCTCCCAGGACTACCTCAGTTAGAACTGCTATCCTCACACCCTTGTTCAGTAGTTTGTTTACAACCTTCTGCAAAGTTTTCTAAAAATGTAGCCGTCACATGGGTACTATTAAATTGTGAGCAGTAATACAAGGTGTACGCTTCCTTCAAGTTGCAATGGTGTGGAAGTGTGCTTCAAAATTACAAAATAAACCAACGAGAAAGGTCGAACATATTTTGAAATATTATGTACAGGCTAAAATTAAAGCCCTAATCATGGTCCTAAAAAGGCGTCTCGATCCAGTATGATACATTTTTTTTTTCTTTTGCCGCCATACAGAAAGCATGCAGAGGCTCACTTTCGGATTGTAGGGCTAAGTATGACTTCATTTTTCTACATTCAAACAAGCATAATGCAATACATTTTTACTGTTTCAGAATATCCATTCATTGAGGCACAATTTGGAAAAAATTCAAGAAAATTGAGAGGCATGATTTTTTTAAATGACATCGAAAGTTGGCTCTTTTTGAGAGATTTTCATTTTCCTGCGCAATTGACATAGCACCATTTTGAAATTTTTTTTCTACAGTTATGAGAAGGGTATAAAATGTTCACCTGCCCCTGGTAAACTAGGCAAAAAATGTGAAAGCTTGGATGTTGAGCCGATGGGTAAATCAAAAATTTCAAAAGTGCCATTTTTAAACGACATAGCTTTCCCGACTAAATTGGGAAACATTTTCTGACGAAATATAATTACGAAGTCAATCTCACTGAATTCAACAGAAAAGTGTGGAAATATTTGGTGTTGATAATATGAATATTTAGAAAATTTTCTTTTTTTACTGGCCACTAAAGTTGCCACACCGGACACACTGGGAAGTAGCTTTGTCCAGTCACGTCCTAATATTTTTTTAGTCCGTCAACTATGGTGTTTGTCGCTAAGATACTGTCAGGTCCTTGGTGAGGATACAATATCCTATGCACACTAAAAGTTTCGTTCGAAACAAAAAATCGTGATAACACCACTTTTGCTGTCCTTATCTGAACACACCCATATGCAGAGTGCGATAAGTGGAGCCTTGAACACCAGCGGACTTTCATGTTACTGCTGTATGCCACTTAGGTGATCCCCATAAAAATCACCCTTGTAATTTTATTCTTAACGACATTGCGTTCATTTGTACGCAGCACGTTAATCTTCACCTGCTGAATTCTTGAAAGTGAGAGCCCATGGAGAAGGACTAGGAATTTCACTTGCCGAGAGCATGAAGTCATCTATTGCTGGCTTCGTTTCGCCTTGGGAGAGGTCAGCAATATGTTGTGACATATCCTTAAGACAAATACCCGTGCACTGCCTTTTACACAGATGCATCCGACTCTTGTTCTCCCCGCACGGGGCACCTTGAGCAATCTTGGTGACGGTACTGGCGATACCGCGGACCCCCAGCCCCCAAACATACGCTGGATCCAACCGTGGCAATGTGTTTATAGGTGGAGGGTTAGAAACCACGAACGGTGGCCGTCGGAACCCAGGTCAAGCTCCGGCGGATGGGCTCCCTGTCTGTTCACCAGGCAGGGAGCTCCGGGACCTCTTTGGCTAGCAGGGTAAGGTCAAAGAAGAAAGTACCCCCGTCTCCCTGCTTTCCAATGTATCATATGGCATTTTCCAAACCCCCCCACAAACGTGATCGGCCCCCGAAAAGGGGCCGCACCGAAGTTTCGTACCCACCTCTTTCAACAACTGTCTTGTCAACAACCGCGAATAACTATGCTCGTTTTCTTGTGATTGAGTCAGCTGACTCAGCACGACCTATCGCTTCCATGTCCGTATTCTTGATCTCCAAATTTCTGCAAAGCACCATAGGTGGCAAATATCAAGCTAAAAAGCTCAGGACCGGAGAAATCCTTGTAGAAGTCAATGCTGAACAACAAGCCCGCACTCTTCTTGCACAAACCCGCATCCATGATCTGGACATCAGGGTCACGCCCCACAGGAGCCTGAACAGCTCCCAGGGTGTGATTTCTGAGACAGATCTCCTGACGGAAACTGATGCCGACCTTCTCGAAGGTCTAAAGGATCAGGGCGTCACAGCTGTGCGGCGCATCACGATGCGCAGGGACGACAAGATAATCCCCACCAAACACATCATCCTGACCTTTGACCGCTCGGCACTTCCACAATATATAAATGCAGGCTTCATTCGATGCTCCATTCGACCTTACATTCCGAACCCGCGCCGCTGCTTCAAGTGCCAGCGGTTCGGGCACAGTACAAACTCTTGCCGTGGCCGAACGACTTGTGCAAAATGCGCCGCGTACGATCACCCCAGTGACAACTGCCCATCCGACACCCTCACGTGTGTGAACTGCGGGGGGTCGCATGCAGCGTACTCCCGCAAATGTGAAAAATTTCACACAGAGAAAAAGATCATCAACATCAAGATAACAGAGAACATCACTTTCCCAGAGGCGCGAAAGAGGTTCGCCTCTTTCCCCCTGGGGAGGTAGGCCGACGCGGCTCGCCGGGGGGCGGAGCGGCGTCTGGTGTCTACAGGGACCCAGTTCAGCGAGTCTGACCTGGTCCCTCCTCCGCCGCTTGCTGAGGCAGCAGCGGTTGTGGTGACAACCTCTTCTGTAGGGACCGGTGCCGCTCCCGCCTCCGCCTCCCCGTCCTCCAGTGCGTTGGAGGGTACCGAGGTGATGGACACCACGGGCCCCGCATCGGCTCCCACCGCCACCGCACCGCCCGTGCCACCTCTGGCGCCCCGGACGCCCTCGGCGGTGGCGGCTCAAACAAAGGGCTCCCGAGGGGGGGCCAAGTCCGGGGGGCCCGGTCCGTCGGGCACCCCTCGGACATCCGACGACGAGATGGATGTCGGGCCGTACCTGCCTGCAACGCAGCGCAAGGAGCGGCCTCCGACGCCCAAGCCAGCAGCAGAAAGGCCCAAAAAGCCAAATCCTAGAGTAACAGCCCCGAAAGACACATGAACACACACACACACAGACTTCAGTAGCTTCTAAATCTCCATAATGGGCAGGGAAAATATTACTCAATGGAACTGTAGAGGCCTCATTAAAAATCTTGATGATGTCCATGAGATATTGGATTCAAACCAGCCAAGTGTGATGTGTCTTCAGGAGACGCATTTGAATCCCAATCACACAAATTTCTTAAATAGGTACATGGTATTCAGAAAGGATAGGGTTGGCTGCACACACTCTTCGGGCGGTGTAGCCATAATAGCCCGAAAATCCCTAGCATGCCATCTTATCACTCTCAACACCGTCCTTGAGGCTGTAGCAATACGCACAATAATTTTTAATAGGTTGGTAACGGTATCCTCAATTTACATTCGTCCTGATTATGCACTTTCCAGCTCTGACTTCGAGGCGCTGGTCGACCAGCTGCCTGAACCGTACATACTAACAGGCGACCTTAATGCACACAACTCTCTTTGGGGCTCCTCCAGAACGGATGCCCGAGGTCGCCTGATAGAGAAATTTCTTACATCTTCAGGAGCATGCCTTTTCAACAAAAAGCAGCCTACATACCATAACTTAGGACATAATACATACTCACATCTCGACTTGGCTATTGGTTCTGCAATTCTCTTTCCATGTCTTGAGTGGGACGTGGGCACTGACCCATATGGTAGTGACCATTTCCCCACTTCCCTAGCATATATAGGTAAAGGCCCATGCAGTCCATCTTCCCATAAAAGGTTTAATGAATCAAAAGCAAACTGGAGCACATTCACACAAACATCTCAACTACACCACACATCCATAAAACACCTACACGTGGAGGAAGCCGCCCAACTCGTCACAGCGCACATCCTCGACGCCGCCGAAAAGTCCATTCCCCACGCCTCTGGTGCCCCGTGCAACCAGAGGAGGCCGTGGTGGAATGAGGACTGCAGGCGGGCGCGAGAGGCCCAGAACAAGGCTTGGGGTGTCCTTCGCCGGTACCCCACATCAGATAATCTCATTTGTTTTAAACGGGCCAAGGCTTTTGGGAGGCGAGTGCGCCGTGAGGCGAAAAGGGAGAGTTGGCGCACCTTCCTCACTTCCATCAACTCGTACACTGACACGCGGAAAGTATGGACACGAATACATAAACTAAAAGGACAACAGACACACAGCCTGCCCCTGGTTAGTACAACAGGGGACACACTGGAAGACCAGGCTAACACACTCGCACAACACTTCCAACATGTGTCCAGTTCAGCGCACTACACCAACACTTTCATAAAACACAAAACATCCTGTGAGAAGAAGTCCTTGAGAGACAGTAATAAGTCGACCTCATCTTATAACACCCCCTTCTCACTGCATGAGCTGAAGATCGCACTTAGTACTTGTAAACCTTCAGCTCCAGGCGCAGACAACATAACATACACTATGATTCAACACTTGCACACAGACACACTTGTAACCCTCCTTCACCTCTACAACAAAATATTTCTTTCGGGGCACCTCCCAGGGTCATGGAGGGAGGCCATCGTAGTGGCCTTTCTGAAAGAAGGGAAGGACCCTTCCTCTCCCGCAAGTTATCGTCCCATCGCCCTCACAAGCTGCCTGTGTAAGCTGTTCGAGACGATGATCAATAGGAGACTCATGTACTTCTTAGAGTACAACGGTCTTCTCGACAGCTGCCAGGCTGGCTTCAGGGCTGGGAGATCCACCAATGATCAACTGGTTGCATTGGAAACATATCTAAAAGATGCCTTCATTCATAAGCAGTATTGTATAACAGTCTTCTTCGATATGGAGAAGGCCTATGACACGGCCTGGCGGTACGGCATCTTGTGTGACCTCAAGTCGTTTGGTGTTTCCGGCAACATGCTGAACACGCTCAGTAGCTACATGTCAGAAAGGACCTTTCGAGTGAGGGTTGGCAGTGCCCTTTCGAATGTATACGTGCAGGAAAATGGCGTCCCTCAAGGCGGTGTCTTGAGCTGTACACTGTTTATTGTTAAGATGAACTCACTTCGAAAGACATTGCCACCAACCATTTCCTGTTCTATATATGTAGATGACGTTCAAATATCTTTTAAGTCCTGTAACTTTTCAGTTTGTGAACGCCAAGTCCAGCTTGGGGTGAACCAACTTGCCGGCTGGGCGGACACAAACGGTTTTAAACTGAACCCTGGAAAGAGTACTTGTGTTGTGTTCTCCCGCAAGCGCGGGATTAAGGCAGACCCGGAGATCACCCTTCATCGCGCTTCTATCCCTGTAAAAAAGGAGCACAAGTTTTTAGGTGTCATATTTGATGAAAAACTCACGTTCATACCACACATCAAACAACTTAAACATAAATGCCTGAAAACACTAAACATTCTCAAAGTCCTCTCCCATTAGTCCTATGGTGCAGACAAAGAACTCCTTCTTCGCGTCTTTACCGCCTTAGTCGGGTCTCGGCTAGACTACGGTAGTGTTGTGTATGGGTCGGCATCAAAAACAGCACTAAAAATGCTTGACCCAGTTCTCCATTTGGGCCTGCGCCTTGCGTGTGGTGCGTTCCGCACTAGCCCGGCCCAGAGTCTGTACGCTGAAAGTAACAAATGGTGCCTGGAACATCAACGAATGTATATAGATTTATTATATGCTTTTAAGGTCTCATCATTCAATAACCATCCTTTTAAACCTGTCCTCAACGATACATCAACAACCCAGCTATTCTCAAATCGTCCATCTGTTCCTTTGCCCTACTCTCTGAGGGTGAGAGAGGAAGCTTCAGGTATTTCCGTTGGGTTTTTAAATGTCTGTACATTATCATCATTTTCTGACGTTATACCAGCATGGCAACTGCAGCCTGTTTGTTGTGATGTTTCTTTCATGAAAATAGATAAAAACAGGGTTCCGAGAGCTGCGATTCTGCAGCATTTCTTGTCGCTTCAGGATAACTATAAATGTGCCGAATTCTATAGCGATGCCTCGAAAACTTCAACAACAGTGTCGTGCGCCGCTCATGGTACCAACTTTATTGCTTGCAGAACCATGAGTGTACACACCACTATCTTCTCTGCAGAAGCATATGGCATCTTACTCATCGTTCAGCACATCCTTAAAAAACAAATTCCTAAGTCCGTCATCTTCACAGACTCTTTGAGCGTTGTGCGTGCATTGTCTTCACACAGACCCAGGAAAAACCACATTGTCAATCTTGTCTTTAATTTCATAATGTCAATATATGCAAATAATTTTCAACTGATCCTGTGCTGGGTTCCAGGCCATGCTGGAATCGCGGGGAATGAGACCGCAGATGAAATGGCCGCCACTGCTGCACTTGCAAACACAATGGACATAACAACAATACCCTACACTGACTTCAAGCCACACATCCGACAACACCTTCGCAAAACATGGCAAGCCGACTGGAATACACAGACAGACAACAAGTTACACATAATAAAGCCACACTTAGGACAATACACGAGTGACTCAAACAACAGATTCATCGAAGTTGCCCTAGCTAGATTACGGATAGGTCACACACACGCGACACACTCCCATCTGCTCACTGGATCTCCAAGACCCCTGTGTAGCAGGTGTGGGGAGGGCCTATCCGTACTTCACATCCTCATTACATGCAAAGCACTCCAGACAACAAGACGCAAGCACTTCCCTCAACTCTACAGACAACACATTCCACTACACCCAGCACTCTTTCTAGCGGATGATCCCGTGATTCCTGTGCAGCGCACTTTTAAGTTGCTCAGTGACATCAAGTTTTTACATCTCATTTCCTATCACGCGTAGTTTTTTAAAGCTTTATTTCGTACCACGCACCATCACAACCTGGCCCTTTACACCAGCCATCCTCACTGTCTTTTATTGATTTTACTTTTGTTCTTGCTTACTGATTTCAGTGTCTACGTTTTCACCTCTCATATTTAACCACTGTTTTGGCGCTCTGTGCCCCAGTTGGCCTTGCGCCATTAACATCCAACCATCATCATCATCGACTCTTCTTCTGCTGTGTCATCTGCTGCACATGCTCCATTAAACATAAACAGTAGTATATTCATAGCAGAAGTATATGGCATTTTAATTTCAGTACAGCACATCATACAAACAATAACACAACACTCCATATTCTTTACAGACCCTTTAAGTGTAGTTAGAGCTTTACAATCCTTCAAAGAAACAAGAAATTGGGTTCTCAATTGCTTAATTAGGTGCCTAATGTCTGCCTATAACTCCCAACTAAAAGTAATTGCTGGGATCACGGACACTGCGGCATTCTAGAAAACGAAATCGCTGACCAGAATGCTGCTAAGGCCGCCCTCCGCAGAACCGTCAATGTACCCTATGTCCCCTACCTCGACCTGAAACCATTGGTACGAAGGGCTCTTCGTAAATCTTGGCAGGAAACATGGGATACACGAACAGACAACAAGGTACACCCTGTAAAGCCACGTTTAGGCAAATACCTAACAGACAGACAAGACAAACACACGGAAGTAGCCTTAGCCAGGCTACAGGTAGGCCGTACTTACGTAACACATTCACACTTTCTCACTGGGTTTTCCAGACCCTTGCACGGCAGGTGTGGAGAGGGCCTATCCGTAGTTCACATAATAATCACATGAAAGGCACTCCACACCACAAGACGCAGACACTTTCTAGAAATCTACAGACGACAGATCCCACTCCACCCATCGCACTACTTAGGTGATGAACCAATGTTTTCTGTTGAACGTGTATTTAAGGATTTATCAGAAGTTAAATTTCTGAATCTCATATTGTCATGCATAACCACAACCTGGCCCTCTACAGAAGCCATTTCCATTGTCTTTATTTTTACCTCTGTTGCTGATTACTTTAATATTCACTTCATTCTGGGCAACAGCGCGAAAAAAGACGTGGACGAAAGAAACGGACAGGACAAGCGCTTGTTCTGTCCATTTCTTTCTTCCACGTCCTTTTTCGCGCTGTTGGCCAGCATGACGCTATACCAACTTGCCCAGCGCACTACTCTGTTAATATTCACTTTTATTCTATGCTAGCTAACCATCTGTTTTTGGTGCTCTCTGCCCTAGTTGGCCTTGCGCCATTAAAATGCAACGATCATTAGCATCATAAAGCACGGAAGGGTGTTAGTAACATCAACCTAACAGGCTGACCATGTAACTGTTGTTATGCCAAGTTAGGCAATAAAGATAAAAAAGTGGTCTTGAGTGCTAGATATGTTACTTTGCAAGTCACAAGTGCGAATCCCCGACGGTACATCGTTTTGTTTTTGTAAGTTGACCATTTCGTTTTCGGCGACGTTTTCTATACTGAATTCACCATTTATGGGATGTAACGTTCACTGCTCCACGAACTAGTTCACAGAACGCGCGCAGGCTGGCAATGACGCGCTAGCGAGTTGTCCTTGGCGTGCTGTTGCCACAAGCACCGACTGCTTGCTGTAAGTGGGCACAGGCCAGAATCAACAGACCAGGCCGCCGCTCCGCTGGCCTGGTGCGAACACCCGTTTTACGATACAAGCATGAGTGAGGCAAGCTCCAAATATTTGGCAAAAGCGCATGGCATTTGAGCGTCTTCGGTGATGCGGAGGGCGTTCATCCACTGCGTAGGCCTCGGCTAGTGATTGCTACTATTGCAAGCCGTCCTGGGAGGCTTAACTTAGGCATTTTACAGCCTACAACAAAACAGAAGCGCGGTACGACTATTACTGAGATATCGGGAATGCCTATCCAACGATGCCTTCGGATGTCATGCATGTTGTTTTACGGAACCGAAACCGAAACTTGTTTCTATGCTAACCTTGGACATCGTCCAGAGAGAGATAGACAGAGAAACATCTTTAATGGGCAAGTGAGGTCAGTCAGGCTGGGCGCCCGACTTGCTACACCAAATGGGGGTGAAAGTGTGATGGATCAAGGTGCATCTCCTCCCGTCGTCACAGCCTTTAGTTAGTGCGGCCGCCGCAGACCGCGCGTGGTAGCTTTCCTTCTTTCGCGCTTTATAAAATAATTTCCGACTTATCAACCGGATAAACGATGAAAAGTGTGAAAATTTGAGCCAGTCTACTTAGTTTTAACAAAACCTTGAGAAATTCACATTAAAGCCCCTTAAATCACCGATGTCTAGTGCCGAATTCTCTAAAATGGCTTCCGTCATTGTGAAGCGACGCGGTGTTGGCATGCAAATGCATATATTTGTCATTTCGAATCCCGTTGGTGGCCGAGGAACTGTATAAAAAATGTGAGCCTTCCGTGTCCTCCGCCTGCTCCTAAGCCCAAAACGACGCGCAAGGCGAGGCTCACTGTGGGCGTCGCATTGCTTATCTCAGAACATGTAGCCTCCTTTATAGTCCATTATAAAGGACGCTATGGTCTCAGCGTCGCTTGGGCGACTGGGTTCACGCAAAGCCTCCGGCCCGCGCTGACTGTGAGCGTCGCTTTGCGCGTCGTGGAATGGCTTTTTGTGGAGGCCTGTTTCTTAATGTTGTCGTTGTTTAGCGCAAAAAAACTGCAGGCTCATTTTAAGCAAATTATATGTAATTAACCCGCAGCATCCGTGTTCATTTAGTTAGGAACGCTAGTTGGGTTGCTTTTTGGGATAGTAAGCGAGAAAACGCGGCAGTGCAGCGGCGGCACGTGCGGGAGGAAAAGCAAGCACAAAAAGAACAAAACTCCTGCTGGCACTAGGCCTCTTCGATTTACCAGTCTAGGATAGTCCGCAGTGAGTCCGAACACTTCCTGTTTGGACAGGAAGTGACGTCACAGTGACGTACCATTGCATATTTGCGTTCTTTGCCAGGCACCGCACGGCAAAAAACGAGAGGCGGGAATACGACTTTCGACATCGTCTGCTGCGTCGTCTGCTCTCGAAGATGTCGGCGGAAGATTTATTTATGTATTTATTTTATTTAAACATACTGCCAATCCCATCAGGGATTTTCGCAGGAAGGGCTTGAAACAAAGTTACAGAGTAGGTATACAATAAGACACACACATTAACAATTGAAATCTAGTAACAGAATCGGATTAACAGAACAATATCAGAACAGGATTCAAACATGTGGGTTACTAATAGCGTGTAAGTACAAAGCAAATTCACATACTGGAAAATTGTATGAACTATTGATAAATGTAACGCAAACAATGATAAGCAAAAGTACAGCAGGGGTGAAGAATTTAGTAAGAGAAGTGTAATATAAGTACAAAAAACATGATCTGAAAACAGAGTATTTCAGCTCAGGAATAATTTTTTAAGTGCAACGTACAATACTGAAGGGTATTTCATGTTAAGCATAACTTAAGAGTACATAATCAGTGGGGTAAAATATACTCACAAATACACAAACGAATATCACCTAACTGTTTCCCCTTGCATTTTGTTAAGTTCGTTTTCAACCAGTGTTAAAAATTTATCTAATTGGGTACTGCTGGAGATTTTCGGATCTAGTTGATTCCATTCAGTAATTGCTAACGGAAAAAAAAGAGTACGTAAATCAATTTGTGTTAAATGAATATTCGTTTAGTCTCATGGAATGTTTTAGGCGTGTCGTTCTACTTTGATCAAACGTGATGTAGGCAGATAAATCAATGTTTAAATGACCGTGAATTAGCTGATGCATAAATTTTGCGCGTGCCAATCGTGTTCGATTCCTTATGGTAAGTAAACCAGCATTTTTTAGTAGTTCGGTTGGTGAATCTTCAAGTCTGTACCGATTGTATATGAACCTAACTGCTTTTTTTTTGTATTCCTTCGAGTTTAGTTATTTGTTGTTTAGTGAAGGGTGACCAAATGATATTACCATATTCTAGCAATGATCGCACAAGCGAAGTGTATGCCAGGTGCTTCAGTGGAGGCAGCGCCTGGTGGAGCCGGTATCTAAGTGTGAACAAGCGCCGCAAGGCAGCTGAAGTTACATTATTTATGTTTGAATCCCATCTTAGTTCTTCAGTTATAATTACTCCGATGTATTTATGTTGATTTACTCTAGCTATGGGAAGGTTTTCAATAGTGTAATAAAAATTTGACCTAGTTTTTTTTCGGCTTACCGACAAGATGGTACACTTGTTTAAATTCAGGTACATTTGCCATTTACGACACCAGCTGTCGCGCTCTTGTCGCTGTGCTTGAATTGCTGGAATGTGAGTTCAGATTCCGATGGGAGTGACTACGACGGCGACGACGAATGTCCCGCCGACCTCTACGTTGCGCTGCTGATTTTGACGAAGCTGGTGAGGGAGAGCGGCACCGAGTGCCCCTGTACGTTGAGCGGGTCGTCTCCACGTACTTGGAGTTTGAATTCCGCAAGATGTTCAGGCTCTCACGGTCCACGGTCGCTAAGCTTGGTGCTGAATTTGAGAGTTCTGCATTTCACCCTGCTGGGCACTGTGGACGAAGAAAAATGATCTCCGAGAAGACCCTGCTCATCGCCCTCACGTACATCGGTACGCAGAGTACGATGTACCGGATTGCGGACAAGTTCGACGTCGTCGAATCCAGCGTGCACCTTGCCATCAACCGGGTGTAGGCATTCCTGTATACCATCAGCGCCCGAGAGATCCGGTGGCCGGACGCCGACGAGCGCGGAAGGATGAAGCGGACGTTTTCGTCACTGGGTCGTCGTGGTGCCCTGCCGGACGTCATTGGGGCCGTCGATGGATGCCACATCCGCATTTACCGGCCATCGGAGTCGGAGGAGAGCTATTATAACAGGAAGAAGTTCCATTCGATCGTCCTGCAGGTCATCTGTTACGCGGATATGTTGTTCACCGATGTTTTCGCCGGGTTTCCGGGGAGTGCCCACGACGCCCGTGGGTTGCGGGAAAGCTTCTTCTTCGAGAACGCGGCGTCTCGGGTTTCCGGGGAGTGCCCACGACGCCCGTGGGTTGCGGGAAAGCTTCTTCTTCGAGAACGCGGCGTTTAAGTGGGAAGGTAAGGACTGGTGACCTAATAAGTGCAAACTGTCTGCCGCAAAAGCAGAGACATACGTAGGTAAATTGTGAAGTGCAGATTAGTAATTCCATGTAAGCGATCTCCCTGTTTCGGGCCGATGCCATATCGGCGACAATGGGCACATTTCGTTGGGCCAGATGTTCTGTCACGCATGCTGAGGTTAATCCCGTTTGAGGTGGAAAAGCTCGGGGAAAGGTAATAATGGAGAAATGGTAGTGAGGTATGCACATATTTACCCGTTAAAGTATGTGCTACAGCAGCACTTCTATAAATTTGGTTGAATTCTGGATGGGGGCGCAGGCAAATTTGCAATGTGTAAAAATTAATTTGCCAACAATGCTGTTCCACTTGTGGCAGCAAAAGTTTCTTCGGGTAGATTTTTGTGCAGATAATCTTTATAATATAATACAAAGAGCATGTTCATTTTCTTCCTCTACACACTATCCATAAAAATATTGCCCTTGTTTGTATTGTTTTTCTATAGCAAGCTTCCCGCATACACATTTGCAGGTGGGTACCTCCTTGGAGACAGTGCCTACCCGCTGCAACCTTGGCTGCTGACCTCCTACAAGCAGGCTACAGGAAGGTGGCAGCCACACATGCAGGCCTTCAACAGTGCCCACAATCGGCAGCAAGTGGTAATTGAGGGCTCCTTTGGATTACTGAAGGGCCGTTTCCGACGCCTTCTGTACATTGACGTCCTAACAATTCCACAAGCTGTCGATACCGTGTTGGGAGCCTGTGTCCTGCACAACATCGCACAGAGGGCTTCCGACCAGCTCAACGACGACGGAGCTCTCCCCGACAGCGGAACAGATTGTCACCTCCTGATCCTTTGCGGGGACACAACACACCTGCCCCAGCAACTGCCTTGCGGGACGCAGTTGCGCTAAGCCTGTAAGGCATGTCAGGTATTGTTCCATATTCTAAGCTTTTTCCTCGACAGCATAATCTCATGAACCTAAATGTTTTTTTTTTCATTTGACGACAGCATGTGCTAATGAGCCTCCTTGCTTTATAGGTTTGATTTTGACGACATCACCTGCTGATGAGGCTAAATGTTTTCACTCCTCCTTTGACGGCAGCAGCTGCTGAACAGGTTTTATTCCTTTTTTGACGACGGCGTCTGCTGATGGGCTGACATGTTTGAATTTTGCTTTTGACGATATGTATCACCTGCTCATGAGGCTAAATGTTTTCACTCCTCCTTTGACAGCAGCAGCTGCTGAACAGGTTTTATTCCTTTTTTGACGACGGCGTCTGCTGATGGGCTGACATGTTTGAATTTTGCTTTTGAGGGCATGACCTGCTGATGAGGCTACATGTTTTCACTCCTTCTTTGACGGCGGCAGCTGCTGAACAGGTCTTATTCCTTTTTTGACGACTGCGTCTGCTGATGGGCTGGCATGTTTGAATTTTGCTTTTAACGATATGTATCACCAGCTCATGAGGCTTAATGTTTTCTTCCCAGGTTTGATGACAGTTCATGATAAGCTTAAACGCTTTCAATGTATTGCTGCACCAGACAATACCCCACCCAGAGTGCATCAGTGCTAGCGTACTTGCAATTCACTGCCCCATCCATGTGAATATATAGCTACATGGCGCAGGATAACCAATATGCTGCATGTGTAATGGTGAGTTCAGAGGGTTAAGTTAAAAGCAATAAGGGAAGTTGCCCTTTCACCTCATCCCTGTAGCGACGAGTGTAGTACTGCAAGTATTTTACCGTGACACAGGTCATTTTCCCGATTTTTCTGATTTAAGCCACTTATAAACTACTGCAATGATGACAAATGTTGTGAGAAAATTAAAATGTCGGGCAGTAAGTGCTACCTCTTTTCAAAACAAGTGCATGTGTTGTGCGTCATGGGCTTGCCGCTTCAACAGAGTGGAAAACTACATGAGCAATTGACGTTCTTAAGTTGTACCTGTGTGCTGGTTGAACATGCCAGTTTGACGAAGAAGTGCATAGCAATATTGGCTATGTTTGCTGCAGTAAACTGAGACCCACAGAGCGTTAGCAGGAGCACCAATGTATCAGATTCATGACGTTTGTCAACATAGTACTTGTGATGGGGAAGAAAGTCTGAAATAGGACATCTGGCACGGCTACCTATAGGCATAGTGTGTGCACTGTTGTCACATTTTGCTGATATGAATATTTGTGCACTAGGTGAACACCCTGGAACTGTAATGCTTGCCCCAGTTTACAGAAAAGAGGTTCATAAATTGTTTAATTGAAATTGTGTTACACTTGACTGCACAGACTAAGTTGCTCTCTTGGACAACTGATGTGTCCCACCAATGTATGTGAATCTTCGACACAATAGCCTTGAATGCAAAAAGTGCTGCATGGGGATGAATGTTAACGACTGCATCAGATGTATACTGCGCTACTGTTCTGTAAGAGGCCATCAGGGAGTAGTACCTTGGGTTTGTAGAATTCAGCATTAAGCACTGTGACCGTGTCTTGTGGCATTTACAGAAGGCATGTGGTTTCACATTCCTACATTCCAAGCGTGTGGTGACGACCCGGTCAACCTTACAGCAGTACCTGGTCCTACTTTTCCAACACCACCTCAGCTGCACCAATTGCAATGAGCCATTCTGTGCCAACGGCATTATGTCAGTGCTCTTGCATATAAGCACCACCAGAATTCCGTATACTTTAGTGGCAAATCAAACGAACAGTCATTAAACCTGCAATGAAATGGTTTGGTCGGGGGAAATTGTAGTACTTTACTGTATAAAGCGTGTGATGGTTTTTAATACCAATGTGTGCATAATGGAAGTGCATGAATGTGATCAGGTGTAACTTTGGAGTAGCATAGTTATAACACCTCCAAAGTATTGCTGTAACCCAACCAGTGCAAAGCCTTTGCAGACATTGTAGTTACTCAGTGCAGCTTTATTTTTTATTGTATAAAACCATGCAAATAGTACCTGCTCTTGTTGCCACCATTGTTTTATGCTTTAGACTATGAAGCACTGTGTTACCGTTGCTTCAGTACTATGCAAACACATAATAAGGTATCTCTATTTCTATACATCACAACGAATATCTTCAACAACAACGGAGCCACTGATGTATACGCCTTGAGCTTTGCGATCGCTGCGCCGCCTGCCGCCGCTTCTCCGCAGCCTTTGCGGGATGAGCACTAGTGGCGATAGGGGCTCATGCAGTGTGTCGGTTCTCGTTCGCTTCTCTTCGCCTTTCCGCGGCCTAAAGAATTTATGGTGACGCCTTGAAGCAAGCAGTACATTTAGGCACTTCAAGAAACAGCTGCATCTTGGTACGTCCTCGAACACCAACAAGAGTGTTCCGGAGTGGTGGTTCTGCGCAATTCTGGCGCGCTGTTACGGCGGCGGCAGCAGTATATCACCACTGCCACCACCAAACACGCCAGACACAAGTGACTAGTGTTGTCACCTTGCTTAGACGTGATACTGGCACAGGGAGAGGTTGGTTGAGTCTTGCAGCGCGCACAACGAAGGCGGCTTCGGTTCGCATATATACGCCGCAGCAAAGTATGTTTCGGGGATGTGATTACTCAATGCCTAACACTAACTTGTGCGTTTAAGGGAAAAAGGTTGTGTCGCACTAAATATGTGCCCACCCATTTCCCATAGCAAGAACTAAGGTCGATTAATGAAACCACGGAAAGATAAATGCTCTGCAAGTCCAAAAGCAACAGAATAGCTCGTACGTGCGTATGTCCATTTCATGGTTACGCACATGGCATGAGTGGTTGGCATATATTTTATACATTGTTTTACTTTCACCTGCCTGTTGGCTGTGTGTGCCTTGGATAAAATACGTTTTTAAAAAGACTGCCTGGAGACGACACGCTCAATGTGTATAAAAGGGTTTATTTTGTCTGTTTATTATCAGTTTAATAAATATTTTACGGCATTGCAAGAGACTTGCACTAAGTGAATTTGTAGAGTAAAAATGTCAGAAAGAGTGCAACCATTCACATGGCACCGCTGTGACAAGTAACGCGCGCACACCTCGGTATAAGGCACTGCTGGCAGAGGAGTAAACATGTCATATTAAAAAAACTTTACGCCACAAGAATGAATTCACTTGGCAATATCTCAATTAGTGTAATGGATGCCTGTGAGAAGTTTATCTGCGACTGTCGGAGCAATTTTTTTTGGCTGTACAAAAATACATACATTGTCCGCCCTGAGACGCGTACACATTGCAAGGACCACCATACCCTTTCCCAGTATGTAAAGCACACAATATGGTTCTGTGCATGGGGTAATTAGCGTAACGCTGCACACTAACATAGAATAATATACACAAGCACACCGATGCAACGTGCTGGAGCTATTGTAGAGTCATGTCATATTGAATCTAAGTTATTAGTATTTGCATATAGGTAGCCAAGTAAAAAGACGGCACAAATGCATCCTACAATTGACAAGGACCCAGAACCCTTGATGCATGAACAAAAAAAATTCAGGTAAAGTTTTAATCTTTGGAACGAGGGCAGCGAAAGTTTTTACATGCTTCGCATGGAAGTTTTGTCTTCAGAAACTTCAAAATATCATGCGAATTAGCATACATTACTGTTTTTTGAAGGGCTGTACGATGCCCCATTGCAGGCGTGTGCAACTCTCTAAGCATGTATCACTTTGTCAGAGCACCAGAGCTTATGCTTACTGCTCCGCTCTGAGCGCGTGCGATGTCAACCAGTACCTGTAGATAAGCGGGCACAATGATCTGATTTATTGTAGGGTTTAACGCGCCGACGCAACAAGGGCGATGAGGCGCGCCGTAGTGAAGGGCTCCGGTTTAATTTTGACCACCTGGGGATCTTTGATGTGCTCCGAAATCTCGTGCACACGGGCGTTTTTGCTTTTCGCCCCCATCAGAAAAGCGGCCGCCGCGGCCAGGAAACGAACCCGCGGCCTCGTGCTCAGCAGCACAACGCCTTAGCCACTGAGCCACTGCGGTGAGTGCGAGTACAATAACTACTGTTTTGGCCACCTATTCGGGATGATACATTCCAAAGCATGCCTTGTGGTACCGGGGTCTTAGCGCACGGCCGCGGCTCCCAAGAAAGACACCGAGTCCCCAGAAACCACACCTTTAGTCAGCTCTGACCCGAACCCGTCCGGAGTCGTCTGATCTTCTCCAAGCCCAGGCACGCACTGCCTCAGTCCCTCGTCACGCTCCATCCAGCGCGCACCCGCTGCGCGTGCCCCGAACAGCGTCTTTCTCCTCTTCTGCGCGCCGTTCCCACACTCTCCCCCCCTCCAAAAACAAAGTCAAGACTCGTCGGGCATGTCGATGACGTGGTCGGCCGGGAGAGGGTCGCGGAGGAGGTCCGGGCGGTGGTGAAGCAGCAGGGCAAAGGCAGCAGCGACTGAGTCTTCAGTTCGGGGTCCTGCGGAGGCCGACGCTGCAGCAATGGCGGCAGTCATGCAGTCACGGTGCAGAGCACCTGCCAGGTGCGTGGGCAGATGGATTTGCGGCACCCGGCAGTAAGGGCAAAGGCGACGGAGCTCCTCTGCCGTATAGATGGATGGAGGTTCCTGGGGATGTCGATCCGAGAGTAAACGGCCCCGGAAAGGCTCTGGGATGTCGGCCGCTGGATCCCCACGTTCAGGACGGGGCTGGAGTTCCCAGGGGAGGCGGGACACCCAGCCAACCGAGCGATCTGCCTCCACGACTGTCCAAGTGTCCACGGTGCGAAGTGTTGGAGGGCGGTGACGTGGTGCCCGGGGAAGCCAGGGATGGAAACGGGCCTGTGCGTACGCAGAATGACCCCATCCCCGAGAGGGCCCAGGAAGATTGCGTGGTGGCGGGGGCATCTACGAGAGCGTGCAGAAGAACATACAAACAAAAAATATTGAAAGGGGACAAAAAAGAGGAAGCCAAGCTGGTACTACGGAACAGGTGAACCCCACAATAACCATAAAGGACTGATCAAGGCTTTACAGAAAAGACAAGTCAAGAATAAACAGAGGAGAAAAAAGAAAATGTGGATAGTAAAAGAAAAAAACACTAATTCGGTTATTTCGCTAGCGCCCATACGCAACGCTAGGCGAAGGCGTCCTCTGAAAAGAGAAACATGATCAGTCCGCATGGTACCGTTTAAGGTCGGCTATATTAACCGGGCCTGCATGTTCACCTGTCCTGTTGTTGCGTAAAAGATACGTGATGGAAGACAGCTTCTCGCTTACGGTAAAAGGGCCCTCCCATTTAGGAGCTAGCGACGCGGAAAACTTGCGTGAAGCGTCGCTCAGCGGATGAGTGCGCCGGAGAACCATGTCGCCAACCGCAAGCTGAACATCTCGACGACCCCGGTTGTACTGCTCCGCCTGCTGGAGACGAGCAACATCAAGCTGCTCTCGGGCAGCCTGTATCGCGTCACGCAGGCGCTGGCGGACGGCCACAGCATGAGGCGACAGACCAGAACCCGCGTCCGTTTCTGGAAGTGTCCTGTCGAGAGGAAATGGCATCTCCCGACCGTAATTCAGATAAGCCGGCGTAAACCCGGTTGAACGATTCACCGTGGTGCGAGTGGCAAATGCAATCTCAGGCAGCTTAGCATCCCAATCCTTGTGTTGCTCCGTATGAGCAATTAGCATCGCCTTGAGGTTGCGATTCACACGCTCAGTTATGTTTGTCTGAGGGTGATAGGTGGTCGTACGTTTGTGTTTCACGCCTACAGCTCGGCAGTTGTCCTCAAACAATTTGCTCGTAAAATACGTAGCATTATCCGTTATGAGCTGTGCGGGGAACCCAAAGCGCGAAAACACTTCCATTAGGCACCTCCATACATTCGGTGTATTGACGGTACGTAGCGGGAACAGCTCTACCCACTTCGTGAAATGGTCCGTCACCACAAACAAATAACAATTCCCACGCGGGCTGCGGGGGTAAGGGCCCATGATATTGCAAGCAACGATTTGCCAGGGGCTCTTACTATCAACAGACTGCATCAATCCGGGCGGGCAACCGACTCGGGGTTTTGCTGTCTGACACACGTGACAGCTCCTGGCGTACCGCAGCACATCCTGCCTCATTCCCGGCCACGTGACAGTCCGACATAACTTCTCATAAGTTTTGCTGCTAGAGCTGTGTCCAGCCAGAGCTGAATCATGAAAGTAACGGATGAAAGCCCTCCGAAGCTTACGGGGTACAACAGCGCGGAATGGGGAATTAGCTTCTTCATCGTCCTGCGGGATATACCGTAGCAGGAGACCGTCTTCCGCCAACACATATGTATCAAACTCACCGCTGTTGCTGGTGGGAGCTGCGCCCTGTGCCCCGACGTGCTCAATGATCTTACGGCAGAGTCCGTCGGCACGTTGCGCCGCGAGAAGATCTGCCCTGCTCACCAGCGTACCCCAGCGTGCGTCAGCATCCACTGCAGCCACCAGCGCCGGCGCTGCCGCGTCCGAGGATGGCGGCAGGGGCGCGCGCGATAGCGCGTCAGCGACTTCGTTCTGCGAACCCTTCCGGTGCTGGATAGTAAAATCGTAGCGCTGAAGCGCAAGCACCCAGCGCGCAAGACGGCAAGCAGGGTTCTGCAAACGCTGCAGCCACGTTAATGCCATGTGGTCTGTCTGAATGGTGAAAGAGGCACCGTCAAGATACATGTCAAATTTCTTTAGTGCAAACACAATTGCCAGGCACTCACGTTCTGTGACCGTGTAATTGCGCTCAGCCGGAGTGAGCGTATGGCTAGCAAATGCGACCGGACGGAGAACGCCCTCAAACTCCTGCATCAGCACTGCGCCCAGTCCATAGTCGCTAGCATCGGTCTGCAACACAAATTGCTTGTTAAGGTCCGGTATCCTTAACGCCGCTGTTGTCGCGATTGCGCGAGACAGTGCTTCAAAAGCTTGCTGTTCAGCCTCTGCCCATTGCCATTTCACGCCTTTCCGTAGTAGCTGGTTCAGCGGACGTGATAGCTCCGCACAATGAGGGATGAAGCTGCGGTAAAAGGCTATCATGCCCAAGAAGCGCTGCAAGCTCTTAACGTCACGCGGGCACGGATACTCTGTAATTGCTTTCAGTTTGGCATCGTTAGGACGAAGCTCTCCCTTGTCCACGGGTCAACATGAACTCGTCCGAAGCACCCGACGCCGTCTTGTAAACATTGAGATCGTTCAGGAAGTCCGCCACGGATTTGAAGTCGTCATAGCCCGTGAACCGTGGCACTGCGAGGCTCGGGTGGAATGCCGGCACGCGCTGCGGCGCCTCGAGGCTCGTGGGGGGCGCATGCCCGGAACCAGCGGGCCCCACCTGCAAATTCTCCAAGCGATTAACAAGATTCTCGCAGAGGCGTGCGATCGGGCCCAGGGTAGCGACGACCTCCGAGGCATCCGATCCAAAGCCAGCACCGTGAGGGTCGGCCGAGAGGCTCCGTCGAGCAGAAGGCGTGGCTGCACCCTGGCGAGGCCTACGCTCCATGATGGAATCCGGTGCACCACGAAACGAAAAAAAAAGGCACACAGCGATTACCGCCGCCGCGCTATCACAACGGAAATGCCACTGTTTGCGAGAAAAGCGACACAAAAATCTCCAGAGAATTACCGGGGAATACCCCAGACACCAGCGACGCGAACAGCGAACGCTCTAGAACAAAGAGGAAGAAGACCACAATGTCTTTCCCGAGAACCAACGGCCGGCCCCACGTTCAGGGCGCCAAATGTGGTACCGGGGTCTTAGCGCCCGGCCGCGGCTCCCAAGAAAGACACCGAGTCCCCAGAAACCACACCTTCAGTCAGCTCTGACCCGAACCCGTCCGGAGACGTCTGATCTTCTCCAAGCCCAGGCACGCACTGCCTCAGTCCCTCGTCACGCTCCATCCAGCGCGCACCCGCTGCGCGTGCCCCGAACAGCGTCTTTCTCCTCTTCTGCGCGCCGTTCCCACAGCCTTTATGGTGAACATTGGGTCACCGCAGCCCTCACCTCCTCTTTCTAGTGTGAATCAATTGCTGCACACATGGGGTACTCACAGGAAAACACAGGTGGCCTCAGTAATGGTGCCACCAATTTCACAGACACTTGCAAAATGTGGATGACCATCACCTTGTACACCGACTGTGGGTGTTAAATACACATGGTGGCTTACAAAACCCGTTGATGCACCACTACTTAGAGCGGTCATTGCCGAACCGTACCCAACGTGTAGCAGCCTTAACAATACCAATGCAGACTGGCCTCTATCCCTCGCGTGTACTTGAACGACTAGATTAACAGCATCCCGGAGAAGACACATAAAAAGTCAACAGAGAATACAGCTAACCACAAAAAGGTACTAGGCCACATATATAAGTAAACCAGTCGTAGCTTGCCATAACAGCACACAGCAATAACACGAGCATTGGATTCCGTTTCCCAACTAGTGGCAATAGTTCAGCATGGCTGGACTAGGCCATCGGCTTGCAAATGCATGGATGAACTTCAAAAGGTAAAGCAAATGAAACTACATACCTTTCGATATGTGCACCATGTGTGAACAGCTCAAAACAAAGTACATGTGCAGTAATAATGAACTGAAAAATTAGCATAGTAAACAGGCAAAATGACACATTAAGTGACCACAAGGACATACTGCAGCCACAAACATAGGTCGGAGTTGCCACGATAAAAAAAGAAGACAACGCAGGCAGACCAAACTACTTTGCGAGAGCCACCGCAAAGCAGAAAAATGTAGGAAAAAAAACGAAAAGAAACGTACTCTCACAACTGCGATTGGTGGTTTCCAGACCAAGAAAACCTGTTTCTTTCTTGAAGTCACCAGTGGTATGCGCACATTGTAACGAAGCCCTTCCACCATTCTGCGCATTTCGCGCTGGCTTAAGGCATGCAAGGACATAAATCATCGACCACAACTTCAACACATCCCACAATGGCGATTTAGTGCCTTGCAAGTTTGTCTGAGCACACTTTGTGGCCAGAGTACACGCTTTGGCGACGGAGACAAAAAGCCATAATGGGAGTGTGCAAGATTTCACTGAACGTGAGAAATTCCCACATTATGCAACTAAGTCTGCAGCCCTCTACAGTGGTGATCTGTCTTCTTGCGCCAGGTATACCTTTGGCACACAAAAAATCAATTGCACCAATCAGACAAAGCTTACTTCGGAGAAATAAGTTGTTCTTCGTAAACAGGCATCCATATGGCACGCTGTCAGTAGAGAAAAAACGATGAAAACAAATTGCAAAGCTGACAACATGGTGCAAATTAGGGTGATGAACTCGCCGACTTTAAATAGCCGTGACTAGCAAGAAATGGCCGTGCAGCTTGCACGCTGTCAGTACAATGGAATGCGCAAGGGCAAAAAATGAAAGGAATACGCAACCGATTATGTGTCAGGGTGTGACACCTGTCGTCCCTGAGTAGACGTGACTAGCAAGAAATGGCCGTGCAGCTTGCACACTGTCAGTACATTCGAATGCGCAAGGGCAAAGATGAAAAGAATATACAACCGATAATGTGTCAGGGTGTGACACCTGTCGTCCCTGAGTAGACGTGACTAGCAAGAAATGGCCGTGCAGCTTGCACATTGTCAGTACAACGGAATGCGCAAGGGCAAAAAATGAAAGGAATACGCAACTGATTATGTGTCAGGGTGTGACACCTGTCGTCCCTGAGTAGACGTGACTAGCAAGAAATGGCCGTGCAGCTTGCACACTGTCAGTACATTCGAATGCGCAAGGGCAAAGATGAAAAGAATATACAACCGATAATGTGTCAGGGTGTGACATCTGTCGTCCCTGAGTAGACGTGACTAGCAAGAAATGGCCGTGCAGCTTGCACATTGTCAGTACAATGGAATGCGCAAGGGCAAAAAATGAAAGGAATACGCAACCGATTATGTGTCAGGGTGTGACACCTGTCGTCCCTGAGTAGACGTGACTACCAAGAAATGGCCGTGCAGCTTGCACATTGTCAGTACAATGAAATGCGCAAGGGCAAAAAATGAAAGGAATACGCAACCGATTATGTGTCAGGGTGTGACACCTGTCGTCCCTGAGTAGACGTGACTAGCAAGAAATGGCCGTGCAGCTTGCACACTGTCAGTACATTCGAATGCGCAAGGGCAAAGATGAAAAGAATATACAACCGATAATGTGTCAGGGTGTGACACCTGTCGTCCCTGAGTAGACGTGACTAGCAAGAAATGGCCGTGCAGCTTGCACATTGTCAGTACAATGGAATGCGCAAGGGCAAAAAATGAAAGGAATACGCAACCGATTATGTGTCAGGGTGTGACACCTGTCGTCCCTGAGTAGACGTGACTAGCAAGAAATGGCCGTGCAGCTTGCACACTGTCAGTACATTCGAATGCGCAAGGGCAAAGATGAAAAGAATATACAACCGATAATGTGTCAGGGTGTGACACCTGTCGTCCCTGAGTAGACGTGACTAGCAAGAAATGGCCGTGCAGCTTGCACATTGTCAGTACATTCGAATGCGCAAGGGCAAAAAAATGAAAAGAATACGCAAAAGATTATGTGTCAGGGTGTGACACCTGTCGTCCCTGAGTAGACGTGACTAGCAAAAAATGGCCGTGCAGCTTGCACACTGCCAGTACATTCGAATGCGCAAGGGCAAAGATGAAAAGAATACACAACCGATAATGCGTCAGGGTGTGACACCTGTCGTCCCTGAGTAGACGTGACTAGCAAGAAATAGTGTGCGTGTAGCTTGCACGCTGTCAGTACATTCGAATGCGCAAGGGCAAAAATAAAAAGAATACACAACCGATGATGTGTCAGGGTGTGACACCTGTCGTCCCTGAGTAGACGTGACTAGCAAGAAATTACCGAGCAGCTTGCACACTGCCAGTACATTCGAATGATCAAGGGCAAAGATGAAAAGAATACACAACCGATAATGTGTCAGGGTGCGACACCTGTCGTCCCTGAGTAGACGTGACTAGCAAGAAATAGCCGTGCAGCTTGCACGCTGTCAGTACATTCGAATGCGCAAGGGCAAACATGAAAAGAATACACAACCGATAATGTGTCAGGGTGTGACACCTGTCGTCCCTGAGTAGACGTGACCAGCAAGAAATGGCTAGCACGCTGCCAGTACATTCGAATGCGCAAGGGCAAAGATGAAAAGAATACACAACCGATAATGTGTCAGGGTGTGACACCTGTCGTCCCTGAGTAGACGTGACCAGCAAGAAATGGCTAGCACGCTGCCAGTACATTCGAATGCGCAAGGGCAAAGATGAAAAGAATACACAACCGATAATGTGTCAGGGTGTGACACCTGTCGTCCCTGAGTAGACGTGACCAGCAAGAAATGGCTAGCACGCTGCCAGTACATTCGAATGCGCAAGGGCAAAGATGAAAAGAATACACAACCGATAATGTGTCAGGGTGTGACACCTGTAGTCCCTGAGTAGACGTGACTAGCAAGAAATGACCATGCAGCTTGCACGCTGTCAGTACAATGGAATGCGCAAGAGCAAAAAAGGAAAAGAATACGCAACCGATTATGTGTCAGGGTGTGACACCTGTCGTCCCTGAGCAGACTTGACTAGCAAGAAATAGCCGTGCAGCTTGCACACTGTCAGTACAATGGAATGTGCAAGGGCAAAAATGAAAAACTACAGAGCTGATTATGTGTCAGGGTAAAACAACCGTCGTCCCTCAATAGCAGTGGCTATTCTTCCCGTTCCCCGGTCAAGAGCAGCAATCAGCTGCTGGTGCCTGAGCTTCTTCTCCTCCTCTGCCTGGCGTCGAGCAGCCAGGCGCTCTTCGTGACTCTTCTGCCTGTCAGCCTCGGCCGCCTCGATGGTGCCGATGGCCTGCTGGATGAGTGCCCGCGTGTGGTCTTGCCGAGCCCTCCCAGCAGCACGGCCCACAGGGGGTGGCTGCTGTGGCTGGACGTCCTCCTCAGCTGCCTCCTCCTCCTGCTGCTCAGTGGCGTCGTCCCCCACACCTGGGCCTCCTGGTCGGTCAGCGTCGGCCAGTTCACTGGGAACAACAGACGACTGAATGACCAATGAGCACATGATGGCCACCTCAGCACATGTGGCCTACAGCTTCTCCCTTTACTCCGTTACGCAAAAGGTCCTGCCAAAGAAAAGCAAAATGCTTTTCTCGTGTCCCCCTGTGGAGCATGCACAAGATAATTTAATAGAGTTAATAGAGTAGACTGGTAATGTACTTGTTTGTTGCCATCCACGCCATGCTAAACCCTTAAAATTAATTATATTTTTCTGAACACATTCATACAGTTAAGCCTCATTGTAAGAGACATCCATGGATGTAAAAGACAATCGAGTCTACGTGACACTTTTCACCCACATAGTTGGCTGCCCTACCTTTCCCATTAAATTGACCTCTTTCATACAGACATCGAATGTAGGAGATAGTTGGACATAAAGGTCAGGTCATCCTTGAATTTTTTTCAACAATATTGCTTGTAACAGGCATTTTAACTTCAGATGCAGTGCCATCGGTCCCTAGCTGCAGTTGCTTCCATTTGTGACATCACAGGGGGACGACGGACCCCCACAGTCGCTATTACAACGTTAGCAAATGAAGGGGTGGTTCAGCCAGCTATGAGGTTACACCGAGAAGCTCTACTAAAGGGAATGCAATGTACAAAGCTGGTGAAAGCATGAAATGAAATTGCGCTAAAAGGACAGGGGGAACAGAAGACACACCATGCAGCGCAGTGTCGTGTTTTCTTCTTGTGTGCATCCTGTCCCTGTAGCACACTTTCATTCCATTTATGTCATACCAACTAGACCGGCATATCGCTTTCATTACAGCTCACTGCTATGCCCATGAGCGTGACCGCGCATGTGGGCTTCCACACAAGCCAAGAATACAGTGACTACACAGTGGGCTCTCCCAATCGCGTAGATCCCAATAAAGAGGCACCGCAGATGTTGAGCCGTGCAAGTGCTGTGGATAGCGCACACAGTGGAAGAAGAATTGCGCTCTGGCTAGTAATGAGGCGTGTGAAAGCGACATCTGCAAACCCTTTTCTGCAAACAGTAGGAGAGAAAGCTTGTAGAATCTGTTGCAAAAATACAGTCATGCAGCAAACAAAAATTCGGAACTATTTCATGCATTCTGGGGGCCAAACAGAAATGAGACTGACCCTTTTGCAACATGCTGTAGCTTAGTAAAGCTGTAGACTAGGCTAGTTGGTAATTCACAGTGATTGAACGTAGATCAGGTATGATAGCACAATGATGTGACTAGTGATCAAACCTAGATGAGGTTTGATCACATAGTGATGAGGTACCTATACCTGAGGATTCGCTTCCTTGAGGCCGAAACGAGCTGGTGTTACGAGTCTATTGCACAGAATCCCATACTGCCATTCACATCAGCTCATAGCAAGCTTGTTAAGACAGCAATTGCACAGACACATTTTTCGAATGCTTTGCAGAGGTCTTGCCACCACACCTAGTTAGCCAGTCAGAGCACCTAGATGCAGCAGGGTACCCTCGCCCATTGCTTGTATCTGTAGCCGAGACAATGCGAAGGAAACAGAAATGCAGGGGAACTGCCCGCGGCATACAAGGACAAGGTACAGGGGAAACACGAGAAAGAGGGGTTGTGCTTCCTTATATGCGCTTTATGTCCCTTCGCCTTAAGAAAATGGGACATCGTGTTAACGTGAAAGTTGTTTTAAGCGCTCTTCACAAGTTGTCCCAGCTGGATAGTAGTACCTGTCCCGTAAAGCAACGTAGGGCCCAACGCGCTGCCGAACACAGAACACAGTTCGTACAGTGTGTTCAAACGTTAATATACACAACTCCTTTGTCGTGTGGCGCAAGCTACGATGGAACAGACGGGCAGATAGATGCCTCAATGAGCGTCTACGTGAGCATGCCAATAATGTGCGTAATGGCAAGGAAGGCGTCTTCGCACAGCATGTCAGCTTGTGCACGGGTTGCACTCCGCAGTTTCCTGGCACCACAGTAGTCGATATCATCAAGGACGAGCAAGCGCACCTAATCAGTGCGGCAGCTGAGCTGGCACGTGGAAAAAACGACTGTGTAAACAAACCGTCGTCATGCTACCTGACCGTCAACTGCATTGCTTGCAATGTGATGCCATACACAACAGGCCACGGTGGTTTTCAAAAAATGTTTGGCACGTGTTGGGTGTATTCGCTCTTTCTTTGACAGTATTTTGTTGTTCCCTATTTTTGTTGTTCCTGTGAAGGCAAAGCATACATATTTGCAGCTACATGAATAAAGAATCAGTTGGAACTTGGCGCTTGTCCATATGCATTCTTTCCGTCACGTGTGTTTCTTATGTGCTATATTTGATCACTATGCTAAAGCGTTCTTTTGAGCTTATTTTAGTCGTACGGTGCTTACATTGAACTAGGGGTTCATCAGTCTGTGAAAGCATGGTTCCCTGCTTATAAGAGATTCCTCGTATAACAGACCATAATGGCTCCCTAGTACGTGTCCCTTATAAAGGGGTTCAAATAAAGGTGAGGCTTTATTTGGATTAATTCTTTTGCGCATTACAATGTGCACAGTAAATCAAGCACACACATTCTGTGCGACGCCCAAAGAGCTGAGACAAGAAGCTGATTCCAGTGTAGCACGTTTACAAAAAAGAGCGTTCGATAACGTTAGCAGTCCACCACCTTGTTTGACTCCCAGAACACTCACCCTGCATCGTTCAACCTCCTGATTCGGCCTGGTCCTGCCAGGTATGTGGGGTTGGCCGTATGTTCTTTTTCGGGCACTTCGGTGAGTTCCCTGAGCAAGAATGAAATATTCAAAATGGCATTACACATTGCAGCTTTTTTGCCTTGTCCTTTATGCGTATGGTACATTAGCATTTCAAAGCTATAAACGCAGCTGGCTTTCTCAGAATCCTAGCAAACAACACGCTGGCCGAAAATTTCCCATGAGATTGACTCGACATACACGCGTAATTACTGCTGTCACTGGACTTCCCTTTATTTTTGCGAAATGACTAGTGCTTTGAATCACCTGCGCATCGATCCACTTATACATTTATCACGAGTTCATACGTCCAGGATCGCAATGTGTGCTGCTGTTAATTTTAGCTAGGTAATCACCACTAAGCATTTAACCCACTCATTTTTAATGGTTTGTACTTGCGGTAATCTACCAAATATTTGTACACTATACGCTCGAGGAAAGACGAGCTGATCTGCACGGGTTTTCTTGGAATAACTAGAACGTTGTTGCATGTGAAAATACCCTAGATAAAATGCGAGCGTGGACAGCTGGTTCATGGGGAGTACTCAATTTGGAAAATTAAGCCCAGCTGGGGTTTGCTTGGAATGTGCACCCCATGCTCACATAGAACTTTTCGACGAAACGTCAATACGCGCACCGCCCACAAAATGTTCACGCTACATCAAGAGCGAAACGAAAGAGCTTACCTTTCATACTCGGCACCGGTTCGCCGATTCGCCGTTCGCGCACGGTTCCAGGCCCGCTCCATTGTGCGCCACTTGTTCTCAATCTGGGCCGGCGTCAATTCACTTCCCGAAAACTCCTCGTTCACCTGCGCCGCCAGGTCCTCCAACATCGACCGTTTGGTGTACTGCCTTCTGCTGTGCTTGGTGTGGAACAGTTTGAAGGCGGAAATTAGAAAGAGCGCCTTCGGCCGAGGCCAAAGTGCGTCCGACCTGCTGCCAGCAGCTTCGGGCGCTCCGACGGCTTCGGCAACGACGACCTCGACTGGCGTGCCATCTGCAAAGCGGTCGTTCAACTGCTCAGCGACGCTCGCAGCGCCACAAAATAGCGGACATGAGCAAGTTTTGGGGCCGATGCGCCGCTGAATTCCCTTCGTCGGAAAATCCGATGAGCGGACTTCAGGCGCAACCGCACCACAGAGCACGATCCCGCCACGGGCTGTATCAGCTCGCTTGACGGCACAAAGAATACGTAATACGTACCGACTGTCACGTACACCAGTCGGCCGTTTTCGACCACCGGTGCTCCGTTATTGTCGACCGACTGGTAGATTGCAGAGTTTGCCGACATTGTTGGAACGCGCCAACCAGCGGGACCAGACCAACCAGATGACCGCCGGAAAGCGCGCGAAAAAATGAGAAGCCGCGAGATTCGTCTTTGTCGTCTGCTACACCGCAGTTTTCTGCCGTCTGCTAGGTGCCGGAACAAAAACCTAGTGACTGCTCGGTGAGCCCTTGGTTAGTCCGAGGATAGCTATCCGAGAAAATCGAACGCGTTCTGACAGCTCTCGGGCAGGTGGGCGGGGCTCCCCGAGAAAAATCGAACGTCGGACTGGCAACATCTGGGAGTCCGCGGTGAGTCCGAAACGAAAATCGAAGACGCCCACTGTTTCTGGCACGGAGCGCGCGAGTCCTGCGGAGGCGGGAAATTTGAATTGCAGTGGGTGTAATCAGCTAGCGGATAACGGCGCTACAGCCCATTATGGCGAATCACTGCTCCGCACTTCCGTCAGCTTTCACGTTCACTAGAAGGGCTTTAATTTTTTTAGTTTTGTGCGGCGTGTTCTTCTGCTCTCCGTGGTTTCCGTGTCGGCGCTGCGGCGTTTGGTGACCTGCAATGAGCAAAGGTGAGTATCCTGTATGGGTCTGCAGAAGACCTACAGTATTGATAAACAAAATAAATAAAAAAATTTTATTTGGAGGGGGCGGATCTTCCCGACTGCATGTATTTATTATGGATACATCGAGAATCATATCGGTATGAGGGGGAGAAATAATGCTGCCACTTGGCTTGTAATTGCGCCATCGCGTTACTGTTTGCTATTCATAATTTTTCTGAATATTTCCACGAGTTTGCGCAATTTCCAGCCACATTTTCAAAATTTCCAGCGGTGCATAATGTAAAATTTTACAGGGAAGCGCAGTAATCCTTATGACTGTTTGAACAGCACCGAAATGTTAACCCGCTGTCATGCGAACAAATTTCGAGCCGCCTGGTCGTGTGGGCATATTCGCACGTATTTTTAACGGCGGCCTGTACACATAGGGGACAGGGAAGAATACCTCGGCTCACATGAGTTCCTACCGCTGAGAAACTGCTACAGCATGAACCCCCGTTGTAGAGGCCTATGCACATGTCTTCACTTTTTCTCGGTTTACACTGTTCGCGTTGGCCGGAATCGCGTTGATCGCGTTCTGATCGCGTTCTGATAAAAATAAACATTCTGATCGCGTTGCAATCAGAATGTTTATTTTTAAAGTGTGCTTTTATTGACAGGTTAAACTTTGGTTGGAGCACCTTTTACCCAAGTGCAATGTTTGCGCAATCAAAGTATATTAATGTTTTCGAAGTGCGATATTTTTATTTTTCAACTACCTTTTTACGAACAGAAGCTAGTTTGCAGAAATACGCTCATTCTAACAAACGGGTAGTACTATGTGGCTACAATTTTTTTGCAATCATAGTGTTTATTTGTTGATGTGTGATATCCTTTTTTAATGGTTGTGTTTAACCCAGGTTGAAACATCTTTACGCAGGTACAATTGTGAAATGAAAGTATTTTAATGTTTAAGATATGTGATATCATTTGTTTGAAATGGTTGTGAGTTGAGCGTAGTTTGCATTACTATTACGCAGGCACAATTGTTGTGAAATGAACGCATTTTATGAATAAGAAGGGTGGTGTATTTTTTTCAAAGAACGATTTATGGACAGAACCTAGTCTGCGGATTGTTTCTCAGTTATTTCATATGTTATCACTCAGGTTAAATGGCTTGTAAGAAGGTGCCAGCGCAATGCATAACCTGTAATATCCTGTTAATAAATTTTGTACAAAGGCTGTTTCAGTGTTGCGTGCATTCCATGATCATTAGCAGGTGTACTTTCCCCTGAAGTTGTTAAAAAGTAATTTTTAAGCTTCTGAGTTGATGTAGTAAATGTGGTTAACTGCTCGAAATCAAGCTTCTTCACCAAAGTCAAGATTTTGCTGCTCAGAAAACTGCTCCCCGAGACGTCGCCACGTGTATTGATAACAAATTATTTAGATAAGCTTGAAAAGACGCTCAATTCTACTGTTGTGACTTCATGGTAGTATTAGTGCTTCAAACCCGCCGCGGTGGCTCAGTGGCTAAGGCCTTGCGCTGCTGAGCACGAGGACGCGGGTTCGGTTCCCGGCCACGGCGGCCGCTTTCTGAGGGAGGTGAAAAGCGAAAACGCCCTGTGCGTAGTAGATTTTAGCGAGCGTAAGGATCCGCAGCTGGTATCAAATTAATCCGGAGCCATCCACTTCGGCGCGCCTCATCGCCCGCGTTGCGTCGACGCGTTAAACCCTACAATCAAGGAATTATTGGTACTTCAACTGCTTTTTTTATTTTAGAATTCTGTTAGCTTGACGCCTCTGTTACATTTGTACATTTTTTGTGTAATTTTTATTTAGGGCATTATTTATTTGTATTCTCCATCTTTCATTTTCGCATGGTATTTTGCTTGTTTTAGTCAATGATACTCCTGAAAACCCTCTTATTGCCCCCCCTTTATGTGATGCCTTTGGGCCCTTAAGGGTATAATAAATGAAGTAAAGTCTGACGGCTCAATGGGACCTGTCAGCTGACCTCCTTACGCGAGTAGTTCGGGTCTGGATTGATGTGTTACACATACAGTTATGATGCGTGCGAAGGGGCTATGGAAACGGACAGCCACATGTCTGCCAACTGAAACTGGAAAACTTGAAGTTCAAAGGCTTACAGTTTTATATCGTTATGGAACGAACGCATTTCGTTCACTTGCAGGAAGTGCAGCGGGAATTGAAAAAGCGTCGCCCAGAAGGGAAGCGCGAATGGGCTCAAAAACAACGAAAAGCTGCTGTCGCCATCATTACCGGCTCAAGTTACAGCTTGTCGAGTAGCGGAGAATCCATTCCGGGTGAACAGCAGCTTGCCCGTTAGGAACGCCGGCGTAATCCAATATCACATCTCCAGATTAAGGGCTTTCAGAGGGGTATTTTCGAGCGCCTCTGTCACTTAGTACGCGCACATGACCGGTTGCCGGTATAGTCGTGCGCAGGTTTGTAGTGCAAAATAGTTGGAGGAGGAGGGAACCTGCACGCGCAGCTATAGGTTTCACGCCCATAGTAATGGATATAAATGCCCGCTGTGCTGCTGTGAGGTCTAAACGCGGACGTCAAAAAGGCCCAATGGGTCTTCTCTAGTGTCCTTGGTGGTGGAGCGGATTGGGTCGCTGTGTTAGCACCAACAGTAAGATGCTTACGACGCGGGAGGGAGACAGGCAGCTGCATGTTTGTCTGCAACAACAGAGATTTGGTCCTTCATTCAGCTAATTAAGTAGGCAAACGGGTTTTGTTTCGTGCACCCCGTGGAGAGCGTCCACCTTCACGAGTCATCCTTTCGTTGTAGGAGACCTAACGGTTGGCAAAAACACCAACGTCGTTCTTGAAATTACGTTTCCTTTTTGCGCACTTCATGTTAATCTGGGGCCTTGGACACACGCAATCCAGCGGTGACAAACTCGCGGTTCACAAGCTCTCCGTCATCAGTGCTGCCTGTACAAAGATAAAACTGTGCCCGTCGTAAGGGTCGTAATCGGCCGGCTGGATCCGCAGCATTGAACGCTGCGCGGAGCAGCGCAGCAGTGATCGCCTGCGGTGTCATTTGGTTTGTCCATGAGGTGTTGACAGCACGGGCATCCCGCTGTTCGCTGAGAAGAGATGTGACAACCAGCTTGAATTTTGACGCTACTTTCTCGCCGGGATAAAAAAGGGCCTGTAAGGGGATAGTCGCTTCAGGGACGGCTTGGAAATGGCGAGTGTCGCCTCCTCAATACGGCTGTTGGCTGTTGTCAAACACGAGGAAAGCCTCGTGGTCTGGATCCGCATCCTGCACACGGTTCGATACTTTGTAGAGGAAGTCGTTGAAGACGACCCAGTCCATTTCGTCCACCATGGTCCAGTAGAGGGCACCACCAGCCAACATGCATGCCATTTTTATCCCTTTAATCGCCGAATACTGGAACGGATTCTCAGGTGACACCCGTTTCCTTCCCCTCCAGAAATTTATAGTTGCCATCTCTGATTCGTCGTGATTGTGCTTTTGTTATATTGTTCCGCCGCTCTGTTCAGTAGCTGTTCGAACTTATTCTGTCACTCCTGCCATAGCCCCAAGTGGGGGCTGCAGTATTTACAAATAAATAAAAAAATAAATTATGTTCAGGTTTTTTACCTTACTTGAACTGCTGAGGCTCCCTTTCTCGCGCAGACAAAGTTGCGACAGCACCATATGTTGTAATTGCCTTCGTCCAAGTAATACCGGCTTGTTTGCTGGCCACCGGTTCGTAGCCACTGGACATACGTTTCCGGGTCTGCTTGACGTCCGTGCGGTCGCGGTCCATAGGCTGCGGCGTCGCCATTTTCATAGTGTAGTTATGTGCATCCAGAGGTCGGTCGACGCTGCTGGTGATGATGATCAGTCCAGGCAAGGCCTCTTGAACGGCTGCTTGAAGTTTCTTGAGTGTGTAGGTACCATTTCTCTCTCGATGTTCAACCCTGCCATGACGTCGCTTGTGAACTTCGGGACATACCCACCCTTCGTCGTTCCCAAGTCGGTGGCCGCAACAGATCTGGCAGTTTTGCGGTTGGTTCCTAGGGCCTGGCCTATTTTCTTTGTGTCACCACCTCGCCGAGTGGTATCTACGATACGCGACCTGTCTACTTCGGAGACACTTGCTCGTAGACACTCGCTCTCATCAGCGAACTCTTTAACTAAAGAATTATTTGCCCCACGTCTATTTATATAGCGCCAACAAGTGCATGCTCGTGACTACTACTTGCCCAATGTCAACCTCGTGAATACGTTGTTGAGAAATAAAGATGCGCAGGCAGGGGGCGACAGTAGGAGGGGAGGAAGAGGAGGGTCGAAGGCGCTCACTGGCTCGCTAATCCACTCCATCACCATTTTGGAAGCCAGATGCTGGTACTCTTTCGCTACACATTTGCTGGTGCTGTGGAACCCACGAAACCAGGCACGAGCGGATCCACGCTTGATAGGGCAGCGGCTCCAAAGCACGCGAGGCGAGGCACTGCTTTATCCTGGAAGCCTCGACCTCGACCGCCATTCCTTTCGGCTAGTGCACAAGCCGCCCTCGTCCCCTCGTTATTCGGAAACCCCAGCGTCTTCATCGACCGGTGCCATGGACGTACTGCGTATTCGCCGATATGTACTGCGCGCAGCCGTCTCCAGGACAATGACAGTGCTGGACGCCTTGATGCGGAGCAAGGTAGCAACGGCCCTTGACAGACAAAATCTCCTCCGCCTCATCTCGCATGACCCGATGAGCGTTCGCAAACTCGACGCCCAATTTCAAGCGAACCTGAAGGATGACGAATTTGAATCGGACATTTTGGTCGCGATCGACTGCGACGAACGCATCTCCCCCCTGCGAACGCGTTTACGCTTCTCCGCGAGTCAAAACTCTTCTAGAAGCCCCGTCCCTCAATTTCTGGTTCCCTGTTTAATACCCGCATCGCAACTTTGACTATCTGCCCGTTTTCTGAGGAGGCCCGGTAGATGTTTTCTGAGGAGGCTTGGCGGACAATGTTCCCGGGGGACGTGCCGCCCGTCCGGGCAATGACTGGTGCGCGGGTGGTAGGACAGGACACCCAGATAACGCAAAACGTCCCGAGGATGTCCTCAAATGGTCTAAACGTCCTGGATTCTACACTGGGCGTCCAGGGGACATCCCCAGGATTAGACATTGTAAATGATCCCTCAATGATTCATCCTAGAGCTTATTTTGGATCACAATGGATTGCGAATGATCCCGAAATGATCCATTGTGTTACTTCTTTTGGATCACTATCGGTATGGACGTCTGACGCTGCTGTTACCGTGGAGGCAAGGCTATTACACTTGTGTGATACGGAAATAAAAGAAAAACAGTCAAGAAAGTTGCTATCATGTTTTTTTTTTCAAAATTAGCAAAGTCCACTTTGGGTGGCACCGAAAAAAAATTGTGACCAAAATAATGCTGGGAACTGCTGAAATAATTTTTTGCCATGGTGTAGAATGGAGGAAAGGATCTTATTTCAGCACTGAAATAGAAATGTGGCTGCATTACTTCCCTCAATGGTAAGTACTTGTAAAGTTCGGATCTGGCACACATTGATATGACACACACAGGATTTGACCCATTTCGGATAAAAAAGTTGTTTATCTCACAGGTCTTTGCTAGTGAAAAACGGCAGTAAAAGTATCACTTCAGGTCTTTTTAAAGTAACCTGCATAAAAGTAGTAATACGACTCTCATTTTTCAGCTGCAATCCCTTGCTGCACAGGAACAGAGGTAACTTGGTGCCGAGAGCACAACTAGATGTGGACAGAACTGTCTTGCCAACATCCGCACTCTTCCTGTTCGTCAGCGGCCGTTTCTTTATCTTAGAATCTCCTCAAAAAGTCGGGAAAGTACTTCAAGTCTTCATGCATCTGCCATGATTCTCCAAAGCTTTTAGAGAGAAGTCCCGTTACGCCTTTCACCTTCAGGGGGCTGACGTTGTGCTCGTACAAGGCACGCGTCTCTGGGGCATCTGAAAGATTCTTCCCTTTGCCTAAAACTAAAACAAAATTTGGCACCGAGAACTGGTAATGTGGTTCTGCTCAAACTTCCAGGCTTCGTCTGTTGGGGTTAAGTTCCATACGAGAAACATTCACTGTGCTAATCTTAAAGAACAGGCTTGATGTTGGCTTCAACACGTCTGCTGCATAGGACTTCCAGTCGTAGAGATCCCAGTGCTTTCTGACCTTCAGTACTGTGCCATGTTCTGCAAAAACTATTTGTAACTTTGGGTAGAGCATGATGTCATTCTTGATCCTTCCAAAGACTCTATCTGGTGGTAAGAAACTGTGACCAGTAACGGGGAATACGAGAGCAACTTTCGATACCTCAACAGGAACTTGATTTTGGAGCCACCACAGAATCATGCATATCATGGCGGAGTTCTTGTTCTGGCCTGCACAGCCGTCGGCCACCAAGCACTTTTTGGACTCCGGCATATTTGATGCTTTGAAGGGTGCTGTGTACAGCACTTTCCACTTCATTGCTTACTTTGGCACTCTCATCTTCGCTCCAGGTGTAACAGTGGCCAACCTCTTTGGGCATTGAACCATTTTGTTGGTTTTGAACTATGTACTAGTGGTTTCCGGCTACCGGCTGTAGTATGGCTGCTGGTCAGGAAGTTTGGGGATAGGTTGCTTTTGTTGGCAATGAAAGAAAAGCGTCGGAAGATCTGCTCTTCTTTCTTTCAAGAGAACGTAAAAAGCCCTATACTTCAGCATGTGCGCACGTTGCTCCGTCGGTGACCTTTTGCTTCTGCAAATGGTCGTCCACCGTCTCGAAATAGTGTGCAGTTCTCAAGCATACTAAACACACGTCTGTCCTACGTGCCCTGAAGGAAACGTTAAATTTAGTCCGAAAAATTCAATAAAAAAAGCCGTACTTCACTTTCGCATAAGTGAAAGCTTTAACAGTGTACATGCGCCAAAAATTCCTGCTGCTCTTGAGCGCCGATAGCAAGTAAAGCAAGTAAAGTAAAGTAAAGTAAATCCAACTGCGGCTGCACGCTTGGCCCCAGACTGTTTACTTTGTGGTCGCCGCCTCGATTTTCAAGCTTGATTTCGCCCATTTCATACTTGTTCTTCAGAAATCGTGTGACTGTACTGTGCCTGACTCCTAGCACAGCAAAAAACATATCACGGCATACTGTGACAACTTCTCGTAGAGACGTAATTGTATGTCGCAGAGAGCGCACGATGGGAGGGTGTATTTAGTGCGTTACGGCGCGTCACAGGTCCAGAAGTGCAAAACAGTAAACTCAAAGCACCACGTTTTGTTTCTGAAGTCCCAGAAATTTGTCCTTGAAACTTCTTGCTGAAGATGGCGAAACCAGAGGGAACTTACTTTTCTTGTGCGAGCATTTCGGCAGTTGTACGCATCGCACTCCCTGTGCGCTACGTAGCCAAGGACCACTTCTTCTTGGACCGGTCACCAATCTCTTCGTTACCGTCGTCTTCCATTTGAGACGGGTAAACTCGGTCAGAAAACACCAACACAAGGCAAGAGGTTAAACCGCGAATGGGAGTAGCGACGACCATATTGGCTGTATGATAATTTGATTGATACAGGTGGTGGACTTAGCTGGATTTTGAATTGAAATACCCCCTTTGAGTTCGTATTTCTCACTATACTTCGCTAATTTTGTTTTGAGCGGGTTTTCATATGAACGTTCTCTACAAATAGTTTATGTTACACCCAAATTTAGCGAAGTTTTGGTTTTTGTTTTGGGCTCATTTTGAAAACAAAATATAAATATATATACTGCGTGTGCTTTTGTGTGTGTGCGCGAGATGCCTGGCGGTTAATATAGTTTTACGGTTTACGACATAACCAGTGCGCTACAATGGTAATTTTTTTCGGTCAATGTCAGCCGCTTCTAGCCAATCCATGCCGGTGCCCGGTGACTTTTTTTATGTGGTGTTTCTTCTCCCCTGTAGGTACGGTCGTACGGTGGCGACGCCGGCACATTTTCCCAAACAACAATGGCTTCACAAATACAAGACGATGACTCAGTTCATGGTGAGTACAGAAGTTTTACCATGTTGTTATAACGTTGTTAAGGGCAGCTGCTTCCGGTTTCCTTCGTGCCAGTACCCTAGTGTCGTACGACTCAACGTTTGTACGAGTGGTTCATTTCTTACCCGGGTGCTAAAATTGTTTCAGCTGTGCTGGGTGAGCAGTGCGAAACCAGACAACCGGCTGTCAGTGATAACGGCTCCGACACATCTCAGGAAGACGATGAGGGGGTACCTGCTACCCGCGAAAGTTCCTCTGAATGTCTCGACTCTCCGCAGCCCCACAACGTTCAGTGCTCGGGTGCTGGTAGTCGTTACTCTTCAGGTTTTGTGCACAGTGACATCAGGGAGCGGGAAGAAATGTCCGAAGCAGAAGGTGACACGGGGTCTTTTCGCAGCCGATTACAAACACTTGCCACTGAGCACGGTCTTTTACATTCGTCAGTGATTGCGTTACTAGGGTTACTTTGGACTCATGGTTGTTTTTCATCTTTGCCATGGTCAGCAAGAACATTGCTGGCTACACCTAGGAGGTCCCAGGGAATTTTGCACATTGCTGGCGGGAAGTACTGCCATTCGGTATTGAAGAAGGAGGTCGAGATGTTTTAGGGCTGGCAAAGGCGCTTCCTCAGGAATTAGCCCTCAACTTTAATATTGATGGGCTTCGGATTGCCAAGAGCTCTGGCAGTCATTTCTAGACTATCCTTGGCCAAGTCAAAGACATTGACCCTCACAGCCCCTTGTTGTCGGCGTCTTCTTTGGTTACGAAAAGCTTGATAATGGAAATGAGTTCCTTCGTCTTTTCGTGGATGATTTGGAGACCGTCACAACTGCAGGCATTCAGGTTGGTGCTCTAACCAGTACGACTAAACGCACTTATTTGTGACGCGCCAGCAAAAGCATTCATTCTAAATATTAGAGGTCATATTGGGTTACAGCTGCACAAAATGCACTGTGAAAGGCACCTACAAAAAAGGGAGAGTGTGCTTTCCAGACATTAGCAAGCGACTTCGGTCTGATGCTAGCTTTCGTGATCAGGTTCAAGTATGGCACAACCATCCTAGAGGAGCTACCTATAGGTTTAGTCCAAGATGTGCAACTAGACTACATGCACCTTGCGTGCTTGGGTGTAGTGCGCAAGCTCCTCAAATTGTGGGTCCGTGGACCAAAAGAGAGCAGACAGGAGATTGACATGCGGGAGGAGCTTTCTCTGAAGCTGAGCAAGGTTGCTATGTTTGTTCCGGTAGAGTTCAACCGGCGCCCAAGAAGCCTTCTCGAACTTGACCGATGGAACTCGACAGAGTTTCGCTTTTTTCTTCTGTATGGCGGGCCCATAGCGTTGTCTTTCATACTTAACCAAGGATTGTATGAGAACTTTCTAAGCGTTCACGTGGCTATCACTATCCTTGCATCACCAAGCAGCTCCCCAAGTGAAATTGACTATGCAGAGGAACTGCTACGATTTTTCATTAAAGTCTTTGCCAATATATACGGCAAGCACCGTCGCACAATGTGCATGCACTGTCCCACCTTGCTGCAGACACACGTCACCTAGGGCCCCTTGACACATGGAGTGCGTTCATATTTGAGAGTCACATGTGCACCATCAAGAAACTTCTGCGGAAACCGAGCTATCCCTTAGAGCAGCTGTCAAATCGTCTGGCTGAGAAGAGGTGTGTTCAAAGCACAGGACAGCCACCTGCAAGAAGCACTCCTCGTCTTGTGGCTGAGCACCACACTGGTCCACTTGTGCCACAGTGTAGGGGACCACATTTCAAAAGAGTGGTGCTTCCTGGAGGCACTGTGATCGACACAGGGATGAGGAACAGTTGCTGCAAGCTTATCGATGGCAGTATTGTTCAGGTTGCGAACATTGCATATTCTCTTTAAGGCACACTGTGCATGAAAATTTCGGAAACAAGAGAACCTGTATACCACGCCGTGCCCTTCGTCGGCTTTAGGCATCTTCAACGTGTCGCAACCGTCTGCCTTAACCTCATGGCCGCTGGACTGGTTTAGTGAGAAATGCATGAAGGTCACTTTAAAAAAAAAGCAGACCGTTTTCTCTCTGTTGCACTTTAAGATGTAATTATCATAGAAACTCGCCTACAAATATCTTACTCAGTGTCTGTGGCCGCGGCGGCCGCTTTTCTGATGGAGGTGAAAAGCAAAAATCCCCATGCGTACAAGATTTCGGCGGACGTTAAAGATCACCGTGTGGTCAAAATTAATCCGGAGCCCTCCACTACGGTGCACCTCATCGCCTGCGTTGCGTCGGTGTGTTAAACCCTACAATCAATACTTAGTGACTGTGTGCCAGAAGTGCCTTACAAGCTTGTTTTAGCACATATCTACATGAACCTTATAATGCATTCATTTTATTTTTAAGGTAATCACTTCATGCTTGTAAAATTTCCGGAAGAAGACGATTTGGCAAGAGTGCATTCCAAAGGATGAAAGGCAAGGCTTGCTTCTGGCCACCTGACTCGCGGAGTGCTGAACAGTTTGCAAAATCTGCATCCTCACCGAAGAGTGATTGGCAACTTGTTCCCTGCACTCAAGTGCAGTCGTTCAGTAAGTTTTGTATCTGTGTTCACACTTTATTCCTTCGTAAGCTTAATCTCACACACAAGACCTAAACAAGACAAGGATAATCCCAGTGCTGTAAAAGTACTTTTTGAGAAATTTTGACGAGTGAAAACGCATGGCATTGCTTTTGGACTGCGAAAACATTGATTTAACCTTGCATTCACCATGCTGAATTTTCTTCCATTTGCAGAAATGGCATACACTGAGGAGCACAAACACTATAGACAGAATGGCCTGGTTTTTAAAATCTGTACTTAGCTTTTGTTCTTTTTTTCTCGTTCATTTTCCTTGCTCTTTAATTACCTGAAAACTGCATCATAGTGCTGTATTCGCGCTGTGTGAGGGCTTTTCAGCAGAAAAGCCTATCTGTTTATGATCATTCTTGCAAATTCCAGCTACAAAGTGTACTTGTGTTTTTTTAGGCATATATGAACAAGCGCGGAAGAAGCTCAGGCGTGCGGATGACACCTCAGACCTGGAGAGTGAAATGGACCTTGGAAGGGGCAAAAGGAAAAAAAACAGCGCCGGGATTGCAGTTCTAGTCATGAAGTAACTGTGAGGTCCCCGCCGGCACCATGTTCCATGCTGAGAAGTAAGCTTCCTTTCATACGTGACAGATAGATAGAGTATTGCTCTTTGTTGGCTGACTTTGTAAAAGTTGCTTTCTGTAGTTAAGGTCTAAGTTAAGGTTAATCTTCCAAAATTGAACGTTTTTTCTGGCTGTATTTATTACGACTTTGGCATTTACTTTCATACCAACTGGCTTGTGCTCAGTACATGTTTTGGAATGGCTTGTAATGTGCAACATCATTTGTGCTTTTGCAAAATTTAAAACCAATTCATTTAATTAATTGGAAAGGCCTTCAACCTGCAGTGGGCACAAACACGTGGATGATGATGATAATGGTGGTGAATGTATTCACTTTACTGTAAGTAGTAACATTAATTTTTCCTGCCTGGCTACAGAGGCAAGCGGCAGCTGCCAAAGTGGTACAGAATATCGCAACAACCAGCGGGATTCTGGGCCATCAACAGCACTTTGTGCTGATGCATACAGTGAGAACTCAAGGAAATAAACTATCATGAAATGTCCTAAAATTCCTTTCTACCCGCCTTGGTTGCTTAGTGGCCGTGGTAATGTTTTTATGTGTGTATGTGATTTCGGTACACGGTAATGATGCCCAGGTTGTATATTAACTTATAGTCCTCTGTGGAACATCCCATTCTAGGCATTGCATTAGTGCAAAAAACCACAATTTTAACTTTGCTGTAATATTGTTTGATACGCTTCAAGGAGCTGAAGCACAATTTGAGTAAACTAAACATAGCATGCATACGGCTAATCAGTCGTCACTTTGTCCTTAGGAAAAATGTTTCCCAGCATAAGGTTTCATTTTGATTTCTTGCGGAAGCCATTCATTACACAGATAAAGATTGTTTGGGCTGATGAAAAAATACCAGTGCGCTTAAGCTGATTTGAAGCATTTTCAATTGCCCATGTATAGCCTTAAAGCCTGGAAGATCTTTTTGACAATTGCTTGAAATAAAAATATTTAATATGTCAATGCAGTACGTTTTACAACCAAATAGGTAGACACATGCTGTCAGCATTTCTCACCTGGTGAAAGTGAACTTAGAACTGCCTCTTATGGGCTAAATGGAAGTCTCTGCCTGTCTCATGCAGTTATAATTATGCTTGGAAATTTTATCAGTAAAGGTTGCTTTTTTTTGCTTTTACCTTTTTTTCCAGACAGTGAAAAAGACTGTGTTTCAGTGCATTCGCAAGCATCAGCCTTTTCACAGCAACTACGTACACCTGGACGGCGGCCCTTTCATAGTACTTTGCACTGTCATACCCGAGATTCTTGTAAGTGACCAGTCACTTCAATGGATAACTCTTTTTTTTTTTCATTGCAAAATGTCTGTGTTTTAGCACTGCCAACGATTGACGGAGATACATCGGTGGAGTTTCGAGATGTTCATGTACGAGTGGCCGACAAGAGGGAGAGATATTCAACACGGAAGTTTGTGGCGGCTGATAGAAAACTGCATGTAATCGTGTAACACATTTTGCTAGCCTTGCAGAAGACATTGTTTATTACAGAGGCGTATCACACACAGTCATCATCAAAGCAGTCTTCATCAGCCCACCTGCTGACTAGCAGGGGAGATGGAATTCGAAACAACCTCTGTGACATGTCTGACTGAATTGCTTATTGCAAGTTTGCATGTGCAGGGTTGTTTAACTAGATCAGTTGCGTTTTGGGGGGCAGTAAGCATGTGTGAAGTTACTAATAATCCGCAATGTGCAGCGAACCGGCAAATAGGGTGTCCAGAGAAAGACTGCCAGCAATTTACACAGGCCACTGTAGCTCCCCGTAAGTGAACCTGCACCTGCAGAGATTTGTTTTTTGCAGAACATTCTGTCTGCTTGCTTCCAGGCAAGAATTTGTCCGTCACGGTGTATTTTCGTCCTCACCATAAGGAAGAGCCCAAGTGAATCCTCCGTTTAGACAATATATTTTCATAACTATTTCTTTAGGCTCTCCACAACTCATTGTATTTCCTTGTAAAATTTTGCCATGAACACATTACCAAGGCTGGGTTTGTTGGGGAGGCCAACTGAATATTCTTTAAAGTACAGCAGGTCTGCGCACGCAGGGGCGGGGTGCAAGAGGCAAGCATGTTATCTTATAAAACATGAACAGATTATCTCAGCAAGAAGATTTACTCAACTCTTTTTATGTGTTTAAATTTATTTCAGATCTAAGCAAGCAGCTGCTCCGCCTACTGCAAACCATACTTCTCCGAATTGAACACCAAGGGACGCAACTAGATGCTATTGTTGCCAAGCTCTCGTCTGGTGCCCTAGAGGCTAGAGAGGATTTGTTGGAAGGACCTATTTCCGATATTGAAGAATTTGAGAAGTTTAACCAGGACCCTTCTCAAAGCAGTACATGAAGGCAAAAGTAGTAAGCCATTTTTATTGTTTTGTGTAATGTTTGTTTCTTCATGGCATTGAGAGCTTTCTGGTGAAGTGCAAGCAGAAAAAGACACGAGGTATAGCTCTGGAGGGACAAGCTCTGAAACACTGCATATGTACGGGAGAGATTATCACGAAAGATAAAATTATTGAGCCCTTCTTAGCCACTTGTGCACATGCGGTACTGAGATGAGGGACGTACTTCAGAAAAGCACACGTCTAGCAAACAGTTGGTTAAATAATGCTTGTGAAGGCTGTGCAGCTTTCTGTTAACTACACGATAAAATTAGAACTTGCCGAGCGTTCGGACCTGAGCTAGCACAGTTGTTTAGAATTCAAATAAGCTAGAAAACAGCCAGTTGCAGCACACAAATGCATTAGCGAATTGTTTAAAACAGTTTGGTCTTTGCAACGTTTTTTTGTCTACTTCGATCTGTTCAACATTATGCAACTGGCTTGCCTCTAGTTACCTTATTTTCAAAATCTCCCAGTAGGCACTAGGCCGAAGCCACGTTCTGGTTTAAACTAATTTTCATCTTGGGGGTTTTTAGTCTTGAGCTGTTTTTTTTAAGTTTCTTATCTTAGTCCACACCATGTTTTGTGAAGTCAGGGATCCAAATAGGTTGCAGGTAATTTCTTTAGTTATTTGGTTGATAACCTAGAATGTGGTTCGTGGTGTTTAGCAATTAGTCTGTGTTTGTTGTTAGTTGAATCGTCCAGTTTTTCTTCTTTTTAAAGTGTATATACAGCTTTTAACATTGTTGCAATTTTATTTTTCAAATTTATTGCTTCATGTCGTGCCAGTGGTGCTTTTACACTTCAAGGGTTTAGTCCATTGCAAACACAAGATATATTTCATTTTTGTAGATGCAAGAGCTCTCAGTTCTAGGTGGATCAAACAAGCACTGCAACTCGTCGAATTCTTGAAGCACTATTGACCCAAGAGGTAGCAGTTCAATACATTTGGCTGGGACAAAAGGGCAAGAAGAAATTCTCATCACTGCCGGTGTGTCAGCTGATATACAGTGAGTGAAAGCATTTAATTTCAAGAATGTTAGGCGGATGTAAAATGGTAAAAAATGATCCAAATGCACAAAAAAAAGCCCGGCAAGAAAGGTGACAAAAGAGGACCGTGAAGTATTTAAGCAGCTGGCGTTCGTCGATACTTAAAATGCTGAATGCAGAATGATTTCATTTCAACATTTGTGGCTGCTGTCGCCATAAATTTATTCCATAACCTCATGCCCGCTTACTGGGTACAGTTTTACTGAATTGCATGCAACTGTCAGCACACCTGCTTAATACATGTTTAATCATACTGCTGTTCTTCTTGAGGTGTAACATGGTAAACATTGGCAGTACTGTCTACACAAAGAAAGGTAATCCAAGAACCATACTGCCAACATTCTAATTTAAAATACAGGTAATTCTGCCAAGAAGTTGCGTGTGCGACTTGAGCCAATTGTTCTCAAAGCTAAGACAGAATCAAATCCAGCTGAATAGGAATTCCAGCCCTTCTAAAATGCTACCTAATCACATTACAGAAGCTGTGAAGCGAATGATTTCCCGTCCAAACAACAAAGGCATCGAAGACATAAACAATACGTAGCTTCGGCATGCTGGAGAGAAGCTTCACAAACGCCGCACGAACAGCAACTCCCAGGCAGTGGATGGTAAGTATGTTGACTTTAGAATTATTACTTACAGTGGTTTCACATCCAGCATGTCATGTAGTCATTCTTAGTTTTTCCCTACCTTGCTGTACACTGGTAATGGTTTTGAGCATTGTCCCACCTCGGGGATAACATACATTGTAAACGACGCGCTATATCTAGAAACTCAGCTAAGCTCGTGTAACGAATGGCGACGATCAACATTCGTCCGTGCCGCCGGTGCATACGCCGTGCCGCCGGTGCAGGAGCTCTTCGCGCAAACGTGTTTCCGCCAGAGCTGGGAACGCTGATTGGCTACAGCATTTAACGGGGCCCCCCAATAGCGCAGCCGTACTGTTGAGAGCTTCGTGCGTAACGCTGGTGCGTCACAAGCGGTCTGTCGCACGTCAGAGCGCGTCAGTGTGGCGGCAAGGAAGCGGTAGGCGAGCAAGGAAGAAAGCATCCATGTAGCGTGTTTGTGCGGCCCCTGCTTTACGCACGGGTGTAATATTTGGTATACATTGTCGTGAAAGGGTACTCTAGCAATTGCGCGATTGAAATGACGACCTTGAGAAGCCTGTTTAGGGCCCCTTTTAGTGCCAGCTCGCCGAGTAGCAGAGAATCGATCCTGGATGAACACCAACTTGTCAGTTTAAAAAACTTCTGTGTAATACAATATCATATGTTCAGATTAAGGGCTTTCAGAAGGGTATTTTCCACCCTTTTATCACTTCTAAGCACGCGCACATGGCCGGTTGCCGGTATAGGCGTGCATATGCGGTATATGCGATTTGTAGTGGAGAATAGGGGAGCGAGAGGGGGGCGCGCATGCGCAGCTATTGGTTTCACTCCCGTAGAAATGAATTATGTCCGTGGTGCAGCTAGGAGGTAGAAACAGTAGAAACGCGGATGTCAAATGGCCCAACGAGAATTTTCTAGTGACCTTGGTAGCTTGAGAGCATTGGGATGCTGCGTTGCGTTAACAGTAATATGTTTAAGACGCGGGAGCGACACAAACAGATGCACGTTTGTCCACGAGAAGAAAGCTTGGGTCCTTCGAAGGTTCATTCAGCTAATTAGCTAGGGAGTGTGATCCTTCAGAAATCACAAACAAGCGTTGTTTTTTTCGTGCAATCTTTGGAGTGCGTCCAGCTTCACGGGTCATTCTTGCGTGGTAGGAAACTTAATGGTTGGCAAAAACACAAAATTCGTTCTTGAAATTAGTTTTGCTTTCTACGCCCTTCATGCTAATCTGGCGCCCTGGACAGATGCAATCCAGCGGTGACAAACTCGCCCCTCACATGTTCTCCTTGAGCAGGGCTGCCCGGATGAAGGTAAAACTGTGCCGATCGTAAGCTTCGCAATCGGCCGGCAGTATCCGCACGATTAAACTAAAGGGTCGCGTGCTCAGCTCAGCTGTGGGCTGGGGCGTTGTCAAATAAGAAGACAGCCTCGCGGTCTTGCTCCGTATTCTGCACACGGGTCGATACTTCGGAGAGGAAGTCGTTGAACACGACCCAGTGCACTTTGTCCATCGTGTTCCAGTGGAGGACACCACGAGTCGACATGCACGCCATAATATTCAGATTTGCCCCTTTACTTACAGTCATAGTGTGAACTGCTGGGGCTCCCTTTCTCGCGCGTCTAAAGTTGCGACAGCACCATATGTTTAATAGGTCTCTTCCAGATAATACCGTCTTACTTGCTGCCGATCGGTTTGCAGCCACTAGGCATATTTTTTCCGGTTCTGCTTGAGGTGTGTGCGGTTGCGGTCCAGAGTTTGCGGCGTCACCATTTTGATAGTGTAGTTATCTGCATCGAGAAGTCGGTCAATGCTGCTGGTGCTACTTCTCAGCCCAGTCAAAGCCTCTAGGACGGCTTCTTGAATGTGATTGAGTGTGGGTAGGGTTTCTATCCACAATGTCCTTCACCACCGCCACAACGTCAGTTTCAAACTTCGGGGTGGAGCCAACTTTCTTCTTTGGCTTTCGTCGGTCGTTCGCCGCAACAGATCTGGCAGTCTTGAAGTTAATTCTGAGGGCCTGGGCTATCTTCTTTAGATCTCCACCTCACCGAGCGGCATCTACAACATGCGACCGGTTTACTTCGGAGGCACTTGCTCTTTTGGCTGGTGGCGGCCAACAGGCCGTAATGGGGGTACCCGCTTTTTTAGTCTGTCCGGCGCACTCATCGTTGCAGAGCTTTGGTCCGCGATGACGTTTTGTCCTGGAATGATGCAGCCATGAAAGCTCGACGATGACCGGTAACACACAGCAGAGGCGGGCAGGCTAAGGTGCCTAAAATTACTAAGGTAGCGCCAACTGCTCCCTCCTTGTCCGCTGCCCTCCTCTTTTTTATCTCCCTTCACCCGCGGCGCCGCGGTCCCTTTAACTCCGCGGCGGGGCCGCCATTTTTGTTGGCTTCCTCAAGCAGACGCCCTCGCAACGCTTCTGGCCGCTGGTTGCTGCAGTTTTTCGTGCAGTTTGCTCTTGTTTTCGCGCCGCAATCGCTCTTTGGTAGCATTAATAGTATTTTTAGAGCCCCGTTTTACTAACACGCATTAAGTGAGGCTGTTGTGTTGTATATTTTTGTCTAGAAGGGGATATTTGCGGGGTGGATGCCACGGGCGCACACGGACAGCGCGGTGTTTGTTTACGTGTGCGGCACGCTCAGGATAGTTCGTGAACGCCAAAGGATCGAACGTGGACATTTTAAACTGCTCTGTTACATAGTATTTCTAAGCCCCGTATTACCAACACGCCTTAAGTGAGGCTGTTTTCCTGTATATTTTTGTGTAGAAGGGGATACTTGCGGGATGGATGCCGCTGGCGCATACGGACAGCGCGGTGTTTGTTTACGTGTGCGGCATGCTCAGGATAGTTCGTGAACGCGAAAGGATCGAACGTGGACGTTTCAAATTGCTCTTTTGCAGTAATTCCGTTCTTGCATTTGCGTGATTAAGTTGTTGTCGTGCAAGCGCTGCACAGAGGGCTTGCGCATGGTTCGCGGTGACCTTGGTTTGCGGCAGTTCGAGCGCTGCGCTGGCTTTTTTGCGTTCGCATTTTTTGCGTTAGTTGTACATCATTAGGCAGCGCTCAGCATGCGTCCCGCATTAGCTGCTGACATTCATGCCACCTTTATTCCGTGCACTTTCCGGTGCTTTGACGTTGTTGCAAAATGTATGTCACCTTCACGTCGTTATAGGCTGCTGTCAGGGTCAAAGTTCTCGCTTCTCGTTGGCCTCGCGTATGACGGCTGTACTTTTGGCAGTGCGTCCGTGGTATAACAATGTTCGTGCGATTGGCGTTCACAATTATTTCGAGTAAGGCCCTGTCGGGCATATCTGGAAAAGGCTGGCACAAAGAACGTGCAGTTAAAGAATTCGCTCACTCTACAATTAGCTGTAGTGCCCAGTTCTATATTAACTACCGTATTCCAAGGCCAGAAGCGCGCTAAGAAGCGCAATTGTGAATCCTTTTCGTGGTGTGCAGCTAACATTGATTTATGTGTGGGCTTTGATAAATTACAGCTTGCTACAGCCGAGCTGGCCGTGACTGCACTGCTACACGATTTAGCAAACGTGGATCGAGTTGTGCATCGTAGTGAAGAATTAAGGCGCACTGCGAAAGCGCTTTTCGACACGTCGTACAGGACACGCGTCCTAGAGTTCGTCGCCGTATTTCGAAATTTCCTCAACTTGTTGCACACCATTTGTGCGTAAGTATAAATAGTGGCGTGAAATACCTGCTGCCCAAATTCTCAGCCGGATACATTAGATTGCACGTGCCGCTACATGTTAAGGTGAGAACTTTGTAAAAAATGTAGGCTGTAATCTTGGGAATAGGCACCAGAGACGACTGCAGCAATGGATGGATAGACTGAAATTCGATTGTGCTCTCTTGGTTCCACCAGTAGAATAACAGATCAGTTTCTGCGGGATCAATGTTTATACAAATTGCTCATGCAGGTAATTACTGAAGTTAATTGCTCATGCAAAACCTGTTTTTCCTTATATGGCGTGATTGTATGCAGGCAATATTAAAAGAAGCAGGGACACACAATTGCTTTGCACTGGGATATATTCTGGCATATTTGTACATGGCACTAGCACAAGAATACGTCCAAAACAAATTCGAGAGAGAAACCATATCACAAAGATTGAGACAAAACAATAAGGCGCACTACAAAAATGAACCATTGTCACACAAATCAGGATTTTATTGGAAGTCTGCAATGAACCCCCATTGAATTGTAAAGATTATAACAACATGCTGTATCGCAGACAAACATCTATACTAGGTCATGATTGATAGAGTTCACAACTAAGAACTGCAAAGCACTGAATACAAAACTAGATTGACCATGACTAAGAAAATGGCAAAGGCTTTATATCAACGAAAAGGCTACTAAGAATACAGATCAGAATGTGCCGTCACAAAAATGAGAGGTTTTTATGAAAGAAAGGACCACAGCAATATATTAATCAAACCGTGCTTGGAATGATGTTACAATGACTGCATAATTGCAGAAAACATACAGCGCGCAAGATTATAGGATGGTCTTAACATAATGTACATTCGGAACAAAATTTACATGAGGAGGGTGAAAAAGCTTAACACAAAACACACTGCAAGGTAGTATGATGTGTTCAGGCTAACTAAGGCTATGCCTATGAACAAGAACTGATGAAAGTGATGTGAAAGTGAAACTGATGAACTGATGAAAAAAAAATACTTGCTGAAAGGACACTGGAGCCCCATCCAATAGCAGGTATGGAATCTGCCGCTCTCATGATTGGAAAACTGAATGAAATCTGGAAAACGTAAGCTGCGAAACTTGTCAGAAACTTTAGCACACATAAATGCTGGAAATTACGTGTACTCACCAGCAGCAAAAGACTCCTTGGATTGTTCGGGGCCACCATGAGCAACGTTGATTGCAGAATGGTGCATCTCCTGTATGCATAGGTAGGATTGCAGAAGCAAAGGTGGAAAGGTATCCAGTACACAAAACAGTAAAATGGTGCACTTACGTCGAGCAGGTGGCTTGCGCTGCTGAGGTGGCTTCCTGTGTGAAAAAATGCTGGGAATGACAGTTTGTTTCAGCTTTTTAACGCCAAGCTTCTCCAATATCCGTTTCTCAAATTGGTCTTCCGTGAAATGATCCTACTGAGAAAGACAAAAATTGCACCACCGAGTCTCAGATCTGCCACAAATGCTCCGCAAGTATAGGTATAATGCCAGAGTGTAGCGATCGTTCAAACGTGGCAGGGATGAATTCGCATTTCCGCATTTGCTCAGTGCCACATCCAACGTCAACTTGCGGCTAATAAATGCTGAACAAAATAGGTCTGCTCAAAATACATTTACATCGCGTGTTTTGGGTCACATGACAATGACCGGATATGCTACGCCGTTAACAATTAAAATGAAGCGCACAACCTGCTAGTTCATGCCCTCACATGTAAAGCAAGCGATAACACGTAATGAACGGCCCTCTGTTCGCTAGCATACGCGGAACATAGGGTACGTGTACAACCATTGTGGGGCAAATATGCATTTGAAGTTGCCACTGAAACGCGCACGAATTTAACGAAGCGACAACAGAAATTACGAATGAACGCTAGTGTAAAGGCGCGGTCACTAAATTAGGTAAGTTTTTTTACCTAGCCGCAATTTTTTTCCCTTTAATCGCCTCAATGTGCGCCGCACGTTACACAGAAAATCGCTTCAATGTCATAACAACTGGCTTATAATACTAGTGGGGTGCCTACACAATACAAGATTCCACGCAACAGAGCCCACACGCACTCTGAACGCATTCGCTACACTGTCGGACGCAAGCTGCCATCGAACAAAACAAGCGCGATGGCAGCTGAAACTCCGTGCGGTACGGCTACCGTACGACCACCAACTGGAGATGCTACACCCTTGATTCCGCCAAAAAGTAAGAGCGCACACAACAAATGCACGGCCCCAGGCCTAAATCAAAGCTTACGACGTGACGAACTTCCCGCAGTGCGCAATGCCTGCTTATAACAAAGGGTGGACGACCATTGCGGGGCGAATACGCATTTCTTCGTAAGTGAACGCTCAAACATGCGTAGAATTTGACAAAGGGGGAGCAAAGTGCAAAAACGTACCTACTGGCCGAGAGAGCACGCTGAACACACATTCGCAACATAGTCGGACGTAAGCTGCCATCGAACAAAACAAGCGCGAATACGGGTGAACTTAATTTCGGCACGGCAACCTTACAACAACCGACTACGCCCAAATTGTGCTGGAAAATAAGCGCGCACACAACAAATACGCGGCCTCAGGTCTAAAGCAAAGCTTACGACGTGACAAACTTCCCGCAGTGCGTAATGCCTGCTTAGAACAAAGGTTGGACGACCGCTGTGGAGTGAATACGCATTTCTTCGTAAGTGGCCGCTCAAACGTGCGCAGAATTTGGCAAAGCGGGAACAAAAAGTGCAAAAACTTACCTCGCAAAGTCGTGATGATAGCGTGGGCTTGAAGTCTGCCCGTCCAATTCTGTGCAGCCAAACTTTTCTCCTTTCTGCGTTGCGTTGGCCGGTCTGAATTAAGAAGTCTTTTTCCATCACTGACCTTATTCGAGCAGCCGAAGGCACAACAACTCGGCATCGCGAAGCTCTACATAAAGTGACGCCGACGCGACACTTGTTTGAAACAAGCAGCTGACTCTTTAGTTGAGAGAGACAGAGAATTAACTTTTATTTGCACCCGTATAAAATGACGAGGGAGAGGGCATTAGCCTAGACCCCCGTTCACCCCCTACCCGTCGGCCGGAATCCCTTGGGATTCGGCGGCGGTTAGGGCCACACCGATGACTTTTCGTTGCTCTTCTGCTTTATGGTTGAGTAAGAAGATCTCCCAGGATTCCACATTTCTGTTCGGGTCGTTATAGAAAGGGCATGTCCAGACCATGTGGACTACGTCCGCAATGCTATTGCAGTGAGTGCACGTAGGAGTAAAGACTTCCGGATGCCATTTGCTGTATAGTTGAGGGATTGGGAACACCCCGGTTTGCAATTTCCTCCACATAACTTCCTCTTTTTTGCTGAGCTGTTTATCCGCCGCTTGATAGGTCTTGCAGCCGAGCTTATAATGAGAAATTATTTTTTGGAACGTCCTTAGTTCGTCACGTGAAGGAAGGGGTTCCTCGCGTGGAGGCGGTGAGTCAGCTGCGATCGACCGGTAAGTGAGGCCTCGGGCGGTCGCATGCGCCTTCTCGTTCCCCCGCAGACCCTGGTGGGCCGGGCACCATATCAGTGTAATTTGATCTGCTGATACTTGACCTTCTATAAGAATTTTGGCGGCTGCAGCAGAGCTGGAGAGTTCATGGAAAGTAACACAGCGCTAGACTTTGCCCAGCCCGCTGAAATGGTGCCTGAAATGAGACCCAGGTGCAAAGCAGTTATGGAAGGCCTGTGAATGCAACAGCTGGTTTTGGCAGAGCGTGCGTGTCTCAATACGCATAGTGATGGGCAAGCCTACTGGCTACAGGCCAACGGTCTAAATCATGAACCAACGGTCTAAATCAAGAAAAAAAAACTTTCGCATTACACGTAAAAGAAAGTCATTAGTTGAAGCAGTTTTATCCCGATAAAGCCGAAAATGTAGGCACATCCAAACAGACCTCAACAGGTGCACAGTATTAGGCTGGTAGTGGTAGTGCCAAAGGAGCTTGGGAGGGGTGAATGTTTCCTTTCCCCCAGTATCTGCCACATGGCTGCAGAAAGCTTTACAAGCACTTTAAATTGTTGCACATTACAGTCAATATGTTCTACACGTACATAAAACCACGTATGAAGCAGAAGAGTGAAGTGCATTCCAAGATGCGAGAAAAAAACAGCAGGTTGAAAAAAGGACATGTTCTGTATAACACCAACAAACCCGCAAACAACAGGGGTCCTCCATGCACTCAACACTCAAATACACTCAAATGTCTTGATTATGCGGCAATCCAGCATTGCCGAAGCAGTGGAGCCAAAAGTGGGCCTTCTTTGTGAAAGAGCTTTGGAAATGAGCAAAGAGCACATTTCATTCAGTACCATGACAAAAAAAATGCCTGAAAATGTTCAGCTCAATAAACAACAATGGTAACTTAGTGCTGCTGCATTAGCTTGCTCGGTTGTGGATTTAATGCTTGCACCTGCTATCATTGACCCTTCTTTCTAAAAAAAGCAAATACCACGGATGGGTAAGGCCCAATATATCACAGAAAGCAAAAGCTGCAGACGCTTCGCAGGTGAACAGGAAAAAATATGGCTCGTGTAGATGTAGTTTCAATGCACTGCAAGCACTGCAAGCTTGAAGGTTCTCATGCACAGCCAAAACATCATGCGGGAATGTTTCTCAGAGTGGAGATTGAACCAAATGTTTCGTTCGAAGACCCCGTCACAAAGTGCTGGCTCACCTGGAAGCACTCCCGGCTGGAATTTCCCCACACAGTCACATGTAACATGGCGGGGTATGGATAGGACTGAATCCCATGTGAAAACGCTTGGGCTCGAAGACAGCAGCACTGTCTCAATGCTGAAAAGCTTTTAACACAGTGGTAACATTGATACGTTTCTATCAATTTGTCGGAAGCAAAAAAATACCTTCAAATTGTTCATTTTCTTTATAATGTTCAACATACTTAGCAATTTGTTTCAGGGTCAATCAATTATTCAATTGAGGGTACCACTTTCTTCGCACTAAATTACCTTATAGTGCAATATCCAGTACGTATGCATTACAAATAAGACCCGAAAAACGGAGCAAAGAGCTCAGCCTATGGATAAACAAAACCCACTTTCCAAGACGACTAAATTAATGGAGAATATGAACCGTTGCCAACCCCAAAAGAAATCCTGCATTGCACAGCTTGATTATGATGATTTTTACCCGCACTGGTTGTTAAAGGGACACTAAAGGGTAAAAAAGTTGAGCTGCATTAATAGATTATGGTGCCGAGAGTCTACATACACCATTGTCACGCTAACAGTTGTTCTATCTGAAATTCAAAAAATGGGCGACAACGTTCATCCGCTTTCAGGTACTAGTCTGTGACGTCACAAAAGCGGTGAATGGCGAGAGCTCATTGTAGAAGCATCTATAGACGTTTTCCTGTGGCAACTGGTTCCTCAGTGGCTGAGCACGAGAGGTTGATGTAAATCTGCGCTTTCCGTGAGCTCATTATGTCTAAAAAACACAGAATTCTGCTTTTATACACTGCGAGGAAGGCTTCTTTCCTTATGTTTGAACTAGAGGGAGCGCTGGCAATGTATGGCTACTCGAACTGGCTGCCGTAGAAAGTGCTTATTTCATGTCGGGTTAGTGCCGTGTGGGAGGAGATATAATGAGATGGCTGTGATTGCCAAACGAAGTGAAATGACGGCGCCCCCTTGAATGGAACCAGCCGGGAGCCCAGGCCACCGCTGTACTTAATATTCGAAATGGCACTTGTTGGTGTAAAGAGGCTTTGCTGGCAGTTGGCTCAATGGGATCTGTGAACGCGGAGTATGCAGGTACACTTGCTACTCGGGCATCTGAGAGTGTTTCTCATTCCGTCCGTGAAACGTCATAAATGTCCAAGCCAGTCTCCTAGGCCAGAGAAACGTTGGCGTAGTTAGCCCTGGCTCGGTGCCGTAAAAGCTGCAGTCACCAGTGCTTACTCTCTAGACGGCACTGGTGCTATCAGTACGTCATGAAAAAAAATGAAAGGCAAGTTGGTGAGGGAAATGCTATCTTTTCCTTATTTCTCCGGAAATAACGCATCATCGCTCATTGAACAAGAGCAGAGATAGCTGCGAAACATATCATCTTTCAGTTAAAACTAAATATCATTCAGGCTGTAGTGTTATGCCCTTTAGCATCTGTTTTTCTCCAACAGACAAGCTTTGAGCCAAGTGTGGGAGTAAAATGCTTTATCTTGCCGTTCTTAAAATCGCTCTGAGCTAAACAGTGCAGTCAGGAGGGTATGCTGTGGCACTGCAAAACAACCGTACTGAAAGGGCGTGAAAAGCTCAAGGTGTTCTGAATTTTAGGGGAAGTCGGATATTGTGTAGTACGTAGCCCGCCAGTGAACAAAGGGCACGCCACCCGGAATAAGCGTGTGTGCCTGAGGAATACACACACACCTCAGGTGTAGACTTCGCTGCATGCAGACATTTCTTTTCTGCGCTCGGCCAGCCCGACTGGCCGGCAGGGTACAGCATACAGGAAGAACAAAAAAAGTATACATTTTTCCCCCTGGCTAACAGATGTCCCTCCTGCAGGTTGTTGGTGTGTACATTTTCCACAGCCCAGCAATGAATGCATGCCTTCCACAATGTTTGGAGACACTGAAACCGAAGGCAACACTCGCAAAAGGCTTCTGTGCGGTGTGCCCATACAAAGGATACGATGAAGTGCCAATGGAAGGATACCATGAAGCAGCAACTACTGGTCAGCAACTTAACCAAGCATAGCCAGCACCAAACTGTGCAGGCCAGCTCATGTATCATTAACGTAATGGTAAATAGCCAACATTAAGGGAAAATCGCACATGATTCTACTTGTTACTCTACAGGAGGAAGGTGCACGCTTGCACAAACCGCCATGTGGATGTGCATGTGGAGGTTGCAAGTAAAGCTATGCGTACTTTGTCGGTGGATGCGCATGACTAGTGCCCCAGTGGCTGTGAAAATTAAAATTCGTCAGTGATGTTGGGATGGAATTGAAGCAAACAAGAGAGCCACACCATAAATCATTTCTCTTGCCTTAGGCACATGCACAACGAATGGCTGCCCCAGTGTTAGCAGATAGAAGAAGACGTCACCATGTGCAAGTGCCACAAAGACGTCCTGCTGGTTATTTGCTTGTTCATTGAACTACTCGGAAATGTTTGAGTATACACACTCATGACATTGCCCTGTAGGCAAGGGCAATGTAGAATTATGTAAGAAATACTATTTCCTGTAACTAACATCAGTTCCGCAATGAGCCTAAAGAATGCAGGAACAATGAAGTACTCCACAAACAGACATGCACAGACGATTGTCAGCGAATTGATTGATTGATTGTAGGGTTTAGCGTGCCTACGCAACACAGAAGATGAGGCTCGTTGCAGTGGAGGGCTCCGGAGTAATTTGACGACCTGGGAAACTTTAACATGCGCCGAAATCTCGTACTCAAGGGCGTTTTTGCTCTTCGCCTCCATCAGAAAAGTGGCCACCACGTCCGGGAATCGAACCCGAGTGCTCGTTCTCAGCAGAACAACGCCTTAGCCACTGAGCCACCGCGGCGAGTTGATTGCCAGCGAATTAAACGCCATGCATTTGCTCGACACACTAATCTGGAGTGGTCTTATTTCTAGAAACATTGTAGTAAATGCAGAACACAGCTGATGAGACAAGAACAGTCTAGGATAGTGAGCGTAAAAATACGCCCTTTCCCTAACAAACAAGATAACCGGTGTTGCATTGAAAGAAAGAAGGAAATGCGCACTTTGCATGAAACATGGGATAATACACGCCGCAACACTGGCAAAGATGACTTCTTTGAGCCATTTGTATTGCAAAACAATTCCTCTCGTTTCCGTGCCACTTGGGAGCAGCACACTAGTTCCTATCTGTAGCGAGGGGCTGCCATTGACTTTCTGTCAAGTCCACTCCCAAGATTGTGGTTCTGTGTTTCTCTCTTTGACTGCTCTTTTGCAAACAAATGCAGCTTTGCATAGCAGAACCTAGAAATCGTTTTTTTCTTTTATGTTGTGGCATTCTGGAAGTACTACGCTTATTGTTGCCTTCGCCATGGAAGCAATGATCTTTTGCGCTATTCTGGATTTGTGCATGAGCATTGGCATTGCCTTTTGAAAAACTGCCTCGCAAGTCTTAAGCATTTCCACCACCTCATCTGAAGGATATGTGAGGCAGCCTTCTCTAAATTGTTTGAGGGCAATGAGGCTGCCTTCTAGTTCACTGTCTGTTTATAAGCAAGCTGACACACCTCTGATAGCCACATTGTTTCTGATAACTCTGGAAACAATGTACCCAGCGTAGTACTTAAAAGAAGCAAACTCTGTTGGCTCAGAGTCTTGGCTTAGCGTCATGAATTTTGGGTTGAATTCGTCTGAGTTACTGATAGCTTCCTCAAAATCATTGATGTCACCCAGGTAAAAATCATAATCATCATCAGCATATGAGGCACTTTTTTAATGCCTCAGATACTGCGCCATTGCGACGATGCGCAATGCACACTTAAACTCAAGTGGAATTGGAATTGAGTTCCTTTGGCGTACGGTCGAAATAAAATTCTCCAAGCTGTCCTGCGTAAAGCGGGACGTCAGGACAAACTTATAGCCTTCATTGTGCAGCAACCTGTGCTGGAGGTCCAGAATAGAGGCCGTAGACAATACGATTCCTGTTTGTACACGTTTAAATTCACCTCCCCCCATTTGCACGGTTTCAAACATCTCTTTAAACTTCCGAAGGAAATGTATGGCTTACCGGTACTTTTCCTGGTCAAAGAGGCTCAGTGCTGTTGTAGGGCTCCGGGTGCACATGAGGTCAAACCAATGGTTTACCTGGTCGATGAACCAAGCTGTTGTCAGCACAGCACGGTCCCAGCTTTCATGCTCCACCATGAACCGCAGGGCGCTGGCCGTTGACTGGCTAAAGATGGCCAAGCTGTTGCTCACCTGCAAGAAAAGATGTGCAAAACAACATGTGACGTCACGACCGTTCTTCATTGCATATGTGTTTGCAATGTGTGCGCATGAGCGTAAACCGGTATTTTACACTCGCATTCATTCTGTCAAACAGGTTCTGTGTCAGCAGCTCAGGCCGGAGTTTGGGACGTTGGGACGGAGCTTGAACGTCGCGGTTTTTTGGTCCTCGACAAGTTTCTTTACTGGGGCTAATGATATTTTTCCTGATGGGAGGTTGTTTTCTTTGACGACATGTTCACTGAGTTTAATTGTTTGGCCCCGAAGCAGATGCCCGCAGAGGTTTTTTGCAAGGTGAGGGACATCTGCTATTACAGCGATTTCATTTGTTGGGTCAGATGGGTGGGGGAATTTGTTGACAAGCCTCGACTGCCTCCCTACAACTACACCTAACTCTCTCCACAGGCTCCTGTTGCCTGACCCCATGTCAGATGTTAATGCCACCACGTTAAGGCCGACGCTGTGACATCTTTCCAGGACGTCACGGACACACTTTCCCACATCTTCAGCATCAACTGAATTGCCTGGAGAGAAAAAAATTACATTGAGCTGTGCTGACGACAGCAGAATCTGACCTTTCTTCCAAATCGAACGCTTAGCAAAATAGATGATTGAAAACATCCCTAACCTGTGTAGTGGTGGCCCACAACTTCCTTTCACCGGGAAGTGAGTCCGCCCAGCATGAAGACTAGCACCTTCGTGGCGAGCACCTTGTCTGGAGCCCCGGGGACTGGCAACGTGGTGTAGCCACGCACGAACCCGTGCTGGCATCGTACTCCATTTTCGCCACGATTGCCATCACGTCAAGCATTAAGACACATTGCCTTTCATTTTTGCTTAGGTTTGGAACTTTTGACTGCAGGAGGCCGAATACTTCGCTAATAATGCTAGGTTCAAATTTTACGTCTGAAAAAAAAAAGAAAAAAGGAAAAAGGAGACTTTTAGTACAGAAGAGTCGAAAACGTTTGTGACAATACCTTGCAAGCGGCGCCTCAAGGTGCGTGTGGAAGGCAGGGGCTGGCCTTGCGCTAGAAGCATGTCATAGCCCGTTGCAGCACATGCGAAATGGAGCTGCAACGCCTGCTTGACGGTTTCGTTGGACCATTTGGAGCCCCTACTTCAGCGCTTTGACTGGGCGCTCAGTTGGTGTGTCGAAAGACTTTTTGGAGACCTTTCAGTCGGTGGTGGTCCTGTTATGCTTTCTTTTTTTCTTTTTCCGCATGCCGCAACTTCACCTCCAGCTCGCGAATTCTGTTTTGAAGTTGCTGCTGCAATTCCTGTGAAAGCTAAAACAACAAAAAGAAACATTCAGTGCACTGTAAGACCTGTTGCATGCCAACTTCATGCCATAATGAGTTGACTAAATCGAAAACTCACTGATGCAAGACATTCACTTTTAAAAGAGCTTTTAATAACTTAAAATGCGCGAATACTTTCACAGAGGACATGAAGACAACATACAAGTTTTTTTTTTATTTAAAAGATTTGAGGTTTTGCAGTGCCCCCAAGACTTTTTTTATTTAAAAGATTTGACGTTTTTTAGTGCCCCCAAGACTTGCACAGCAAAAAACGATGCAGTATTCACTAAGAGGTTAAACAATTTAACCCACAGTTCGATTCTGCCACTAACTCATGTGGTTCATGCCGTCAGCGATAGCGAATACAGAGCAGGTACTAGGCATGATTTTTAGTATGCTCACTCGGGCTGTAGGAATAGCGGACGCATATTCACCGCCGCACGAAGCCGGCCTAGGCGGTGCTCGCCACGCAACAGGTTCGTGTCATCCGCGGTTCCGTCAGCTGACGGCGTACTACTTCGTCGGCAGTGACAGCTGCCGTACCGAGCCGCGCATCGTATGTTGTAGCGTCGCCGTAGAGTGACAACGTTAGGCGATAACGACTATGGCTTCCCCCAGCGTGTTCGGCATTGAAAAATATACGTTTGACAACGCATGCGTCCGCCAACGCATCCGTCCGCCTCACATTCCCCGTTCACCGTTATTCGCTATTGTCTCCGCTCTGTCGAAGACGCCGAGGACTCCATACCGCTTACGAGCACGAGCGAAGCCGTCGCTGCCGTGGCCCTGCTACGGCGATACTGCAGTGCCATTGATGGCAGCGGTCTTCTGCTTGTCGACCGTTAAGATACCGTGGAGCAGTCACCAGCAACGCGTTGCGTTCCAAGAAGCAGGATACACTCACGCAGTTCTTCCGCCCCAATAAATAATTTTCTTTCCAAGAAAGTGTCGTATGAATAGTGAACTGCAGGGTGATAAGAGCTCAGCGTTAGCTCGTTACTCCGTCGGCAAGATCGGTCTCATATAAGTTTTTTGCTTCACTTTCAATATCGAATTTTCGCTATATCGAACTGTTTTACAATCCTCGCGCTGTTCGATATAAGCGGGCTTTACTGTACAATAAAAGAAAGCAGTTGAAGCACAAATAATTGGTTGATTGTAGGGTTTAACGCGCCGACGCAACGCAGGCGATAAGGTGCGCCGAAGTGGAGGGCTCCGGATTAATTTTGGACCACCTGGGGATCTTTAAAGTGCGCCGAAATCTAATACGCACAGGGCTTTTCGCCTCTATTCGAAAAGCGGCCGCCGCGGCCGGGAATCGAACCTGCGTCCTCGTGCTAGCAGCACAACGCCTTAGCCACTGAGCCACAGCGGCGGGTTTGAAGCACTAATAGTACCATGAAGCGACATCACTAGAATTTACCCAGCTTATCTAAATAATTTCTTATCAGTACACGTGACGATGTCACGGGGAGCAGTTTTCTGAGCAGCAAAATCTTGACTTTGGAGAAAAACCTTGATTTGGAGCTGTTAACCACAATTAATCGACTTAGAAGCTTAAAAAAGAACTTTTTAACAATTTCAGAGGAAAGTATACCTGCTAATGATCATGGAATGCACACAATCCTGAAGCAGCCGTTGTATAAAATTGATTAACAGGATATTACAGGTTATGCATTGCGCTACCACCTTACAAACCATTTAACCTGGGTGATAAAATATAAAATATTTGAGGAACAATCCGCACTCTGACATATTTTGAAAGAAGTATGTCACCCTTCTTATTCATAAAATACTTTCATTTCACAACAATTGTACCTGCGTAAAGATGTTTCAACCTGGGTTAAACACAACCATTAAAAAAGGATATCACACATCAACAAATAGACACTATGATTGCAAAAAAATTGTAGACACATAGTACAACACGTCTGTTAGGGTGAGCGTATTTCTGCAAACTAGGTTCTGTTCGTAAACAGTCATTTGAAAAATAAAAATATCGCACTTCGAAAACATTAAAATACTTTGATTGCGGAAACATTGCACTTGGGTAAAAGGTGCTGCAAACCAGCTTTAACCTGTCAATAAAAGCACACTTTAAAAATAAACATTCTGATTGCACAAAACTAGTAGTCACTTACTAGTACGCGTTTGCTTACGATGAGCAATATAATTAAGCACATTATTGTTTTGTTTTTTTGTACATCTGCCGATTTAGCTCTTCAAGCTTCCCCAATGCTTCGTGTAGGGTAGCTTTTCCTTTTTCCAGGAGAACAAAGTTCCTCTGCACTTTTCAGATGTAGCTTGCTTGAGGTAACCTGATCCTCAGGAACTTTCATCTGTTCTGACAGCCCAGGCTGCTCTGGAGTGCTGTCGTCCTCTCTTTCCTCGGGTTTGCTAGTGGCTGCCTGAGCACTAACCCTCATTGCATGCTTCGCCCGAGGCTGCATTACAACTCTGATGAGGTCAGGATCCAAAGGTACCTTCGTGGCATGGCCGCCGTAGCGCTGAAGGTGAGATTTTGCTTGACGCATGGCGTTTATGCTCGCAATGTTCAAACAACTTCGTCCTCCGATCACGTGTTTGTTCTCACCGAAGCCCCGCTAGAAGTCGAGATTTTCTTGAGGCAGACAAAGCAGTGCTTTGATGGTCTTGTAGGAAGCAGACTCTGTAGGATGCGGTGGCCTCCTACATTTTATTGGAGAGGAGTAGGCCCGGCCAGGAGTGGGAGAGGTGCAGACATGATGCCGCCCAGGCACTCGGTCATGTTCCATCTCGTGGCGCGTGCCACTTCTGACGCTGGCCGGGCAAGCACCGCTGATGATGGTGGTGGGATGATGCAGATGATAGTGGCGCTGCTGGAAGATGAGGTGCGCGTCACTACATGGCTCCCCCCTAGCGCTGGGCGCGTTAACATGAGTTTTTAACATGTACGATGTTGAGTGCGAAAATACTATGCACAGGTATGTAGAACACGAGCAGTCACGGAGGTTTGTCCCCATTCGAGTTGAGACAGCAATCCTGGTCGGTCGGGTGAGAGCGTCCGGGGTGTAGACAGACCTCCGGTGGCCTAGCCTGGCAGTGGCGTAGGGGACGCAGACTGAAACGTACGTCTTCTGATGCGAAATCAAACAGGCGCACCCAGACGCACAAGAGAGGTCGGCAAGAGCTCGGGTGCATCGTGGGGTCCACAAAGCGGCCCCAGGAACTTGGCGGAGAAGGCTTGGGTGTGTTGGACGGCTCCGTCAGGACACCAGTTCTTTTGTTGCATGGAGCGCGCCAACGTCTGCGGCGTAAGCGCTGCGGTCGACCCTGTGCTCGTCTAAGAGTAGGCGGTTTAGGGGCCCTGGAGCATCGTGGTGGGTCGAAGGGACGCTTATGATGACGTGTGAAGACCGGCGAGTCACGTAGCATGATGGTGAATGCCCTGCTAACTCCAACGAACCGTTGTCGATAGGGGTGGGCGAAAGGGCATTTCCAGGTAGTTTGCGACGTCCGCACAGTCGTTTAAGGGTCGGATCGATGTGGAGCGACCATTTGGGCGCCAGGTTCACGGTGTTTGTGCGGTCGCTTGTAGCTGCGATCGGTCCGACCGGAAATGCGTGGTCGTCTTGCGAATGACCTGGCGAGAGTGCATAGGGAGGAGAAGGACGAATAGAGTCTTCCAGGTTCTCACTCACTGGTGCTATACGAGCTTCGTGCGTCGCAAGTTTTGACGCGTCTACCATCGCTCGCTCCGGGTTGGCTAGCCAACATGGTTTGTGGTTGTCGGGCAGGTCACGCGGAAGCGCCGCTGGATGTGAAACCGCGTTGGAGTCTACACCGGCTGTGGATGACATTGGTGTAGGCGACTGAGGCAGAAGGGCTCTGACGACGTGGTGAAATTTGGTTTCTTGAGAGGTGATCCGAGCCAGCTGGAATTGCGCCTCAGGTTGCAGAAACCAGGTCGTCGGGTGGCGCTCCCAGAATTGCGGAAGCCGAACGGTCAAGGCTGAGACAGCTTCGCCGGCTTCTCGTGAACGGGTTGAGTCCTGGTTGTCGAGGGACATGGCTCTACATTAACCTCGGTGGCGCGTTCGGTATGGTCACAAATCGTCGGGCGCTATGTCGGGCAAGAGAAAGGAGCCTCAGGCAGGACAACCGTTCGTCGCAAGTCAAAGTCAGATTCTATTTTGTGAGCAGCAGCGAGACCCCCGTGTCATCGTGCGCTCGCGTTGCCGCGCAGCCTGTGGCCATGTCGATCGGGCTGCTGCGCGGGGAGATGCGCTCGATCCAGCGATGTCGCTGGACGTGCTGCTACACGGCTTCCCCCCAAGAGAGCAGCGAGAGTGACGATGGGAAAAGTCATGCGAAATTCCAGTGGACACGCCGGGGTGTCTTGTTGTTGTGGGCACAGCAGGTTCGAACGAAGGAATTCGGCGGGAGGCTCGAGGTACGCGGGCTTCAGTCGTTCAATGGCCACGGTGTTTTAGGTTCCGTTGGTCTCCACGACAAAAGTAGTCGAGTGACGTTGGACGACCGGATAAATGAGGCCACAGTGGTCCTCGGACGGGTCCGTAGTGCACGAACACATGCGTGGAAGGTTTGAGGCCAGGGTGCGTGTAAGTCGTCGGGTACTTTGCAAGGCGTGTGGGCTGAGGCCGAAGGTGCCGAAAAACGTCTCGTAGGTGATCGACGTAGTCACTTGCTGGGACAGGTTGCGAATACTCGTCGAACACGTCCGCTGGAAAACGCAGAGGTGCATCGTAGACGAGCTCAGCAGACGTGCACGAGAGGTCCACTTTGTACGCGCTCCGGATTCCGAGGAGCGTCAGTGGTAGTCGTTGGACCCACTCGGTTAGGCATCCGTGCGCTGTGAGTGAAGACTTGAGGTGTCGGTGGAAACGCTCGACGAGGCCATTTGACTGCGGGTGGTACGCAGCTGTTCGGAGAAGAGTCGTGCCGAGAAGGTGTAGTAGTTCTGTTAACAGGGACGACTCGAACTGCCGTACGCGATCGGTGACAACAGTGGAAGGGCATCCGTAGCGCGACACCCAGGTAGAGACAAAGGCTGAAGCTACTGTGGTGGCCGTGATGTCGGTAAGAGGGCAGGCGTCGGGCCAACGTGTGAAGCGGTCAACACAAGCTTATACATGAGGGGGTACTTCTTCCCGCACCTAGAAGACTTCAGCAAGAACATCTTTGCCCAATAAACATCAACTTTCTCCTCCAACCTTAGAGGGCCTTCGCAATCAGCACACCCGAACAAGTGCCACTCATCGGCGAGTGACGACATCTACACATCAGTTACAACTTCAGGGAGCTGCTCAACAAGGTAGCGCAGAGACTGAACTTCTTTTTCAATGCTGTTATTGTTGAGTGCGAGAAAGCTCGCGTGCTTGATGACCTTGTTGGCTAAGGGGAGCGTTTTTGGCAGTGCCTTTCCGTAGGTCAAGTAGAAAGATCGAGCCTCAAAGGGCAATGTGTTTTTTTCTGCTGGGTCCCAAGCCTCCATAACTTTTTTAGTGTCCGCGCCGAGCTCTGATCGTGCCTTCCAGAGTGCTGAATTGTCTAAGGCAAGCTTCATTAGTTCCTGTACACTACGCATAGCTACGCAGACCTCGACTACGGACCCGTTGCACCAACGTCCAATTATATCGTATCATATATACCTAAAACGTGTGAAAAAGATGTGGTTACCACTGGGAGTAAAGGTTTGCAGCAGCATCCTTCAAGAAGTTCCGGACACTGTTCTTGAATGAGAGACAATCGGTCCTCCAGTGTGAGTCACGGGTTTGAGACGTGCCGAAGGAACACATCGGGTGCTCTTCCCAGCACTTATTGTTGTTTTTCCGCCTTCAGCGCTCATAGCATGTTTGAAATAATAGTAGACATCCCGCACTAGTTCCTCCACATCGAAGCAAAACATATCATGTGCCTTGGCAAATGAATTGTGCACCTTGTACAGGGTACATTATTACAACGGGCGGAATTTGTGCATTCGACGTCACGATTGCCGGCGGAACGGCGCAATAGCAGCGCGATAGGACAGCAACTAAGGTGAGTATACTATGAAAACCAAAAATCTGGCACAACAATTGTTGCACCCGATCGCCCGGCCAACGCAAACCGTGTAAACCAAGAAAAACTGAAGACGCATAGGCCTCTACAACGGGGGGTTCATGCTGTAGCAGTTTTCTCGGCGGTAGGAACTCATATGAGCCGAGCTGCTCTGCCCTGTACACCATGTGTACAGGCCGCCGTTAAAAATACGCACGAATATGTCCATACGACCAGGCGGCTCGAAGTTCCTTCGCATGACAGCCGGTTAACATTTCGCTGCTGTTCAAACACTCATAAGGATTACTGCGCCATTCTGTGAAAGTTTACATTATGCACCGCTGGAAAGTTTGACAATTTGGCTGGAAATTACGCACACGCGCGGAAATATTAACAAAAATTACGAATACCAAACACTAACGCCATGGCGCATTTACCAGCCAAGTGGCAGCATTATTTCTCCCCCTCATACCGATACTATTCTGTATGTAAAAACGGCAATAATAAATACTTGAAGTCGGGAAGATCCGCTCCCTCCAAATGAAATACTCACCTTTATTCATTGCAGGTCAGCAAACGCCGCAGCGCCGACATGTAAACCGCGGTGACCAGAAGAACGCGCCGCACAAAACTAAAAAAATCAAAGCCGTTCCACTGAACGTGAAAGCTGACGGAAGTGCGGGGCAGTGATTCGCCTTAATGGGCTGTAGCGCCGTTATCCGCTCACTGATGACACCCATTACAATTCAAATTTCCCGCCTCCGCAGGGCTCGCGTGCCACGTGCCAGAAACAGCGTAAGCGTGAGTTCTGTACTTTTTGTGCTTGATTTTCCTCCCGCAAGTGCCGGCGTTGCACTGCCACGTTTTCTCGCTTACTATCGCAAAAAACCAATCCAACTAGCGTTCCAAACTAAACGAACGCGGATGCTGCCGGTTAATTACATATAATTTGCTTCAAATGCACCTGCAGTTGTTTTACGCTAGACAACGACAACATTAAGAAACAGTCCGCCACAAATAGCCATCACACCTCGCACAAAGCGACACTCACAGTCAGCGCGGGCCGGACGCTTTGCGTGAACCCAGTCGCCCAAGCGACGCTGAGACCATAGCCTGCTTTATAACGGACTATAAAGAAGGCTACATGTGCTGAGATGAGCAATGCGACGCCCACAGTGAGCCTCGACTTGCGCCTCGTTTTGGGCTGAGGAGCAGGCGGAGGACACGGAAGGCTGACATTGTTTTCTACAGTTCCTCGACTACCAACAGGATTGTCGAAACGACGAATATATGCATTTGCATGCCAACACCGCGTCGCTTCACAATGACGGAAGCCATTTTAGGGAATTCGGCGCTAGACATCGGTGATTTAAGGGGCACTAAAGTGAATTTGTCAACGTTTTGTTTAAACACAGTAGACTGGCTCAAATTTTCACACTTTTCATCGTTTCTCCGGTTGATAAGTCGGTAATTATTTTATAACGCGCGAAAGAAGAAAAGCTACCATGCGCAGTCTGCGGCGGCCGCACCAACTAAAGGCCCTGACGACGGGAGGAGATGCACCTTGATCTATCACTTTCACCCCCATTTGGTGTAGCAAGTCGGGCGTCCAGCCTGGCTGTCCTCACTTGGCCTTTAAAGATGTTTCTCTGTCTATCTCTCTCTGGACGATGTCCAAGGTTAGCATACAAACAAGTTTGGGTTTCGGTTCTGTGAAACAACATACTTGACATCCGACGGCATCGTTGGATGGGCATTCTCGAAATCTCAGTATTCGCCGTTGCGCGCTTCTGCCATGTTGTCGACTGTCGAATGCACAAGATAAGCCTCCCAGGACGGCTTGGGATCGTAGAAATCACTAGCCGAGGCCTATGCAGTGGATGAACGCCCTCCGCGTCAGCGCAGACGCTCAAATGCCATGCGTTTTTCCCGCATATTCGGAGCTTGCCTCACTCATGCGTGTATCGTAAAAGGCGTGCTCGAACCAGGCCAAGGGTGTGCTGAATCAGGCCTGTGCCCACTGCCCGCAAGCAGTCGGTGCTTGTGGCAACAGCATGCCAATGAGAACTCGCTAGCGCGTCAGTGTCAGCCTGCGCGTGTTCTGCGAACTCGTTCGTGGAGCAGTGAACGTTTCGGCCCAAAAATGGTGAACTCACGTTGGAAAACATCGGCCGCAAACGAAAAAAATCAACTTACAAAAAAAACCATTCACCCTCCGGGACTCGAACTTGCGACTTGCGAAACAAAATAGCTAGCGCTTTAAACCACTCGACCACGAGCCTTTTTTTTCTTTATTGCCTGGTTTTGACAACACACAAAACAACATTACAGATCATCACAATAGAACACTGAAGTCAGGAAAACTGAGGATGCCAGCCAATAAAGGGCTGGCGTTGTCATTAAAATAGCCTCAGCTTTGTCAGCTGCTCCATTTCTGGCAGCCAAACCGGGAATACCTCCTCAGATTTAATAATTTCGACAACGCGACCAACACTCTCTTTGAAATTCTGTATTGCAAAACGCGCATCGACATCATTATACAGCCTTGCTGTACGAGAGCGCCATATGCTATGGAGGCCCAGTACCATTACTAAATCATAAGGCACTCCAGCCTCATTGTCCACTGCAAGAAACCGTATACCATGAGGGTTTAAAGGGAAGTCTTTTCGCAGTGTCCTTTGCAGTGCATCCCATAAGTACACTCCCTCACAACAATGCAAAAACACGTGGTCTATTGTCTCAGGTAATTTACATCTAAAACAGTCTGTCTCCCATGGTACAAATCGCACCCTCTGTTCCATATATGTTCGTTCTAATAATGTACCTGTATGCAACCTAAAGAAAAAGGACTTGACACCTGGCTGAATTCGCATTCTTTTAACCCTTTTAAGTACGTCCTGACCGGGGCCTCCAGAGTACATAGCTCTGTACATTGGCACAGGGAACACAGTATCCACAATATCATAACACAGATTTTTCCTTTTTACCGTACTTAAGTATTCTTTTGAAAACCGTGCATTCAAAAAATTAACACTTCCCACGACTTCTTTGAAAAAACCAAAAATTCCTCCATGCATATACCCAGTGGTTACAACAAAGTCAGGTAGAAGCCTGCCCAGCCTCACCTGACACACTGTCCTCAGAAAGGGGTCTCTTACATCCCTTAAAAACAGAAATCTATTTACAAGCTGTCGCACAAATAGGTGCGCCAGTCCCAGTCCCCCATCTCAGATTCGCCTAAACAGGTTGGTGTGGCTGCACCTCTCCCAATTCGAGGCCCACACGAAAACAGCAAGGACCCGATGCAGCTTTTGCACATTTGTACGTGAACAGCGCAGCACTTTCATCACGTACCACAGTTTACTAACGAAAAACAAGTTGCACACTGTTGCCCTAGCAAAGGTTGACAAATAAGCCCCTCTCCACTTGTCTGCCTTTGCTCGAGTCTCCTGTGTTTGTTCGTGCCAGTACGGCTCACTATCTTTATAAAACTGTAGTGGGGCTCCAAGGTAGTTTACGGGGGTTGTTAACCAGCTTACGTTGGCAAAAGTGTCAGGGGCTGATTGCCATTCTCCATGCCAGAACCCCAGGCACTTTCACCAATTTACAAGGCTACCTGTGATTGTGCTAAACTGTTTTGTTGTCCCAACTACTTTAATAATACTTTCTTTGTTCTCACAGAATACCGCAATGTCGTCTGCATAAGCCAATACTTTTACCTCGGACTCATGCAATCGGAACCCTTGAATTTCGACATCTTGGAAAATACGTAAACACAATGTTTCAATATAAATGCAGACCAAAAGTGGGCTGAGGGGGCAGCCCTGGCGCACAGAGCGTTGCACGTTAATTAATGGGCGCTCCCAATACCTTGTTCACAACTAACCGCGTGGTGCAATTCCGGTATGCCATTGCTACCCCCTCTTTGATAACAGAACCGACGTTGATATAGTCCAAAATAAGAAACAATACTTGGTGTGATACACAATCAAAGGCATTTTCAAGGTCTAGCTGAAGCACAGAAACGCCTACATGCATTGCATCGGAACACTCCAGCACACACCTTGCCTTATGTATATTGGTGCAAATAGACCTTCCCCGTATGCCGCAAGTCTGATGAGGACCGACTATTTTATGTATCACTCCCTGGAGCCTACTTGCTAGTATCTTCATAAATATTTTATAGTCCACATTCGTAAGTGAAATGGGCCTACAAGACGTAACCTGCTTAAGTTTTCCAACATCTTCTGTTCTAGGAATTAACACCGTGTGAGCAGTTCCGTAAGAAGGTGGCAGTGATTTCAACTTAAACGATTCATTAAAAACAACCGCTAATACCGGTGATAGTTCACTCTTAAATTCTTTGTAGAATGCCGCAATCAATCCATCCAGGCCTGGCAATTTCCCCGGGTTTAAATTATCAATGGTCTCGACCACGAGCCAGCACTGCCGAGAATGGATATATAACGTATATATTGTAGAACCAGTTTACACTTGTATTTAGTTTTAGCATTTCAAGTACTTTAGGTGACTATATGTTGTATAACGATCGTGCAGTTTTGTTGTATAACGATCGTGCAGTTTTGTCCCCCAAAGTTCCACAATATCTCATGTCTAGCAATTGCATTTCTTAGATTGAAAAGCCCCGGTGATTTTCCACTATTCAACTCATTTATAGCTTCTTCGATTTCGTATAGCATATCTTTGTTCAAAATTTTCAGTCTCCTCACTTTCCAACTGCGGCAAGCAATGTAAGAACTCTGTTTCAAAACCCATATCTTTCGGATTTCGCATTGCAAAAAGATCGCGTTAGTACTCTGTGAAAGCAAGAGCTATCTCATCCTTGTTTTGTGTCACAACGCCGCCTCTTTCGATTTGTACGATGTCACTTTTACGTGCATGTCTTTTTTCGTCAGCCAGAGCACGCTTCGTCGGTTGTTCACCGGCTAGCATTTTTTCGGCAGGTGCCCTTACGGTTGCTCCTTTAAATTTTTCAACGTCCGGTGCCCCAAGGGCCCGTTTCGTGTTTCTTATCTCCTCTATAAACTTTCCAGGTTCTTTGGCCTCCTCTTTTACAAACTGTTTAAGGTTGCTACGCGGGCCTGCCTCTTTTTGTCTTTCGTTCCTCTTCATCTCGCTGGATCGTTCGGGCCAGGAGCCAGCCTTGCAGTAGTGGGATATATAAGGTATATAATGTACAACCAGTTTACACTTTTATTTCGTTTTAGAATTTTGAGTACTTTAGGTGAATATTTGTTGTATAGAACTCGTGCATAAGAGTCCCCTAAACGTCCACAATATCTCCCGTCTAATTGATTGATTGTAGGGTTTAACGCGCCGACGCAACGCAGGCGATGAGGCGCGCTGTAGTGGAGGGCTCCGGGTTAATTTTGACCACCTGGGGATCTTTAACGTGCGCCGAAATCTCGTACACACGGGCGTTTTTGCCTTTCGCCTCCATCAGAAAAGCGGCCGCAGAGGCCGGGAATCGAACCCACAACCTCGTGCTCAGCAGCGCAATGCCTTAGATATCTCCCCTCTAGCAATTGCATTTCTTAGATGGAAAAGCGTCCGCAGATGTGTGGTCGTGCTGCTGACCGCTGTGCTTGTTCACCCAGCGCGAAAAAGTGCTTCCGGCTCTCTAGGTTTGCGCTGTACGCTAAAAGTTTCAGTTGGTTTTATTTCCTTAGCACCTATACTGACTTCGCTCACTTTGTCCCGCCTTTAAGTGGCATTAGATTTTCCTACTAGCGTAAAGTCAGCGAAGCGTCGCATATGCACTTGTGCAGCGCTTGCGTGGAGCGACCTGGACTAGGAGCTTGATATAGTGTACAAACTAACAAATTAAGGAAAGGCACATTCTTCCATTGACAAACGTGTTGTGGATTAGTTTCAACTGAGCGAGCGTATTGCGACAACCCGTCGGCGGCCAGCGGACTAAACGCTGGGCCGACTGACTCGGTCGGAAGGACGGGGAGCCGTGCAGTAGTGCAGCCAATTTCCAGCAGCTCTCACCCTGTCGTCACAACAAAATGCTGAAGAAAATGGGCGAGGGTGCAGAGAGGAAGACAGCATTTTTTAATTGATTTTTTTACTAAATAAATTCCCGTAAACGCGGTCAGAGTGGTCGAAACATCGCGTATGGACTCCGGACTACCATTTGCCCTAGTAATCCCGCAATGTTTACAAACCACTTCAGTGTGCCTTTAACGCAATAATGCGAAGTTGTACAGCGGACGCAAATTCAATGTTGCATCATCCTCGGCAGCTCCCCCCAACACCTGCTAGGCCACTAGTCCTTCTGAGTGACTGATTGGTAAGCACTCCTTTTTCGACTTTAAAATTACTCCACTACAGCCTGTAGAACATGACCACTGCCATTCAGTGGGAATATTCAAGCCGAAAAACGATAAGCGATGATTGTACCATTAACGTGGTCTTGTGTTCTATTTGGTGTTGTTTTTTGCGCGGGAGGAGGAGACGGAACAAGTTTTCGGGGGAGGAGTTGGAGAACAAAATAACACCATCTTCGCACGTGGGAACCGTGAGGGGTGCAAAGCCGCGCAATCTGGATCAGCTACTCGCCGCTGGCGTTTTAAAGCGGCTTGTCGTTCTCGAAGCGAGGAATTGGGTGCTGGACGCTGCCGTTTACGTTCGTCTTTCTGTCCAGAAGCTCCGACCATCTTTCTGTCCAGAAGCTCCGAATGAGCATAACTGCGGCGGGTCGCCGCATCCTTCACCAGATTGGCTCGACAGCACAGAATGTCACTCCGCTTGATGTACTCCTCGACGTTTGGCGAGAAAAACTACAGATGGTCCCTTTGCTTAGAAACATGAACCCCTCACATGACGAGAGTCGCTGATAAGCACGGGTGCAAGTGCTCAACACCATCCTCAGTGGGGATCATGCAGTTATCTACAAAGACGCCTCCCAACACCGAGGGCAGCAGTACGCCATCATCGTGACTACCCCCAGAACCAACGTCTTTGCATGTGCAAGACCGAAGACATGACGGCAGCAGAAGTGGCAGGCATCGTCTTGGCTCTCACTCAACCACGGGTTCGTAAGTTAGTCACCGATTCCGAACAAGCCTACCGGAATTACCACTGGGGTTTGGTGTTCGGACCTGCACTGCGTGTGAAGTGAAGTGAAGTTTATTTCCTTTTCATAGAAAAGAGGGGACCGAGGCAAAAGGCAGTTAAGCCTGACGAGGCCTTGGTACCCTAAGCGTGTAAGTAGTACAGATGCAAACGCAAAAACACATTATACATAGAATGGGCAGCAATCAAAATACAAAAGTAATATATAAGCAGTAACACTTACTAGAATACAAAACATGTGCGCAATCATGGGCAAATACAAATTGATACTTGTACGAGTTCAATTTCGTACATACGGATGAAATAAAGTAAACCATTCGACTTAAGTACTTGTGTGAAAAAGATAGAACAATAGATATATACACTTACATCCATGTACACACATACATACACATACGCATATATATCAAACACGGTAAGCTGCATTATTACATTAGAATTTCACCTTCAATCAGATGCTGTTTGGTCTTTTTTTTGAACATGTTTCCAGATAGAAAAAACTCATCAGGAAAGGGGAATTTGTTTAGCGCATTGCGTACTTGACAACTCAGTTTTTGTTCACTGTAATTTGTTCGCGTTCGCGGAACTCTTACTTTTACTACGCGAAGATTGTAACCTATGTTGCTATCAGGAACAGAGTACAAGCGATTCTGGTGAATGTATTGAAGAAGCATCAGATAATACACTTGGTCGGCTTTTAATATGGAGTGTTTTACAAACAATGGTTGCGTGCGTAAGTTTCGTGGCGCACCATAATATCCCTCAATAGCCCGCAAGGCTCTTTTTTGCAGGACAGTAATTTTTGGTAATTGGAAGACGTGGTCCTACCCCAAACAAGATTACAATAAGAAAGTCTTGAAAAAAACAGGGCATTATACGTAGACAGTTTTAACCAAACAGGCAGTAGATTAGAAATCCTATAAAATAGGCCAACAATTTTACTTAGTTCAGAAGTAAGTTTGAAAATATGAACAGGCCACGAAAGATTTTTATTAAACCACACACCAAAAATTTTTTGGGAAGAAACTTGGTTGATTGTTATACTGTCATAATGAATATGTATACAATTAGTTTCCACTGTGTTAATGGGCTTGAAAATAATATATTTCGTTTTGCTTATATATAACCTAAGCTTATTCTTGTGTAACCAATCACGAAGCTTGATTAAATAAGCATTGACCATATTTTGAAGCGCCGGTAATGAACAGGAACAGAAGAAAAGATTAGTGTCATCAGCGTACATCACCAGATCGGGAGAGTTATGTATGCCGGCTAGGTCATTGATATATGTAATGAATAATAACGGCCCTAGTAGTGATCCCTGTGGGACACCATGCTTAACCACCTGTATATCAGAGGATATGTTATTTGTCCGAACATATTGTGAACTATTGCTCAGATAACTCCGCAATAGGTTCAACGCAACACCTCTAACCCCATAGTTACAAAGTTTCTTAAGAAGGGTCTCATGGTGTACGCAATGAAATGCATTGCGAAAATCTAAAAATAGGCCAAGAGTACATTTTTTGTTTTTAATATTATCTATTATTTTGTCCTTAATAACAGTGCTTGCTCTGTGGTCTTATTTTTCGTGAACCCATATTGTGACTCAACAATGACATTATATTTGTGCACAAAATCGGCTATCCTGGAATTGATAATACCTTCAAACATTTTTGACAACACAGGCATAACAGAAATTGGTCGGTAATTCGACAGTTCATTTATATTGCCTCCTTTATGTACTGGAACGACTCGGGCCAATTTGAGATATTCAGGAAAAACACCAGTTGACAGCATTAGATTTGCAATGTTTGACAAGACGTCGCATATAACGGCGCAAACGTGCTTTAACGGGATCACTTTTATATCATCGTACCCTGCAGATATGTCATTTTTTAAAGAAAGGATCAATGTAGCTACTTCTTGGGGAGTTGTGGGCGCGAGTACTATAGAATTGAGTAAGGGAGTGGTGAGGCTCAGTGAGCTATTTACAGGAGTTTGCGTGACAGAATTTGGAGAAGCGACATTAATAAAGTAGTTATTCAGGGCATTTGATAGCTCGTGACCAGTTAATTTACCATTTTCTGTGATTATTTCATCAAGTTGCATAGATTTGGTTTTATTGGTCAAGTTGTTGACCTCTTGCCAAACGTTACGACTATCATTTTGAATGCGGGAGAACTTTCTTACATAGTAGTCCGATTTCGCGTTTTTTAGATCATTGTTGAGTTTATTTCGATATTTTTTATACTCAGCAAGTAGAGTGAGATCTCTGCTGTTGAGAAAATCGTGATACATGCTATTTTTCTTCCTGATCCTTGAGTAAAGTGATTGATTCATCCAAGGCTTCTTAAACTTCTTAGGAATAATTTTTCTTTCTATTTTTGGGAAGGCGGTGTTATATTGGGTTATGAACATATCTATGAAAGCAGAATATGCTGCATTGACTTCCGTGATCTTGTATATGGGCTCCCAGTTGAGTATCTTCGATTCGTTTGTTAAAGTCGTTGAGCGCAAGATCATTAAAATCTTTGATGATGTGGGTAACAGTGTTTGTTATGGCATTTATTTTGAGAGGTATGAAGCAAAATATCGGCAAATGCTCACTAATATCGGAAGATATTACGCCAGACTCAGTGTGCGAAAGCTGTACATTGGAGATACAAACGTCTAATAATGTGGCCGTGTTACAAGTTATTCTAGTCGGTAAAGTGATATAATTAACACATGCATACCAAGAAAGGAGACTGCAATTCCCTTGCATGAGCGGCGTCGGATAATAGGTCAATGTTTAAGTCACCCATTAAAATGAAGGGTAGCTTAGTGGAGTCGAGGAAAAGGAAGAGGCTGTCCAAAAATCGAAGAATTGTGATTTGTTACCCTGAGGGGGTCTGTACATAGCAACAACGATTATATTCTTGAGAGACATAGCTAAACATTCAACATTGGGATTTGTGATTGTAACATCGCCAATCACAGAATGTGAGTGACATTTTTTAACATATACAGCAAGCCCACCCCCTCTTCCATGGGGCCTGGATAAACCATTGTAAGCATAGTTATTGAAGGAGCACGCATCGCTGTCAGTGCCAAACCACGTTTCTGAGAAAAGCATAACGTCGAACTCAGCCGACAGTGACCGAAGTAAAAAAACCTCGTCTCGCTTGTTTTTCATGCTACGAATCTTAACATGAAAGGCTGAAAACAATTTTTTGTTGACACTGCTAAAGCTAGAATTAAAGTGATCGGTTTTGTATCTTATACAGGCAGGTGGAAAATGCATGGTGACAATTCAGGGGTGACGAGCATGCTGCAAACGTCTCATTCTTATTTCGTCATCTTGGTCAGATCAGAGAAGTCCTGTATCCTCACAGCGTCCATTTGTTCGTCTTTCCGAGCAAAAACCTTTCCTCCGCTCGTCCAGACAAATCTCCATGCCACTTCCATTTTGCTGGCAATACCGGCACCAAGCAGCCGTTTGTTGGTCTGAGTGAGATGCTCGTTGACGTACACTGCGTTGGCCTGAGATAAGCCGAGCTGCTTAGTTGTGAGCTTCTGCTTCCTAGCCTTAGCAAGAAGCGCGTGGCGCTTATCTCTCCGGACGAAGCGAACCACGATATTGGTCTCGCCTGGCTTCCGCGTTGGGATTCGGTGACACGTGTCAGTGTCATGGCTAGAAACGGGCTCTTTGAGAACGTCGCCGATTTTTTTGACAACGTCAACAGGATCCTGGTCTGAGCTGATGCTCTTTATTTCCAAGTTATTTAGCCTTGTGTACTGCTCCAGCTCGTCAACTCTCCGCGTTAAGCGCTTGTTTTCGTCTTGAAGGGCTTCATTAGCTTCGAGCAGATGAGCTATTTCCTGTCGAAGTGCCTTCAGGCCGGCACCGATCGCTTTTGTTTCGTCACATGTATCACTACAAAACTTTACACTATCTTTCACACTCCGCAACTCGGTTCTCATTTCTCGTTTGAAGTCTTCAAGAGCCTTCATAATCTCCTTAGCGTTGCCAGCCATGTATCAAAGTAAACGTTTGGCAGCAGTGCGCAGCAATTTAACAAGGGGATACTGTTTCAACAACGCCAAAGTCTTACTTGCACAAAACAAGTAGGTTAGCGAACTTGGAGACCGCTTTCGCACCTTTACCAAACTGAGCAGCCACCCTTGATGCCGTCCCTTACAAAGGTAGCCGATGGTAGCCTCCCACGCTGATTGGTGAACGATGCGGCGATGCTCAAAGTAGCGTTGGAAGCCACGCCGTTGAATCAACAATCTTCGATCCGGCCGGATGCGTGAGGGGCTCCTCTTCCAAAGCGCGCTGTCAACTCACTGCACCCGAGAGAAACACGGGAGTGATCCAACCGACTGGCGCACGCTGCAGCATTCTTGCGAAGTGAACTAGCTGCGATGACCAGTTGTCATAGCCAGGCGTTGCGCTGCTGGTTGAAGGCACACAAACCACACCTTCACTTCAGTGTCGCGAATCCACTTGTCACTGGAGCCAGGAGCAAGGGAAGCTGCGTAGCAGCCAAGTCAAATTCCACGTTTCATCAAACTTAGCAGATTCCGAAGTGTGCGCTGGCAACACTGATACCAAGATGGCTGCGCCCACACGCAAAACGGCCACGGTAGGCTTTTGTACTTTCTTCGCAAATTCGTGGCCAATTGAGACGCCGTTTTTTGTTTGTTAGCCTAATTGTAAGTTCCGATGGAAGTTTATGGCAAGGAATCATCGCTGAGGGTGATGTTTCAGCCGGATTCAATCAAAATTCGGTGGTTAGGCTTGACCGCCGCCTTACTTGTTTTTCCGGCAGATTTCAATGGTTCCAGGTGCTCCTGAGGAATAATCTTGTTTTGTCCAGGGTCCAGGATGCTTCATGAGTTTCTGGCGAGCCTTGTCGATCGTTGTACTACTTGAATTCCCTTGAAAAACTTGTTTTTGGCCGGAGCCCAAGAGGGAGCCCCCCCAACAACCGCTTGGCTTGGCTTGGCTTCACTTGGCTTGGCTTGTGCTAAAAACCACTCCCCAGATGGTTCCATTCAGGTCATCTGGACACCCGCTCACGCTTCCATAGAAGGCAAAGAATACACGCCTGCACTTATACCCCCCGTGCTATGGAGCTGCACGAGGACAGTCACCCGCTTGTCTAGTTCAGGGACATAACCCATCATTATCGCCTTCTGAGACGGACCCTACCTTCGCCTTACCCTGACCCTTCCATAGAACAACAAACTACCCTTCGGTTTATATAATCCGGCTCCTTCCCACATCCGACGCGTCTTCACTTGATGCACCCGATTCGCTACGACGCTGAATGTAAATTTTGCTCAGAAGTAGGAACACTCCGCCTCATAATCGGGGCGTGCGACTTTAGCACGAGCACCCTCCTCTCTTTCCGTCAACTAGCGATGGGAGAGGCTACTGCCCAGCCCCTCTCTGCCTACCCAGCTTCAGCTGGTGGACAGAGCACAGGCGCGGACTGAATATGGGCTGCAGTGAAGAAGGAACCACTCCGCTGGGCCGCACTATGGGCCGTTTAGAAATCTAAATAGAAGTACTTCCTTCTCCTCCGCCGCAGTCTCTGCCACCGATCTCGTTGCCTCCGTCCGCGACGGCACAGACGGAGAAGTGAGATCGTTTAACACCTGGTTTGAGCTTTAATTTTATAAAAAAAGTTTCCACTGATGTGCTACACCAATAGAACTAAACCAACCACCGTTCATGCATGATGCATTAATTTGACCTTACCAAGAATATCTCTTTGAAGTGATAGAGCGTGTAGTTAAGTGCATTTCACTTCACTCTGGTTTGATTATTTCTAGAGCGACGCGCGGGCAGTTAAGTGACTTCGATGGGTAATCGTTTTGGGTGCCGTTTAAGCTTTGGTTTCCAACCACATTCACAGGGTGGGTTGGCGCTAATTTTTTTCTTCTTTCCCGCTTTATAAAATAATTACCGACTTATCAACCGGATAAACGATCAAAAGTCGGGTAATTTGAGCCAGTCTATGCAGTGCAAGCAAACCCGGAAGCTTCACAAATTCACTTCAGTGTCCCTTGCACCGTTAGTGAGGCTATTGGTGAGATGTACCCGATACGGCTCGACGGAACGTCGGGTCCTACTACATTTATTTCCTACAGCCTGCATCCAGGCTTGGTTTGACCTCGCAAGACAGATGAAAACTTCTTATTCTCACTAAGAAAAGACGTTTCTACACGATATTGAAATCAAATGCAAGCAATGACAAACGGAGAAAGAAACACATGCTGACGAAAGTTGAGCGACATGATGTGCCTCGAGAGCGCTAAAACATTCGGGAACTTTGATCACCTGTTCAAGGCTACCGTTGTCTAAATAAGCAGTGGTGGAGCCTATTTGCACTGCATTAAACGGTAACGATGATATTTGTAACGATGATATTCACCACCTCGCGTAATTGGAAGCTGGGATGAATTTATATAACCTACTCGAAGGCGCCATGCGAACATAGCTTATTCAGACATTACCCCGCAATACCCAAAGGCGCTACGTGGCATCCCATACGGCAGAGGCATAGTCTAGTATGGGACCCTTTGACAACATTTTTGGGTCCGCGTGTACATTGTATGTGTATCTTTCTTCAGCGCCCTTCCAGCTTTCCCCACCGCTTCGCTTACATGAGCGTTTCATGAGCAATCGGATGAAAACACTCCACCGAAACATTTATATCTGCGGCTTTTTAAAATACAGGCTCATTGTTTAATACGTACCCAGTCTCCATTAGCTTCCGTTTCCTTGTCAAAAGAACGTGGAACCGACTTTCTATTATTTTGAATTCATTTACCTCGTAGAGCGCCAATCGTGAACACGTTCGAAGTCAATGTGCAGTGTGGTAACATCATTCTGACTTCTTATTTTTCTGTGCATGCCGAACTCGTCTGCAAACACTCTCACGCGTGATTTAATGCCTACTCAAATATCACAAATATACACTGAAAACAAAAGTGGCCAATACAGAGCCCTGTGGGACTCCCCGACATCATATCAACGTACCCAGAGCTCTTGCCGTTTAAAACGACACATTGTCGACGCTGACACGAATAATTTTCTAAACAATTAAGTACCAACAGATATAGGTTTAGTAACTTACGTCTGTTACAAAGAAATGAATGTGTTACCGTATCGAATGCTTTACGAAAATCTAAGAAAATTCAGTCGGTTTCCCCCCCCCCTGAATTTAGACGCCAGATCATGGTAAAAATCAACAAGTTGCGTGGTCCATGAGAACCCTTTCCGGAACCCGAGTGGGTAATTTGTTAAGATGTCGTCTTCGGTTAAGCGTGTTATTATTCCGGATTAGAGAATGTGTTACCTTACCTCGCACACTATTGAAGTTGAAGAAATTGGCCTGTAATTTTAAATATCGTTTTTTAATCCTCCTTAAAGAGTGGAACGACATAATCAATTTCCCAGTCAACAGGTAAAACGCCTATCAACAAAGACTGTTGATAAATCATGCGCAGATACAACGAGATTGGTTCAGCACAGCGCCTCAAAATATACGGCGAAATTCCACCGGGGCGAACTGCTCTTGTTTCATCTATTTGCTTTAATAGTTTTTTCAATGCCACTTATGCTAAGATCGAACGGGTTCATTGGGGGATACATTACTGGCGTAGGATGAAGAAGTGTGGCGCCATCGGCAATCTGGTGCAGCCGTCGGGGGGAGCCGCGCTTCAGCGAGCGTTCCGTCATGTGCCGGGCAGACACGTTCCACTTGTCCTTGCCATGAGTTATGAAGAGGCTGGAAAGTTGCCTGTCTGCAAAACAGCAACAATATTACTCCAAAAGATTAATCAGATTTGTTTTTGTTAATATAAAAATGATGCTTCGGTTATTGATTGTGAAGCTTCAACTATAGGGATTATTTCGAAGCTTCGAAAGAAAAGAAATGTTACCATTTTTGTTAGCTTAGGTGAGGAACGTCGCTAGCTGCAATGGCGGCGCCCATGACGGCCCACGATGTCAGCGCCAGATTGCGTCTAGTATGTATTAGCATGAAACTCTACGGGTTATGGAGGATGCCGCAACACTCCGTAAGGCACTTATGGATAGCCCAGGCGTCCCGACCTTCTGAAATGAAGGGATTGAACCTTGCCGTGTAATTAGAACGCAGTACTCAGTGGTATGGCAGCGATGGCGTAGAGGTAGAACACCCGCCTCGCGTGCAGAAGGCCCGTGGTTCGAATCCCGGTGCCGGACAATTCCCACCGGATTAAATTTAAAAAAAATCCGCGTATTGATGGAATTGCACAAAGGGGCTTGGGGTGCGGCCTGACCCCGGCGACCATTGCCGGTAATGCACTCCCTCACCAGAGCAGGATTGGCCACCCTGGTGTAGTAACGGCCACAACCTCCCATGAATACGCCAACTAACCCTCGGCCCTCAGTCCCCAGCGGCTGCGAAGCAACTGACCACGGCGGCGGTCAGACCTGTGACGCAGCAGAGGGTGCTTAGAATCACTGGATCCGGACAGGCCGCCAATGGAATCTGAACCTGGCAACGCTTAACGTGCGAACCTTATCTAGCGAAGCAAGTCTCGAGGTGTTGTTCGAGGAATTAGAGGGCATTAAATGGGATGTAATAGGGCTTAGCGAGGTTAGGAGGGCAGGCGAAGCCTTTACGGTGCTGAAAAATGGACACGTCTTATGTTACCGTGGTCTAGAGGACAGAAGAGAACTGGGAGTGGGATTTCTAGTCAATAAAAGCATAGCTGGCAACATAGACTAATACTACAGCATTAACGAAAGGGTAGCAGCTCTTGTAATTAGGCTCAATAAGAGGTACAAGCTCAAGGTGGTGCAGGGCTACGCGCCCACATCCAGCCACGACGACCAAGTAGTGGAACGCCTCTATGAAGATGTGGAATCGGCAATGGCTAAAGTAAAAACGCAGTATACTGTAGTTATGGGGGACTTCAATGCTAAAGTAGGAAAGAATCAGGCTGGAGACAAGGCAGTTGGGAACTATGGTCTGGGCTGTAGAAATAGCAGGGGGGACCTACTAGTGGAGTTTGCAGAACGGAATAACCTACGCATAATGAATACCTTCTTCTGTAAACGGGAGAGTCGGAAGTGGACCTGGAGGAGCCCGAATGGGGAGCACAAAAATGAAATAGACTTCATATTATGCGATAACCCTGGCGTCGTGCAGGATGTGGAAGTGCTCGGAAGGGTAAGGTGTAGTGACCACCGTATGGTAAGATCTCGAATTAGGCTAGAGTTGAGGAGGGACCGCAACAAGCTAGTACGAAAGAAGCCGATAAATGAGCAAACAGTCAGACGTAAAGTAGAAGAATTCAGGATCGCGCTGCAGAACCGATATTCCGCCCTTAACGAGGAAGCCGAGCTTACGACACAAGAAGCCAGCGACAACCTTACACGCATTCTCACGGAGTGTGCAGTAGAAGTCGGGGGCACTATGGCTAGTCAGGATACTGGTAAACTTTCACAGGAGACGAAAGATCTAATCAGGAAACGGCAAACCATGAGAATCTCTACAGCAGCTGACTTAATCAATAAGCGCAAGACAGCTGACATACGGAAGTATAATATGGAGAGGATCGAATACGCTGTAAAGAACGGAGGTAGCCTGAAAGCAGTAAAGAGACGTCTTGGCGTGGGGAAAAATCAGATGTATGCACTTAAGGATAAGCAAGGCAATGTCATCACAAATAGGGATAAAATAGTCACAGTGGCCGAGGAGTTCTATAAGGATCTGTACAGTAGCCGGGACATACAGGATAATGCCGAACGAGACAGTAGTTCAGAGGAGATAGACATCCCACCAGTAACGACCGAAGAAGTAAGGAAGGCTTTGAAAGAAATGAAAGGGGGCAAAGCACCTGGTGAGGATCAGATAACAGCAGACCTCTTGAAGGATGGCGGAGAAATTGTACTTGAAAAACTGGCACACCTGTATACGCAATGCCTCATGACCGCAATGGTACCGGAATCTTGGAAAAACGCGAACATCATCCTAATCCATAAGAAAGGCGACATGAAGGACTTGAAAAACTACAGGCCGATCAGCTTACTGTCAGTCGTCTACAAGGTATTTACCAAGGTAATCGCTAACCGAATCTCTGCAACCTTAGATTTCAGTCAACCTAAAGAACAAGCAGGGTTCCGTAAAGGTTATTCAACAATGGACCATATTCACACGATCAATCAGGTGATAGAGAAGTGCGCTGAGTATACTCAACCCCTATATATAGCCTTCATAGATAACGAGAAAGCATTTGACTCGGTCGAAACCCTAGCAGTCATTCAGGCATTACGGACCAGGGGGTAGAAGAGCATTATGTAAGAATACTAGAGGATATCTATAATGGGTCTACAGCTACCGTCATCCTCCATAAGGAGAGCAGTAAAATACCTATAAGGAAGGGTGTCAGACAAGGAGACACAATCTCTCCAATGTTATTCACAGCATGCTTACAAGAAGTATTCAGAACGTTGGATTGGGAACAGGTGGGAGTAAGGGTTAATGGAGAATACCTCAGTAACCTCAGATTTGCTGATGACGTTGCCTTGCTAAGTAACTCGGGGGACGAATTGCAAAGCATGCTTTCCGCACTGGGCGAACAGAGTAGAACCGTGGGCCTGAAAATTAATATGCAGAAAACTAAAGTAATGATCATAACCTCGGGACAGCACAGCAGTTTGAGATAGATGGCGAGGCAGTGGAAGTGGTAAGCGAATATATATACTTAGGCCAAGTTGTGACCCCAGATCCCAACCATGAGGCAGAGATAATTAGAAGGATCAGAATGGGGTGGGGTGCATATGGCAGACATTATCAGATAATGAATAGCAGCCTACAATTTTCGCTGAAGAAGAAAGTGTATGACAGCTGCATCTTAACGGTACTCACCTACGGGGCAGAAACTTGGAGGCTCACTAAGAGGGTTCAACTTAAATTGAGAACGACTCAGCGGGCAATGGAGCGGAAAATGATAAATGTAACATTAAGGGACAAGAAGAGAGCGGAGTGGGTCAGGGAGAAAACTGGTGTTAAAGACATATTAGTAGAAATTAAGAAGAAGAAATGGACTTGGGCAGGGCATGTAATGCGAAGGCAAGATAACCGCTGGTCATTAAGGGTAACAGAGTGGATCCCTAGAGAAGGCAAGCGCTGCAGGGGGCGGCAGAAAGTTAGATGGGCAGATGAGATCAAGAAGTTTGCGGGGATAAATTGGTCACAGTTGGCACAGGACCGAGGTAATTGGAGAATAATGGGAGAGGCCTTTGCCCTGCAGTGGGCGTAGACAGGCTGGTGATGATGATGATGACTCAGCAGTATTATTGTGTTTATACCTCGACTAGGTTTGCGATCTCGGAAAAATAAAGCAGTACCGCTACGCAAATACTTCAACGCAATCAAGAGTTACTGCGGCACGATTTCTGAACGCCTTTCAAAACAACACTGCTATGGTCATGCGCACATGCATAGATTATAGAGTTTTAGTTGAGCGCGCGCAGCAGCTCTGCGCGCTCAAGCAACTTGCAGAGGCGCGAGAGCGCATACGCAGTACGTAAGCGGCAGCCGCGCGCTTTGCGTGCGCCCGCAAGTTTTGGATTCTTGTGTTGTGTGTTTTGCGGGCTTTGCGGGCCGTGCGCGAGGCCCTTCCAAACCTCTTTCCGGTCACTCTCGCACGTGAATGAAAAGAACAAAGGAACGGCGTCTCCCCACAAGCTGGTTTACGGCTTCTTCTGACTAGGTTTACGTCTGGCGCTGGCCGACAACGAAATGTTTCGTTCACCAATCTGGCGTTCAGTGGCGCTGCATGACAGACAAAGCGCTCATTTCGGCGCTACTGGTTTATCCACGCACCAACTTCTGCGTGCGGTCAACTAAAACCATGGAGGAAAGAAAAGGTTTTCCTCCATGACTAAAACTGTCTATTAATGAAGACTTTGCAGAAAGTGCTTAATGGCTGCCTCGGGACCACTGGATTCACTGGCTACGCTTATCACCGAGCTACGAACACTGTGTCCGTCTGGGTTACATCTCTGAACGCAGTGGCCCAGTTGTGCTCATTGCATCACATTGCGCTATCTGCCGACACGGTACTTACAGTTCAAGCGTACCTGGTGTCAGGCGCTGACATCAGCCGCTATGTTACCTCGGGTGTGGATCCCGGGGAGGATCCGGGCTACCTTCGTGACAACATAAGCTGTGACACGCATGACGTGCTTCTTGTGCGCTATATTGGAGTAAACTGCACCTGCCTCTTGATGCTACGGGGCCCGCTGGAACCTCCCAACCGGCTTTTCTACAATGGTTGTGTCCTCCGGCCCCGTCCTTTCCAAGCCGGGGTACTACTGCACTGCTACCTTTGTTGTCGCCTTGGTCACATGAGCACTTCCTGTCCTTTCCCAACACCGGATTCTAATGAAGACGAAACGGCTTCCCCTCAACAGCCAAAGTTTAAGTGTGGTCTCTGTCGTTTTAATGACCGTGAGATCACAGATAAAGGCTGCCCCACCAAAAGCAAGGCAATGCGTGCGAGGCGCCGTACATGGCGTGCTCGTGCCCAGCCAGACCAAATCTTAACGTTCAACCATTTCGACTGTTTGGTGGAAGATTAGGACGCCATGGAGGAGGAGGAAGCCACGGAGTCTCCCTCGCAGCCACCATATCGAGACGTTACCCGTGGATTGCGCCGTCGTCGGCAAGTTGCTTCTGAGCCACCATTGTCTTCCGTGGAGGATGAGCTTGTGGCCCTAGACGAAAAGCTGGCCTCGCTGCATGGGGAAATTAACAAACTCACCAAGCGACGGTCTCAACTAACACGCTGCCAGCAGAGCTTGTCTCAATCGTCTCAAGACCTATCACGCCCGCCTCGTCTTCTCTCCAAGCCTCTTGACCAGGCCAGGTCTACGACTGCACTTCCCTCACTGCCAGCCTCTTCAGCCATGTCCTACAAACAGCTTCTCCAGTTTGTGGTGCACCAGCTGCAGACATTGGTTTCTGTACTTGCGGCACAACTTCACTAGCCAGTCCACTACCATGCCTGAACCACAACAGTACATTGTACAGTGGAACTGTCGGGGTCTCTCTTGAAAAATTGGCGAGCTCCGTGAAAGGCTCGGTCTTGGAAAGCTCCATGCCTGGGCTTTCTTCCTTTAGGAGACGAACTCTCTCCCTCGTCTGCCTCAATTTACGGCATACGCGGAGCCGTATATTCCTGATCGGCGGTGCAGCTCGACTTCTACTCCTCCGTGCAAGCCGGCCATTTATGTTCTAACTCGGTTTCCTCAAACCCCTATCCCTCTAAATTCGTGGTGTACAGCCTGGCAGGAGGTGGTGGTGGTAAAGGTGCAGCTTCCGTGTGTTGCGGTTATCCTGGTGTTGTGTTACGTGCGCTCTTACAGTGGTCGAACTGGGTTGGCTTACCCAACTACGGCGAACTCACCCTGGCTGCCCCATTCTTGTAGCGGCGGACGTCAATGCCCCCACTGTGACTGGGGATACCCTGCCTCAAGTGAGCGTGGTCGAGTGGTCCTGGAGCACTTCACCGATGCCTGCTTTACGCTGGTGAATGATATTACTAGCCCTGTTGGATATCACGGCAAGGAGGAAGGAGTGGACCCTTCAACATACCTCTCGAATCATCGTCATTGTACATACTGTTCCATCCTGTCCCATTAAACCGGCGGCTACCGTTCGTGTCCGTGCTCGGTCCTTTCCGCGACATGGTGCCGAAACGACGGGAAAAGCGGCTTTCACAGACGTGAGACACCATAACGAGCGCCGGCTCCATCGACCTTCGAGAAGAAGTTTCCGCCGGTGCATTTGTGTCCTCGTCTGGAGCCGCGCCAAGGGAACTCAACGGTGGAAGGTCTGAGCGGGCTACCAACCAACGACAACGTGAGCCGTGGGACGAGGACCGTTGTACCTGACGCAAAACGAACTTGAAGCACAAGGAAACGACCCGAGGGGAACGAGCTTCAAGCACATGCATTCACGATGAAGAGAGCATATTCATACGTTGTAACGACGGTGTACTTCTTCGTGGTCATACCAAGGAACTCCTACCTACCAACCATTTTGTGGACTGACTAACGCCGAGAAGAACAATGGAGTAGCTTATCAGCCAACGACTCCAGCTACGTAACGAAGTCTCCAAAATTATTACGCAAGTTGAGAAAAATCTTTCACCTGGTTCACATTCGTAGTAATGCTGTCTAGCTGGAATAGGACACTGCTAGAGAAAGAACAAGCTCTAAATAAACTGGACGGCGCAGTCGAAGACCTCATTGCCATAGACAAGATTGCCGAGAGATCGAAAGTGCTAGAACATGGGTCATTACCATCGTAACGATGAAGTGGAAAATACAAGAGGTTATCAGCGATTTACGGCAGTCTTTAAAAAGGTAGGTTCGGCAACGAATCAAACGCAACTTGAATCATCTATACGTGACATCGTTCAGCGGTTACGGTTCAAATGGGGGGGGGGGGGGGGCACTTCTCCCGATATATCCGCTTCGTCACTGATGGGCATTACGGACGAAACATATAACAAGCAGAGCATCACTGACTTCAGAAACGAGCCAGAACTGAAGCGTAATCAAGACTCCAACATCGGTTATTTTGCGAACAGCACGTTATTGCCTTCAGCACCAACAGAAACTTTTCAATGCAGCCATACGGAATCTGAGGCAGAAAACGATGGTGACACCCAAAAAAGGCTCATTCGCATGGTCTCTCCTGTAAACGTGAACAAAGAGGCTCCAACCAGCGTTGCCAGATTGAAAATACCCATCGACACCATCTCCTGGCCCAAATTTCACCAGATTTCACCAGCACTAAATACAGCCACTATTACATTGTTTTTTTTTGGATCCTTCACGTCTTCTGTGCATGCAATTCTCAAAAACACAGCCTTTTGATATGGCGTTTTGGTTGCTTATGGCAATCCATCCAGCCTACCCAGGGGGTGATTTGATTATCTCATAATTAATAATTGAAGAGTGTTACTCAGTTACCCTTATTATTAAATTGGCAAAGTAGTTTCAAAAGAAGTGAAATATTACTTCGTATTCATATACATCGCAGTACCTGTCTAAGGAACCCTTATTCCATGTTCTATGGGCGCGCTCGCCGAGCAGGTTACTGCGCATCCAATTCAGTTGTCGCTATGCTTTTTCACCTATATTGAAACACAAGACCTGGTACAACGCAAATTCCTCTTTAGTTAGTATGTGAGGATTTAACATCGCACTATTTTTTTTATAATAAACATGCCATACAAAACTTATGTAGCTGTAACCATTTAGAAAGGGAACCTCAGGACGCTTTTGGGTACACGCCCTCCGTTAAAAAATTTGGAGGTTGTGGTTCATTGTGGTGTAGTTGAAACACAAAATGCACCATTTGAGCTTTCGTTACTTTCAAGCAGTATAGTGAAAACACAATGTATTTATCAAGCACATTATAACACGCATGCTCAGACAGTCCAGCGGCTTTTGGTGTTTATATGCTGAAAAAGCTTTCATTCAAAAAATAAAACAGTCTAGTTCAAAGAAACAACACACTTTTTTCACCACTTTTCCCCAGATATTGGCTGGTGTAGCCGTATTGGTACCTCAACACCAGTAGCCCCCGAATTTCACCAGATTTTCACAATCTGGTGCCGTATTTCACCATCTGGCAACACTGGCTCCAACGAGTAACAACGTAGAAGAGCGTACGATGTGTGCGAAAATAACGCACCGAACGAAATGCAGAACGCATCAAACGCCCAAAGAACAAAAGAAACGGAGAGGTACTAACCTCCAGGAGAAAAGCCTGGAAAGAATTGTCTCCATAATTTCATATAGGAAAAGAGGAAACGCTCTTCAAATGGCAGTAAAGGAGATGCAGAGACATACAACAGGGAAACCTCACAAGCAACGATGTATAGGCAGGATTCCACGCCGCCTGAGAATGTCTCAACGCTGTTAGGGGAATCCTTCTCGGGGGGATACCACTGTTTTCTGTGGAGCTGACACAGCGACCTATGTGCCCCATTTCACGTTGTGCAACTCCACACTCCGACGTTTGGGCAGACGGTACAAGCACCAATGGCGAAGCAGGTGCACTGGGGCTGCACCGGACTACTTTCAAGACTACACCGGCTCGTTTTTGAATTACCCATGTACTTAGGAACGATAACGCTGTGTTTGACTTAGTCGTTTAGTACCTTCTTTTTTCGTGGTCGGGAGGATGTTGGAAATCACGGCAAGGAGGAAGCAGTGGTCCGTTCAACATACCTCTCGAATCATCATCATTGTACATAGTGCTCCATCCTGTCCTATTAAATCAGCGGCTACCGTTCGTGTCCCGGCTCGGTCCTTTCCGCGACAAGCGCGACACGCCGTTGTACCCACGCCCGGATGCCCCCATACTTACCTGACTTGTCGTGGTGGCTGGGTACTCAAGCGACCCCCTGGCAACGCGAGGCGGACTGCTGGGGCAGCGAACACCACCAAATTCGCCTCGGGCTTATTCCGGAATCAACGGGTCACCTTCTTCGCCGGTGCACAGTAGTGAACTGGGATAGCTTCCGATCAACCCTCAACGCTTCCCTCTCAGCGTCCATCCCGGACCCCATCGATCTGCTTCGCCGTGTCCTCACGGAGGCGTCCCAGCATACGTCGGTGAAGGAGTCCCGCCCGAGGCCTGATCTCCGGCTCCGGCAGCTCTGGGCCAAACGTAGGGAAGCCGAAGTAATTGCCAACCAGGACCCTTCGTTGATTCCTGCCAGGCTCCAGTTTCAGCGCCTTACCGCTGCTTCCATGCGGCACGAGAAAAGAGTCATCTTAAACGGCGTCCGTCTGGCGTACTTTTCGCACCATGGAATTTGGCAGTCGCCCTCTGGAAGCAGCAGCCAGCGCTTGCCTTTCATCAAACAAGGATCCGGCACGATTCGCCCCCAACTTGCCCGGGCCTTGTTTCCAGCCTTTGATGCTGTGCAAGGGGCAAAGACGGTTTCGTTCCCCCTGCCGAACAGTGTGGGCTTACAATCAACTTGCGAAGCCATTTCGGGAATCCAGTCACCGTTTACAGTGACTGAATTCTTGGCCGCAATCGATCAAGCTAAACTACGTACTGCTCCGTGTCCCGACGGCATTACTTACGAGATGTTCAAAAATATTGACGACCCAGCTCTCACGATGCTTCTGGACTCCTTAAATCAGCTGGGGCTCTCTGGTAAACTCCCTGAATCGGGGCTTCGGGCGGATATTGGCCCCCTCCCAAAGCCCGGGAAGTCACCACATGAACTTCGTAACTTGCGCCCAATCGCCTTGACATCTACGCTGTGGAAGCTTGCCACGCGTCTTCAGTGGTGGCTTGATATTTTTCAGTGATATGACCCGGCGCAAATCGGATTCAGGCCTCAGTTTGGTACTGAGGATGGCTTGAAATACCTGTCATCTATGGTTTTGGTGGGAGGCCGTTCTCGCCGTGTGGGGACTGTCCTAGCTATGGACGTATGCAAGGCGTATGACAATGTTAGCCATCTTAGAGGTACTAAGTTTTCTCCGCCTCCCATACAAAGTCTGTGTCTTTGTCCAGCACTTCTTACAACACCGCTCTTTTTCTGTACGCATCAACGGTGGAAGTTTCGGCTCCTTTACACCAGTGCGTGGTGTGACACAAGGGTTTGTTGTCTCCGCTACTTTAAAGGGGTCCTGAAATACCTCCCGCCGATGCATGGATGTGCATGTACCCAAATAAAGCAATGTATTTGCAATCTCCTCCCGCAAGAATTTTGTTAAAGCGATGAGTATTAGCTGAGAAATCTTAAATCAAAAACCGCGCATTATCTTGCTCCGCGTTTCCTCCTCCTTTCGACTTACTCTCCGCTGTTGACGGCGCGCGAGCCTTGCCTCCCATGATGCTGCGCTCCGCAGCGGTGACGTACTTCCGCTATTGCGCTGCTCAGACTGTCGTCTGCTACGGGCAAGCTTTGTTGACACCATGAATTCTGCACTCCGCTCAAGGCTGGAAAAGCGAACGAGAAATCTGGCCGCATGTATGCGGCGGCCTGGCCTTGCCCTTTCGCGGTGTACGTTGCTGGTGGCACATGACTTTCTATCGGCGGCGAACACGCAGCCACACGGGGAGGGTCATGCGCTCGTTCCCTTGATGCACCGCGCACTGTTTATCCAAAAAGCGCCGTATCAGATGTGGCCCCGCTGGTGCCGGGTCTTATTTTGCGGCGGTGGTAATTCCTGCCCGCGGCATGTGAAAAAGTCATATTAAACCGATACAGAACCCGTGCACAAAACGCTTCAATCATGTGACCAGTTCAGCTTGGGGCGACGCGTGGTGGAGAGCGGCAACGTTGGCAAAACATGCTCCGCCGCGACTCTGAGCTTTCGGAGCGCTGGAGCGAGCGCCATTTCTTTAACAATCTCAAACATCGGTTGCCTTGGCAACAAGGCACAAACCGCTCTAGAAGTCAGTTATGGTTGCGTGATCCCGGTTCAGCTTGGGGCCCCACTTCGCGACATGTGGGCACTGCAGGCGTACCACTCACTCCCATTGGGAAGTGCGAGATGCGTTTGGCATTAAAGGAGGCGATGGTGTGTGTGTTGTGGACGCCTTTGTTTCGCGATGAAATGCGACGTTGTGCTTCTGCGGGTGGATAGGGCTTCCCATGGTCTGGATTATCTTTCTCGAGCGACGTACGACTCAACCTCGCATGGGGTATGTGCAGTGTGCGTGGCAAAAAGCCATCGGCTTGTACGCCAGAGTTAAGTGACTTGCTGTTCGTCCCCGCAAACCGCGCGCGAGGTGAGTACCGAATTTACGACGGCAACCCTTCCACTGTCAATCGTGGTTCAGACTTTCAACGCATGTTGTGACGTTGTGTTCGTTAGAAACGCATCTCTGGATTGTTTTGAAGTTGAATAAAATGTATGCGTCAAACCCGGGCATTCGGCTCAGGGCGTTCTCTGCGAATGCATGAAAGAAGTGCCACGGGGCTTCAACGCTTTCTTTATGGAATGTACTTAGGTAAGAGAATATCCATGTCGTGTTATGGCCGTGTTGCATTCAATACAAACGGTTAAGCGTTTGTTTTACACTTGTTTCGTTTGTCGTAAAATGCCCAAGCACTCCAGCACTCCGCTGGCAGATCAGCCGGCGAGCCGACGCTGAGCAGACGACTCATCTCTTAGCCGGAAGTGCGTGAAAAAGCCGCCCAATAGCAGGATGTCTAGCTCATGACGAACATCTGGGAATCGATGATGTAGACATGTGAAGATGGCGGCGCCCAAAAACACGAAGGAAAGGGTGAGAAAAAAACGACAAACTTTGCAACAAAAGTGTGAGCTTTCCGCTGCGCCTAAAAGAGTAATACTTGGCACTGAGGACGTTGACAACCCAATCTAACGGTTCCGCTAGTTCATTTAGTGTGCTCAAAATGCCTTTCAGGGCCCCTTTAACATCGTCTTGTTGCCGCTAGCCTAGATGCTATGACATATTTACATCATTTGATAAAGGTTTACGAACAGACTGCATACTATTAGATTTCCAGAAAGCGTTTGACAAAGTGTCCCATGTTATCTTACTTCATAAGCTTTCACTTCTTGTTTTACCAGAAACATCCTTTTTTGGCTCAAAAACTATTTGACAGGTCGTTTACAAAGAGTGGTAATTAATGACGCACAATCAGAATATGCATGCGTACCTTCTGGCGTGTTGCGCTGCTGAGCACGAGGTCGCGGGTTCGATTCCCGGCCGCGGCGGCCGCTTTTCTGATGGAGGCGAAAAGCAAAAACGCCCGTGTGTTCGAGATTTCGGCGCACGTTAAAGATCCCCAGGTGGTCAAAATTAATCCGGAGCCCTCCACTACGGCGCGCCTCATCGCCTGCGCTGCGTCGGCGCGTTAAAACCCTACAATCAATCAATCAACCTTCTGGCGTTCCGCAGGGTTCCGTCTTAGGTCCTCTTTTATTTCTTATATATATAAATGACATTGGCACAGGAATCACTTCGAAAATCCGGCTGTACGCAGACGATTGCGTCCTTTACAGAGAAATTAATAACGATTCTGACCGAGTAGCATTACAGACAGACCTAAATAAAATTTCTTCATGGTGTGACAGGTGGCTTATGTCTCTGAACATCTCAAAATGCAAGCATATTTGCTTCACGCGCAAGCGTCAACCAATCGGTTCACAGTACTGCTTGCACGGCTCCCCATTATCAGAAACAAGCGAAGCAAAATACCTAGGTGTCACGTTTTCCGCCGATCTGACATGGAATCGTCACGTTCAAAGCATCACTTTAAAAGCAGGACGAGTACTAAATTTCATTAAACGGAACTTTAAGCACGCGCCAATAGATGTCAAGAGAACACTTTACCTAAGCAACGTTCGCCCAATTCTGGAATACGCGTCCGTTGTGTGGGACCCGCACACACAAATTCTTGTCAATAGCTTAGAAGCGATACAGAAACATGCAGCCCGATTCATAACCGGCATTTACTAATTCCCAAGCAGTGTCACAGAAATAAAACGGCACATATGTTTCGACGATCTTTCACTGCGCCGTGTTGTTTCCCGCCTCTCGTTCCTTCGAGATGCCGTCTTCAATCGCACACCACTAAGCAAAGAGACTTATCTACAATCACCAACATACATATCCGGGCGCCGCGACCACTTGCTTAAGATAAAAGAAATGTGCGCGAGCACAACCACATACCAAAACTCCTTTTTTCCCCGTACAATACGCGAATGGAACCTGCTGCCTCCTGAACTAATCGAAGTTGCTTCTGATGTGACGTTCCCCACTGTCCTTCAAGAATATATTTATAGATAAAAATGTACTCGCCATTTCAAACTTTCTTTGATATTTATGCTTTGCAATGTTAGCCAGCGCGCTGTGTAAATGAATGTATCTTGTTACCTGGCCGATACGTGTTTTTAGTGCTGTCTCATGTGCTCCCTCAGAATGTACCACATGTGTGATTAGTATTGTACTCACGGTCTGCAGTGTGCGGCTTACTAACGCAAACCTTGTATGTCTCCTTACAATTGTTTTTTTTTTCTTCAACATTTCAAAGAGTGTGCTATGTTGTATTTTATATCGATTATTTGTCCCCCTACTATAAGGCCCAACGGGCGAAGTAGGTATGCAAATACTAAACAAATAAATAAACCTGGCCACTATTCAAGACCTGTATTTCCTCATGTACGCGGATGACATCACTGTATGCACAGTCCATCCAGACCTGCCAAGACAAGCCGAGTGCCTCTAGCAAGCATTAACAGACTGCCAGAAATGGTGTATTTGGGCCTCACCCTCTCTCAAGAGAAGACTGCTGCACTTACAGTCGCCAACGCTTGGGGCCGTCGCTCCCTTGCAGTATCGCCGATCATCCTACAACTGCACGCTACCGCCATTCCCATTGTCGGACACCTTCGGGTTCTGGGCGTAGAGATATCGGCGTCAGGGTCGGCAGCTCAGTGGATACGATCTGCTCGACAGAAAGCCGGTCAACTGCTCCACCTTGTTCGCAGCATCTCCCAGAAGTCTGGCGGGGCCTGCTGGACGATGGTCCGTCTCCTAGTGCGTTCTGTACTACATCCAAGGCTCGTGTACCAGGCACAGTTCCAGCACATGACGCAAGGGGACTGGGACCGGCTGGAGGCTATTAATAGGGCCGCCATGCGCACTATTACTGGACTCCCCCGCCTAACACCAATTCCACAGCTCCAAGCAGAATCCCAGCTAAACACGCTTGATAAACTCATTCATCAGCGTCGTTCCGCACGCCTGCTGAAACGTGGACTGGTTCCAGAGGCAGCAGCTCTGGCCGTGTACATAGGCCAGCCGCCGAATACGATGCCAGCCTTTTCCGCCGCAAGGCCGCCCTGGCTGTTTGTTCCATAAGGTGACGGACAACAAGCCTCTGACAAGGCTACACCCCCGTACCTCGGGCCTTCACCAGCCCCCAGATGCCGTCCTTCATGTCCCTGACTGGGCGCCTGAGGCGCAACCGCTGGTTGTCCAGGCTTTTGTGGACACCGGGGCATACGACTGCTTCGTCACCACGGCCTTGACATGCTCCTCCTACCCTGCCCTAAATAAAAGCTGCGTGTACGAGTCACTTCGTGCAGTCCCAAGCCTCCTAGCAGACATTACTGCCATTAGGGATGGCCTGCTGACGCTTGCATCGACTTTGAATACTAGGGAAAAGTTGGAACTTTACACGGACTCAACGGCAGCGATTCGGGATTTGCGTCACATTGCGCCTCGTACAAGCCTGGCCGCACGCCTAAACGAGATTATGGACACTTATTCATGCCCTTTCCGCGTTTCATGGATTCGCCGGGACACGCTTCCTGCCCACACTGTGGCAGATCGCGCCTGCGACCGAAGAGACCTCCCACGGCCACCACCACTACTTCGAGTATCTACCCTAGAGGAACTGCTGGTGGAAAAAGAGAACCTCCGCCGCGCCACGCGTGCTTTACTTCCACTGCGTGGAACTGACCTCCTCAGTAGGCTCGCTCGCTGGGAGGAGGTCTTGCTGCGGAGGCTTCGAGTTGGGGTGGCGTTATCCCCAGCAGTTACTCACGCTTGGCCTGCCCGATACCACGCCCCGTTTGCGGACACCTGCCCCTTCTGTGTGACTCCTGCGCCAAAAGCTGACATTGAACACCTGTTGTGGACTTTTTCAGGTCTTAGAAACGCCAAAATCCAACACCTCCGAGGCACAGAGCTCCATCCTGGGAGACTTCCCGATCTTAAGCGTTAGATACGGGAACCCCAGTACTGGTCTCTTCTTGGCTTTCTGCGTGCAACTGGTGCAATGTTGTACCTATAAACCTCCCTGTTATGCCGTAGGGCAATCTATCGCATTAAAAAATCCAACGGTCAAGATTCCGCGGGGCTGTGGGTTGACTCATAAACAAGTGAGTTTCATGCCACGAGGTTGGGTTCTATGTTGCTTCTTACCCATTCGGAACGCGAGGTTCTGTATGGGCACTCGAAGCCTGACCTTGAAGATGGTCAGCATGAGTTCCTGAAACTTACTTGGGGAGTTCTTCGGCCCATGAGAAATGCTCCGATCCAAGAAGTTGAACAGGGCAAGTAAGAACAAATAAGTTCGCAGACCAATATGAAATGTGACCTGCCTGCCATCAGATTCCAGTGGGTTAGTCACGTGCCCCACTGTGTCCTGGAGTTGTTTCTCTGTGGGGGTTTTCTGTAACCAGGGGATCGATGCAGTCGGCGTTCACATTCGCTGGGCACCGATTTCCTGCATTTCTCGAAGAGGGCACAGTGCAATTCCGGTTTTCAATTCACTAAGTAAAACTATTGCACTGTGTGTTATAACTAATTTAGGACTCCGCAGGACACGTTGTTCACCTCTGCATCAGCTGTAAGTACAGTGTCGAGCTGTTTCACTGAATCCCGCGACGTCGTCAGCTGAAAGCCATGTAACATTTTTCACTAGCACTACCAGCACTACGTCTTGCACTGGAAGTACCAAGCAGTCGACATTGCGGTCTCTCCTGAAGTATATGCATATGTTACAAGTTCAAAATCATGAACAAACAAGCCTCAACACTAGTGGCTTTGAAGAAACCAATATATTGTAATGTGGAGGAAAACAACACGAACCTTAAGAGATGTATGTACATGGTGCGAAGAACTATTTACATGCAGCCATGACTAAGCCCGAACGGGCTGCTCCCCGCCTGCAGCTTCTTGCCGTCATTAGTGGTGAGCCATGCCGTCGCGGGTATGGATGGGCCGTCACATGGGTGCAGGCCGTCAAAATATATTGAATAGGTGTCGACCAACTGTTCCAATATGTAAAAATAGCATGGATTTGGTATGCGTGGGAAAGCGAGAAGATCCAGACGGTTCTTTTACCAGATGCACTTTCAGGCTACTCACCGAGTCTGAAACAAAATGGGAAAATGCCACGGATGGGGGTGCGAAGATGCGCGATTGTTATGGCCGGATTAATAAAAACGTGGCCTGATGCGCTAATGGACCACACTCCGCCTTTACATTTTTTAGTTATCTTGGTGGCCCTCTTCGCGTCTCCGTGATGAATTCACATTGGTTTTACAGTAAACAAGCGCACGTGCTGACGCAAACAGTATGCACAACGTGCGCTGACGCAAACAGGATGCACAACGCCTATCTACCCTGTCGCCAAGCACCATGTAAGAGATATGGTGCAGTTAGGTGCAGCTCAAGAAAAAATCACGGGACAATTCCATAGAACGTTTGGCTATCTTAAACACCAACGGCTGTGCTCACTGTAGAAACTCATCTTACCTAGACATGAATTTCCGAAAGCCAGTGGATCGAAAGAAAGGTTGACAGAGGTTAATGAAGTTAATAAAGTTTACTTGCTCTGAACATAAATTGTTGCCTCTTGATCATCACCCATACTCCTACACTAATTTTCTCAGGCGTACATATTCCAGACTACGTTACATATCGCCCGTTTCATTTTAGAGTTGGGGACCACTAATCACATGTTCCTTATCCTAAAAACTTCATAACCCTTTATACCACCCGCATTCTGCCTAAATCACATGTTCTGCACCACGTAAATTTTCTAATAATGATATCTCGGAACAACATCCAAACGCCTATACTAAACAGCCCCACCTGTACTGATTGTTACCCGCCGCGGTGGCTTAGTGGGTATGGCGTAGTGCTGCCGAGCGCAAAAAACAGGCTCGATTCCCAGCCGCGGTGGCCGCTCTTCCAATGGAGGCGAAAAGGAAAGACGCTAGTGTTCGAAATTTCGGCGCTCGTTACAGATCCCCAGGTGATCAAAATTAATCCGGAGCCCTCCGCTGTGGCACGCCTCAGCGTCTGTGGGGCGTCGGCGCACTAAACCCCACAATAAATGTACTGATTCCTCCCTTCAACGTTAAATAAGCGCTCGACTAAGGTTATTCATTTGCCACCTGTACAGGTGCGTAATTGGTCCTTTTCTCGCCTTCCTGCACTTAACAGCTGTCTACTCTCGTTATCTGACCACCAAGTCGCCTATAAAACGAGCGTTTTGGTTCTCTCCTTACCACGCATTACGCTCGCTCTAAAACGGGGGTTAGTAAAGCCTGCGGAACAACCTAGGCCCTTGACTGGTTTAAACCGCGTTTGCTTTTCTGGACCGTTGCCTTTTTCTCTGTAAGCCTCATCATTTTCCTCTTTCCTGCTGCTATTGCCATGACGTTGAGATAGGTTTAACTACAGGGTCGTCTGACGAATCGTTTATGCCTTCATATGGCGCCGAACTACACTATGTATCCTTGAATAACATCTGATACCAACAATAAGAAAATATTCCCACAGTTCATTGTTGCCAATAAACGTAGGATTTGTTTCCTCCCCTGCTTTCTGTCGTCTCTCGTCACATTTTTTGTCGTCTGCCAGCTTTACCACGTTATCCGGCTTTGCGAAATCAGCCTCACGATGCTTGCTTTGTCCTTGACTGTTTATCCTCATTTATTTGTGAAACTTCGTAAGCGTGTTTTGTGTGTCTGTTTGTCTGCGATCACGAAGCATTGACATGAGGGCTTTTTGGCGGAAGAAAAGGCAGCTGCGGTGTGTTGCCTGCTGACAATGAAGTCGTACCATCGAGTACGCGCCCTCTTCAAGAAGAGATTCAACAATCGACCCCCGAGGTTGCCTTCTCTGCTTCGCTGGCGGGACGCATTTGATAGTGAATGGATACTTACAACGAAACATGCGGAAAAGAAACGGGTGCCGGCGTTCAGATCTTGCCGAGGCCGTAGTAGGAGCTTTTGAAGCCAACCTGCGCCTATTCAGGACTGCGGGGCTTATGGTCGGGACGTCGGCGGTACGCTCAGTCGTGCCTGACGGCAAAAAGCCTCAGGCCTTATAAACTGCAGGTTCACCAGAGACTGACGGGCGAGGACAATCTGCGTCGTTTGAGCTTTTGTCGCTTCGACTTCCGGCGAATCGCGGCAGACCCTGGGCGCCTGTTGTTTCTCGTATTCAGCGATGAAGGAGCCTTTCATTTATACTGGCGTGTGAACCGCCACTGCAAGCATTTTTGGTATAAACAAGTCCAAATTTTGTGCCCACAAGAGCAGTATATTCCCCGGCGTCATCTCATGGTGCGGAATCTGGCTACAGGGGCTGATAAGGGGAGCACCCACCCACTTCGCTAATGAAGTCCCCCTTTTCTTGACACCAACTTTTCTAATCACTGGATGGGGCGAGGTTAGGCCTCGATGCCCTTACCTCCGCGCTCTCCCAGCCCCACACTCTGCGATATTTTGTGTGAGTTTATGTGAAATCTCTGGTGTACCGCAGGGCAAATCTCGCGGCCTTCGCAAGACGCATCCAGGCCCCCTTCACCGCCATCGACAACAAGATGAAGGAAGTAGCCTTGACGCCTATATTGATAGGCTACAGAAGTGTATAGACTCTGACGGCGGCCACTTCAAAAAAGGAGGTCTTGAGCGCTTCGTTTTTCCTTGTTTATTTTGACGACTGCGTGAACCGCTGAAACGAAAACATTTCGTTTTTTTACTTGGACTACATCCTGAATTTCTGGAATAAAGGTCTTTGTTAGGGGCCAACAAATGCTGTGTAGCGAATCATTTGAACTTGTTCACCACCCAATGTCCTCTCTTTAATTCTTAACGTAGCTCTACACATTTTTCGTACGACGTGGAAGTTCGTCTGCTACATTTGGCTCCTCCCTACCGTAAATCTCCATCGTCCCTTTCGCTCTCCATACCCCAGGTGGCGCCGTCGTTCCAGGATGAGCTTGCACTTGCTCGCACGTCCTAATCAGCCACCATTTTGTCAAAGGCGAACATCGTTTTCAGTTATTTTCAGAATAAAAGGCAAGTGCCGTCGTTGTTGCTGGTGTCCAACAAAACAGGCCACAAAATGCGACCTTCGTGTGAAGTGTGAGCGTCAACCGTGCAGCGGTCAGCACAGGGAAAACTGTTAGTGTTACAATTATGGCCGTAACACCCTCTATAAAGTATTTTCCAAGGTTTCTTTAAAATATAGTTAGGCTTCATGCTGTATACGTTTTCATAGAAACGAGTGGAAGCAGGTGACATCAGCAAGAGCGCAAACTCAACAGGAAGGAGTGAGCTACTTGCGCGATCGATGAACTAGCAAAAGAAATTCTTCTTTTCTTCTGAACACTGTTTAATTGGGTGAGCTCCTCAAATGGGATACTGATGCTGCTGCCTCGATGCAGCGTGAGTATTTCGTGTTAAATAAGCATAAGCGCGCTCAATTGTTGCCTTCAATAAAACAGCTTCGTGTGTACGGAACAGTGAAGAGATGTGCATAGTTGCGCGGGAAAATATATTTCTGAAAATATAAGCGCGGCTTCCTGAACTGAGGACGCCACCCACCTTCTTCTTTTTTTTTTTTTTTTTGCTCAATAAAACGTTTTGCCTTCTCTGAAAATACAACGTACCACAGGAGCGCAATGAGGCACAAAACGAACTTTCGGTTACCGGCGAGGGCCTGGGGTAAAAAACATTGCTCCAATGACGGCGTTCAACAAGCTTAGAAATTGCGGATGCTTTATTGTACTTATATGGGGGTTTGTTTGAGGCATATAGGGGCGCAGAAGGCAGTAATTCCTATGTCACAGGAGATTGCTGAAAAAGTTTGACTTCTAGGTAGAACTTTCGTTCGCGCGCTTAATCGTTACACTGTTCATTCTAGGTTTAAAATTGAGACCATATGCTCCACTCGTAGAATTGGTAGTTGTGCAACATGATTAGCCCTCGCAGCTACTGGTAGAAAAAATGTTATCGGTGCTTTCTAAGATGAATGGTACCAATAGTACAAATTGGTACCAATGGTACCAAATGGTACTAATGATACCAATGGTACCAATTTCCATTTGGCAGGTAGCTTTCAATTGTTAACAAGGCATGCGCGGGAATGCGGATGGGGGAGCTGGTCTTTTTCTCGAGGTCATGAATGGCAAGGTGTCAAATAGGCCACGGACTGCCCATCATTAAATAACGGTCACCGATCATTGTTTTGTCGCAAGCTACACACCAACCTTAAGCAGAACCTCACTGCCATCAGCCATCTCACAATGCTCCCGAAAAACACCGAGCAAAACAACAGGAAGGTCTTGTAGAGTGCGCCGCACACCACAATTTTGAACTGGTTCTTTTTTTCCCGCCCTTTCCACTTATTGGACGCTACTCGCTTCAGCCTGTTTTCCCCTCCGCCCTCCCTGAAAGGAGACAGAGAGAGCAAGGTCTCCGTCTTGTCGGGAATCTTCTGGGAGGAGGAGGCGTGTTCTGGGCATTGTTACAGTAAGGGGGAGCACACCCATCGTTGCATACAGCTCAAGCAATACCGCTTGGTAGTTCGAACAGCGGGGTTGTTGACGGGGGGATAGACATTTCTATGGCGTAATTAGGGGGGGAAACAAACAAGACGGTACATACCACCTTCGATCGGGGGGGCTTGGCGTGTTGGTAGGCACATACCATTTGCGCAGGATTTCGAATTAATAGCTGGGATTGGCTAATAGGCACTTGTTTAGGATAATTTGCGTGCGCCAGCTAGTTCTTAAGGTTCTCTTTATTCAGAGTAGGGCCCGTTTGCACGAACGTGATAAGTTGGAGAACAAGTTCTGAACTACCACTTATGCGCTTAATTCGTTTGCCGTTTCCGAAACAAGCGCGCCAATTGGCCGACTTATTCCCCACCTTATACTGGTAGGAAGGTCCCGGCCAGCCTGCAAGTTTATGCGCTCCCTAGAAAATACGTCCTTGGCCCGGAACCGAAACACGCGCGCGGCTAAGCCTTGTTTACATAGGAAGCGTACGCGGATAAGTTGCGCACTTATAATTAAAGGATGGCTGCCGTTGCTCCCGCTCGCCCACATCGGCTACGAGCTCTGCTGCTGGGGCTGTCCTTGCGCAGACAGCGCGTTTCGCGACCAAATACGCCCGTTCGAGGTCTACGACGACGAAGGCTTGCTCCGGCGGTTACGGTTTGGCCGGGCCGGCGTTCAGTTTTGCCCGAACGCATAAGTTCCCGCCTGCAAAAAGACAGCAGCTGCCGACTACGATAAGTCGAAGATGGCAACGGCGAATAAGTGGGTTGCAGGAAACGCCGCAAGTGACCATCTAGTGACAACTTATCTAGGGACCAGGAAAAGTTCAGCACCTAGCTGACGACTGTGAAAGAAATCTAGGGAAAACGAAAGGAAACCGAAACCGACTGAAAAGGTGCATATCGACCGCTAGAAAATCAGCTCGCAGTACGCCGGGAAGCCAAGTGGGCGACACCTAGGCCCAGCGCAGCCAATGAAAATGCTGCCGCCTTTTGCGACAGTCGTCTGCTTTGGAAGCTGCGATCATTGTGAAATAAAGGTAAAATTGTCAGTTAAATTGCTCCACACTTGGAATGTTGTTTTCGGAGACCTATAAAAACCCCAACACGGCAAACAACCACTTCCCGTTGCGCGACTACATTTGGAGTTTCACAGGTGCCCGGAAAGCAGAAGACGCTTGTAAACATTAGTGCGCGTCTATCATTACTGCTACTGCAATACTATAACGATTCACAGAAAGCAACATAACTATACTGACAATGCATTGCTGACAAATAGAAAACACAACGGCTCAACCAGTCTGTGCTGAAAAACACCCGGATATTTTGCGCAGAAGCCATCGCCGGAGAATATTGTCTTAAAAAAAGTTCATGCAGATGACAGCGTCTACCGTTGCTGGACAATATTGTCTTTAAAAAATGTGATAGCGTCTGCGTAGACGATCGTTTCGGTTGTGTGTTGCGGTAATCAAGCGTACGACTACAACTGACCGGTGATGCAAAAAATAGAAAGAATGTTTATTTTAAAAAATTATGCATGGGAGTAAAAAAAAGAATGGTCCCTCGGTACGACCTCCTTTTACCACAGCAAGCATAGCAAGCAGATCAGCCATGGCTACGGCCGCACGTGTTTGTGCTGCCCCCCAAAAAAGGGACAAAGGAAAGCATTTGTCTCACGATGAGAAACTTGAATTGGTTCACCTAATCAGGGACAGAAAAAAAATCATATTTGAAAGGTTCAATTCAAAAACAACACTCCAAGCGAAAACGCGTGCCTGGAGTGAAATCGGCGAAACCCTACATTCTCGGCATCCAACAATCAAAAGATCCGTCGAGGACTACAAAAAGCAGTTGTCGAATTTAATTCAAGCCTCAAAAAAACACGTCGTTGCAATAGAGTGAAAAATTATGCATAGTGTCTCAGAAGTGTTTCATGCTTCCTTTAAGCCTTAACCACTAACGCCGCAATTCAGTCCCTCGCAACAAAAAGTAAATTGATGACGTAGAATACTTCCATTTAAATTACCACCAAGAAAATAACCAAATATACGTCCTTGTACTTTTTTTTCACCAATGCTTGCTAAGATGCTATTTCAGTGTGAACACTGCAATTCAATGAAACTGATTAAAGCTATATCCCCACCACAAAAGCTCCCCTTAGAGGTGGTGAATATGCATTTGTATTCACTTTCTTCTGGAATGAGCAGAAGGCACATTCATCCTTACCTGATGTATTGTGACTTTTTGGCACTTTCTAATATTTCCATTATAGAGAATAAATGAGCATATTTTAAGAGGTAGCATCAACATTTATTTTTATTTCAAGACTTGTCTTGAAACGAGCAACAAGAATATTCATGCAAACACAAACCTGAGGTGCTCTTCAGTACCATAAATGAGGATGACCCACTTAGTGAAACTAGTCACATGTCTGCTTCACGAGCGCCACGTTGATCAATTTTACAGAAAAGTTAAATATTCAATAAGGAAGACAGGCACTAATTGCTACCGCCCAAGCGCTCATCACGAGTTGTCTTCGTAGGCGCACCTGGGGACAACGACAGCATCGACCCCCCCACAGATGCCGTGGTTGATGTGCTGGGGAAGGACAGCCCCATCTTCGAGGGCATCGCAGGCGCAAGGTACATGGACCATGAGTAAGTCACGTCTACCCTTAATGGCCCCCTGAAGAGTGTTGCGTACAAGGGTGGAGGCCACAACTACACACAAGAGCTGAGCACAGTGAGCGGAAAAGGCAATATATGAGAAACAAAGGCACCAGGTCAGAAATCACAAAAACATCGCATGAAGCGCTCAAGACCAACCCCCCAAAGCTCTCATGGTTCAATGCATTCACTAAAAGTGTTTCAACCAAATCTGCTCTCTCTTGCTGACGCCATACTGTAGTCGCCATGCAAAATCGTCAATAACTAATGATAGAAGTGAGTTGCGAGAAGGGCTTGTTGAACTTCGGGGCTGTCGGGCAATCATTGAATGGAAAACAATGCATAGTTCAAAAGCATGGTACCACCAGACATCCATGCAAGCTAGGAAACATAAGTTCTTGAAAATATCGGCACACAACTAACTGTTCATCACCTTCCATGCATACAATGGCCACTTCACAAGAATGGTCTTACCGCCATTTCTTGTAGCGTATGGCTGAGTGTACACTTTTTTTCCTTCAATGTGCATTGCAGTGACCGCTGCTTTGGTGGACATATTGTTCAGCCTGCTGTGATGGCAGTAGCAGTGGCCATAACTTAGCATTTCCCAGCCGTGAATTGGGAAACTTTCTTCTAACAAACCAGCACATATAGAATTATACTTTAGAGCAATGCGAGGGAAGGGAAGATACATTATTTAGGGTAACGTATGCACAAACAACATGTAGTGCCTACCAGTTGTTTGCCCAATAGCTGTACTTACACCCAGTGCACTGAGCTTTCTTGCAGGGTTTTAATGTTGTGTGAAGCCGTGGAGATAACACCAATAAATGAGTAATGTTCTATGGCAAGGATCGGAAACGTACAGGAGAGTATTATGCGGCACCCTGCATATTGTCACAACCCCCACTCTCCCCGACACTTTCTGTCTGAAGGCCCACACGCCAGTATTGACCTCAAAGGGGTTAGGTTGTAGGGAGGGAAGGAGGGAAAACGTTTATTAACAGAAAAGACAATTGGTCGCTTACAGATGTCATTGTCCCCCGTCTTGACACTTAGCCAGATTATTGTCAATTATTGGGAATTATTGTCAAAAGGTATTGTCCTTTTGCGGAATTTTCTTTCGTTGTGTGCATATCCCCCCTCTCAATTTGGCGTCCGGCCCCCGCCGCATTGGCTTCATGCAACTCGGCCCGTCACTTAGCGACACCTGTTTTAAGCGAAAACACCTTCCTAGCACCACTCTGCATGTGATAAAGAAGTGCGGTATTTGTCAATCACTTTGGCTCAGTAAACGCTCATTTGCAGGTGGCTGCTACAAGGAAATCATGAGCCATTCTGCGCTGGGAAGGTGGATAACCACTGAAACTGAGGCTATAGAGTATTTATATCATGAGCTCTTGACGAAAACTCGAGCTGCGACTAGATGTTCCTCGACAACATATAATCTCACTAAAAACATCCAAAAGATATATCTCAATCTAACAGTTCCACAATGCAAATGTACCAGTTAACACACGTTGCTTTTCAGGTCCCCAGAAGACGATGAGGCCGGACCCTCTGAGGCTACGGAGCTGTACTCCTTTGAAGTCTTGGAGGAGAAGGAGGAGCAGGAGCAGGTGGAGGAGGCGGAGCAGTTGCAGGCTGAAGGGGAGGAGGCGAACCAAGCATCAGGGGCCCGCTCGGGTTGGACGTTCCCACCGGAAGGAACACACGAAGAGTGCCCGGCTTGGGAGGAGTCCGGATCACCACCTTCGGCAGCCAGCCTACGCTCTCCTGGCGCTACAGCAGCTCGTCGGGGCAGGTCCACCACCACCAGGACAGGTGTGCTTAACGAGCTGGAGGGCGTCCTGGAATTAAACGAACAAAATATCCAGCTCGAGGAGCAGGTGCTGAGGGGACGACAGACTAATGAAGCGGCCATTAAGGCTGCAGCAGAAGCAGTGATTCTGGCAGCGAATTCTGCGTGTGCTGCAGCCAATGCTGTACGTGAGGAACACGAGTGGAAGAGGGAACTATATGAAATGAAAAAAGCACAGCTAAAAAAATAAAAGTTTTTATGTGCTCTCTTGACTTTTTATCTTACTTGATGCCCTGCATGCAACTACAGGACCAGTCAAAATGACAACTGCAAGGCTGTGCTCTCATACAATGTTTATTTTTCTTAATGCTTCATATGCATTCAGACATGAAGCAGACGGGAGGACCATGGCAACTACAAGCACACTTGGTTGCTTATGGTTTGTCAGTTAGAACCTTCAGTCCTCGCTAAATTACTCTATCCCTGAAAGTCTGATTTGTGTGGCATGACCTTATGTTGTGAAATAATATTGTGATTAGGAAAAAAAGGCTATACCTCGGACGGCACCACCTTTCTTCGACCAATACACGACCAGTGAATAAAGTATAGTTGTGTGGTAAAGTAGTTGGTATCACCACACGCTTAAATGCAGTGCCGAAATTTCTGGAGGAATACACCGTAAACGAAACGAACAGAGAGCGAAGCTGTGCAACGACTGTTTTGTTTGTTTCAATTACTGCGTGTTCAGCTCGTAAATTTCAGCGCCCTCCGTTTAAGCACTGAGACACCTTGAGAGGTCTGAGAGGTGCCCAAAAGATTCATTCTGACATTAGGGCAAATAGGGAAACTCTAATAATACTTCTTGCTGAAAGGGTTAGTGTAAAGTCCTGGTTTAAAAAAAATGCCCACGTATCTGCTCCTTTCGTTGCAGATGTCAACGCAAGACGATAGTCGACTGGCGCCCCTGGCACTTAAATGTATCCCTTCTCTTTCCCGCTCACCTCTCATGCTGCTGTTCTCCTGTCTCGTTCTTTTCAAGGTAACCTGCAATAGGTTCGCTCAAGTCAGTTTCAATTTATCGCATTCCACTGCTCCAACTGAGGTGCTGCGATGCCAGCGCTGCTATACGGCGGAGATTGAGTGTATCGAGGCACCTGACTACGTTGATAGAACCATGCTGCCCTCCTCCACGACCGTTCCAAGTGGAACGCACAACCTATCTAGTGGAACCTTTCGTTACTGTTGCTGCTCGTTTTTTTTTTTTCAATTCTGCCAGGCAGAGTGAACAGCAGGCGACAGTTTTCGGCAGTTGATGTAGTATTTTAGTTGCTATCCCAAAAAGCAAGCACCCGTAATTTTTAGTAAAGAAACACTGGAAATATCACTCATGAATTGATTTTTTACTTTACATTTGTGTAACATCTTTTTCTTGTCCAGCAATGTTGCGAAGTATGAACATTAACACCGCAATTGGACGTTTAGATTTGGCTGTTAGTATATAAGACTATTGCGCAGTATCAGTTTCACTTTGGTCGGTAGGTTGAATCTAGTGACACACAGACAGACACACAGACAGACAGACCAAAATTTTCCTTTTAAGGTAGCCCGAGAAAGACTATCGTTTGAAAAAAAAGCTGACAACAAATAATCACAAAGTGAGGCAAAACGTGGTGTTTTAAGGTCACAACCTCCGGGCCACCAGTATGCCTAATTAAAACTTAAAAAGGGGCGATACCACATGCTACTCTCGATTTGGCTACACAAATATCATGCCGTTACCATGCGTCTAAAAATCTATATCATAGAAATTTTGCAGCGGCTTCAGGGGATGTTGCATTTGTGCGAACAATATACAGTAATAAGTACATGCATATTTAAATAAGGAGAATACTGTTGTCGTGCAATCTGTGTAGGTGTTCCAGACAGGACGCTGTCTAAATGTCTCTTTGCAAGGGCTTGTGTCTACGATAACGAATTCCGCGAGTGTTCATCTTGCCCCGCATTCAATAAGTATGGTTGTCACCGCTTGTTCGAAGAAACGGTGGCGTGTTACAGTCATAATGATCAAACTGTTACGGAACTCGTGTAGGCCTTCTTTATCAATGTACATCGTAACAATTGTGTCAGCAAAGCAAAGCTTCTACCACTGTACACCGGAGTTTGTGTGTGTATTTTTAAACTATGTGGCGTGGGAATTTATTTGACGGCGGCAAATGTGGGTTAGCAGTGTTGTGGGACGGTTGCGGGTACATTTTGGGGGGTACTGGGGAATGAGGTATTGATCTGGTTTTTTGGACTTCCTGTGTGTGTGTGTGTTTTAAGTATATTGAGTGGAAATTTAGTCGAGGGCAGAGGATGTGGGGTGCCATTGTTGAGGGAGGGGGTTGCAGGAACTCTTAGGGGCACTGGGGAGTAAGGGGCAGTGTGTGGATCTTCTGGCTACATTCCTTCGCAGAGGAACCTACCCTATTTTATGAATGAAGAAATATGTGTCGGTTCTGGGTTGTGCTGTCTTCTGCCGGCCGGGGAAACGCCTTTTTTTATTTTGTTCCTTTCCTTTTCTTGATTGAATTTTTTCTAAACAGTTTGGAGCCATGGCTCCATTTTCATTTATTTTTCCTATTGGCTTCAACCTGTTATAGCTATGCTGGTGCAGGTTTGTTCTCATTTTCAGTTAATTTATTTTTAATTGTTAGGGAACGTAAATTTTTTAACGTGCCGACGACGATTTCCAACTCGCCTTGTCGCACCCCTATCTCTGACTACTGCTTGCAAGCGCTGAGGCTGCAGAACCAAACTAAGACCTTCAGCTTTTTATTTCTTGAATCAAGACGCCACCACCAGTCCGACATCGGCAACGGGATCTTGCAAAATGCTGCGCACTGACGCCTGCGCAAAAAAATTGCAACAGCACGTGCCAACAATCTACCACCACCGACTATAGCGGCAACGCCCCCGTCGACGGTATAAGAGACGGACCGACGCTCCCGGGTCCATTTTGGTAGCACCGGCAGCCCGTCGGCAACAACTGAATTTTTGGATTGTGTTTCGCAGGCGCTGAGGCTGCTGCACTAACCGTAGACCTGTTGCTTTTTTTTTGTTCAATGAAGACGCCACAACCACTTCCGAAGGAGGCAACGGGATCTTGCGAAATGCAGCGCATTGTCGCCTGCCGAAGACAATGAGCCTGTTTGACTTTCCACTCCTGGCTGCCCGGGGCTGCCCGTGGGCTGCCAGAGGAAAGATCCGCTCATTCTTTTTCCTTGGGCGCCCAAAACGTAACTTCCGGCGGCGCCACGACTTCGATTTTTTCCGACCGGCTACGTCTGGCTCCCTGCAATTGGGCGGAGCCACCCGGGCGTTTGTGGTGTGGCGGCGAGTGAGCAGCAATCTGGAAGCTAGCAGACGACAAAAGAAAAGCGGCACGGCCAGTTTTAGAATAAAATTGCAAACATCTTTCGTTCTTTCGGATTTGGTGATTTTACTTTGATTTATTTGAAGCGAAACATAACTTATGCGCACATTTCTATTCATATATGTCATCGCAACACCCCTCTTGTTTTTGTTTTGTACGGGAAGTGAGATGACAGATGATGACAGATGAGATGACTGATAGACATGGAGGGCCTATTCCAGCTCATGGGCGAGGACGGCGCCGAAATTCTAGATGGAGGCGTGCCTGTGTTTATTACTTCAGGTAAGTGATTCTAAGCCAGCACATTTGTAGTCCGCGCAAAGGAATGAAAGTTTTCGTTCATTTTGTAGACGGTGTGCGCGTCCCAGCTGTGCCGGCTGCGCTTAAGAGGACGGCGTTAGAGTCCGCGAATAAAGAATTTTGGAACGAGGCCTGCCTAAATGATTGCTCACGAAACGTCAGCTGTGGAAGGCCCTTGCGGAAAAAGTTAACCACGTTTTCCCAGGATGTATGACGCCTTCCCAAGTGGAAAATAAACGTCGCAACTTGAAGAGGCGATACAAAAAGCTGGCCAGTTCGAGCAATACGACGCGCAAGGAGGCGAAGGAGTGGACGTTCAAAGAGTGAGCACGATTATCCAAACCGTTTTTCAATAGTAATCACGTCGAGAATGTGTGCATACACGCAGACGTATTAATAAGTGAAAATGCAGTGCCTGTAGTTACGCGCTATGTGTCGGAAGGAAAACCGGTGCTATTGAACCTTGATTTCAAAATTAAATAACCAACTGCTGGCGAACATGGTAGTTCCCGCTTTCCTCAAACTCGAAGCATGCCCGCGCAAGAGACGAATGGGAATTAGTTTTTTTATAGGTTTGCTTTCACTGTTGTCAATTGATTTCGTTTTTTTCGTATGCATTTACCAAGGCATTTCTGTTTCCACAGTCAACTTGTGGGTGCGTCTAATGCGCCTGTCAAAAATGAGATGCGTTTAGCGGGCATACCAAAATTGCTTTTTGATTTATTGATTTATTGAATCCTCAAAGGTCCCATTGGGACATTACATGAGGGGTGGGCATGACACGGCACTTGAAAAAAAGGTAACAACTTTGTAACGGCAACAGACGATGTACAGTAATTATAGCGGCACTTCTATATAAGGGGTGGGTATGATGCAGTACTAGAAAGGAGGGTTACAACAACGTACCGACAGCAACAGAATGGGTACACTAATTATGGCGGCACTTCTTCAATGGCGTGCTTGAAACGAGATTGGTCAATGATTGTAGCAACTGCAGCAGGTAGGTCATTCCAGTCTCGGGATGTGCGTATGAAAAATGATTGTTGAAATGTATTAGTATGGGCACGTTCCGGATAGACTGCATTGGTGTGACTAGTACGGGAAATACGGTGGGCTAGTTGGATGTACTGATTTCTAAGTTGTTGCGAGTGGAAGAATTTGTGGTAAAGACACAGTCGAGCTATTTTGCGGCGAGATTGAAGTGTAGGAAGGTTAAGTTCTGCTTTTAACGCTGAAACACTTGGATAGTGGCAGTAATCAGACAAAATAAATCGAGCGGCTCGATTTTGGACAGATTCGAGGGTGTTCATCAAATAAGTTTGGTAAGGATCGAAGATAGCGTTTGCATATTCTAGTTTAGGCCGCACGAAAGTTACGTATGCAAGTAATTTTATTGAGGGAGGGGTTAGGCCAAGATTACGGCGCAGGTAGCCAAGAGCACGGTTAGCCGAGTTTGTTATGTGATTAATGTGACAGGACCAGTTTAAGACGTGGGATATATGGACACCTAAGTATATAACCGAGTCAGCAGAACCAATAGCAATGTTGTTAATAGTATACTTAGGTTGCACAAAATTGCGGCGGCGGTGGAAAGAAACGTGCACAGTTTTTTGGATATTTAAAGACATCAGCCAGTTATTGCACCAATCCTGCACGCGAAATAGGTCTTCTTGTAATGCGGATATGTCACAGCTACTACTTATAGGGCGATAAATGACGCAGTCGTCAGCGAAAAGACGGACTTTCGACGTAAGATTTATGGGGAGATCATTTATATATATGAGAAAAAGAACTGGCCCAAGGACGGTTCCTTGGGGAACACCGGAGAGCACGTGCGTGAGTGATGATGTATGCGAACTGGCATGGACAAATTGCTGCCGGTCACTTAGAAATGCGCTTATCCAATTCAAAACTAATGGGTCCAAATTAAGCCGCGACAATTTTAGCAGTAGGCGATTATGTGGGACTTTATCAAATGCTTTTTCAAAATCAATAAAGATTGCATCAGTTGGAATGTTGCGGTCTAGGCATGAATGTACGTCATGAAGGAACATGGCAAGTTGAGTGTCGCAAGAATGATCTTTACGGAAAGAGATAAGAACCAAACATATTATCTTGACGTTTGACCGTAGCACCCTGCCAGAGTCCGTAAAAGCAGGTTTCCTTCACTGCCAGACGAGACCATACATCCCGAATCCGCGACGCTGCTTTAAGTGTCAACGGTACGGGCATGGTATTAACAACTGGCGAGGCCAAGAAAGATGTGCAAAATGCTCAGAGCACGATCACAAGACGGACGATTGCCGCACAGCACAGTTCAAATGTAACTGCGATGGGCCTCACGCCGCGTACTCTCGGTCGTGTCAGAAGTTCAAAGACGAGAAGGAAATAATAAATCTCAAAGTGACTATAATTATAAGTAATAAATCTCAAAGGAGCGGCTGATCGCGCCTAGGCTGCCCTTCATGAGCATTCGTCGTTTGACTCGGGCAACGGGGCAGTACGGCATCCGCGGGCAAGTTGTGAACGTTCCCATCGAAGTGGCCGCCTTGGTGCTGTCGCTGCCCCGTCGGGTCCCGGAGGACGCGGCGATCGACGTGAACATCAAGCGTCGACTGATGAGCCCGGCGACGTACAAGCGCGGTCTGGTCAAGCGCGGCAACATTCTGGCGTGGCTCAAGTACCTCGAGACGACCGAGCTGTACCGCGAGGTCGGGGTCACGTTGGACTGGGCTCGCTTGAACGAGTTGGAGGACGACGACGACCACGGTGCCGGCGGCGACGACAACAACGAGCACGTGGAGGAACTCCCCGAGGACGTGGACATCGACGACCCGGTGGAGCTGAGCAAGCTGCTGCACGCGATGGAGCGCACGGTCGTGTACGACGACGAGGCCATGCACTCCGCGCCGCCGCCGTCGTCGGACGAGGCGCTTGCGAAATCGGCGGTGGCGGCGGTATTGGCGACGGTCGAAGAGGACGTAGTGGCGCGCAGATTGGTGGACGGCGAGTACGTGGTGGACGTTGCTCCAGGCGAGAACGTGCGGCCTCTGTAGCTGTACGTCGAAGAACGCGCCGAGGAGCTCGCCTACCCCACGATCTACATGGGCGTCCGCCGTCGCATCACGTCGCCGCGTGCCACCGCGTTGTCGAAGGCCAACAGCGAGATCCGCCGGACGGACCGGCGCGGCGTGCGGTCCGAACACGTCCTGTACATGGCCCTAAAAGTGATGTGGTTCAACGTCCGGGAGCGCACCATGGCGTTCCGAACCAACGCTTACACGGACTCCATCACTCGTGAGCAGCTTCTCAATGGCGGCCAGCAGTTCCTCGACGACGTCGTGAACCGCGACATGGGGTTCCTTCGCGGGATCCCAAACACCATCCAATACTGGCAGGCTCGGCGGCGCGAGCTCTTCGCGATGATCCGGCAGTTGGGCAAACCCCACATCTTCCTGACACTCTCTGCGTCGGAAGTACACTGGGACCGGCTGCTGGAGACGTTGGAGCGGCTCCGCATGGGCCGCGCCCGGGTCGTGGAGGAGATGCAGTCGTGGGAACGGGTTGAACTGGTGCACGAAGACCCCGTTGCGTGCGCCATATACACCGACCGCATCTTCGACGTGATCCTCAACATCCTGCGCGATCGCCGCTGCTCGCCGTTCCGGCCGTACGTGGTTCGCGACTTCTTCAAGCGGGTCGAGTTCCAGCAGCGCGGTAGCGCCCACGTCTACACCGTGCTCTGGCTGGAGAACGCCCCCGTCGACGAGGAGCTGAGCGGCGCGGACGGCGCCATGCCCCAGACCCTGGAGATGGTTCGGACGCTGCTGACGCTCGACACGGACCTCCTCCGCCGGCCGCGCACCCAGTGCCACGCGCACACTCACACGTGCTACAAGCGCGGGCGGACCCAGTGCCGTTTCGGCGCTCCCTTCATGCCGAGCGACGAGACGCGCATTGTGGTTCCGTTCCCGCCGCTGACGGCCGTGGGCGAGTCCGGTGCGCTGGCGCGGCACTAAGAGGCGGAGCGGCTTCGTCGGCAGCAACTCAAAGCCAAGTACAACGAGATGCACCAGGGTCTGGAGCACGGCGACTTCGACAGCCTGGAGCAGTTCCTGCGCGTCTTCGATGTGGCTTCCCGCGAGCAGTACCTGGAGATCCTGCGTGCCGGCGCGACTCGACCGCACGTGCTGCACGAGAGGAGGCCCACCCAGAAACTGGTGAACGCGTTCAACCCGTGGATCGGGCGGGTTCTGGACTCCAACAAGGATATCCAGCTCATCCTCGACCACTACGCGTGCGCATCCCACGTGGTCGACTACGTCAACAAGGCCGACCGTGGGATGTCGCACCTGCAGCGCGCGGTGGCCGACCTGCTCAAGGAGAACCCCAACGACGAGTACCGGGAACTGCTGCGGAAACTCCAGGTGAACGTGCTGAAGGGCGTGGAGATGTCGGCGCAGGTTCTTGCTGCGGAAGGAAATGTCCCGCAACAGCCGCGACGTCGTTTACATCCCCACGTGCTTCCCCGAGGAGCGCGTCCGCGTACGCAAGGCGGACGAGGAGGTGAACAGGCTCCCCGCCGGGTCTACGGACGTCTGGAATCCCAACGTCATCCAGAAGTACGAGGCCCGGTGCCAGCCGGAGCTCGAGAAGGTTTGCCTGGCCGACTTCGGCAGCAAGTACGTGGAGCGCCGACAGCGCACGACGAGTACCGTAACCACCACCACGACGACGAGCGGTAGCAGCAGCGGCGACGACGACGAAGACCAAGTCGACGCCGACTGCGACCGCCCCACCAAGACCAAGACCGTGACGAAGACGAAGGCGAAGACAACGACCCTGTACTCCCTGCGCGAGCGGCCGGTGGTGATTCGCTACCGGAACTACAACCCCGGCGAAGACGTGGACTCGTACATGCGCGAACAGGTCTTGCTCTACGTGCCATTCAGGAGCGAGGCCGTCGACGTGCTGCACGGCAACAAGTACGTTCGCCAGTACGAGGAACACGCGGAAGCCATCGAGCTCAAGCGCAGGGAGTACAACCCGGCGAACGACGACGTCGTCGTGGCCGAACTCGTGCACCAACACTACGCCGAGATGCTTCGCCTTCGTCAGGAAGAAGAAGAGGAGTTGCGGCGGTGCGCCCAGGAGGAGGAGGAGGCCGAGTAAGGCGACGACGGCGAAGTTAGCGCGGCCGAGTGACTGCGACGCGACCAGGAAGCCGCAGCCGCCGACCTGGTTCCGAGCCAGCAGCTGCTCCGGTTGGTCAAGGAGGTGTCGACTCCGTGCGCCGCAGTCCGCAGGCTCAAGGACATTCTGGACAGCGAATCGTACGAGACCATGATGCGCATGACCAATCCGGAGCAGTACGAGCCTCTGCGGGAGATTCTGCATCGTCAGACGTTGCCTCCAGGCACCGGCGAGCCGATGCGAGTCTTCCTGACGGGACCGGCCGGTGCGGCAAGACGTCCGTGTCGATGCGCAGGGCGGGCCCCTCGTGCAACCCGTACAACGCGTACGTGGTGTGCGCGAGCACCGGCAAGGCCGCCGTTGCCGTCGGCGGGACGACCGTGCACGCCGCATTCAAGCTGTGCCGAACCAACTCGAACAACACCAAGTACGGCAAGCTGCGATCTGCCGAGATGGACGGCGGCCTCAGCCACAGCGAACCCAACACGTTCCGGGTCGCCTTCCGGACTTTGCTCACGATCGCTCCGGAGGCCATGCGCGGACCGGCTCCGAGAACTGTACAATGAGTGGATAGCCGGCGACAACAAAAAGACCAACACGGGCGGCTTGCGACCGTGTCAAGCTGGGTGTCCTTCTCTGGGCAGTCGCTGCCCGACGACATAGTTACACGAGCGTTCAGGAACTGCTCCATCAGCAACGCGCCTGATGGCATGGAAGATGACAGTGCGAAGCAGTCATCCCCGGAAGACTCTGAGAGCTCGGACGAGTGACTTCGGCAGGCATAGTGAGTGGCAGTGACGGACCGGCGTCGAAAATAAATATAGACATTGCGAGTCCGCTTCTGTGCAGAATTATTTTTTTTTTCAACTTTTCCCACCTCAAGGTAGGGGGTCGACCTATAACCCGGTTTATACTAGTTATCTGTCACAGCATGGCAGGGCGAGCAACGCAACTTCACCCTCGCCCTCGGCCGCTGAAGCGTGTACGAGCAAGACGTGTTGAGCAAAGAAAGTGACCCCTGGCGCCAAGCTCTGAATGTGATCAGCGCTGCCGTTAGACGCGAAGGAAAAGACAGGCTAGCGAGCGTGGTTCGACGCGCACGCGCACATCGATGTCTCGACACCAGAAGTGCAACGTCAGATGTCGCAGCGATGCAGTTTGCCACGCGCTCGCATGTCCCGGCTTATATTGAAGCCGGGTGTACTTCCATTGGTGTGACGCCAGTTCTAGCTATCCTTTTTCCGGCTTGGAGTTTTCCGAACAAGCGGCCGTGCTCCCACTGCAGGTTCACGACGTTCAGCATGCGTTGAAGCAAGACTCGTGTGCAGTATAAGAGTTGCAAATTTACTAAGCTGGCTTAATTAAACTCTAGCTATAAATGAAGCTTTCGTTTCATTATTTTGTTGAGCAACATAAAGATATTGTCCAGCGACAAAGTAATTACACTGCCGCTAGGCTTATCCGTCGGTTCCGTTCGCATGTGGCGCGTAACGGCGACAGCAACACCGTAACCAGTTTAATACTTTAATTGTGGCTTTGTTTTGTTACCCCGCAAAATGTAATGCATTCAAAAGTCACAAGGTTTCTATTCAACCTCCAAGTTGGCAGATGTCTTGTAAAAAAAAAACCTGAATGTTCGTGCGTTCCGAACCCATTGTGTACGTGCGTTCCGAACCCATTGTGTAGCCTTGTAGTCTCTGGGTCCCGCGTTGTTAGAAAACAAAACTTACGCCAATAAAGCGTTGACGGCACGACATTTCAGTCGCGATTAATTGTTTATGGGGGTACTGTAGCCACAACAAAATTTCGCGAAACCGCGGCCGTGTTGCTTTGTGTATTGGACTTTTTTTAATTACCTTGCGTGACTGCAACAAGAGTGAAGCCCATTTTCGGTGAAATTCCGGACTGTTTTCTCAAGAACGAGCCAAGTAACTGCTACCGTAAAACGCAGTATTGAAAAATGAATAGTGCAGTACGTTTTATGTTTCATGATTAGGGCAGGACGTTTTATGTTTCGTAGCGAGTGTTAACAAGCTAGAACTTTACGCACGGACATATTTTCACACGGACATGTGGTAAGGCTGGTGTTAGGTGCTGTATTTAGTAAGCAGCGTGCATTTAGCATTGTGGTGAACTATTTTTTTTTACTTATTACAGGCGCTACGACGTAAAGGTGTTTCCCGTGGACAAGTGGCGGATGCAGCCGAGACAAGCATTCCAAGCTGGGCTATTCTACAATAGTGCTGTTCAACAACATATCGTGATCTCGGCAGGTCGGCGAATGACCGGGAATAATGGTCCTGTTTTCATTTACCTGAATCCTTGTGTTTTGTAGGCATCGCAAGCAGTTAAACGAAGCATAATTTGTTCGCGCTTCATGAGCAGTGCTTTTTTAATTTTTTTCTCGACTATAATGTGTGTCTTTGCTTTCGTGTTTGTGTTCGTATTCTTGCCACTGTTAAGCCAGGTTTCTCGTAAATTTGATATGCATAATAAAAAACTACAGAAAGAGACCCGGCGTGTTGTGTTGCTGAATTGTTTTTGCCAAGTCACGTAATTGCTTCGTAAAGTTGATGCAGTGTGTTTATTGTGTCTCGCGGTCCCATTTCTGTTTTATACATGCCATTGTACAAAAAAATTATTTAACGAGTGCGCTATAAATAAATAATGCGCACTCGTTAAATATTTTCCTGTACAATGGCATGTATAAAGCGAAAATCGGGCGGCGAGGCCACTCCTAAAATGGGCATTGGTCATAAGAACTGGCCACAAAGCCAAAAATGTGCATGAAAATAGCCTGGGGTCCACCTATAGGCAATATCATGGCAACATCCTTTGCCAAACGTTGTCCAATATTGGCCTTCCAGAGCTTGGCCAATTAATTGTTGGCTTGTCACTAGAGGCCGGATTTTTAGGCACTAAAAAAGCACGTTTTAGGCGCCAAAAATAGGCGGCAAAAACAACGTTTTAGGCACTAACAAGAATAAAATAGGCGCAATAAATGTTTAGATAAATGCTAATAATTTCAAGTGAAGACGTGAGCGAACTGTAAGCACGACAGGAAATCCAAAAATGTCATTGCTATTAGGCCACAATGGCAGTAACAGTTCAATTCAATTCAATTCTTTATTTTTCTCTCGTAACAAGTTCTATACATTGACCTTAGACGTGGAATTGCCCCGCAATACCTCTGGGCTAATGGCGATCAATTAGCTTAATTTCACAAGCGCATTGCTTACATGCATGTTCAGATGCGAAAGTCACTCAAGCGTCGCATATTGTGAAACAGGCAGGAGAAACAATACTTGAAATATGGTAATACGGATTTATAAAAGCGCAAATTATGTCTGCCTGACGCAATTCAATTACAATAACGCAAGAAAATAATAAATGCAAGATAGACAAGGTTTGTTAAGAAATTAACATGTTGTTACGTGAGAACTTCCGGACAAACTTTAGCAATTTTCTACAGGTACCTTAATTATACAGGCAAGACCTTTCAACACTGCCAAATACCCATACGCTCATTCGAAATATAAATATTAGGAATTGTGTTTGGACAGAACGCGGAACCTAGTTTAAGAATCACTATGAAAATATAGGAACAATAGGTAACTACCAGCATCTCCAGATTTCCGGGTTCAAAAGTGTGCCTCTTGTCGCTGAGAATGAGTTTGTACGCGGAGAACGAACGCTTGACGTCGACAGATGTGATTGGTGCGTACTTATACTTGGAAGATTTGATGGGTTAATTGACACTGGGATCCTATAGTGCTCACCAGCAAGGACTTCTGAAGATTCTTTAAGGACAGAAAACCCCTTATTTTTGTCCAAGACCGATTGCAGCTTCGCACGTGCCGTTTCGGCGACGGGTCCTTCGGGAACGGTGGCGATTCCTTCCTGTGCGTGGAGAATTAGCGCAACGTTCGTAACAAGAGTTTCTCGCGCACTTTCAAGTTTTTTGATAGAATCCGCTAAGAACGTGAAGTTGGCGCAAACGTACGCGAGGTCTCCTGGAAAGCTATTCACGGAGAGGACAGCTTGAGCCTTTGTGACTGCAACACTCTCGTCAATTGGAAGGCCGTTGATCACGGCCTTGATGTCCGAAAAGTAGCAGTTGTAGTACTCAACAGCTTCTAGCCACGTTCCCCATCGTGTGACGACGGGTTCTGGCGGAAGGGGCACATCAGGCAGCATCTCCTTGAAGACGCGCACGCGAGAGGGTGCCTTCAGGAACACGGCCTTGGCTGAACCAATAAGCTCGTTGACGTCAGTGAAGTGCTTCCTCAGTTCCTCGCAAACACGATGAAGCGCATGCGCTAGCAAGGTGACATGGAGCATCTGCGGGTAGAAGGCCTTCAGGACATCAGCGGCCTTGTGCATGTAGGCTGCAGCGTCTGTGTAGAGCAACAGAACCTTTGTGGCCTCGACTCCTGTAGGGTAAAGAACCTGTAGGGATTCGTTTAAAAAGAATCCTACGGACTCCCCATTTGTTCTCTCCAAAGGTTTCGAACACACGAGGAAAGCCCTTGTCTTCTCGTGCGCCGCAAGCTTCCCAGCAAGAAAGCGAGCGACAAAGCGCCATTGACGTTTGTTGTTTCGTCTACGGAAATCCAAATGCAGGAGTCGCCAAGCTCTTCTCTGATTCTTGCTAATGTCTGTTCATACAAAGGCCGGAGGTAGTTCTTCCTCAAAGTAGACTCATACGGCACGTTGTGATTGCGGTGTTTCTGTAGAAATTGTTTCAGCACGGGAAGACAGGTGACCTGCCGTCTTCTCATGCTGAGCCAGGTGGTACTTCTTCTCGCAAGGAATCTGCGCGAATGCGTTAGGATTTCTTAAATACGAAGCGTATATTCAACATCACAGCGCAGATAAACATGCTAGCATACTAAGCGTCTTGACATGCTAACAGAAGACAAATAAATACGATAAGCATCAATAAACATTCTAACTTCCGCAGAGAAGCGCTCGAACACCCCTGCTGCGTCCTATTTGATGGTATAACTGCACTTGAGCGCCGCGCTGCTACGCGTGTCATACCACCAAAACGTACTTGAAAAACAAGAAGGTGAGATTCCATTGACGTTCTGTTCAACTGACTCGGCGCGCGCCATCAATACCCTAAATTTCACGGTGGCACGGCGGGGGAGTAAGAAACCAGATTCAATTGCGTGTTAACTTAGCGTGGCGTACCTCGGTAATTCTAGCTAGCGTCTGCATGTAATTAACCGAGTAGCTACGAGGTGGACTTCGATTTAACAGATGTCCAGTGCATATCTTAAAAACACGCTCCGTTCATCAGCGCTAGTTTTGGAACATCATCCTTCAGTACCAACAGATCAATTGCTCGTTTGATTAAGAAATTTCTGGATTTTCACTTAACGCAGCACACAGGGACGGTACATAAAAATGTGAATCTCCTTCTCAAGGTATCTAAAATATTTCATTTCAATAATCTCAATGGTATTGAAAGTTTAGAACTTATAAACAACGCTAGCAATCAAAATAACCAACGCTTGAAAAAATGCAGGCACCGAAAGGAACGCTTTCTGCCATATTCAAAATACACAGGTGCCTCCTTTCTTTTCTCAGAAGTGTGGGGGCCAAGCCCCTCATATCGGGGCGAGGAGGCGCTAGCGACGTCCTCCTCCTTGGTGGGGCGAGGGCGATCCTCGCGCGCTTCCCTCCTCTCCCTACGAGGCGACGGGGGATGCGCGCAGGAGACTCCCCGGGGAGACCGCCCTTGGGACGCGCAGAGATCGCACGGTACGTAAATGCCCTTCGGCCACTTCTGGCCGTTTCTTGCATTGACCGTTGTTTCCCACTTCCGTGGGTCACGGCACCCACCGTGTCGATTAGCGCATGCCTCGATTTGCGTCAGTGCGTTTATCTAGGATGCCCGGCGCGTCTCCGCGGGCATATTCCACTTCTTGGTGGGTTTCCCCCGCGTCCGCGATGTGACGGCTTGCGCCGTCTAAGGTCAGCGGACGAGCGCCGATGCCGCACGGTCGAGTCCAGCGGCTTGAAATGTGTAGCGGCCACAGAGAGCCCCCTTCCCCTACGTTAGCGAGCGTTGCGGCCGGCCAACGCCGGCGGACGCTAACTGCTGCCCGACTACGGGCTGGGCACACGCTGACGGCTGTATATGCCCCAGGGGCTAGGTGCGTAGTACAGTGTAGTGTTTGTATCGTGGTTGTCCGCGTAATAAACCCCTGTACTATGAAATGTATCGCTTCCATGTGAAGTGACTGACAACGTACACTCGCGGCGAGAGTCGTGGCTCGCTCTCGAACCCGTTGTGGGCAGAGTCTCTCGGCAGGGCAAGTTCGGTACTGCGCGAGAGCAGTGCGAATAACGACGGAGCGTTATTCTATTATTCTATTCTATTATTCCTTAATTGACAAGGATTAAGTACGAATAGAGGATAGGATGCCCACATTTCTGGCGCCCGAACGTGGGGCAGCGTTTGATTGCTCATTTGCTGCCATACCGTAGCGAGCTTTGCTTGTGCAATCGGCTGGTCGCGCCAGGCACGCTAGTTGTGTGCAGTGTACGTTCCGGTGAGACCCGAATTTGGGCCGCCGGCCGGACCGGCTCCTCTTTTTGTGGATGCCGGCGAAGCTCGAGAGCGCGAGGGCTTCCTCGCTTCGAGCATGAGAACATAGGGCTTTCGTGCTGTGTTCGATTTTGAGGTTGATTTTGACACAACCCACGCTGGGGTGCTAAAGGAGATGCTTGAATTCGAGTAGCCTCATTCCACAACTCAGAGTGTTCAAGCTAGTGCTTGATTGCGACCGGTTCCCTCTGTGGGATGCCATGTATCGTAGGTATTCACCCCGAAGAACTAGCCACGGTTTTGGCGGAACGATTCCTTTTTCCGAGCAGTTTCTCGGCCGCCTTTGGTAGGCGGAGCGCCGTGACGTTGACTTGCTTTGCAACGGGCGCTGGGGACAGGGACCAGCTTGTATTGCTGGTGGTTCCGGGTACGAGTGTCTTGCCAGGCCGAGTGGGGGCTCGTGGTGTAATACACGCCACCGTTAATGAGTATGAACGGTTAAAGGCTGAAGTCCAGAAAAGTCAGATGTGCGCATTGTTGCGCCACTGTCTTAGCTCACCTTGGCCATACAGTCTGGTAGGCTCGAAGATCTTGTAAATGATCAGCCGCAGTGTCACTGGCAGGTGTGAAGTAGGATGTTTTTAGTTTTCTTTTAGTTATTTAATTGGGTTTTCCATTGTTGGGAGACACCTGGCCTGTGATGACCTTAGTCATGTGCCGCCAGCATAGTGTGGAAATTGTGCACCTGGATTATTCCTAGAGCACGTCGCAATACCGCGCCCGGCTTATCCATGGCGTGGCCCGAGCACCTTCGGTATGTCCGACTGTTTTGGGCGGACACATTGTACCGTTTCTGCCGACATCACCTTTGTGGAGTTGCCTGGTCGGATGACGGTTATAGCCGATTGATGACCCCGCACGCGCACACCAGCCTGTCAACAACCCTCCCGAGGCGATTCCTGGTGAGCCAGTTGACCCTTTCTCCAGCCCGCTATGTAAGTGAGAGAACGCATGTTTCTTATCGTGAATTCTTTGCTGTGTATTGTTAGTGTTTGCGCTGTGTGTACATGCTTGCAGCTTTTCATGGTAGTGCTCGTATGGTTGTGATAAGAATTGTGCATTTCTTTGTCTAGTCCCAAGCAACCTGCATAGAGAAGTGTAAAAGACACTTAGTTTTGACAGTGTTGAGGAGACGAAAAAAAACAAAAAACAAAAAACACAAGCGTAATGGCTTTCGCCTTCGCCGTGGAAGGGGGAACTCGGGGCTGTTGGCCGTCTCTTTCCCCTCCTTCGGTTCTTGGAAATTCCGAGGGTGGTTTAGTTTGTATTTTGTTTCCAGTTTCTGCGCGGCAACGAGACGCGGGTTAGAGCAGTAACGTTGGGTTAGAGAGGGTGATGGCCCCCTTGCTTGGGCGAGTGGGTACTCTGGTTTCCCTCAGCCCCTCGTTTCTTGTCGCCGCCGTGGTCCGTCTCGTCCTTGCGTGGAGGAGGGAGGGGAGATTGGGAGCGGCGTTTTGCAGGGGTTGGCGGTAGCTTTCGTTGTCTCATCTGTTGTTGTGTGTGTGTTCATTTTGTGTGTGGAGTGAGTGAGTTACGGCCCATCGGTTCGTTCTCCGCGTCTTCTCGGCCGTTAGGACGATTTTCGAAGGTCTGACGCGCGGGGGACTGCGTATGCTGTTGTTTTGTTGCGTGTTCTCGTCCCAAGCTGTGGGGTGTGTACGCGCGCGCACGCTTTCTTCAGCGTCTGCTGTGAGCGAACTTTCGTCGGAGGCCTCGTCCGTTCGCCGCGGCTAGCCTTGTGCTTCTTCCGCCTTGATGAATGTGACGTGTGTGCGCGTCGGCAGGGGGGGACAAGTGTGTTTCCGGTGGTTGTTTCCTCCCCGCGTTCCATCCTCGCGTGCAACACCGCAGACTGGCGTGTGTGAGTGCGTGCGTGTGTGTGCCAGCATAATTTGGCCGAACAGTACACCCCGCTGGTGGTGCGTGTCTGTGGAGAGCGCGCCATGTTTTGTGGTGTGTGCCGGCATCGCGGCCTCTTCGGCTGGCTCGCTGCGGCCAGGGACGCCGACAACTGAGCGCAGACGTGCCCTTCGTCTCCAGGAATGCCGGCGCCTTGAATGGCCGAGCTGACCTTGGGCTGCCTTCGACTCAGCCTAACCCCCCTCCTTCCTTGCGTGGGGCTGAAGCTCGGGCCGCTCCTCTCTCTGGCTGCTGCCCCGTTCATCGGCGCCGATCTCGAGTCCTGGCTTCCAGCAGGTGCACGCGCTGCGGTGCCTTCCTGCTGGATCGTCGGCTCACGCGCTGCTTCTTTCCCCTCCATCCCTCTGCGGAGCGACTCGGCTCGACGCAACGGTGGAATCGCGCCTGCGCGTCCGCCCATTATCTGCGCCCCCTCGAGAACTCTGCGATGAGAGACTCCATGTTGAGCCTCGTGGCACCCCAAGGTGACGACAACGAACGCTGACAGCGGGAGGATCTTTTCGCCCCCTTGTGCCCCGTACTGCCGAACAATGCGTGGCCCCGTGGTGATCACTGCAGCCCTCTGCGGACTTAGTGCAATATTTCCACCTCTGTGTATCTTTCTACACCTGTGTATCTAGTGTAATGTAATGAAGTGTACGTAATGTGATGTAATTAAGTGTTCTTAGTGCATTATAATTAACCGTAGGTTGTGTAATATAAGTAACAGCTGTGTTCGTGTAGTATAGTGTACGTAGTGCAACCTTAGTTGACCTCCTCTGTATAGCGTAACATTAGTTCCCTCACCAAGTGAGTAGAGTATTGTTTATAGTGTACATTTCTTGTTTCCCACCTTGTTCATAGTGTGTATGTATATCTTAAGTATGTGTAGCGTGCGTTGTGAATGCAGTGTTTGTTTAAGGGCTGGAGTAGAGGCTGGTGGGCACTAGCTTTGTTTTACTTACATTAAGATTGTTCTTTTGGATGAGTACCTATGGCCGGCTTTCCGACCATCAGGGGGGCATTTAAGGACAGGGGGATGTGGGGGCCAAGCCCCTCATATCGGGGCGAGGAGGCGCTAGCGACGTCCTCCTCCTTGGTGGGGCGAGGGCGATCCTCGCGCGCTTCCCTCCTCTCCCTACGAGGCGACGGGGGATGCGCGCAGGAGACTCCCCGGGGAGACCGCCCTTGGGACGCGCAGAGATCGCACGGTACGTAAATGCCCTTCGGCCACTTCTGGCCGTTTCTTGCATTGACCGTTGTTTCCCACTTCCGTGGGTCACGGCACCCACCGTGTCGATTAGCGCATGCCTCGATTTGCGTCAATGCGTTTATCTAGGATGCCCGGTGAGTCTCCGCGGGCATATTCCACTTCTTGGTGGGTTGCCCCCGCGTCCGCGATGTGACGACTTGCGCCGTCTAAGGTCAGCGGACGAGCGCCGATGCCGCACGGTCGAGTCCAGCGGCTTGAAATGTGTAGCGGCCACAGAGAGCCCCCTTCCCCTACGTTAGCGAGCGTTGCGGCCGGCCAACGCCGGCGGACGCTAACTGCTGCCCGACTACGGGCTGGGCACACGCTGACGGCTGTATATGCCCCAGGGGCTAGGTGCGTAGTACAGTGTAGTGTTTGTATCGTGGTTGTCCGCGTAATAAACCCCTGTACTATGAAATGTATCGCTTCCATGTGAAGTGACTGACAACGTACACTCGCGGCAAGAGTCGTGGCTCGCTCTCGAACCCGTTGTGGGCAGAGTCTCTCGGCAGGGCAAGTTCGGTACTGCGCGAGAGCAGTGAGAATAACGAAGGCGCGTTATTCTATTGTTCTATCCCATTCCTTAATGGCAGGGATTAAGGATAGGGATAAGATAATGCCCACAGAAGAAGGGGCAGTATAAACAAAAAGGAATAACAGCGAATCGTGGCCATGACGCCCAGGCGCCAACCAAGGCGGCGCAATGGACAACTTTGCATAGTTTCGAGGTCGACCACGGCCCCTGGATCAAGCGCACTTGATCGAGGGGCCGTGGTTTCGAATAACACATGAAACACGCCACGTAAAAACTCGTCGGCTCACCTTTTTTCCGCACGGTTGGCAGAACACGGTCTCTCCGTCTATTCTGTAGCATGGTGAGTTAAGTGTCCACTGTCGGATCAACGCACTTCTGGGCGTCTTGCGTTTCGGCATGGCTGAAAAGGGCAGCGGAGAAAGCCAGACCGTGCACGTTAAAAGACCGGACCAGAAGGGAAGGGTGCCTCCTATTGGTCGGGTCCAATCGCCTAGAGCCAATTTCTCCCCTGGTGGTGAACCTTTTAACTAGTAAATTACAAACAAGATAAGGGCGTGTACGTCATAGTGTTTTTAGATGCAACGCATCTCTTACTCGGGGCTATGTCACTCCTGCGTCTGTCCTGCGGCGGCGTCCGTCTCTCCTCTACTCTCATCCTCTCCTTTCTCCGATAGCGAACGCTCTCACCTAACAGCGGCGGCGGCGGCGGCGTCCGTCTCTCCTCCACTCTCCTGCTCTCCTCTCGGCGGCGGCGGCGTCCGTCTCTCCTCCACTCTCCTCCTCTCCTCTCGGCGGCGGCGGCGGCGTCGGCACAGGTGCGTCTCTCCTCCGCTCTCCTCCTCTCCTCTCTCCGACAGCAAACGCGGTCTCAGTCGACGGTCGTCCGTGCTCCGTTTGCACTCTCTCGCAGTACTCGACGATTGCTTGATGCGACGGTTCCTTTAGAGAATCAACCCAACGGAAACACCAATGGAACCACCCAGATGCGTTGCATCACACCAGGGTTCCCGCGAGGAGAGGTGGCCGTAATTTTTCCCCATCAATTTCTTTGCCCCTGACGGTATCATAGTTCCCCTCGGGAGTAGAGTTGTGCGTCCACCGCCAAGTCCTGCGGGAAAGCCACCCGTAAAGAATGCAGAAGCCACCGCTCCGGTTGCACCGGCGCAAAGGAAGGGGGGGAGGGGGGAGTGTTAAAAAGAAGACCAGGTTCAAACCCATAGAATTCAGAACAGTAAATATTTCCAGGTAGAATGAATAAAGGTATCAAATTGCACTCGAAAGTGAAACTTGATGCTACATATATATATAGTGCTGATTTAGACGCCAATTTGAGAAAAAAAGGCATTTATAGGCATTTATCGGAGTTTAGGCACCAACACCCAAAATAGGCACTATAAAACCACCATAAAAGCCATCCTTGACCTCCAATTGGTGCTCATATATCGAAATGGGGCGATAGGAACGCAAGGAAAAAAATAGGCATTTGCCTAAAATCCGGTCTCTACTTGTCACCTTTCCCAAGCGCCAGCCAATGAGGGCGGCCGAGGTATTGCCAAGCTCGGAAACATTGGCCACTGATGATTTGCCATGCTTGGTATTGGCAATTTCTGCTCCTTAGGAATAGGCTAGAATGAGGGTCAAAAACGTTTTGAAGTGTAGGGCCGAGTTGCATGCAGCCGACACGGCGGAGGGCTGGACGGCAAATCGGGTGGGAGCAGGAGGGAGGCTTTGAATGCAAAGCGAAAAAATTAAGTGAATCGCCAATAATATTTGGCAATAATCTGGCGAAGTGTGATGATGGGGGACAATTCAACTGGAAGCGACCAATTTTCTGTTCCTGTCTCGCTGTCTAACTCCATTTCAGGACAAAACTGGCGTGTCGGCGTTCAGATTGTTAGCGACGAAGATAACCAACAGAGCCAGTGATGATCGCATGTAAATATTCGGGGCCATGCGCCGTGTATGCGGCTGTGTTATGTTAGGTTATGTTATGTTATGTTATGTTATGTTATGCAAATATAGAGGTACACATTTCTGCAGGCAGCGGGCGTGCGATTTCGTGATTGTTTTGCGTCCTTTAATAGCGCTTAATTTGTTTATTTGTCGCAATGCCTCGCTTACTCGCTAGTATACATGTACCCTGCCGTTCGTAAATCGTGCGGCGTAAAACGTTACGCAAGGATCACTTAGTTTGCGAAAATACAAAACAAAATTTCCACTCGTTTTCATGGCGGTGCCAGGCCAGCAGTGTCAGCTGAGTCGGCTGCGCAATTCTTGGGTTCGCTATTGCATGCTCTCGCTGAAACAACCTTTTACAGTTACCTCAGGCTATAGGATGAGCAGCGTTCCGTGTTTATGCTACTCGTGAACTTGCCTTTGTCGACCGCACGCAAGAAGAAAGAACGGTAATCGTCGTCAGAAAGTTAGACCACCCGACCTCGCGATACTGTCCCACGCCGCGACGACCGCAACAGCTCGCTGAAAAGAAAGCCGATAAATCGGCTTGTTTGAGCGGATATTATTTTGTTTAGCCTCTGCAACTACTTTAAGGGCTATTTCATACAGTATGCAGTCATTTAAACACGCCACAAAGCGATTAAACTAAGTACAACCAAGTTTCACTCTTCCTAGTAATTGAAAACGCATGGAGGGCGGTGAGGGTCGCCTGCTTTTGTACATCTTCTTGTCGACTGCGCCAATTGCAGGGCCGCTACCACAGCCCACTGATAAAATGGAAGCTCCCAGGACGAAGAAAATGAAATGGTCTATAGGGGCCGGGCAGTGAACAGAGGGCGACACTGAGCCGCGACACCCAGCGCCGCCATCGGGAAATAAGAAAAACACTGGGTCGGCCACCGCTCGCCAGCGTGCTCGGGTTTCGGTTGCGCTCCTGCTTGGCGGCACCGGATGAAATGTAGTATAGGCAATTTTTAGTTTCAGAATAATTAAAACATACTACAGTAATTCTGCCGCACCGGGCTAGGAATAGACTGAAGGACTGAACTGTTGACTACGCGTATGGAGGAGGAGGGCAAGCGATATTGACTTTGCCATGCATAGCCAGAACGCAGGTGGAGCCTTTCGTGCGCACGTTTTCACGTTTCCACATAGTTTTTTCAGTGAATTTGTGTTTCCACTAGAAAGCAGAAATTAATGAGCTGTTCACAGCATTGGAAAGAAGCCGTTTTGTTCGCATACCATACTTGAAATCGGACCGGCGTGGTTTCGCGAGTACGGTGCCCGTCTCACAGGGTCGATTGTTTGGGTGTAGAGCGGTGTGTACGCTGCGCTACGTGCTAGTAGCATTGACTTCAAAGCAAGTATAATTACCTTAAATACGCGGGCTCCAGTGTGGATCATGCGGATGGGAAGCATCGAGAACTGCACACTTACTGGCGGAGATTTTTGATTGATTGTGTGGTTCAACTCGCCGACGCCAGACAGGCGATGAGGCGCGCCGTAGTGGAGGGATCGGTATTAATTTTGACCACCTGGGGATCTTTCACGTGGCCACAATCTCGAACACGCGGGCGTTTTCGCTTTTCGCCTCTATCGGAAAAGGGGCCGCTGCGGCCGGGAAACGAGCTGACGACGATTTTCAATTATCGCCTCAGAATGCGTCTTGCTCCTCGCCCCTGACAGTTCGTTTCCGCTGGTGCCAGTTCGTGCCACCCCGAGACTACGGAGCGAGCATGTTTTCTTGCTCCGTGCACGAAGTCAATTCTCGCCTCAGGAGCGAAAGACTACAACCGCTGTGCCTTCCGTCTCCTTTTCCGTGAATACATTCACAATGTACACGGGTTTCGCTGCAAGACTACCTTTTCCTTTTTACGGGGTAAGCAGGGCCTCCAAATAATATAATCATCAAAAACTCCGTTTTTTTTTTGTTCTCTGAAGTTGCTGTTGTGAGCCCCGTTAAAACGACAGCTGAGTGTTACGTGCCGCATGAATTTTCATTATAACCGCCGCGGAAGACACATGCACAAAGCAGAAAAAACAACCTTCGTGCCAATACTGCCAATGCGCGCGGTATTCTCTAAAGGGGTAGTTTATTGTAAGCTCACGAGTATTAACAGCTGGCAAACCGATATACTTTACTTTGGCAGCAGCATGTAATCTGCTTGTTAGTCATCGCCGTTGTATTTTCTAAAAATTTCGCGGAATTGTGCCGCCTGGGAGGGTGTGACCAGCCTCAGAACCAAGCGATTCAGGGCAGCGAAGGCGGTAGCTTTCCTTCTGCGCTTTGTTTCTTTTTAAAGCCTCTCGGTCGATAACACTCCATCCTGTCGCCGTTGCAGCGTATTCCGCCAACTTGAGCCACTTAAGCCCACCTAATCACTTGATAGACGCCTTTGCAGGGGCGCGTGCACAGTGCCTAAAGCAGGCGGCCGGCCAGGACGGTGCGGCTCGGCCTACCCAGTGTTGCGCGGAGGCGCGGTAGATGGCGCTACGCCCGCTGGGCAAACTTGACTGCACGGAACCAGTTAAGCCTAGCGGGCTGAGGCATGGCTGATGCAATGGAAACGGCCACGTTGCCCGACGTGTCACCGCCCCCGAGTTCTGACGACATGGGCCGGATGTGCGTCGAGGTTAACGGCGAGGAAATGACATCAGAAGACGACGCGGCGGCAGCGGATTGGACGGAAGTCGTTCACCGCTCCAAAAAGCCAAGGAAGGAGAGCTGCCCGTTACTACGCACCAACCGCGCCCGAGAACGAAGACGTTCGCCATGAAGGCAGCAGCTACGGCAACGATGGCGGCAAGAATGCCCGACGTACTGCCGAAAGAGGATACCAAGATCGTCGTGCTGCCGCGGGGTGGCTTGTGCATTGCGAAAACACCCATCGCACTGATCGTAGTCATGGCGGCGGCGGTCACCGCGGCGGCCAATATCCCGGGAAAAGAAGCGGCGGGCGACACATTCCTGCCAAACAACGAGCAGAATATCCTGGTCGTGAGTACCCCTGATCTTTCTCGGGCACGCAAGTATGCCAGGATTCAGGAGATGAAAATCGGAGAACAGATTCACGAGGTGGGAGCGTACATGACGGTTCCCGACAGTGTGGTGAAGGGAGTAATACGAGGGGTGCCAACGGAGCACACGCCAACAGAAATTGACAAAAACATTGTAACCAAGAGACCTCGACCACGGTTATCGTGGCCTTCGAGGGGGAAAAAGTACCTGATTATGTTTTCTATGGGTCAGCAGTGATGAAGTGTATCCTGTACCGAAAATACCTCGATGTGTGTAAAACTTGCGGAAAAGTTGGACACAGAAAGGATGTATGTACGACGCTGAAAGCCAGGGTGTGCTTCGGCTGCGGGGCAAAGAACCCAGCCGAAGGCCACGCCGAGATTTGCAAACCAAAATGCAGGCTTTGCGATGGCAAGCACCCCACGGGCGGCAAGGGATGTAAAAATAAATTTAAGACTCCTTACATCGTCACAAAGAGGCGGTGGGAGAGGAAAATGGCCGAACAGGAAAAGATGATGAAAGAACAAGGGAACCTTGCACCGCGAAGCTTCCCGGCGCTGGGGAACGGCAACAAAAAGTTAAGAGCGGAAATCTCGGTTGCAAAGCCGCTCAGTCGGAAAGGTTATCAGCGGGAGCAACAGCCGAGCGGCGAACAAAGGACATTCAAAGTCACGGGAAAGAGTGAGCTGGGTTCAGATTGCCGGGGGCAACGGTGGCGCGAGAGTAAAGGTCGAGCCGCAGTCGCGCGCATCGAGCGCGGCGAGCAGCAGGAGCGTCAATAGTATAGCGCCGAGAGCGAGGCAATCAAGACGATGCGGGAGATGATCGAAGTGCCCCGCAAGGAGAATGGGCAGCTGCGCGCGGCAACCGAAAGGAACAACCGACAGATGGAGGAACTCAAGGAACTCACGAAGCCTAACGCCCGCCAGCAGCAAGCGCAGCAGCCGCCGGTGCAGCAAGAGCGGCAAGAAAAGCCAGAAGAAGAGGAGGTCAAGTACCGCGAGGCAATCAACAACGTCCTCGGAGCCGGCACTGAAGAAAAGGGCGTTCGAAAACCTCCGCGAACGTAAGCTGGCTGAGCGAATAGACAAGCTAGAAGGCAACGTGACGCAGCTGACGGCTCGTGTAACGAGCCTAGAACAGATGTGCCAAAGCATCTCGGATGTAGTACACCAGACGGCCGCGGCGGTTCGTCAACTAAAGGAACAAATGAATAACATCCAAGCATGGATCAGAACTCAAATAAGACAGTGAGAACAATGGTGAAGAGCCTCACGGCGTGACACTGGAATTGTAACCGGTTCGCAAGCAAGAAGGCGGTCTTGCAGCAGCACATACAACAATTGGCCAGGAAACCAGACATCATAATGATCCAAGAAACCCTTGTAGAAGAGACCCGACTTCCCGGGTACAGGACGCGCGCCAGTCCGCCCAGCCGAGCCACGTGCACCAGCGGCAAGGGACGGGGCGTCTGCACCCTGGTGAGGAAGGGAATCAACTGCGTGGAGAGGGAAGGCATCAATAACTCACTGATCGAATACACGATGATCGAAGTAATAACTGGAAGGAAAAGGAAGGAGAGCACATTCTTCGTGAACGTTTACAGCAGCCCAGCGCACAGCAAACAAAAATTCAAGGCAATCCTACACAAGGCTTGCAAGACCGCCGGAAGCAAAGACAACCTGTCCGCGGCGACTTCAACGCTCCGTGCCAGGCCTGGGGCTACGCCAAGACGTCGGCCAAGGGACGGGCGCCTGACCGACGCCACAGACGCGGGCCTCACCCTCGTAACGGGGCCGGAGCACCCGACGCGGATCGGTAACTCGGTCAGCACGCAGGCATACTACGCCGGACCTCACCTTCGTCAGGATTCCGAATGGGGGCGAGAGCCCGAATGGACCAACACCGGCCAAGACCTGCGTAGCGATCACTTTATTATTGAGGTGACGGTGCCGCTCAGGGGGACATCGGAAGAAAAGCGGGTCCACAAGATCACGGACTGGGACTTCTACCGAAGCCTGTTACCGGCCGAGGACGAGGAGATCCGGGACGTGGACGACTGGACAAACAAAATCTTAGAGAAAGTTGCGGTGGCAACCAAGGAACCAAGGAAATCGAGACCGGGGAGGAGATAAACAGAATTGACAGCCGCCTAGCACACTTGCTGGAGGCGAAAAGATCAATTCAGGAACGGTGGCGAAAACAACGCACCAACCGAAGACTGCGAAAAAGAGTGGCCGAGCTGAATCGCACTATCGAAAAGCAGTGCTGCACGCTTTGCCGGCAGCAGTGGTACGAGACGTGCAACGCAGCCGACGGCCAAATGCACAGCGGAAGAACGTGGGCCATGCTCCGGCACTTGCTCGACGAAACGAAAACGAAATCACACCAGAGGGACAGCCTAGCCATGACCCCAAACAAGGCGCTGCGCGAGCTAGGAGAAGTACGCACCTGAATTACAACAATAAGTACCTGCCAGCAAGCCCCGAGGAGTCGCACCCAGTCTATCGGGGAGCAGCAAACGAACAATTAGACAGGGACATCGAGGTCTGGGAGGTGCGGGCAGCGTTGCACGAGCTCAACTGCCGATCCGCTGCGGGTCCAGGCAATCCTATCACCAACAAAGCACTCAAGAACCTCAACGAGGCGGCGATTGCGAGCCTGACGGCCCTCTTCAACAAATGCTGGAGGGAGGGCAGGTTACCCAAAATGTGGAGGACGGTGAAAACCATCCTCATCCCAAAACCGGGGAAGACGCCGAGCATCGAGAACCTCCGCCCCATCTCCCTGACCTCGTGCGTCGGGAAGGCGCTGGAGCACGTCTTGATGAACCGCTGGCAAAAGCATTTGGAAGATAACGACTTGTTCCCGGAGTCGATGATCGGCTTCAGGAGCAAGTTGAGCACACAGGACGCAGTGATACAGCTCAAGGCTGAAATCATCGACGAACCCGCCGCGGTGGCTCAGTGGCTAAGGCGTTGCGCTGCTGAGCACGAGGTCGCGGGTTCGATTCCCGGCCGCGCTGGCCGCTTTTCTGATGGAGGTGAAAAGCAAAAACGCCCGTGTGTACGAGATTTCGGCGCACGTTAAAGATACCCAGGTGGTCAAAATTAATCCGGAGCCCTCCACTACGGCGCGCCTCATCAGCGAACTGAACATGGGAGTCCGGACGTACAACTACGCGCGCAAATTCCTGTCAGAACGCACGGCAGAAATCCACGTCGGCGACATCACGCTCGAAGAGAAGAAGCTCGGCAGCATAGGGACCTCGCAGGGCTCGGTGATCTCACCGCTGCTCTTCAACCTGGTGATGATCGGGGTCGGCCGGCGCCTGAAGGCACTGGTGACTGTGACCACACCATCTATGCCGATGGCATCACGTTGTGGGTCCCGGGCGGCAGCAACAGGCACATAGAGTCGACACTACAGCAAGCGGTGGAAGCCATCGAGAGCCAACTTGACGAATCAGGACTGGTATGCCCCCCCAGCAAGTCAGAACTCTTGGTGTTGCCACCGAAAAGCGCAAGAAGGAAGACGGCTGATGAGGAAACCGCAGCAAAATACAAAATCGTCATCCGAACTAGCAACGGACAGGTGATCCCGGAGGTCGGGAAGATCCGAGTGTTGGGCATGTTAATGGAGAAACATCGCACGAACGGCGAAACCATCAATCGCCTTTCAGCTAGGTCAACGCCGCCACACGCCTCATAAAGAGGGTCGCCAACAGAAAGGCTCGCATGCGAGAGGACAGCCTGCTACGGCTAGTTCAATCGTTCGCCATGAGCCACGTGGCGTATGGTGCCGCCTTCCATAAGTGGTTTTTACACGAACGAAACAAGATCAACGCGATGATACGGAAAGCCCACAAGGCCGCACTCAGACTTCTCGACTGCACAAGCACCGAGAAATTGCTGGCCCTCGGCGTGCACAATACGCTCGAGGAGATCGGAGAAGCATAGCGAGCCGCCCAAATCGAGAGGCTCAAGGAAATCAAGACGGGCAGGGCCATCCTCGATAGACTGGGTCTAGACCCCGGTACGAGCGATGAGAGCTATGCAGACAAGAAGAGGTACCCGAAAACATCAGGAGGGGAATGTGGGTCTACCCGTTCCAAAGAACATAGACCCCGCACAGAGCGGAGAACGGCGGAAGGCTCGAGCCAAGGCCATGGTCGAGCAGCACGCCGAGATGCCGGGCACGAGGTACGAGGACGCGGCAGAGTATCGAGGCAAGAAGACGTACGCGCCGGTGGTCATCGACGCCAAGACGGGCTCAACAGTCACCGCGGCAAATGTCCAGGCACATGAGGCGAGATGTGCCGAAGAGGTGGCTATAGCCTTAGCCATCGCAGACCCAAGCACCAGGACCATTCTGTGCGACCCTAAAGGGGCCGTGCGGAACTTCGCCAGAGGAAGAGTGTGTCGTGGAGCCGTGCGGTTGCTCGCCTTGCTGAACTTCGCGAACAGACACGAGACAGTGATGTGGTTCCCCGCACACGCGGGAAACGAGGTGTCAGAACAATATCTGAACCACAATGAGACGGCGAACTCTACCGCGCGAGTGTTAACGGGCCGCGCGGCCGGAGCGAAGCCGTCTGCAGAACTGTGGAGGGAAACCAAAGACAGGATGGGGACATATAACGAAATCACGACATAAATGGCGCCGCCGCACCCCGGCCTGGCCAGGGAACAAGCGGTGGTACTAAGACAATTGCAGACGGGTTCCTTACTGACCCCGATCATGAAGCACGTGTGCCGCGAACAATACAAGAAGTACGTGCAAAGTGTGCTGCAGTGCGCGGGCTACGATGGCTCACATCCTGTAGGACTGCTTGGCAAGACCTACAGAAGCGTCAATGGAGACAAAGGTCCCGCCGCGGTACCTGACCGCGGCGCGGAGCAATGACAAGGACGTACAACTACAGGCCGTCCAGCAGATTCTCGCGGCACTTGAACAGCAGCGCCCGAGCGAAAGCCGAGAGGGCCCGGCCGCCCAGCGCGGGCAGGCCGGACGAGGGAGCGGCCTAGTAAACAGCCCAGCCGGGAAGACGTACGGCCGCGTCACGTCGCTTCGGTAACGGAGGCCGTCTGCAGGCGATTTTAATAAACTCTTCACTCACTGCCTTATTCCCCCTACCCAGGACCACATTCTGGGGCAGTGCCCCTACAACCCTACCCAACCACACAATTACACCGGAGAGTGGCTGGCTGTTGCGGCGAGTCTTCAAGAGCAACGGGAACTGGCGGCCCACACCATCAGGGCCCTTAGCGGCTGCCTGGACCGAGGCGGCTGATTCGCCCCACCATCACTTCAACAATTAAGTATCTATCTATCTATCTATCTATCTATCTATCTATCTATCTATCTATCTATCTATCTATCTATCTATCTATCTATCTATCTATCCGTTGCGCAGTAGCCAAGTCTGACGCTGCGCCGGAGCCGCTTGATAGCCGTTTAGCGAGGCTCCTAGAGAGCCGTGCTGCGCATGCGCGAGGAGCAGTGACTGGACTGGGCTGGAAATCGTCTTAACAGCAGTAAGCATGACAATCAGCTGATCCTAGACAACCAGGAAAGATAACAATAACCAGCTGAACCTTAGCTCACGCTACGTATATCCTGGCATAGCCGAGCTAAGCCACTGCTAATTTTTTAGATGCGACGCATCTCTTGCTCTGAGGCCTGTCCCTCCTGCGTCGGCGTTGTCCGGCGTCCGCACGCCAGCTGCGCATGCGCGACTCTCCTCCCGTCTTCTCTCCGACAGCTGTGCGCGCATCGCTCTCGCTCCGCCTCATTATCATAAACAACAGCTGTGTTCGCGCGCTTCGCTCGCTTCGCTCCGCTCCCGTCGCGCAAGCGTGCGCATGCTCGACTCTCCTACGTTGTCTCCTCTCCTTGAGGCGCTGTGAATATAAAGCGAGTATCGCGCTGCGGCGGTTCAGTCAGCGCTCGCTCTCGTTCGACTTCGCGTCACTTTACTTGACGACTGCGTGCTTGACTTGATTCTTCCGATGAAGACGTGATGAAAGCGAGGGTCCCTTCATGAAAAGTAAAATTACGCCCATCTTCCCGCGTATGAGAACACCCGCATATGATGGAATGCATCATACGCGTTCACAACACGTTTCACCCGATTTAGAGAATCAACCCAATGGAAACGACAATTGAACCCCCAGATGCGTCGCATCACACCAGGGTTTCCTCGCGGGAAGATGGGCGTAATTTTTACACTTGATCTCTGTTCTCTACGCATGCACCCAGACGCGTCGTCTGCTTCCAGGACGCGGCGGCGCCAAATTCAAACGGGACGGCGATCGCGATAAATAAATGCGCCCGTAAAGCGCGAGGCATTCGGCGCATTTAGCTTAGCCACGGACGAACAGCTGATCTGACAATTAGTTCAAATTTCGATATGCCCTGACTGTGGCTAGGCTAATCGGCGCTGGCATCAGCTTTGTAGGGCTGTGCATCGATTAAAAATAGGCAATAATAAATTAATTGATTTGTTACCCGGTTTGTGCCAAAAGCTACATGTTGAGTTCGACGTCTTTTTTTTCGGCTGCTATGGGGACTTCCACAGGGAAGAATCAAAATCATATACATTCTCCAATTTTAAAACAATATCTTGTAGGGGCCTGGGGTACTTGATAAAGTAAGGCGTTTATGCTACGACACAGCCGTCTCAGAAGGTTAACTATGATAGAAGGGCCACCATACACCGGTCCAGGAACCGATATGATGATCAATCCAGAAGTAGACGAAGCGTTCCTCTAAGTGTTTGATGATGGTGATAATGTGCAAGTGAAATAAGTGAATGAAATAAAAGGAAGGACCACGATAGAACGGCTTTAGCCGAGAGAGAGAGAGAGATAGAGAGAGAGAGAGAGAGAGAGAGAGAGAGAGAGAGAGAGAGAGAGAGAGAGAGAGAGAGAGAGAGAGAGAGAACTTTATTGAGCCTTAATCGGGTTCACGGGAGCGGTGTGGCCGTCGGTTTGAGGCCGGCGGCGACGTTGTCAGCGCGGGTGACCAGAAGTATCTGGACCTCTGGGTCTGAGCTGCCCAGCGCTCCCTCCCACTGCTCGTCACTAACTATGGAGGGAAAGGGATCTTGAGGGCAGGCCCACATAGAGTGGACCAGCGTGGCTGGGTCCCCACAGAGTGGACAGTTCGGCGAGGGGAATTGCGAGGGGTGAATGCGATGCAGTAGTGCTCGGCAGGCCAAAGAGTTTGTCTGTAGGAGTCGCCATAAGCGCTCCAGATGGTTGGTTAGGTCAGGGTGGGCAGGAGGGTACCGACGGCGAGAGAGGCGGTAATGCGTGGTTATATCGTGGTACGTGATTAACTGATCCCTGGCTGACCTGGCGCCGTAGTAGGGTACGAGGCTGGCGCCGGCATGGATGGTCAATCCTCGTGCTGCATTGTGCGCTGCCTCATTGCCCCCCAAACCAGTGTGCGCCGGGGTCCAGACGATGTATACCAGGGAGGACGAGGGATTTCGAAGGAGAATTTTGGACGCCACGGACGATATGTACCCGCGGGCGAGGTTTTGGATGGGCTTTAGCCGAGACACGTGCGCAATCTCGACGGTGCCTCGGCATCGGCCGCTCGCCGGCCTATTTCATTCACCCACCGCGCGGAGGCGCAAGTTACCGATCCTCGGTGGCGGTTGCTGTCGTCAGCTGATGCCGGGTGTTTGGGCACGATTTTGCTTTCGTCTGTAGTATGTTCTAAAATAAAACTTGTTTTCCTAGATAACTTGGATCTTATTGCAGAGTGCCTTATTGTGGAATCATTAAATGAACAGATTGTGTTTCGCTCATACAGTTTATGGGCCCGCTTTAACTGTACTGGTTTTTGTCGCTCTTTGGCGGATCTATTGGCTACGTTGAATAGGCAGCTGTAACTCCCTACATGTAATCCGTTTCCTGCACAGTTTGCTGCGTTTCCACGCATGAAACAGCACCGGTGGAGCTGTCAGTTTCATCGGGCAACGATCTATGATTGAGACGTATCGGACTACATCCATACGTTTATCAGAAATTCAAGCAAACTAAACGGCATCAAACAGCTTAAGAACAATTAGAAACGAGCAGAACGACAGAGGTGTGAAAACAGAGTTCTTACACTGCGAGTACATGTATGCATGCGCACCTGGTGGAAGGCTGATTTTCAAAGCTTCAGAACTTTCAGTGAGAGAGGCTTTGTGTGTCACGGCATTCTTGTAGGCCATATCAAATGCGTGGTTGGTCAGCAGCGACTTGATAAACTTTCTACATATCATGAGTTCCACCAACTCTTGCCAATTACCTTCGTCGAGATTTTCATACACAAAGACTGGCATATTGATGTGCAGAGCTCAACGCTGTGCTTCAAGCATGTGTCTAGGGGCTTATAAGCGACCGACGACGCTTTGCTTCTCTTTTTGGTGCCGGCCTCATCTACGAAGAGTAGAGGGGGGGTGGGTGGGGGGGGGACACTAGGCACAGTATCTCACGTCTTTTCTTGTCACTCCGAAAGTCTTCCGGCCGAAAGTGCAGACTGCAGATCACTGAATAATTGGACGTTGAGTTGCATTACCAGGTCTTTCTAGATATGTCATTTACCTATTGTGCTTTAAGAGCTTCGTTCACTGATAATTCATGGTAGTGGGCATCCGAATCCTTCTTCCGCACGCTGCAGATTGGGACGCAACAATATATCACAATCTTCGGTTTTAAATTTGACGAGAAAAAAGTCATCGCTTGATTAGTGGGCAGGTATTACTTACACGAATTTAGCGCCAGGTACGCTCGCAGATATTGTAAAAAAAATACGTAACCTGAGGAGCCATTCACTGGCAAAAAGCGGGAATGTTCAGTGCGCGGTTTGCTCGCGGATCGCCTGCTATCATGCGACCTAGCGGGAGAGGATCGGTAGCGGGAAGATTAGAGTTCCTGTATATCGCCCCAAGGGGAGCTATATACAGGAACTCTAGGCACCACCACGCGGAATTCATACACAGTGAGAGAGGGCAAGGCGGGTACGCTTTGAGGTGACGCCGCAGGCATGCAAATAGCAAAGGTGATGCTTTTTAAGTGCGAATGCACTTTATAAGCGACCCCAAGCCTTCCACCGCCGCCGGCGGCGGCGTCCGCAGTCCTCCTCTCTATATATAAAAAAAACAGCATCCGGCGCCAGGTTTCGATCCGAGGACTTTGCGGCCGCAGCGCGACGCTCTACCGACTAAGCCACGGACGCGACGCTGATATCAGTGTTAGTAACGCGCCTTATATCTTTAACGCAGTCCTCCTCTCTATATAAAAAAAACAGCATCCGGCGCCAGGTTTCGATCCGAGGACGTTGCGGCCGCAGCGCGACGCTCTACCGACTAAGCCACGGACGCGACGCTGATATCAGTATTAGTAACGCGCCTTATATCTTTAACGCATTCAAACTACGTCGTCAGCGGCGTGCGTTGGCGACTCAGCGGCGTTATAGCGGCTTGATAACTGCGTGGTGTACACGTGATACTACAAACCCGATGGAAGAGATGGAAGAGAAGGCGGCGAGGCGGTGGGCTGCGGGGGCCGAGCGCAAGCGCCGCAAGCGGGCCGACAACCGTGCATTCGCACTTTCACATTCTCCCCCTCGGGGAAATGCGGGGGAATTTTTTTCTTTGTCGTGCCCGTAATGGCGGCTTCCAGGGTAGGGTGTGCTTCCAGTCGTGTTATGGTGGCTAGAAGGGGGAGGTGATGCCAAGGGCCGATCAAAAGCGATGCGCCGGTTCATGCCTGGCGCACGGTGGCGCTGCTTTCCGTAGCACGGTGGCGCTGCTTTCCGTTCCGTAAAAAAAGAGATACGGAAAGAGAACTTTTATGACAACAATAAAGGTAGTGCGTTGCTCTTTGAGGCGCGGGCTGGCTGCTTGAGAACTCGAACTTACATGAGCAAATATTCGTCACAGGATGAGACATGTGTTGGATGTGGCAGGGATAAAGAAACAATCGATCACATAGTAATAGGATGCCAAAAGATTCAGCCGGGTAGAATTGGGGGGAAAGTCCTACTTCCTGAGGCACTGGGCTTCGGAATTGATGGAAGCATTAACTGGTCAGCAGTAGGTATTACTAAGCAGCGGCTAGAGAATTGGTGAAAAAAAAAGCAGGGAAGTCGATAATGTGTCATCCCAGCCAGGGGTTGCGGCATGGCAGAATTAAAAAGAAATCCGAGTTGAGGGTTAACTAAATTTAAATTTAAATTACTAAGATAGGCTAGATGGCGCATGCCGTCACCCCGATTCAAAGGGGAGGCCTTTAATCATCATAATCATCATCGATAGAGTTCATGTATATAGCTCCCCTAAGTGCGTTACGCGATATACAGGAACACAGGAACTCTATAGTTCGATGCCCACCGCCTGGCCGCCCGCTCTACGACTCGGCGCGCTGCGGAAGCGCAGCGGAAGTTAGCCGCACGCGCAAGTGTAATTTTACTAAGCACGCAAGTGGCTTGGAGTGGCATATATTTCGCAACTCTCACAGAGCACTTCGACACGTTCTGTTCCGATAAGCATAACATGCAATCCCGAACGTCACGCATCTTGCGCTCCCGACCACGGAGTAAAACTTCCATGTTGTACTTCATACTTCCCATTCTGTACTCGAAGTTATTTTAGACAAACTACAAAGAAGAGACCATACCGTTCGCATAAACACACAAAGCACGAAAACCACCATTTTTTTAAAGGCGAATTATACTAACGACTACACGGAAGCAGAAATTCAAAGGGTTTCCATTTGCCACTGCAGCCTTTCACTACATAGTAAAAGTAACAAATCTCTTTCCTGTACATATTCAGACTACAAACATTTTCCTGAAAGCAAATAAAAAATGGATAAGTCTGCAACCTGAGAAATAACAGTGGAGGCACTTTATTTTCTTTAAAAAATGCACAAATATCAAGCCTGAACTGTAAATGCAATGAAAAAAGTTTGCATTTGAGTACTGCAGTGTTCAATCTCGATGACGAAAAATTAAATTGCGACGTCTTCAACTACGGTGATCAGTTTTTGACATTTACACAAAGACGTACGAACAGTGAAAAAGTACGTGGGTATACTTGCATACAGCAGCACTTCCTCCTGAGAAGGAAAAGAAACTAATTCACTCTGCCAATACAGCACTCTTAATTTTAATTAGCACCACGTCTTCCCACCATGCACCGGTCTTTTCTTGGCGTTTGGGGTTGGCAGCAAATTAACTGACCCTTTTCGCCAAATCCTTTGCACGTTATCAGGTAGTTTATCCACAAGCAGCTCTTGCGCCATTGCACTGCTCGTGACCTCTAAGGTATTCACAAGTGTGGATTGAAAGATTTAACTTTCACTTCAACACTGCACTCCATTGCATCGAAGGTATGCGACTCGTGAATAGGGTTCCACCCAGTCTGACGCCTGCGAGCGTCAGCTGAAGTGGGCTCAATAAAAGTTGTTTCTCTCTCTCTCTCGATTGCAATGAAGAAAACGACGTTTTCGAATGCAAGCTTCTGGTGATCCATGGTACAAACTGTAAATGCTGCAACATTGTCAGCCCCAGCAATCTCGTGCTTCGCCAAATAGGCTCTGCAGTTCACATTTCGCGGTATCAGTCACGGCTGGGGAGTTATTCGGAGCGCTTTCATCTCCATGGGCGTCGGTAGCGTCGTTGTGCAAAGAGGCGACGACGTAGCGTCGTCGCCGTGGCAGGTAGGCCGCCTGTAGGCGTCCTGTACGCGCTTTTCTGGGGTGGTTTCTCTGATAAATACTCATAGGCATTTCGATAAATAGTAGGGATCGCATCACTCGTAATTTTAGGTCGGTAACGAGAATTTTTTACGCAAAGCAGTGCGTCGGCGACGCTTTCCGTTTTACGCCAGAGCTCATTGAGCTCTGCAATGAGCTTTGGAATACCGCTTTCAGTACTGACAGAAAAATAGTTTTCAAAGAGGGACAAACTCGGCCTACAAGGCACAACGGAACGCGTGTGCGAACTAATAAACAAACGACGGAACGTAAAGCGCATTTCAAACGAAGTGAACGCGCCTGGTCATACGCCAACCGCACTCGCTACCCGCGCTTCGCATTCAACAGGCGTCGAAGATTGTTGTTGTTGTTGTTGTTGTTGTTCCTTTTTTTGTGACGCATACCCACTTGGGGGATTGGCCAGAAGAGTAGGGTGCCTGGATGCGCGCGCGCCCGCCCGGGAGTGGGCGCGCGCGCATCCAAGCACCCTGCGCATCCAAGCACCCTAGGTGATGATGATGTTGATTAAAGGCCTCCCCTTTGAACCGGGGTGACGGCATGCGCCATCTCGCCTATCTTAGTAATTTAAATTTAAATTTAGTTAACCCTCAACTCGGATTTCTTTTTAATTCTGCCATGCCGCAACCCCTGGCTGGGATGACACATTATCGACTTCCCTGCTTTTTTTTCACCAATACTCTAGCTGCTGCTTAGTAATACCAACTGGTGACCAGTTAATGCTTCCATCAACTGCGAAGCCCAGTACCTCAGGAAGTAGGACTTTCCCCCCAATTCTAGCCGGCTGAATCTTTTGGCATTTATTACTATGTGGTCGATTGTTTCTTTATCCCTGCAACATCCCACACATGCCTCATCCTGGGACGAATATTTTTTGCTCATGTAAGTTCGAGTTGTCAAGCAGCCAGCCCCCGCCTCAAAGAGCAATAGTTCTCTTTCCGGATCTCGTGTTTGTTTGCTTTATAGATTCCCAATAATCCCTTCTTTTCCACCCTATCTGTCCACATGAGCGTCTCTGTTTCCTTCACTTGCTTTTTAACTGCCCCCCATTGTTTATTCGCCGCGGTCAAGTTATATCTAGTCGCCAGCTTTCGTGTCCTCTTCCGCCATTGGGTGTCCACACTTTTAAGGTACAGGTACCTGTGCATTCTCGCTGCCCAGTTCTTCTCATCTAAATGTCTAAGCCGCTCCTCAAAACGTATTTTACTTTGCGCTTCCCTCGCCTCAAATGAAGCCCAACCCATATCACCTTGTACCGCCTCATTTGTAGTCTTACTGTGAGCTCCCAGTGCTAATCTGCCGACTGCCTTTTGGTTAACCTCCAGTCCCGACAGGATATCTGACCTTAGGCATAATACGGCATTAGAGAACGTGAGCGCCGGCACCATTACCCCTTTCCAGGTGCCTCGCACTACATTGTACTTATTGTATCCCCAAGGTGTTCTATGCTTCATTACTGCTACGTTTCGTCTCCCTTTCAGTTTGAGGTGTTCTTCATGGGCATTCAGGTAGCCTTTTCCTTCATTAAGCCAGATCCCCAAGTATTTATACTTATTTACCAATGTTATGGCTTCCTGTTGAATCCTTAGTGGTGCTGTATGAGCTTCCTCGTTAAACACCATGACTCCAGATTTCTGTGGGCTAAAATGTATACGCGTAGGTATAGTTGCCTCATCACCACAAATGTCGGCCAGTTTTAAATGCAGAGCATTTCTTAGCCTCGCCTGTTCCTGCGTCGGACGGTGTTAACAGTTCCGCGTCCGCAGCAGGTGCGCCTCTGCTTCCCTCCTCTCTCTCAACAGCAGCAAGCGCGCGCATGCGTCGTAGTCAGCCCGTTCGCTCCGTCGCGGTCTCGGCGTAACAGGTGCGTGATAGCAGCGCGGTGGGGCGTGGAAGGGCGCGCGATGCTTGCGCATGCGCGCTCTCCCCCCCCCCCCCGTACTGCTCTCCCTCTACTGCGCGCGCTGCAAATATAGCGGCTAGCGGTCGCTCGTGTTTGTCACGGCGTTGCTCCTTCCTTCCTTGGTTGACGCTCGTGCCCACGTTTACTCGTGTCTGCTACTCCAGCATCACGGAAGAAGCGATGGAAGCAACACTGCCTTCAATCAGTACTGAGGCCCCAATGCTCTGCATTTACTCGTGTTCCCCTCGCGGGAAGGCGCGGGAATTTTTTTGAAGGTCTTCCGCATTATCTGCCAGCAACGCTATATCGTCCGCGTACATCAATCCCGGAATCCGTTGCTCCACCAACTCTCCATTGCTTCGGTACGACAAGTCAATGCCTAATCCACTCTCCTCCAATCATCTTTCCATTTCTCTAATGTAAAGTGTGAACAGCAATGGCGAAAGGGGGCACCCCTATTTTAAACCTCTTCGGATGTACACGGGCTCTGTGCCTGTACACCCTTCCCATGTAATATGCGCCTTGTTATCCTCATATATTGCCCTTAGCAGCCCTACAAATTATGACCCAACCCCCTCTTCTTCCAGTATATGCCACAACAATCCCCTATCTACGTTGTCATAGGCTCCCTTTATGTCCAGAAACAGTAGCCATGTTGGTCTTCCCTGTGCTGCCGAAATTTAGATGGTCTGGGTGAATACGAAAATATTGTCTTCTACGCGCCGACTCGGCCGAAATACATTTTGCAGTTCCCCTAAAATACCGTTATTTTGCACCCACTTCAACAACTCGGATTTGATGGCTTGTATAGCTAATATATAGAGCACTGACGTGACTGTAATCGGCCTGTATGAGCTCGCCTTGTCCTTCTCCCCCTTGCCTTTATAGATCAAACTCATTCTGCTTTCGCGCCATTGCGTGGGAATCCTCTGGGATTTTATAGCGCGCTCGATGGCTGTATACAAGTGCCCCTTTCCCGCTGGTCCCAAATAGTTGATAATCTCTATTGGGATTCCATCGGGTCCTGTTGCCGTATTTTTAGGAACATTGTGTTCTGCCTTTTTCCAGTCCAAAAATTTGATATTAAAGTTTTCATCTGTTGCGCTCCTATTGGCCACCTGTGTCTGGTTAGCCGATATCTCGGGTGTTTGGCCAAAAGTATTTGCAATGACTCCTTGTGGGTACCTTAATGCGCTGTCCCACAGGAGAATGTTACCGTCACCGTCCTGTATCTGAGTCTGCACCTCTTTAGTCGTCGTTCCCAATGCGTTTAAATAATTCCAGAATTTTTTGGGGGTGCTCTTATCCTTCTTACGTATACCTGATACCCATTTCTCACTCGCACTTTTAATTTTCGCTTGTACTAGTTTTTGCACCTCTAATTTCTTTTCTCGGTACCGGCTCCACCATAACTGCACCTCTTCATCCTGATATCCCATTTGTTTTGCCTTTATGTACAATCTAGAAGCCCGTTGTGGCTCTTCAATAGCCAGTTTAATTTCCTTGTCCCACCAGCTTCGTGGTTCCTTTTTACCCCTCCAGCGGTTTTTTTCCTTACTTTGTTTATTTCCTTTTGTATACAACTCACAACCTCGTCATATTCCCACACCTTCGTAGGCTGGGCCTCTCATTCTCTTTCGATGCTATTGACGATGTCTGCTATCTGTTTCTCGCTTAATTTAATTTCGAAAGCCCAACCTCCGGTGTTTCCTGCCTAGCACCTCCACTGTCAACTTTCAGGTTTATACGCCTGTGGTCGCTACCCAGGCTGTTTTCTCCTTCTTCATCTATCGTCATTTGGTTCAACCGCTCGTATGTGTGCTCTGAGACCAGGCCGTAGTTAGACTGTCTATTGCCGCTTTGCCACGTTATCTGCCCCTCGCATTTATGCTCCCGGTTCACTAGCACCAGCTGCTGTTCTCCACACACATCTAGAACTAGGGCGCCGTTATAGTCCGTATATCCATCTAGACCCCCCTAAAAAAGCTACTGCCCGGGCTGCCAGTTGCAATTGCAATTTTACTCTTCGTACTGGAGAGGGGAGACGATGCGCAGGTTTACTCTTCACTGGTGCGGGAGCAGAACTGGGGCTGCACTGCGCCGCGTACGAGAAGAGTACGCGGTGTTGCGACCGGGCGGGGGCACCCGATCCGGTTTCCGTGGGCCTCCAACATACGATGGGTAGCGTGTATGGTGCGAGCGGCCAGCCGCTGTTGCAGCCGTGAAGAAGTCCAGAGCAGTAGGATAACATAACTGTTTACTTCATAGCGAGAGGTGAGCCGAAGCCAAAAAAACATACAATGCCCTGACGGGCGAGGTTACAATACAGGACACGAGCAGAGCGACCGCATGGATTCGCTGCTCAGACAGGAATGAATTTCAGCGTTTGTGCTGCTTCTATTTATACCCAAAAAAACGCCCCCAAGAGTAACACGCCACGAACATCACAGACACACACAACGCTCTTTCCCCAGTTTGTGAGTCATTCATAGCCTTGCTGCACGTGGCGTCCGAGAGAGGGGAGAGAGTGTCCTTGAAAGGTGCCGGGGTCGCGCTATCGAAGGTTGATCGCGCCGATAGCGAAACGTCTGAGCCGGGTATGTCGGGGCGTGACTCACCGACGCGCAGGTGCCTGAAGGGTGTGGCGAACGTCGTGGCTTCACACGTGGAAGCTGATGCCGGAAAACACGTGGCGGCTGATGCGTGAAAACACGTGGCGTTGGCCAATTCGTAACAGCTAAACACGTGGCGTTGGCCGATTCGTAACAGCGGCCAGTTTTGCTTTCCTCCTCATGGGAGCGAACATCGCATCCAACTCCCTGCAGCTTTCGAGGGGAGTCCGCCAACGCTTACAAGAGTACAATAATACAATAACTGTTGGACTCTTCAACTACTCCCCCGATTACTTAGAGTGTTGTCGCGCTTTTTACAATGTCAAAGTCGTTTCACCAAATAGCCCAAATTTCTGCTTTCATAGAGAGCATGGTAAACGCGAGATTAACTTTGTACCTGGAAGAACACCGGCTGCTGGAATCGGCATAGTACTGCTTTAGATCAGGACTTTCAACGCCAAACGTGCTACTCCGCCTTCGAGAAGACGTTCTGGGCAAGCACTCTAACCAGCCTCGTCCCGTTGTTGGTGTTGACATAAGGAAGATTTTTTGACTCAGTTCCGCATGACACGGTTCTCACGTACACTCTAAACGTCGTAACCTTTTTGGCTACCTATAAACGCTTTTAACTTCTATGTCAACGGTTACAAGCCAATTCAATAAATGTTACAAGCCTTTTTACCTTGAATAACAGTTACGTCTGAAGGTCTCGTTGAACGTAGAGGTTACTTTGCGGCGCAGCGGTTGTAACCACTTATTTTTAACGTCGAAACCGAACTCGTAACCTTTGCGCCCCTTCTCCCCCCAGTTCCGTGGACGCTTCACCACGTGATTAATCACGTGACCTCAGTCTCGTCGGGAAGCCGCGGGTCGCCGAGCGTTGTGTGCTGCACGATTCTTGCCGCGCTCGGCCATTTTGTGTTCGTTCAACGTTAGAACTTCGAAGTCTTCTTCGTGCCCCGGTTCATTTCGCGCCGTCCTGGAGGTACCGGAAGGTAAGCATGACTGGTCATATTCATTACATAGAGAAATACCAACAGCTGGTAAGCTTTTAAAGCGAAAGTGCGGACAACGACCGGAAGGTGCGGAGCGGCAAGCTTATGTTGACAACACAATAACTGAGCTGTCAATAAGAGCTTAGTCGTTTGGCTGTTTCGTGGTCTGAGTACTCGTCAGGCCCTAACTTCTGTGCATGTTTTGTCGTGTACTGTATAAATGTACATACACGTTTAAAAACAAGTAATATTTTCCACCTCGCGTCCTAGGCCGTAATGACATCCATGACAAACAGAGACGTGTGGGGTGTCCTGCGAGGGCGATGCAAAGGAGATTGCGAGTGCTTAGCGTACCTCGTCGAGGCTGAAACGTTCCGCACCGATTCACCTCAACTGCGCTGTGGCTACTGTGACCACGGGCCAACAGCGCATGGGAAATTCAGAGCATTGGGTATGTATCCTCATATTTCCCGCATTGGTGTAATGGCAGCAAATTATGCAAGGTTTATTACTTGCTACTCTTTTCGAAAAAAAAGGTCTTGGAATTAAGATAGATAACTCACGATTACAACCGCGTACGCGAACAGGTGTGTGCGAAGACAAGCATTTACAGGCGAAAATGAAGTAGATCGCATCGCGACTGAGAGAGAGACCACAAACTTTATTTTTTACTTTATTCGATGCAATAAATTTGTGCAAGGAAAATAACGGGTTCAGGCTCACACAAGGGCACTTAGGTTGTCTGCCGCGCAAATGGATATCATTTCTGGAAACGAGTGGTAGTCCATTGTACAGTTGTCGAAGCCTTCGGGCCCATGGCTTTATTACATATATTCAATATTACAGACTTGATTACATGGCAGAAGCAAGAAATTCGGGGAGTTTGTTCATGAGGGTTACATAGTGCCGCGAACCATATATTGGGTTTGCTTATTTGTGTTTTGCTTTTACCGCCCGGCTGCGCCGGTCTGCGTTATCTCTGCGCCAAGGGAAGCGCGTGTTCCATTCTTTCTTTCTGTGCCGCATGCGTTATCTGTTGTGATGGGGAGAGCGTTCCGATCTAACGTGAACGGCCCAGAATGATCTTCTTGGATCTACTATGTTCTCGATGCGAATCGACGTTTCGAGAACCACGCGCGCCGAAAGATAAAAGGCCTGCAGTGCGGACGCCGGGGCATTCGATTCTGCGACGCTCGCTGACGCAAGTCACTTTGTTGACCGCTGCTTCGCCGCCTCTGTATTCTTTTGAGTTGTTAGGGGAGCACAAGTTCGCTCCAATAAACTTGTTTCTCCTGCAAGACAACTGCGTCGTCCTTGGCTTCGTGACATCTGGTGGAGGTGCGGGGTACGCACCCTTCATGCCCACTACAACCTCGAAAAGCCGCCAAGCCAGTCCAACAAGAGCCAGCCCCCGCCTGCAAGATTTACCGCCCGAGTTCGGTTTGATGCCAGAAGGGCCCAAGAAAAGGAACGCTGCAACCAACACCATGGTGCAAGAAACAACGTCGCCAATCGTCCTGCAGCAGCCCCGGGAACCGCCATCGTTCCGAGGAGCCCCCGCAGAAGACCCAGAAGAATGGTTGGAGAAACTGGAGCGCGTCCGGAAATTCAACAGGTGGGACGACGCAGAAACGTTCCGGCACGTTTTATTTTACTTGGAAGATTCGGCTCGCACTTGGTTCGAGAACCACGAGAGCTCCTTGACAAACTGGGCTCAGTTCAAAAGCGAGTTTACTAAGACCTTCACTACCGTCGTGCGGAAAGAAAGAGCCGCCCTTTTGTTGGAAACGCGCACGCAACACCCCAACGAAGGTGTCGTGATCTTCGTTGAGGAGACGAAGCAGCTATTTCGCCGCGCGGACCCCGAAATGACGGATAAAAAAAAAGATGTTGCGCTTCTTAATGCGCGGAGTGAAGGAGGAACGGTTTGCTGGACTTGTCCGAAATCCGCCCAAAACCGTCGCCGAATTCCTGACCGAAGCCAGCACCATTGAGAAAGCCCTCGAAATGCGTGCTAAGCAGTATGACCGCAACTTTGTTGGCGCGGCCAATGCGAACGACTTTGGCAGCACGCGGATCCTGGCCGACAGCCTACGCGAGACTATCCGCGCAATAGTGAGAGAGGAGCTGCGGAAACTTCTCCCAACACCGCCGCAGCCCCAAGTCGCTTCCCTCACCGACGTGATTAGAGAAGAAGTGCAACAAGCGTTGGGAACTTCTACGCCATCCGAGGTACCCCGAGAGCCACAAGCTATGACATACTCCGCGGCTGTTCGTCGACCCCGCCCTGCTTTAACACGCCGTCAAGAGGCCCCGCCGTACCGCCGCCCACTGTCACCCGCCCGACCCCCGGTAGCCCGAAACCAGACGCCGAGGAAGACGGACGTATGGCGAACTCCCGATAACCGTCCTCTGTGCTACCACTGCGGAGAGGCCGACCACATTTACCGTCGCTGCCTATACAAGAGACTCGGACTGCGTGGTTTCTCCGTCGACGCACCTCGCCCTCTCCCTGGCCAACGACCACGTGAGATCGACGAGTATCTATCTGAAACCAGCCGTGGCCCAGCGCGTTTCAACCGTTCGCCGTCGCCCTACCCCTACCAATCGCCGAACCGCCGTAGCAACGCTGACTTCGCCCGTGGAAGGTCCCCCAGCCCACGCGGGGGAAACTAAAGGCGGCAACTTCTGGAGGTGAAGTTGCTCTACGGCGAAAAACTAGAAACCCTCCAACGACGCAAGGACGCGCTGAAGACAGTGATTCACGACATGCCCTCATCCCGACGACCCGACCTAACCCTGACGAGACTCCCGAACACGACGACAGCTACACGGCGCGACGCGTACCCGACCTGACCGAGACGTCCGTTGAGAAGACGACGACAACGACGATGCACAGTGTCCGACCATCAACACGTACAAGCAGAGATACGACGCCCCGACGAACCCGGAACTCGAGGACAACTGCATCTGACGTCAAGGTGTCCATCGACGGCTTTGACGTAGTCGCCCTCGTAGACACGGGAGCTGACTATTCGGTAATGAGCGGACCATTTGCGTCTAAACTGAAGAAAGTTATGACCAGATGGGACGGTCCGCACATACGCACAGCAGGAGGCCACCTCGTGACGCCAAGTGGAACGTGCACATCGCGCGTCACCATAGACGGCACAACGTACCCTGCGGCGTTCGTCGTTCTGCCTAACTGCTCCCGCGACGTGATTCTCGGAATGGACTTTTTGACGGACAACGGCGCAATAATTGATCTGCAGACCAAGTCGATAACATTTTCCTCCAATCACTCCACGACGCCGCAGCCGAACCCCGATCACCGTGCTGCTGTCAGAATCGCCGACGATCACATCACCCTGCCACCCCGCGCAAGCTTGATGATCGCCGTCTACTGTGAGGATGCTGCTTCTGACATCGACGCTATCGTAGAGAGTGATCGAAGGTTGCTTCTCGACCGCGGTGTCTCCGTCGCAAGAGGCATTGCGCACTTTAAGCAACGCCAATCTCACGTTTTGGTCACTAATTTCACCGAAGAGTACCAGCATTTAAACAAGGGAGCTGCAATTGCGTTCCTCGAAGAAACGCAAGAAGCAAGTGATGTGATCGCAGTCGCCGACTTTGAACGCACACCCGTAGAAACATTCAAGCTCCCGCAGCCATTCGACGTGAATCCGGCGCTACCGCAAGAACAACGGAAAAAATTATTGGCTTTGCTGCGTCGCTATAGCGAATGTTTTTCGTCGAGCGCTAAACTACGTCAGACCCCCCTAGCGAAGCACCGAATAATAACCGAAGATGGAGCCCGACCTACCCGACAGTCACCGTACCGCGTCTCTTCACACGAACGGGAAGCCATCCGGACTCAAGTCGACGACATGCTGAGCGATGACATTATACAGCCATCGAAAAGCCCCTGGGCTGCGCCCGTCGTACTCGTAAAGAAAAAAGACGGCACATTAAGTTTTTGCGTTTACTACCGGCGACTGAACAAAATCACGAAAAAGGACGTGTACCCCCTCCCCCGAATCGACGACGCCCTCGACCACCTCTGCCACGCGAAGTACTTCTCATCGATGGACCTGAAGACCGGCTACTGGCAAATTGAAGTGGACGAGAGAGACCGAGAGAAGACTGCATTTATAACCCCAGACGGCCTATACGAGTTCAAGGTGATGCCGTTTGGGCTGTGCACAGCACCAGCGACGTTTCAAAGAGTCATGGACACTGTGCTAGCTGGCCTTAAGTGGCACACCTGCCTTGTATACCTCGACGACGTAGTGGTATTCGCCCGGACTTTCGACGAACACCTTGCAAGGTTGGAGTCTGTACTCGAGGCCATTCGTACATCGGGGTTGACGCTGAAGCCTGAAAAGTGCCGTTTCGCATATGAGGAACTCAAGTTCTTGGGCCACGTCGTCAACGCCGCGGGAGTCCTACCTGACCCGGCAAAAACTTCAGCTATCGCGAACTTCCCTAGGCCGAAAGACAAGAAGGGCGTGCGAAGATTTCTCGGGCTGTGCGCATACTACCGGCGCTTCGTCGCAAACTTCGCACGCATTGCAGAGCCACTCACGCGCTTGACGAAAGACAGCACCCCTTTCAGCTGGGAAAACGACCAAGAAAAAGCATTCTCCGAGCTGCAAAAACGCCTGCAAAGCCCGCCCGTGCTCGCTCATTTCGACGAAAATGCCGAAACGGAAATGCACACGGACGCCAGTGATATAGGCTTGGGTGCCGTCCTTGTCCAAAAGCAAAGCGGCTGCGAAAGGGTAATCGCCTATGCCAGCCGTGGTCTGTCGAAGGAGGAGAAAAACTATTCTGCCTCTGAGAAAGAGTGCCTGGCTATTATATGGGCGATTTCAAAATTTCGCCCATACGTGTATGGAAGGCCATTCAAGGTTGTAACAGACCACCATGCGCTGTGTTGGCTCGCCAATTTGAAGGACCCCTCTGGCCGTCTTGGGCGGTGGAGCTTGCGCCTGCAGGAGTTCGACGTTACAGTCGTTTATAAATCCGGCAGGAAACACTCCGACGCCGACTGCCTGTCCCGCGCCCCCGTCGACCCACCACCAGAAGACTCTGATGAAGACAGCGCGTTCTTCGGGATCGTGACGAAGAGCGACTTAGCCGCCCAGCAGCGTGCCGACCCCGACTTACGCGTCATAATCGAGTACCTCGAGGGATGCAACGTTGCCGTTCCTAGGACCTTCAAACGCAGCTTACCAGCATTCAGCCTGAGAAACTCCGTCCTCGTGAAGAAGAATTTCAGCCCCGGAACAAGAGCTAATTACCTTCTCGTCATCCCCGCGGACCTTCGTGACGAAATTTTGGAGGCGTGCCACGACGACCCGTCTTCCGGACATCTCGGCACAGCCCGCACTATTGGAAAAATCAAGGCGAGGTACTACTGGCCCGGCCTTACCTCTGACGTCACCCACTACGTCCGGAGCTGCCGTGACTGCCAGCGACGAAAAACGCCGCCGACAAGACCCGCCGGACTTCTGCAACCGATCGCCGTCCCATCGAGACCATTTCAACAGATTGGAATGGACCTTTTAGGCCCATTCCCTACGTCACGATCACAGAACAAGTGGATTGTCGTAGCGACAGACTACATGACGCGCTACGCAGAGACCGCCGCTCTTCCGAGGGGGACTGCACAAGAAGTGGCAAAGTTCTTTATAAGCCAAGTTGTGCTGCGACATGGAGCCCCGGAAGTCCTAATCACAGACCGCGGAACGGCATTTACTGCGGAGCTGATGCAAGGAGTATTACGCTACAGCAACACGGATCACCGAAGAACGACGGCGTACCACCCCCAAACGAACGAACTAACAGAACGTCTGAACAAGACAATCGCAGATATGCTGTCAATGTATGTTGACGTTGAACATAAGACTTGGGACGAAGTGCTCCCGTATGTCACGTTTGCGTACAACACGGCTATCCAGGAGACGACGCAGCTGACGCCGTTCGAGCTTGTCTACGGTAGAAGGCCGACTACGATGCTCGACGCCATGCTTCCGCACGTAGAAGACGACGACCTCAACGCCGACGTCCACGGATATCTTCAACGTGCGGAGGAGGCCCGCCAGCTCGCTCGAGTTCGTATAACGGACCAGCAGCTGGTGGATGCGGGCCGCTACAACCTCCGACGCCGAGACGCCGAGTACCAACCAGGGGATCGTGTGTGGGTTTGGACTCCCATTCGACGACGCGGACTCAGTGAGAAGCTCCTGCGACGCTATTTCGGACCCTACCAGATTCTACGACGTGTTGGCCAACTTACCTACGAAGTGATCCCTGATGGTGACTCCGGCACATCACGACAACGCAGGCGGCCTGAAGTCGTCCACGTGGTTCGCCTAAAACCTTTCTACGGACGATGACGAACTTTTATTTTCATTTGTTCGGACTGTCGCTTATGTTAGCATCGGGTCGATGCACTCTTAGAGGGGGGGTAATGCCGCGAACCATACATTGGGTTTGCTTATTTGTGTTTTGCTTTTACCGCCCGGCTGCGCCGGTCTGCGTTATCTCTGCGCCAAGGGAAGCGCGTGTTCCATTCTTTCTTTCTGTGCCGCATGCGTTATCTGTTGTGATGGGGAGAGCGTTCCGATCTAACGTGAACGGCCCAGAATGATCTTCTTGGATCTACTATGTTCTCGATGCGAATCGACGTTTCGAGAACCACGCGCGCCGAAAGATAAAAGGCCTGCAGTGCGGACGCCGGGGCATTCGATTCTGCGACGCTCGCTGACGCAAGTCACTTTGTTGACCGCTGCTTCGCCGCCTCTGTATTCTTTTGAGTTGTTAGGGGAGCACAATTTCGCTCCAATAAACTTGTTTCTCCTGCAAGACAACTGCGTCGTCCTTGGCTTCGTGACAATAGGATGCTCTATTTTTGCACCAAAATTTTCCAACTTGTGTTGGTTTTTAGCCGCACAGTAAACTTACGGTCGCAGTGCACCCGTAAAAGAGCGGGAAGAATTTTATAGATTACTTTATGTAATTTTATACATTACATTACATACTTTTATACATTATTTGAACTACCTGGGGGTGTAACAGCTCACGAAACCAATCCTGATCTGCTGCAGCTGTGGCTTGGTAAATTTTATTTTAAAGAAATTGTGGTGGCTGCTGCTGGGAAGTGATTAGGCTCGGTTCGCCGTTGGCGTCACACGATAACTGTAACCGGGAAAGTAGCGACGCTGACTTAGACGTCTCGGGGTTTGCATGGCGCCGCAGCAATGTTATCACCTCGATACAGAAATTATCTCCCTTTCCCTCCCTCTCTGTTTTTTTTTTTGTTCTTTTCTCTGTGATGGTGTTAGAGATTAGCTTGCGCGGTCTCCCCAACTTGTGCGTAGCCCCCTTGCTAAAATAAGACGATACGCAGAAACAGCGTTAGCACCTGGAACCAAGAGTTCTCTCCCTCCTATCGAGATTTGTTTATCCCTCCGTCTCAGTTGCTCAGTTGGTCTTTGTCTAATTGATTTTAATTTACAGCCATTACAAAATCCCATTTGCTGTCATTTGCGCGGCGGGACGGATCTTTTCAACATTGCGGGGTTTGACGCAATGACGCTATCAGGGCTATGAGGCACACCGTTCACTGGAGGACTGTGAATAAATTAAGGGAACCAGGCGTTTCTATTCCTACAAATTGCGCTGGTTCTTTTGTATCTCTCTTCTACCAGAAAAAAAAACTACAGAAATTTTGAGTATGCGTACTTCTTCGCTAACCTATTGTTTTGTTTGTGGCACTGAACGACACGGCAATTCAACCCAAACAGCGTCTCTTCCTTTGTTTTTGCTTGTGTTCGACGGCTGATGGCGCTGGACTGGGACACCTTTGCGATCCCATGAGTTGGTTATCAGTGTTCTCTCTATTTTTCCAGTCAATCGAGGGAGAATGCTGTATTGAGTACAGATTTGTAATTTCGTTACTTCATTCCCCCTTTCTTTTATTTTCGCTGCTTTTTAATTTTTTTGTTTCCTGGAACAGACGATGGTTGTTATACTTGGTTATCAAAAAGAAATTCGGCGGACATTCTTATTGTTTTTTTTGTTTTCGCTCACATTGGTATGAATTTACACTATTATAACGATTAAATGTTAGCACCGAACGTCGGATTTAGCGGCACACATCAATGTGGTTTCATGTGGTCGGGGGGTTAAATAACGCAGTGTAGCACATAAGCATGTCTTGTAGAAAGTCCTGAATTATCTGCAGGAATGTGTGGGAGACGCTGTCTACGACAACATTCGGTACGTTTTCAAGGAAGGTATCTTTTTGTTTTGCTTATTGTTAAGAAGGACGTTTTAGCTGATGTGTAGAATATAACTGGAACGGCATTAGTGTAGGCTAACGTTAATTACGTACGGCACAACGGTTTCAAAAATAGGATATACGATAGTGTATTCCAAGGGTTGGATGTGATGATATGAAGAAGTGTCCAGAGTTTTGGTGTTGCAGACCAGCTGTTTAGCTTCGCGTGCAACTTCCTCTCAGACAAAGTTGCGCCATACCGAACAAATTTTCATCAAATTTGCAAATAAAAGGAAATGCGCAGAGTGCAAAATGTTGAAAATAGAATTGTTTCCTCGATTACGAGAACTGTCTCCTGTTTCTACGTTGTAGATGGTTTTGATGCTTCGAACGTACCACGGATTCCGCTAGAACAACATGAAGCTCATGAATCAACCAGCACTGACGATGGTACGTAATAAAGCTAATACAATATATTTCTGCAAATCTTTTTGAAATTGTGGAGAGAATATATTTGCATGAACTCACATAAATCCCTATACGAGTTCTTTCGAAGTTTTTACTACTAGGACATTCTTTGGCTAACGATACGTAGGTATTTAATGACTAATTTACACATGTACACTATGAACGCCTTTATTGTATATGTGAAATAAATACGTGTGTTCTTGTGTATCTCGTATATGAATGAGTTCTTGCATTTTTGTGATTGTATTGTAGAGACGACGTTTTGTCCGAGGCCGCTACGGTATACCATGGGGACTCCGGCAGTGAAGCAGTCGATGGGTTCAAGGAGTTCTAAGGTTAACTTGTTTAATGACCGATACTAATATTTAGGACATTATATAAACATTTGACATTTAATTCGATCAAGAAAAAGAATTATAATGAAGAGATACTCAACGGAACATAGCAACCTGCGGAGATCTCGGCGTATGGCCCTGATGACTGGCGGCAGAGTCTCTCGAGTGAGCCCCTGAGGCCAGCCCCGTGAATCCGGTAAAGCGAGCTTATATTTGCTTCAGCCGCATCCGCGGGACAAAAAAGCGCATTCTGGACACCACTTTCGCAGCCAATCGGGAGGACGCTTCTTAGCTCCAGTCAGCATGCATGTTCCCGTCAAAGAAAAAGGAACAAATCCCGGACAGACGCAAAGTTCAAACCCGAGGGCGCGCGTTCCGGAAAAAGAATTATTGCCGTGGACAAAGTAGCTGACACAAATCTCAAAAAGTAAGAAGTGGAAGAGACAGGAACGGCCCTTGCGATTAGAAGGAGTGCACGGAGTACAAAGAGCCCTGAGCCCGTGCACGGGGGCGAACGCCACGGGGCGCGCGGAATCATCGACAAGCTGAAACCCAAAACTCGGCAAAGCTCTGGCAGAGACGGTCCCCGCAATAGCCTCGTCTTCCGGCCAAGAGGCTCGCAAACACAAACTGCATGCATTTCTCGGCAAAATTGGCTTTGGCGGCCGAAGAAGGAGACGACTGCAAAAATACGGCTTCGCGACAGTATAACCAGGGTCCTTCAATGTATAACACAGCATTTTTGACGCGCTGCTCACATGTACTTTATGCTCATTGTAAGCTTTGCTTGCTTTGCTAATACATGGGCAGTAACCTCGCCAAGCTACCTTGCTATAGCCTTTTGTTCCTATACAAGTATTTCCCCCTTATCCGTATAAGAGGAACAAGTGTGAAATAAAGTTGAATAAAAAAAAAAATCACGCCATATCCACGGAATGAATGATGATAAGTGGGGCGAAGCTCGAGAGGGGGAGATCATCGGTAACCGTAACTCTCCCGTGAAAGTTCGCCCATTACATCATTAAGAAAGACGTAAGACTGTGTGCGTACATTGTACAAATCAACTTTTATTTTCGGAGTCAATGCTCCCAGGCCCAGACCTGGTGAAAGACCCCGCGCCATCGAGGACTACCCCGCACCTCCAATACAATTTGTCACGTAGGATGGGACACAACGGTAAAGAAAGAACTTTTATTTAGGGCGAACTTGTGCCCGAACAAGACGAGAGGAAACGAGCAAAGGTCCTTGCGTCTCGTTCGATCTCCGAGAACGACTGCCTGCGTTCGTGGCGTGATCTCTTGCGTGATCTCCCCCTCGCAGTGCACGTGCGCTCGCGCCTCCGTTGGCGAACACAGACAAGCTCGCGCTCCCGGTGCCGAGTTTGCGCTGCCGGTTGCAGCCGGTTCTTGCGCGTGCAACGCGGCCCACTTTGCGACATCTCCGAAAGCATGCGGCGGTCACGTACCACGAGACACAAGGGATGGACAGACCCATGACTTAAGGAGCTTCGCCCCTAAAATTGAAAAAGCTTCCACTTCGAGGGGACGGAAAATACGCCGATGCATCGAACTTAAAGGTTAGTTCATGAAACGTTCCTATTGACCGGCGAAACAACCCCTTCAATTCAAAATTGTAGTACTAGGTGCCAACAACTTCTTCAAAGCACTTCGGAATGCGGTTGAGGTCGAGGCGCGGCAACTGTGCTGCAGCATCATACAACACCTCGAGTGCGAGTACAAAGCGACGTAGTTCCATGACGACTGCCGAAGGTTGGTCGCCCATGCCGGGTGAGCTGCACGGACCACACACCCGTGTTGTCACCAGTACTGTGTTTGTATCGTGTCTGATTGTATGCACATTGTTTTTTCTCTGCTGTTGATGCTATCCGGTGACATCGAAACTAACCCTGGACCCCTAACCCTAGAAGAAATTCTAAATGAACTTAAAAGCTTGTGTTCCGGTCAAGCCCAGCTTATTGGTGACATGCAGAGCATAAAATGCCAGCTCTCTAACACCTATAAAGCAATTTCCGTACTATGCAAAAGAATCGACAGCTTAGAATCACACTATCATCAGGTTCAAACACTCCGAACGGAATTAGACGCCGTAACAACCATCACCTCCCAGACTGCCAGCGAGGTCTCGGTACTGGAGGCTCGGCTGGATGACGCGGAGAACCGCTCCCGATGGAACAACTCGCTGTTTTACGGGATAGCGGACGACACGCCATCCGAGACCTACGTACACTCTGAGGAGCTAATCACTGCGTTCTGAAGGGACCACTTCAAAATATCTATTGAATCAAAGGAAATTGAGCGTGCCCACTGTCTTGGTCGCCCCTCGCCAGACCGTTGTCAGCCCGTAATAGTAAAATTCACCTCTTTCAAAACCAAGCAAGCCGGCTTTGCTAATGGTCCTCAACTTAAAAAAAATACCGATTTTAGCATTGGGGAAGATTTCTCGCCGCAAGTCCGGAACGCGCGGAAACACCTTCTCTCCTTTGCTAAAGAAAAATCTGGTCCTTTCCTTCTACAATACAAAACATTGCTTATGGGCTCTAAACGCTACGTTTTCGACGATCCAACTGGAACGGTAGAAGAAAAATCGTAGCAACCCCTTTCCCACCCCAGATCGTTAAATGGTTCTGTTCATTGTCACAAAGCTAATCTCTGTTTTTCGGTTATATTCACTAACATTCGCAGCTTTCTTTCTAACCGCGACCACGTGTCGAACCTTGTATCTTCATCCAGTAGCAGTTTACTTATACTAACCGAAACGTGGTGACTTCTGACGTCACCGACGGCGAAGTTTTGACCGACTTGCCCAACTTTAATCTCTTTAGAAAGGATCGTCCCGGCACACGCGGCGGGGGCGTTCTCATTGCTGTAAACAAACAACTTTCTTGCTGTGCTATCAAAATAGCCTCTGACCTCGAAATCGTATGGTTGGTCTGTTGTTCCGCACCACAGTCGGTGCTCTTAGGTGTTTGTTATAGGGCCCCCTAAAAGCAGTCCAGATTTCTCTCGCGAGCTTAACACTATTTTAACCAAACTTTCGAACAAATACCCAAATGCTGGCGCCCTTCTCTTTGGGGACTTTAACTTTCCGAACATCGATTAGACGAACCTAACCTCGTCAGCACCCAACGAAAAAGAAGCTGACGAATTTCTTGACGTCTGCCTAAACTTTAATCTTACTCAGCTGACATCCCAACCTGCACGAGTCACTTCCGATACCGCCAATATTCTTGACTTAATCTTAACAACAGATCCAGGCAGCCTGTCTTCTATGACATATCTAGATGAAATAAGTGATCACAAAGTCATTCACGCTAATTTTGCCTTTGTTCCTGAAATACGTCAAGCTTGCAGTAAAACCATTCGACTATACGATAAGGGGAACTATGAGGCTATCATTCGCGAACTTGATGCCTTTCTTCCATCGTTTCAGGACGGTTTTTGGGGTCGATCTATTAACGAAAACTGGTTACTCTTCAAAAACAAAATGAATCGGTTAGCTGATGAATTCATCCCTAAGGTAACTTTGCGTCCCACCCGCCAAAAATCCTGGTTTACGAAGTCATTAAAAACACTTGAAAACAAGAAGAAACGCCTTTTTCGTGTCGCGAATACTAGAAACAGTGTTTGCGCATGGGAAAAATACATCATTGCAGAAAATTCATATGAGAGAGAGAGAGAGAGAGAGAGAGAGAGAGAGAGAGAGAGAGAGAGAGAGAGAGAGAAAGAGAGAGACTTTATTTTACAACTGGGATTTAGGGGGGAGGTATGGTCGAAGCCCATACGGCTTCGGCGACCGCAAGGGACCGTGCGGTTAGAGTTTCCTGAACCGCCAGGTCCGAGCTCCCCAAGGCCTGTTCGCAGTGGTGGGGCGTAGGGTAGGAGGGAAATGGGTCGTGTGGACACTCACACAGCGAATGAAAGTGGGTATCACGTTGGTGGCAATGAGGGCAGTGTGGTGTTGGAAACTTGTGTGGGTGCGTGTGTGTGAGCGTGGTTCTGTGGGGGAAGCAGTGAGTTTGTAGGATGCGCCACATGTTGGCGAAAGCGTGCTTTAGCGACGGGTGCGGTGGGGGATAGTGCCTGCGGAGGAGTCGGTAGTGCTGGGCGACTTCTCGATATGTTAGAAGTGCATACCGAGAAGCCGTCGGGACGCCGTTGTTAGGCGGAAAAGAGAGGCCTGCTCGGGTGGTCAGTGCTCGAGCTTGATGGTGGGCCGCCTCATTACCGCCTATGCCAGTGTGGGCCGGGGTCCACAGCAGCGACACGGGTTGGGTGGGGGCTTCTTCCGCAAGATTTGCAGTGCTACTTTAGATATGGTGCCTTTGGCGAAGTTACGAAGTGCTTGTTGGAATTCGGCGAGAATTTTCATGGGGGTGGGGGTTTGTGTGAGGGCGGTGGGCCACTGCCCATTCCTCCGCTGTCACCGGGGAGTTAGTGAAAATGGTAATGCAATTGGTTGGTGCATCCGTGAGTGAGGTAAGCACTACTGCAGTGAAGGCTTCCTTGGAGTGATACTGTGCTGCGTCCACGTACAGCGTGTGCTCCGAGGGTGGGTAGTGGGTGTTGTGGTGTCTTGCTCTAGCTTGTCGTCTGGCCGAATGGAAGGTTGTGTGCATGTTTCGAGGAATTGGCCTGATCTTGATAAGTTGACGTAGGTCGTTTGGGATGACCTGAGGTGGGTCGAGGGGTACTGGTGGGTTGAGGGAGGATCCTTCGTCCCAGGAGGGATTGAGGCAATCTGTTTATTTGAGCTGTTCTGTGGGCCTCGACAAGTTCGTCAATGGTGTTATGGACACCCAGGACGAGTTGTCTTGCAGTCTGGGCGTGGGAGGGGGGGGGGGGGGCTGTAGGCTTTGCGGAGTAGCTCGTCCAAGTCGTTTTTGTTGGCTTTCGGTAGATTCGCATATGGTAGATGGTAGCAGAAACGGCTTGTTATGAAGATTTGCACAAGTCTGACGCGTTCCATTTTTGATATTCCGTGGTGTCTGTTTGTTATTCGTTTTATGAGTCCGATGGTCTGTAGAGTGTGATTTCGAAGTGCGCGTTGTGTGAGGGTTGTGCTTCTATTTGCTTGAATCGTAAGGCTTAGGATGTGTAAGTTACTTACATGCGGAATGGGGTGATTATTAATTGATATATGGATGTTGTGTTTGGCAGGGTATTTTGTTCGCGGAGGGTGTAGGATTAAGAGTTCGGATTTGTGCACCGAGCATGTGAGACCGGCTTGCTGTGTTGTGTGTGCGACTGCCGTGGTTACCAGTTGGAGGACTTCCTCGATATGTGCGTCGCTACCGCGGGGTACCCATAGTGTAATGTCGTTCCGGTATGTTTTCCAGGCTGCGTGCAGTGGTTATCATTGCCAGATTGAAAAGCAGGGGTGAGAGGACAGCGCCTTTAGGAGTGTTTCTCGCTGGCATTGGGAAGGTTGCAGAAATGAGGGGGCCTAATCTGAGTGTGGCAGTCCTGTCAGTGAGAGAAGTGAGCACGTACTTGTGTGTGCGTTGCCCTATGTTGAGAGATGTGATCGCTTGTAGTATTGCTGCGTGGGAGATGGGATCAAAGGCCTTGTGTAGGTCTAAGGTGAGGATCGCGGCATTGTCTTTTTTGGAAGGAGCTTGAATGATATCGTGGTAAATTTGAATGTGTGCGTCTTGAGTTGATAGCCCTGCGCGAAACCCTATGAGGTTGGGTGGGAGGAGGTCTTGTTCTTCGAGGTGTCTCGTTATTCTGTTATGTATTATGTGCTCGAGAAGTTTTCCTAAGCAGGACGTAGGGGAAATTGGACGGAGGTTTTCTAGTTCGATTGGTTTGGAAGGTTTGGGGATTAGCGAGATGTTGGAATGTTTCCATGTGCTTGGAAGTGTCCCTGCCGTCCACTGGTGGTTGAAGAGTGTCGTGATTGCGTAGTGCGGAACTCGAAGTACTCATTCTTTCACACTGAGCTACCTAAAATCCTCGCTTATTCACCCAAACGTTTTTGGCAAATTCTAAACTCACATGACACCCCCACCCCCCTGTTATCCTTAGTAATCAGTCTGGTCAAGAAGCAAGTTGTTTAGAAAGTGCCAATATGTTTAATGTAGCCTTTCATGCTGTCTTTACAAATGAACCTGGCCCTACTGAAACTGAACTGTTCTCTGTTAGTCTGCCTGAAATGCCACCCATATGCATAAACCTCTCTGGTATCCTGTCCTTAATTGAAAAAATGAAGTTGTCATCTTCTAGTGGTGCGGACGAAATAAATACCAAGCTCTTAAAAAACACAAAGCACATATCTGCCGGATTTTTACTATTGCTGTTTTCTCAATCGCTGTCTTCAGGAATTCTGCCTTACGACTGGAAGTGTGGGAAGGTCATTCTAGTCGCCGGCATTTCCCCCCGCACGGGCCATCCACTTCAAGTCTCCCGGCCCCGTTCTGGCACAACTTTTTCTGCATCTTTTTTTCTGCCGCGTAGCTGCAGAATGGAATGGCCTTCCCCACGACATCGTTTCTATCACATGTACATCACATTTTCTTCAAAGTGTATCTATGTACCTGTCTTGTTAAAAAGTTGTGGCATTAGTAATATCTCTGTACAACCCACCCCTTATGTAACACCCCCTTGTGGGGTCTTTAAGGAAATAAAGTGAAGTGAAGTGAAGTTAAAAAAATTGGCCGCGTATCTGCTCCTTTCGTTGCAAATGCCGTCAAAAGACGATAGTATTTATCGGCTTTTGCGAAGTAAATGCCTCCCTTCGCTTTCCCGCTCACCTATCATGTTGTTCCTCTTGCGTCGCGCTCCTACCAAGGTAAATACGCCAAAGGTTTGCTTAAATCATTTTAAATTTCCTGCGTTCCACTGCTCCAAACCGGGTGTCTCGATGTGAACGCTGCCGTACGGCGAAGACGCGCGTTAATTGAGGCGCCCTACTTCAACGTTTATAGAACCGCGTTTCCCTACTCCACGTGCGTTGCAAGCAGAACGTGGAGCCTATCTAGTGGAACCTTGCGTAACTGTTGCCTGTTGATTTCTTAAAATGGCGCCAGAAGCTATATAGTGGCGCGGGCGACAGCAGGCGACGGCGGAGTGAATTCTTTTTCTGCAGTTTATGAAGTATTTAATTTCGCAAAAGTCAAGCATGTTTGATTTATTATAAAGGAACACTGTAAATATCACTTCTGTATTGACCTGTTGTCTCGTATTTGCGTAATGTCTTGTTCTTCTTCAACAATGTTGACAAATATGAACATTACACCGGACATAGACGGGTAGATTTAGCTGTGACTACATAAGACTATTGCGCAGGCATTGCTTTGCTTTGGCCGGGTGGCTGAATCGAGTCACAGACAGACAGACGGACAGACAGACATACAGACAGACCAAAATTTCTGGGTTTAAGTAGCCCAAGAAAGACTATCGTCTTTAAAAAATTGACTGGCGATTACGATACTCCCTAATGCTATATTTGGGCGCAGCAGCAGTGCGCTGAGGCAGTGCTCACTAGTGGGTTCTCTCGACGGCAGCGATGATGAGCTTCTGCGGCGCGAAGTGCGTCTCAGGAAGGGACCGCGAACTCTGTCTTAAGTGAACGCACGTCATAGACATGCGCACGCCCTCCTCACGTTTTCGCCAAGCGTCGCGCCGTCGAGCGCCTCGTGCGGGCACAGCGTACTGTCCCTCCCCTCCCCCACAAGACACTTTCGGAAAGCGCTGGCTCATGCCACTACGGCGAACCGCCCTCCCCTCCCAATTTCGCGACACTCTCTTTCTTTTTATTTATTTATTTATTTATTGATACTGCGATCTTTTACAAGATCATAGCAGGGGTGGTACAAAACATGAACATCAGTGGTAACAGGCAAACAAACAATCAAAAACAAATGAAGTACAAACTTATGTAACTGATAGCTGCAGTGATTCTTCGAGACAAGAGAATCAACAAAAAGCAAGGTACAAACATAGATAACAATCATTTCTGCAGTGAATCTTCAAAAGCAGACAATGTACTTAGGGTAACAACATCGTTATGTAGATTATTCCAATCCACGATTGTCCTAGGAAAAAAAGAATATTTGAAACAATTGGGTCGTTGCATAAATGGAGAGATAGTAAGATTGTGTCTCTGTCTTGTCGCGTAACCCGATGAAAAGTGAACGATATGTGATGTGTCAACTGCATAGTGACCTTTTATCAACTGGAAGAGAAATTTTAAGCGCAATATTCGATTTTGGTCCGGAATGTTTGGCAATTTGCTTTTCAAGAGAAGGTTTGTAATCGAAGTAGGACCGTACGAGTTATAAATGAACCTAACAACCTTTTTTTGCACCCTTTCAAGTTTTTGGATATCAGTCTGAGTGAACGGGTCCCATATGACCACAGCATACTCCAGTATAGGACGGATAATGGCATTGTAAGCGAGGAGACGAATAGTTGGTGTGGTTGATCTTAAAGAACGCCTTAGGAAAAAAAGTTTACGGAGAGATTTAGCTACTACAAAATCTATGTGTTTTGACCAGGATAGATTTTTTGTAATCCAGAGACCAAGGTACTTGTATTGAGTTACTTCTGACAGAATTGTATTGTTGGTGGAGTACTGGAACAAAAGAGGGTCTTTTTTAAGGGTAATTCTCATAAGGACTGTTTTAGCAAAATTAACAGGCATCTGCCATTTGTCACACCACGAAATTACTTTTAGAAAGTTCCGATTTAGTTTAATTTGATCGTCAACTGAGGTGATCTTTTCATATAAGACACAGTCATCGGCATACAACCTAATGTGAACAGAAAGGTCAGTGACGATATCATTTATATATAACAGAAAAAAAAGAGGCCCAAGGACGGATCCCTGAGGAACGCCTGAGTTTACAGGAGCGTGTTTAGAAGATGTATTGTTTACCGTAACGAATTGACGCCTATTTGTTAGGTATGCTGTTATCCAGTCAAGGATCTTTTTATTTTGTAGAATACAAGTTAATTTGTGAAGTAATTTAGCATGCGAAACTTTATCAAAGGCTTTTTGAAAATCCATAAATATGGCATCCGTCTGCTTCCCTTCGTTAATTGCTTGAGCAAAGTCATGCGTAATTTCCACTAATTGAGTATTCGTTGAAAAGCCCCGCCTGAACCCATGTTGAACATTTGTTAATACTTTATGAGAATTAAGGAAGCTAATTATATGTTTATGAATAATGTGTTCTAGAATTTTACATGATGTTGATATAAGGGAAATCGGTCGGTAATTCGGAATAGATGACTTGTCTCCCGCTTTGTGTAAAGGCTTAATTTTGGCGATCCTCCAGTCATCTGGCAGTTGGCCCTCATTCAACGAACGGGTATACAAAATAAACAAATAGCGAGAACACCATTCTGCGTAGCGCTTCAAGAAGGCATTTGGAATGCCATCTGGCCCGGTTGATTTTTTAACATCCAGATTCAGCAGTAAGTTTAAAATGCCATTCTCGGAAATGACTAAGTCCGGAATAGGTGGGAGCGATATTGAAAAATCTGGAAGGATGCCGTTATCACAAGTAAAAACAGACTTGAAGTGGTTGTTGAAGGCGGAACAAACTGTTTCTTCATTGCATGTTCTTTGGCCGCTTATCGTGAATGCGTCAATCGAGCGAGATGTTGGCGTGATCAGCCTCCAAAATTTCTCGGGTGATGTTTTGATAAAAGTTGGAAGCGATGTTTCATGGTATCTTTCCTTGTCGCGCGCAATTTGCAGTTTTAGTTCGCCCGACAGGTTAGCTATCAGCGGTGTATAAGCAGCTTTATCATGAGATTTCGCTCTTTTGCTTTTTATTCGCTTAAGTTTTCGCTGTAAATGTAGCGTTTCTCTTGTAATCCAGGGGTTCCGGCATTCAGTTTTTTTAACGATTTTCGGTATGAAACGCTCCACGCATTCAAAGACAATATCTTTAAAAGTAAGCCACAGGTCATTCACACTGCTACCCGAGTGTTTAAAATCATCGTAATGAAAGTCAAGGATATCCAGAATGGATTCATCGTCAGCTCGGGAAAAATTCAGAAAGGAAGTTTTTGTACTGCAGCGATCAACACACATATCTAAAAAAGTTAGCAAAACTGCCCTGTGATGCGAAATACGGCTGGTAACTTCACATATTGCCGTGTTTTGGATTGAGCCACTCAAAAAGAATAAGTCCAAGATAGATTTTGAACCATTTAGTTCTCTAGTGTATTCTTTAACAACCTGCAGTAAATCGAACGAAAAAACAATATCTAGCATTTCGTGATTAGCATTGCTAGTAGAATGAGAAGAAAAATTATCTCAGTCAATATTAGGCAAGTTGAAATCTCCTGACAAGATGAGTTTGTCATGTGGCTTTATATTTTGCCGCAAGTAGGTTCTAAGCTTATCCAGAACACTGTCAGAAGAGTTCGGGGGACGATAAACCGCACCTATAACATAACGAACTTTACCTATATAGACTTTGCAAAATATGCCTTCAACTTCTAATATATCAGGCAATTGTTGCGGATGTAATGAGTTCTTGAAAAGTATCGCAACTCCTCCTCCTCTTCGGTCGCGGTCCTTGCGGAACACGTTATAGCCTTTTGGGACAAATTCGCTATCAAAAATTTCACTGCTTAACCACGTTTCAGTAAGTACGGCTACATCAGCATCGTGCGACAGTATGAGACCCTCAAGCTGGACTGATTTGTTGACAATGCTGCGGCAATTTACGTTTAAGATAATGAAAGGCGATTTCGTTTTGTGAGGAAGTCATTCGGAATTTCCGGAAACCTTGTAACGCTTGCCTTTTTTTTCGTCCCATCTGTATATTTTCTTGTCAATGCTTAGCTTATCAAAAATCATTTTGACCTTACTACCAGCTTCTCTTTCTTCTGCAGAACTCTGCCAGAGCTTTTTCCGAATTTCCCGCACTTTCTTAGAAAAATCTTCCGAGACCGAAAACGGGGTTCCTTTTAATTTTGGACACGACTTCAAAATCTCTACCTTGTCACGATAATCTAGGAGCTTAATTATAACCGGGCGAGCTTTCTCGTTCTTTTTGCCAAGTCTGTGGCACCTTTCGATACTGCTCACCGAGACTTTAAGCTTCTCTTCGAAAACATTCGTTTTTATCTTCTCGACAAGTTCTTCGGGTGTTTCAGACGGGTCTTCATCGATACCGTACAGAATCAAGTTATTTTTTCTACTCCTATTTTCTAAATCGTCAACCTTTCCCAAAAGATACGACACGTTTTTTTCTAGTCTCACTACAGTATCCTTTAGCGCACACATTTCTGTTTTCAAAGCACTTACTGCAGACAGCTGAACTTCAAGGCCATTTAAGCGCTCTGTAACTGACGTGATATCTGCCTCAAGTTTCGTTTGCTTACTCAGAATTTCATTGATAGATGCTGTCATAGCAGTTTGACCAGAAAGAAGTTTAGCCAACATTTCCTTCTCGTCGGGGCCAGGGTTTGATTCAACGTCTCCGCAAATCAACAAGTTCTTAGCAAAAGTGCACACATCGAATTATAAATTGAGAACACACAGTGGGCACGGCAGCAGAAACAAAAAGCGGTCATCGCTACGGTAACATTTGCCATAAGAATAGGGACTAACCTGCAGCATACAAAGAAAAGGATTGTTGAGCATCTTGCCCGTCGTGCTGCTGCCGAGCCCACTGGAGGGGATGGCTGTCGTGAGGCAATTTATACGGGCTGGTAGGACCACGTGGTAGTCCGTTCCTGAGGCAGGCGCCGGCGCAGAAGATACCGCAACCGGCACGATGAATTCCTCCGCTTCACACCGGTCGCAGGCCACTTGATAAGCCTCCGTTGATGCTCTGCAGTCGACAACGCTGGACGAAGGAAGCGGTAAAGGATCCAAAGCACAGCCGTGCTCCGAAGATTGCGACACAAAAAGTGAAGCAAGAACCTGCAGCATACAAAGAAAAGGATTGTTGAGCATCTTGCCCGTCGTGCTGCCGCCGAGCCCACTGGAGGGGATGGCTGTCGTGAGGCAATTTATACGGGCTGGTAGGACCACGTGGTAGTCCGTTCCTGAGGCAGGCGCCGGCGCAGAAGATACCGCAACCGGCACGATGAATTCCTCCGCTTCACACCGGTCGCAGGCCACTTGATAAGCCTCCGTTGATGCTCTGCAGTCGACAACGCTGGACGAAGGAAGCGGTAAAGGATCCAAAGCACAGCCGTGCTCCGAAGATTGCGACACAAAAAGTGAAGCAAGAACCTGCAGCATACAAAGAAAAGGATTGTTGAGCATCTTGCCCGTCGTGCTGCTGCCGAGCCCACTCGGTCTTCCCATCGTTCGCCCGGTCACGACGACGGGGACGCGGCTCAGCCCAGGCATGGGCCACGAAGAGCTGCGCCCTAAAATAACACCGCAAAGGTCGCGGGCTTGTTCTGCAGGAACACGTTTCGTACGCGCAAAAAGAACGTTGACATTGCGGCCGGTAGCTCCGCACGTGCCCGGCGCTCCACAGAATAGGAGACAGAGAGAGCGAACGAAAGAACTGTACTTTGGAGCTGGAGTTCAATGGACTGTTTGTTTAATTGTTAAGGTTTCACAGGCTTATATAGTCCTGGTGTGTTTCTGATGTGAGTTAGTAAGGGGGTCCATAGCTCTTCACGCTCTTTGGGTTTGACCCATGCCTCCAGGGTAGAAGTGCGCTCCGCGGGGAGAGAGAGAGAGAGTAAAAATTACGCCCACCTCCCCTCGCGGGAACCCTGGTGTGATGCAACGCATCTCATGGGGGGTTCCATTGGCGTTTTCCATCGTATTGATTACGCTTACAGCAGGGATTCTCACGGGAAGGGGAGGTGGGCATAATTTTCCATTTTCACCATGCAATGCACATGCAGTACACGTATGCTCAGGTACGATCTTTATTGCAGACGAGAATGAGTGCCTTGTGGTCCGTAAAGTGCACAGTTAGGGGCTCGACGATCGTCGAGTACTGCGAGAGAATGCAAGCGTAACGCGGACGACCGTCGACTGAGACCGTCGGAGCGCGGCATGCCGCTTTATATTCACAGCGCCCGAAGGAGAGGAGAGCACGGAGAGAGAGAGTACTGCACATGCGCAGCGCGCGCAGCGCCTCCCACCAGCGCCTAGCAACGGAGTGAGAGCGCGCTGCGCCAACCCGCAGCTGTTTGGGAGAGAGTCTTCGCTATCGGAGAGAGGAGAGGAGGAGAGGCGCAGCTGTGCGGACAACGCCGGACAGACGCCGGAAGGACAGAGGGGCGAGCATGACATGCGTTGCATCTAAAACTTTATTTAGTTGCCAACTGTAGTTCCAAAGCGTCGGCCAGGAGCCCCTGTGCTCCGACAGCGTCTTCGGCCAGTTGGACTGCGCTCCGTGGAGGGAATTTACTGGAGGGTATTTCCCAGTGAGGTTTGTACATCCAGGCACATCCAGCGAAACAAATGATTAGGCGCGCTTCGATGCTAGTCCTAGCAGACGACAAGGCCTGCACCTCGCCCGATTGTAAACGCTCATATGAGATGGCTCTGCACCATTCTGCACGGCACCAATCGCAGCTCCATAGAACCGCGCCGGTGCATGCACCGCACCCGAAATCTTTTTTTCTGCACCGGTGTCGTATACCCACCTCCCCGACCAGGCTCTTTTGGTGGAGAGAGCTGCGCTGGAGAAGACGGCACGTCATATACTCCTGAGCTGAGGAGCCACTCCCGCCGAACACCACGTTCAATAAAACGTTTTCCTCCTCCTGCTCAGTTAAGACGAGGGGGGTCAGACAAGAAAGAGACGTGCATGTAAACAAGAGAGTGTGGTACGCGCGACTAATGCGTCTAGAGTAGACGCGAGAAAACATGACCCCTGCGCTGGCTAGCTGGGAACAGGGATATAAATTGCGCGTTTGTGCACTCTGGTTTCACCTAGGGTCGCGCAGTCGGTGGTGCTTCACGCGCCAGTAACATTACATCGCTCATGTCGTCGCTGCCCGACAGATACAAGGGACGCAACATATAGCCGACCGCATAGCAAGGCATTTGGATGCGCCGCTCAGGAGCGAGCCGCATCTTTTGAGCCGCTCTTTTTGAAGAGCGGGTGAGCCGTGGCCCAGTAAAAGTGAGCGGCGGTTCTTTTGGAGAGAGGGAGCCCCTTCTCGCCCGCTCGGTGATCCGTGTCGAACGGGGCGAGCCACAGCACAGCAAACCATGGAGGAAGAGCCAACGAACCCGAAGAGCCGGGTCAAATGAGCCTCTAGTATCGTCGCGAGAAAGCAACTGCCCTGCCGGGCCAGCTGGGGCTAATTCTCCAAATTCCTCCAGCGCCCCCTGTCGTGGGAGCAGACAATCCAGTCAGGAGAGCCGGATGTACTTTTGAGCCGCTCTTCGGCTCCTCCGGCTCTCCCGCTCAGTTACTGAGCCGAAGAGCCGAAGAACGGCTCAAAAGATCCGGCTCTTTGGGGCGAGTTTCGCGGCATCTATTATCGGCGCAAGAAAGCAACGGCCCTGCCTGGCCAGGTAGCGCTAATTTTCCAAATTCCTCCAGCGCCTCCTGTCGTGTGAGCAGACAGTCCCAGTGAGGAGAGCCGGTTCTTTTGAGCCGTTCTTCGGCTCTTATGACCCGCTCTTTTCGAGAGCCGCTCTTCACGAAGCGGATCTTCTGAGGCGCCATTTGGGAACAGCGGTTGAGAGACCGCGGCGGCGGTGGCGGTGAATGACAGATCGGGAGGCCGCAATGTCAGCAGTGAACGGAGTGCGTCTGTATTTTCAAAGTAATTGGAAAATAAACTCCTGTGACTATATGATTCACCACAGTTACATTTCTGCATTCAGCTGTTGTCCGAGTCAGGAACGAGCCGGATCTTCTGAGCCACTCAGTTCAGCGACGATTCTCGGCTCCCGGCGGTTCTTTGGCACAGCGGCTCTCCTAAGAACCGCCGCTCAGCGGCTGCTCGCTCGATCAGATAATCGTGCTGAGCATTGCTCTGGACGAGTCGTGTCGGCACGTTCCGGTAGAGTTATTAGAGGCGTATCTGCCGACCAAGCTGGGTCTTGTGGGCCACTTTCGCGTCATCTATTATCGCTGCCAGAAAGCGGACACCTGTCACTTCGAATAAATTGAACAAAGTGTTGTGCACAAACCACAATATTAAAATTAGTTTCTTGTATTGTGTTTTCCAGAATAATTTTTTGCTGGCGTCACAGCTCAGTAGTAGAGATCATACTTGTGAGGTAATAAAGTTGACAAAAAATTGCAATTTTTTTATTTATATATCGATCGAGAGTGATCCTGAAATACCACTGACACATAAAAACTTTTGTAATGATGGTGAGGCTAATTCTTTTCAGTACAAATACACCGGATACTGTGACAAGAATGGTTTCCATAACAAGGAAGAGTTCCCGCACTTAAATTACAATATTATAAGCAATAATATAATCAACAGGACGACATATGGTCATAAAACAATGGCCTGTTATTCGATTCCTTTCAGCTCTGCGCGTGAGATTTACCCTGTGAACGGCGATGTAACGCGGCGCACACGTTGGGGCCAAAGGTAGATAACTCCGCTCATTGTAAAATTTTACACATAGTACAAGAACTGCGTTCCTGGTTCGGAGTAGGTTCTACTGCAATGTATACAGGTTCTAGTGCAATGTATACAGCTAATATAGTATATAAATCGAATAACCTTATTTGCCAGAGGGCAGTAGCCTGTGCCATCTTCTTGCCAAACGGCCTTTCGGGCCGCTCCAAACCGGGCTACTCACAAGCAGATGTACCCCCGTTCCACCCCTGCAACGTCGCTTACGCCATCGGCCAGTGTCGTGTAAGACAACTCCAAAGTGGCGGACTGCTGTGCAACTAAAACAAGCATAGTGCGCCAGTACCAACAGCAGTGCGCATCGCAACTTATATGCTTCGATGTATTTTCGTAACTATCATTGTTTACCGCGCCATTCTTACTGCTGTAAAATGAATATGCATTACATATTACATTACATGCATATGCATACATATGCATCACAATTTACATTTCGGCCCTGGTTGATCTTGGAATACCGCAAAGACACATTTTTCTTTTGTAATGGCGATGGAACCAATTCTTTTCTGTACAAATTACACCGGATGTTGTTACAACATAAATGCCTCAATAACAATAAGTAATAATTTAGATTATGCATGCTTAATACAGGTTACAGACCTAAATAAACCGCTGAACCGTTCAAATGAACGATTCACGAAAGTGAACTGAGCCATTCTGAGCCGCTCACCGAAGTGAGCCGTTTTTGCCCATCCAAGTGCACTTTCATCAATTTTGTTAGTGTTTGCGCCAATTGAGGCGCGATCGCAACTTCTGCAAACGACGACGGTGTCGTAACAAGTGAAGGCAACGTGGCGCCATCTAGGAAAGTTGCACGAAAGCACCAAAAGCTGCCGGACCAATCACAATCCAGCAGAGGTCGTAGTAGGTTTTTTGCACGGGCGAACAGACGAACGTTAGTGACGTTAGTTGGTTTGGGTGGTTTGGGGATTTCAAGATAGTGATTCTGGAGACATCGTGTTCTAGGTACTGTGGCGACGCTGTGTTCTCGCGTGTTCTTGTGTAAGCTTGTTCGCACGGCCTATTATAGTACTTGTCTGAAGTTTGTTTGCTGTGGCTTCTCATCAGAGTCTGTTGTGGGTAAGTTCCAGTTTTCTTCGCTTGCTTTTCGCTCGCGCGATAGACCGCCACGCTCTTTTGTTTGCACGCGCTGTCCGGCATCGATGCTGTCAACGAAACTACCGCATCTCGCCGTTAGTGAACCAGTGGAATCTGGCAACTCCACTTATCCAAAGCATTAAAGTTTGCTTTATCTGAAGCCGCGAAAGCAGTTAACTATTCGGCGCGGCTGACGTTGTGAATAGACTACTGCGGGCATGTCACTAACGTCAAATAGTGCGTTAAATGTAAACGCTGCTACTTGGCAGTTGGCATGGCGGCGTCCGTAAGAAAGTGCTAGCTCGGGTCAATGTGACTTTCTGCGCTACGAATTCAGTAACCAGCTCAGCTAGTTTGAGTAGCGCACTGCAAAGGTTCTTTTGTCAGAGAAATTAAAGCGACGGTTTTCCCTGTTTTACCAAACTCTTCGCGCTTTCTTTGTGCTTTGCGACGTGCTCCAGGATCGGAAAGAGCCGTAATACACGATTCACTTGTGAATCGTGGAACGTTATTGCGACGGTGGAGTTCGGGCATGAAGGCGCCGCACTGGTGGTGAAGGACGCTGAGCAACGCCAAAGTAACTAACGTTCACGAGTCGGTGCTATTGCATCGCACGGCGATTTGTAGACGGAGCTACCCATGGCTCCTCTGACGCGTAGGGGAAGAGTGAAGAATAAAAAACAACGTGGCGAATGAGTCGCTCGAGGACAGGGCCATTACGAGTTGGGGGCAATACCTGACAGCATGGGAGGCTCTGGCGGTTGAGCGGGCAGCATGGTGGACAAGGTCGCTCGACGGGCAGTTTCCGCTTGACGGATGTTCGTGGCTAAATGGCGTGCCGCGAGAGGGTCGGATCTCTTTCGGCTTTTCCCGTCCCATAGCGCGCTCGTCCCTCGAGCCGTAATCCTCCGGCCAAGGAAGAGTGTTGCTTGGTGAACTGTCGCGACTCGCGAGCAAGAACATGAGCCATTTGAAGTGCATTGTGCTCTATACCTGGTGGCCGTGGACCGAGTCTAGGACATTGCGCCGGGGTTTTAGCGCATGTAGTTACTACTACATAGAGTTGCAACTACATGTAGTTACAAGCAGTCCCTGAATGTGCATTGGTAGGGCATTGGCAATGTCGCGGGGCGCAACCGCCGGCTGCCCTCCGCACTGCAGTTGTGTTCGTCTTGTGAGAAGCGAAGAAAATCACGTGGTTGGGAGTTCTGAAAAAACAAAGGAGGCCAGTCGTATACATTGCCGCGGGTGCTCCCAGAGCGCAGATTAGGCACGTTAGGTCGGCATTCGAATCCCACCGCTAGTGCTACGTCACTCTAAAACCACCAGTAACAGTGAAAAAATAGTATTCCTCTGGGATTATCAGCAAATTTCAAGTTTGCGCCGAAACTTTATTCACACACGTAGCAGCGTTACTAAGGTGTGGTGAATGTATCGTGAGGTTGTGTGCAATTAACCTTGTATTTTGTACCTGATCGATACAGCTGCTTCCGCTTCCATCCCCAAAGTCGTCCCCGCTATGGCCGAAAACCTGGTGTCTTTCTTCGAACACGTCATGGGGCTATTGGGCGCCCAGTTGCCACCAGCTGCTTACTACTGCAGCGACTGGAGCGACGTCATCGCCATCAAGGCCGCCCGGGAAGTCTTGAGGGGCGTCGAGTTCCCGCGCGACCGGGTCCGCAGATCGCTGTACGCACAGTGGCTGAGGGTGTTCGCCTCGAACCAGTGGGATGAATGCTTCGACAGGCTCATGCTGGAGTGCGTAGTGGCCACGCCGTCCCCCACTGTGCCTGGAACGTCGCTCTTCGCCAACATCTTCGAAGCGCACGACCCCGTCGACACGCTGCCGCCCACGTCATCCGTGTTGAATCTCCGGGACATTCCCAGACTCTTCGCGCGCAAGCCGGAGAAGATCGAGCCGCTGCCGTCTTCGGCCGGGTTCGTCAATTTCATGTCTAACCTGATCAAGAACAGCCGCACCTCTCGAGCGGCTCTCGACGAGGCTGGCCTGGTCGTCAGCTTTCTGAGCCTCGCGTTGGCCGTGGTCGCCGCCAAGCCGTGTGTCGACGTGCTAGACTTCTTTCGCACCCGGATGAAGACGGCGCTGGCCGCCGCATAAGTGCCGCTGTCGTTTGACGGGGACATCCCGTGGCCAAGCCCGATAGCCCTGGCCGAGCTCTTCCGGAAGGTATACGTTCGCAAGGGGTGCGTAATCAAGCCTTACCTCGTTGTGCTCGTCCTCGGCCAGTACGCCTACCACTTGAATGCCAACCACGTGTCCTGCAGGTAGGGAGAACCTTTGCATTTTTTATGATAACTTTAATCGAAACCGTTATTCACGACTTTTTAAAAAGCGACCGTGGACGGGAAGCGCATTTAAAAGCGACCGTGGACGGGATGCAGGCCGTGGGCTCCGCGATTTGCTGCCGGCGGCGCCCCGGCAGCAAATCGCCGGCAGCAACGGCGCGCCGCCGGTAGCCGATCGCGGAGGCCACGTGCAGGCGCCGTGAGTGCAAATTGCTGCCGCGGCTAGAGACGACGCGCTACGCTCGAGACGGTGGGTGGCGTTAACTCTGATCGGACCGGCGAGCCGCCGAGAAACGCCGGCAGTGCGGAAGCGGCCAACACAAACTCGTGACGTGTTTGAAACTCGTGACGTGTTTGGATGTTTACTCCACATCCAGGAAATGTCGATTGCTCGAGGTCCTCTGCTGGCTGGTCGGTTACGTTTTGCACACTTTAAAATTGATTTTAAATATGTTCTAGGCTGTATTTGCTGCTGATATTTTGCAGATGATGTATGTGTGTTCACTCCAATATATCTCCGAAGTTTTCTTGCGTTCAAAATTTTGTGTCAGTACCCCTTTAACAAAAACAAGCCAGGTGTAAATACGGTCAAAACCAAAGCAAAGGCAGAAAACGGCCCGGTGCAGTATGGTAGCGCCATCTAGAAGGACTGGCGGTAAACAAGGCTCCGCAGTCGGCTGCAGAGCAGCGAATTTGAGGGTGGTGTAGTGTTATGTAAAGTGAATGAGCGAATATTGTAAGACATTGAAGTAGCGTTGGCTTTTAGGAATATTTTTCGTGAAGAGACCGGTGTTATGGTGCAGACAAATCTTGGTGGATGATGTTGATAAAAGGAAGATGAAAAATGTAGGAGTTCGGAACTCTTTGTTAGTGAAAGGTCGAACTTTACTTTTGTTTTGAATTGTTGAGTAGATTTGTATGTCTATGTGGGCTATACGCCTCGAGCGCGGCCTGTAGGGGCGCCACTGAAATCCCCCTAGCGGCCCGTTTCGAAAGCAGGCGCGGGAGTCCCCGGCCCGCTCCCCCTTGTCGCCGTTGCTTTTGGGGCGCGTTCAAGACAGCGATTTACCGTTTGTCCGCGTTCGAAATACCGAATAACGTGAAGCAGGCACTCTGTTTGCAAGCGTGGTGTGTTCACTAGAGTATAAACGTTTATGACGCGATCTTAGTGAAATCTATATGAGCGCCGGGCGTGTGTCACAGGCCGGCGTCCCGAAGCCAGCATTTGCATGCAGCTGATTGCAATTCCGCTGCCCTGAAATTGAGTGGCAGTGTCTCTGTAAGCAGTGTTTCCTCCGATGGTAATGTTGCGGCCATTCACACTATGATGTAAATCGACTTTGTGCACTTACAAAATCCAGCGGAGCACTCATACCTGACAGCACGCAAGTTACGCCTGCCAATATCACATATCAGATATTGATAAGTACCATGAACAAGCCAATGCGGCATAGATTTCACAAACATTGTACCAAAGAAGTACGATGGATAATGCAAAATTACACTCCGTAGTCAGCACACGACGACAAATTCAATGCTGGGTCGTCTTGTCCCGAGGTGAGCGCTCGCAAAGATTCGGCTGTTACATTTATCCTCCACGAGAAGCGCGAAGATGGGCTTATAGAGTAATCCGCGTCCGTGACCAAACTCTTCTTCGAAGCATCGTCATATGACACAGGGAGACTGCAGAATCTAGCATAAACAGAAATCAGAAACCCTTATCAGATACGACACTCTTCCAACGAGCCCGTGTGTACGAGATTTGGGCGTACGTTAAGGATCTCCAGGTGGTCAAAATTAACCCGGAGACCTCCACTACGGCGTGCCTCATCGTCTCCGTTGCGTCGGCGCGTTAAACCCTGCAATCAATCAATCAACTCTTCCAACGACACCTCGTATCGCTTGTGAACTGCCTACCCTGTATTCTTCAAAAAATGCGTCCGCCGAGTGATCAGCCGTTCGTTGAAGGCGAAACACAAACGAAAAGTGAACACGCAGCTTGTGTATGCGATTACTAAAACGTTCATTCGTTGCTTTCGCTCCGCATTTGTAAGCAACGATAGTTGAGCGTCCTCCTCCTCAACCCCCCCCCCCCCCCCCCCCCCCAATCTCTAGCGAAATATCAGTGCATTTCGCATCTAGTTGGTCTGGTGAATACTACTTTGCTCAAGCAAACGTCTTTAGCATTTCAGAGGCTGCACTCGTTTTTTTTTTTTTTTTTTTTCATTCCCGTACGACTATTCTATTTATTCCTCACTTGCAGACCATTCATTTTCCCGTGGTTCTTACTATAAGGCATGAGTGGGCACATACCTGACAATGCGCAGCCTTTGAGTGTACTTAACATTTTCGCGTGGGTTATATTCCCATAAAAGGCACAAGTTTTTGTCAGCTTTTGGGTTATCACATCCCCGAAACATATTTTTCTACGACGTACATATTCGAAGCAAAGCCGCATTTGTTGTCTGAGCTGCAAAACGAACCAACATCTTACAGTGCCAATATCAGGTCTAAACGAGGCGACAATAAATAGAATTCACTTGTGCTGACGTGTTCGAAGGTGACAGCGGTGATATGCTGCTGCCGTCGCCGACGCCCGAGCGGTCAAGAAGCGCGCATGCAGAACTGCCTCCCCGGGTAGCTCTTGTTGGCGTTAGAGCGCTCTACCAAGACGCAGCTGTTTTTTTAAATGCCCTAAACGTGCAGTTAGCTTACAGACGTCACCAAACCAAGTTGTTTAGTGCGCGGAAAGGCAAAGAGAAGCGAAAGAGAACCAAAACACTGCATGACCACCTATCAGCCACGCAGCGCTAATCCCGCAAACGCCGCGGAGAAGCGGCGGCAGGCGGCGCAGCGATCGCGAATCTCGAGGCGTATAAGCCATAGTGTATTCGGGTGAGACGTGATGTGAGAGTTATAGTGTACTGCATTTCTAATTATCTCTATTTTAGTTGTGGCTTGTGTGCATCTTGTGTTTCGTGTTAAGAAGGTGGCACTCTATGGAAGTGTGGTCGTGCTATTGGTGACGGAGGGTGCAGTGCATGTTTGCGAACGAACCGTTCACATAAAGCACCGCTAACACCAAAGGAACTGTTCACCGGAAGTGTTTTCCCCCAAAAACCACTTCTTTCGATAAAGGCAATTGTGAGGAGGCGCTTGGCAAGGCGACGACGATCGGCGCATAGAAGGGAAAAAGACGAAGCGTTTGTGCCGAAGCCTTGTTCTTGTGGCTTCATTGCAGACGTCACGAAAACACACGATTTTGCAGGGGATTCGAACTTTTAACTTAAATTGATTAATTTTTCGGTGAATAAAGCATCGTTTGCTTCCGGACAAGCGCTGGGGACACTATTAAGCACGATATCTTTCAAATAAAACAAATTTGCATTTTGTCTGCATGGCCCCTTTAAAGGGGCCATGCAGACAAAACACAAGTTTGGTTTATTCGAAGGGTTGCCTCTTTAGAATCGTACTAACACCACTTTTAATATAAACTTCGCTCAAATAAGCTACATAATTAGGAAAAAAGAGAATGGTCTTGCGACCCAGTAGCTCATTTCCCACAACAGAACCTATGATGTCATATGTGACAGCTCGGCGATTGGCTGAGGCCGGCAAAAGCAAACGCAATTTAGGCAGCGCTTATAAGCTTGCCGTGCGAGCTATTTGCGCTTAAATTTAGGGCACATTCTTTATATAGCACTTTATTAAAACGGGCTCAAGAACTGAAACCCTTCCCGTCCACAGAGAAATAACTGGTAAATTAAATACATTGAAAATGGATGTATGGATTTAAAATTAAAAAAAAACGTAAAAAGGTAATTAAACAAGATAATTACGCAGAAAATGACTTACTAAAGAACAATGGTAAATACAATAGATCTAAAGGCTATTATCGCGTTATTTGCCGCTGACTGTTTCTGCGTGTGAGTGAAATTGTGACAAAATATTTGAGGGGTTAGTATTGTTGAATATTAGCGTTAACTAGTATTGTCCGTGGCCTCCGCGATCGGCTACCGACGGCGCGCCGCCGGCATCAAATCGCGGAGGCCACAGCTAGCGGCTCCTCGCCCTTCGTCGGAGACCCGGCTGTTGCACCTCACATGGATTTACGAACTGGCCGCTGAACGTTCTCCATGACTGGCAGCCCGGGATCGTTTTGCCCGCAGCCTTTCACATCTATCCCAAAGGGGACCGTGTTAGCACGCGCTATAACCCGCGGCAACCGGCTTCGCAAACTCGGCATTCACAGCGCCAACTCGGCGTCTGTGCTGCCCACTTCAGGCGCGAACACACGTGAACTGGTGAGTAGAAGAGCGCACGAGAGATCCCGCCATGAACGCTTGGCAGAGTGTACTCGAAAGTCGAGCTGGCCGACGCCGGGCGCTCCTCACGAGGCGCTTGCTCACGTGCGCTTGGTCCTTTTTCTTTGTATTTTTTTCTGGTAACGCTATACGGTGGAACTAAAAGCTTAAACAGCTCTGCTGTTAAAAAGTAATATGGCTACATGGCAAGCGCTATCTCTTTAGCTTTCGCAGTACGCCTTATTGAGCTCTTAAACGATCTTGCAGGGCACAGCCCCCGTTTTACAATGCTAACTCATTTTGTTTTACCAGCAGCACCAGGGTTGCTAGCTCGGACCGGCGGTTCCTGGAGGAAGCGTTCCTGACGCCCTCGAAGTACGGCCACCTGGAGGTCGTCCAGCTCCTGTACAACGCTCAAGAGAAGCTGAGCGTCGGCGTGGCGACGCTTAACCGCCACCTCCGGGATTCGGGCGACGAGGCCGTGTCGCAGTCGAGCGAGCGCGTCGAAACCTTCCTGGAGGGAATGGAGGGCCCGCTCCAGCAGACAAGGCCGTGGTGTCGCGTTTCCAACCTCTGCTTCTTCAACAACCTGGACCTCGCCGAGAACGTGGACTATGCCCTTAGACTTACGGCTCTCGTGGCGCCGGATCCAAACGACTTTCTCTGGCATAGGGACGAGTTCGCCAACATTCCAAGACCACGCAGGAGGGCGGCTCGGATCTCGGCCAGGGACTTCAGGAGTGCTCTGGCCAAAGAGAAGCATGGTGGTCCTCCGAGTAAGAAGCCGTAGAGGCGCTGGTTCTCATTGGCGTACCAGGTACACCATCGAGAAGGTCCGCCTGTAGAAGAAACTTGAGCTGCTTCGCGCTCTTTTTTGGGTGCCCGGAAGCCACGTCATCTGTAACCAACGAAATCGTCTCGCTGTTCACTACAGAAACATGACATACTGTCTTTAGTCCTTAAACTTCGCAGAAAAGACCTGCACCTGGTTCAGAAGTGGTTACAGAATTGTTGGTTTGTAACGGTGGGTGTGATACGACGTGTTTATAAGGCGCCATGGTCAAGATTAAGTTTCAAGGCAGCTAATCAGTATATGCGGCCGTGTGGTGTATAATGATAATCAATTGTTCATTTAAACTGTTCGCGTGCTATGCCTCCTAAAAACCGAAATTGAAAGGTAATTTTTGGTGCAGCCGCAAAGTAGCCAGGCAAACTGATGTACGCAAAAATTCTCGAAAACCAATTTATGGTGAGGAAGGATGCTTACTCCTTATAGAGTGATCGTTACGTGAATATTCGGTAAATTAGAGTGCGGTGACTGCTCAAGAACCAAACATGTTTCCATAATTTCTTTTTCATTTGCCGGGCCTGAGCGTCGTGTGATTCTAGAACATGTGCACAACCCCCTGGGTACATTGCAGAAGTTTTCAGGTCCGCCATAAGGCGCCACTAATAAATGTTTTTGAGGCCAGGCCGGTTTTCTAAAATTCATAATTGCTTTTGAAGCTGTGAAATACGACAAATTTGAAAGCGATCACTGTGTGTGTTAAGTTAATCAGCATTTAAGGGACCACGAGTAATAGGTGCAACTATTTTTATTCGAACTTTTTGCAGTTGATACCGTGAATAAATGTTGTTCAACTAGAAACGCTGCTGTCATCACTCACGAATTTGTTTAAAGGCGTCCGTTTCAAGCTACACGCAACGCGCCTGCCCGAGGACATTACGTATGCCATGAACTCGGGTGAGCACGAGGTGCAACTACGAACTATCCAGCGGCTCGAGGCTGCTCTCGCAGGGCAGAAGCGCAGGGAAGCGTCGTCGGGGGGTCGGCGGGTCAACACCCGAACACCCACCACGCACCGACCGCGCCGACGCCCGCGAGGCACTGCTTCGGGGACGACCTAATACTCGTCTAGGAAGGGCAGGCCCTGCGTGGCCGAGGCCCCTACCCTCCGCAGGAACCTTCAATAAAGTCATTTTCTCTCTCTCTCTCTCTCTCTCTCTCACTGTGCCATTGTAAGACAGTACAAGAGCCCTGTGACATACGTGGATGAGCAGACGAAAACGGGCAGTCATTAAAACCAGGACTGGTAAAACTGACTCGGCGCCGTCGTGAATAAACCTGAAGTTTCAAACCGCTGAATTAGCCTTGCAGAGTATAGTAGGGCGTTCCAGCGGGAAATAACCCCATGCCGTGTAGTGGCGCCGCTATGGACTCTGTTTTTGTTTAGGGCGGTGGAAGTGACTAGAACTTGACGTCTTGAGCTCCCCTGTATTATCAGGGCCGCGTAAGAAAACATGTCAAAGAAAACATGATTCAGTGTACGACTCAAGGGCCACTTCCCCGCCACGAGCACTTGTATACGTGCGATTGGTGGCCGCCAACCAAAGCAAACGCGAGAGAAGGTGACTGCCTTTGCAGTGGCGCCTCCGGTTACAGTATCTGGGTCCACTCGAGTCTGAAGTGCACTGAACGCGTTACTGCTGATGCTGTGTAGCGCAAAATGCGAAAGCTTTTGAACATTTCGTTCATTTTGCTTTCTGCTACAAACGTATTTTGTTGCTGGGATGTAGTTGAGTGAGTTATCGAAGGTTAGTTCTGGGAAATTGAACAAAGTTGTATTTGTGTTTATGACCACTTTAAACTAAGGACGACGCAATAGACTGGAACTTCCGATAATAAGGTGAACCTATGGAAACCTTAAATCCTGCACCAATCCTCCATCGACAAAAAAATTAGCGCCCTTCCACTCTGTGAATAAGGATTACCTGCAAAGCTGGACGCAGTCCATGGACTGCACGAAACAAAACACGTTTATCGTATTTTGCGATGGAGCATATTTCCCAGCCAATTACCTGAATTAATTTCTGAAGGATCCAAGCTTGGTTCTTGAAGATAACCATGGAACTGCCTGTGTCCCTCCCGCGTTGCAAGCATCTTACTGTTTGTGTAAGGCTGGGTTTAGGCTGTTGTCGTAACTGTCGTAATATCTTTAAATGGCGTCATTTGGCGTCTCATTCAACCGAACTGCGTGAAACGCTGTTTTTAGCGTCCATAGCGCACGATATGGCTGTTACGTCGGTAGTCTGAACATAGCCTAAGGCTGGGTTCAGACTGTTGCCGCAACTGTCGTAATAACTTTAAATAATGACGCCATTTTACGTCTCAGCCAACCGAACGGCGTGACATAGCATCTTTTACGTCCATAGATCACGATACGGCTTTTGCGTCGGGAGTCTGAACATAGCCTAACACACAAACCCATAACCTAACACGCAAACCCAATCCGCTCTACCACTAAGGACTCCGGACAGGTCCCATCGGGCCGTTTAATGTCCGAGTTTAAACCTCGCACCAGCACAACGGACATGCCATCCATCAGTACGGGCGTGAAACCTATAGTTGCGCGCACCCCCCCCCCCCCACACGTCCCTCCCACTATTCTCCACTAACACTGAAAGGCGGGCTAGTTGGTGACAATTCTCCACTACAAACCTGCGCACGCATGAACCGGTAACCGGTCATGTGCGTGTGCTTTGAAGTGACAAACGCCGTCGAAAATATCCACTGAAAGCCCTCTGAAGAAGTGATATTGGCTCCCGATGGCGTTCCAAGCGGGCAGGTTGCTGTTCATTCGGGAGGGACTCGCCACTACTCGACGAGATGAACTTGAGGCGGTAACGGCAGCGCCAGCAGCTTTCAGTTATTTTTGCGTCCATTCGCGCTTGTGTTCGCGCCAACGCTTCAATTGTTCTTCCTCCAAACGGACGGCATGCATCCGTCCCATAAAGATTTAAAAACTGGAAGCCCTTGAGCTCTATTCTCGCGTAAAAACATGTGGCTGTACGTTTTCCTTGCCCCCTCGTATGCATCTCACTATGCGTGTAAGATGTCTGTGCAACACATCGACCGACACCCGAACCACTTGATTAAGGAGGACAGCCGACTAACCGCATTGAGCCATGTACTTTCGGCATCTAAATCTCCCACCAGCACAACCGGCTTTTCATCGGTAGTAGCATGAAGCCTAGCCGTGCAAGCACGGCCCCCTTTTTCTACCCGGAAACGGTGCACGCATAAACCGTCAACCGGTGATGGCGCATACTTAGGCGTGAAAGACACCGGCGAAAATGTCGCTCAAAAGGCCTTCCAAGCTGAAAAAGCATATGGGTGCCGGTGCACCAACTGGGGAAGTTTCTGTTCTACCGGAGGGATTCGCAGCTACTTGGCAAAGTGAATGCGAGCGGAAACGGCGACGGCGGGTTTCGGTCGTTTTAGAGGGCAGCCCTTTGGCGCCGTTACCTGGGCGTCGTGGGAGCGGCGTCTGTTTATGTCCGCGTAACCGAGTGAGTGAACGCCGCAGTGACGAAAGAAAGAAAACGGTGAGGAGTGTCTGGCGAATGTGAAGTGGAGTACGACGTGTGCGGCTACGACGTCATCTCTCTCACTGCGTTTCCCTCACACATGTCTCATGTGTTGCCACCAAGGAGCACGCTCCCCCTGACACTTTCCCCAGACGCTGTTCTATTCTCCGCTAATCTAAACCACGTGACATTTGCGCGGGAGATTCAAACACAATATGCAACTACTTGCTAGCTGCTCCCTAGTGCGGTGCTAATCCCATCCACCTAACATTTATGCGGGAGGTTCAAACACAATTTGCAACATGCTGGCAGGCGGCGGTGGCCCACTGCGGGGTAGCAGCGGAGTAGCGCACGCCGCCGTACGTTCGCTGATCACGCGAGAACTTCCTGAGACGCAGCAGAAATGCGCCGTGACCGATAAGAGTGCAGCTCGCGCTGCGCACAAATTTCAGTGTAGTAATCGTCAGTGCATTTTTACGCCCATCCGCGCTTCTCTATTTTTCGCAATCATTTGATAAGCGCACTACCGGCGTTAGCTGTCGACTGCGCAACTCACCAGAGGCATCGGTGTGGGCGAGGGGGAAAATAGTCGTGTATGAGGTATCAGCGGTGGTGAGGAGAAGCCCCGGAGCGGCGCCGAATAAATCGATGACACCGGAATGAAAACCTGGGGGTTAGACATATACTGATTTGCAGTAAAAACAGCGATAAGGGCGATTATGATGATGGACCGACGGAATAGCAGGGAGCTCTTCATTAACACCTGGTGGGGTAAAAATACAAGGCATCATAATTTAAAAAAAATCAAGACGCTGTACTCGCATGCATAATCAGTAAATGCGCGGAGCGTTCATGTCACGAAGTCTCAAACGGCTCCCCAGCCGTTGCGCGACCGTGCTGGGAGAGCATTGCCGCACGCTCGCCGTCCGGTCGCTTCGTACCTGGGCAATGGGTGACCTCAGAGAGCTGACAACTGGTCGAGTTGTTTTGGTTAATCCGCATCCCAACAATCCAGCTTCGTTTTCGCAGAGAGGATGTTTACAGCTGTGATTGCGTAGATTTTTTGTGTCCGTCAACAAATCCACACGACATAAACGCCTTACGGCTAACTTGATCGCTAAATCTCAGTAAAAAACGGCTGTAACTCTCTTTTATCAAAACTCACAAGAACAAATATATGACACCTAGCCGATAAGGCGGCCCCGAAAACACTTCGAGGTTCATTTACTTCTCATAGTTATTTCGCAGTGTAATTGTAAAGTTACAGAATTCCCGTCTGCTGCAAATGCATGGGCATCTAGGGGAGGAGTTTGCTTACAGAAAATGGCTGTAGGTCTTCTTTTATCGAAAGTTTCATAACAAATATTATACGGCAATCGGACACCGAGGTAACTCTATCCTCACGCCTAGCTTCATTTACTTATAGTTCACAGTGAAGTTGTAAACGGTACAGAATTCCCGTCTTCTGTCATCATAGGTCGGCAAACTCACTCACGAGTGCACTCACACACCCCCCACTCACCACTCATGAGTGAGTGGTGAGTGAGCCTCGCCATCATTGTGGGCTGGTGAGTGCGAGTGCGAGTGAGTGCGAGTGCCACTCGCGGCGAGCCCCACTCGCCACTCGCGAGTGCGAGTGCCACTCGCGGCGAACGCCACTCGCCACTCGCGAGTGCGAGTTCCACTCGCGGCGAGCGCCACTCACCACTCGCGAGTGCAAGTTCCACTCGCGGCGAGCGCCACTCGCCACTCGCGAGTGCGATTTCCACTCGCGGCGAGCCCCGCTCACCACTCGCGAGTGCGAGTGCCACTCGCGGCGAGCGCCACTCGCCACTCGCGAGTGCGAGTTCCACTCGCGGCGAGCCCCGCTCACCACTCACGAGTGCGAGTGCCACTCGCGGCGAGCGCCACTCGCCACTCGCGAGGGCGAGTGCCACTCGCGGCGAGCCCCGCTCACCACTCACGAGTGCAAGTTCCACTCGCGGTGAGCCCCACTCACCACTCACGAGTGCGAGTGCTCTCACCACTCACGAGTGCGAGTGCACTCACTACTCGCAAGTAGTGAGCCCCGCTCGCCACTCGTGAGTGGCGGGTGCACTCGCGAAATGTGCGGTGCTATGGTGCCGACTGCCCGGTTAATTCTAACGTTACTAAATAAAGGCTTTTACAGTAGCGGCACTCTTTTCTCTGATTGTTGTGTGCCGCCAGCATTTTCATTGGTCGGTCGGCACCACGTGATAATTATTTACACATTGGCGCAGCCATTTTGTTTCTGGGCGCCTCTCTTTTCTCTTTTACTCTACAGAGCGGACGCTAGAGCACCCGGTCGCACTCTGCCCTTCACAACCAGCAGCGGTTTCGTTGGGAGAGGTGGCAGCACGACAGACAGAAACAAAATGGCCCCAGACGCTTCCTGGTGCACGAAGTGTCAGTACTCTCAAGCGTAGCTTTTTTAGGGGTGCTAGTGAATCCGATCCTCCCTCCCGTCCTTCCCCTTATTTCGCGGAAACTTTCCAAATGAACACGTGACGGCGTAGTTTAGGATCAAGCTGTGCTCCTGTGCGGCAGGCTGGCGCCGCTTGCGGATGGGAAAATGTGGGGGGAAGGGGGAGGGTGGCGGCAGCCCGGCAGCTCGTCGCCATCGTCGCCATCATGACCGCCGCCGCGACACGACGGCGCCGCCTGCCTCCACCGCCTCTTCTGCCCAGCGCTCAATCAACGGCGCTCAAGGCCAAGCCCGCCTTGCTACACCTTGCTCCCATCTTTCTATCCTTTCGTGGCGGTGTTTTACCAGTTTTACTGGACATCCCCGCTGTGAGCCCTGTTCCAGCTTGGATTGCTCTTTGGAATAAACTGTTTGGAGGGCTGTCTGTAATGAATTCATTGGGAAAATTTAGTGCCGTGGATAGCGCGCTAAGCGATAGGATTAATCGCACACGCTAGCCAGTGCTTTCGGAGATGGCAGCAGCTTTACCGAGTTTTCCTTCCGAACGGATCTTTTTTTTTTATGTTTGCTACCGCTGTCAGAATTTGCAGTGTTTTTTTGTTTTATAGAGCGTGAACGAACTAGGTTACATAAGTCCTGAGAAGCTTTGATTCATGGCTTGCAAAAAATATGCGAGAATTTTTTGTTTTCACTTCCCAAAAGCGAAGTTTACCCCGTTGAAAGTGGGGTATTAGGACAGGTGGGTATAATAACCGTATATAGACTTAAGAAAACGTGAGACCCCATTAGTGATAAATTTAAATTCTAGCTCAAATAAGTACGCATTCTATGACCAGAAAACTCGTTCCGTAGACAGCCAAAAAGGCTAATGCCGCTCATAACAAAATCAATGCATTGATACTTGTGAAAATCGGGGAACTCTACTGGGACGTCGACACAATCAAAATAAGAAAAATAAAATAAAGGCCTAATGCTCACCACGCGAGATAGGACGGGACAGAAGAGGCAGCTTTTATTGACGAAATATCTACACAAACCATGTGAGCTGCTACACCGGCCACGTAAATTAAGGCTGTCTTAGCCCTCTATGAATGTAATTAACATCTTTATCTTTGACGACTACTCTGATTGTTCTGAGGAATTCCACAGAAAAGAGGTAAAACCACGCGTACAAAACATAAGCGCGCACACATATACTGTAATCCCTCATTATGACGAAATCGCTTTACTCGAAATATCGCTTTATTCGAAATTTCTTCTGGTCCCAACCCAAACGCATGCATTTTAGGCCGCATTACTCGAAGCGCACGAAGAGCTGGACCCGCTTAGAGTGAAGTGGCGAGCGGAGGCGGCGCCGAGCAGTGATGACCCAGCGGCGAGTCAGGCGGTGAATATGGCGAGTTGACAAGCTGGTGTTTCCCCGGCGATTTTCTCGAGCCCGTCATACTCGTTTTGCGCCATCCGATTTAAGACAAATGGTCGATATGCGTGTTAGGGTGATTGAATTTTCTTCCTAGACATTGGTCCATGGCGTGGACGCGACGGTGCGCGAAGTGTCGTCGAGAGCGGGGTGCCCAAAAACTCGTTTTGCAAACTTCACGGCTGCACACCTCGGGAAAAAATTGCCCAGTAATCATGCAGAGCCCCCAAAAACCGGTCAGTTTTCATGATTGTGCTGTGTACTCACAATGAGCGGGTAAACGTTTTTTGAGCTCAACAAACACAACCTCAGATTCCAGCTGTGGAATTTGCGGCGCTTTCCAGCGCGAAACTCTCTCCCCCACCCCCCTGTAAAAGCGGCCACAGCCTTCTCCTCTTCCTTCGCTCTGCAGTCTGCGAGGCGTGCGGACGCCAGTCACTGCTTGGTCACATTAGAGAAGGGGTTGCTCGCGCCCAGCAAGAACATGAAACAGCCAAAGCTCACTGCCTTCCTTGCACCTGAATAAAGTTGTGTTTCAAAGAATACATTGTGCTTTGATTCCTCGCAGTTGTGGCGCAAATAAAGCTCAACGAGTTTTGTTTTCTCGAGTGGTCGCTTATATCAAAATACCGCTTATAACGAAATTGTTCGCCGTCGCGCTGAGTTCGTTATAACGAGGGATTATGTGTATGCACACACAGTAATCAGGAACGCATCGTTATTGCTCACAAAACCAGCGACTTTTATTTACTTCTTTATTGTTGTACAATTCAATAAATTCCCTTGTGAAAGGGTATTTTTACATAACGGTGTGGTCACATGCGAAAACCTGCTCAAGTTACGCTAACAGCCTAATGCAGAATATTAACAAAAAATGGAGCAGCTTCGCACTGTAGTTGCGCGAAGAGTGGACAAACAGGGAAACTGGCGGCCCCACCCGACTTATTTTCGGTTCGGTTAAGTTTATCCGCCATTATGGTTGGAGGCTCGGCCAAGTTTTTTGCTTGGTTATGCTTTGAGACACGGTCAAGCTCTCTGCGTGGTGTCGTGGTTAGCCCCAAAAGAGCAATGAACACTCGGTCATTATGTATGTACAATGCACGTGAGCTCGTAACTCCGGATCGGACGTTTCGCTGCTGCTTCACCGGCGCGATATTCGGGATTGTACCAAAGTCGTCTCCTCCGTTCTCGAGTAGCGGCGTAGCGGCTTTCGCGCCGCGCTTGCTCGTCTTTGGGAGTGGCGCTCTTCTTCTATTGCACCAACAGACCGGACTTTTGCATCTCACATGGGTTTCCGAACTTGCCGCTGAAAGTTCTCCATGACTGGCAGGCTGGGGCAGAGCGTTCTACAAGGTCGAGCGGTGTCGGCGCGCACGACGACGTCCTCGCTCGGCGAGGTTTTTCTGCGCAGGTTCGCCGGCCCAACCACCATTTTAAACAGCATTCGCTGTTGTAAAACTCAAATGCCATTTGCCTAACGACAAATAAGGTTCAAAGTTCAAAGGTCCCGCCCACGGTTTCTTACCTTGGGACCTTCTCTTGTATACTTACATTATGTAATCACACATTATTGCATTTTTTGAAATAAACTTTGAACTTTGAAGGTTGAAACGCGAAGCTTTTGAGGCGTGCATTTTGATCGTTGGGGGTTTCAATTTTGATCGCTGGGGTTCAAACTCCTTTCACTTCACCCGCCACGATCATCATCGTCAAAAAGTTGGCTTTCCTGCAGTGCGTTTTCGCAAACCGTCTCCATCAGCCAGGCAAAGAAAGCTTCGCTTAAAAACGAAAGGATTTGTTTTTAAAAATGCAAATAAATGTAAAACCTATTGGCAAATTATATTGTTAATGCAATAATAGTTGGTAGTAAAATGACAGTATAAAGCAAAATATGAACCAAACCGTTCAATTTCAAACCCGTGCAGTATGGACGAAAAAGAAAAAAAAGATATACACAAGCAAGTTCAGTTATGGCACAGATAAAACTCAACTTTTCACTACACGTTTTCTTAAAGAATACCAGAGGGTAAAGAAAAGGTTGCGTAAGAGGTAAAAAATAAGTTGTTGAAATCGGTTAAGAAACGGACAGCATAAAAAAGACACATTGAGAAAGTAAAATATTTGCAGCGGCCGCACAGTTGTTAGTTATTTTGTTTAGATCTTTCTACTGTACAAATATTAGAATTTTAAATGTTTAATATATCGCAAGCACTGTGCAAGTTCAACTAACATTTTTTTGTTTTGCAGTTTTGCCACAGCTGCACGCTTAGAATTATCTGGCAGCTTCTACACGCTTTTGTTATAACGACGTCACGCTGTACTATAATTCCTTCACAACTTCAAATTTAACAGTAAAGCAGTATTTTTAACATGGCTCAACTGATCAAAAGCACGGTACATTTCTGCGCAACGCGCGTACTGCAATTATGTCCTAAGTTTGGGTCCATTCTTCGCGTAACCGCGCTTCTATGCCGTTGGTATCTGTCGTGGGGGATCCCACCACCACTTTCGCTCCACGAAGTTTTCTTTTTTTTTACCTCGGCGGCGCCTACAAGCCGGCGCCTGCTTTCTCCCCACCCTTTGCTTTTTTTGTTTTCCTTTTCTCGTAGTCGGCGACACCGACGCATATTCGAAACAGCGCTTGTTCGCGCATACGGGCTGGCTGGCGCGCCGTGTATCCTCGCCTCCACCCCCCCCCCCCCCCCCAATACTCCTTTGCAATACTGACCCCCCCGTCTAGACACACGGACGCCTTTGCCCGGGACTTTGTCGACGGTCGCCGAAGGCCTGCTGATCAGCCCAGCGCGCAGTCGTACACGATAAACTGTGCGCCCCCACCTCCCTCCATAGGCCTCCTGCGCTGCCCAGGGGGCGCTGCGCAAGCGGCTTCCGGGCAGTACTTCCGGGTAGTACAAAGCTGCGCGGGTCCCATAGGATCCCGTGTTGACAGAAGCAAAATGAGCTCGACGCTACCGATTATTTTGCGACGTGGTCACCAGCTCATCCCCGACGCGTCCAATCTATTTCAGCGATCAACTTGGCATTAGGGGAAAAAGCTTTGCAGCGCTAAACACGTTTACAAAACCGACGAAAGTGCCGGGACCGTGACGGCGTCTGCTACTCGCAGGTTCACCGATCGATCGATGGTCGTACGAAGTGAAATTTTAAGTGAAATTTCTAGTTTAAACTAATACTCTAGGTGTCAAAGACTTCTCAAAAACAGCCGATCAAAAAAGAAGAGTGACGCAATCGGCGATGATCGCGCTTTAAAAAGCCAGCGAGTCCGGACCGCAGGCTCGCCTGCTGCGGTGCGCCGCTCTTTTGCGTACCTGCACACTATGCGTGCACGTTCATTAAACAGTGCTCGTTTGCGTCGCCGTTACGAATACATGGTGCAGCGTTAGCTTGCCGTTTTGTTGCGTGTCTCAGTGACAAAATGCCGCGACCGTCAGAAGCGTGAAATCTGTTAAGCGATTCCGAAATGAGTGGCCGTAAAACAAAGTGGTGGGCGAACTGAGAAGCCGCTCGCTTTCCTTGTTAGCTCTAAATTTACTTAATTACGCTCTTGCATTATATATTCCAAGTTCGCACTTAATAGGCTAGAATGAGGGTCAGCAACGTTTAGAATTGTAGGACCGAGTTGCATGCAGCCGACACGGCGGAGGGCTGGACGGCAAATTGGGGGGGAGGGGGAGGGGGGGCTTTGAACGCAAAGAAAATAGCGAATTGCCAATAATATTTGACAACAATCTGGGGGACAATTCTACTAGAAGTGACCAATTCTCTGTTCTTGTCTCGCTGCCTAACTCCATTTGAGGACAAAACTGGCGTGTCGGCGTTCAAATTGTTAGTGACGACCCCTGCACTATATAGACGATAACCAACAGAATATGATCGTATGTAAATATTGGGGGCCGCGCGCCGTGTACGCGGCTGTTGTTATGCAAATAAAGGAGTACACATATCTCTGCAGGCAGCGGGCGTGCGATTTGGTGCTTGTTTTGTATACTTTAATAGCGGTTATTTTGTTTATTTGGCGCTATTGTCCCACGTACTCGCTAGTATACATGTACCCTGCCGTTCGTAAATCGAGCGGCGTAAAACGTTACGCAAGAATCATTTATTTTGCGAAAATACGAAACAAAATTTACACGCGTTTCAAAGGCGGTGACAGGCCAGCAGTGTCAGCTGAGTCCGCTGCGCAATTCTTGCGTCCGCTTGCACGCTCCCGCTGAAGCAACCTTTTGCAGTTACCTCAGGATATAGGATGAGCAGCGCTCCGTGTTTATGCTACTCGTGAACTTTCCTTTGTCGACCGCACGCAAGAAGAAAAAACTGTAACTGTCGTCAAACAGTTAAACCACCCGACCTGGCGATACTGTCCCACGCCGCGACCACCGCGACAGCTCGCTCAAAAGAAAGCCGACAAATCGGCTTCTTTTAGCGGATATTATTTTGTTTAGCCTCTGCAACTACTTTAACGGCTATTTCATACAGTATGCAGTCATTTAAATACGCCACAAAGCTCCACAACCAACTTTCACTCTGGCTTGTAATTGAAAACACATTGAGGGCGGCGAGGGTCGTCTGCTTTTGTACTACCCAGAGGCGTCGGCCGCTAGGGGCGCTGCATGTCGCCAAAACTCCAGCGCAGGAGGCCTATACACAAAGAGAAAGAGAATAACTTTAGGAGATGTTGGCGGCATTTGTTCGGAAGCCAACCTAGGAGAGCCCTCGTAAGCTACAACCAGGCGCCCGGACAGCGCGGCAATCTGTTGCGCGGCAGAAACGAGAAAGTGCAGGTCGCTACCGCCGCCGCCACACCGCCGCCTCTGCGATCGCCAACGCGACGTATGCCCGGTATGCCGCCGAAGAAAACCCGCGTTCGCAACGGACACTGCAGTTTGCGCTAAGGTCCCTGAAAGAACTAAGGTAGCGCCAACTGCTCCCTCCTTCTCCGCTGCCCTCCTCTTTTTTCTCTCCCCTCACCCGCGGCGCCGCCGTCCCTTTAACTCCGCGGCGGGGCCGCCATATTTGTTGGCCACTTGAGAGCAGACGCCCTCGCTACGCTTCAGGGCGCTCGCTGCAGTTTGCTCTTGTTTTCGCGCCGAAATCGCTCTTTGGTAGCATTTATAGGATTTCTAGAGCCCCGTTTTACCAACAGGCACTGAGTGATAGTGTTTTGTTTTATATTTTTGTCTACAAGGGGATATTTGCGGGGCGGATGCCGCTGGCGCATACGCACAGCGCGGTTTTTGTTTACGTGTGCGGCATTCTGTAACACCTCAGGATAGCTCGTGAATGCGAAAGGATCGAGCGTGGACATTTCAAACTGCGTGACTGTGGTCGTGCAATCACTGCACAGAGGTCTTGCGCACGGTTCGCGGCAGTATACAGTGCGCTTCATTCGCAAATTCCGTAGTTCGAGCGCTGCGCTGGCGTCCTTGCACTCGCCTTTCTTGCGATAATTGTGTATCCTCAGCGGCGTTCACTCTGCGCCCGCTTTTACTAACGACCTACAGCCTACCTTAATTACGCGCAGTTTAGAGTGCTTTGCCGTTTTTGTAGAAATGTTTCCTTCACCTTCATGTCGTTATAGGCTGCTGTGAGTAGACTAAAAACATACACATGCTGTTGTACGTGTGTGCACGTACAGCGAAGTGAAAAGCCCCTGCTTCCCCGACTTCGCAGCCGGATACACTAAACTACACTCGCGGCCGTACGTTCATGTGCGAACCTAGTGAAAAACGCAGACTTGTAATTCTGGGAATACGCGCCAGAGAAGACTGCGATCAATCGATCGGGTAAACTGAAATTACAGTCCCTCTAGGTACAAATTATGTAACTAGTTACTGCAGTTAATTATTCATGCAATACGTTTTTTCACTGGGCGCGGTCGTTTACAGCCGCTATTAATGGAGGCGCCTGGACAGAATTGTTTTGTGCTGGGATATATTCTGGCAGATTTGTACATTGCACTAACACAGGGATACACCCGAAAGAAATTCGAAAGAGGACCAATGTCACGATGATTATCAAGAGAAAACAATAAATCACAAAAATGAATTGGTGCCAGCAAATAGATATTTTATTGGAACAAACGTCCGTAATGACGTCGTGCAGGTGGCTTGTGCTGCTGACGTGGCTTCCCGTGAGAAAAAATGTTGGGAGTGGCATTTGGGTTTAGTTTTTTTAACGCCAAGCTTCTCCAATATCCGTTGCTCAAATTGATCCGTGAAATAATCCTATTGAGAAGGGAAAAGAAATGTCGCCACCGAGTTTGAGATGCGCCACAAACACTCCGCAAATATAGGCAATAATGCATTGCAGAAGGGAGTTAGTGACCGTTCTACCGTAGCATGGTCAAATTCGTGTTCGCGCATCTGCTCACTGCCGCGTCCGCTCAACTCGCTACACTAAACCCGTTTAGCAAGCGCTTTGCTGGACAAAAATACGTCTGCTGAAAATAATATAGTCGCCCAGTGTGTTTTGGTTCAAATCGCAATGACTGGATACGCTGCGCCATTGACTACTAAGATGAAGTAAGCGCGCACACTGCAAATGTACGGCATCACGTGTAATGCAAACGTAAGTCGTAATTAACGTTCCTCTGTGCATACACGGAAGAAAGGGCGTACAGCCGTTACGGTGCGAATATGCATTTGAAGTGCTCATTCAAACGTGCGCGAATTTAATAAAGCGATAACAGAAATTGCGCATCAAACGTACGTCAACGGCGCGGTCACTATATTAGCTGACCTTAAATTGTTTTACCTAGCCGCAATTTTTTTTTCTCGCAACAGCCTCAATTTGCGCCGCACCGACCAAGCCCATATTACGCAGCAAATCACTCCGATGTCATAACAACGGGATTATAATACCACCCGGGTAGCTAACACACAAAACATGACTTCACGCCAAAAAGAGCGTACACGCACTCGGAACGCACACGATACATGGTCAGATGCAAGCTGCCGTCGGCCAAAACAAGCATGAATTCAGGTGAACAATTCTCGCGTCACGAAACCCTTACGACAACTGACTGAACATGCTACGCCGCTAATATTGATGCTGGAAGTTAAGCGCGCACATGACAAATACACGGCCTCTTATCCAAACCAAAGCTTACGACGGGACGAACTCGGCGCTGCGCGCAATGCCTACTCAGAACAAAGCGTGGACGACGGTCGCGAAGGGAATACGCATTTCTTCGTAAGTGACCGCTCAAGCTCGCGCAGAATTTAACAGAGCAAGAACAAGCATTCAGAAACTTACCTCGCAAAAGAGTGATGGTAGCGTCGGCCTGAAGTATGCCCGTTCAAATCTATGCAACCAAACTTTTCTCCTTTCTGCGTCGCGTTTCCCGGACGGAATAACGAAGTCTTGTGCCCTGCCTGACGATATTCGCGCTGCCTACGGCACAACACATCGACACCGAGAAGCAACCTAAAACGACACCGGTGCGACATTTTTTCGAAGCGAGCAGCTAATTCCGGTACTGAAGCACGGTGGCGACGGTGGCTCGGAAGCCAGCAATGGCGTCGCAGCGGCGGCGTTGCGCAATGTCCCAGCCGGCGAGGCATCGGCGAGGCGACCCGGCGGCGGAGCAAAAAAAACAAAACCACGTGACTTTTCCCTTGGCCAATGGCGAGCGGCGTTCGCCGGCGAAAAAGAAAATGGCAAAAAACGAAGTAAGAGAGGAGCGCGGGCGAGGGCGAAAGGCGGCGAGATCTAAAGATGGCGCTACCTTAGTAATTTTAGGGACCTTAGTTTGCGCGCGACTCCAGCGCCGCCTCTCGCCGCCGCTTAGAAACTCCGGGTCGTGGATGTCGCGACCGGACGTTCAGCGCACGTAAAAACACACGCGCTGCGTGCGGTTCGACGTTGTGTTGCGGAAGTTTTTTAAGAAACATAGTTATAATTGCAAGTTGCAGGGTCTGAAAGGATCAAAAGGCTGCAGGAAAGAATTAGTGGCAGCGCCGCTACTGCTGCGCGAAGGGCAGCTACAATCGCGAAAGGCAGCATGCCATCGTTCTGTACAGGTTTCTCGCTCGGGCAGCCGTGGGAGAATAAGCGTCGCAAGAAATGATTTTAGCAGTAAGAAAAGTCAAGGAAATAAAAAAAGTCATGACATTTTTTGTCAGTGGAAGGAGTAAACTTATGAGTACGATTACCCTTTATGCGCAGCGCAGACACGAAGGCCCGTAAAACTAAAACGTTTGCTTTCAGTGTTCATACACATCACGCGCTGCGATAGCGCATGCCGTCGTAGTAGTTGCATAACACAAGGTATTACCGCTTCCGCCACTATTGTTTTATCAGCAGTAACCTTTTTTTAGCGCCATTCACGGTACACGGCACCGAATGGATACCAAAAGGCGGCACAAGAATATGCATTGACAGCACTTCGCGAGTGACGCCAAAAAGCAATGTCAAGACGGTCAATACGCATCCCGGTTACTGCCCTACTTTGTCCCCCGAAGTGTACATAGTTCGGCCACGCGTTCCAAGCGAGAGCATGGAAAGCTATCAAAGGAAAGGTTGCATTCACTCGTGCTGACTTCTTTAATGTGTTTATACATAACGTCTCCGATGCTCGTACATCTCCTGCCGAATCAGTCATCGGCACTGTTGAGGTTGACAACCCAGATATCCATATGCATAGGTTGCTCCGAACGGCTCAATGTCCCACCAGGTAGTATCAAGAACGTGGCAAACGTCACCCTGACCTCATTAAACTGAAACGACTATACAAGAAAATCAACGATTACCAAAAGACATTACAAAGTGAAAACTGGCAAAATCTTTGCCATCGGCTCCGGCAAGAGGGAGAGGCCTTTTTCACTTATAATGGGGCATCTTTCGCAGCCTTTGCGGTAAAGCAAAGCTTCTTATAAAGCAAAGCTTTGCGGTAAAGCAAAGCAAAGCTTGTGTTCTTATCATTGACAAATGAGACTGCAGTCTGACTATTATGACGTAGAAGAAACTATTATCAAGACTCTCTTTCCGCATGCTACGAAGGATAAAACGGCACTAAAATCTCTTTCCGACATAGACATACCACACCCTCTAGACGAACTCAACACTCCTTTTACCCTAGGAGAACTTCACGTTGCCATCGCTCAAGGAAAATCTAGATCCGCTCCAGGCCATGATAAAATCACTTGGCAAGATCTCCGCAATCTGCCAACGCACGGCCATGAAGCCCTTCTGAGTGTTGTCAACGAATCATGGGAAACGGGACAAGTCCACGAGCACTTGAAGACGACCATCATTCATCCCATCACGAAGCCTAGTAAAGACGCCCGTGAAAACCTGAAAATCTGCGACCTATTTCACTAACTCCTATCATGTGCAAGGTCATCGAACGATTAATTAACAACCGACTTCAGTTCCATCTCGAGCGCACTGGTTGGTTTCATCCATCGCTAACCGGCTTCAGACCTAATCCTAGTACGCACGACTACCTTTGGGTGCTCCGAAGAGTCATAAATCGCACATCTCGAAAACAACTCCCGGATTGCATTCTGGCAACGTGTAAATAAATAATTTCGAACCTAATGCAATGCGTGTTAGTGGGCCAATCAATGCTTTCATAGAAAGAAATCACCCAGCTCGATGTGGTTCAAGCCTTACACGACCTAATGCAAGCTTCGCCACTTTTGAAATGAAGCTTTCCATTCCTCACTGGTGGCGTCTGCGTCTGAGTAAAAAGCACCGCAGGAAAGCGAACTTTATAGTGGGTTTCACAAAGCAATGATGATGATAAGCGAAGGCAGATGAAGCGCCTCAAGAAAAAAACCTTTCCCATGGTGCGAATCGCGCTTGGGTCCCCCGCTATATGAAGCCGACGTCTATCCGATTGCGCCATTTCGACACTGTTGAATCCGTTTGGATTTTAAACTGAGGCTTTGACTCAGTTTTCACGGGAGAAAGCTTCGAGTTTTATTTCTCTTAAGAGAACGGTTTGATTTTTTGTCAGTTGAATCAAGTTTTTCGGAGTTAGCGATTGTTATGGGGCACGTCCCATAGCCAATGTGAAGCTCTTAAAACACCGAATTTCCTTTTCGCTTCATGAAACGACATCACTGTGGTCTCGGTGTCAATATGGCCACATTTAAGGTCTCCACAAAATGGAACGATTCATCTGGTTTACAAACAAAGCGAAGTTAAAATTAAATTCCCGTTCTGCAAAGGAACAAAGCGAGTTGTAATGCGAATTAGTGGCGGTTGTGAGTGAGCGTGAGTGAGCGTAAGCGGGCAATGGGAGTGGCGAGTGCGTGAGTGGAGGAAGCGAGTGGTGAGTACGAGTGAGTGTGAGTGGCCATTGCGAGGGGTGAGTTCGATTGCGAGGGAGTGTAAATAGGAAATGTGAGTCGTGAGTGTGAGCGTTAGTGAGTGCGAGTGGTGGCACCGAATGGTGAGCGTGAACGCGAGTGAGTGCGAGTGGGGACTACGAGTGGTGAGTGTGAGCGCGAGGGAGTGCGAGTGGTGAGGGCGGAGTGTTGAGCGTGATCGCGAGTGACTACGAGTGGTGACGACGAATAGTGAGCTTGAGCGCGAGTGAGTGTGAGTGGTGGGGACGAGGGGTGAGCGTGAGCGCGAGTGAGTGCGAGTGGTGTGGGTGGAGTGGTGAGAGTGAGCGCGAGTGAGTGTGAGTGTTGGGGACGAGCGCCGAGTGTGAGCATGAGTGAGTGCGAGTAGTGAGAGCGGAGTTGCGAGCGTGAGTGCGAGTGAGTGTGAGTGGTGGGGACGAGTGGGGAGCGTGAGCACGAGTGAGTGCGAGTGGTGAGGGCGGAGGGGCGAGCGTGAGCGCGAGTGAGTACGAGTGGTGGGGACGAGTGGAGAACGTGAGTGCGAGTGAGTGCGAGTAGTGAGAGCGGAGGGGCGAGCGTGAGTGTGAGTGAGAGCGAGTGGTGAGGGCGGAGTGGCGAGCGTGAGTGCGAGTGAGTGCTTCAGTATAAATATATTTTTTTGAGTGAGTGTGAGTGAGTGGCATCCAGTTTTGCCGAGCTATGTCTGTCAATGCACCTGCTTCCAGGGCAAAGAAACGGACAGCCCCATGTTTGTCAGCAATTATGAAATTCTGGCCCTTCCAACTTTCATTAGGTAATGAGAACGGTATAGTAACTCCCATTACCAAGTGATGAAAAAAGAGTAGACACGTCTACATTCTCCAGCCATGTGTATGATGTGTGTTTTATACAGCTTGTGTTGACTGGTCATTCACCTTCACAAAGCGAAGTGGTCCCTATTTTTTTTCCCTCTACCGGCAAGTGATATGCGTACTGGGGTGAGACGTGCCCTGAAAATTGAGAGAGAGAGAGAGAGAGAGAGAGAGAGAGGGGGGGAAGAAGTTTATTGCAGCAAACGATGGCGGTTGAGCCTCCACTCGGTTGGGTGGGATGGCCTCAGTTCTGGCACTTTTGGACCTTGGCTGCACCCCTGGCACGGTTAACCAGAGAGCTGGCCAGCAGGCGGAGCGCCTGCTGGCCAGCTCTCTGGTGAATGGTTGGGAGTGCTCCGGAGTAGGGTTGGGAGTGGGCGCGTGAGATGGGCTGGGTGTGTTGGCGATCATTCACCATTCGATAGCTGACGTCGTTTGGAAAGGGCCAGAAGTGACACTTGACGGGGTGTCAGGAAGGGGAGATAGAAGGTGGCTGCATTGCAGCAGGTGTCCAACCCCGTAGGGAGTAGCGAAGGGGTGGTCCGAGTACGGGTGACGTCGGGATCGACGAGTGGCTACGTCCGGGCGCAGTGTACACACTGTGTATGTTGCAGGCATTCAACAGTCTTCTTCCTTCCGTAAGCGACGTAAGATGAACGCTTCCTGCTTTGTCAGACGAAGATGGGGTTTAGGCAAGGTAAGGCGAATGTTGCAATGTTCAAGGTAGCATGATAGAACGACTGGAGATAGGAGAGACTGGGCCGTGAATTGTCACCATGAAGGGAATGGTTGGTGTGGGAGAGCAGTCCCCCCAGGGCCCATGTTACTCGAGGGACGAGGGCCGGGAGTCTCGACGATATGGAGGTAGAGGATGGGGTTGATTGATGTGAATATCCGTAACGCTGGCAATGAAGCTGCGTCACCCTATAGAACAGATTTGCGGCAGGCTTGCTTGGAGTCCGTAATGCTATGATGATGATGGTGATGGATGCGTAATGCTGATGGTAAAGTATTCAGCCGGTGGTAGCAGCCAGGGATTTTTCGTCAGTTGCCGAAGTAGGCGTGGATAACGTGATGATGGAGGTGAGGTCTTGCGAATTTAGAACCGCCAGTGGCCGAGCTTGGAGTAACGGGGGGCATGGGGCGGCATCCCTGTAGCGAGTGCCGGGCCAGGAGTGGTTTACACGAAGATGTTTAACCCGGGGGAGTCTTCGGCCTTGGTTGAATGTTTGGTACATATTATTGAGAACTGGTTATATGGTGATGTCGACCCGGATTGAAGACGGAATGAGGATGACAGGACGGAATGAGGCCGAATAGAGGCCGCGCCGAGTTAGCTGTTGTAAAAGCTTATTTGCGGACGTTAGCAGGGTGCCCGCTTAGGTAACGCTTGCGCATTTAAATAAAAACGCTGGCTTGTCGAGATTTAGGGGCACGCCTGTAGGGTCCCCAGGTGGTCCAAATTAATCAGAAGTCGACACGGTAGCATTATTACCCTTGGGGTAGCTGCGGTGCCCATAACCCTAATTGGAATTGGGATCCGTCATTTGCTACAACCGTGCGTGCAGGCTTTTCGAGGACTAAAATTAATTGAAAGTAGCGCCTATTTGGGGTCCCATAAACTTATTCGTTATGTGCCTTTCATTGCGTAAAACCTTTCAATTTTAACGAAGTAAGGAATGTGTTAGCTGAGGCCTTATTAAACTGTACCGTATCCTCACCACCAAAGGCGTCAGATATTTATGTTTTTTTTTTCAGTTGATACAGTTAAAACCCGATATAACGAACTCACCGGGAACCGCGAATTATTTCGTTAAAGCGAGAAGTTCGTGAAATCGGGACTCATTTTACAAGCAGTTGATTCCATAAATTCGATGTCTAAAGGAAGGCGTATGCCGCGGTGCTCGCCTGCCAATAATTCAGCAATGCGCTAAAAGTTTCCGGTGAAAATAATAAGCCAGCCGGTGCTTGCCCTGAAGTAGTCGCACGCCATCAGATTCCTGAAACGGCGCTTTTTGTTGCACCACTTCCCACGATAGGCGGAAGAAATTTGGCTTCATATCAGGGTTGTCCTGAGGGTATTTTTCTTCGACTCAATTCCAGTGGAAGTGGCATGGATTATGGCGTCCTTTCCCTTCAAGATTGTGGAAACCGTGCTTTCAGAGACGCCGTGGTCTGCGGCCACGAGACTGCTGAGTTTATCTCGTAGAGCTCCGTAAAAACGAAACTAGATGCCTTGTTTCTTTTTTTTGTGTGTGCGTGTTGCGACCGGGTGGGCCGAGCCGAACCAAGCTCTGTCGCCTCCTGCGTACGTGTGGTAGCGTGGTGTAGAGCGAGCGGCCAGCCGCTGTTGCAGCCGTGAATAAGTCCAGAAGCCGTAGGCTAACGTAACTGTTTACTTCATAGCGAGAGGTGTGCCGAAGCCAAAAAAAACAATGCCCCGACGGGCGAGGTAACAGTACAGGACTCGAGCAGAGTGACAGCAATGATTCGCTCCTCAAACAGGAATGGGTTATAGCGTTTGCGGGGCTCTATTTATACCCAAAAGCGGTAACGGTCAAAACGCCAACAAGCGGCAACACGCCACGAACGTCACAGACACACACAACACTCTTTCCAGAGTTCGTAAGCAGTCAGTAGCATCGGCGCAGGCTGAGTCCGAGAGAGGGTCTGAGAGAGGACTTCGCTGCGATCGCGGGGCCTCTGTGTCCTTGAAGAGCGTTGAGACGAGCCTCGCCGGCAGCCGCCGAAGTTTTGAAACGCGCCGAAAGCGAAGCGCTTGGCCCGGGCTTGTCGAGGCATGAAAACATGAATCACTGACAAGAGGGGACCTGTTTCAAAGGCGCACGCAGCGGCTTCGCCGCACAGCCGAGGAGTGATGCGGGAAAGTACGGCGGCGGGCCGATTCGTTCCCTCCCCTACATGGCAGGGTTAGAAAAGAAACTGGAAGAAAGTCAAGTAGGGTTTAGCCTAACCCATATGCTGCAAGGCGAAGTGGTACAACAGCATATTCCGGGAATGTTATACGCAGACGACATTGTTCTTTTAGCTGATAATAAAACCGATATGCAGCGGCTAATAAATATTTGCGGCCAGGAAGCCACTGACCTCGGATTAAATTTCAGTGCAGAAAAATCAGGAATAATGGTTTTCAATGACGCTACCACCGACGTAGTGTCTATCCAGCAAGGCGAATTACCTAGAGTGAAGGAATATAAATATTTGGGAGTGTGGATAAACGAAGGGGATAACTACTTAAGTACTCACGAGGAGCAACTTAAGGTTAAGGGAAAGCGAAACGCAGCTATAATGAAGCATAGAGCTCTGTGGGGGTATAACAAATATGAAGTAGTAAGAGGAATGTGGAAAGAAGTAATGGTTCCGGGTCTCCCGTTTGCGAATGCTGTACTCTGCTTAAAATGAGACGTTCTATCAGGCCTTGAAGTAAACCAGAGAACGGTAGGACGTTTGGCCTTAGGCGCGCATGGAAAAACAACTAACGAAGCAGTTCAGGGAGATATGGGCTGGGCGTCGTTTGAAGTTAGAGAAGCTCAGAGTGAAATATGCTTTGAGATGAGGTTGAGGGCAATGGATCAACGAAGGTGGGCAGCTAAGGTATTTAGGTACCTATATTTGAAAAGCGTGGACACGCAGTGGTTAAGAAAGACTAGAAGGCTAACGATGAAATACGGAAAGAACCGTGGGGAATCCAAAACAGCCAAGGTAACCAAAAAAGAGGCAAGGCAGATTGAAACGAATAAATGGAGGGAAAAAATGGAAGCTAAAACGTCGTTAGATATGTACAGGGCTGAGAAGATGAGCATCAGAAAGGAAAATTTCTACGATAATTCCCAGGGCAGTGCTTTGCTTTTTGAGGCTAGAGCAGGTTGCCTGCGAACTAAGAGTTTTGTGGGGAAGTATTCACAAAATGATGGGGTATGCCTGGTCTGCGGAAAAGAAACAGAAACTATGCGGCACATCGTGTTAGAATGTGAGGGTATCCATCCAAATCTACATGAAGGGAATATTGGGCTTTCAGAAGCCCTAGGATTTAAGGGTATCACAGAGGAAGTTAACTTCAAGGCTGTCGAGGGGACGAAAAGAAGATTAGAATGCTGGTGGACGAAAAGCAGAGAGGGGAATATTGCCTAGGACAGTTACCACCTGTAACAGGAAAAAAAAGTATTTTGTGCCTAATAAGCTTTTTGTGCCTGCCCTAAGCAGCGCTAGTATTGAACCAAAAGTGTAAAACATAGGTATATTAGTCCTTTTTGGTCAGATGACATGTCATCACCCCGATACAAAGGGGAAACCAATAGAAATCATCATCATCATCATCGTAACAGTGTGTATGATGTGGCGCAATATTCTTCGTCGCGTTCTGATGAAACACATTCGAAATTGCTCTTTTTTTAAATGTGTCTGTTTCTCGAAATACTTCATTAAATCGGGAATGGCGCTGAATCTGTTTCGTCACTTCGAGTTCATACAAGCATTGAGTCGTATGGGCACTTCGGGGGTATCCGAATTTGTTCGTTAGATCTGGAAAGTCGTAGTACACCCTACAAGACGAAGCAAAAGAAGGTCGACACGCGGAGGAATAAATGAGCCCATATCGTAACTCCTTGCACGGTGCTCCCGCGGGTGCGTTTGCGTGTATCCATGCTGCCGCTGCACAATTACAAAAAATTTATTCACCGGTACATATCAACGTGAGCAGGGATTGCCTGCTATTCCTGCCCATATTGGCAATTTGAAAAGGACTAAACAGTAGCGGCCACTTCAAGTGCTGGCTCCAGTCAAAGGTGAGGCTTTAACGCCAAAAGTTACACTCTTTGGCAAAAAGGACTAAAAGATCGTCCTTTGGGGGACTAACGTCCGTTGCCACAATCATTAGTCCCTTTGGGGACTAAATGTGAGGGGACGAACGGTTAGTCCGCCACCCGGTTGGTCCGTTCCGATACTCCCCAAGGGACGAACTGCCGAGTCTCAAAAAAAAAAAAAAAAGACGTCCACCAACAGGGATCGAACCGCCGACGACCGCAAATAGACGCAAGAAACCCGATGCGCTACCACTCCACCAAGGCACCGGACGGATGGTCCGGTAGATAATTTTCAAGTGTACAGCGTGTAGTGCTGTGCCAGGTGATGGATTCATTGCAACTGGTGCCGGAATGTTTATCCGTGCAAGCGACCGTGACCCCGATTTGCGCTTTTCGCTTAGCGCTTTGCTAACTTGAGGGTCCATTGCTCATTTCGATTCTAAGTACAGTCTCACAATCAGTTTTTTCTCGTAAAGAGCAATCAATTCGTCGCCTGTTGAGATAGATGGCTGGGTGATCGGACGACTCATTTGTTTACGCACAAATTAGCGCAAACTAAGTGTATTCTTAGTGTTCGATACATGCGTTAAGTGCTCTAGGTATGGTGTGTAAAAGCGGTCGTCTGTGTGAGTGTCAAAATAGGGAAACAGACAATATTTTCCTGCATCGGCGAAATCAAATTTGGTGTTGCTTAGCCTGAATTCTTCAAGTTAGCGTCACTAGACGATCGGGACTGGGAGATGCAACTGGGTTTTACAGCAGTTGCAGCATTGTCATAGCTTTGGTGCTCAAGGCAATTATGTACCGAGTGCAAAAGGTAACTTCAAGACGCTAACCTGTAGCGAGCATTTTTATTTTGCAGTTGTTGTCATCAGCAACTAATGCGTTTTTTTGCGTCTGTGAAACATACATATTCATTACGCTTGGAGATCAACACTTGCTATTGTCAGTAATAGTATTTGCGGTATTGTTGACGGGCTTGAAATCTTTCATTGGCCGTTATTACCTCGCCCGAATCGTATGCAACACAGCGTATCACCATAACCTCCCCGGGAAGCTTCTGTCGATCACGCATCGCCGCGCCTTGCCATTACCCGCCGCTCGATTGACACTAGGCGCTTTTTTTATAATTCACATAAAGATTTTTCCCAGTGGCACCATCTAAAGGACCCACTGACTGCAATGACTTGTGTTTTGGAAATCTGAAACTGTCCACAAACATATGCGCGAAATGGGAACGACGACGCCATTAGGGGATTAACGACGCAGCAAAGGGACTAAATGCATGCGTTTCGTCTTCCCGTTACTCCTTATAGATCGGCGGGGACGAACAGTTAGTCCGGATTTGTGCACACGGCACACACTCTGCTACAGATACTCCCATTGAAGATGAACTGTTGCCCGCGAAGACTAACAGCTGTATTTTAGTCCCTATTTTAGTCCTTCTTGCCTAAGAGTGTAGGACAATAGTTTCGATCACGTCAGAGGAACTTGTCTCCCCACGGCACCCAGGCATTTTCATGAAGTCCCGGGTAAAGTCTGACTGTAAAGTCTGACCTTCTCAGTGAGTTTTTCTACCACCTGTTATGAAGGAAGCAAGCAAGCAAGAAAGAAAGCACAGGTTAGCCGTTTGCGTGTCTCAGTAGTGGCCTGTCACATTTTAATGCATATCATCTCAGCACCAAGTCGTGTCTCGTGCACAGCCATTGGTTTAAAGGGACCCTGCAATGCCTTCGATAAACGCTTTCACTCTTTCTTTCGCGTCTGGCACCACTTCGAAAGCTACAGTTATCACCAGCACGGAGGGCGCTGCGTGATTTGCTTGTTGCAGCAGATACGCCTTCCGTTTCTGTGGCTTTATTTTTTAATTTGCTATCGAACGCGTTCATTGCTGCAACTGAAGAAAAACTGCCCAACAGCCGCTAGATGGCCTTAATGACGTAATTCGAACGGCGTAAGAACGCCAAGACAGGGAATGAGAGTAAAATGTTTTGAGCTAGTTTCCAAGTTATCTGATGGGCACCGAGGAGTAATTTTGGGCTGAGGTACTTTGCGACCCGCTAATCTAAGTACTGGGTGTGTTGGGTGACCACGTTCTTCAAGCATTTAGGATTCGAAAAAAAAGTTAAAAAAATTGTTGCAGGGCGCCTTTAAAGGCATTTACTTTCAATCGCGCTTGCAGAAGCTCCTGAAAGCTAATAGATATGGGCAATAAAAGAGACGTGGCAAACAGAAAGCGCCACTCCGCATTTTCCTACTGGCAACATATACGTAGTACGTAGCGGTCTTGCTTTATAGCGTCGTTTTTGTTACACCTGATAGCAAACCTTTTTATTGCCGTGACTTGAACGCAGTTACTTCGAAATGGCGCATTTGCGACGACAAAACGACGTTACGAACTAGACCCAGAAAAGGGGAGGGATATTTAAATAATTTTTCACCACCGCTTAATGGGCCAGCTGTTCTATACTGAATTCAAATATCTCTCTGCGTTTCGTGTGCGCCCGCCACTACAAATAAAATTAACCACTCATACGGAAAAGTGTATCGCTAGTGCAGGTGTGATTGCCCCGCGTGGGGAACTGCGACAGATCGGCGGCAGTGTTTCCAATTAATTGATAGATAAACCCGCTAGCTTATATGTGAAAGACGCAGGTTATCTACTCTGCGCGCCACGCATCACGCATGGGGCGTGTCGCTCATTGTATGCAATGCCCCCACGCCATTACGTGCCTTCATTTTTTGGTATCGCGTGGATAGCGCCAGGCCATGTGGATGGCGTTGAAGCGGTTGAAGTCCAGAGTAATAATCAGGGGGTGCTGCGCAGCGACGGCTTTGACGACTACAAAGAGGGGTTTGAAGTGATGATGTTTGGAGAGTTTACTGTAGATGTTGAGTAGGCAGATTGTGGATTGAGTGGTGTTGTCGGGGAGGATAGTTCAGAAGTCGTGAGGAATAGGACTGTCAACAAGGCTGTCCTGTTGTGTGTACGAGATTTCGGCGCACGTTAAAGACCCCCAGGTGGTCAAAATTAATCCGGAGCCCTCCACTACGGCGCGCCTCATTGTCTGCGTTGCGTCGGTGCGTTAAACCCTACAATCAATCAATCAATCAATCAATCAATCAATCAATCAATCAATCAATCAATCAATCAAGGCTGTCCCGTTGTGCTGAGATGTTACGCTGTCTACGGGGTTGCTACATCGTTGGTATGTTGGTAAGTGGCATACGCCTCGAGCCCGGCCTGTCGGGGCGCCACTGAAATCCCCCTAGCGGCCCGTTTCGAAAGCAGCCGCGGGAGTCACCGCTGTCACCGTGAGTCACCAGTGTCACCGCTGCTTTCGGGGCCCGTTCACGACTAAGATTTACCGTTTGAAGCCGCTGGAAATACATATTTATGTCGAGCAGTCACTCTGTTCGCAAATGTGGCACATTTACGAGAGTGTAAATGTGTCTGAGGAGATCTTAGTCTGGTACATTCTGTCTGTAGAAGCGTCAGGTGTGCATCACAGGTCGGCGTCGCGAAACCGGGATTTGCATATGGAGATGATTGTGATTCCACTGCCCTGAAATTTACTAACAGTGTCTCCATAAGCGCAGTTTCCTCAAATGGTCATGCTATGGCTTACACTACGTTTTAAATCAGTTTTGTGCGCTTATATAACCAAACGGAGCACTCATACCTGACAGCACGCCAATAACATATCTCAGATATTGATCACTACCCTGGACATAAATTTCACGAACATTCTAGGACGTAAGTACGATGGATAATCTAAAATTATACCCGGGATCAGCGCACGACAAAAAAATTAATGCTTGGGCGTTTTGTGAGCTGAGCGCCCGCAAACATTCATATATGCTACATATATCCTCCCCGAGCAGCGCGGAGAAGGGCTTCCTTAGTAATGCGCGTCCGGAACTAAAAACATCTTCGAAGCATAGTCATGTGACCCAGGGAGCCTGCAGAATCTACCAAACACGAAATCAGAGGGCCTTATAAGATATCCCACTCTTCTTACGGCACCTTTTATCAGTTGTGAACTTGTATGCCTCAAAAAATACGTCCACCGAGTGAACAGCTGTTCGTTGAAGTCTAAAAACTTGAGTAAGGTGGATGCGTAGCTTGTGTGTTGTGATTACTAAAACGTTCATTCCTTGATCGCTCCGCATTGGTACACAACGATAGTTAAGCCTCCCCCCCCCCCCCTCCCATCCCTACGTCTCGCGAAATAGCAGTGCATTTCGCACACTGGTTGGTCTCGTGAGTCCCACCTGGCGTAAGTTTAAACGACCGTTTTTAGCATTTCAGAAGCTACACTGAGTTTTTTTTTTTCATTTTCATACGAGCTATTCTGTTTCTCCCGGACTTGCAGACCATTAATTTTTTCCGTGGTTTAATTAACTTTTCTTGGTTCTTGCTATAAGGTATGCAGGAGTGCACATCTTTCACGACGCACAGCCTTGGAATATACTTAACATTTTTGCGTGGGTTATATTCTTATAAAAGGCGCAATTTATTATCAGGTATTGGATAATCACATCCCCGAAATATATTTTTCTACGACGTACATTTTCTAAACGAGGCCGCATTCGTTGTCCGCGGTGCAAAACGAACCACACCTCTCATTGTGCCAGTATCAGGTCTAAACTAGGCTGCAATAAAATTCACTTGTGCCGAACGTATTTGGAGGTGACAGCGCCGGTATGCTGCGGCCGTCGCCGACGCCCGTAACGACGGCCAAGAAGGGCGCATAACCGCGTTCCCGGATAGCTATTGTTGGCGTGTGAGCAACCTAGCAAGACGGAGCGGCTTTTGAAGTGCCCTAAACGTACTATCTACTTACAGACGTCAGCATAACAAGTTTTTTAGGGCGCAGAAGGGCGAAAAGGAGCGAAAGAGAACCAAAACACGGCGTGAGCACCTATCAGTCGCGCAGCGCCAATCCCGTCAACGCCGAGCAGAAGCGGCGGCAGGCGGCGCAGCGATCGCAAAGCTCGAGGCGTATACCCTTTGCGTATCGTCCCGATCGTATGTATTTGCAGGATGAGACGTCTGAGGGAAGAAGGTGGTGACAGCTTCTTCGGCGAGCTCGTCTGCGCTCACACCTGTGCAAAGAGCGACCCCTGTGGCACCCTTATTTGTTTCCCAAGGAGGTATCACAGAAGTGCCCAGCTATTCGAGGTGCGTGTGTGCCCATTTATGGTCTCGCACACATTCATCCAGCGCTCGGTGGCTGGTACGTGAGAGTGACGCTGGATTGCCTTTTATACCTCTGCAAAGGGAAAATCTCAGCACGGGAATGAGGTTAAAGGGGAATACACACGTACCGATAATAAACGGAGCACATGACTTCCGACTTGATCCCTGAGCAATAATTATCGCGTTAATCACATTAATAAATGAAGAAAAAGTACAACTGAAGTAATGAGAAAACAGAGTTTGTGCAATTCCGGCAGACGTCACGGCAACTCTGCGAAACAAATGGCGATAATTGCAATGTTGCTTGACATCTCGCGCTAGCAAATCAATGTGCAAGGTGTTTCTTGTAACAAATGATGGTCCGCGCATAAGGCGTTGACGGCGGTTCATGGGTTCGCCTAATGCTTGTGCTACTCGGAAACTTTCACTTCACAGTTGAATGCGTACTTACAAGTGCGTCTAAAGTGAGTGCCACTGAGTAGGAAACTGGTTCGAATGCCTCCGAAAGGCCTTTCAAACGGCCGTTGTTGCGACCGGGCGGGGGCACCCGATCCGAGCTCCGTGGCCTCCGACATACGAGTGGTAGCGTGTATGATGCGAGCGGCCAGCCGCTGTTGCAGCCGTGAAGAAGTCCAGAAGCCGTAGGCTAACGTAACTGTTTACTTCATAGCGAGAGGTGAGCCGAAGCCAAAGAACAATGCCCCGACGGGCGAGGTTACAATACAGGACTCGAACAGAGCGACAACATCGATTCGCTGCTCTAACATGAATGAGTTACAACGCTTGGGCAGCTCTATTTATACCCAAAAGCGATAACGGTCAAAACGCCAACACGCTGGAACACGCACCGAACGTCACAAACACACGAAACGCTCTTTCCAGAGTTCGTAAGCCGTTCATAGCCTCGGCACGCGTTGAGTCCGAGAGAGGGGAGAGAGGAGGACTCCGTTGCGATCACCGGGGCCTCTGTGTCCTTGAAGAGCGTGGAGACGAGCCACGCAGGCAGCCGCCGAAGTTCAGCCGCCGGCAGCCGCCGAATGCGCAGAGAGCGAAGCGTCTGACGAGGCTTTGTCGCAACTTGTTGCCGACATGATTGCGCCTGTTTCCGAAGGCGCACGAGTGGCTTCGCCGCACAGCCGAGGAGTGATGCGGGGAAGTACTGCGGCGCTGGCCCATTCGTAACAGCTTCTCCGCCGGGGGTCCGAGATCCCGATGGATAAGGGTTTGCAACCGTTGTCCGGAGGGATGCTGTCGAAGTGAAGTATTCGGCAGACGCTCGACTCCAGGCCTTGGCTGTATGACACCGTGCTGGAGCTTCACCGGGCGGGTCACTGGACGAGTAGTGGCTCCCCAAGAACGTCTCTGGCTTGGTCAGGCAAGCAACAGAACAACACAGGAAGACCCAACCGCATCGCCGGCAAGTGCGAAGACAAATCAACACTGAAGATCTACCAGGCTTTTAGTTGCGATAAAATACGCTAATAACTAACTACTCTAGTTATATTTTTGCCCAGCAGTACTTTAGACAAGTGACAAACCTGAAAGGTGACATTTCGCTTGATTGGAAATGTCCCACACACAAAAAAAAATGTAATCGTAAAGGGCGAAACCTGGGTCAGGAAAAACAATGAAATTGAGAAAGTCAGGCGTCTACAGGCCACTTCTCGCGCTGAGAGCTGCGATTCGAGCTCATCATTGCTCCGAGTTTTCCCCTTCTTGCATCGCACTTTAGGTGCACCCGTTCTCTGAACGCTGCTGCGACCGCGTGAGAGGACACCGGCCGTTCGCTTCGACAACAGTCGAGCGCGCGGAGGAGCGAACGAGATTTTCCAACGTTCAAACGAGAGGCGCGCACTTCTTTTTGGAGGTTGCGTTCCCTTGGCGCGAAGCGAGCTCACTGCTTTGCCTCTCGGCGTGCCCGCCCTGAAACGCGCGCCACAAGAACGCGTGGAAGTTTTTCCTCTATCCTTCTTGCTCGCCTTTTCGCGAACGCGTTCGGCAAGCAAACGCCGGAACGCGTTTGCGTTCTCTCCTCTAGGTTGGTCGGTTCCAGACTTCGGCTCAGCCACAGGAGACTCCGGAACCTCAACTAGCTCAGCCGATGTTGGCCTATCATCGGGAGCATCAGCTGGGAGTGACACGGGCACGACGAGCTCTTTAGACACCGGGTAGCTTCGTACAGTCACTACCTCGTCGTCCCTCGCGCTTACGGCGGCAGCCTCAGCACGCGAAGCCCGAAGCGTGTTCCCGTTCTACTTCCTCACTGCCAGAACTACACTACAACCAGGCTGCTCTGTCTGATTCTCAAAAGACGGCTCAGCCACAGGCGCCACCGCAACCTCAACTAGCTTAGCCCATATGGGCCTATCGTCGGGAGAATCAGCTGGGAGTGACAAGGGCACGACGTGCTCATTAGACACCTGGTAGCTTCGAACAGTCACTACCTCGTCGTCCCTAGCGCTTTCGGCGACAGCCTCAGCAAGCGAACACCGAAGGGTGTTTTCGTTCTGTTTTGCGGCTGTCAAGGCTACACTAGATCCAAGCTGCCCTGTCTCAAAAGACGGCTCGGCCGCCCCAGACGCCTGAATCTCTACGAGCTCGGCTGGCCGTTGCTCGAGGTCAGCTACCTGAGCTGGTGGCAGGACGGGATCGGCTTGCTCAGTGGCGAGATCGTCATGACTCCCAACTGAACCGGGCAAACCGTTTTCTGCCTCGACTGCAGGCTTTCCCACCACGTCGCTCGTTTCCGCACTACCGTCCGAAGGAACAACTTCCGTTTCAGCGGACTCGTGCGGCCTCTCGGTAACCTAATGGTTTACGCACTCCAGCGAAATCTCGCTATCTCGCGAAATGTTCATGTTCAGACCGGTAGCCGTTCCCAAGGCCTCCCGCGAATTTCAACCGTCCGAACACTCCGCCGAGATCTCCGAAACAAACGCCGACACATTATCGCACTCAGTGGACACGCACTGCCCTCTGCCGCCTCTGCCGACAGTCTGAGCTAATGCGCCGTCGTTATCTCAGCAACCTTGACGCGCTGCTCGGCCGCAACCGTCACCTCCGACTCGCGCTCCCGAGCGTCTGCTACCGGCAGCGCTGGCACCGTGCTTTCCTCGACAACGAGGTCTTTCTCGAGCAACAATTCTAACTCAGGCTTCACGTCTTCCTGCTCGAGTTGAATTTCATGCTCTAGGTGCTTGTTCTCCCGTTGGAGTCTCTCTTTTTCGAGCCTCTTTGCTTCCTGTTCAAGGCGCTCGAACTCGAGGTCGTACCATCGCATCTTTGCCTCGTGCTTGAGCTTGCGTTCCTGCTCTTGTTTCTGCCACTCGAGCTCCTCTACTCGCTTTCTTTCCTCGCGTTCCTGCTTCTCGAACTCCTCACGCCGGCGCTCAGCCTCTGCCTCCGCCTCTGCGGCCTGACGTTTCGCGTTCTCCCTGCCATTGATCCGCTCAATGCATCCCGACAGCTCCTCATCGTCAGCACCAACAGCGAGTATAGCCTGTATCAGCTCTGACTTTCTCAGCGCGTCCGCAACATCCAAGCGCAACTCTTTTGAAAGCTCCAACAACTGCGGTTTTTTCAACGCTTTCAAATTCATGGCCGGTCTAGAGTACGGTGTTACGAAGTTGCCATCCGACCGCTGCCAACCAGTTGTCGCGACCGGGCGGGGGCACCCGATCCAAGCTCCGTGGCCTCCGACATACGAGTGGTAGCGTGTATGATGCGAGTGGCCAGCCACTGTTGCAGCCGTGAAGAAGTCCAGAAGCCGTAGGCTAACGTAACTGTTTACTTCATAGCGAGAGGTGAGCCGAAGCCAAAGAACAATGCCCCGACGGGCGAGGTTACAATACAGGACTCGAACAGAGCGACAACATCGATTCGCTGCTCTAACAGGAATGAGTTACAACGCTTGGGCAGCTCTATTTATACCCAAAAGCGATAACGGTCAAAACGCCAACACGCTGGAACACGCACCGAACGTCACAAACACACGAAACGCTCTTTCCAGAGTTCGTAAGCCGTTCATAGCCTCGGCACGCGTTGAGTCCGAGAGAGGGGAGAGAGGAGGACTCCGTTGCGATCACCGGGGCCTCTGTGTCCTTGAAGAGCGTGGAGACGAGCCACGCAGGCAGCCGCCGAAGTTCAGCCGCCGGCAGCCGCCGAATGCGCAGAGAGCGAAGCGTCTGACGAGGCTTTGTCGCAACTTGTTGCCGACATGATTGCGCCTGTTTCCGAAGGCTCTACATGGGACGCTCAAGCGGCATGCCACCCCAGGCCCTCCCCCGGTGCGGGGCCCAAGATAAACTAGGAGTCCGGTCTGCTCCACTGGCACGGCAGGGAGCTCCCACACCGTTGCGAGTAAGGGGTGCTCGCCTGGCTACAATGTATATCAGCCTTAACGTCACAGCCGTAAAAATGCTGTTGTGGGAGTTCATTGTTTTACACGCCGGACTGGACATCGCACAAAACCTGCATTGATGGATTCCGGAAGGCTCGACCTGTCAAAGGTTAGGATGAGGTGCTTTGTGGGCCTTGTTTATCATCTCTTCGTATAGTTATTCGCCTGACCGCAGTTACGCCCTGGCCACGAAGGCCATCCACCAAGTCGGCTTCAGTTTCATTCAGTAGGTCATATTCGAAGACCACGCCCTGGGAGCTGTTGAGGCTGCGGTGGGGCGTGACTCGGATGGCAAGATCGGCGATGCTGGTTTGAGCAAGAAGTTCCTAATCCTGGATACTGACCTCGACAAGGATTTCACCAGTTCGATGTTTTTTGGCCTTATACGACTCCAACAATACCCTCAAGAAACTTTGAAACCAGAAATATCGACTGTGAAGCAAGAGGTTTTGATTGGTCGACCGATATCATCACTATGCAGCGAGGGTAGTTGTTCGGTTTCACAGGACTCAAGTTAGGCAGTGGTTGGAAAGAAGCTTCGGTGCGGCTCCTTTTCGGGGGCCGATCACGTTTGGAGGGGGTTTAGACATTACCATGTGCTATAGTATGAAAGCAGGGGACGGGGTATTTTCTTCTCAAACCTTAACCCGGATAGCTTGAGAGGTTCCGGAGCTCCTTGAATGGTAAACAGAGAGGGAGCCCATCCCCCGGAGCTTGACCGGAGCTCCGATGGCCACTGTTTGAGGTTTGTACCCTTCACCTTAAAAACACATTACCGCAGTAGGTTACAACTTATGTTGGGGGATCGGGGTCCGCGGTGTCGCCAATACCGTCACCAAGATTACTCAGAACATGATAGTTGTGTAGCAGAACATGATAGTTGTGTATGTCGTGAGTGTCGCACGCGGCGGCGGCTTCATAAACATTGCTTCGGGGCGACCGCCACCACGCCCGTTTCGGCGTGGGTGGCACGTTTGTGCGCTCGCACAGATTATGGGTAAGCATTGCCAGCTGACCACACAGCCTAGAGCCCTTTTCTCTTGAATCTCTACTGCCACGGATGTCACTTGAGGGATTGAGATTAACACTACCGAATTCACACCAGCGGCAACGACTCCATTCATAGATTACATATAGAGTCAGGGAATTCATTTTGCAACACTTGGGGATCTGTATGTGCGCTCTGTTGGGATACCGGGGCTCCCTCACTCCGTGATGAAGTTTGCTCACCCGAGGGACCCAAAAGTCCTTCTTCTCACTCAGTCTGTCCCGTTTGACCCGTTTCCGGTTCTGGTTTCTGAATATGTCTTTGCAGTGCACTTTTCATCCCGGCTCTTTCTTTCTTGCTCGTGGCAGTGCATGCTGCGTCTTCAATTCCAATATCAGAAATTTTAGATCCGTACACCCAACTGCTAACGACAACCCATAGCCGACATGTTATTATAGCGGGCCATTTTAACGCAGAGTCCGCGGTGGGAGGGGCTCTCCACGGACTCCCGTGGAACGTCACTGATGCAGTTTGTGGTGGGCAATGATTTCGATATTGATAATTGACCTAACAAGTTTTTTCTAGCCAGTGGACTGACTTCTTTGTTGTCGGGAAGCTCGAATTTATTAAGCAAGTAAAGACGGTAAATGAGAGCATAAGTATTTCATAAACAGTCCTAGACTACCGGAGGGACGTTTGCAGTACCTAAAATAGATTTTTCGTTTGGAAAACAACCGTCGATATTTCGAACCGAGAATCAGGCCTATCTGGGAAAAAAATGTCACTGAGAACTTAAAATTATAAAATATTTTTGTTGCTTCTGCAACAACAAAGTATAACACTGTGCTCAGTGAATTTTCTAGGATGACAAAGCACAAAAATATGTGTGTGTAACAGTGAAAGTAACCAAAATTTGGTAAGGTGAATGTTCGGGTAGCTCTATGCTTTAAAGAAATTTTTGACTCAATAAGGACTGCACCCAAGAATGTAAAAAGAACAGAGCGGAGATTTGCTTTCGGCATACTTAGGACACGTTACAAATACGCACAAAAGCAAGCAGGAAAGTGAAAGGACTTTAGCCGGTAATTAGCAAAGAGATCAAACATTACTTATTCCCAAATAATTATTCATAGCGAGCTGTTCCGATGAGAATCTAAAACTTGGAAATCCAGACGAGTAGTAAAATACGAAAATCTCAGCAACGAACTCTGCTACAGAACACTATAACCTTTTCGAGCCTGACTGAAGCTGATTTGGCGGAAAAGAGGAACCATTTCGCGATAAATAGAACAGAAATCTGAAAACAAGAAGGACATACGGAGACATACTGAGTAAGTCACAGCAGGAGGCGGGCAACGAGTCCAAAGAAGAACAGGAGGTCGGAAGGGGCACAAGGGACCCTAGTTGGGAGCGCGAAAAGAGAGAGAAAAAGGAAAGGGACGAAAGCACATAAGGCAGAAGGAAAATCAAGGAAAAGGAGGAGCACACAAGGGAAAATGAAGAGGACTTCCTGCCACTCGGAAATGGTGAATGTGAGGATGAACTACGGGAACAGGCCGAAAATGAGGAAGAGGAAACCTTCAAAGCCCAACTGCAAAGTAAGGTAAACGAAGTGGACGCTAGAAGTCTCAGCCTAATTAAGGCAACTCGAGTTACTGAGGACGAAAGAGCAGTGGGAAGATTGGCAGATGATATTCAGGAGATGAGGGGACTAACAGTAGACTTCATTGCCAGGGTGGCAGAATTGGAAGGCGAACTTGCAGCACTAAAAAGCATCCCACAGAGGACTTTCGCTGAAGTAACAAAGAGTAGCGAAGCAAAACGTCACACCGACCACGACTCTGTTGAGAAAGGAGAAATGAGGAATCAAAGTTTTTTGTATATCGAACTCAAAGACACAGGGGAAAAAGGCGTACCAAAAGTAGCAGAAGCTGAACGGAAAAAGAACTTCGAAACTGCACAGCTCGGGTTGAAGAATGTGGCACTGCGGAAAACTACACAAGGAGGCTTGGTCCTAGCCGATGAGAAAGCGGGACTGAAAAGACTCAAATCAGAACTTGAAGTTCATGAAGTGCCCAAAACCAAACTGGGAGTGGAATTCCCACGAGGAAGACACCCGGAAGTCCGCATTTTGGAGTTCCCAATGAGACGCAAGAAGCAAAAATCTGGGAAGAACTTGCAAAACAAACACGGAAGAGCAGATAAAATAACACGGAAGATACATCGAAGAGGAGTAGTGAAGTAACAGTAATAACTCAACTCCAAGGTCCAGCGTTACGAAGAATCATGGGGCAGAGACGTGTTAGAATCGGATGGACAATGTTCAGGGCAAACGAAAACGTGTATGTTCCAAGGTGTGGCAACTGCGCCAGGTTTTTGCACCCCTCAGTGGCGTGCAAACAAAGAAACACGACATGCACGGATTGCATAGGGCAGGGAATGTTCAGCAACAATGTACTTTCAAGAGTGTGTCATGTTCACCCGCAAGGCCGGTCGGGAGGTACTACATGCAAGACACTCAGTGATGGACGTGAGATGTACGTCTGTCAAAAGATTTACAGATAATATGCTTGAAAGAACCAACAACGACTAAATGCATGAAGGCGAAAGTTGGTCAAGGGCATCTAGTAAAGTAATACGATGGTATGAGAAAGAACTATCTTGAGGAAAAAAAAAAGTTCAACAGATATATGTAATTCTGGTAACGACAACAAAAATAAAATAAAAAAATATTCATGGTGTAGCGGCGCCAGTCCGCCGCGCCGAGACGACGACGAAGGCAGAACCACGAGTCGCGCGCTCACGTGCGCTCGCGCTGGAGGAATAAACATCAGTTCGAGCCCAAACGCTGTCACTGCGCCGGTCGGGACATGATTTGGTGACGTGGACCGAACTCGCCTCTTCTGACCGCGCCATGTCGGACCCTTCGGCTTCGCCAGATTCTGCGGGCCAACTACACCCCGGCGCAGCTACGCCCGCCCACGAAGCAGCTCCGCCTGCTCACGCTACAACCGCGGCTGTGCACAGCGCTACTCTACCCCCGTTTTGGACTCGGAACCCGCGGACATGGTTCACGCAAGTCGAAGCGCGCTTCCGTCTGCATCGCATCACCAGCCAGGAGACGAAATATAACAGCGTCGTGACCTCCTTGCCAGGCAGCATCGCGGACGAGCTGGCCGACATCTTCGACGCCCCACATCCTGAAGCGCCGTACGACCACCTAAAGGCAGCGATCGTCCAACGCAAGTCGGAGTCGGAGCGCAGCAGGCTGCAGCAGCTTCTGAACACCGAGGAGCTCGGTGACAGGCGACCGTCGCAGTTGCTACATCGCACGCGGCAGCTATTGGGCGATCATGGCCAGGACCTCAACAACCCACTTCTTCGGGAGCTCTTCCTTCAACGCCTCCCCCAGAACATGGTATTGGTACTTGCGGCAGCCGCTGACATGCCACTCGACCAACTCGCGGAACTGGCTGACCGCATCGCGGACTATTCCCGGTCCCAAAGCATCGCCACAGTCGTCGATACACCCTCCACCTCAAGGGACAACTCCAGGCTTGGTCGACTTGAGAGCCGCATTGATGAACTCAGCCATCAGCTGTCATCCCTCGCACCCCACTTGCACCGACGCCCACGTGCATCCCGCGACCGACGGTACTCGCCATCCCCGTCCCGTTCTCAACATCGCTCCTCCGCAACACGCGGTGAGCCTGGCCCTTCGGGCGTCTGTTGGTATCATCGTACCTTCGGCACTGCCGCCAGCAAGTGCAGCCAGCCTTGCTCATGTACGGGAAACTAGGAGACCGGACACAGGCGGCGGCAAGTGAATCCGGTCATGTAGTCAGCCGCCTCTTTTACGTCACCGACAAGGTAGCCGGCCACCGCTTCTTGGTCGATACGGGAGCAGAGGTCAGCGTCATGCCGGCCTCTTCGCTAGACCGACGACGCCGAGAAATGACCTCCTCGTTAATCGCCGTCAACAACTCGCTGATCAACACCTACGGCCAGCGCTCGCTCACAGCCAATTTTGGCCTACGTCGCACCTTCCGGTGGCTTTTCACAATTGCTGACATCAAGCAGCCCATTCTCGGTGCTGATTTCCTGGCTTTCTACAACCTGGCCGTGGACGTGCACTCTCGACGTCTCGTGGACATGACGACGAGCCTTTTTGTTCATGGCGTTCTCTCCTCTGCCACGGCGACCGGACTTCGAGCCTTTGTGCCATCTTCCGTGTACGAGAAGATAATTGCAGATTTTCCCGCGATCACAAGACCCCACACGGGAGCGTCCCCGGTGAAGCGCTCCATCACCCACCACATCGTCACGAGGGGACCCCCTGTCTTCGCTCGAGCGCGTCGTCTCGCCGGATCGCGTTATGCCATTGCTCGTCGGGAGTTCGAGCACATGCTGGAACTGGGAGTTGTCCGTCCATCCTCGACCAACTACGCGTCAGCCCTGCATATGGAACCCAAAAAGGACCCCGGTGACTGGACGCCATGCGGTGACTACCGTGCCCTCAATGCGATCACCGTGCCGGACCGGTACCCGCTCCCGTATTTGCAAGACTTCACCGCAAATCTGGCAGGCTGCAAGATATTCAGCAAGGTGGACTTGGTCAAAGCATATCACCAGATACCTGTGGAGCCAGCAGACATACTGAAGACTGCCATCATTACGCCCTTTGGTCTCTTCGAATATGTCCGCATGCCTTTCGGCATGCGTAACGCCGCCCAGACCTTTCAACGTGCCTTCGACGAGGTTACCCATGGTTTAGGCTTTGTCTTTGCCTACCTCGACGACCTGTTGATCGCAAGCTCATCACCATCCGAGCACGAAGTGCACTTGCGAGCCCTTTTCACTCGGCTTGACGAATATGTTTTCGTTATCAACCCCAAAAAGTGTGTCTTCGGCGTGCAGACGATCGAGTTCCTGAGCCACTTGGTCACGCCACAGGGCATCAGACCTCTCGACACCAAGGTGAAGGCCATCCAGGACTTTCCAGAGCCCACCTCAATTAAGAAGCTGAGAGAGTTCTTGGGCCTGCTGAACTTCTATCGGCGGTTCATTCCCAACTGTGCCGAACTAGTCCAGCCCCTCACTGATCTGCTGGCCACCAAGACAGGCCCTGCAGAGCACTTCGAGTGGAGCGAGCAAGCAGCGTCCGCCTTTTCTGCTGCGAAGAAGGCACTCTCCGACGCTGCCATGCTTATACACCCCATTGCTGATGCTCAACTTCGTCTTATAACCGACGTCTCCAGCGTGGCTGTGGGTGCTGTGGTTGAGCAGTTCGTCTCCGGTTGGCAGCCACTTGGTTTCCACTCCCAGAGGCTCAAACCTGCCGAGACGAGGTACAGCACCTTCGGGCGCGAGCTAGTGGCTGTCTACCTTGCCATCAAACATTTCTGGCATTTCCTGGAAGGCAGGGACTTCTACGTCCTTACGGATCACAAGCCCCTGACGTTCGCCTTCCAGCGCAACCACAGCTCGTACTCGTCGCGTGAGATCCGTCACCTCTCCTTCGTCTCGGAGTTTACTGTCGATCTCCGCCATGTCAGCGGCCCGATCAACACTGCTGCTGATGGTTAGAGTTCTTTTTGGCGCAAGGCCAGCTAGGGCAAAGAGCGCCAAACAAAAGTATCTAAAATAAAATAGTGGCTACTAACGCCAAAACAACAATAAAATCAACTAACGGCAATGGTGATGGCTGGTGTATAGGGCCAGATATGATTATGCGTGATAGGAAATGAGGTTTAAAAAATTCACATCTGACAAGTACTCAAACACACGTTTAACGGAAACAATGGCATCATCACCAAGGAAAAACGATGGATGTAAGGGAATATGTTGTCTGTACAGTTCTCTGAAGTGTTTGCATCGTGTTGTGTGAAGTGCCTTGCATGTGACTAGTATGTGCACTACGGATAGGGCCTCTCCGCACCTGCTGCACTGGGGTCTAGAAGATCCCGTTAGCAGATACGAGTGAGTTGCATGGGTGTGCCCTATCCGCAGCCTACCCAAGGCGACTTCTGTGTGTCTGTTGCGTGTGTCAGTGGTGTATGGTCCTAAGCGTGGTTTTATAGCGTGTAACTTGTTGTCTGTCTGTTCACTCCAGTGTGTTTGCCATGTTCTACGCAAGTGTTGTCTTATGTGTGGCTTGAGGTCTGTATATGGTACGGTTGTTATGTCTACAGTGTTCCTGAGTGCAGCAGCAGCTGCCTTCTCGTCTGCCAACTCGTTTCCAGCGATCCCAGCGTGTCCTGGGACCCAGCAGAGGAGCAGCTGATGCTTCTGCGCATACACAGACATGATAGTGTTAAATACAAGATTAACTATGTGGTTTTTGGGGGGTGTATGTGAGGACAGTGCGCGAACAACACTCAAGGAATCTGTGTAGATGATAGACTTAGGAATATGATTTTCAAGTATGTGTCGTACAATCAACAAAATTCCATATGCTTCTGCTGAAAAAATTGTTGTGTGGACGCTCATGGTTCTGGCTGCACTGAAATCCGGACCATGAGCAGCGCAGGAGACCATGGTGGAGGTTTTAGACGCGTCACTATAAAATTCTGCAAGTGGGTATTTAAACTGCAGAGACCGAAAGTGCTGCAGTATTGCAGCTCGCGGTACCCGATTTTTGTCAATTTTCATAAAAGAAAGGTCGCACGACACAGGACGAACTTGCCAAGGCGGTAAACTGTTTGAAAAGGATGACCTGTACACATCTAAAAACGAAGCACTGAGATCCGAAGCTCGCTCTTTCACTCTAAGTGAAAAGGGCAGAGGAACGGATGGGCGATTTACAAAGAGCAGAGATGTGGATGTGTCGTTAAAGACAGGATAAAAAGGATGATTATTCAGCGATGAAATTTTAAAAGCATAAAGCAAGTCCATGTATGTTCGTTGGTTCTCAAGGCTCCACTTATTACACTCAACATAAAGACTCTCAACAGGGCTAGTGCGAAAAGCACCCGACGAAAGACGAAGGCCCAGGTGTAGAACTGGGTCAAGAATTCGCAAGGCTGTCTTAGTCGCCGACCCATACACTACACTGCCATAGTCCAAACGAGACCCAACCAAAGCAGTATACAAGCGAAGCAAGAGTTCTTTATCGGAACCATAGGATTGATGGTAGAGAACCTTAAGTATATTCATTGTTTTGAGACATTTATTTTTAAGTTCCTTGATGTGGGGAATGAATGTGAGCTTGTGATCAAACACCACACCTAAGAACTTGTGCTCCTTGTTCACAGGAAGCGACACGCCATTAAGAGTAATGTCTGGGTCCGGATGGACCCCGCGCTTCCTGGAGAACACAACGCAGGAGCTTTTGGCAGGATTCAATTTAAACCCATTCTTGTCTGCCCAGCCGGCAAGTTTCTTTACACCAAGCTGGACTTGACGTTCGCAGATTGACATATTACATGATTTATAGGATATCTGGACGTCATCTACATACATGGAATAAGAGATTGTGGGTGGCAGTGCCTTACCAAGAGAGTTCATTTTTACTATGAAGAGAGTGCAGCTTAACACACCACCTTGTGGCACGCCATTTTCTTGCACGTGAACCCTTGAGAGTGCACCACCGACTCTCACTCGAAACGTTCGTTCTGACAGGTAACTGACAAGAGTGTTTAACATGTTACCCGAGACACCGAATGACTTTAGGTCACTGAGGATCCCGTACCGCCAAGCGGTGTCGTAGGCCTTCTCGAGGTCGAAAAACACAGTTACACAATACTGTTTATGAACGAAGGCATCCTTTATATACGATTCAAGAGATACGAGTTGATCGTTCGTGGATCGCCCCGCCCTGAAGCCTGCCTGGCAGCTCTCGAGAAGACCATTGTACTCGAGGAAGTACACGAGCCTGCGATTGATCATCTTCTCGAGAAGCTTGCACAGGCAGCTCGTCAGGGCAATAGGACGGTAACTTGAGGGAGACGACGGGTCCTTTCCCTCCTTCAGGAAAGCTACAACTATAGCCTCCTTCCAAGAGTTTGGAATGTGCCCCGAAAGCCATATCTTGTTATATAGGTGTAAGAGTGTTAGAAGAGTGTCTGCGTGCAGGTATTGTATCATTGTATATGTGATGTTGTCTGGGCCTGGAGCTGAGGGTTTACACGTGCTCAGAGCAGCCCTCAGCTCATACAGTGAAAACTCTGAGTTATAAGAAGATGTTGACCTATTGTTATCTAGTATAGGCTTCTTTTCGGCCGTTTGTTTGTGTTTCATGAAAGTGTTTGTGTAGTGTGCTGAACTGGACACGTGTTGGAAGTGTTGTGCGAGTGTGTCAGCCTGGTCTACGAGTGTGTCCCCTGTTGTGCTGACCAGAGGCAGGCTGTGTGTTTGTTGTCCTTTGAGTTTACGTATTCTCGTCCATACTTTCCGTGTGTCTGTGTAGGAGTTAATTGATGTTATGAATGTACGCCAACTATCGCGTTTTGCCTCACGGCGCACACGTTTTCCGAACGCCTTGGCCCGTTTGAACAAGAGGAGGGTACTCGACGTGGGGTACCGACGAAGGATACCCCACGCCTTGTTCTGGGCCTCTCGCGCCCGCCTACAGTTCTCATTCCACCAAGGCCTCCGCTGGTTGCTCGGGGCACCAGAGGTGTGGGGAATGGACCTTTCGGCGGGGTCGAGGATGTGCGCCGTGAGCAGTTGGGTAGCTTCTTCAACGTGTAGGTGTCCTATGGATGTGTGGTGTAGTTTGGATGTCTCTGTAAATGTATTCCAGTTAGCTCTTGCTTCATTAAACCTTTTATGGGAAGATGGACTGCTCGGGCCTGTACCTATATGCGTTAATGAAGTCGGGAAATGGTCACTACCATATGGGTCTGTGCCCACACCCCATTCAAGACATGGAAAGAGAATTGCAGAACCAATAGCCAAGTCAAGACATGAGTATGTGTTATGTCCTATGTTATGGTATGTAGGCTGTTTATTGTTGAAAAGGCATGCTCCAGAAGATGTAAGGAATTTCTCTATCAGGCGACCTCGGGCATCCGTTCTGGAAGAGCCCCGAAGAGAGTTGTGAGCATTAAGGTCGCCTGTAAGGATGTATGGTTCGGGCAGTTGGTCAACCAGCGCCTCGAAGTCAGAGCTCGAGAGTGAGACATCAGGAGGAATGTATATGGAGCATACCGTTATCAACCTATTAAATATTATTGTTCGAATTGCTACAGCCTCAAGGACAGTGTTCAAGGTGACAGGGTGGCATGCTAAGGATTTGCGGGCAATTATGGCCACACCGCCAGAAGAGTGTGTGCAGCCATCCCTGTCTTTCCTGTATACCAGGTAACTATTCAAGAAATTTGTGTGTTTGGAATTAAGATGGGTTTCCTGGACACACATTAAACTTGGCTGATTGGCATGCAGAATCTCATGCACGTCGTCAAGATTATTCAGAAGGCCTCTGCAGTTCCATTGTACAATGTTTTCTCTTCCCATTATGATGTGTTAGAGCTACTGGAGTGTGATTATTTATGTAGGGTCTTTCGGGGCTTGCACTCTTGGAAGGGGTTTTCTGACCTTCTCTACTGACCTGGACGTCGCAGCCCGTTCCTTCCGCTGCGATGAAAGCCGGAAGGGCTCGACGTCCATGTCGTCATCTGATGGCAAGGGGGTGGCCAGCGGACTGGGCCCCCTTGACGTGGTACCCTTTCGGGTGTTCTTTGCCTGCGCTGCCAGTGCCGAAGGCGTGGGGAGCACCACAGGTGGCACAGGCAGTGAGGCGGGGGAGGGGGTCGCTGCGACTGCCTCCGTCTCCATCTCCGTGCCCTTGCGTGTGCTTTGGGCCGGTGGAGAGGAGGAAACTGAGGGTGCAGCGGCATCCCCAACGGACGTGGATGCCACCACAGCCGCTGCTGACTTAGCAGGCGGTGCGGCGGCGGGTTGGGCCGCCAGAGGCAACCCAGGGGGGGGCGGGGGCGGGACCAAGTCCGACTCGCGGTACTGGGTCCCCGCCGAAACCAGACGCCGCTCCGCCCCCCGGCGAGCTGCGTCGGCGTACCTCCCCAGGGGAAAAGAGGAGAACCTCTTTCGCGCCTCGGGGAAGGTGATGTTTTCTGTTACCTTTATGTTAATGATTTTTTTTCTCTTGTTGAAACTTTTCACAGGCGCGAGAGTATGCTGCATGTGGACCCTGGCAATTCGGGCAGGTAAGGTTGGTTGCAGTGCAGTTGTCAGATAGATGATCCTGCTGGCCACATTTGGCACATGTTGTTCTGCCACGACAGGAGTTGGTACCATGCCCGAACCTCTGGCACTTGAAACAGCGCCGCGGGTTCGGGATGTATGGCCGGACAGAACAACGGATGAAACCTGCGTTGATATGCTCGGGCAGTGTGCAGCGGTCGAAAGTCAGAATCAGATGTTTGGTGGGTATTTCTTTGTTCTCTCTCCTGATGACGATGCGCCTTACTGCTGTCACGCCTTGTTCTTTTAGGCCTTCGAGCAGATCAGTCTCCGTCTCGGTTAGGAGATCTGCCTCAGAGATCACACCTTGACAACTGTTGAGGCTGCGGTGAGGTGTGACCCTGATCTCCAGATCTGCCATGCGGGTTTGTTTCAGGAGGATTGTGGATTGCTGCTTGGTTTTAACTTCAACTAGCACTTCACCAGTTCTGAGTTTTTTGGCGTCAAATGTTTTGCCGATGATACCTTCAAGGTATTTAGAAACAAGAAATACCGATTGAGAAGAAACCGGCTTCGATTTGTCCACAGATTCCATGATCAAAAAACGAGGGTAGTTATCTTGCTTTGGGAGCGAGATAGAAGGCAAAGAAGGAAAAGATACTTCGGTGCGGCCCCTTTTAGGGGGCCGATCACGTCTGGGGGGGGGGGGTTTGATTTATCCATATAGCATAGGAAAAAGCAGGGAGACGGGGGTACTTTCTTCCTTGACCTTACCCTGGTAGTCAAAGAGGTCCCGGAGCTCCCTGCCTGGTGAACAGACAGGGAGCCCATCCGCCGGAGCTTGACCTGGGCTCCGACGGCCACCGTTCGTGGTTTCTAACCCTCCACCTATAAACACATCGCCACGGTTGGATCCAGCTTATGTTTGGGGGCTCGGGGTCCGCGGTATCGCCAGTACCGTCACCAAGATTGCTCAAGGTGCCCCGTGCGGGGCAACACTGCTGCTGCCGCGCTGTCTCGCGTCGAAGCACTTTCGTCTACACCCCAACTAATTTCCATGGAAGAGCTTGCTTCTGCACGGCGACAAGACCCTGAGCTCCAGCAACGCGCTCTGACACCTCCACGCTGACTTTCACGGATGTGCCGCTGCCGTTTACCGAAGGCACAATCACATGCGAGACATCAGCCGGCGTCTCTCGGCCTTATGTTCCACCGGCGTTTCGTCGAGCCGTTTTCGACACCCTGCACGGCAAGAGTCACCCCGGCATCCGAGCAACTCAACACCTCGTCACAGCTCGGTGGTTCTGGCCCTCCATGAATGCAGATGTCCGCCGGTGGGCACGCACCTGCCTCCAGTGCCAACGTGTCAAAGTAACCAAGCACACTGTCACTCCTGCCTCGTCATTCCATCGACCGGACAGCCGTTTCGCGCGCGTGCACATTGACCTGGTCGGCCCCCTACCACCGTCGCGATGCGCCACCTACTTGTTGACTTGCGTCGACCGCTTCACGCGCTGGTCAGAGGCAATCCCGATACCTAATATTACGACGGAAACAGTCGCCAAAGCATTTGTTGGTGGTTGGGTGTCCCGTTTCGGCTGCCCTGCTGTTGTCCCCACTGATCGCGGGCGTCAATTCCAATCAGCCCTGTTCAGCGCTCTCGCTGCCATCTTGGGAGTACGCCACATATACACCACCTCCTACCATCCGTCTGCCAACGGGATGATGGAACGTTTACACCGCCAACTCAAGGCAGCTCTCACCACCTACCAGCCAAGGGAACACTGGGACGACCATGATGATGATGATGATGGTTGGTGTTTTATGGCGCAAGGCCAACGAGGGCAAAGAGCGCCAAAGAAGAAGTTATTGAGTTTTCATCACACCGTAAGTACTAAAACATGTAACTAAAAGTAAAGGTGATGCAAAACAAAAGACAATGGAGATGGCTGGTGTATAGGGCCAGGGTGATTACACATGATATGACAAGAGCTGCAGGAAGTTTACCTCAGCTAAAAACTTAAAAACACGTTGACTAGGAAACATTGGTTCATCGGCTAAAAAATATGATGGGTGCAAAGGAATGTGTCGTCTGTATAATTCAGGGAAATGTTTGTGTCGTGTTGTGTCAAGTGCTCTGCATGTGATTAGTATGTGGACTACGGATAGGCCCTTTCCACACCTGCTACACGTGGGTCCCGAAGTTCCAGTGAGCAGGTGGGAGTGCGTCGCATGTGTGTGGCCTATCCGCAGCCTAGCCAGGGCAACTTCAGTGTATCTGTTGTGTGAGTCAGTTATGTAGCGTCCCAGTTGTGGTTTTATTACGTGTAGTTTGTTGTCTGTCTGTTGACTCCAATGTAGTTGCCATGTGTTACGAAGCTGTCGTCTGATGTGTGTCTTTAGGTCGGTGTAAGGTACTGTTGTTATGTCAACTGTGGTCATGAGAGCAGCACCACTAGCCATTTGATCAGCGGTCTCATTGCCAGGGATCCCACAGTGACCTGGTACCCAGCATATGGTTATTTCTAAATCTGAAGCATATGCAGTCATTATGACCTTTAAAAGAACATTGATTACATAGTTTTTTGACGACCTTCCTGATGACAATGCCTGCACAACGCTTAGAGAATCTGTGTAGACGATGGACTTTGGGATCTTATGTTCGAGGATGTGATTTGACACGAGTAAAATGCCATACGCTTCTGCCGTGTAAATACTGCTGTGAAAATTCATTGTTTTGATAACTCTAAAATTTGGTCCGTGCGCTGCACAAGAGACAGTAGAATTAGTTTTGGACGCGTCGCTATAGAATTCTGCGCACCTGTACTTGTCCTGCAGGAACAGGAAGTGCTGCAGAATTGCATTCCTGGGTACCCTATTTTTTTCTACACGAATGAATGACAGGTCGCATGTTACAGGACGAAGATGCCATGGTGCGATAAAATTATGAATGGGTGTCTTGTGCGTGTCTGAAAGGGGGACATTGAGTGCAGAAGCACAAGCCTCCTCCCTAACTCTGAGAGAGAACGGCAAGGGAATAGATGGCCTGTTTAAAAAGAGTTGCAAGTTTGATGTATTGTTCATGATAGGATTAAAAGGATGGTTGGTAAGGGATACAATCTTAGATGCATATAGCAGATCAACATACTCCCGCTGATGCCCTAGACACCACTTGTCGCACTCAACATAAAGGCTTTCGACAGGGCTAGTGCGGAAAGCGCCGCATGAGAGGCGAAGGCCAAGATGCAGCACTGGGTCGAGCATTCTCAGTGCGGTCTTTGTCGCCGACCCATACACGACGCTGCCGTAGTCGAGCCGAGACCCCACCAACGCCGTGTACAGGCGCAGCAGGAGTTGTTTGTCGGCCCCATAAGATTGATGTGAGAGAACCTTAAGAATGTTCATTGATTTTAGGCATTTACATTTGAGCTGTTTGATATGAGGGATGAATGTAAGTTTTTCATCGAATAAAATGCCTAAAAACTTGTGCTCCTTGTTCACAGGAATAGGCACATTCGCAAGAGTGATGTCTGGGTCCGGGTGGACCCCACGCTTCCTGGAGAATACAACACAAGAGCTCTTTCCAGGATTAATTTTAAAACCATTCTTGTCTGCCCAGCTGGCAAGTTTTTTAACACCAAGCTGGACCTGACGTTCACAGATTGACATATTACAAGATTTAAAAGATATCTGTACGTCGTCTACATATATAGAGTAAGAAATGGTAGGTGGCAATGCCTTCCCAAGAGAGTTCATTTTAATTATAAAAAGAGTACAGCTTAAAACTCCACCTTGGGGCACGCCGTTTTCTTGCACATGAATCCTTGACAGTGCGCTACCAACTCTCACGCGAAACGTTCTGTGGGACAGATAACTAGCCAGAGTGTTGAGCATATGGCCCGAAACACCGAGAGACTTCAGGTCACTGAGGATCCCGTAGCGCCAAGCGGTGTCGTAGGCCTTCTCGAGGTCAAAAAACACAGTCACGACATACTGTTTATGCACGAAGGCATCCTTAATGTAAGATTCAAGAGCTACGAGTTGATCATTCGTGGATCGCCCCGCCCTGAAGCCTGCCTGGCAGCTCTCGAGAAGACCGTTGTACTCAAGGAAGTACACGAGCCTGCGGTTTATCATCTTCTCGAAGAGCTTGCACAGGCAGCTCGTCAAGGCAATAGGACGGTAACTTGAGGGGGACGACGGGTCCTTTCCCTCCTTCAGGAAAGCTACAACTATAGCCTCCTTCCAAGAGTTTGGAATGTGCCCCGAAAGCCAAATCTTGTTATAGAGGTGTAAGAGTGTTAGAAGAGTGTCTGCGTGCAGGTGTTGTATCATTGTGTATGTGATGTTGTCTGGGCCTGGAGCTGAGGGTTTACACGTGCTTAGAGCAGCCCTCAGCTCATGTAGTGAAAACAGGGAGTTGTAAGAAGTCTGTGATTTGCTGTGGTCGTGTAGGGACTTCTTTTCACAACAGGCTTTATGTTTCAGGAAAGTGTTCGTGTAGTGTGCTGAACTGGACACGTGCTGGAAGTGTTGTGCGAGTGTGTCAGCCTGGTCTTCCAGAGTGTCCCCTGTTGTGCTAACCAGGGGCAGGCTGTGTGTCTGTTGTCCTTTTAGCTTGCGTATACGTGTCCATACTTTCCGTGTGTCTGTGTAGGAGTTAATTGATGTTATGAATGTACGCCAACTATCGCGTTTTGCCTCACGGCGCACACGTTTTCCGAACGCCTTGGCCCGTTTGAACAAGAGGAGGTTACTCGACGTGGGGTACCGACGAAGGATACCCCACGCCTTGTTCTGGGCCTCTCGTGCCCGCCTACAGTTCTCATTCCACCACGGCCTCCGCTGGTTGCGCGGGGCACCAGAGGTGTGGGGAATGGACCTTTCGGCGGCGTCGAGGATGTGCGCCGTGAGCAGTTGGGTAGCTTCTTCGACGTGTAGGTGTCCTATGGATGTGTGGTGTAGTTTGGATGTCTCTGTAAATGTATTCCAGTTAGCTCTTGCTTCATTAAACCTTTTATGGGAAGGTGGACTGCTCGGGCCTGTACCTATATGCGTTAATGAAGTGGGGAAATGGTCACTACCATATGGGTCTGTGCCCACGCCCCATTCGAGACATGGAAAGAGAATTGCAGAACCAATAGCCAAGTCAAGACATGAGTATGTGTTATGTCCTATGTTATGGTATGTAGGCTGTTTATTGTTGAAAAGGCATGCTCCAGAAGATGTAAGGAATTTCTCTATCAGGCGACCTCGGGCATCCGTTCTGGAAGAGCCCCAAAGAGAGTTGTGAGCATTAAGGTCGCCTGTAAGGATGTATGGTTCGGGCAGTTGGTCAACCAGCGCCTCGAAGTCAGAGCTCGAGAGTGAGACATCAGGAGGAATGTATATGGAGCATACCGTTATCAACCTATTAAATATTATTGTTCGAATTGCTACAGCCTCATGGACAGTGTTCAAGGTGACAGGGTGGCATGCTAAGGATTTGCGGGCAATTATGGCCACACCGCCAGAAGAGTGTGTGCAGCCATCCCTGTCTTTCCTGTATACCAGGTAACTATTCAAGAAATTTGTGTGTTTGGAATTAAGATGTGTTTCCTGGACACACATTAAACTTGGCTGATTGGCATGCAGAATCTCATGCACGTCGTCAAGATTATTCAGAAGGCCTCTGCAGTTCCATTGAACAATGTTTTCTCTTCCCATTATGATGTGTTACAGCTACTGGAGTGTGATTATTTATGTAGGGTCTTTCGGGGCTTGCACTCTTGGAAGGGGTTTTCTGACCTTCTCTACTGACCTGGACGTCGCAGCCCGTTCCTTCCGCTGCGATGAAAGCCGGAAGGGCTCGACGTCCATGTCGTCATCTGATGGCAAGGGGCTGGCCAGCGGACTGGGCCCCCTTGACGTGGTACCCTTTCGGGTGTTCTTTGCCTGCGCTGCCAGTGCCGAAGGCGTGGGGAGCACCACAGGTGGCACAGGCAGTGAGGCGGGGGAGGGGGTCGCTGCGACTGCCTCCGTCTCCATCTCGTCCGGGCCCTTGCGTGTGCTTCGGGCCGGTGGAGAGGAGGAAACGGTGGGTGCAGCAGCATCCCCACCGGAAGTGGATGCCACCACAGCCGCTGCTGGCTCAGCGAGCGGTGCGGAGGCGGGTTGGGCTGCAAGAGGCAACCCAGGGGGGGGCGGGGGCGGGACCAAGTCCGACTCTCGGTACTGGGTCCCCGCCGAAACAAGACGCCGCTTCGCCCCCCGGCGAGCTGCGTCGGCGTACCTCCCCAGGGGAAAAGAGGCGAACCTCTTGCGCGCCTCTGGGAAGGTGATGTTTTCAGTGATTTTGAGATTTATTATTTTCTTTTCCATCTGGAACCTTTCACACGTGCGGGAGTACGCAGCATGAGGTCCATGACAGTTGCTGCACATTAATTGTTGAGCCTGGCAGTTATCTGTATCATGATGTTGGGATGAACATTTTGCACACGTTGTTTTGCCGCGACAGGAGGTGGTGCCATGCCCGAACCGTTGGCACTTGAAACAGCGCCGCGGGTTCGGGATGTAAGGCCGGACAGAACAGTGAATGAAACCTGCTTTGATGGATTCGGGGAGTGTGGAACGGTCAAATGTCAAGATTATATGCTTTGTCATGATTTGCTTATCATCTCGCCGCATGGTGATGCGCCTCACTGCCGTCACGCCCTCGCCTTTCAGACCTTCGAGCAGATCGGCTTCCGTCTCATTTATCAGATCTGGCTCAGAAATCACACCCTGAGAGCTATTGAGGCTACGGTGGGGTGTGACTCTGATGTCCAGATCTGCCATGCGATTCTGGGTAAGCAGGCTTGTGGCTTGCTGCTGAGTGTTCACCTCGACCAGAACTTCGCCGGTTCTCAGTTTCTTGGCTTGGAAAGACTTGCCAAGGATGCCTTCAAGGAATTTGGTGATAAGGAACACTGACTGGGAGGAGATGGGATTTGACTTGTCAAGAGATTCAACAATCAAGAAGCGCGGATAGTTATCTGGCTTTTGGGATGCAATTGTTGGCAAGGGTGGGAATGAAGCTTCGGTGCGGCCCCTTTTCGGGGGCCGATCACGTTTGGGGGGGGGTTTGGAAAATGCCATATGATACATTGGGAAGCAGGGAGACGGGGGTACTTTCTTCTTTGACCTTACCCTGGTAGCCAAAGAGGTCCCGGAGCTCCCTGCCTGGTGAACAGACAGGGAGCCCATCCGCCGGAGCTTGACCTGGGCTCCGACGGCCACCGTTCATGGTTTCTAACCCTTCACCTATAAACACATTGCCACGGTTGGATCCAGCGTATGTTTGGGGGCTCGGGGTCCGCGGTATCGCCAGTACCGTCACCAAGAATGCTCAAGGTGCCCCGTGCGGGGACTGGGACGACCATCTTCCCCTGGTCTTGCTCGGACTACGCTCGGCTTTTAAGGCAGACCTGCATTGCACATCTGCCGAGCTGGTGTATGGATGCCCTCTTCGTCTCCCGGGCGACCTCCTCACACCTCCGCCTGCCGATGGTCCTTCGCACCCCGCCGGTTACGTGGCTGACCTTCGTCGCCTTTTCGAGCAAATCCGGCCTGTCCTTCCTCGACAACGCAGCGACCACTCCGTCTTCGTGAGCCAGGACCTTTCTTCCTGCACTCACGTGTTCGTCCGCCACGACGCTGCCCGTCGACCCCTCACTCCCGCTTTCGATGGCCCGTACCGCGTCATCGAGCGGCACCGGAAGACTTTCACCCTCGACATCAACGGCCGCCAAGACGTCGTCGCCGCTGACCGCGTAAAGCCTGCATACCTCGCCTCTTTCCGACCCAGCCAGACCTTCCCCGCCTCAACAACCATGCCCAGCACTTTGCACCATCAACCGTCCAAAACTGTCACGTGGGCTCTAACAATGGCCTCCGGCTCTACGGGGGGGAGCCCTGTAGCGGCGCGGGTCCGCCGCGCCGAGACGACGACGACGCCGAAGGCAGAACCACGAGGCGCGCGCTCACGTGCGCTCGCGCTGGAGGAATAAAAATCAGTTCGAGCCCAAACGCTGTCGTGGCTGGTTGTCACTGCGCCGGCCGCGACAATGGTATCTCAGACAGAGTTGGTTAAAGCGTATACAGATTAACCTGGCGAGATATTTCCAGGCGAATGAATTTTTTAATACTTTCCAACGAGAGAACACGATAGATATATCGGTGGTTCAGGAGCCATATCATGTACAAGGAAAAGGTATAGGCTTTCCAATTAAAACAAGTATAGTGGCAAGCGCATTTAGCCCAAACGCGGCAATTCTTGTTCATTCAGAGAATATCCTAGCTTTTGCAATTTCAGTTAAGAGCGAATCTAAAAGCATACTCTAAAAGCATCTAAAAGCATACACTGAAGAGATATAAAATAATCGTTATAAATGCATATTGCTCACCGAAGAATGATGTAATTCAATTATAGTTGAAATCGAGGATCGACTACATACTATCAAAGATAAACACCTTTTAATTACAGGGGACTTCAATGCAAAAAATCCGTTACGGGGAGGGTCAATAGCAGATAGAAGGGGCGTTGGTTTATTAGTTTTATCAACACCAACAACTTAAATATCCTTAATAATTCGTGGTCAATCCCTACTCTTAGAACTTTTGATGACAACAAGAACGACGGAGACACCGAGCTTAGCAGACGCATAGGCGATGAAGACGAAGACGACCAGGCGAGGCGACGAGATGGCTGCGTTGCACCCGGTTCTCTGTAAATAGTGTAAATCTATTGGCTTTTTTTTAGACGACGGCCTTCTGCCATGCCTCCCTGGCCATGCCTGCCATGCCTTCCACATGGTGCCGAAACCTGGGACGTCTAGCGACACGACGAGGTGAGCCATGGAGCGGAAATATACTCTTGGACCGCATTGCTCACCCCGAAGCGAGGAGGAGGTGTCGAGGCAGATGAACCGGCTGCAGATTGCTCAGAGAAGCCTTCTCGACTTCAACTGGAAGCTCATCACCGACATAACACCAACTCTCGAGCAAACCAAGGACGTCGAGGCCGCTGTTTCGTCCGCCGGGCTCCAGCACAGCGCCGACCGACTTGCTGGAATCAGCGAGAAGCTGGTTGCCGTGGCATGCGGAACCAGAATGGACGGCCTACACGACGACGCTCTACGGTCGGTGGAAGAAGCTCACAGGATAATCGCCCTAATAGGAATAAGATTTCGCGAACAAACTACTAGAATGACATCGATGTGCATTCTAGTTATAGGTCATCGACTTCAGGAAGGTTCAAGCATGCCTGCATCACCACGCCAAACGACACCATACACCTCTATGACAACTACTCGGCTCAGACGGCCCTTGGGATACGCGAGATGATTGTGCCTCCCTCGATCGTAACGGAAGACGCCATGATACTGGGAACGCCACACCAGCAGGGAAGTAAACCCAACAAGAACCACCGCAATCCATGTAGGCTACACGACCTTTGGAAGAAAACAACATGGATGACGATCTGGCTTCAGAAGGTGTCACCGCCGAAGTACTCACGACGGAAGTGCTTGAAACCTTTTCTCCACGTCCGTGTGTGGCCATGAGATCTCCTGGAAACGGTATCCAAAACGAATTGTGCAAGAGAGAAAACGATGAACTGCGCGGGAAAGTAAGAAAACCTGCCTCGGACAATATCAAGCGGTCACTACAAGACAAGCTTACCCTAGTGTCAGAGCTGTGGCAGCGGCAGAAGTGAACGGGATATCCGTAAAATCGCGGACAACATGACGAGCGGTCACGTGCACTTCGCTTGAGGGACGCCGGAAAAGTCCGCACATCCCGCTCTTCAGGAAGGACGTCAAATAAAAATGCTGCCGCAAGCATGACGACCCAGGCCACGAAACGTTTTCGCAAATCAAAGTAGCCTGGACTGCGTGGTACCGCTCGAGTTCGCAATGCACAAGATACACACACACGTTCAAGGTTCCCTCCGGCGTAAATGCAAGACGTCAATGAAACTGCATCTTCAGCCAGTGCCCAATCTGAACTATACAGAAAGATATTACCGGGACACATCACCTGATGTGATCATCATGAGCAAGCACAGGATGAAAGTAAGAAGGCAAAGTCTAGAAGAAAAAGAAGACCGAAGATCAGAAAAAAGGACTAACATGGACGCCGCCTGGACCTGAATGGGCCAAACACATTCGCAAGGGCTCGGACAGGGCCTTCATCTATTTGTTTTACTCGCATACTCGAACGTTAGAATGTTGCAACTTTTGATGACGACAAGAATGACGCAGACACCTAGCTCAACAGACGCAAAGGCGATGTAGACGAAGACGACCAGGCGAGGCGACGAGATGACTGCGTTGCATCAGGTTCTCTGTAAATAGTGTAAATGTATTGGCTTTTCCTAGACGACCGCCTCCTGCCTTGCGTCCTTGGACGTTTTCCACACCTACATTTCAAACGGTAAACGGGAAGAGTTGGATTGGCCTTTCGTTTATAGAAGTAACGACAGAAATATACAGATTGGAGGTTATAACACGGCACAACAATAGCGATCACAAGTACATCATGATAACTATTTTTACAACAGAAAAACAGAACGAACGAATATTAACAAAAGGGGGAAATTGAAGACAATACGCGATCTAAAGGATGACCCTTGGTTTAAGGAAATAGATGAACCCAGCAGGCGATGTAAAATGTTTACTTGATAAGTTATGCAATTTTTCAAGGTCTAGTTATCAAATACTCGAAATATGTCACAAAGGATAAAGAGCCAAATCTTTGGTGGAAAGATCAACTTCAGGTGGAGCGTAAACGGGTAAAGGCTCTAAGGAGGCGAAATTAAAGATCAGATAGTATCCACAGAGTGGAGTATAAAATGAAATGTTATGAAGCTCATACTGAGTATGATCAGCATTTCAAAGAGAAAAAACGGAAAACTTGGGATGCAATTTGCGCCAACATAACGTCACATTATTTCACATTGCGCTATAAAATACCCAGAAAGCAGATTTTACAAAAAAGTGGCACTGTCTAGCATGCTTAAGAAGAATGATGAATGGACGCAATCAGTCGAAGAAACTGTTGAAGAACTCGTAAGTCATTTCATGAAATAATGAAGCAGTCAGAGGAGACGGATAATATTACTAGCACAGCAGAATCTATTGAGGATACAAACGACAGCATTACAGAAGAGGAAATTCGATATATTACACCTTCCTTGAGTAAAGATATAGCAGTGGGACCAGACGATATAACCACATATTTTTTACGAGGTATTTATGAGGTAATTAAGAATTTTCTTCATCGGGTATTTTAGGTTTGGATACTGTAGGAACTTCTTCGTCTTCCTACATAGCAGAAGGCGCTGATCATCATTATCTTCACCAGCACGGACCGAGCGGTGGCACGCGCTTGCGCTCCACGCGACCCTGTTTGATTAAAGCCCTCATTCTCATCAGACGTGTGCTCTTAGCTCTCTCTCTACGGCTTGGCAGCCGGAGGACCTCGAGGTCCATTACATGGTGCCGAAACCCGGGATTTCGCGACAAGGCCTACCTCACCGACGCCCGGCGCCGCGTAAGCCCTTTGAACCGACGCGGAGCCGGCGACCGTGGCCCCAGAATCCCCGGCCGCCAGCTGACCGCCATAGAACGACTACTCCGACGTCGCCATAGCCTCCGCTCTGAGCTGGACGGCGTAATTATCGAAGTGGAAGCAGCGTTGCGAGGGCAACCTGGACTTTCCGCGTCCGAGGTGAGCGTTCTGCTTGAACGAATCGAAGCGCTCCACCAGCAGATAAAGAAGCTCGACGACCGGATTTTTGACGAGACGCCAGAAGGTCTGCTGGATAATGAGACGTCGGATGCTGGGAAATACGGCGATAAGGTCGTGAACACGACAGGGACCCTGCGTTTGAGCTGCAGAACGCCCTTGTATCCAGACTACCCACACGACCGATGAGCTACCCGAGTCCGGTGACGAGCAAGTCTAAGCTGCCTCAGCTTGACTTAATCAAGTTTCACGGAAACCGGAAGAACTGACAGCGTTTCTGGGTGCAGTTTTCATCGGCTGTGCACAACAGTGAACTAAGCACTGCTGACAAATTCAACTATTTAACACCGTCGTGACTGGAGCAGCCGCGTCAGCCATCTCTGGGCTTCAGGCCAGCGAGGAGTGCTATAAGGACGCACTTTATATCCTGAAGAAGCGCTTCGGAGACGAAAGAATCACCGTCCAAGATCATCTCAGAAGCCTTCTGGACCTAAAACCGGTTTCGTCGTCTAGCAACAAAACATCAACTTCGACGTCTCTACGATCAGATACAGGTGCATGTACGAAGTCTGAAGGCCCTTGGCACCAGTCCTGCTAATTACTGCTTAATGCTACGGAAGGTTCTCTTTAGAACGCTACCGCCCGACATGGTCTTGAAGTACCACGAACTCTTCAAGTCACTGACGTCTAGTTCAACGAAATCCAGCTCGACTCAAGCCGTAGTTGGCCAACAGAACGAGACGGCAAAACCTGAACAAGACCTCCAGCAGCTTCTAGAGTTTTTCGACCATCAAGTTCGGTGTCGAGAAGTTGTGGAGAGTCAAACAACTGTGACAGCACCGGACGTCGCTGTGACACCACAAGAGCCACCTAGACAACAGAGACTCCGAAACTTACACACCGTATCGGCTCTGCAAAACTCGGCGAACAACCCTCAACGGTGCTCGTTCTGCCAGTCCGTGAAGCATCGTCCGAGATTTGCGACTACGAAGGAAGCCTAAAACGGAAGAAGCAGCTGCTCATCAAGGAAGGTCGATGCTTCCGGTGCCTCAAGAAATGGCACATGGCGAAAAACTGCCGAGGCCGACAGCGGTGCGACAAGTGCCCCAGAAGGCATGCCACTACCATGTGCGCGCCAGACGCCTTGAGCAGAAACGAAGTCACCTCTACGCCCGTTAGCCTGGTTTCTCGTCAAACTGGCCCTATGGTCCTGCTTCAGACTTTAACCGCGACAGTCAAAGGTTCTGCGTCATCGGGACGCTACCGGATCCTCTTTGACGGCGGAAGCCAACGCAGTTTTATTACTGCCGATGCGTCGCAGAAACTAGGCGGCGAGTTCCTGGAAGAGGAGACTTTAACTGTAGGTATGTTTGGAGGCCAAAACGCGACAAAAACAATGAGAAAAGTACGTCTCCTCATCGATTCCGAAAACACAAAGGACCGTGCACATCGAGGCACTTGAAATAGATATTATATCCAACGAGCATATCCCCGTGCCAGATGACCAAGTCATCAAGACGATGGAAGCAATGCGTTTGGGCACACGCGGATTTTGCGCACAAGGTTTCGAAGGAACCAAAATAAAGATTCTGATTGGCTAACCACTACTGGGATCTGGCAACCGGTAACGTGAAGCCAGTGACGACGAAGCTCAAGGCAGTGGAAACGTTGCTAGGCTGGACTGTTCAAGGCCCGCTGCCATTAGGAGCTAATGTCACGCACTGTGCTAACGTTGCCGTTCTTCGATCGTCCGTGGAAGCTCAAGGGGTCTCGAAACTTGTGACTAATTTCAGGGACCTTGAAGGCATCATAGTCAAGACCCAAGACAAACGAGTGACGGACAGCGATTCGGTGGGGCCGAAGTCAGAGCGCAGCGCCCCGATTAAAGTTAACCGGACATCGGCACAAGCACACCAACCACTATCGAAAATAATGGGATACCTTTTCGATCTACGTCGAGTCCTGCCCTTATAACAGCGAATTTGAAGCACTGCTTTCAATCCGGGGAAACCCGCTACCCCCGGGCAGACCGACCATTTCTTCTGCTCGCCTGCCGGAACCCTAAGAGTGCTGGGACCTCGTTGTAACACGCACTTGGATAACTTTTCGTCCAAGTCCCAGAACCTCCGGCACTCCCTCGAGGAGTCAAAGAAAACTGGAAATTTTCGTGAGCGTACATGTATAAACTCAACTGAGGCCAAAAGCTGCGAACGCAAAACGAAGAGAGCACAAGCCAGCAGACACCTTAACGAGGCCGCAGAAAAGATTTTCTGCCTGCAGACTCGGAACACGAGAACATCAGTTGAAACGCCAACTTCACGAAGGAAAAGCCAAAAAGCAGGCTGCAAAACCTCACATTTACTGAAGATTCCACACCTGCAAACGAAAGTTTCCGTTTACAGCGAACTTCCTTGGTCCAGAAACCCTGGACTGCAAAACTCTGGGAACTTATTCTCAGGAGCAACACGTTCAACGGTATCAACACCGATGGCGGAGAAAGCGCTTTATAGATGTTGGAGGGTCGATGTTTGGAAATTTCTCCTGGAACCAAGAAAAACGCAGAGTTATAGTGGAAAGACAGTCGATAGGCCCGTTCAACTCTTATACCCTTTGGAAACCAACTAGGGTCAACTGTCGGCGGGGGAGAATGTAGGAACGTCTTCGTCTTCCTACATAGCAGAAGAAGCTGACCATCATCATCTTCACCAGCACGTACCGAGTGGTGGCACGCGCTCACGCTGCACGCGACCCTGTTCGATTAAAGCCCTCATTCTCATTAGACGTGCGCTCTCCGGTCTCTCTCGACGGCTTGGCGCCGGAGGACCTCGAGGTTCATTACAGATACTTTCCAGAACAATGGAAGAGATCCAGAGTGATTTTTATCCCAAAACAAAACAAATCAACACATGATTATGACCGCTATAGACGACAATTGCAATAAACTCTACTAGGTGAGGTGTTTCAAAAATTGATAAATCCAGGATGTATTATTTCCTTTACAAAATTAACCACTTTTGCAGAAATCAGTTTGGCTTTATACACAACAAGTCGACCACAGAAGCACTGAGGAGACTTAAAAATGATTGTACCAAACAAAACTAGACGGGGAAACAACAGTACCAATATCTTTAGACATTAAGTATGCGTTTAACTCCATCAGAACAGATCATGTAGTAGCAGTATGCAGGAAAATGGGTTTTAAGGAAAACTTAGGATTGCCGCAAGTGTATTAACAAACAACTATAGTGTACGGCACCGGCTTTAAGAAACTGGAATTAAGGTTACCTATTGGGTCACCTCAGGCATCACCATTGAATCCGATTTTGTGAACTTCACGATTCAAGACCCGCTTAATGAAAGATTTGGGGTTGGTTGTCATATACAACCATTCGCCGACGATATCACTGTAGTAGTTAGGGGAAATCAAGGAGTAAAGTTAGAACGGCAGCAAATGCAGCATTAAAAAATTCGCAAATTCGACGAGCACAAAAAAAACTGCATTTTTTTATACACAAATGTAAAGCAATTGTCGTTGGGAATAAATACGACAACAGACCGCCAATTTGCAAGATGCAGGGTAACAATATTAATGTAGAGAAGGAGATAAAGATATTAGGAGTCATCATAGATAGTCGTTTAAGCTTTATGAGCCATCTGAAATATATCAAAGAGGAGGTTACTCTCCTGGCGGTAAATTTATCGAAAATTCACATCTTGAAAAAAAAAGGAATGACAAGTCAACATTTAAGAATGATATACTTAAGAGCTATTGGAAGGATAATTGTATTGCGGCACCGTTCTGGCATTCACCCAAAAGTCACATTAAGCGGAAATTGAGGTCTATATATACATAGAATAGCTCATGTGAAAGTAGCCAAAGCATATAAAACACCGCCTAATATAGCATTGATTATAGTAACATCTTTCCAACCCATCTTGCGATTGAAAATGAGGTAGAAACATATAAGATTATGCGGTCGCATAAGCACAGGAAATGTGTTCTAGCAGACGACAGCATAACCCGGCGTCCTACAAGTGACGTCACTCGTAGGTGGCGCTACGGTATGTCCTCGGGGCCAATAAGGTGTCAGTTATCCAAACAAAAACAAAAAAAAATAAAAGACGAGAAGTTAACGGAGTATTACTAGCACAAATGGTAGAAGAGATTAATAAAATAATATAATTACAAAAGGAATAGGTTAATGGGTCTTCCACCGTGCTCATTATGGATTTCACTCCCTGAGAGGGAGGAAAACGGCAAACGTTTATCCACTAACCAGGGTGGGTATAAAAATGGAAGGATCACAGAAATATTAGCAATCCACACTAATAAAATAGAAATACATCAAAATCAAGAAACCATAGGCTCCCTAGGTGGCTGGCAAACATTTTGTCAGTGGCGGTCTCCTAGGGAGTCACGATGATGGTTATGGTTGGATGTTTATTGCGCAAGTCCGACTAGGGCAAAAACCGACAAAACGGTGGTTAGGTATCAAGGATGTAAACGTAAACTCTAAAGTCCTTCAACAAAACAAAAATAAAATCATTAAAAGACAATGAGGATGGCTGGTGTAGAAGGACAGGTTGCGATTGTGCCTAGGATGAAATTAGGTATAAAAAAACTACGCGTGATAGGAAACGAGGTGTAAAAACTTGATTTCGGCCAGAAACTTAAAGGTGCATTGTAAAGAAATCATGGGATCATCCGCTAAAAGCAACGCTGGGTGTAGTGAAATGTGTTGTCTGTAGACGTCGGCGAAGTGTTTGTGTCGTGTTGTGTGGAGTGCTTTGCATTGAAGTAGCACATGAATCAGGGTAGGTCGTCTCCAAACCTGCTACACAGGGGTGTTGGAGATCCCGTGAGCAGGTAGGAGTGTGTTGCATGCCGCGCGTGTGGCCCATTCGTAATCAAGCCAGGGTAACTTCATTGTGTCTGTTGTGTGTGTCAGTGGTGTATGCTCCCAAGAGCGGCTTTATAACGTGTAGTTTGTTGTCTGTCTGCTTATTCCAGTGTGCTTGCCATGTTTTGCGAAGGTGTTGTCTGATGTGTCACTAAAATCACTGTAAGGTATTGTTGTTATGTCAAAGTAGTTGTAAGTGCAGCGGCAGCGGCCTTTCGATCTGCTGTCTCGTTTCCAACGATCCCCGGGTGGCCTGGTACCCAGCACACGGTCACTTCAAGACTTTACGCATACGCTGACATAATGGTTTTATAGATTAAATGAATAACATAATTTTTACAGAACTGCTTAGATGCCAATGCACGTACTACGCTGAAGGAATCTGCGAAGATCATGGGCTTGGGAATGTTATGATGGACTATGTTATTTAAAATCAGAAAAATACCATAGGCTTCCGCCGTAAAAATGCTGCTTTTTGAGTTTAGGGTATTGGATACCTCAAAATCAGATCCGTGCGCAGCACACGACACAGTAAGGGCTGTTTTTGACGCGTCTTCAAACAATTATGCACACTTGTATTTATCTTGAAGAAACAAGAAGTGCTGCAATATTGCAGTTGGGGGCACTCGTTTTTTGTCAACTGCTATAAAAGACACGTCGCACGACACCGCGCGAAGCTGCCATCGTGGTAAAAAGTCAGAAAGGGTTGATTTGTAGGTGTCCGAAAAGGTGATAGGTAATTCTGATGCTTCCTTTCCAAATCTATGTGAGAACGGAGCAGAGATAGATGGACGATTTAGAAAAAGTTGGGACATGGGTGTATCACAAATAAAAAGTTTGAAAGGATGGTGGGTCATTGACGAAATTGTAAAAGCATTAAGAAGATTCATGTATATTCGCTGGTGATATAGGGACCATTTTATTGCACTCGACGTATAGGCTTTGTACGGGCTAGTAGTGGAAAGCGCCCGACGCGAGGCGAAGCCCCAAGTGAAGCACTGGGTCTAGCATTTTCAGCGCAGTTTTTGATTCCGACCTATAAACCACACTCCCATTGTTAAAGCGGGACCCCACTAAGTTTGTGAAGACACCTAAGAGGAGTTGCGTGTTTGCTCCATAGGAGTCGTGTGAAAGGATCTTAAGAATTTTTATTTCTTTGAGGCATTTATGTTTTAGTTGTTTGATGTGAGGGATGAATGTGAGTTTCGCGTCTAATACGACGCCTAAAAATTTGTTTTCCTTTTTTACAGGAATTGACTCCCCATGGACCTTAATGTCAGAGTCTGCTTGCACCCCGCCTGTCTTTGAAAATACAACGCAGGTACTTTTAGAAGGATTGAGTTTAAACCCATTTACGTCTGCCCAGCGAGCACGTTTATTAACCCCAAGCTCGACCTGACGTTCACGTATAGACATGTTGCATGATTTAAAAGATATTTGAACTACATCTGCATAGCTATAAACAAGGTGCAGCTCAATACGCCACCTTGAGGCACGCCATTCTCCTGCACGTGAACGTTTGAAAGTGACGAACCGACTCTGACACGAAATGTTCGTTCAGACAGGTATCTGGAGTGAGTGTTGAGCATGTTACCTGTTTTACCATAAGAATTTAGGTCTGCAAGAATGCCATAACGCCATGCCGTATCATAAGCTTTCTCGATATCACAAAATACGGTCATGCAGTACTGTTTGTGTATAAAGGCATCTGTAATCTACGATTGCAACGCAACAAGTTGATCGTAGGTGGAGTGCCCCACCCTGAAGCCTCCATGGCAGCTCTCAAGAAGACCATTGCACTCTAGAATCTACACGAGCCTTCGGTTATTCGTTTTCTCGAAAAGCTTGCACAGGCAGCTGGTCAGGGCAATGGGTAGATAGCTAGCGGGAGAGGAAGGTTCCTTCTCCTCTTTCAGGAAAGCTACAACTATAGAGCCTCCTTCCAAGAGCTTGGAATGCGCCCCGAAAGCCGTATCTTGTTGCATAGGTGGGGGTTTGTAAAAGAGTGTCTCCGTGTAGGTGTTGTATCATGGTATTCGTGGTATTGTCTGGGCCAGGAGCTGAGGGTTTACACGTGCTCAGAGCAACCCTCAGCTCATGTAGCGAACACAGGGAGTTGTGAGAAGTCTGTGATTTGTTGTCGCGCAGAGACTTCTTTTCACAAGAGGGTTTATGTTTCAGGAAAGCGTTTGTGTAGTGTGCAGAGCTACACACGTGTTACGTGTGGTGCCAGTGTGTTAGCCTGATCTTCGAATGTGTTTCCTGTGGTGCTGACCAAGGGCAGGCTAAGTGTATGTTGTCCGTTAAGTTTACGCATCCCTGTCCATACCGCTGATGTGTCTGTGTATGAATGTTATGAAGGAGCGGCAACTATGTTGTTTTGCCTCACGGCGCACGCGGTTTCTCAAGGCATTTGCCATTTTAAAAGAAAAATAAGTTAGCGGACGTGGGGTACCTGCGAAGGACACCCCACGCCTTGTTCTAGGCCTGTCGCGCTCGGCTGGAGTCCTCTTTCCACCATGGCCTCGTTGGGTTGCGCGGAGCACCATAGGCCTGGAGAAAAAAAGTACCTGCGTTTTTCCAGCCGCCCCATTCCATGGGGGCGATTTCCCATGCAAGCCGGGTGAACTTCCCAAGCGTTGTAGTCCAACACAAGGGCCGAGCGCCAGGCCGGGAAGTCGCTTGTACCTATTTTACCTTTAGGTGCCCAGCGCCACCAAGGCACACGAATGCACATGGTGCCTTCCACAGCCAAGGTGGACGGTCCACTCGCAACCGCGTGTGGCAGGACATGCCGCCAGACTCTCACCCTCGGCAATGGCGCAACGCGGCATGATGGCCGGAGTCCTCGCCAGATGGACAAGTGTCAGGGCCCCTCGCAAGGGTAAAGCCAGCTTTCTAAACGTGGATTCCCTTTCGGAGGCCCGCACTTGACCAGGGACGCCTGTACCCATTGAAGCACCCGGTGGGTGCCCGGCGGTACCAGGATTCGAACCGAGTACCTCCCGCATACGAGCCGAGCGCTCTACCTCTGAGCCATCGCTGCGGTAAAAGTTACGACCCCTCCCACCGGAGCATTTCACTACTAAGTCGGGTAACTTCCCAAGCACGGAATTCCCGGTTCAGGGGGTGTTTGTACCAATTTCTACTGGTTGGTGCCCAGCGGTACCGATGTACCTACCACTTTCTTGTAACCTTTGATACGGCCCGGCGTGGTATTACGCTTTCCAGGAACCCCCACATGGTAGGCGCCTGTTCCCACTTTCAAACTGGTGGGTGGCCAGCGGCTGAAGTCGCGGAGAAGCAGCCTCCCACATATGCCGCCGTGGTAGAGCGGGTCCAAGCCCAGTACAGGGGGCGCTTGTACCATTTTGACTGGTAGGTACCCAGCGGTTCCTGACCCCGCGCGAAGGGGTTCGAGGGACCTCGCACGTCTCCTCCGACGGCTGCTTGTGACCAAGCTCCAAGCGTTTATTCCACCGTCGAGACAAGCTACGGTACGGGGACGCTTGTACCCTTTAAAGAAACCGGTGGGTATCCGGAGACCCAGGAATCGAACCTGGTACCTCCTGCTCACGAGACGAGTGTTTTACCGCTCAACCATCGCCGTTGATAGTCGAGTGGTAAACCCTATCCTCGCGGCCCGTTTGGCGCCGTCCAGAGCCTCCTACAATCTCTGTAGAGTTTTCTAGAAGCCGAAATGTTGCCCCATCGGGTGTAGATTGGGGCCCGTCGGCCGCGAACTTTTGAGGGTCGTGGGTTCGATACCCCGTCGGGGTCAACAGTTTTTTAATTTTGTTTTCTCTTCTGTATTTTGGGAGGCTCTTACAGGTGGTGCGGGGAGCTCCACTCTTACCGATTTCCTTGCCCCTTAAGTGTGCCGCGGAATTCTCGCCATGGGTGATGCAGTGTACATTTGTGCAGTGTACAGAGCCTGTACATTTTGCCAGTTTGTGGGCCGCTCCCAAACCTCCATACAGGAGCACTTAGCAGACGCTCACCACAGAGATGTGAAATTCAAATGCTCCCTCTGTGGCCACCTGGACGGCAGAATAAGGTACATGGCCGCCCACTACAATGTTTGCGGCCGGAGATTGGACTCACCCCGAAATGTTGGGGCGGGACCTGCAGATCAGGATCCGCAAATCGAAATTTAGTATCCTCCCGAGTGTCTCATCTGTCCAGTATGTAAGGCTGGGCAATCTTCCCGCCTTCGCATGTCAGAACACTTCTCGACACGGCATGACCGAACGCTCGTGGGTCTCCGGCGCTTGCCGCCATTTCAGGTCTAAATAATCCGCTGTGAGGTCTAAATAATCCGCTGTGTGTATAGGCGCGTGCTGGTACCAGCTATCTAACCAATATGGAGGTTTATTGAGCAAAACGAGTCACGTCTACGGTACAAATACAGTACCACTACGTTGATTAGACCTCGAGGGATATTTCGGTACATTTCCCACAGCCATATCTCTCTAATAATCAGATATGCGTTACAGTAAAACTGCGTTCGAGAGCAGGCGGATGAGGAGGAGGAGGAACAGGATAAAACTTTAAGTAAAAGTAAAATTCAGCTGATCAGTGGACCGGGTCCTCAGTCCAGGACAAGTGAGTAAGAGTAACTTTCTACAATTCATACGACGCCATTTAGAGTAGATCAGGATTTGTTCTGTACGCCTGGAACGGTAGAAACACAAAAAGGAGCTGTTTGGAAATACTCATCGGTTGCGATACTTCTAATATATGTACGTATACTGTTTATAGGCTCCGGACAGCGAAGTTTTGCCGCGCTTGCTGCGCCATCTGTCGTCGCGCCGCAGCAACTCCGGGTCGGTCCCGCGCGCTGCGTTCTGCTAGGATCGCATGTACGCAAATCCTCCGTGTTCTTTGTGTGCGCGTTGCGGTTCCGATGAACTTCGGGAAATGGCAAGCACAAGCGTCAAAAGCACTATGAAAAGTGGCCGAAAAGCAAGCAAACGCCGCTACTGCTGTGTAAAGGATTGCCACAACCGTGAAGGACTGCCCGGGATTCGGCTCTACAGGTTCCACGGCAGGCCTTGGGAGGAACAACGACGCAAGAAATGGATCCTCGCCGTGCGCAGGGTGAAGTAAGTTAACGCCGCGTTGTGTAGTACTTTACGAAGTAGTAGGCGCCAACGTTTATCAATTTCGTATCTGTATCAACCTTCGTAGGCGCTGCATTTCCGATTTGAAGCTTTTGCCAACATTTTGCTTGCGTGCTGCTCCGCGAGGCAACGAGAGCTTGGTTGTTGAGTATAATTCTATGCGTGCCTATATTTTCTAGCCAAAGTGACGGCTCGGAGTGGACGCCAAACAGTTCATCAAGAATCTGCTCAAGCCACTTCGTGAACGGCCAAAAGAGCAACATCTCAACGCACCCGTCATACAACCCGACGGTGTTTCCTGACGTTTACAAAGTTCGTCCCTTCATCGGAAGCGATAACTTGGAACGGTTCAAAAGGCAAGTTGCGTTGCGTGCGCTTGGTTGGCTTGATAACATCTCTTATCAGGTTTGTGGCTTAGTGTGTAAGATAACTAGCGGCGGCAGCGGATGCGCTGCCACGCTGTTTACTGGGTACACGGTTGAGTTTTGCTGTTCCTGTTTTTCTGAAGTACGTACATACGTACGGGCGAAAATTTTTTGGGTTTTGAAATATGTTATTCTTGTAAGTTTATGATCAAAAGAAAAGGTGCTAAGGTATCCTGAAAAAAATTGTACGATACTGCTGTATTTACTGTTGCTATAACTTTACTTTTAGGTGGCAGAAAAACACGAGCAATCGCAGCTTCGAGCAGCACCAGCCGCATGACACTGATGGTGTTTACGAAGACGGGAGCTGGAGTAGCAGTTCGGATGCATTTGTGGACGAGTTGCAGCCAGCTGCTGATGTACAGAAAGCACAAGATCAGGTGAGTGTCCATGGTTACTAATCATCATGCAGCAAATTTAACAACAATAATTGCACCAATGAAGGTATGTTGTGGTGTTCACACTGTACAGAAGTACGAATACGGTTGTTATCATGGGGGGGGGGGGAAGGGGGTTCCTTGGAGATGTATGTGGTCCTGCCTATCAATTTGTGTAAATCGGCTGTTTCGTGTCGTACTTATAAAGCTGTTAACATCCTGTATTAAACCAAACCCCTGAACCTTCCAGGATTTGCTGATGAACTGAGATAGTTTGTATCCTTGTAAGAATCGGATCTGGTGATTTTTTTTTTTAATTAAGAAACAAGCATCACACTGACAATCTTTTCTTTCCACATCCCAGTGAGGCTCTAAGGCTGTTTTATGAGAAAGGGACTTCATGAGGGTGTTCTTTCTTACTCCCCTTGCAGGCATGCCAGACTGAAGGAGTTGAGGCAAAGTCTACTACATTTTCTGTGTTTATATGTTTGTCGCAAGGAACGGAGCCAAGCACCCAAGTGAGCCACACAACCTTCACTGATGCCAAAGTCCAGTGTGGTCCAACCACTACCTCCCGTCACATAGGCCCTGACCACAGAACGAGCAGTTTTAATGGTTATGACAGCGTTAGCGCCTGTGATGCTACGATGCGAGACCTGTGTGGTGTAAGCCTAGAGGTGTTTGCTCTTTTGTTGAGCATATTGCCTACACCCTTGGAGCGACCATATGTGTCAATGTGTGACAGACTAATCATGTTTCTTATGAAACTAAAGTTAGGCATTTCGTTCTCCTCGATTTCTGTGCTTTTTTCAGTGCATAGGAAGACTGTTGCGCGTCACTTTCACAGCGTTCTGCGTACATTAAGCACAGCAACGCAAAAGTGGATCTTCCGTCCGCCGCCACACGTGACACTCTCGACGATGCCAGACTGCTTTAAGCTACATTACCCGGACTGCAGCGTTATCATAGACTGCACTGAAGTGCGAACGGAAAAGCCGAGCACCATTCAGCAGCAGAGAGCGCTCTATTCGCATTACAAAGGTGGCTACACCCTCAAGTTTTTAGTTGGCATAACCCCTTGTGGGACAATTTGTTTTCGCTCAAAGTCGTATGGGGGAAGGTGTTCAGATGCTTTTGTGACAGTCGACTCCGGCTTTTTGGATTTGGTGCGCCCAGGCGACGTAGTTCTAGCAGATAAGGGATTCCCAGGAATAAAAGCAGGACTGGAGGAGGTTCATGTAGCATTGGTCATGCCCCCTTTCCTAGAGGGTCATGACCAGTTCACAGAGAGTGAGGTTGCGGAGACTTACCACATTGCACATGTGAGAATCCATGTCGAAAGGATGATTCAACGTATTAAAATTTATAACATATTGAACTCGCGGATTCCTACAGAACTAATCCCTGAAATGTCAGATGTGTTTCACATGTGCTGTGTTTTTGCAAACCTACAAACGCCGATCATAAAAGACGAGGAGGTTGCTGACTCATGAACAGGAAAAATTGCTAACAGAAACCTTGTAATAATTTTTTGTGGTGCAGTTTTCGCAGCCTTTTTGCATGTCATGTGTGAAACCTTACCAGCAAAGAAAACAGCTGGGCTAGGTGATTAAAGCGCATTTTCGTTTGCAATATTTTAAATACACATGAAACATTCGCGCAGTTGCTTGGGGCAGCCTTCATTTCGTCGTCTGTTTATTTTGCTCGATTTTGAACCGTCACTGCAATTGTTTGCAGCTTCCAAAGTGAGACTACAACTTGTTTGTTTTTCAGGTTTTATTCCGTCAGTGTTCATCAGTTCATTGTCTTAGTTCATCCTGATTAGGTGGGCTTTCACTGCAATCTCGGTTTTTCGAAGAATATCCAGTGACTGTTTATATGCCTTCTTGTCTTGTTACTGGACTAGTGTGAAACTTGTGTGCAGTGCCTTGGATACATTTGCACTTTCATACATTCATAGTATTCCTCAATTTCTATGTGCTTTCTTTAGAACATGTGGAAAAGTTTATTTTATGTTGCAAGCGAATATTATGACTCCAAATAGTTTTCTAGTCACTTCATTGTACCGCACTTGTGCGTTCTGCACTTGTGCATTCGGTTGTGTTTTGTTTATTGCCAAGTTTCAATGAAAGGTCACCGGCTTGCATCAATTCGTCTGTCCAAAGTGAGACAGTAACGTTTGTTTTTTAGGAGTCTTGGTTAGTCAGTTTTCATCATTTTATTGTCTTCGTTCGTCCTGATTAGTTGAGATTTCACCACATTGTTTTTTTAAGACTAGTCATATAACTTCTTGTCTTTTTATTGTGCTAGTGTGAAACTTTTTTTTAAGACTAGTCATATAACTTCTTGTCTTTTTACTGTGCTAGTGTGAAACTTGTGTGCTATGCCTTACAGACTTTTTCACTTTTGTTGATTTTATTGATTGATTGTAATGTTTAACGCGCCGACGCAACGCAGGCGATGAGGCGCACCATAGTGGAGGGCTCCGGATTAATTTTGACCACCTGGGGATCTTTATCGTGCGCCGAAATCTCGTGCACACGGGCGTTTTTGCTTTTCCCCTCCATCAGAAAAGCGGCCGCCGCGGCCGGGAATCGAACCCGCGACCTTGTGCCCAGCAGCACAACGCCTTAGACACTGAGCCATCGCGGCGGGTCTTTTTTTTCACTTTTGTATATTCATAGTATTACTCAATTTGTATGTGCTTTTCTTAGATCATGTGGAAGAGTTGATTTTAAGTTGCAAGCAAATATGACTCGAAATGGTTTTCTAGTTACTTCATTGCACTGCACTTGTGCGTTCAGTTGTGTTTTATTTATTGACAAGTTCCAATGAAACGTCATCTGCTTGCATCAATTCGTCTGTCATTGGTCTGTTGGCAACGTTTGTTTCTTTGCTTTGCAGATGTGCTCCTTTGCAGTCATGTTACCGAGCGTTTTATTAACGTGGTGCAATGTCTTTCATTTCAAGAGGTAATTCTGTTCATGGTAACCTTTTGGTCAGCGTATGTGTGCTGCTGATCTAAGCAGGATTGAAATGTCTGTGCACTGCTTAGCAGGTATCTTCTCTTTTGTAGCAACCTGTATTAAGCAGTTTTGTCTGTCCTAGATAGTTCCTATGATTATTTATGTACAGGTCTTGCTTTTAGTTGTGTTTTAGTTGCTCTACTTCAGCGAATTTCGTTTTCTTGACTGATACATTTCGAATAAAGTTGTCCTGGCTGTGCCATCCTGGATCTGTCATCTTTGCCTGGTGAAATAGTTATAGTACCACTAATTTGTATGAGAAAAATTGTTTACTTTTGTGTACTTCTTCTCATACAGACCTATAACTTGTGTTCAGTTATGACTAGAAAAAATAAGAAGATTCCTGTAATATGAAAAACTTGATGTCCTACAGTGCATCCACGTACTGTTTTTGTTTAAATATGGTAAGGAAATTCATTCTGTTGTCAGAAAAAAAATCTCAGAAACAAAGTTTATTGCAAAAACTTTTGACAAACACACCAAATCTCTAATGTGTAACTACAATCTGTTTCACAGCAAATATAGGCAGATGACAGCTAAAATAAGACTCGCAAACAAAGCTCATTGCAAAAACTTGGCACAGTGTGGCAAACATGCCAGTTGCTGGAAGTGTAACTACAACCTGCGTTTGGCAGCAAATGCAGGCAAAAGCCAGCTAAAATAAAAGTCCTCAAGCCGTCGCACAGATTCGCACAAAAAACCCTCATCTCTATCGACAACAACAGTAACGCTCTGCTTGTTCGAATAAACATAGAAAAAACACTCCTGAATACCACAAATGTACATGAGGAGCTGCACCTGAGTGTAGTATTTATGACTGCGCAACAGCGTCAGCTTCCCATCCACATACTTCATGTACCGCAAAGATGACGTTTCTTTTTGATGGTCTATTAGCTGTTCGTCCTCTTTCTTGAACGGGCATTTGATCTCTAGCAGAGAAGTGCCCCGGGTAGACGTGAAAAAGCCATCCGGGCTGCCACCTAACCATGGCTGTGTGGGGTGTATGACCAATCCAGTCTGAAAAGGAAACACGAGCTTCACCTACAAGTTGTGGTTCACCATCACAAAAATCACTTCATGTGCTTCACCTGTAACTATCACTAACATTCCATTCAACCTTGTTTATAAACTTGAAGTAAATAAAGATCTGTTCAGTGGGAGGAATTAAGGTGCGTCACCTCAAACACTCGTGTTGAGACCGTCTCTTCAAAAGCTCTCCGGGCCACGGGCTCCATCTTCGTGCCTGAATAGAGAGAGAGAGATAGAGAATGTTTATTGAAACAACGGGGACGGGGTAGGGGAGAAAAAGAGCTAGGAGCTGTGGGTGGCCATCCTATTCTGGTAGGCCGCATGCCGCGGCTGCCATCCTCGCCCGAGAGATCAGGGCCTCCTGGTCTTCGAGCTGGCAGCTCTACAAGAAAAAAAAAATTAGTAGTGCGACATGTGTGCAATCTAAAAGCTGTACCATGCCTCATCGCGTCGCAGGTGAAGCTTTTGGGTTGCATAAGGTCGTTCACCAAATCCTCATCACTCTTTCTTGATCTTAATATGGTGTGGGCCATCGAGCATGTTATGCGCACTCGCCTTTCTTGATGCCACCTGCATGAAGCATAATAGGTACATGAAATGCATGTTTGCTGTGTAAGCTGTAAGTAGAGTGGTACGCACAAACCTGAGATTTTTTGACTGGCCCTTTGTGAGGGCACAAAGACGAAGAACATTAGCGCACTGCACTTTTTCCTCGTAATATTGTGCAGCTTCTGCTGTCATGCTAGCTTTGTGGTCCTTTTTTCTAAAAAGGACTTTGGGGTAGTTGTTCTCAACAACGACAGCATGAAATGCTTCTTTGGGTGGCAGAAGAAGGCATTCCAGCTCGGCCACATGCTCCTGCACGAGCACTGCCGAAGCTGTCTCTTCAAGACCGTTGCTGCTAGCGCGTTCAGGGCTCTCGTACATTTTTTTCAGAATTACGTTCATGGGGCAATTGATGTCAGGAAAGTGGTTTAAAACGTACGACGGCTCCAGTATGGGAGGCTTCTGCCTTGCCACATATGGATGCTTGTTCTCTGAAAACAAATAAAGTGAATGCTTCAGATAGCACAATTGCTAATTCTGCCCTTTTTTTGTTATGGAACAAACAGAGAAAGCTCCTAAACGCATGGCCAGAAATTGGGATTGTTGACAAAAGAAACTGCAAGCAAAAGTACACACAAATAAATCCACGTTCAGAAACGGCAAACATTTATAAAACAAAAAGAAAGCAAAGAAACATAGGAATAATGCATCAATAAATCGAAGAGCTTACTGCCAAAAAGTTCTTCAATAGACGCCTTGTCGTCAATTTTCGGCTTTTTGGAAGGTTTCCCCCAGTTCTGCGGTTGGGAAGTGCACGTATCATCTGTCGCCTCATTTAGGTAGACGGCGAGGGCCGCGCAGTGCTGGCAGGATCCCGCGGCGCCGTACCGGCAACTGCAGGTTCCCCTTCGAATCTGTCGGTCCGTTTCATTTAGCTGTCACGAAAAAAAAAGGAGATTATATATCATATGCATGTAATGCTAGCTAGCGTTCGAGTTAACGAGATTATACAAGCGACATTCACCTACAAATGAGCATTTTGAACGTGACGCTGAGAACAAACGCTCCATCACCAGCAAGTGCCGGTTGGAAGAAAAAACTCCGTTCAGCTGCGTAAATTGTTAAGAAAAATCAAAATCTGACCACTGCAAGGACTTGAAGGTTTACTAGCAATTGACATTGACAACGCCGCGAAAATAAAATGCGCGGGCGCACTGCACACGTATGCGCTTGATTGATCTCGATGTGTATGTCGAGATCGATCGAGCGCCAAACCGCAGATTTGCGCGCACGGCGAAAAAAGTCGATATAAGTAAATTTGCAACTCACGTGCAACGAAACGCTGTATATCTGCTTTCCTTGCTGAGAATGGCATCGGCCCAGCACGTCGACGCCGTCGATTTCCTTCGCGCCGAAAACGTGCCCAGCGTTGTACAGCAAGCGTCCTTTCGCGAGAACGGAAGAGCGGAAATGCGTTTGTACTCCTGTTACTGGCTTGAAGCCACACCTCAGAATTAACGACATTATGGCTTTAAAGCAACAAAAGAACGTGTGCGCGTTCGTAACACGCGCCAGAAAACACAGCAGCGACTGAACGTATCACGAGCAGGCACGGGTAACGCCGCGTAGGACGGGGGACCGACCCAGTTATGTGTCTGCTGCTACGAGATGGCGCTGGCTGGCCGTTCTCCGCAGCGCCTCCTGGGCGCTGTCCGGAGCCTATTGCGTCCGTTAGAGAGAATATCGAGCCTTCAACACCGTAATAATGTCATAATTGTTCGGGTTAAGAGTCAGGTCGTTATGATAACAATGGTTACGATAGAAATTCGGAGTATAAAAGCCGCCTTCGAGTACGCTGGCCAATGCTGTCTGGGGCGCTAGCGATGGTGTAGCACAAACCTTTTCATTCTATTTGCATGTGCATTAGCAACGCACACTGCGGGTATGCACCGTCTTGCACGCAGTCATAACGGCTGCCAATTTGTCAAGACGGGAATGTATGCCATACAGCCTGAAGAAAATATCCACACGATCTTTGCGAGCCTCCCAAACACCCCTAAACCTATTATTAAAACGTTTGTGACGGTGCTGAAAAATTAATGCTTGGGCAGAACAAAGAAACGTGCATGGTGAATGTTTTTCAACAGCAACGAAAGAAAGAGCAACAGCAAATTCAACAGCAACGAAAGAAATACGAGATAGCCGCTTTACTTCCTGCTATGCGATACGCGTCTGGGGCCCCGCTGCTTGGTAAAGAGCATCTCAAAAAATACTGTAGGGAAGCCTACGCATTTTTCTGAACTTATGGGGGAGCTCTGAGCGCTGAACCTCGCGAATAAGTTAGAAAGGACTAGTTTCACACGATCTTCTAACCGATTCCGTGAAAAAAGTTGTTCTATCTCTCCTCGTGTGTTGCAAACTTGTGGGGGATACAGCTTGAAATTATTTAGATGTGCCAGAAGCTCGAAAAGATGACTGAATTACCAGAAATACGCTTTGTAATGTACAACAGAATCAAAGCGGGCGATTTCTTGCACATTCACTGCTGCTGCTCACAAACGGAATGTAGCAGACGACAGCAGCGGGAGTCCCTAAGCCGACATCAGAGTTTTGGGGAGCCACTCAAACATCCCACCAGGTTGCACATTGTTTAGTGTCTCGGGGAAGCCTCAAGAACTTTTTCAGAGACATTTACCGGGCCAGCCTTCAACCTTTCCTTCGTAAATGATTGACAGCAACAGCACGAACAACTACGCTGTAAACGAAAAAAGCACAGTTTGGGTTGTTTGCATTTTCTAGTTTGGCGATTTTCCTGAGAGGTCAGTGTTACATTCATTAACATGCATCCGGATAAAGCGAAGAATTTGCGAAAAAAAAAAATAAAAGAGCCAACCCAATTAAAATACACTGGAGGAGGTGGACCCCAGTTATTCAGAAAATTTCGGTGGGTTAGATGCAAGAGGTAGCAAATACCAATTGGCCAAGGTTGTTGCGTGCTAAGTTAGCAGCCTCAATTCCAGCAAACAATAATTACTCACTTGAGAAATAACTACGTGAGAAGTCTAAACACCAGCGTGCTACTCCTCCCCAACCTAGCCCCGTACTGTTTGCCTCACCGTCGCAAGGGGGGGGGGGGGGAGAGGAGGCATCTTGCTAGACGGAACAGCGCGTAGCAGACGACACTTCGAAACTGCATTCGCCGCACACAGGAGCTAGCGCTTTAGTTGAACACTTGGTGTTTCGCTTAAGGCGCTTGTTCTGCACTGGTGTTGAGTTTTTTATGGGCTGTTAGCGCGGCTTCAGTGATCATGTATCGTCTTAGATGTGGTTTTAAAAAAGTATCAGGCGTAGAAAGCCACTTTCGCGGCGGCAACATCAAAAAAAGCTTTTGGTCTCTCACGTCCACAGCGTTGAGCAGCTTGTCGACCGTAGCAATGTCCTGGTAAGAGCGAAGTGTGCGTCGCAAGTGAATGACGCTGCTGTGTACGACATTGAACTGGAGGTAAGTATCACAATTTTGTTCAGTACTCCCAGAAATCGCCAACGACAGCCTAAACGTTCCCCTGCATGTATCGCCTGTTCTGTGAATTGAGGGTACGCATCGTTTTGACAGCTAATACCAGTTCCAAAACTTTGTATAACTTATGGATTACTCTTGTGGCTTTGTTCACACCAGTTTTGTATATATAGGAATAACTCGTGCGGAGCGAAATATACGTCCGCCTTAGCTCACTTTCGACTATCCCCTCATGACAAACTGCACGAAAGCGGATCGAGGCGCTACACAGACAGCCCTGCCTTCGTCAGCTGTAATGAGCTCAGTTCACCCATGTCACATACATGTTCGTGATTTATTAGCGCTTCTCTCAACATCGGGAAAGTGTACGGGCGTCTCAACACCAGAAGTCTGTAGCCTTATGAAATGCAATGCTTTATACCATCAGCAAAATGATGAGACATGCTCAAGCAACAAAGGACGTCCGTCGGACATCTGATATACAGCCGGGCATCCAATGCCCAGCTTGGACGGCCACTGTAGGGCCATGTTTGGATGTACAATTTCGGACGTACAGCGGACATTCAGACACAGATGTAAAGTCCGAATGACATCCGCCAATGGACGTACAAATTACTACGAAGCATCAAACACCGGCTTAACTTGAATATAAAAGCAAAAACGGAAAAAGCTACTGCGCATTTCAATTACACAGACTGTGAACGTCAGCACCCTGACTTGCATGTTGTAAGTTACATCTGCATATTTCTAAAATTAAGACTAACTTATTTTTTATTAGTTTTTTGAAGCAGCTCGCCGTCTGCAACGGTTATCTGTTTGGAGAGGGATATATAAGAATGGAGAACCGGTAACCAATCACGTGAATCAAGTTCTTTGTGTTCATGTATGGCTGTCTGCCCGGTAGTGTGTTGGCCTTTTGCACTGCAGTATTCATAGTAACAACTTCTCCTCACGCGATTCTGGAAATTTTTACCGAACATCAAAAATACATCACATTTCGTACGTCCCACGGACGTATATGGTACGTCCATCGGTACTGAAACGGACGTTATGCGGACGTCCGCTAGAGCAGGAATGGACGTACGGTGGCCGCCCGACGGACGTTCGGTGGTTGCTGGGGCATGACTACCGGCTACCTAGCTTTTTAGAGGGAACAAACATGGCGAAAGAAATGTACCTGTGATAAAAAATGTGCCGTTTTTTTTTTTGCAGCTGGGGCCGTCAGGTGAAGAAGGCCGGCGTGACCTCTCCATCACGACAGGGAGATACAGTTGCAGAGGTGCCGTCACGGCCCAGTGTAAACACGCAGCAGCTGTTTGCGAATACATAAACGCCAACGAAGACGAGTCTTGCACAAGCAGACCACAGGAGTGGGGGAAGCCGAGCTCGAAGCGGCGCAGAGGTGTGCCCAATGGCTTAACAGATCTCTTCCCACGTAAGTATAGCCCACTGGTCACCTTAAAATGATTGGGCTCCTCATGTAGGAGCATCACTAAGGTAAACCTTGACGTGAGGTGGGAACACAAGCCCTCATAACAATGTGTAATGCCAATGGAATGAACATTCACCAGCCTTTGCATGGGCCTAACCGGTATCATCATGACTGTGCACATTTCGTTTTGCAGCAAGTACGTTTTTATTGTAAATGCAAGCCTTAAAGACCAACTGCACTCAAATTTCATCTCGACCAAATTTATTTTTAATGCGTACCCCGAAATCAGCTCGGACGCAAGTGGCTATAGCCCCGTAACACGCCTCGTCAATCGGTCAGAAGCGTTTAAAAAAAAATTGGCCGCGTATCTGCTCCTTTCGTTGCAAATGTCGTCAAAATACGATAGTCTTTGTAGACATTTGCCAAGGAAATGCCCCCCTTTGCTTTCCTGCTCACTTCTCATGCTGTTCCTGTACCGTCGCGCTCATCCCAAGGTAAGCACACTAAAGGTATGCGCAAGGCGATTTGAATTTACCACGTTCCACTGCTACAGGCCGGGCTACTCGATGCCAGCGCTGCACTACGGCGGAGGCGCGCGGGAATGGCGGCGGCCGACTTCAAGATTTATGGAATCACGTTGCCCTGCTCCACGTGCGTTCCAAGCAGAACTAGTGGAACCTAGCTAGTGGAACCTTTCGCTGCTGTTGCGGCGTGATTTTTCGTGTCCCGCCAAGAGGCGCTGGTTTTCTGCAGTAGATGTAGAATAGCATTTGCTATCGAAAAACCAAGCATCCATGAATTTTTCAATGAAGGAACACTGCAAATATCCCTTGTGTACTGATTTCCTGTCATATTTTCGCAATGTCTTGTTCTTGTTCAACAAAGTCGACAAGTATGAACATATAAACCAGGCTTACGCGTTTACGTTTGGCTGTGAGTGTTTATAGGACTATTACGCAATTTCAATCTTACTTTGGCCGGGTGGCTGAATCGAGTCAGAGACAGACAGACCGAAATTTCTGGATATAAGTAGCCCAAGAAAGACTACCGTCTTTAAAAGCTCCGCCGCAGACGGCGCTGCACCTGCCGGCGGATCGCGAAAGCAACCATGACGCGCCTGTGACGTTCCAGCCGACGGGAGCTTCTTCCTCTGGCCAGCCACACAGCTGGATAACCGGTCGAGCTCGGCTGCGCACGCTTTACCCATGTGCTGCCCCGTGCGCGCGCAGAGCTTGCGCGCAGGCTATGTCCCGCGCTGGTGACCGTCCGGCCGCTCGCTGGACGGCGGCAACGTCACTGCAATGACCGCGCTCTCCTCGGTTTCGGTTAAAAAATCGCCCATTTTTGCTGGCCGCTTGCGTCATGCACGCGCGTAGTTCAGCTGTTGCGGTTTCATGTTTGTTTGTTCTTAAGCAGACTATACGAAAATAGGGTTTTCAAGAGGTCGAAATTTTGAGTGCAGTTGGCCTTTAAGCCTACCTTGCGCATACCTTGAGGGACTAATATCCCGGTACTTGCCAGAACTTTATACTGCTAATCAAGCACACGTATCCCTGCGTGCACACTGAACTGGAGAAGTACGTTAACTGACCATGACAAGTGAAGGGGACGTCCAGATTGTTTTCTGATGCAAATAACTGAGCACTTGCATGTCGCTCCTGCACGTACTTAACGGCCTCAGACTGCATGCCACATGGGATTTGTCAAGTGAACATAATGCTGCCTAATCAGTCCAGACTATTTTTGACCTCGCGTGCGTGCACAGACAAAACAACTATGCTTTCAGTTTTAAGGTTTCTTTCTCTAAAGCCAAACATGGTTGGACTAGTACGGTAAGTATCTCATGTTACATCATTGACTTTCCTTTTGTACCACAGCACGCAAATAAACTCAACCTAATGTCAAGCCTGCACCACGAAGCACCGTTCTTGCGTATGAGGACATTCAGGGCCCCCTTAAAAAGAGCTTCTGCAGCTTGAGAGGACGAACGCCATAGACTTCACATATGAAGAAGTACTGGAAGAAATTGTTCAGAAAGTGTCGACAAGCATCAAAAATGAAACTCTCGAAGACCTTCTCTCAACACTGTTTGACAGACCAGTGTACAACTGCCTGAATGTCTTGGATGGCCACACGGAACCAGTTGATTTTTTGTCCAAGCTAGACCACCACGTCTACAGAGGGTACTGCGACAAAGTGCAGCTCCAAAATACTCCCACTGACTCGGCCACACTCACCCTGGGTCAAGCACAGTGTGCAAGGTATGTTGAGATATCTTCCAAACTATTCGCAAAAATAAAGTTTGTTTGCTTCCGCAGGTGGCATGAGGAGCGAAAGTACCGTATTTCCAGCACAAACGCGCACAGGGTGCACCAAAAAAAGACCGATGGCGACTTCCAAAATGTGGCGCAGCAGCTCAAAAAGGAACCTTCTTCCGTAACACTGCCATGCAGTACGGTATCCGTTTTAATTCATTAAGGCAGCCTTGTTTACTTGCAATCAGAAAGCGATCATGTGGTTTGCTTCACTGTATGTACTTGCCATTGATACAGGCAGCAAGATTGAGGCGTTCGCACGTGAAGACCTCGAAAAGAAACTTGGAGGACGCATTGTGCAGGTAGTTTCTCAACATTTCGGTGTAGCGACGTTATATATGCGAGCGTTTTCTAAATATCACACTACTAACGCAACGTTCACTTTTTCCAGGCGGGCTTGGTCGTGCTGCCAGAGCAGCCGTGGTTGTGCTGCAGTCGTGACGGCCTCGCCAAGATTGGGAAAAAGACTGTTCTTATTGAAATCAAGTGCCCATTTAAGTACAAGAGTAAACAATTTATTAATTACGAAAGCCGAATGTGCCACCTACCGTATTTGGCATTTCTAAATTACGAAATAATCCTGAGGAAAACCCACGAATACTATACACAAGTACAGATTCAATTGTATGTGATGAACTTACAACGAGCACTTTTGTATGTTTACAGCCCACAGCAGGCGGTGATCGTAGACGTGACACGGGATGAGCCTTTTCTGTGGGAAATTGTCACAAAGATGGAGAAGTTTTACTTAAGGTTTCTGTTGCAAGCACCATTTGATTAGGATCTCTGAAGTTTGTTGCTAGGTGGTGATAATGAAATTATATTGGCACTGATTTTGAGCTGCACTATGCTAGTCAGTTTTAAAAATCCTATGTCACAGTTTGCGTTCAGTTTCATATATTTTGGCTATGGTGCAACCCTAATGACATGTGCGTGCAGCTGCTTCCAGAGGGCAGCAGACCCACGCATTAGTGCACTCACACAGACTCATGTGGACACAAACTTGCGCGCGATTTCGAGTTTGAGTGAGCGCGAGGCTAATGTGGCATGGCGAGTTTGAGCCTCAGTTAGTTCGAGCCAGAGTGAGTTTGCGTATGCCTGAGAACGAGTGAATTCGGAGTCCATTTTGAGTCTTAGTGCATGTTGAGATCTTAGTACATTGAGTTTTGCATGCATTTTGAGTGGTGAGTACATTTTGAGTTTCGAGTCGATTTTCGAAGTCGCAGTGCCTTTTGAGTTGGAGTCCATTTTGAAGTTTGAGTACATTTGTCAGTGCAAGTGCATTATGAGTTCTGAGTACATTTTGAGGTTGCAGTCCGTGTTAATTTGTGAGTGCACGCCTGAGTTTGAGTAATTTCCTTACTATGGTTTAAGTTCGATGAGTATGTTTCATTTTGTGTGCATTTTGAGTTTTGCGCACATTTTGTGTTGTGCGTGCATTTTGCGTTTCGCGTCGATTTTCGAAGTCGCAGTGCATTTTGTGTCGGATTCCAGTTTGAAGTTTGAGTACATTTGTCAGTGCAAGTGCATTTTGAGTTCTGAGTACATTTTGAGGTTGCAGTCCGTGTTAATTTGTGAGTACATGCCTGAGTTTGAGTGCATTTTCTTAGTATGGTTTAAGTTTGATGAGTACGTTTCATTTTGTGTACATTTTGAGTTTGAGTAAATTTTGAGTCTTGAGTCCGACTGAGCTTAGTTTTGTGCTCAGTGTGAGTAGGTCTGCGTGAGCATAGATGTGCTGCTCAGCAACGAGGCTGAGTTTGAGTGCGTGGCGAATAAAAAAATAAATTTGTGAGTGAGTTCACGTGAACCACGCCAACTTTGCCGAGTCATTGCGCCTCACTTTCACAAAGCTGGTGCCATGTCCGGAAACTGTGCTACTCAATGTAAATGTATGTTATGCCTTCGACCGACTAAGCACAACAGGTACCTTTAAGTATGTAAACGAACAAAGTTTGAAACTGGCTGTTAATTCCGAGTACCTTATTCAATGAAGAAAACCAGCGCCTCATTTACTGTTCTGCTTAGCGTGCTTCTGTTTTTGTGTCGCCCGGTACCCATACCATACGAGAAGATCAAAGCTGGGAAGGCGTTCCAATGGGTGATATGAAGTAGCCTCTGTGTGGTAACAATACACTAAATCATTCAATCTGTGGGATTGCTTTTCATTGGTTCTTGTGAGGCCGGGATGCAGAGGAGATGTGACGGCCAAATAAATGTAGACTATAGAGAGAATTGCAGCCTCGGAAATCTAGCCGATTGTGGCGCCTTTCGTGAATCCTGAGCGACACCCTGCTTTGTCTTGTGGGCAGAAGAGAATGCAATCTGTGTGAGCATATTGAAAGGGCCATGCGCGACAAGAGCTGCGAGGTCCACCGAGGGATCAGGTAGCAAGAATGGAGATACGCGAGTACCTGGAGAGGTTGAACTGTTTTAAGTTATGTGCTGTGCATTATTCCATTCCGCATTTCAGTGTGTCGCCTCTGCACCAGGTATGCACAGACAGCAGGACGGTGTTTTGTGGCTGCTTGTAGAGAATCCCCAAATTCAGCCACGTGCTAATAAGAAGGTATATAAGAAGGCCCCTACCTACGGGTGTTGTTACCAGCGTGCATTGTTGTATGGTGTGACAGTAAGTGGTGAGCATTTGCTTTTAGCTTGTTGCTTTTTGTTTACGTTAAACTTGTGTTTGCGAAAGTGTCTTTGCGGCACTCACATGAGAGAGTTTGTCCCACAAGACTTCTGTGTACAAGCAAGGGCTGATTGTTGCTGTGGTCCAGCTGCGGGCTAATTCAGGTTACTGAAGAGGCCCCTGCCTGTGTGGTGAAGCGCCCTCGGTAGTGTTTTCAGTGGAAAAACTAGGCCGTGTGGTGTTTTGCATGAGAAAAGGGAGCCCTGGATGCGGGCAGTCTCAGACCTCTGATCTCCAATGCCACTAGTTGTAAACAGGTCGAGTAAATAAAGCGCTCGTTTCTTTATGTGAAATACTGTCATTTTCCAGGTATCATTGACCTCGAGCCAGTAGTCATTTCAATACCATTAGAGAGACATCAATCCATGCAAAGGGCCACATCTGCAATTTCAAGTGAGCCTTTGTAAATGTGTAAACTGCCAAGGCAGAAGCTCATGAAATAAAACAAGTGCAAACGAATGCAAACCACCTAAAAGCTGATTGTATTGTGGTCAGTGTACTGGTGCAACGTTTAACCACAGCTGGTTTCACAGCATAACTTACAATGAAATGCAACATAGGTTACCATACATCGCCATAAAACAAAAAACAAAAAAATGCACACATAGGTACCCAACAGTGAGGCATTGATTCACGTAAAGTAACGTCGTCCTCTGTCGGGAACGTTTTTTTTGCCGCTACTGAACAATGCACAGAGCGAAAAAGGCGCACAAATTGATTAGTGGAAAATGGCCCGTGCATAAAGGAGGAATTACAGCAAATATTGTGTGCCCGCAGCTGTGCACTAGAAATACATTACAGATTAGGTGACCAACACAATGTATAATTAGCACTTAAAAGAAGACAAAAACAAAAGGAGCCTTGTTGTCATCTGGTATGCCTAACAACACATTAAAAAAACGCATGCAGGCCCACTTAAGAGCATTCGAAATATCCGCTTCATCCATGACTAAACACCAAATAAATGACTGAAGATAGCGTCATGCTTCCCAAAAGACAAAACAAAACATATTTGTGTGCCGAGTGCACAGTGCTTCCATACGCTATACAGATTGCTGCTCTTCCAACTGCAGATGTGAGCAGGTGAAGCTGTAAGGGGGCGAATTTCTCGCTTCAGTTCAGGACTTTTTCGCAGCAGTACCAAAAATACTTGCAGCACCAACTACGCACAGTGGCTCCTGTCATTCTTCAGTGTGCACAGAATGGTGGCAACACAAAATATAGCAAACGTTTTCTGCTTACAATGCCATGTTCTGCGAGGTAAAAAAATTAAAACAAAAAGTGCCAGTTTGCTTTGCAACTGCGGACCCTAATTGCACGAGACTGATACACACCCTTTTCCCGCTGAAAATACCCTTTAGATTCGCATTCACAGTAGCCACGTGTAAAACTGAAACTGGCTATCAATGTTGCCTGCATTACTGTAATGGCAACAGAAGCTCGATAAGTGAGGTTATGAAGTACATTGTGTGTATTTTAGCACAGTTACGCGCATGAGAATAAATGCCTTCTGCCTAATACGTGGCGTCACAGGTTTTACAGCATTCACAGTAGAATCGGTTGTAACAGGTTTTCGTAAGTCCATAAGTAAGCTTGCCTGCACACCGTAATCATGGGTGCCTTAGAATCGTGCAAATATGGTAAGTGAAACATTCATGCTCAGTTTCCCTCTGGTTGCTCCTGTATGATAGACGGCTGCATATTTACTAGAGCTGCACAAACTGAACCCACCCTGTCCATGTCAGGCAGCAACGTTAGGGGCAATCTGTTGCTCAGTATGCGGAAATTTTTAAGCCTTACATGGACGTGGACGGATGCAATTTGGTAGTGAATTCACATCCTGTTCGGAGTTGCGAACCATCCGAATTAAAGGGTGGCATAAGCAGCACAGCACCTCTGTCATCTATAATTGTTTTTATAGTTGGAAACCCTTTGTCGCTCAAAACTAAATCGCCGGGTTTAATTAAGTCTACGAATCCAGAGTCTTGTGTTCTAAAAGAATCACTCTTGCGACCCCCATACACCTGTGAAATGAAAGCAATCATGCCGTTGGGTATGATACCTACAAGAAATTTTACTGTGTATCCTCCTGTGTAGTGTGAATACAATGCATGCTGCTGATCAGGGTTGGAAGGCATCTCAGTCCGAATTTCCGTACAGTCAATGATAAATGTGCAGTTTGGGTAATTAACTTTGAACGGGCCTGGCAGGGAATGCTTGATCAGTTGCCGCGAGGGCACAAACACCCACTCTTGTAGAGCTACACAAAGGACGTCAAGGATCATCTTAAATGAGTTGGACGCAGTTTTTGCATTCACACCAAAAATAACACCGAGAGCGTTGAAAGAGATGCCAAGACGCAATTCCGTCAAAACCACACAAAGCCTGTCCTCGCGCGGCACATCTGTACTCCTGAACTGCACATGCGGCAAGAGATTCAAAAGTAGGAAAAACACTGGAAGACTGATGCCACACAGGTCCCGCAGTGCCTCTTCATTTTCCTTTATGGAGTCGAATCCTTGGAAGCCACAAGTCCGTTTGCCTCTTACATCCGTGGTAGTGACCTTAGATAACACAAAAAAACAAAATATAAAGCTCCTAACGTAAAGGCCACAACAGATTAAACAAACAAATACACAAACCAGCACGAAAAATATTTTTAGAATTTCTGGTATTGGTGGGTACGTAAAATTAAACCGTTCTGCAAATAATCCCTCCGTAATGCTTTGCATAAGACTAGTGAAAAGTTCCTAATACATGCAGGTGCAGTTTCTTTGGTAATTTCACTTCATGCGTGTTGCCACACAATGAAAGCATACCATGCTTTGCTGGAATGCGGACCAAGACACCAAAGGCCACATAGGAAAGTCGCCAACACAGTTGCAAACTTGGTGCTGTAGCAGTTTTAGGAGGTAATTTTGGAAGGCTGCGCGAGATTGGGCTAAACGGTCTCACATCAGAAAGCGCATCGCCTTCAGAATTTATATTGCTTGATGCGACATACAAAAGTCTTTTTCTGAAAGAGAGTGATACTTCGCATCACAAAGTTTCTAGACGAAGCGGTACAGATGTCTGCACTTCTTGAAACTGGTAATGACAAGAGCAGACTTCGCAGCTGGCTTTCCGTATCTGACTGCCTGTAACGTGGTACCGCAATATGAATCTCCCCTGCTGTTTTTTCAAGAAATCCTAGTTGACACTCTACTTTTGTTAGCTGTAAGTCGCAGGGGTTTGAAAATCTCCTCAAGCCCAGGAATTAGTTTTATTTGCACACCATTCCTGTGTCAGTTACAGACAACAGTACATTTGCAAACACGAGTGGCGCAATAGATCCATTCCTGCTAAAGAAACATACATCTCATTTCGCTCCAAAGAAACTTGCAAATACGTACTTTCACTTGTAAAATATGCGGCAACCTATTTGTGTCATGTTATCGATCTTTGTTACACTCACGGCAATTATTGAGCACATTTTTGCAACTGCTTTGCATCCCATGCAGAATGACCTCTCAGACTACCAATTGTGCATGCCTATTGTGCATGCCGAATGGGGTATGCAGATTAGCTAACACAGATGTAACATAACTGCGCTGCAAGGTAGTCACCTAATGCATCATCGTTATCGTCAGCCTACTGAGATCCACTGCAGGAAGAAGGCCTCTCTCTCACTTTGGCCTCCAGTTGTTCCTGCCTTTCACTGCTTGAGTCACAGTTTACCCCCGAATTTCTCTACTTCATCCCTTCATCGTGTTAGTAGCCTTACCCTTCTTCTAGGCCCATATTTTGGCATCTACTGTTACCCTAGTTGTCCACCGGTTACCGGTTTGCCTCGCCGCATGGGCAGCCCAAATACATTTCCTTTTCTGTATTTGAATTGAGGTATTTTCTACTCTAGTGTGTTCTCTGATTTTGGAAGCTTGTTTTCTGTACCTGGTTGGTACTCTTAACATTATTAGTTCGTGGCCCATTACGTCGACCTCGGTATGCTTTCTAGTTGTGTAGTAAGGCACCAGGTATCTGCTCTGTATACCGTCACCGACAGCATAGCATTGGTTGTGCATTTTTCTTTTGCGTGAAAGTGTCGTTTACTTTTCATTATTCGGCACAGATTGCCGAGCGTTCTCCAACCCATACTTATTCTGCGCCGGAATTCTCTCTTGTGGTTGGGGGCAGCACGAACCATCTGCCCTAGGTATTTATATTCTTTTACTTCTAGCGTTTCATTTCGTAACATGAAATGAAACGCTAGAAATGAATGAAACCCTTTGCCATGCTTATTTCTCATTACTTTATCTTTATTCATATTTTTCTAGCCCCACGATCGTACTTTCTGATTGCTGTTCCTCAAACACTGTCTGCTGGTGTTCTGCAGTCTCAGCAACGCTATGCCGCGATCAAACCTCAAATGGCTCAAGTATTCCCCGCGATCCTCAATCCTGTGGATTCTCAGTCAAGATTTCTAAATACCCCCTCCAGACATAGTGTAACCAGTTTTGTCGCGGCGGTATCTCCCTGTCTTACTCCCTTTCGGTTCGAGAATTGCTTCCTTTGCTTGTCGAGGGTTTCCTTCCTGTGTATGTATTGTATATGTCTTCTAGGTCGTGAAGGTGTCGTGTATTTCCCGATTTTTTCCGTGCATCTTGAACGGTGATAGGGAGTACAGAAAAATGCTTTTCCATAGTCTATGAATGCCATGTAACCGAGTTTAGCACACTGCGGATTCTTCTTTCATCTGCGGGATGCCATGGATGTGATCCATGACTGCGTACCTTTTCCATAACCCAGCCCGTTCATTGGATTGTTGGGAATCAAGTCTGTCCCCTATGCGGCTAACTGTAAATGTGTTAAACAGCTTGTGAATACGTGGGAGCAGGCTGGTGGGTCTGCAATTCTTTGGGTCCTTGTTATATCTTCCTTCTTATGCCTAAGAATAATGTTGGCGGTCTTCAACGCTTTGCGCAAATTTTGCGTCTTCAAGCATTCTTAAAGTAGTACATCAAGCTTTTCCAGTACAATATCTGCTTCCTCCTTCAGACTATCAAACGTTATAGCATTGGCACCTGCAGTTTTCGCTAGTTCCATGCATTTGAGACCCTTTCAAACTCCCATTTTAATTACTACTGCGACATTGCAAGTTCAGCTAGTACACGCAGTAGTACCCCCTGGCCTAACGGCGCTGGCGTACAGACGGATATAGAATCATTCTGCTACTTATATTACATCTTCCAACCTATGAGTTGTATTACATTCTGTGCAGCTTCCCCACTATTTGTCCCATTCCTTCGATTACTGCCATGTTATGTGCACAAATGTTTGCTTTACTGCTGCTAATCGGTTTTGCCAGCACCGCGAGGGCATTCTGATCTGCCATTATTGACACTTTCATGTTCTTACATTTTGCAATTAGTGCCTTTGTTTTCCTAGATGTTTTCCAGCTTGTTTCTTACATGCTGCTTTCCCCACAGCTGCTAGAGATTCTTCGCTTACTGCTGGTAGGCTGACATTTACTTTGCCCACACTAACCTTGTTCTGCTGATGTAGAAGCGTGAACTTGTTTTGAGGAGTTTTCAACTCCTGCAACCTGGTTGTGACGGCGTGCATGCGGGGATTTCATGGGTTTCTTTCTTGGTCTTTTGAGATTAAGACTTAGCTTGCCTCTAACCCTCCTGCGCCCGCTGCGCTGAACCTCGCTCATCTCCTCTTCGTCTTGCATGATACCTCGGTCGTCGCTTAAAACAAAGGCAATTTCGTTTCTTTGTTGTGCCATTTGTAGTTGTCCATCTCCATGAATTATTGTTTCGTTTGTAGGAGAATATGTTCGTCAACCTCACGTTATCTGTCTCTGCAAATCCCCCAGTTCATCTCCACGCTGTTGCAATTGTGTATTCCAAATTTTCCTCTGGCCTTTCCCCCACTTGCTTCTTATAGCCCCTTGCATTAAAGACAGGCCGCCTTTGGAACTTGCCCGTGGCAACGCCCAACATGGGCACCGTGTAGCGAGGGGAAACTAAATGCACTACTAGGAGCTGTCCACATTAAGTGGGATATTGGAGGGTTAACCGAACTTAAAAGGATGTCGAAAGGCTTCATGGAGCTAACTAGCAGACATTATCTTTGCAATAGTGACCATAGAAGAAAGAAGAACAGGGGGTAACAGAATAGCTGGAAATGAGGAGACGTTGCTCAGAATTAGCGCGAGAGTAGCAGCTGGTGCGATCAAGCTAAACAAACGATACAGGTTAAAGATAGTACAGGCCTATGCACCAATAAAAAGCTATAATGAAGAAGCAGTAGACAGCTTCTAAAAGGAAGTCTACCCAGCAATAAATAAGGAAACAACACATTTCATGATTGTGATGGAAGACCTAGAGCAGCATCCGCACTAGCATCTCTGTACAGTTAGGCGTAGATACGTTGAACATAGGTTACGGTACTCTGAACGTGCTACGGTTCTTTGTCGTGAGCCTATGGTGTGCGGCACCGTTCATAACTCGACAAAGCTTCTACATGCACACGGCACTTCGAACTGGTCTACACAGGTTTTGTTGCCCCTTTTGCGGAATTTATGCGGCGTCCTTTCATTTGTAAACGCCACTTTCTTTACACGAACATGCAATAACATGAGATCTCCTGCCCCACTGGCGCACTGTGCTGCGATGAAAAATTTTAAACAACTCCAGCTGCCACCAACCATCGGCACGCGCGGTCAACTTTTTTGGCTGTGTGAACACTACAATGCTGGTGCACTAGACAGAAGCAGCAACGTCATCGGACTTCCTTAGACATTTTCGCATTAGTTTCAGTACCTAAACATACCTGAACATGATATATGTGTACGGACAAATACACATGCACTTGCTGTGAATCTAAATAGGAATTCTGACTCGGCAATGTTTTCCTCTGCACATGCCACACAAAAAAATACGGCGTATACCAACGTGCGCCCGACGCACCCACTCCTTATTCAGCGAATTTTATCTACAACTGAGACGCATTAGCCGAACAATATCGGCAATGCAAAGCTGCAGAAATGTTGGGTGTCATTATGTCAAGGCATGGTTGTCTAAAGCAGGCTTTAGACTATGCACACGTTCATCGAAATGACGTGGTCAAAACTGAAAACAAAATTAACCAATTTTTTTTTCCCAAGCGGTACATCAAAAGCAGGAAATCCAGTGCAAAAAAGTTTACTAACGTAGCTAACAGTATCATGTAGGAATGTTATACTGCTTTTCTGCTCGAAAAGTCACTTCTGTGGTGAATAGCCACTTTGAACGGGGTCTTCAGCAGCTTGTTGCAAAAACATCCAAAGGGACGATAAAAGGGAGGATGACGAAAGGGAGGATGAAGAAGACAAAAGAGAACGTCATGGTTGGACAATTAGAAAAGACATCAAGCTCAGACAACTGGGAAGAAACGAACGAACATAAAGGAGACAGCGAAGACGATGGTGGTGGAGGATTGGCAGCCAGCATACTAACAAAGGAAGAAGGTAACGGAAGAACTGAGGAAACTAGTGACAACATGCAAGCAGGAAAACCCCGATGAGGCACACATCCTAACAAGGATTTCCAAGGAAGACAAGGCAATGATAAGGGCACTACTCAAAATCGCCTCCTTGGTAGGTGATAATTAAGAATTGTAAAAGCTGAACAATGTGCTAACAGCACAGAACAAAGTGAAGAATATCATTACGGAACAGAACCAACAAGTGTCATTCCAGAAAGGAATGATCGCGGAACTCGAACGGACAAAAGTACCAAGTGGAGGAGGCCTTGGAGCACTTCCAACAGAGCAAAACACTCACTTCAACAAACAAAAACCAACCTCCGCACTGCTGGTTTCTTAGGGAAACTTGAACAAAAAGGAGGTGGCACAACCAATCAAGAAACAGGGCCATCTAACCAAACTCGACATCCAACACGCAACAATGAGGCCATGTCGCGAAGGACGACAAGTTCGAAGAAAGCCGCTGGCAAGTTACAAGCACAGCTGCAAAGCAGCGCAGAATTGCAACATCGGCAAGTAAAAAAACCAAAGGAGTTCCTGTACAACGTGAAAGGCATCGGCATAGATGACGAGACCGACCTCGACACCATGTCAACGGCGATCACAAAATCACCTGACATGTCAACCATCAGACATTAAGATACAAATAACATGGAAAGCGAAACAAGGAATAACAGCTATCCTGGCCTTGAATCCGAAAGCAGTGGAAGCACTAAAGGACAAGACACATGTCAACATTGGATGGGATCGCTGTCGAGTGTTCGACCACATTTTTCTACCACGTTGGGCTAAGTGTGCCGAACATCGGCACAGTGCCATGACATGCAGTGGCCCAATCAGATGCTTTAACTACGGACGTGAAGGGCATCGGACCGAGGGATGTGAAAACGTCCCAAGTTTTCGTTTGTGCAAAGAGGGACGAAAGAGCAACAAGGAGCATCCGATGATGTCATGGAAGTGCTGGGTGCACCGTGACAAGTTGGATTCAGAAATGAGGACCATGGCCCGCCTAAACTAACACGACTTCCAACACCACAACAAATGGCAGGAAATCAAAACTTCAGGTAATACGAGTTTATTTAGGTAGAGCTGTTAGGGCCAATGAATCCTTAGTTTTCAAAATGATGAACACTTTGATACATCAGTCATTCAAGAACCCTATAACTTTTCATAACGAGGTATTAGGGTTTCCTATAAAACGTAAAATAATAGTTTTAATAATACCCCTAAAACGACAATTATTGTTCATAAAGAAAACATCAATGTATTTCCTTTAATATTGGAACAAAACATTCTAGCTGCGAGGAAATAGTAGAGAAATGGTTGTTGCAAAGTGCTACTGCCCTCCACGAGAAACCATCAATGTAACATTATCAAAAACAGAAAATTTCATCCCTAATATGTATATATATATATATATATATATATATATATATATATATATATATATATATATATATATATATATATATATATATATATAGGTTGAGCATCCTTGGGCAATCTACTGGCACCGGTTGGCACAGTCGGTCGTGGTGTGGGATCATCGGACTGCCATCAGTGCTTCCTCTTCATCTGTACATTATCTTCATCCTTAGCGAACGTGCTCTAGCACTTCGTTCTCATCTCTGTGAATACTCATCATCATGTACTCGGGCGTTCCCTGCTCGAGCCTCGGAATAAACGGTCGCCCCGAACATCGGCCTCTCCGGTGAACCTTGTCCTCTCCTTTCCTTGTCCTCTCCTCTCCTCTCCTTCCGTCTTTTCTTTGTCCGACTCACGCAGCGGAATTTGCCAGTAACCGGACCGTAGGTCCAGACTGGAAAAATACTCAGCGCCTTGAAGGCAGTCCAGAGCATCGTCAATGCGAGGCATCGGGTACACATCCTTCCGAGTGATCTTATTTAGCGCCCTGTAATCAACGCAGAAGCGCACTGAGCCATCCTTCTTCTCCACCAAGACGACAGGTGAAGACCACGGGCTTGCCGAGGGGCGTATGATTTTGCGCTTGAGCATGTCGGCCACATTGTCGTCAATTATTTTTCTTTCTGATGGTGAGACACGGTATGGACGACGGCGAACTATGTCGGGGCCATCAGTTTCGATGCAGTGCTCTGTGGTAGAAGTCTGCGAAAGAGAGGGGGAGTACGAGTCGAAGGAAGCTTAGTATTTAGAGAGCACGTCTAGAAGAGGCTTTTTTTGGGATGGAGCGAGATCGGGGCTGATGACGGCACCAAGAAGAGGTGTGGGGGAGGCAGAAACCGAATTGGGTGGACATTGTGGAGTTACGGCAGGCGGGAGAACGGCGGCAATTTCGTCATTAACTGATCCAATCGTGCAACCCTTAGACAGCAGAATTGGTTCTGGTGTCGTATTCTGAACAGTAATGAGTCCAGTACCTTGCGTAAATCGGACAAGACCCGCAGCGACTGTTATACCGCGCGATAGCAAACGAGCAGAGGGCACCACAAGGACATCTCCCCCAGTAATGGCTCCAGCGGAAATCGGCAAGATGTGCTCGCAGCTAGCAGGTATAACACAATCTGCTGTCAAAGTCACTGACTCCGTTGAAGCGGAAACAATGAAGTCTTCTGTATCCGAGATGTCGATGGCGGGTTGACGACATGAAATGATAGCAGACGTCGAAGAGAGGAAGTCCCAGCCCAATATCAGCTTGTGGGCACAAGGAGAGAGCACGGCACACAATATGTGGTAAGTAACTCCGGCGATTATAACCCTAACTGTACAGTATCCCGAAGGTGTAAGTGCAGTCTCATTAGCACCGCGCAAAGATGGCCCTACGTAGGGAGTCCTCACTTTTCGTAAACGTGTACACAAATCGGCATGGATAATCGAAATGCTTGCTCCCGTATCAATCAAAGCTTGTACACGAATCCCCTCAACCGATACCGATAACATATTAGCTGGATGACCTGGGGGAATTCCAATTTTCGAAACTGGTGCAGTTTTCCCCAAAAAAACTGCAGGGCCTAGTTTCCCGCCAATTGGTTAGTCTCATGAGAGACAGGGCGAAGAGGAGACGACGTGCGGCGATACGGTGACGGAGATCGGCGGCGCACTTCTCGGGAATCGTGATGAAAGGCTCGTTGGCCAGGTGGAGACGACGAGCGTCGCATAGGAGGCGTATAGGACCGTGGACGGTAACCGGAACTAAAACTGAAGTCATCCCGTTCGTTGACATCGTAGCCGCGTCTTTCGTCTTGCTGGCGTCGCCTGCAGAAACGATAGATGTGACCAGGGATTCCACAATAGTAGCACGTTGGCCGGCGAGTGCGGAGGTCCTGGCGGGGGTGTCGCCACGTCGGCTGGTAGGTCTGCGCGCGGGAGACCGCAGGAACAGCTGCCACAAACCCAGGGTGAGGCTGAGCAGCGACTGGCGCCAACGGCAAGGGCGTTCGGCTTACGACTTCGCAATACGACGGGTTGGTTGCCGCTGTCGGTAGAGGGGACGCCGAAAGGCAGGGCATAGACGCCAGCTCCTCTTGAACTATTTCACGAAGCCCAGGTGCAGGAGCGCTGCGACGAACGCTGGCACTGCATAGTGACGGTTGGTTGCCGAGCTCTTCACGGATTATGGCACGAATCATCGTGCGCAGCTCATCATTGGCGAGATAGGCAGGTGCCAGCGAGTCATTGTGTAGGCGGATGGATTGCAGCTCGTCCAATCGTTGACACGTCGCGACCACATCGGCTACCGTCGCTGGGTTCTGCACAGCAAGGGCTGAAAATGCAAACTGGCCGATCCCCTTGATAATGTGACGCACCCGATCTGCCTCTGGCATATCCCCGTTGACCCGACGGCACAGCGCAAGAACGTCCTCTATATACGACGTATACGTCTCTTGGGCATGTTGCACGCGATCGTCCAGCTGTTTCTTCGCGGCGTCAGAACCAGCAGCGGATGAGCCAAATTTCTGGCGTATCTGCCCGGTGAAATCGGGCCCGTCAGCGATTCGGTGCTCGTTGTTGAAGAACCACGTCCTGGCTGCTTTGTCGAGGGACCACGAGACGTTCTGCAGCTTAGCGCGGTCGTCCCACTTGTTAAAGGCGCTGACTCGTTCGTAGCTATCGCGCCATTCCTCAATATCTTCGCCACGAAGGCCAGCGAACGATGGCGGGTCGCGCTGGCGGGTCGTAATGATACACTGCGGCGGTGCCGGGTTGGCGGCAGTGTTGGCCGATTCTCGCGTCATGGGCATGGCTGGGCCAGGCAACCGGTGACCGGAACGCAGCTCCAGGAGTGGGACCGAAGAGGTACGAAGCGGGACCGAAACGCACCCTCCACCACTTGAGAGGACAAGGTTCACCGGAGAGGCCGATGTTCGGGGCGACCGTTTATTCCGAGGCTCGAGCAGGGAACGCCCGAGTACATGATGATGAGTATTCACAGAGATGAGAACGAAGTGCTAGAGCACGTTCGCTAAGGATGATGATAATGTACAGATGAAGAGGAAGCACTGATGGCAGTCCGATGATCCCACACCAAGACCGACTGTGCCAACCGGTGCCGGTAGATTGCCCAAGGATGCTCACACTATATATAAATATATATATATATATATATATATATATATATATATATATATATATATATATATATATATATATATATATATATATATATAGATTCAGATATAATAATAATGAGAGATTTTCATGCAAAAAGTGAATTATGTGGCAGTCACGCCACTCACGAAAAAGGAGATAAAGTAATAAAGCATCCAGTTTGTTGGCAGTATTCCCCCCGTTCTCAGAAGAGCGTGCTGCCATTTTCATCGGCTCACTCAAAAGTGGTTAAGCGAGGAATCACCCAAAGCGCATTGCGGAATGCCCAACACCGAAGTTGCCACCACCTTGTATCAGAGAGCTTCAAAGCACAAGATCGCGACTCAAGGAGGCGGGCTTCCCCGAGAAGTTGCATGGTCTCGCAGTCTCGCAGGAGTATTTCTAAAGGAAATCCGGGAAGGCAGGCCTGGGAAAACCGGAACAAAGAAAAAGAAAGAGTCGCAGTCAGAGTGGTTTTTTCCGCCCCCAATAAGCTTTCCAAGTCTACAGAAAGATGAACAACGAAGACCGTTGCTTAGGACGTTGGCACGTCAAACATAAATGCTCCAACACGAAATGCACTCTCTCTGTGGTGTACAATGTCCCACTCTCCTGCGGGACGTCCTACGTAGGGGAGATGGGGCGTTGCATCAACGATTACCTGCGTGAGCATGCTAATTCTCTCAAGACGTTCCAGGAGAGCAATCTCTCTACTCATTGCGGAAAACATGGCTGCTCGCCTAAGCTTGACCATGCCTCGATTTTGACCAGATAACCGGAGTAACGCTCACATGAGGTTGCGGAGGCGTTTATAATCTATAAAATGCCGTACTCGTGTGTAAGCATGCCGTCAATGTCGCTGCATGAAAAAGAGATAAGTAATTTTAGCGGCGTGGCTGCGGCAGGTGACACCTCTTTTTAATAAACTTATTGTAACCTTTATTTGCCTTTCTTGTTTTGCTTGTGCTCTTGTCTTTTCATATATATTTCGTTGTTTGTTTCAATGAAATTTGGTCGTCAGTCAGCGCCCGTCCTTTTCAGCTTTTCTCGTCTTGTCCCTTGCGCTGTTTTAATCATCGATCCTTACCTAATTTCCCAGCTTCGCACTCTCCCCATTTTTTCTTTCCTTCGATACTTTTGTGGTGCAGGCTAGGACTCTCTTCTCCTTCTCACATAATGTTCCTATCTACTGACACCTGCTCGTGGTCCCCCCTGCCAGCTAGCTGGCTGGGCGATGGCGGTTTCGGCTGCCTAGCTTTGGTCGGTTGCAACGGCAGCGGTGGGTGGGAGCCAGGTCTCAGCCGGTGTTTCGGAATCCCAAGGGAATGGCAGCGACTTCCTGGAACTGTATAAGCCAGTTCCAGCCCCAGAGCCGCTGCTGGACGCGGAGGCAGGCCCGGACAGCCTATGTGGGTACCGAGGCTGGCTCTGGGAATTCGGCAAAACGCTGTCAAAAAAGTTCTCTTTCTATAAGGGAATACCGCTGACCCCCTACTCGGGACAGGCCATCCCGCTGTTTGACGCGGGGTTCCTGGTCACATGGAATCAGGTCCTCCCGAGGGCTTATGGAGGCCACTCCTTTTGCGTTGCCGGGTAGCGACAACACCCGTAGGCGTGTCCTGGCCGGGACCGAGGAAAGAGGGAGGGTTCTCACAGCTAGGGGAAGCGTGCCTTCCCTAGTATCGGGAGTACGGCCGGTAGCTTTCAAAATCTCGTTTGCGACCCGATGCCATCTCTCCTATTGGGTTAGGCGGGAATTTTAAAGGAATATGTCAGTCGTACATACTACCGGTACCCGAAACCCAGAAAAGCATGGAGGAATTAGTACCCGGGATCGATGAGGCCCTCCTCGACGATTTCGGTGATTCGTTTGGGGCCGTTGAAGGCGACTGTCGTGATACCGGTGCGTGAGGGCAAGTGTCGCCAACCAAGGGTAGGTATTCTCTGTCTCCGGCGGTCATAACTCGGTGAGGTTGGCACTCGTTGCACGGGCCGCGAAATTCCAATTTGCTTAGTCTGATGCTCATCCTGATAACAAACATTAGTCCTTTTAGGAGTCAGACAACAAAAGATCAGATAAAAATCTCGCTGTCCCCATTCCCACCCTAACTCTTGTAACGCATTTCTCTTTACCAATTTTGCTTTCCCTTACAACCCATCCCCTCCAGCTACTTTCCCAGGGCAGATCAGGGTAGTCTCCCCAGGCCCGTTCCCCTGGCCGTGGTCTCCCTTACTAGCTTCCCCCCCTCTTTATTTTTACATACCTTCGGGTATCGAAAATCCCTTTGCCGTAATGCCAATTCATTTATTTTACAATTCTAGTTCAACCTGCGATACTTTTTGGTGCAGGTAGGGCTCTTTGCCCATCTCACATTATGTCCCTATCTACTTATCATCGGCGGATCTATCTATGGGTAGGGCGATCTATGGCCCCCAACTACACGCTCCAGTTCGAGAGGAGCGTCCAAGGGACCTTTGCTCAAGATGTTGCCAGTGACAGCGACATGAACATGCCGAAAATGAGCGTGCAAACAATGAAAAAACTACTCAATGCTATCGGTTTTGCCTTTCGTAAAAGATAAAGAAATTGTGCGCTAGTGGAAAGGAACGACATCGTCACGTGGCGGCGGCAGTACCTGCGCACCCTCCGACAACTTCGCTCCCAAAAACGGTACTTTTATGTTTTCTAGCGTGTTGCTGAATTTGTTTTTATGTTTCGTGTTTTTATGTTTTCTATGTTTTTATGTTTTCATATTTTGTTTTCATATTTCGTCTGCTCTCGAAGATGTCGGCGGAAGATGTTCGCGCTCTCTGAGAGTTCAGATTCCGATGAAAGTGACTGCGACAGCGACGACGAATGTTCCGCCGACCTCTACGTTGCGCTGCTGATTTTAACGAAGCTGGTGAGGGAGAAACGTCACCGAGTGGCCCTGTACGTTGAGCGGGTCGTCTCCACGTACTTTGAGTTTGAATGTCGCAAAATGTTCAGGCTCTCACGGTCCACGGTAGCTCAGCTTGGTGCGGAATTTGAGAGTTCTGAATTCTACCCTGCTGGGCACCGTAAACGAATAAAAATGAGCTCCGAGAAGACCCTGCTCATCGCCCTCACGTACATCGGTACGCAGAGTGCGATGTACAGGATTGCGGACAAGTTCGACGTCGCCGAATCCAGCGTGCACCTTGCCATCAACCGGGTGTTGGCATTCCTCTATTCCATCAGCGCCCGAGAGATCCGGTGGCCGGACGCCGACGAGCGCGGAAGGATGAAGCGGACGTTTTTCTCACTCGGTCGTCGTGGTGCCCTGCCGGACGTCATTGGAGCCGTCGATGGATGGCACATCCGCATTTCCAGACCATCCGAGTCGGAGGAAAGCTACTATAACAGAAAGAAGTTCCACTCGATCGTCCTGCAGGGCATCTGTGATACGCATATGTTGTTCACCGATGTGTTCGCCGGGTTTCCGGGGAGTGCCCACGACGCCCGTGTGTTGCGGGAAAGCTTCTTCTTCGAGAACGCGGCGTCCAAGTGCGAAGATAAGGACTGGAGACCTAATAACTGCAATCTATCTGCCGCAAATACAGAGGCATACGTAGGTAAATTGTGCTGATTAATAATTCCATGTAAGCCATCTCCCTGTTTCGGGATGATGCCATATCGGCGATAATGTGCACATTTCGTTGGGTCAGATGTTCTGCCACGCATGCCCAGCTTAATCCCTTTTGAGGTACAAAAGCTAGGGGAAAGGTAATGATGGAGAAATGGTAGTGAGGTATGTACATATTTACCCATTAAAGTATGTACTACAGTACGCAGCACTTCCATGAGTTTGATTGAATTCTAGATGGGAGCGCAGGCACATTTGCAATGTGTAATAATTTGACAACAATGCGGTTCCACTTGTGGCAGCGAAAGTTTCTTCGGGAAGATTTGTGTACAGATAAAATTTATAATACAATGAGCATGTTCATTTTCTTTCTGTACACACTCCTCATAAAAATATTGCCCTTGTCTGTATTGTTTTCTTTTCTATAGCAAGCTTCTTACATACACATTCGCAGGTGGGTACCTCCTTGGGGACTCAGCCTACCCGCTGCAACCTTGGCTGCTGACCCCCTACAAGCAGGCTACAGGAAGGTGGCAGCCACACATGCAGGCCTTCAACAGTGCCCACAATCGGCAGCGAGTGGTAATCGAAGGCACCTTTGGATTGCTGAAGGCCCGTTTCCGACGCCTTATGCACATTGACGTCCTAACAATACCACAAGCTGTCGACACCGTGTTGGGAGACTGTGTCCTGCACAACATTGCGCAAAGGGCTTCCGACCAGCTCAACGATGACGAAGCTCTCCCCGACAGTGGAACAGATGTGTGACATACTGATCCCTTGCAGGAACACGACACATATGCCCCAGCAACTGCCTTGCGGGACGCAGTTGCGCTAAGCCTGTAAGGCATGCCAAGTATTGTTCCGTATTCTCCGATGGTTTTTCAACGACAGCATGAGCTTATGAACCTAACTGTTTTTTTCTTTATTTGACGACAGCGTGTGCTAATGAGTCTCCTTGCTTTAAGTTTGATTTTGACGACATCACCTGCTGATAAGGCTAAATGTTTTCACTCCTCCTTTGACGACAGCAGCTGCTGAGCAGGTTTTATTCCTCTTTCGACAACGGCGTCTGCTGATGGGCTGACATGTTTGAATTTTGTTTTTGACGTCATCACCTGCTGATGAGGCGAAATGTTTTCAGTGAACTCCTCCTTTGACGACAGCAGCTGCTGAACAGCCTAAATGGTTTTATTCCTCTTTTGACAACGCCGTGTGCTGATGGGCTGACATGTCTGAATCTTGTTTTTGACGTCATCACCTGCTGATGAGGAGAAATGTTTTCACTCCTTCTACGGCAGCACCTGCTGAACAGCCTAAATGGTTTTATTCCTCTTTTGACAACGCCGTGTGCTGATGGGTTGACATGTTTGAATTTTGTTTTTGACGACATCACCTGCTGATGAGGCTAAATGTTTTCATCCCAGGTTTGATGACAGCCCATGATAAGCCTAAACACTTTCAACGTATTGCTGCACCAGACAATACCCCACCCAGAGTGCATCAATGCTAGCTCACTTTCAATTCACTGCCCCATCCATGTGAATATATTGCTACATGTCACAGGATAAGCAATCTGATGCATGTCTAATGGTGAGTTTACTCTACTCAGAGCAACTTAAAAACAATAGAAGTTGCCCTTTCACCTCATCGCCACAGCTGGCTGTTCATCCCTGTAGCGACGAGTGTATTACTGCAAGTATTCTAACGTGACACAGGTCATTTTCCCGATTTTTCTGACTTAAATTAAGTTACTTATAAACTACTGCAGTGACGACAAATGTTGTGAGAAAATTAGAATTTCGGGCAGTAAGTGCTACCTGTTTTCAAAACAAGCGCATGTGTTCGCCTCATGAGCTTGCCGATTCAACAGAGTGGCAAACTACATGAGCAATGGACGTTCTTATGTTGTACCTGTGTGCTGGTTGGACATGCCAGTTTGACGAAGTGCATAGCAATATTGACTATGTTTGCTGCAGTAAACTGAGAACCACAGAGCTTTAGCAGGAGTCCCAATGTATCACCTTCATGACTTATGTCAACATTGTACTTGTGATGGGGAAGAAAGTCTGAAATTGGACATCTGTCACGGTTACCTATATCAGAGTCCTTCAATGCTTTACTGGCCACAAAACTTCGGCGCTCGTTTCATTAGGGACCGCGCGCGCCACTATAGGCGCCACCGCCGCACGAAGGTCATCCAGCCGCCCCTTTCGCGGCGTATTGGCCTGCTCTTGGCGTGCAAACGCTCGCTGCTTTTGGTGTCTGCGCGCTGATTAAGTGTTTTTTTTTCGTAGTAGTTAGCGATGAATAGTCCAGTCATCAACTGCCTTCAATGGGGTTTTGTTTTTGGTAGTAAATTACTGTAGTCTTCGGCCGCGAACGGCAACAGCTTCTGCGTGCTCTGGCACAAGCGCTGCGTCGTCGTGTTTTCGGATTTTTAAATCTCTATTTCTTCTTTTCTTAAAGCAAAAGTTGTAAATACCACACATACGGTAGCTGCGTAGTCACGGACAGCTGCGGGCCTACCGATAATACAATAAAAAAAAACTGAAAGAAACCAAGTGCAGACTACGCTTAATGAATCCGTTGATTGCTCTGGAATGCACAGAACACTAAAAGAGATAGCCCAAGAGTATTGTCGTTTCAATGAGTGGGTACATACTTGAGAACATCTAAAAACGCCGGAGAAACGCGAAGGATCAAAAGTCTGCAGTTCCCGCGGACATGCGTAGAACGAAGATGCTCTGGTGTGCGAACTTCCGTCAAACTGAATTCCACTTTCCAAGTGTCTTTCCTGGACTTCAGTGCGTCCGCCAGGAGCACCATTAGTTCTTTTCCCAAGCTCACAGAGTGTACTGCCACTTTTCGAATGCTGCTGTTACGGGTCAAAGAGGCGGTGAATATGGACCAGCAGGCAAAGTGTTTTTTCTTGCGAAGAAGACGGTCGCAACTTAACTCTTGCAAACGCAATACTTTGATTGTTGTCGTGAACTTTACGTGGTCCGCAATAAAGTTGAACACGGGTTTGTTGACATGCCGTATCATGATTAGACAGAGAGATGTTAAATGAGTGCACGACGAGAGGTTAATGTTCAAAGCCATGTTCGTACAACAGCAAACATTCGAAAGCGCCTCGGACTTCAGAACATCGGAGGAGGTGACGTGCACCTGATTCGAGAGGGAATCAAGGTGCTCCATGCAGCTTGGCTTCCCCAATAATTTCACCCAAATGATATTTAGAAGGAAACTCACTATTGGCTTCCACGGTGCTTCCGTTTGAAGACAACGCCACGAAAAATGCGCTCCACGCGTGGTATTTTCGTGTTTGTCCGCCTTGAAAACGTACGTTTTCTGACCGTTTCGTAGTGAAGTACTTCCGGTTAAGCAGTGGGCCTTTGATAACACCGTAACTGTTCTTGCAAACGGATGTTAAACGACTAAAACGTTGTCGGACAATCTTTTATTTATGTCTTTATTGGAATGTGTTTTGAAAATGTAAACGCGAAGAGAGTTTTTTCTGTGACGAAGTTACGTTTTTCGCAGGGGGACGAATGTCCAAAGATGGCAGCTGCAGCTAGCTGTTTCTTGTGACAATTAGTGGCAACGCTACGGCTAACCAAATTTTTTGCGCATGGCGCCGGTTTTGAGATCGGTGAAAATGACCGTTCATCCCTCCCATATGAAAAAAACTCTGAGCAAACCCGTTAGTTAGCTCGCAGACGATCCTTCAAGTCAGTGCTTAGGAAAGATAGCACAACAAAAGTACGGACCAGAGCTCTCGGCCCAGGAGAATAAGATACTGATTAATTTTATGGAAGCTTATCCCTACATGGCAAAAGCGTCAGGATCGCTGACGAATAATCTCACAGCGGCCAAGAAGACAAAGTTGTGGGCAGAACTCACAGGGGTTCTAAACGAAGAAGCGCCGACGATATGACCGTGTCAGGCTGGCGAAGCCATTGGAGGCACTTTACCAGCCGAGGGCGAAACGACGCCGTAGGCGCAGCTTTTCTTTTAAAGTTAAGACGAGTTGAAATGTCGTGAGCAATGCACGATAACTCCGTATTACTTTCAGGGACAGCGGCAATGGTGCCCTCCCTGACCTCCGAGGAAGAATCTGCGCCTTGTTGAGGAAGGCTTCTGTCAACGGCTGCACTCACCCATTCCACACCGGCGAAGCTGTCTAGTGTTTCATAATGCGTGGTCTTCAACGCTTGAGCCCAACAATGCGTGTGTTACATGAAATGTTTAAACCTTCTACACAGTCACCATAAAGACTACACACCTTGGTACCTACGGGATGGCACACACGCACATGATACAAACAAATGCAAACAGGAACACACTAGGGGAAACAGCAAACTTTTTAGTGGAATGATTATGGTAAGGAGCTTGAGCAAGGACAGCAAACATTGCTGCTTAAACACAGGACGCGTGACGGCAAAAGGTTGTACAAAGCTGTACTTCCAGAATTTACAGGAGCCGATTTTCAGTTGGATAGCATTCATGGAATATTAAAAAAAATGGGGCCGTCCTCCACAATAAAGCTGGCTTTTAGTTATCCTCAGTACGACAGTGCTTGGGCGCGACATGGTACCCAGATTAGCGGAGTGAGAGAAAAACGGAAAAAGGCACAGTTGCAATCTTACTAAAAATAAATATGTCATTGTGGCTCAGTGGTGAGATCGGTGCTTTAGTCAGGATGAAGTTTTGTGCTTTGTTTATGATCGTGGCAGTTGCATTTCTTTGCAGGTCAACGGAAAATATGCTCTTGTGTTTCGCGTTTTCATGCATGCGACAAAACATCAGGTGGCATAAATAAATCCGTGGTCTTCCACTGCGACCCGCCTCTTAGCTATGCTGCTTTATTATGTAAAGTATATTAAATACAATCAAACCGACCTATAGCATTACCTGGAATTGTACACGGCCGCTTTTCTTTGAAAGCCGACAAGCGAGCATGCCAGTGTGTTTGTTGTTTCGCGCATATTAAAGATCCCCTCAGGTGGTGAAAATCAATCCGGAAGCCTCCACTCCGGCGCCCCTCATTCCCTGTGTATAGCCGGTGGATTAAAGCACCATAATCAGTCCATAACCATAACCATAACCATAATCAGTCAATCAAAGCAGTATACTGCGTACAGCAATGAAATGTAGCAGCGCCAAGAACTTTGGTATATGCCATATCCCCAAAACAACCACTTATTACAATTTAATTAATGCTTATTATCAGTTATAATGGTTGACTGTGATAACCTCAGACAACTTCAGCTTCATATATGGGGGTATACGTAAGTGCCGGGCTATGGTGCACATTATGTGCAAGACATTTTTTTTTATTCATGAAAGAATTCGCTCATGCCGGGTCTTCTGCATTTGTAACTGAACAGCCACATGAACTGGATCTTCCGAGAGTGTGCTAACCACTGAGAAAAAATATTGCCGCTGCAGTTACATTGAACGATGCTATCATTTTACTGGGAAAAAGGATTCGGAACAACGATGGAGGGGCTTCCTCCTTATCGTGAACGTGTTGGTGTTCCCTTTGTGGTGTGTTGAGTGATCTACGCTGGAACTACTTCTTCGGAGCAACTGCGGAGGTGCAGTACCGGTTTCTTAAATGGTGGGTAAAATCATTAAACGATATTAAGAAGTTCTGTTTTAATGCAGAAACCGGGTATACTGTTCATGGCGAAGTGTTTTCGGTGGCGCTTTGATGTAGTTTTGTTAGACGGGTGGAAGATCAACAAGTGTCCACATCCGTGACCTTCAGTCTAGTAACACTACGTGGATAAAGCCCACTCAGAACTACATACTGGCACCGGACTCTCTTTTGAAACAGTGTGATAGTGTGCAAACAGTCGCCTGGCAACCGCAGGTATAAAATGTGGTTCTGGAGTAACATGGATACGTCGCCTCGTATCTTACATCGTTTGGAAACGAGCAACATAGTCAGGAGACATGAGAACACAGAGGTTACTTTTCGGCAATTGAAGTCTCCAAAGCGCACCTGTCACAAGGCCACCGTCCAAACGAGCGCGGGAGGACGTGCTGCTGCAGACGCTGGTTGGGGACTACTACCGGTATGCTGCTGCAGTCGACGCACAGCAAACCATGCCGGCTGAAATGTTGGCCAACAGCGTTAGGTGCGTGTTTTCGACGTCGATTTTCTTGTCCTTACGGATACGAAGCAGGAACAGATTTGCAGCAGTTTTTTCCACTTGAAGGGAACTATGCACAAAAGCGAAAATAACGTTCCTAAAAAGCCGTTTTCCCTCTAGATTGATGCCCTTTTAGCCCATGCATGAAGCTGTTTTCCTTCTAGATTGATGCGTGAAACAGCCGTTTGTATACAGCATTTCAGTGTGTATGCCGACTACTTGAAAGGGGATTTCTGTGAGTGGTTGAGACACATGACGGCGCGTTCGATGATTTAAATCAACTGCGTTCATTTACAATGATTACATATTACATGCTAAGACATTTCTTCGGCTCCGATGGGCGCCTTCCTTATGGCTGCCGTCGGTCATGTCACTCGTGACGCTTCCCCCATTTGCTGTTAGAGGTCACTAGTCATGTCAGCTGTCAGCTAACAGTTTATGTCAGCGACTTTATTTGCCTTGAGCTGCACATTCTGTGTGGGTTCCGGCACACTCGACAGTGGAAGGCAACGCCCTCCCCGACCACTACGCCCGCGAACTAGCACACCGGGCCGAGGACGAGTCGGAGCTACCGCACCCAGTTACGAGCTACCGCGAGATTACCGGGTTGTACAGGAGCGCCAGGTGCACGCTTCCCGTGCCGCACCAGTAACTCGACCGCAAGCAACAAACAATAGTGCGCCGCGCACAAGCGGGGTCACTAGCGCACCCAGCTTTATTGCACAAGATGTTCCCGGCAGAGCACGACCTCATCTGCCCGTTCAGCAAAAAGACTCAAGGCACCCTGCCGCACATACTGGCGGAGTGTCCTCAGCTCAAGAATCCCCTACCTTCCCTCCCCCTTCCCCCCCTACCCGAGCGATGGGAGATCTTGATGTCCAGCCCCGACCTGTCGACGCAGCCGAGCTCGCGTCCAGGGGCCAGGAGCTATTGGACACATATGGGACTTGTGAATAGGGTTCCACCCCGTCTGACGCCTGCGAGCGTCACCTGAAATGGGCTCAGTGAAAGCTGTTTCTCTCTCTCTCTTTTCTGTGTATTACAGTCTTTGAGGTGTGCCTTATAGTTACCTGTCACCTGTTATGGGGCCCAATCATATCAATAGGGTAATAATTCTTAGCCAGAGCTATGCATAAGTAACGAAATAAAGTTACCTCAGTCTACGTCATCTGCTTTTGAAAACCGTGATAGCAGAACTGCAGGCTCTGCTGCTTGCGGAAATCGAACTCATTGGTGGTGGTGGCTCTTATACGCCTCGAGCGCTGCGAGTAGGGGCGCAAATGAAATCCGCCTAGCGGCCCGTTTGCTAAAGCAGCCGCAGGAGGTTCCGGCCTGCTTCTCATTGTCGCCGCTGCTTTTGTGGCACTTCATGCTGACATTTGCCGTTTGTATGCGTTAGAAATCCATATTTATGTGGGGCAGTCCCTCTGCTCGCACGTGTGGTTTGTTTACGACAGTGTAAACGATATCTCTGACGCGGCCTTACTAAGTAACATTCCGTCTATATAAGCACACAGTATGTGTCACACGGCGTCGTCGCCAAACCGGCATATGCTCGGACTTGATAGTAGTTCCACTGTACTAAAATTTGCTAACAGTGTCTCTGTAGGCCTTTATCCTCGGATGGTCACGCTGCGGCTGTACACTACCATGTAAATTGTTTTTTGCGCTTACATAATGTAGCGGAGCACTCATAGCTCACAGTACGCCAGTTACGCTTCCCAATATCACCTCAGACAAGCCAGTGTGGCAAAAATTTCACGAAATTCCCAGGAAAGAACTACGTTAGATATGCAAACCTATACACCGGGATTAGCACGCGGCAAATAAAGTAATCCTGGGTGGCCTTCTCGCGACATGAGCGCGCACAAAACATCTGCCACTTATCTCAATGCCGACCTACAAGACGAAGACGGAAGTGGTACCTCTGGAGAAGCAACAGATTTTGCGAGATTTAAGGGACAGCGAAGAAGCCGAGAAAGCGAAAAGTGACTCCAGCCCCGACAAGGGGGCAGCAGAAAGATGGTGCTGGGAACAAGCAGCACCCAGAGAATCTAGCAAAGGCCAATGCAGTGAGCGTTGCTTAGTACACCCCGCTATGAAGAGCCGCCGCAAGGGGGCGCAACCGGCTCCTGCGGCGGAGGCGGCAGAGGAAGTACGAGGGACGACAAGCGGGGAGAAAAAGACGAAGTACAGCGCTTGCACTTGTGAAGATGACGCGGACAGCTTTTCCTTCTGCGACAGCAAGCTGCCTGAGGGGTGTGGGGCCAGGAATGATATTGTGCCATGCTTAAAGCGGCTTCAATTATCCGTCAGTGAGACTGAGATTTAGAATGAGCCCTCGGGCCCTGTGTTCCGCACTGCAATGCTGCGGATTTTCGACCGGGGGTGACCCAGGTGAAGTTCCACCAGGTCATAAACCTGGAAGGCATGCCCAAAGCGAGGGAGTATGTCGTAGGCAGGGAATAACGGGGAACTGGCAGGGCTTGCCTAAGCGGCCGTTGCTCCTGCTGGCCATCAAGCACTGAGCCCTGGCAGTTTCTTATCAGGCTCGCGGAATCCGAAGATAGGAGGCCTCCTTGCATAGTGGCTGTTGCGTTGCACAATGAAGCCGCTGCCGTCACCCAACTGACCCGGAGTCTGCCCCAGCCCGCATCCCGACGAAGGTATGATCCCAACAACCCGTGGTGTTCGGGTCACAACGGGGCCACGGCTTGCCCATGGGTCACATAGTAGAGGTCTCCCCTCGAGCTTTTGCTATTTTAAAATCGAAAGAAAAGCTGCACATTGGGTGGACCTCGTGTGCGGTTTCAGAGAACTTGTATGTCCCGATGTGTTGCAAGTGCTCTTCGCTGGGACATGTAACGGGAATATGTGATGCATCTCAAGCTGTATGTAGCAATTGTGCCGGGGATCATGTGTCTGCTACCTGCACTCTGGCTGAGCATGAAGGGTACACTTGCCACGAGTGTTGTCGGTGGAGGAGGCCGTCTAATCATTATTTCAGCGCAAGTACCTGTTCGTCGGTGTACGCCTGGGTTGCCCACTTGCGTGCTCGCACGGATTACGGAGAGGCACTAGCAGCAGAGCCAGTTTCCCGTTAGCCGCTAGTTTTCAAGTTCCTTTTTTCATCTATATTTTTTTTTTAATTTGTATATTATGGCTACTATAGATGGACTACGTTTTCCACAGGCTAATCTGGACCATACGAGAGCTGCTACTTCGCAGTTGTTTAGTTACATAGAAGCTTTTGATATTAATATTGCCATTGTTGGAGACCCCTGCGTGAGGTCCGGGTGGCTGCCTGGTTTGTCTAGTGCAATAACGCAGGTTGCACAAACTACAGATCCCAAGGTATTGGTCTTGCTGAAATCGGTTCCTTTTGATTATTTCCCGGTTTTCATCTCGCAATTTGTCCTGGCTGTGATATTTTCCTCTAGATCTTTTTCTTTTCTGTTAATTGCTGTTTACGCTGCCCCCTCTGTCACGATCGATACTATATTAGACCAGATTTCCCAATTGTTATTAGCGACAACGACCCAGCATGTGTTCATTGCCGGAGATTTCAACGCAAACAGTCCGCTATGCGGAGGAACTGTCACGGATGCCAGAGGGGCTGAGGTGTTACAATTTCTGGCGTCTCATTCCTTACGTGTAGTGAATGACCCACAGTCAAAACCCACATTTCCGAGGGACTATTTGGAAGCGTGGATAGATCTAACTATATTACACAACAGATGGCGGAATTTACCCTCAGGTGGAGTGTCTGTGATTCTGTTACGCTTTCCGACCACAGATATATAGCTTGCTCACTGCACTCGCACCAGCTTCCTACCATTAAACGGCTCACCAGGACTGGTTAAAACGCGTGTTGTCAGAGTTGGAGCGTCATCGATGGTTTAAGCAGGTGGCGAACTGTGAGATCGCGGATTCCTGGACCCTTGACTTCATTGTAGTACAGTTTTATGATATTCCCTCTATAAGACATATGAGTGGAGGGTTAGGCGGTACCCTCAGGCAAAAACGTGGTGGAGCGAGGACATTGCGCGGCAGCGGTCGTTTGTTCGATCCCTGCGCCGCCGGTTTCAGCGCGAACGAGACCCGGCGGAGCGGTTAGTGCGGAGGGATGTCTACTATCCGGCTTTGCGGAAGTATACGTGTGCAATCGAGAAAGCAAAGGATTCGGCTCTGCGTGCGTTCTGTGACGAGAACACTCGGAAATTCTTGTATTCTGGCCCCTTTAACTTGGCTTTTCAGAAATTTCGTTCTCCTGTCCTCATCCCTCCACTTTTGCGCCAGGACGGAAGTCGTACGACATCTACTGAAGAGTCTGCCAGGGTGTTGCTTGACGCGCAGATAAGGCAGGACGATCCGAATTCGAATACTGAGGGGCGCACCCGGGAAAGAAATCTCGCGTCATCCCCTTATCCGGGTTGTCCAAATGATCTTCCATTTTCGGAACTTGAGGTGCAGGCTGTAATTCGCTCTATTAAATTACGTACGGCAGCTGGGTTGGACAAATTGACGCCGTTTATGGTTAAATCTTTTTGTTCTACACACCCTAACTTCTTTCTTTTTGTTTTTAATTCGGCGTTGCGGTTAGGCCACATTTCTGTCTCGTGGAAGCAGGGGCGGGTGGTATTCCTGCCGAACCCGGGGCGTCATCCGGATAATCCTCTCTCGTACAGGCCCATCGTTATGAATTCGGTTTTTGGGAAAGTGCTGGAGCGCTTATTGCATTCCCGTTTATATTTCTTTTTGGCCAGCAATGACTTGTTACATCGATCACAATTCGGTTTAACGCATCTCAAAAGCACTACATCGGCACTCTACAGTTTAAGATTGGCACTCCAGGATCGTCGGAGAAGGATATTACATTCTGTTCTAATTTCCTTAGATTTCCAGGGCGCTTTTCACTCGGTTTGGCATCCCGCTGTTTTGAATTTTTTACGGCGACATTCTTCCCCCGCAACCTGTATTGTCTACTTGAGTCTTTTGTTTCTTGCCGCAATGTGGTCTTCCGTACACATACAGAGGATGTCTCCGCTTCCGCCACCATTGGTAGCCCACAAGGATCTCCGCTTAGCCCCTTTCTGTGGAACATCTTATTTCATGGTCTCCTTGACACTTCTTTTCCACAGGATGTCTATGTTCAGGCGTACGCTGACGACACCGTCGTGGTGGTTTCCGGAAACCAGTGTCGCGAATTGGATTGTGTTGCCATTCTAGCGCTACAGACAGTTCAGGAATGGGCCACATGTGTTAAGGTTAGGCTTGACGTGATTAAATGTTCGTACATGCTTTTACCCAATGGACGTGTTAGCATAGCGCGGCAGCTTAAAACGGGTGAACGAAATGAAGTTGTTGGGGGTCATTCTGGACCCTTGGGGTACTTCAATGCCGCATCTGAATTACCTCAAGACAAAAGTTGAAATCGTCACTCAAAAATTGATACGATTTATGTACTTGCATTGCCGTATTCCAACCCATAAATTTCAACAGCTGCAGACTCAATTGCTTCTGTCTGCAATAACTTATGCCTCGACTGCTTGGTGGCCGGAGTCGCCGTCGCCTTATCTAAAATATAAGGTAAAATCAGTTCAACGAATTTCTTTATTGGCCGTCACAGGAGCGGTTAGAACGGTGCGGTCTGAATGTTTAGATGTTCTTACAGGCACGGCTCCTATTTGTGAGGTGTTGCAAGTTAGGAATTGCAGCTTTAAATTGTTTGAGTTGCGGCAGGACGTTTCTTTTGGCGACTTTGAGGTGAAGGCCGAGGAGGTCCAGCGGCCATTTAATCCTTGGGCGTACCATCCGGCGCAAAAGGTCCGGCCACGAGACTGGCTGATACAGCGTGCCACTACGAGCATCGTTTCGCACCGCGCGGTATCAAGAACGTGGCTAGCGGCGGCGCCGGCTATCTGCAGTGCGACTGTGACGTCAACTGGCCCGGCTACAAAGGGAGCTACAGTGTGCGACTGGTTCCACTTGGCAGCGGTGACGAGCGTCTTTCGGCTGCAACTTAGCCCTGGCTGCGTTTTGCTGCAGGTTGCCTTTCGCGCAATCCGCTTCCAAGGTCCGGCCACGAGCCTGGCTGATGCAGCGTGCCACTACGAGCATCGTTTCGCACCGCGCGGTATCAAGAACGTGGCTAGCGGTGGCGTCGGCTATCTGCAGTGCGACTGTGACGTCCACTGGCCCGGCTACAAAGGGAGCTACTGTGTGCGACTGGTTCCACTTGGCAGCGGCGACGAGCGTCTTTCGGCTGCAACTTAGCACTGGCTGCGTTGTGCTGCAGGTTGGTACAAAGTGAACGTTGTTGAATCCAATACCCTCGTCGCTGCTGCCCAGTTGCTGCCGTGTCGTTCCTGGTTTGATTTGTTACCGTTGTAACCATGTCGAAAGAGTTGGCAAAGCTGAAGGGGGACTTGAAGAATGTTTTTCTAAAACTTAAAGAGGACCTAAGGCAAGAAATGAAAACAGCTAGAGAATCTTTTGAGAGGTAAATGCGTAACGAATTTCGTGAGCTGCGAAGCGAACAGCAAGAGGTCATAAAGAGCCTGGAGAATGCGCATGAGACCATAGACGACCTAAAAAAACAACTTGCTACCGAAACTTCGAGGAATGTTCAGCTAAAAAGCGAGAGCGAAGGTCTTCACAATAAGTGCCTTACTTTGAAAAACAAGAATGAGGAACTCGAGAAAAGACTGGTTCACAAGGAACAATATTCTCGCAACGCAAACCTTGAGATTAGGGGTGTTGTCGAAGAAGAGGGCGAGAAGGTTGCAGACCTTCTTGCAAAGATAGGTGACGCTTTTGACGAACCCATCACGGAGCAAGATATCGATGCATGCCATCGTGTCCCGACGCGCATCCCAGATAAAACAAACAGTCCTTCAATTCAAATCTCGAGCTAAACGCGACTTAACACTCCAGAAAGCCAGAAAGGCACGCCTGAACAACAAAGACATTGGACTGCACACGACAGATCCCATATATATAAACGAACACCTTTGCCCTGCTCAAAAGAACTTCTCGGCATGACCACTAGGCGCAGGCATGAGTGCAGTTGGAAATCGGTCTGGACACAGAATGGCAAAACATTTGCTCGCAAAACTGACGACTCTGCTTCCATTCTTATCTCGTGTGAACATGACCTATTAAAGATAAACTGAGCTAGGTTAATCATCCCGACTTAAAAGAACACAACCAGTACGAATTATCATGAATTTATCATGAAGCACTGTTTGCAAATATTATGTACAGTCGGCCGGAAAAGTAACCGGACGACCGCTCACGCAGCCGGAGCGGCTGCTGCGGCGCACCGCGGCGCTGTTATCTCGCTGTGCTCGCTTACGACGAGAGTTGGCACGCTTGACGCCAAACTTCCCCTCGCCCTCGTGCGGGTGCTTGCCACGCTTGATAAACTTCTAGTGCAGCGTACGCCTTTAATCCAGCACATGGCGCAGTCGCGCTGCAGCGCACGGCCGCAGGGCCACAAACCGCGGCGCTAGGAAGGAACGAAAACCCGCTCTGCTTTTTGTACGCGGTTTATGTTCGCCTCATGCTGCCTTCAGTGCCTGTAGGATGCGTCCACCGCCGCTGGATTTTGGATAAGACGGCACAATGCACCGTACCGAAGGCTACCGTGACGTTCGTTTTTCCACGCCGGAGCGATGTTATAGTGTCGAAATTGCCTTTTCGGCATCATGTCCGGACGTGGGTTTAATACTACTTACAGGGAGACCTCTGAAGACCGATTTAATTAGCTAGTACGATATTCTTTCGGTGACGAATTTTTAAAGGTTTTTTACACTGCAACTGGCCAATGAGCAGTCCTGGTTCAATTTTTACATTTTATTTATTAGAATGGTGTAGGCCAGGCGCTTTACGGTGGGTTCTGCTTTACAGATATGGGTGCGCTCTGCTACACAGATATAGTGATGTCCTTCCATTGGCCAGTTTCAGTGTAAAAAACCTTTAAAAGCTCGAACGGTCGCATCAGGCTTTTTACTTCGCCAGAATGCCACCCCGAGTGCCGATAGAGGAGAGAAGGCTGATCGTCCGGCTTCACCACGAAGGTGTCCCTCAGCGTGAAATCTGCCGCCGCACCGGTAGGAGCCGAACATCGGTGAGCCGCACTCTTACAGCGTATAGAGATGAAGATGGGAGAATTTGTGATGCTCAGCGCAGTGGGCGGCCGAGGGTAACCACGTTGGCAGAGGATGAATGGATTGTTGCTGCCGCTGTTGTCGACCCATTTCTCAACTCCAGGGAGATCCGCGATGCTCTGGACCTCAGTTGCTGCTGCGACACAATCAGGAGCAGATTGCGAGAGGCGGGTCTCGTGAACTGCATTGCCGCTCAGAAACCGCACCTGTCAACGAAGCAGCGGGAGGAGCGACTGAACTTCGCCCGAGCTTTCTAGCAGTGGTCGGCAGAGGAGTGGCGGGAGGTGATTTTCACGGACGAGTCTACCTTCTGCACACGCTGGGACCAACAGCAGCGTGTGTGGCGTCCGTTGAACAGCAGGTATGAACTGGCACCCTTGCGGCTCACAGGAATCGCGGGTTAAGTTAGATTAACCTGTCAATAACCTATATGGATGGTTGGCAACGCGTCGTAGTCTGGAGAATGCAACCTCATTTTCCCCTTACCACCTGACTTGACATGGGTACAGCATTGACTACCATTTAAGTGTTTCATTCGCGCGTATTCCATATCAGTGTGGGTAAAATGTTAAATTTTGTGTAATTTAAGCCTCCATCTTTATTTCATTTCCGCAACGGAATGAGGACGCTCCACGCTTTTGGACCCGACAGATGTTAATGCTTGCTCTCCCATACTCTCAGGTATAACCCCGCCTACACCCACAGCGTGCTCAGCAGCGGCCGCTGCTCGGTCAGTGTCTGGGGTGCCATCAGTCGGGACGGCCTGGGCCCACTCGTGCGGATCGAGGGCTCCTTCACCGGGGCGAGGTACTGTGAAGTCCTCACCGAGCACCTGATCCCGTACGTCCTGGACGGGCCATTCCAGGATGGCTGCTACCTGCTCCAGCATGATAGGAGCCCCGTGCACAAAGCACGCAGTGTGAGCGCACTCCTGGAGCGCTGTGGCGTGCCTCAGCTGCCATGGCCCCCTAACGGGGCTGATCTCAACCCCATCGAAAACATATGGGGACTGCTGAAGAAGACGCTTGCCTCACGACGCCTTTGCGGTGGCACAGCGGAGCAGCTGTGGCTCGCCGTGAAGGAAGAGTGGGAAGCGCTGCGCGGGCGTCCCAAGATAGTGGCGGCGCTGTACGACTCCATGCCCAGGCGAGTCGGCCAAGTCGTCGCTGTAGCCGGTAACTTTTCGCCCCACTGAGGACCGCTGAATGCCAGTACTGTCAGATTTCATGAATAAAGTTTCAGGAATATCTGATGTTTTGCGATTCGTCTTCGAAATCATTCATCCTGGCGGTACGCCTGTAAAGAAAATTCGTCACCGAAAGAATATCCTACTAGCTAATTAAATCGGTCTTCAGAGGTCTCCCTGTAAGTAGTATTAAACCCACGTCCGGACATGATGCCGAAAAGGCAATTTCGACACTATAACATCGCTCCGGCGTGGAAAAACGAACGTCACGGTAGCCTTCGGTACGGTGCATTGTGCCGTCTTATCCAAAATCCAGCGGCGGTGGACGCATCCTACAGGCACTGATAGGCAGCATGAGGCGAACATAAACCGCGTACAAAAAGCAGAGCGGGTTTTCGTTCCTTCCTAGCGCCGCGGTTTGTGGCCCTGCGGCCGTGCGCTGCAGCGCGACTGCGCCATGTGCTGGATTAAAGGCGAACGCTGCACTAGAAGTTTATCAAGCGTGGCAAGCACCCGCACGAGGGCGAGGGGAAGTTTGGCGTCAAGCGTGCCACTCTCGTCGTAAGCGAGCACAGCGAGATAACAGCGCCGCGGTGCGCCGCAGCAGCCGCTCCGGCTGCGTGAGCGGTGGCCCGGTTACTTTTCCGGCCGACTGTACCTATGCTTGAAATAAACCAATGATTTATTATTTATTTATTAGTATTATCTTGCCACAAACTGTTCCAGCCCCGTCTGCGTCGTCGAGCTTCGTTTTACACGTGAATACTCGCTCCGCATGTAGTAAGCACGATGATATTATCAATTTACTAGATAATTTTCCTTCCAAAGTAACCACACTGATGCTTACAGAAACGTGATATCAGGACGGTGGTGATATGCTTAGTCTAGACGGTTACGCAAGCTTCTTTCTAAATCGACGTGACCGAAAAGGAAACGGCGTGGCCGTTTTTGTAAATAAAATGCTGAATTATGAAAAAGTGATTGATTTTTGCTGTATTTGTAACGATTACGAGATCTTAGCCTTGAAAGAGAGCATGAACATTGTCAGTGTTGTGTACCGACCCCCAAACGGCAATTTTAAGCACTTCATTGATTTCTACGAACAATTTCTTGAGTATGTCCGTGTGAACCGTTTTCGACTTATTTGTGGCGGTGATTATAATATAAACACCTTGGACGATAGGCCTAATTCCCGTAATTTTGCTTCGGCGCTCAGTTCTTGTGGTTTCACAAATGTAATTTCAACCCCCACTCGCATTACAGTTTCATAAATTTCTGCATTAGACTTTTTCATTACAAACATTGAAACTGTTATCTCGGATGCAGGAACCATTGCCTCCGATATTAGGGATCATTGCCCCATCTTCTTACTGTACACTTCAAAAGAAAGCAAATATAGGACACTGCTAGAGAAAGAACAAGCTCTAAATAAACTGGACGGCGCAGTCGAAGACCTCATTGCCATAGACAAGATTGCCGAGGAGATCGGCACATTGAAGTCGTGCCATCGAGTACGCGCCCTCTTCAAGAAGAGATTCAACAATCGACCCCGGAGGTTCCCTTCTCTGCTTCGCTGGCGGGACGCATTTGATAGTGAAGGGATACTTACAACGAAGCGTGCGGAAAAGAAACGGGTGCCGGCGTTCAGATCTTGCCGAGGCCGTAGTAGGAGCTTTTGAAGCCAACCTGCGCCTATTCAGGACTGGGGGGCTTATGGTCGGGACGTCGGCGGCACCCTCAGTCGTGCCTGAAGGCAAAAAGCCTCAGCCCTTATAAACTGCAGGTGCACCAGAGACTGACGGGCGAGGACAATCTGCGTCGTTTGAGGTTTTGTCGCTTTGACTTCCGGCGCATCGCGGCAGACCCTGGGCGCCTGTTGTTTCTCGTATTCAGCGATGAAGGAGCCTTTCATTTATACTGGCGTGTGAACCGCCACCGCAAGCATTTTTGGTATAAACAAGCCCAAATTTTGTGCCCACAAGAGCAGTATATTCCCCGGCGTCATCGCATGGTGCGGAATCTGGCTACAGGGGCTGATAAGTGGAGCACCCACCCACTTCGCTAATGAAGTCCCCCCTTTTCTTGACACCAACTTTTCTAATCACTTGATGGGGCGAGGTTAGGCCTCGATGCCCTGACCTCCGCGCTCTCCCAGCCCCACACTCTGCGATTTTTTGTGTAGGGTTACGGGAAATCCCTGGGGTACCGCAGGGCAAATCTCGCGGCCCTCGCAAGACGCATCCAGGCCGCCTTCACCGCCATCGACAACAAGATGAAGTAGCCTTGACGCCTATATTGATAGGCTACAGAAGTGTATAGACTCTGACGGCGGCCACTTCAAAAAATGAGGTCTTGAGCGCTTAGTTTTTCCTTCTTGTTCATTTTGATGACTGCGTAAACCGCTGAAATGAAAACATTTCGTTTTTTTACTCGGACTACATCGTGAATTTCTGGAATAAAGGTCTTTGTTAGGGGCCAAGAAATGCTGTGTAGCGAATCGTTTGAACTTGTTCACCACGCAATGTCCTCTCTATAATTCTTAACGTAGCTCTACACATTTTTGTACGACGTGGAAGATCGTCTGCTACATTTGGCTCCTCCCTACCGTGAATCTCCATCGTCTGTTTCGCTCTCCATACCCCAGGTGGCGCCGTCGTTCCAAGGTGAGCATGCACTTGCTCGCACGTGCTAATCGGGCACCATTTTGTCAAAGGCTAAAATCGTTTTTATTTATTTTCAGAATAAAAGGCAAGTGCCGTCGTTGTTCCTGGTGTCCAACAAAACAGGCCACAAAATGGGACCTTCGTGTGAAGTTTGAGCGTCAACCGTTAAGTGGTCAGCACAGGGAAAACTTTTAGTGTTACAATTATGGCCGTAACACCCTCTATAAAGTAATTTCCAAGGTTTTCTTTAAAATATAGTTAGGCTTCATGCTGTACACGCTTTCATTGAAACGAGTGAAAGCAGGTGATATCAGCAAGAGCAAAACTCAACGGGAACGAGTGAGGTACTTGCGCGAACGATGAACTTGCAGAAGAAATTCTTTTCTTCTGAACACTGTTTAATTAGGTGAGCTCCTCAAACGGGATACTGATGCTGCTGCCTCGATGCAGCGTGAGTGTTTCGTGTTAAATAAGAATAAGCGCGCTCGATTGTTGCCTTCAATAAAACAGCTTCGTGTGTACGGAACAGTGAAGAGATGTGCATAGTTGCGCGGGAAAATATACTTCTGAAAATATAAGCGCGGCTTCCTGAACTGAGGACGCCACCCACCTTCTTCTTTTTTTTTTTGCGCGATAAAACGTTTCGCCTCCTCCTCTGAAAATACAACGTACCACAGGAGCGCAATTAGGCACAAAACGAACTTTCGGTTACCGGCGTGGGCCTGGGGTAAAAAACAATGCTCCAATGACGGCGTTCAACAAGCTTAGAAATTGCGGATGCTTTATTGTACTTATATGGGGGTTTGTTTGAGGCATATAGGAGGCAGAAGGCAGTAATTCCTATGCCACAGGAGATTGCTGAAAAAGTTTGACTTCTAGGTAGAACTTTCGTTCGCGCGCTTAAGCGTACACTGTTCATTCTAGATTTAAAATTCAGACCATATGCTCCACTCATAGAATTGGTAGTTTTGCAACATGATTAGCCCTTGCAGCTGCTGATAGAAAAAATGGTATCGGTGCTTTCTAAGATATGAATGGTACCAATTAATGGTACCAATTTCCATTTGGCAGGTTGCTTTCAATTTTTAACATTGTTAACAAGGCATGCGCGGGAATGCGGAGGGGGGAGCTGGTCTTTTTCTCGAGGTCATGAGTGGCAAGGTGCCATAGAGGCCACGGACTGCCCATCATTAAATAACGGTCACTGATCATTGTTTTGTCGCAAGCTACACACCAACCTTACGCAGAACCTCACTGCCATCAGCCATCTCATAATGCTCCCGAAAAACACCGAGCAAAACAACAGGAAGGTCTTGAAGAGTGCGCCACACGCCACAATTTTGAACTGGCTCTTTTTTTCCCGCCCTCTCCACTTATTGGACGCTACTCGCTTCAGCCTGTTTTCCCCTCCGCCCTCCCTGAAAGGAGACAGAGAGAGCAAGGTCTCCGTTTTGTAGGGAATCTTCAGGGAGGAGGAGGCGTCTTCTGGGCATTGTTACGGTAAGGGGGAGCACACCCATCGTTGTATACAGCTCAAGCAAGACCGCTTGGTAGTTCGAACAGTGGGGTTGTTGACGGGGGGATAGAAATTACTATGGCGTAATTAGGGGCAAAACAACCAAGAAGGTACATACAACCTTCGGTCGGGGGGCGTGGTGTGTTGGTAGGCACATACCATTTGCACAGGATTTCAAATTTATAGCTGGGATTGGCTAATAGGCACTTGGTTAGGATAATTTGCGGGCGCCAGCTAGTTCGTAAGGTTCTCATTTTTTAGAGCAGGGCCCGTTTGCCCGAACGTGATAAGTTGGACAATAAGTTATCAACTACGATTTATGCGCTTAAGTCGTTTGTCGTTTCCGAAACAAGCGCGCCAATTGGCCGACTTATTCCCCAACTTATACTGGTAGGAAGGTCCCGGCCAGCCTGCAAGTTTATGCGCTCCCTAGGAAATACGTCCTTTGCCCGGAACCGAAACACGCGAGCGGATAAGCCTTGCTTACACAGGAAGGACCCGGCTAGCGTACGCGGATAAGTTGCGAACTTATAATTAAAGGATGGCTGCCGTTGCTCCCGCTCGCCCACATCGGCTACGAGCTCTGCTGCTGGGGCTGTCCTTGCGCAGACAGCGCGTTTCGCGACCGAATACGCCCGTTCGAGGTGTACGACGACGAAGGCTTGCGCCGGCGGTTACGGTTTGGTCGAGGCGGTGTTCAGTTTTGTCCGAACGCATAAGTTCCCGCCTGCAAAAAGACAGCCGCCGCCGACTACGATAAGTCGAAGATGGCAACGGCGAATAAGTGGGTTGCAGGAAACGCCGCAAGTGACCATCTACGGACAACTTATCTAGGGACCAGCAAAAGTTCAGCACCTAGCTGATGACTGTGAAAGAAATCTAGGGAAAACGCAAGGAAACCGAAACCGACTGAAAAAGTGCATATCGACGGCTAGAAAATCAGCTCGCAGTACGCCAGGAAGCCAAGTGGGCGACACCTAGGCCCGGCGCAGCCAATGAAAATGCTGCCGCCTTTTGCGACAGTCGTCTGCTTTGGAAGCTGCGATCATTGTGAAATAAAGCAAAACTTGTTAGTTAAACTGCTCCACACTTGGAACGTTGTTTTCGGAGACCTAAAAAAACTCCCACACATGCAAACAACCACTTCCCGTTGCGCGACTACATTTGAAGTTTCACATGTGCCCGGAAAGGAGAAGACGCTTGTAAACATTAGTGCGCGTCTATCATTACTGCTACTGCAATACTATAACGATTCACAGAAAGCAACATGCCTATGCTGACAATGCATTGCTGACAAATAGAAAACACAACGGCTCAACCAGTCTGTGCTGAAAAACACCCGGATATTTTGCGCAGAAGCCATCGCCGGAGAATATTGTCTTAAAAAAAGTTCATGCAGATGACAGCGTCTACCGTTGCTGGACAATATTGTCTTTAAAAAATGTGATAGCGTCTGCGTAGACGATCGTTTCGGTTGTGTGTTGCGGTAATCAAGCGTACGACTACAACTGACCGGTGACGCAAAAAATAGAAAGAATGTTTATTTAAAAAAATTATGCATGGGAGTAAAAAAAAGAATGGTCCCTCGGTACGACCTCCTTTTACCACAGCAAGCATAGCAAGCAGATCAGCCATGGCTACGGCCGCACGTGTTTGTGCTGCCCCCCAAAAAAGGGACAAAGGAAAGCATTTGTCTGACGATGAGAAACTTGAATTGGTTCACCTAATCAGGAACAGAAAAAAAATCATATTGGAAAGGTTCAATTCAAAAACAACACTCCAAGCGAAAACGTGTGCCTGGAGTGAACTCGGCCAAACTCTACATTCTCGGCATCCAGCAATCAAAAGATCCGTCGAGGACTACAAGAAGCAGTGGTCGAATTCAATTCAAGCCTCGAAAAAACGCGTCGCTGCCAATAGGAAGAAGCACAGAACGACAGGTGAGTGAAAAATTATGCATAATGTCTCAGAAGTGTTTCATGCTTTCTTTAAGCTTTACCCACTAATGCCGCAATGCAGTCCCTCGCAACGAAAAGTAAATTGATTACGTAGAATACTTACATTTAAATTACCACCAAGAAAATATCCAAATATACGTCCTTGTACTTTTTTTCACCAATGCTTGCTAAGATGCTATTTCAGTGTGAACACTGCAATTCAATGAAAGTGATTAAAGCTAAATCCCCTCCAGAAAAGCTCCCCTTAGAGGTGGTGAATATGCATTTGTATTAACTTTCTTCTGGAATGAGCAGAAGGCTCGTTCATCCTTATCTGATGTATTGTGACTTTTTGGCACTTTCTAATAATTCCAATATAGAGAATAAATGAGCATATTTTCAGAGGTAGCATCAACATTTATTCTTATTTCAACACTTGTCTTGAAACGTGCAACAAGAATATTCATGCAAACACAAACCTGAGGTGCTCTTCAGTACCATAAATGAGGATGACCCACTTAGTGAACCTAGTCACATGTCTGCTTCACGAGCGACACGATAATCAATTTTACAGAAAAGTTAAATATTCAATGAGGAAGACAGGCACTAATTGCTACCGCCCATGCGCTCATCACGAGTTTTCTTCGGTAGGCGCACCTGGGGACAACGACAGCATCGACCCTCCGACAGATGCCGTGGTTGATGTGCTGGGGAAGGACAGCCCCATCTTGGAGGGCATCGCAGGCGCAAGGGACATGGACCATGAGTAAGTCACGTCTACCCTTAATGGCCCCCTGAAGAGTGTTGCGTACAAGGGTGGAGGCCACAACTACATACAAGAGCTGAGCACAGTGAGTGGAAAAGACAATACAGGAGCAACAAAGGCGCCAGGTCAGAAATCACAAAAACATAGCATGAAGCGCTCAAGACCAACCCCCCAAACTCTCACGGTTCAATGCATTCACTAAAAATGTTTCAACCAAATCTGCTCTCTTGCTGACGCCATACTGTAGTCGCCGTGCAAAATCCTCAATAACTAATGATAGGAGTGAGTTGCGAGAAGGGCTTGTTGAACTTCGGGGCTGTCGGTCACTCATCGAATGAAAAACAATGCATAGTTCAAAAGCATGGTACCACCAGACATCCATGCAAGCTAGGAAACATAAGTTCTTGACAAGGCATCGGCACACAACTGTTTATGACCCTACATGCATACAATGGCCACTTCGCAAGAATGGTCTTACCGCCACTTCTTGTAGCGTATGGCTGAATGTAGACTTTGTTCCTTCAATGTGCATTGCAGTGAGTGCTGCTTTGGTGGACATATTGTTCAGCCTGCTGTGATGCCAGTAGCAGTGGTCATAACTTAGCATTTCCCAGCCATGAATTGGGAAACTTTCTTCTAACAAACCAGCACATATATAGCAATACTTTAGAGCAAAGGGAGGGAAGGGAAGAGACATTATTTACGGTAACGTATGCACAAACAACATGTAGTGTCTAGAAGTTGTTTGCCGAATAGTTGTACTTACACCCAGTGCACTGAGCTTTCTTGCGGGGTTTTAATGTGTTGTGAAGCCGTGGAGATAACACCAATGAATGAGTAATGTTCTATGGCAAGGATCAGAAACGGACAGGATAGTATTATGCGGCCCCCTGCATATCGTCACAACCCCCACTCTCCCCGTCACTTTCTGCCTGAAGGCCCCCACGCCACTATTGACCTCAAAGGGGTTAGGTGGTAGGGAGGGAAGGAGGGAAAACGTTTAGTAACAGAAAAGACAATTGGTCGCTTAAAGATGTCATTGTCCCCCGTCTTGGCACTTAGCCAGATTATTGTCAATTATTGGGAATTATTGTCAAAAGGTATTGTCCTTTTGTGGAATTTTTTTTCGTTGTGTGCATATCCCCCCTCCAAATTTGGCGTCCGGCCCCCGCTGCATTGCCTTCATGCAACTCGGCCCGTCACTTAGCGACACCTGTTTTAAGCGAAAACACCTTCCTAGCACCACTCTGCATGTGACAAAGTGCGGTATTTGTGAAACATTTTGGCTCAGTAGACGCTCATTTGCAGGTGGCTGCTATAGAAGGAAATCATGAGCCATCCTGCGCTGGGAAGGTGGATAACCACTGAAGCTGAGGTTATAGAGTATTTAGATCATGAGCACTTGACAAAAACTCGAGCTGCGACTAGATGTTCCTCGACAACATATAATCTCAGTAAAAACATCCAAAAGATATATCTCAATCGAACAGTTCCACAATGCAAATGTATCAGTTAAGACGCGTTGATTTTCAGGTCCCCAGAAGACGATGAGGCCGGACCCTCTGAGGCTACGGAGCTGTACTCTTTGGAAGTCTTGGAGGAGGAGGAGGAGGAGGAGGAGCAGGAGCAGGTGGAGGAGGCGGAGCAGGAGCAGGCTGAAGAGGAGGAGGCGACCCAAGCATCAGGGGCGCACTCGGGTTGGACGTTCCCACCGGAAGCAACACACGAAGAGTGCCCGGCTTGGGAGGAGTCCGGATCACCACCTACGGCAGCCAGCCTACCCTGTCCTGGCGCTAGAGCAGCTCGTCGGGGCAGGTCCACCACCACCAGGACAGGTGTGCTTAACGAGCTGCAGGGCCTCCTGGAATTAAACGAACAAAATATTCAGCTCGTGGAGCAGGTGCTGAGGGGACGACAGACTAATGAAGCAGCCATTAGGGCAGCAGCAGAAGCAGTGATTCTGGCAGCGAATTCTGTGTGTGCTGCAGCCAATGCTGTACGTGCAAAAAAACGAGGAACAGGTGCGCCTCATGCGTAAGGAACATGAGTGGAAGAGGGGACTATATGAGATGAAGAAAGCACAGCTAAAAAAATAAGTTTGTGGTAAATAAAGAGAAAGAAGCGCGCCACGAGGCAGGTAGCGGGGGCTCGCTCCACGAGCGCGGCTCTCGCGGCAGTCGGTCGTAGCCATCTTGGATAGCCGGACGTCTGGTCTCCTCGTTCCCTTTCGCTACACAATTCTCTGAATGCTTCATATGCATTCAAACATGAAGCAGACGGGAGGACCATGGCAACTACAAGCACACTTGGTTGCATATGGTTTGTCAGTTGGAACGTTCAGTCCTCGCTAAATTACTTTATCCCTGAAAGTCTGATTTGTGTGGCATGACTTTATGTTGTGAAATAATATTGTGATTAGAGAAAAAAGGCTATACCTGGGACAGCACCATCTTTCTTCGACCAATAACGACCAGTGAATTAAGTACAGTTGTCTGGTAAAGTAGTCAGTATCACCACACGCTTAAATGCAGAGTGCCGAAATTTCTGGAGGAATACACCGTAAAGGAAACGAACGGAGAGCGAAGCTGTGCAACAACTGTTTTGTTTGTTTCCATGTATGCGTGTTCAGCTCGTAAATTTCAGCGCCCTCTGTTTAAACACTGAGACAGCTTGAGTGGTCTGAGAAGTGCCCAAGAGATTCATTCTGACATTAGGCCAAATAGGGAAACTCTAATAATACTTCTTGTTGAAAGAGTTAGTCTAAAGTCCAGACGTAAAATAATGTGTTACGTGTGCGCGCTTCGTCACCCAGAGCTGTGAGCCTCTGATCTCAACCTTAACGCCAAGTTTCGTGTGGGAACGAGTTGGCGTCGACTTCTGTTTCATTAACAACTGTCATTATCTTGTCGTGGTCGACTACCTGTCACGGTATCCGGAAGTAGCCCTCCTTCAAACAACAAAAACTGGAGCGGTAATGGAAAGGCTAAAAAGCGGCCGGGAATCTGCTTGCCTACAGGGCAACTCCAGGTATCGTCGGCTCTACCCCAGCGGAAATTCTCATCGGCCTGACCTCGGCGTGATCCGAACCTGCGGCGTTAGTGCCTCAGACCACAATACAACCCGTGTCACACCCATATCAGGACTTGCAACGCTCGGCACTAGCAGCAATCTCTGGTGCCCTCGGTGGACTGTGAGGGCTCCTTCCAAATACACGACGGCTTTATCTTGCAGTTCAGCCTCGTAGGTCGTGGGTCAGGGAATGTCGGGACCTGGATGGGTTTCGGTGAGGAGCCCCTGCTCCAGCTGACCATGGAGCCCTGAGCCCAGGTAGTTACTGATCAGGCTCGCGGATTCCGAAGAGAAGCATGCTTGCATGGTGGCAGTTGCGTCGCACAATGAGGCTGCTACCGTGGACCCAAGTGGGTCGGAGCCTGCCATAGCCCACAACCCGACCCCGTTGTGATCCGTACCTGTGGCGTTGTTAGTGCCTCAGACCACAACCCGACCCCAGTGTGATCCGAACCTGTGGGGTTGTTCGGGTTACGCCGGGATTAGGGCTTGCTCAAGGGCAGTGGGCGACGCTCCGCAGCAGCAGCAACCTCTGGTGCCCTCGGTGGACTTCGAGGGGTCGTTCAAAATGGACGACTGCTTTATCCTGCAGTTCAGCCTCCCGTGTCGCGGTTCAGGGAATACTGGGTACCTGCCAGGGCTTCGGTGAGAGGCCCTTGCTCCAGCTGCCCATGGAGCCCTTAGCCCAGGCCGTTCCTGATCAGGCTCGCGGAATCCGAAGAGGAGGCTTCCTTGCATGGTGGCAGATGCGTCGCACAATGAGGCTGCTACCTTGGGCCCAAGTGGGTCGGAGCCTGCCATAGCCCACAACCCGTCCCTGGTGTGATTCGAACCTGTGGCGTTGGTACTGCCTTCGCCCACAACCCGACCCCAGTGTGAACCGAACCTGTGGAGTTGTTCGGGTAACACCAGGATCAGGGCTTGCCCAAGGGCATTGGCCGACGCTCGGCAGCTGCAGCAACCTCTACTGCCCTCGGTGGACTACGAGGGCTCCTTCCAAATGCACGACGGATTTATCCTGCAGTTCAGTCTCGTGTGTCATGGGTCAGGGAATACTGGGGATCTGGATGGGCTTCGGTGAGAGGCCCTTGACTCCAGCTCGCCTTGGAGCCCTGAGCCCAGGCAGTTCCTGATCAGGCTCCCGGAATCCGAAGAGAGGAGGTATCCTTGCATGGTGGTAGTTTCGTCACACAATAAGGCTCCTTCCTGGCCCCAAGTTCGTCGAAGCCTGCCATAGCTGACAACCCGACCCCGGTGTGATCAGAACCTGTGGCATTGTACTGCCTCAGCCCAAAACCCGACCCCTGCGTGATCTGAACATATGGGGTTGTTCGAGTAACACCGGGATCAGAGCTTGCCCAAGGGCAGTGGGCGACGCTCGGGAGCAGCAGCAACCTCTGGTGCCCTGGGTGGACTTCGAGGGCTCCTTACAAATGTACGACGACTTTATCCTGCAGTTCAGCCTCGTGTATCGTGGTTCAGGCAATATGGGGATCTGGATGGGCTTCGGAGAGGGGCCCTTGCTCCAGCTGGCAATGGAGCCCTGATCGCACGCCGTTCCTGATCAGGCTTGCGGAATCCGGAGAAAAGGCATCCTTGCATGGTGGCAGTTACGTCGCACAATGAGGCTCCTACCGTGGCCCCAAGTGAGTCGGACCCTGCCATAGCCCACAGCCCGACCCCAGTGTGATCCGCACCTGTAGCGTTGTTACTGCCTCAGCCCACAACCAGACCCCGGTGTGACCCGAACAACCCCTTCGGGTCCCACCAGGGCCAGGGCTTGCCCAGGGGTAGGGAGGATCAGTGGGCAACGCTCGGCAGCACCAGGAACCTCTGGTGCCCTCGGCAGACTTCGAGGGCTCCTTCCAAATACACGACGGCTGCATCCTGCAGTTCAGCCTCGTGTGTCGTGGGTCAGGGAATATTGGGGACCTTGATGGGCTTCGGTGAGGGGCCGTTGCTCCACCTGCTATTGAGCCCTGGCAGTTCTGGTCAGTCTTGGCGAATCTGGAGAGGAGGCGACCTAGCATGCTGAAAGTTACGTCGTGAATGAGGCCCCAAGTGGGTCCGAGCTTGACTTAGCTTCCAACCCGACCCTGGTGTGACTCGAACCTGTGGGGTTGTTCGGGTCACATCGGGAACAAGGCTTCCCCAGGGCACGGAGGGGCAGTGGGCGACGCCCGGCAGCATCCGCAAAGTCTGGTGCCCTCGGTGGGCTTGGGGGCCCCTTCCAAATGCACTACGGCCTTTCCCTGCAGTTCAGCTTCGTGTGTGCAAAGGCTTTTGATGAAATGTGTATCGGAAGCAGGTGTTGACGCACCACCCGCCCACGGCGGCAACACCGATGTAAAGAGCAAGAAAAAAACGGAAGAACAGACTCCCGACTCCCTTAAATGACCAGAAGACCACCTTCGTGATCTTTGAAGGTTGCTACGGCATTAAATTGCCACCAAACCTTCTTTGCGACAAAGGCAGCCTCATCAGCAGTACCTACAGTATATGTTGTATAAAGGTTCATTCAAACAAATGGAGTAAGGGAGCTCACGAAAACGAGTGTGATGGCCTTTATGTCCGGCGGCGACTTTAGTCCGGTACTCCATGGCCTGGCCAGAAACATAGACTAGTTCTCCAGGTCCCAGTGGTCCTCGACGACGGCGCTGGTTAACTAAACAAACTACGAACAGTATTTTTGGGCAAATCTCGTACATCCTCAAGATACTTTAGAGAGAAGTATCTTAAAGGACCACAATAGTGTAATAATGCTACCATTCAACCGACCAAAGAGATAACTGCAACCACTTTCTCTGTATTTTAACTGCAAACGTGATACAATGCATAATAAATATGAACGCTTCTATATATCATATTCCAAAGCCATCACGTTGGGATAAAATTTGTTTGAAGTAACTACATCAACCACACAAGGGTTTGGATCCAGCTGTTACGGGTGCCCGTAGTTAAGATGTGCAACTAGGAGAAACAATGCTAATATTCACACTTATTTACAGCTTTCGATGCTCTGAATTCGAGCAGTGCTGTTGCCAGAGGTTTGAAGGCTCCACAGCCACAGTCCATATTTTCCGATCAAAGGAGTACCATAGAGGGTGCTGCGCGATAGTTCATGAGCCAGTGCTCGAGTCGAAGGATCCCCTGGTCCAGAGTGGCCGGCACATGTGCCATAGCACTGGCGTGTTACTGAAGAGCGTGACCCAATTGGCTAATATGGGCTTTGATGCGGAGCTGTGTAGGTGAGCACGATCGTTCGTTGAAGTATGAAAACAAAAAAGACACACATGTATATATTTTTTACTAGAAGTTGATCCGAATTCGTCTTCAAAGTTCATACATATGATAGGTATGAATGCACCACGAATTTGTACCTTCCCCTGAAACTCAGAAGCACACCTCACCCCAACTTTTACCCCCCGGTAATACGTAAATCAGGAAAACTGTACAGATAGCTGTGCATCTGTATTTCCAAGCACCATTCTGTTGCAAGATGGCCACGAGTCCGTGGTACATTAAATGAGCCAAAGCATTAAGCTAGCAAGGGAACGGTAATTTCACCCGTGGTTTTCTTATTCATGATGTGTTGAGATTTCAGTTAGCTACGCTATAATGCCGCCAAATCGACAACCTCTCACATAAAGGCTGTAAAGAAGGCAACTAACAGGCTTACAGAAACTAATTATACCTATAAATGTTGTAAGTTGGGCCGTATATCCTGATGATGATCAACCTCGTCTCTGCTTGCTTACGCTTCAATGCAGTGACAATTTTTTCTCTTTCATGCAGGTACAGTGCGCGTCAGGCTTGTCTAGTGCAAGCGAGCGCGCGCCTTCGGAGCATGCTGGCGACGTCTGCTGATAGCCGCTGGGTTAGAGGTTGCTTGCCTTTGCGCGTGCGTGCATCTCGGACAGGCTCGGGCAGGTCGTCATTTAGCTTGAGCATCTCAAATTTGCAGACGCCCTCACCGGCAAGGTGCGCTTCTGTGCAGCAGTGCCAGGCGTAAGCGGTGGCACCGGACATAAGCGCGTAACTTTAATCGCAGAAAAGGTTCGACCGAAAGCACTGCAGTGCATTCTTGTTGCGTGATTTTCGTTTGGTACGCGTGCGATTCAGGAGATACGTGACTGCCCGCGGTGACATCAGTGACATAGCACCGCGTCAAACGATGCGTCCATCTGGCCTGTCACCGTTTACGGCTGGCACTTTGGAAGATCAGCGCCCCTCGTGGGTGGTGGCTTCTGAAAATTAGAGTGCCCTATGCGAAACAACGACCAGCCCAACCCTGCCCGAGATCCGCGCACGCGCAATGGCAAGCTATCTATAACCCAGCGGCTATTAGCAGATGTCGCCAGCACGCTCGGAGCCGTGCAGTCGTTTGCCCTAGAGACGCCTGACGCGCACTGTGCATCTGCGCCAGCAACCTAAACAAAGACCGTCTTCAGAATATTTTGGCTGCATAAAACAAAGCGGAGGCTGGAACAGCAATTCTTTGGCAACCCAATTCTGGCATGCCTCCCGTCGAACACTTTTACATGTTGCCGTAGTTACTCTAGGAATATTAACGTCACTGTTAAGCTCGACAGCATATCATATCTAAGGAAACAGTAGCACTACACCACAAGCAGCTGTAGAAGAAGTGCAAACGAGCATTTTTGTATGACAAGAGGACCACGACTACTTTCGGGCGGACCGAATAGACCAGGAAAGGGAAAAACTACATCGGCGGCTACACTGTGCGGAGTACGCACACCTTCTGGTTCCTGACAATATTCTCAGATGGACAACGAAGGACGTACTGAGCCGCCGGAGTAGGTGAAAGCGGCAATCCACGATGCTGAGCGTATCGTACCACAAAGCAGCGTCCGAAAGTGGTGAAGTACACCTGCTGGCTGTGAGTAGTCATTAGTGTCCCGCTGGACATGCCACATTACAGGCAGATCACATCGGAACCTGACAAAGATGCTGCTTAACAAGAATGTTGTGCTACGGGTTCACTGCTATACACATTACTTCAAAAATAGCAAGGGAACCGTTGAGTATGTGCTGACGAAACAAGTTCACCTTAAAAAAACAGACACCCTAATGATCGCGACACAAACTGGACTATAGGTGTTTGTCTTTTTACTTCATATTGTATACTGCAGACCACGGATGCGACACACGGATGCTTGCAATGACCCACTCAGCTAAGTTACGGCAATACGTGCCTGTTAACGTGCGTGTTAGCGCTCGGAAGTACACCGAGGCTGTTACGCTCAGCTCGTGACAAACAGAAAAACGAAATGTGCTGAAAGAATATTAGTGGCGTTCAATCTGACGCCTGGCGATTCGTCAATTCGTTCGACATCTGCAAGCGCACACTCGCCACAGCGACGTTTTCGGGGCCGACGCCGTGCCAGTCACCTTATGCATCAAGAGGCGACGCTCTCCGTTGTCCCAAAGATTGGAACCTTGGCCATTTGAGCTATGTCAATACCACTGTGTTAGGGAGTTGCTCTCGAGTGCGTGCATGTACAATGTGAATATATGTTGCTTGAATTATTGTCGCTTGAAGCGTGCGGGTGATGTGGCACCAGTGTAACTATTTCTCTTGTGCCCTCTGCGTTCATGTCCCACCAGGTTGCTTGTCCCGAAACTTCTTCGGCGGGGTGATAAATCAGTGGCGGGCACTCCGTCGCCATCCTCATCATCATTACCAACAGCAGGATCGGTGTGTGCGCTACCAGGAAGCCAACATCATTTGACTGTTGAAGAGGGTGCGGAGCATTGGCGAGGAGGAAGAGGGTATCCAGACATGTTGCCGCTCGCGAACCGCAAGGCCGTCATGCGCAGACAGTACCCTGAGTGCGCCAGAGCCACTACCAGCGAGTACCAGCACTACCAGGCGCTGGAACTCCGCAGGGAGCTGGACGGCCTTAGGGACCATGGTCGGCGGTCCGGCGGGGGGTGTAGAGGAGTAATTCTGCTTCCATATGCGGACGTGTGCGCGCCGCCTGCTGCAGCAGCGGGGGATGCGCCGGTCTTCCTGCTCTGTCTCGCACGGCGTAGTCTGTGGTGGATGGTCGTCCGGAGCACATCTTGCATCTTCGCTTGACAGCTCCATCTGCATCACCGGCAAGTGACGTCGCGACGCTAATTAAGTCGACCTTTAACCCCAACGACATCGGGGTCGGCCCGGTTGCATTCCGGCCCTCTCCAAGGTGGAAGGTTACCTACACAATTTGGAGCGGACTATTAAACAACGCCTGTCACCCGTTCTGCACTAAAAGTCAGGAAGACTATTAGGTGACTACCTCAGATTAAGATTTCGGGTGTGGATTCGGCTATTGTTCCGGCCATTCTACTAAGCCACATTAATGCTCAAAACGACCTAAACATCTCATCAGAGGAATTTCACCACCGCACGTTGTTTACCGAAAGGTTTGGGACAAAAGCACATATTGTGGAAATGTCGCCGCGAGTGTTCCCCATCCTTTAAAAAAAAGCGGCCGCGAGTGTTCTCCATCCTTAAAAAAAAAGCTGAAGCTGCACATTGGCTGGACCTCATGTGTACTCACCGAGAACCTCTACGTGCCAATGTGTTTTAAGTGTTCAACACTTGGGCATGCCACTGTGCGGTGTGAGGCTAGACATGCCACCTGCAAGAACTGCGCGGGGGACCACGACACATCGATATGCACGCACGCGGAGCACGCAAATTATGTATGCCACGAGTGTCGAAGGTGGCGAAGACCACACAACTACTACTTGGGTGCGAGCACGTACACCTCCGTCTCCGCATGGGTGACCCGACTAAGGGCACGTACGGATTACGGGGAGGATACGGGGAACAACCGCATGTCCCCTTTACCACGTTGTAGTGTTGTAATTGCCACCGATGTCACTTGAAGGTTTCAAATTTATACAAGCTAATCTGGACCTTACAAGGGCAGCCAGTTCTAACTTAATTGACTTTCTACAGAATCAGGCTATCGGTATCGTTGGAGATCCCTATGTCCGCTCCGGCAAATTACCGGGTCTGCCCCATACAATTTCGCAGTTTGCCCACCCAACCGATCCAAAGGTCCTGCTCCTCACTCAGTCTATTCCTTTTGACCCTTTCCTCGTACTGGTTTCGCAGTACGTTGTTGCCACAAAATTTTCTTCGCGGTCGTTATCGTTTTTGCTAGTCGCCGTCTATGCCGCTCCTTCGATACGGTTTGCAGAAGTTATAGGACCGTGTGACCAGCTGTTATTGAGGAATATTTCCCCAATCGTGATAATAGCTGCGGATTTCAACGCCAAAAGTCTACGATGGGGGGCGTGAGGGCAGATGATCGCGGAGATCAGTTAATGCAGTTTCTTATGGCCCACGACTTAGACTTGCTTAACGACCCCGCCTCCAACCCAACTTTCTCGACGGACTACTCCGAAGCATGGATAGACGTGACAATTTTCTCCGCTTGGAGAAATTTCTCCACGGCCTGGAAAGTGTGTGACACTCCTACCCTATCAGATCACCGATATATACTGTTTTCAGTCCGTTCTAGCCGGTTACCAACCTGTAGGCGGTTGACACGGGCCAGGCGTTCTCGGGTGTCGGCTTTGTTGCCCGCCACCCGATGGTTTCGACAGGTGTCCAATTGTCACTTGGAAGACCCGCAATCTTTGGATTTTGTGGTAGACCACTTTTACGATACTTTAGAGAATGCGAGGGTGGCGACCATGGCGACAGTCCGAGTGTATCCGCAGGCTAAGCCGTGGGGGTCGGACGAGATAGCTCGGCAAAGGTCCTGGCTGAGGGCCTTGCGCCGTCGCTTCCAGCGCACGAGTGACCCGGCGGAACGATTGACTTGTCGTGACATCTATTATTCGGCCCTCCAGAAATACAAATTCGCTCTAGCGAAAGCAAAGGATGCTTAACTGGTCCGGCATAACTGGTCCGTCACTAACATTCTTGAAAAGCTATTTGCTTGATAGGGAATATGTCGTATATATAGCAGATACATTTTCTCAAACTAAAGTTAGTAACACAGAGTTGCCCCGAGGGTCAATTTTGGGTCCCCTGCTCTTTCTGATTTATATAAATGACCTTCCTGACACACTGCGGTCATCTCATTGTGTCTTATATGGGGATGACACCACTATCTCAACATCGGACAAGTGTATATTCTCTTTAACATATAAACTTAACATCGCTCCCTGTAAGTCGTAGATTGGTGTAAGAAGTACCAATTATTAATAATCCTATCAAATCTAAATTCATGATTTTTAGTTCAAGTCAGAAGGCCGTAACCCAGCTTCCCTCGTTAACACTAGGTGAAAATTCTATTCCTGCTTGTGATTCTGCAACATTTCTAGATATACGTCTTGACCCTCACCTTAGGTTTCATCTTCATATCAACAACCTTAAAAAACCACTGCATTTGGCATTCGTGCGCTCAATAAAGCCCGGCATTTCTTTTCCTCTTCCGGACTGCTAGCACTCTATTTCTCCTTTTTACAGAGTAACATTAACTATGGCATCATCGCGTGGGGAAACACTTATCAATGTCATTTAAAATCGGTGCAGCACATTCAGAACCAAGCGATACGTATTATTACCACCAGCCATTTTAGTGCTGATGTTTCGTTACTACGTAACCGGTTAGGTATCTTATTCTTTGATCACTGATTTAAGTACAATCTTGCAATCATGTTATTTAGGCTTTTGAACGATCAACTTCCTTTTCAGTTCATAGACATTCATTCTCTACGTAATGTAAACCCCACAAGGTTTGCCTCCCGTAATAATTTTTTACTCCTGATTGTTCATACAAATTACGGGAAAAAAAGTACCCACTTCACTGCTATTCAACTCTGGAACAGCCTGCCTCTTACTGTAAAATCATCAATGTCATTACTTGTATTTAAAACAGCACTCAAGGTATTTCTTTTAGGGTGCAATTAGAGGTATTCATTTTATTTTCACTGGTGTTTCTGCTCAAACTTTTTCCCGTGGTGTATAATAAAAAAGAAGTGTACACATTCAATGTCCTTTACTGAATGCAGAGGATGTTTTGTAGTAGTTATTGGTTTGGTAATATGTATTGCAAATCCACTTTACAGACTTGTCAAATTAACTTGTTGAAATCGCTAATGTTTCAAGTGCTGCATTTATTTCCGAAATTATCTAAAAATAGCCATTTCTGTTCGCTGCGTTTACATGCTTCCTTAGTAATGAACTACGGAGGGTCCCGTTTCAGCCTTACGGCTTTGGAACCCTCGTCTGTATATACGCATGTATGCACATATTTGTGAATTGAATAAACCTTTGAATTGAATTCAACTTAATTGAATTGAATTCCGATGGTGTCACAGCAGCATGTGGAGGTCCTTTTAATCATAACCTGCCACCAGGACGTGGGACACCTACCACCATTTCCACGCAATCTTCTGCGCCGCTTCAAGGACTTTGAACGGCTGTTCACGCCGGGACTGCACTACGTAAAGAACTACATACACTCAAGGTACACGCGTCAGTCACGCCTAAGCCACTGAAGTTGTGCAAATTTGCACTTGCATTAGATAAACCAGCACGCCCAAGCCACTGAAATTGTGACAAATTTCCACTTGCATTACAGAAAGCACTAGCTAAAGAAATTGAAAAACGTCTCCAAACTGATGTGATTGAGCGCATATCCTTGGGCGCAAATTTAATAGAAACTGCTATTATTTCTCTGCATTTGTAGAATCAACAACCTCCATTGCACACACCTGTCACATGGGGATCCAGTCGCAACTGAGTAGCTCTTGTCAGCAGGCCAGAATATCGTCGCACCACATCATCTACGACAAACCAATCCTGCACCGCCGGAGCCTGAATCCGTCGGAGCATGGTGACGCTGAGTATAGTCTGCGATTCCCATGCGTACAACGAAGACGCTCTGGTGTGTGGACGTCCGTCAAATTGAATTCCACTTTCCAAGTGTCTCTCTTGGACTTAGTGCGTACGCCAGGAACACCATTACTTCTTTTCCCAAGATCACAGAGCCTACTGCCACTTTTCGAATGCTGCTGTTACGGGTCAAAGAGGCGGGAAATATGGACCAGCAGGTAAAGTGTTTTTTCTTGCGAAGAAGACGGTCGCGACCTAAATCTTGCAAACGCAATTCTTGTCCGCAATAAAGTTGAACCGGGGTTTGTTGACATACGATGTCATGATTAGACAGAGATGTTATATGAATGCACGACGACAGCTTAATGTTTAAAGCCCCGTTCGTACAGCAGCAAACATTCGAAAGCGCCTCGGACTTCAGAACATCGGAGGAGCTGACGGGCACCTGATTCGAGAGGGAATCAAGGTGCTCTATGCAATTTCCCTTCCCGAATAACTTCAGCCAAATGATATTTAGAAGGAAAGTCACTATTGACTTCCACGGTGCTACCCTTTAAAAACAACGCCACTTAAAATGCGCTCCACGTGTGGTATTTTTGTGTTTGTCCGCTTTGAAAACGTGCGTTTTCTGTCCTCTTCGTCATGAAGTACTTCCGGTTAAGCAGTGGGCCTTGATAACACCGTAACTGTTCTTGCAAACGGATGTTAAACGACTAAAACTTTGTCAAACAATCTTTTATTTTTGTGTTTATTTGAATGTATTTTGAAAATGTAAGCGCGAAGAGTTTTTTTCTGTGTCGAAGTTATGTTTTTCGTAGGGGGACGAATATCCAAAAATGGCAGCTGCAGCTAGCTGTTTCATGTGACAATAAGTGGCAACGCTACGGCTAACCAAATTTTTTGCGCATGGCGCCGGTTTTGAGGTCGGTGAAAATGACCGTTCATTGCTCCTATATGACAAAACTGAGCAAACCCGTTAGTTAGCTCGCAGACGATCCTTCAAGTCATTGCTTAGGAAAGATAGCGCAACGAAAGTACGAACCAGAGCTCTCGGCCCAGGGCAGATACTGATTAATTTTATGGAAGATTATCCCTACATGGCGAAAGCGTCAGGGTCGCTGACGCATACTCTCACACCGGCTAAGAGAAAGTTGTGGGCAGAAATCGCAGGAGTTCTAAACGAAGAAGCGCCGGCGATATAAACCTTGTCAGGCTGGCGAAGCCATTGGAGGCACTTTACCAGCCGAGTGCGGAACGACGCCGTAGGTGCAGTTTTTCGGTTAATGTTAACACGAGTTGAAATGTGGGAGCAATGCACGATAACTCCGTATTTTATTTTCAGGGAGAGCGGCAATGGTGCCCTCCCTGACGTCCGAGGAAGGATCTGCGCCTTGTTGAGGAAGGCTTCTGTCAAGGGCTACACTCACCCATTCAACACCGGGGAAGCTGTCTAGTGTTTGATGATGCGTGGTCTTCAACGCTTGTGCCTAACAATGCGTGTGTTACATAAAATGTATAAACCTTCTACACAGTCACCATAAAGACTACACACATTGGTACCTACGGGATGACACACACGCACATGATACAAACGTATGCAGAAACACGTTAGGGGAGGCAACGAACGTTTTAGTGAAATGATTATGGTACAGAGCTTGAGCGAAGACAGCAAACAACATTGGTGCTGAAATACAGGACGCGTGACGGCGAAAGGTTGTACAAAACTGTAGTTTCAGAATTTACAAGCCCCGATTTTCGGTTGGATAGCATTCATTGAACTGTAAAAAAATGGAGCCGTGCTACACAATAGAGCTGGCTTTTAGTTATCCTCAGTACGATAGGCCTTGGGCGCAACATGGTACCCAGATTAGTGGAGTGACACAAAAAAGAAAAAAGGCACAGTTGCAATCTTACTAAAAATAAACATGCCACTGTGGCTCAGTGGTGAGATCGGTGCTCTAGTCAGGATGAAGTTTTTGTGCTTTGTTTATGCTCATGGCAGTTGCATTTGCCAGCAAAACCGTGTATCAATGGAAGGCAGTACGGAGACGCGCGGAAGTGGGGGCTAAGAAGGCGTTGCTGGCCTACAGAGGGACCATGCGGTGAGTCTGAAGTTTTGCATTGATGTCCTAATGTGATGCCTTAAAAGCAATGCTACCTTGCCTATGAATGGGAATGGTAATTTCGGCCTGAATACACAGCTGCGTACGAGCAGGAGCACCATTTTTGTGCGTAAATAAATAAACTGTACCGCGGCGTTTTTGCTTTCCACCAAGGTGGAAGTGGCATTTTTTTCAACAATTGTTTTCCGGAATTTGTACCCAGCCTTCCACTCCTTTTCAGACGCACAGGCGCCGGGCCAGGCAAAGCAGGCCGGATACTAAACCTGCTTGGAGTGGACGGAGAGGATATGGAGGCGCTCACCGAGCATTTTGATGGGGACGGCAGTCAGGTGTGACCGCAGTGCCAACTTCTAACTGCGACATTGATTTGACTGAACCCATTCTAGAGACAGAAACGTACATTCTTCTTAGCCGCAAGTCATACATAGCTGATGTAATTTGTGTATCTTGTGGAGATAATGCTGGCAATGGTGGATGATTTTGTCGCATGCGATCAGGATTCTTTGCGGGCCAGCGCTGCTGGTGCAGGACACCCACGGGTCTCCGTGTGGGACAGGCCAGCGGCATGGCAGGTGTGTAAACATTTCATTTCAATGTCATGCTCATTATTTTCAACATTGCTAGTGTTAAGCATCCATGCGTAGATATTTGCTGGAAATGTACTTCGAATTTTTTGCAGCTTCAGCAACACCTAGGAGCCCGCCTGGCGTCCGCAGCCCTCCCCAGCAGAGCTCAGCGCTGTCGAGCCCTTCCCTGCAGAGGCCTCCCCTTATCCGTTCTTCCCTTCCCTGCCCCCCCCCCCCTGCACACGCCTCCTCTTCCTACTCCTCCCCCGCAGAGGACTCCCCCGCCCACGCCTCCCCTGTCCAGCAGCCCAAGCCAGGCTGAGCCCTCCAGAGCGAGGCCGAGCCCTCCCTCCAGCAGCTGGACTCCTGAACCTCCTCCACCAGGGCTGGCCTCCTGCAGCCGTGCGAGTTGGTAGGGTACTTAGGCAACCCACAACGACTCTTGGCTGAGATAGACTGGGTGCCATTGTGTAACAGACTCCACTTGCTAACAAAAACAAGTTATGTACATTCTTCGCTAAACACCTCTTGACAACCTGGAGGGACCCTGCAAGCCGTGTATCACGGCAGAACCTGGAGTTCCTCAAACGCATGTCTGCAGGCTACGCCCGCATTGTTAAGCTGGACGAGGAGAAGAAACAGGTTTGTATTCATTGCCTCACGCATGCTTATACACGCATCTTTTATCATGTGACATTTCTTGTATTTGTGCATGCTTTCAATATGAATGCACAGTAGCCCTTCACAAACGTTTTTTCATCTTGACATCTGCACGCAGGAGGCAAAATAAAACAAACAGTCCAACATAACTAGGTGGCCTCTGAATCAAATTAAACACAGCCTCACCAGTGCTGCTGCTGCCACATCACAATTGCTTCTGATAAGTTGTATACTTGTAGGTTCTATAAAAAAGTTGAGGAATGCTGTGTAACAGAGCATAGGTGAAATGCTTGTTGTGTATGCACTGCTGCGCAGGAGACCGCACGCCACCACGGAGCTCTGGAGGAGGTGCTGGCCAGGCTTAAGGCGACAGAAAAACGCCAGGCAGCTGCGCTGGAGACAATAGCTACCGGGTTGAACCGACAGCTAGAAGCCATTGAGGCACAATGCACCTTATTGCAGGCGCTCTTAATAGTTGTGCAGGAGCTATGTGCTGTATTGCCACTAATCATGTTGATTACTGTGGCCTTCGCTTGCTCCCACCGACCACCTTAGCAACCACCGCAGTAATGAGCGTGGCAACTCCCAATACAGCACATGGCTTCCCCACCACCGTTTTTTTCCTGTTGTGATTTCTTTTACTTAATTTTGACTCCAAGCCGAAGGGCTTTCGTTGGCCCATTCCTTCCCAGTCTCTGGTTGCACTAGTCAGGTAGTTAGTCTTTTGTTGGCACTTTCAAGCGCTGACTCCATCCAAGCCGTGTGGCTTTTGTTGTTGCCTTACATACCACTGTTTGTGGACACAAGTGAGATAGTGTCTTTCTTGTGATTTACAAGTAAATACTCCAAGCGGCGAGTGTCTTTTATTTCCCCGTTGCATTGCACTGTTTGTTTACGCAAGTGACATTGTGTCTTTTGTTGTCATTTACAAGAGTTGAGTAATTGTACTCTTTGTTTACACTAGTGTGGTAGTTATTGTCTTTTGTTATCATTTACAAGCACCGACTCCAAGCCGTGTGGCTTTTGTTCTTGCATTCCATTCCACTGTTTGTTGACACCAGTGAGATAATGTCATTTCTTGTCATTTACTAGTAATTACTCCAAGCCGAGAGTGCCTTTTGTTGTGCCATGTCATTTCACTGTTTGTTTACACTCGTGAGGTAGTCACTTTGTTTTTCTGTCGTATACGAGTGTTCACTCCAGCCTGGGAATGGCTTTGTTTGATTCGCATCAATGCTACAATACTCAGTGCGGTTTTTGTGAATCTAGTCACTTACATTGATTTAGCGGGTAGAATGTTTTATGGGTCCTTTATTGCTGGGACATTAAGGAATAACGCAGTAACTTTAGGACAACCAATGAAAATCCCATATAAGACCACATGCCAATTCTGAAAACGACTTAGAACAAGTGGACTTTATGCGAAAGGTAAACGTGAACAGGGAATTTAAAGGAGAAGCATTTACCCAACGTGTGTCCAGCATACATTTCACTGAATGAGTCAATCTGTGAGCAACAGAACATCTTCAACTCCTAGCCAGCGAGGCTTTCTGGTAAAGTGCGGCGAGGGGGGAAGACTGGCAAGTTATAGTCGGCACACCAAAAAACAAACTGAAGCGCATTTATCAGGGTGGTACTGCCTTGTACGGCTGGGAGACATATGATGCACATGCAGTAGCAGTTCGAGAAAACGTTTTGCGCTTGCAAATTTGGCAAACAAACGTTAGCCTTAATTTTGTGCATTTCTGGCTGCCGTTACCTTTTTCATTAAGGGCCGTGGGTATAGCATTGAGCCTGTCAGTCATCCTGTTATTGTGTTCAAGATTTGCCAAATCCATATTTGTACAAATGCTGAGCACATTCTAATCAACAGATTCACCATGATACAGTGATGTGCACAACTAATGTCTTGACACCGCAGTGCTGCAAAGATCGTGTCACCGTGCTGTCGATGCCAATAGCACGCAGACATACCCGCATACAAGTCATTGTGAACTGCATTGATCCACAGTAACTACACCAAACAAGCTCACTGTGCAATGGTTGTGCTAGGGCATAATTCCACTCCTTGGACTGAGTTTTCATGCATTCTGTGCAATACACTACAGACGTTTTTGTGATGCTAGCAGGAACTTTTTGTGGTGCTTTTTTAAATACATACCTTGTGCCTCGCTGACTTCCCATCAAACGAAAGCAATCAACAGTATCAAACGAAAGTGAAGACTGCTTTCACAAGGCGTCGGAGTACAAGAGGTCAGAGCCTATTTCAGGCCACACAAGCCATCACCAAACCTTCCCAAACACAAAGGAAATTTCTCGGTACTCTTCAAGAAACCACAGCACGCACACAACACCAGAGGACCTCTCTACACAAAATGCTGCAGTGTCCGGCCTTCACAAAAACTGGACAAACCAAAAGAGCGAATTTCTCGGCACCGTTCAGGTAACCACAGCAAGCACACAACACCAGAGGACCTCTCTACACAAAATGCTGCAGTGTAGGGCCTCCTGCTTTTTAGACCTCCCGCATTTTATTTCTTGAATCAAGACGCCACCACCAGTTCTGACATGGGCAAAGGGATCTTATAAAATTCTGCGCACTGACGCCTGCGCAAAACAATTGCAACAGCACAGGCCAACAATCTACCACCACCGACTATAGCGGGAACGCCCCCGTCGACGGTATAAGAAGCAGGCCGACGCTCCCGGGTCCATTTTGGCAGCACTGGCAGCCTGTCGGCAACAACTGAATTTCTGGACTGTGTTTCGCAGGAGCTGAGGCTGCAGAACCAACCGTAGACCTATTACTTTTTTATTTGTTCAATCAAGACGCCCCAATCACTTCAGACGGGGGCAACGGGATCTTGCAAAATGCTGCGCATTGTCGCCTGAGCGAGACAATAAACCTGTTCGACTTTCCACTTCTGGCTGACTGCGGGCTGCCAGAAGCAAGATCCGCTCATTCTTTTTTCTCGGGCGGCCCAAAACCTCACTTCCGGCGGCGCCAGTACGTCTTCCATTTTTTTCCGGCCGGCTACGTCTGGCTCCCTGCAAGCTAGCAGAGCCACCGGGCGTTTGTGGTGTGGCGGCGAGTGGGCACCAATCAGGCACTTAGGAGACGATGGTGCTAGCAGACGACAAAAGCAGATCGGCACGGCCAGTTTCAAAATAAAATTGCAAACATCTTTCGTTCTTTCGGATTTGACGATTTTAATTTGATTCATTTGACGCGAAACATAACTTGTGCGTACATTTCTATTCATATTTATCATCGCAACACCCCCCTTGTTTTTGTTTTGTACGGAAAGTGAGATGACCGATAATTCGCCCCTAAGAGGTCAGTTGCAGTTCTTTTTGTTATAGACATGGAGGGCCTATCCAGCTCGTGGGTGAGGACGGCGCCGCAATTCTAGATGGAGGCGTGCCTGTGTTTACTACTTCAGGTAGGTGATTCTAAGCGAGAACATTTGTAGTCCTCGTAAAGGAATGAAAGTTTTCGTTAATTTTGTAGATGGTGTGCGCGTCCAAGCCGTGCCGGCTGCTCCTATGAAGACGGTGTTAGAGTCCGCGAATGAATAACTTTGGAATGAGGCCCGCCTAAATGAATGCTCACGAAACGTCAGCTATGGGAGGCCCTTGCGGAAGAAGTTAACGACGTTTTCCCAGATTGTATGACGCCGTCCCAAGTGGAAAATAAACGGCGCAACTTGTAGAGGCGATACAAAAAGCTCGCCAGTTTGAGGAATACGACGTGCAAGGAGACGGGGGAGTGGACGTTCAAAGAGGGAGCACGATTTCCAAAACCGGTTAGTAGCAACTAGGTCAAGAATGTGTGCATACATGCAGACGTATTAATTAGTGAAAATGCAATGCCTGTAATGACGCGCTTTGTGTCGGAAAGAAAACCGGTGCTATTGAACCTTGATTTCAAAATTAAATAGGCAACTGCTGACGAACATGGTAGTTTCCGCTTTCCTCAAAATCGTAGCATGCCGGCACAAGAGACGAATGGGAAATAATTTTTATAGGTTTGCTTTCACTGTTATGAATTCATTTTGTTTTTTTGTATGCGTAACATTTTTAGGTATACGTCTTGACCCTCACCTTAAGTTTCATCTTCATATCAACAACCTTAAAAAACCACTGCATTTGGCATTCGTGCGCTTATTAAAGCCCGGCATTTCTTTTCCTCTTCCACACTGCTAGCACTCTATTTCTCCTTTGTAGAGAGTCACACTAACTATGGCATCATCGCGTGGGGAAACACTTATCAATGTCACTTAAAATCGGTACAGCACATTCAGAACCAAGCGATACGTATTATTACCACCAGCCATTTTAGTGCTGATGTTTCATTACAACGTAACCAGTAAGGTATCTTATTCATTGATCACTTATTTACGTACAACCTTGCAATCACGTCATTTAAGCTTTTGAACAATCAACTTCCTTTTCAGTTCATAGACGTTCATTCTATACGTAATGTAAACCCCACAAGGTTTACCTGCCGTTATAATTTTTTACTCCCGATTGTTCATACAAATTACGGGGAAAAAAGTACCCACTTCACTGCTATTCAACTCTGGAACAGCCTGCCTCTTACTGTAAAATCATCAATGTCATTACTTGTATTTAAAACAGCACTCAAGGTATTTCTTGTAGGGTGCAATTAGAGGTATTCATTTTCTTTTCACTGGTGTTTTTGCTCAAGCTTTTTCCCGTGGTGTATAATAAAGAGAAGTGTACACATTCAATGTCCTTTACTGAATGGAGAGGATGTTTTCTAGTAGTTATTGGTTTGGTAATAGGTATTGCAAATCCACTTGATAGACTTGTCAAATTAACTTGTTGAAATCGCTACTGTTTCAAGTGTTGCATTTATTTCCGTAATTATTTAAAAATAGCCATTTCTGTTCGCTGCGTTTACATGCTTCCTTAGTAATGAACTACGGAGGGTCCCGTTTCAGCCTTATGGCTTTGGGACCCTCGTCTGTATATACGCATGTATATTTTTTGTGAATTGAATAAACCTTTGAATTGAATTGAATTGAATTCCGATGGTGTCACAGCAGCATGTGGAGGTCCTTTGAATCATAACCTGCCACCAGGACGTGGGACACCTACCACCATTTCCACGCAATCTTCTGCGCCACTTCAAGGACTCTGAACGGCTGTTCACTCCGTGACTGCACTACGTAAAGAACTACACACAGTAAACGTACACGCGTCAGTCACGCCCAAGCCACTGAAGTTGTGACAAATTTCCACTTGCATTACATAAACCAGCACGCCCAAGCCACTGAAATTGTGACAAATTTCCACTTGCATTACAGAAAGCAGTAGCTAAAGAAATTGAAAAACGTCTCCAAGCTGATGTGATTGAGCGCATATCCTTGGGCGCAGATTTAATAGAAACTGCTATTATTTCTCTGCATTTGTAGAATCAACAACCTCCATTGCACACACCTGTCACATGGGGATCCAGTCGCAACTGAGCAGCTCTTGTCAGCAGGCCAGAATATCGTCGCACCGCATCATCTACGACAAACCCATCCTGCACGGCCGGAGCCTGAATCCGTCGGAGCATGGTGACGCTGAGTATAGTCTGCGATTCCCATGCGTACAACGAAGACGCTCTGGTGTGTGGACGTCCGTCAAATTGAATTCCACTTTCCAAGTGTCTCTCTTGGACTTGAGTGCGTCCGCCAGGAGCACCATTACTTCTTTTCCCAAGCTCACAGAGCCTACTGCCACTTTTCGAATGCTGCTGTTACGGGTCAAAGAGGCGGGAAATATGGACCAGCAGGTAAAGTGTTTTTTCTTGCGAAGAAGACGGTCGCGACTTAACTCTTGCAAACGCAATTTTTGTCCGCAATAAAGTTGAACCGGGGTTTGTTGACATACGATGTCATGATTAGACAGAGATGTTATATGAATGCACGACGACAGCTTAATGTTTAAAGCCCCATTCGTACAGCAGCAAACATTCGAAAGCGCCTCGGACTTCAGAACATCGGAGGAGGTGACGTGCACCTGATTCTAGAGGGATTCAAGGTGCTCCATGCAATTTCCCTTCCCGAATAACTTCACCCAAATAATATTTGGAAGGAAAGTCACTATTGACATCCACGGTGCTACCGTTTAAAGACAACGCCACTTAAAATGCGCTCCACGTGTGGTATTTTTGTGTTTGTCCGCTTTGAAAACGTGCGTTTTCTGTCCTCTTCGTCATGAAGCACTTCCGGTTAAGCAGTGGGCCTTGATAACACCGTAACTGTTCTTGCAAACGCATGTTAAACGACTAAAACTTTGTCAAACAATCTTTTATTTTTGTGTTTATTTGAATGGATTTTGAAAATGTAAGCGCGAAGAGTTTTTTTCTGTGACGAAGTTATGTTATTCGTAGAGGGACGAATATCAAAAATGGCAGCTGTAGCTAGCTGTTTCTTGTGACAATAAGTGGCAACGCTACGGCTAACCAAATTTTTTGCGCATGGCGCCGGTTTTGAGGTCGGTGAAAATGACCGTTCATTGCTCCTATATGACAAAACTGAGCAAACCCGTTAGTTAGCTCGCAGACGATCCTTCAAGTCATTGCTTAGGAAATATAGCGCAACGAAAATAGGAACCAGAGCTCTCGGCCCAGGACAGATACTGATTAATTTTATGGAAGCTTATCCCTACATGGCGAAAGCGTCAGGGTCGCTGACGCATACTCTCACACCGGCTAAGAGAAAGTTGTGGGCAGAAATCGCAGGGGTTCTAAACAAAGAAGCGCCGGCGATATAAACCTTTTCAGCCTGGTGAAGCCATTGGAGGCACTTTACCAGCCGAGTGTGGAACGACGCCGTAGGCGCAGCTTTTTCTGTTAAAGTTAACACGAGTTGAAATGTGGGAGCAATGCACGATAACTCCGTATTTTATTTTCAGGGACAGCGGCAATGGTGCCCTCCCTGACGTCCGAGGAAGGATCTGCGCCTTGTTGAGGAAGGCTTCTGTCAACGGCTGCACTCACCCATTCAACACCGGCGAAGCTGTCTAGTGTTTGATGATGCGTGGTCTTCAACGCTTGTGCCTAACAATGCGTGTGTTACATAAAATGTATAAACCTTCTACACAGTCACCATAAAGACTACACACATTGGTACCTACGGGATGACACACACGCACATGATACAAACGTATGCAGAAACACGTTAGGGGAGGCAACGAACGTTTTAGTGAAATGATTATGGTAAAGAGCTTGAGCGAAGACAGCAAACAACATTGGTGCTGAAATACAGGACGCGTGACGGCGAAAGGTTGTACAAAACTGTACTTTCAGAATTTACAAGCCCCGATTTTCAGTTGGATGGCATTCATGGAACTGTAAAAAGATGGAGCCGTACTACACAATAGAGCTGGCTTTTAGTTATCCTCAGTACGATAGGGCTTGGGCGCAACATGGTACGCAGATTAGTGGAGTGACAGAAGAAAGAAAAAAGGCACAGTTGCAATCTTAATAAAAATAAACATGCCATTTTGGCTCAGTGGTGAGATCAGTGCTCTAGTCAGGATGAAGTTTTGTGCTTTGTTTATGCTCATGGCAGTTGCATTTCTTTGCAGGTCAACGGCAAATATGCTCTTGTGTTTCGCTTTTTCATGCTTGCGACAAAACATCAGGTGGTTTAAATAAATCCGTGGTCTTCCACTGCGACCCGCGTCTTAGCTATGCTGCTTCATTATGTAAAGTATATTTAAATACAGTCAAACCGACCTATACCCGCAGTTGTGAACTGTACACGGCCGCTTTTCTTAGAAAGCCGTAAAGCGAGCATGCCAGTGTCTTTGTTGTTTCGCGAATATTAAAGATCCCCTTCAGATGGTTAAAATCAATCCGGAAGCCTCCACTCCGGCGCCCCTCATCCCCTGTGTAGAGCCGGTGCATTAAAGCACCATAATCAGTCAATAAAAGCAGTATACTGCGTAGAGAAATGAAATGTAGCCGCGCCAAGTCTGGTATAAGCCATATCCCCAAAACAACCGCTTATTACAATTTAATTACTCCTTATTATTAGTTATAATGGTTGACTGTGCCAGCCTCAGACAACTTCAGCTACATATATGGCGGTATACCTAAGAGCAGGGCTATGGTTCAGATTATGAGCAAGACATTTTTTTTTTCATGAAAGAATTCGCTCATGCCGGGTCTTCTGCATAGCCAGATGAACTGGATCCTCCGGGCGTGTGCTAACCACTGAGAAAGGAATATTGCCGCTGCAGTTACATTGAACGATGATATCATTTTACTGGAAAAAATTATTAGGAACAACGATGGAGGGGCTTCCTCCTTATCGTGAAGGTGTTGGTGTGCCCTTTGTGCTGTGTTGAGGGTATCTGGGCTGGAACTACTTTGTCGGAGCAACTGCGGAGGTGCAGTACCGGTTTCTTAAATGGTGGATAAAACCATTAAGTGATATTACAAAATTCGGTTTAAATGCAGAACCCGGGTATTATTATTTCTCATGGCGAAGTATTTTCGGTGGCGCTTTGATGTAGTTGTGTTAGACGGGTGCAAGATCAACAAGTGTCCACATCCGTGACCTTCAGTCAAGTAACACTACGTGGATAAAGCGTACTCAGAACTAATTACTGGCACTGGACACTTTTCTGAAACAGTGTGATAGTGTGCAAGGAGTCGCCTGGTAACAGGAGGTATAAAATGTGGTTCTGGAGTAACATGGATACGTCGCCTCGTATCTTACGACGTTTGGAAATGAGCAAAATAGTCAGCAGAATTGAGAGCACAGAGAGTTACTTCTCGGCAATTGGAAGCCCCAAAGCACACCTGTCACAAGGCCACCGTCCAAACGAGCGCGGGAGGACGGGCTGCTGCAGACGCTGGTTGGGGACTACTACCGGAATGCTGCAGCAGTCGAAGTGCAGCAAACCATGTAGGCTGAAATGTTGGCCAACAGCGTGTAGGTGCGTGTTTTTGACGGCGATTTTCTCGTCCCCGACAGATACGAAGCAGGTATACATTTTCAGCAATTTTTCCACTTGAAGGGAACTATGCACAAAAGCGAAATCACATCATTACTACACAACCTGGCGCCATCTCTCGGTTCGGGCCGCTCCGGGCAAGCTCCCAAGAAAATTCTGGAAAACGTCCGAAAAAGAGTGAATGTGTAGCTTTACGTGTCCTTATAGGTCAGTTTAACCCATCAGGAACGCTCGGTTATCGAAGACCGCGCCGAAATCGGCCGGAAAATAAGGGAATTTGAGAAGAAAACATCCGATGCCACGCTGAAACTAATCGGGATCTGAAGTGGGCAAATTTCATAATTCCGGCCTCAATCATCTAGTTATAAGAACTAAAAGAAGGCTAAAATTGAAGCGAAAAGGAAAATGTAATCTGTTTTGACCTGTGAGGCGGCAAGATCAAGAAAAAGGAATATTCTTACGAGTGGTGTAAATACTGTTTCCCGCTGGCTCCACCCTTCCGAAAGTAGTTTGCCAGCAAACCAAATTGGGCGTAACTTTTGAACGGCTGGCTCGATTTTCGTCAAATTTGTGGCATATGAACCACAAAATTACGGAGATAGCGCTAGGAAAAAGCGTAGAAACCGCAGAAGTAAGAAAAGCAAAAACAAAACACCGGACACCGCAAGGTTCAAAACCTGGGCTACAGTGTTGCCAGACCTTCGAAAGAAAATCTGCTAAATTTTGCAGAAAAGTGGGTTTTTGCCTCGCGCCTCATCGCCTGCGTTGCGTCGGCGCGTTAAACCCCCACAATCAATCAATCAGATTGCGAGAATCACTTGGTTAGAAGGAGAAAAAAATCTGAGCACAACGGAAGGACAACATATGATTCTGGGGAAATCTGAAGAACACTAGGGGGAAAAAGTATGCACCACACCAAAAAAAAGTGGCTAAACCCCACACGTCAAGGGACGACTCCAGGGACGTACAGCCAAGAACAACGCCCGATCATGCAACAAGGACCAAGGGATCAACAGCTACGTCCAAACCAGGGCAGAGTACAAGACTTGATCAACTGAGGAAGGAAAAGAAGAAACAGAAGACAAAGAATGGCACCAAAGAGCACACCCACGGAGGACAGGAAGACGACGAGACTTTACAAACCAGGAAGGACATTCCTTGGTTTGAAGACGAAGAGGATAAAGGGAAACAGAAGAAGGAAGAGAGACCAAAGGAAGTAGCTACAAAGGACTCTTGGGACGAATCAACAGAAGAGGAACAAGAAGAACAAGGTCACAGAGGAGCGCAGGAACCTTTCAGAAGACAACCAAGAGAGGCCGAAGGTATCAAGACAAACAAAGAAGTTCAGAAAGAGAAACTAGAAAGGCAGTCGTCCTTTAGGAAACTTTCACGTGCCGACAAGGCAACCACAAAGGCCCTCGTTCAAATTGCAAGTATGTTAGGGGACAACGAGAAGCTGCAAGAACAGGTAGATGTCATCCTAACCGAGCAGGTTAGACTTAAGAGCATCATTATGGGTCAACGGGAGGAACTGGCCTACCAAAGAGGACGAATTAGCAAACTCGAAAAACAGTACGAAAGCAAGAGAGAGCAAGACACTCCCCAAAACAAACCAGACAAACCCGAAGAGAGGAACCCAACCTACGCCCTCGTTGTGTCCTCAGGGACAATGGGCAAACAAGAGGTGGCATCGTTAATCAAAAAGAGCATCCATCCACCTGACCTTGGTATCCGAGACGCTACAATCAAGCCTGGGAGGGAAGGCGGGATCATCACCATCACATCGAAGGAAGGCTCAGCGAAGATTGAGACGCACCTCCAAGGAAAAACAAAGGACCTTCAAATCAAGAGACCTCAGGAAAATAGATACCCAATAAAGGTGATTGGAATTTACGAAGAGGAAGCAGCAACGATCGTGCAAACGATTATTGAACAAAACAACTTACGTTGCACTACTAGATATCGAGTTCAAGAAAACCTGGAAAGGAAGACAAGGAACAACAGCAATTTTGGCACTTAACAAAGAGGGACACCAGGCGCTGAACAGGTCACACCTGTACATCGGATGGAGCAGATGCCGAGTTTTTGATCATTTCTTCTTACCGCGAATTCTTTCCGCCGAACTATATCTGTGGCGAAGGAGGAGTTCCATAAAAGTCGCTTTTCCGCGCTTTCAGAAAAGAAAAACCGGCGTGCGTTGTTTGCATTCCTGCGCAACCGTAAAAGTACTGGTAATCCAAGTACAGTTGTTTCAATTGTAGAGAAGCCGGAGGTAATTTTACATTACCTCGAACAGATCTCTAGGGAATTACAAAAAAGGTTTACTGCAACCCTTCCTTCTATTACACTTGAAATAGACCCAGGTTCAGACTTTTCCGCTGTAACGATGGAAGAGATGTCTGATAGCATCATGCGTCTCCCGGCCTCCTCTTCAGGGCCCGATGGTATCTCTACCGCCTGCATAAAGCTCCTCTTTCATGAATGACCTGAGGATCTGTTAAATATCATCAATACTTCCTTAGAAAAATCATGGATCCCCGCAGATTGGAAAATTGCGAAAATTGTTACTCTGCTAAAAAACCCGTCTAGGAACTATTCCGGACAATATTCGTCCAATCGCTCTGACTAGCAACTTGGTCAAGTTGGTGGAGAGAAGTTTACATGGCCTTTTACTCCGCTTCCTCTCTAAGGAAAATATCCTTAGTCCTCATCAAATCGGCTTCCGCCTAGGCTGCTCTATTTGGTGAGCTCACGTTGACTTGGAGAGCAGAATACAATTTTCCCGCAGAAGTAAGCAAGTTCGCGCGCTGGTCACACTGGACGTGGCCAAAGCATATGACAGCGTGGAGTATAGCATCCTGATTGCCAAACTCAAGGATCGTGGTCTTCCCAAATACATCATATCCTGGATACAACAATTTTTAATCGGTCGTCAATTTTTTTGTTCCCAAAATGGTTTTAACTCATCGACTCGACAGCAAACAAGGGGCGTTCCGCAAGGATCGGTCCTATTCTTTTTAATATATTGCTGAGTTCCGTTCCAATCAATCAGACAGCTTGCTATTATGTATATGCTGATGACTTAGCCTTCTTTTCTGCTGCGCGGAATATTCACGATCTATATGAATTACAGGCATATCTGGGTTCTATCGACAGGTGGATTACAGGCTTGAATTTGTTCATTAACATCGCTAAATGCGCGGTCCTGGTGTTTCCGTTATCCACTCATGTTAACCTTTGAGTTATCGCGAGACGAACATCCCTCAGGTGATTGCTCTGAAGCACTTGGGTATTACTTATGACAGTACGCTTGATTGGCGCCCGCACATAAACCACATTTCGACAAAAGGGGAAAGAGCTCTAGCATTGTTGCGTGGAGTTAGCAACAGAAAAATTGGCATGCGGAGGGGCACCCTACTCTTTATATACGGTGGTTACGTAAGACCCATTTTAGAATTTGGGTGTGTCCTCTTTTCGGGCGCAGCAGCGTACAAACTCCGTCCTTTTATTCTTTTGGAGCGACGGGCACTGCGATTGTGCCTCGGCCTTCCGCGATATGTGGCAAACAACATTCTGTAATTACAGGCCCGCTCGCCGTGTCTAGAGTCTCGATTTAAACTTTTAACAGTGCGGACTATGATGGGAATCTTCGAGTCTCCTCTGAGAAAACCTTTGTCATTGATGGTGGCTCAGCCAGAATTGTTTTTTAACTATTCATGGCCTCGGTACAATCGTCCTCAATGTGTGTATGCCCAAAGCTTGCTTTCGCCGCTCAACATCAGTCTTCCGGAAATTCTTCCAATGTTGCCTGAAGTCGTACCTGCTTCTATGTCGCTCAATAACGTATTCCCCCATAACGCCAAACTGCTATCCACACGGATGCTAATGGGTTTGCTGGATGAGCATCTGGGGAACTTGCGCTCACATGTGGTTGTGGCAACAGATGCATCGCAACGTGCGGAGAGGGCGGGCGTGGGAATTTTCACCCACATCTTAATTGGTCAGTTTCTTATCGTTTACCTGGTTTTACTCCTATATTCGCAGCTGAGTTTTCTGCAATAGTTATGGCCTTAAAGAAATTACCTCCACAATATTTAAATGTTGCTATTATTTCTGATTCCCTGACCGTTTGTACCGCGCTAACTCCAAAAAATTCATTACTTATCCGCACCTTCAGCCGCCTTGTGCCTCCCCATTTACGCGACATCCGGCTCATCTGGGTCCCAGGGCACAGGGGCCTATGGCTCAATGAAACAGCTGACTCTTTGGCCGGTTCAGCTTTAGATGGCCCTACGGTGGACCTCCGCCCTACCCCATTTCTCCTGGCGCGAGCGAGGTTCTGCAGATATCTACATCTAGGGATGACACAAGAAGGTACGATCACAGCCTTGGATGACTATTCCCATCTTGCTCACACTTGGAATGCGAGATTTTGCGAGTCACGCAATTGTGTGAGGTCACTTTAACCAGCATCAGATGCAGAATACTGCAGCTTAATTTTTATTTGCATAGCGCTGGTCTCACCTCTTCCGGTCTTTGTGCTGCTTGCGGTGAAATTGAAACAAACACTTTTTCCTGTACTGCCGCGGTTTTTCTTTCATTCGAAAACGGTATCTAGCCGCACCAATTTAACGTATTGGCCTTCCTCTGTCGATGCCGGTGCTCCTTTCGTTCGGGGCCACATCCCTGGGGTTTTGTCATAGAGGGATTATTGCGGCCATTCACGCGTACATATCAGAGACCAGACGCATGTCCTGCTAACCCAGTCAAAATTTATTAGCCTTTTTTCCCAAAAATCACATCATTCACTGATTCTTCTTTGGATCTAATATATAATTCGGTAACCGTTTCCCCAATTCCTACAGGCTGATTATATAGGGCCATGAGGTAGGCGCTTTAGCCCCAGAAAGCCACCCCGTTCTTGGCCAATCCCCCACGTGGGTATGTGCCACTACAACAGGAACAACAACAAATTCAGCCAGCGCAGCTACAGCCGAGTCTAGTGAGCTTTGCGCGAGCGCACCTTCGCAGCCTCGACCGGTCATCCCTCAGGTAACGCAGGGAACCCGCTTCGCCGTACTCCCGAAGCTCCAATACCGACGTTCTAGGGCTACCGACGCGACTGGCAAGGGTTTCGGTACCAATACGATTCTAGCATCCACTCGAACGCTACCTTACCACGCATCGAGAAGTTCAAGTACCTGCTCTCGTACTTGACCGCTCCAGCCAAGGATGCGATCAATGACATAAGGCTGGCCATCAACTACGACTTTACCGTCAAGGTCACCACCAACCGATTTGGGCGGAAGGATCTCGTCAATGACGACCACCTAGACAAATTGCTCGCCCTCCAGCCGGTGGAGTCTTCTCCCGAAACTAACAAAGTGCGGGTCCTCTACTACAGTCACGTTTCGCATAAACCCGTTGGAGGGCCTGGGGATCTGTCCGGACCACTACTCCGTGGTGGTCCACCGCGTTCTGCTTGCCGCATGAACTGGGCTTCCTGTACCTACAAATTCTGAAAAAGGCGCAGCAGGACGCATACGAGGTAAGTGATCCTGGACTTTCTCCGCGTCCCGGTGGAAATTCGAGTAGAGCGAGTTCGATCTTTCCGTTCCACCAACGCGCCGCGGCTAGGGGAGCCAATAGTCACGACCTCCGCGAATCAATCCTCAAACGGCGATGACTCTCGGCGCCCAGTGTCCGTTTGCAGGGCGGCCCAAGTGTTATCTTAGCAGCGTTCAGGACCATGTCCTCGCCCAATACGCAGCAGCAATCACGCTTGAGAAGAAGCGAAAGCGTTTTCAGACCAGACAAGTGCTGTCGTAGGTGTGGGGAATTTAACCATCTCGCGCGACATTGCAGAACAGCCAAACGTCTCGTCTGCGGCCACTGTTCACGTCGGCACCTCACATCGTTGTGCGACATCCAGCTCCCTGCGGGAAGGTTCTACCCTAGCAGCAGAAGACCAGATCACAGCCGCAGCGACAAGGCGACACAGCCGCAGCGACAAAGAGACAACGCAGTCACGTCCGCTTCGACAAGTACTGCAGGATACACGCCAGTGCTTCTGCAGGAAGCCGTTCATGGGGCATCGGCACAAGCCACCAGCTGCTCGGTCGGTATTTGTTGGACTCTTGCAGGCAGCGGACCTTCATACGACGCGATGTGCCCCGAGCACTTACTTGTCCTGTCACCGGCGTCAAACGTCTAACGCTTGCCACGTTCGGAGACACTCGCCCGAGACACCTGTTACGTGCAACAATCTGACGCTTAAAAGCCAGCATCATGACCAGCACATCAAAATCGAGGCCCTCGATGTCCCCAATATCTGCACCGACGCACGTCCGCCGATCAGCAAAGAAATCGTTCATGCATGGCCGCTAAGTGTCAAGTTGCTGCTGATGTCCGACTGACGCCCACGCTTCAGGAGCATCACGTTAGCCTGTTGATCCGGTAGGACACCTATTGGAAGGTTGTAACAGGAAACGTTTCCAGAATCTCCCCCACTCTGATGGCTGTCGATATATTTCTGGGCTGGACTGTTCAAGGCGCTCAGTTCGACAACACAACGCCTTGGACTGCTCATTCGAGCGCGCTCTTTTTATCTAGGCGAATCCCCCCCCCCCCCCCGAAGACGCTGCCACAAACGTTGATCCATCGTCCATGCGCCCCCCGGAAGCGATTGGAAATGGGGCAGTACGTCAAACTTCATGTTCAACGACGCCGCCGTCCACCCGTTCGAACTTGGTGATCGCAAAGTAAACAACCGGAATCAAGCGCCCGTTATCAATGAAGAGCCAGGACGTGACGTCTCCAACCTTTCGTCTTTTCGAGACCATTCTAAGCCTGCTTTCAGGCTGAGAGAAATGCAGTGGAAACGCTCAGACAACAGCCTCGTCCTGAGCGCGGACGTCACCACCTTTGTATATGAAAAGCATGGGACGGATAGCGCAAGCCGTACTCGCTCGAACCAGCCCATTTATGGCGAAGCAGAGGCAACACGTGGCTCCAACCGATACTCGGCCTTCGATAACCCATGTTGACTGGCAGCAATCTACGCATACGGGCACAGCATCGTCAAGCCGTCGGCGAGTGCCGTCTTTGGCACCTCCGGAAACGGGTACGGGCTTCGATTCGCTCGCAAAACGACAGCGCAGCCACCGGCCAAGCTCCGAGTAGAGACGTCGTGTTTTTAAAAGGCAATTCATTGCCGACCTTCTAGCAGCTTGCCAGCCTTCACCTGTTTCCCGGACGCGATGGAGTTGTGTAAGATTTTACCCTCCGCCATTACATTTCTCTCCGCCATCCATGCGGACTTCATATCAGGCGACCAGTGCAGCAGGTGTTATTTTGAAGCAAGACCCTGCTCAGCTTGGGGGCACCGGGAGTCTGTAAAATAAAGCTAATGAAGCGGACCACGAGCGCTACCAGCGGCAGCTCGCTCCACGAGGGCGGCTCACGCGGCAATGGCTTCTTTGGCATTATTGACAGCCGGACGCCAAGTGTTCTCGTTACAGCTATTTGCTCCAGCTAGCCATCGATCCCTACCAGTTCCTGATCAGGCTCGGGAAATCTGAATGTGCACGTCCCTGCATGATGGCAGTTGCAACGTGTGGGTACGAGCGAGTTGGTAATCCGTTATAACTTTGTTGAGCGCAGCAAAGAGAACACCGTACGAGATACGAAGCGCTCGTCCATGTATCCCTCGTAAGGTGTTCTCTTTACTGCGCTCAACAAAGTTATAATGGCAGTAGCGTAGCACAATGAGGCCGCTCCCGTGGCCCAACTGGGTCGGAGCCTGCCTCAGCCCATAACCCGGCCCCAGCTTGATCCGAACAATTTGAGGGGTTGCTCGGGTCACACTGGCTTGCCCGTGGGCAGGAAGGGGCAGTGGGGGACGCCCAGCAGCACCAACCCGGGCAGCACAGGACTGTTCGGCCTAAAACAGGCCGGTGTACTTTGGCCGGTGATTTTCTGTCCGGCCGTTTTCCGGCAGCCATGTTCGGCCCATGTCCAAATGTGGGCCTTTTGGGAGTATACGGCCGTACTCCCATGGCTGTCCAACGGCCAGTGTCCGTCGGCCAGTCGACCGGCTTACGGTCATACGGCCAGATTCCAGCCGTAGGGCTCCGGCCATTCCAAAGCCACCCGTGTACGGCCGAAGTACGTCCGCCGGAGGACAGCCGAGATGCGGTCGTCGGACTCCAGCCGGACTACAGCTACCGGAAATACGGCCGTGCTACGGGCATTGGAGTTCAGCCACAGTACGTTAGCTCTACTGAGGCCGGTCACTGCATGTCGCGCAAGCAGATGACTCATTCGCGCAGTGCAGAAGCAGTACAAACCCAGCATTTTGGGTCCAATGCAGCCACATCAAAGTGAGCTCGCGCGCAACCACCAGCCGTCAAGCTTTCAGCGCAGCCTTGCTTAATTACCAGCCTCAGTAGACAGCAAAATTCGTTTATTAAACAGTGCTCACAAATTGTCGTTCCTTTAATTGCTGTGCCTCATTTACTGCCGAACACAGAAAATATTCAGTTCTTTGTAGAGCTTGAATAGATGTATTGTCCAGGTCCTGATATCCTCTGTGGGGCGGCTTACCTGTAATAAACGGGGAAGAGGAGGGGGGGGGGGGCGGAAGGCGCATACTTTAGTGGGTTGAATTTCAGAGAGATAAATTGCGCCGCGTTTAGCCAATTTCTTTTAGGGCAATATTCCGGAACACTTTCATGCTATGACTACATAAACTATTTTTATAACAGTTGCTTGACCACTTTTGATGTATATAAAACCGGCGTGAATGCCTTTACGAAGCGTTTTGGTTCTCAACAAAACACTCAGGAGCACTTAATATAACTCCTTCACAAAAAAGTATGTCCAGTTTTTGCCCGTGTGTCTTGCAAAGACATTTTCTACTCGATCAACTTTTCTGATGATCTTGCGCAGGGCTGATCCTAAGAAGGAGCGAACAGGTACTTTCATTTTCAATCTATTTTAATGTTGTTTTCATGAGTATACGTCCACACCACTTAATAGTCCAAAAGAGCTTAATTTTCTTCTAATGTCATACTACGTTCAAAAAATTCTAGACGCGTCGCGAATGACGCCCTGCTTAAGGTGGCTGCAGTTGTATCCCTTTGTGTTCACGCAAGGAAAGGCGTAAAATTAGAGTTACATAATTTGTTTCAAACCAATAACATAGCAATGGTAGCATGTATACAGGAAACCTTGCATACTGCAACGAATAGGGCAATAAATATTTTATTGGTCAAGGTTGAATGCGTAGGGTTCTCAACCCGTCGGAGGCAAACTTGCCCCTCTGGAATTTTAGTTATTTATTTATTTATTTATTTTTATTGATTGATTTATTCATTGTTTTATTTATTTATTTATTTGTTTATTTATTTATTTTTATTCATTTATTTATTCATTGTTTTATTTATTTATTTATTTATTTATTTATTTATTTATTTATTTGATGCCTGCTTGCGTTTGCATGCATTACAGAAGGTAGATACATAACACTAAGCATTAAATATGAGACAAAATAACAAAATAATTCTACAAAGCGCGCTGAAAATCGTCAATATAAACAGTTAATACAATCATACGTCGAAGATAATTAAACTGCAGTATTGATGTAAAATAAAATAAATCGCGCAAGGCGTCACCTTTAAAGGAAAGTTAATAATTTGCTTTAAGCTAGCGGTCCCACCTTTGCGATATGTAGAATGGCGCTTGGACAAACTTCTCCCCTTCTACAAGTTTTCGAATGATAGATATTACGAAAAAAGTTAAACCTGTGGTTTCGTCTGTGATCTTTCACGTCCTGCCATTTCAGTTTATTTTTACTTTCTCTCATGCTAAGTTGAGCGTGCCAATTACCTAATACAAATCGCACTGACATATTCTGTATGTTTTCGAGCGTATCAACGAGCTCTTTGGTGTAGGGATCCACGAAAACACATGCGTACTCCAAGATTGAGCGCACATGAGTTAAATACGGTTGTTCTTTTCAGTTAGATGGAGGTTCACTGAAATTTCGTCTCAGAAAGCCAAAAACATATGCAGCTGTAACTTTTACGGTGTGCACCTGCCTATTTAACCTCTAACCCCTCCCTAAATAAACTCCTAGGTATTTATATTCCTCGGCCGTTGTCACAGCAGCATAATTTACGGTATACGTATCCAATTGAAATGAAGGTTTTCTAGTAAAGGTGCCGTTAACAGACTGTTTAACATCCAAAAACTTTTCTGAATCAGCACACCAGGATGTTATTAAATGCGAATAAAGCTGCAGGTATACGGAATCACGTTCATTCGCTATAGTCCGGTTAACTACACAGTACTTTTGAACAAAGCTATAGGACCAATAGTAATAACAATGCAAAAACCGATTCATTCAGTTCATAGGATGAAATGTACTACGCAGAGGGTGATATGTAACACCATCATTTGCTTTTCTGCAGTCGAAGAATATACAGTCAACCATTTTAAGCTTATCTATTTCAAGAGCCAAATCGTGCGTGAACTCAACAATCTGCGTTGAGCAAGAAAATCCTGACAAAATCCGTGTTTGCTAGGATGCTGGCGATTATGTTTACCCAAATGAGTCATATCCCAAGAGTAGCTAAGCTCACCTTCAAACATCGGAACTAAATTAACAGCTAGGCTTCGTCAGTGACAACGCTCTGTTGTTATCGCAAATTTAAAAAAATTTTTTTTCTAAATAGGCAGTCATAAAATCCCCTGAAGTAACATAGTGCAGGGCATGAAGTTGATCCTACCAATGCACGAGCGAGTCTCTTCTACGTTTATCACCAACAACATAGTGCAACATGGCTTGTCGCAGTTTAATTGTAAGCAGAATAACTTGCGCTTTTGCTCCCACTTGCCTTTCTTTGGTGGGGAGTCCTTGACATGGTGGCGGTTTAGCTCCTGCGTGGTTGCCGCTTGCTCGACGGCCTTGAAGGCCAGTTATTTTGGTGAACCATCTCCATCTCGGATCGGACATCTCTGGCGGATCGATTTTCCCAATGCTCTCCATTTCTTGAGCGGGCGAATAGCCTCGAGATGATGCTTCGACGAAGCCGGCGGCAGAAGCGTGGTAGGGGCGATGCCTGGCGAGGCTTTGCTCACCCGTCGGTGTGGCACAGTCTTCTTGTGGCAATTAATGACATTTCGATGGCCTAAAAGGTTCCCTGCTAATGTCCAGTGAGTCCATGCACCTTGCCCGTTCACCGAGAACACTCATTACTGTTTGACAAACGATGTTCGTTCATTTAAAACGTAGAAACACGGAGCGGATGAAAAACGCGTCCCCGTCGTTCGGCTCCCTAACGGCTTTTTGTCCCCCCAGGAAAAAACCGGTCGGTCTCCTTCCAAACACGTCTGTGCATGAATTCTCGGCGCCCAGGCGCGAGCCGTTGTTCGGCTGTATGCCGTTTGCCGAAAAAAGGACGTATAACCAGATACCTTACGTAGGCCGGTCTCCTCTTGAACACCGGTTGCCAAATATTCTGTTGCCATTCGCTTGCCGTAATTCGGCCGAGGACAGCTAACCGAATGCAAAACGTATATTCTGGGGCCGTACGTCCGCCGGACGCGCGGTTCACCGTTGAAACAACGAATGCACGGCAGCCGCGCTCCGGCCGGTCTCCTTTCGAACACCAACCGCCGCAAGAATACGCATATTCTGTGGCCGGTCGCCTGCCGTGCTTCGGCCGATTACCGCTTCCCGAAGAAAAAACGGATGCCCTAAGGCCGTACTTCGGCCGTTCTCTTTCTCAACATCGGCAGCCGTAAGAGAACTGAATATCTGGCAGCCGGTTAGCTGCCGTTGTGCGTCCGGACACGGGCGGACGGAAAAATGCCGAAGCGCTGGTTGCCGAATGTTGGCCGTTCAATGCATGATCAGTGGCTGCCAGAACCTGGATGCTGGCCGGACATGCCAGAAAGCGGCCATAGACGGGCCGGTCTTGGGGCACACTTTCTGTGCCGCCTGGGAAATGCACGACGGATTTACCTCGTAATTCATTTTCGTATGGCGTGGGAGCGAATACCAGGGACTAGGCTGCGCTTTCTTCAGGGGCCCTTGCTGCACCTGGCCATGGAGCCCTAAACCTGGCAGTCCCTGATTAGGATCGGGGAATCCGGAGAGGAGACTACCTGGCATGGTGGCGGTTGTGTCGTACAATGTGGCCGCTGCCCCGACCCAAGTGGCTCGGAGCCTGCCTCAGCCCACAATCCGAACCTGGTGTGACCCGAAGAACCTGTGGCGTTCGGGTCACACAAGGGTCAGGGGCTTGCCCAGGGGCAAAGGGATCAGTGGGCAACGCTCGGCAGCAGCAGCAACCTCTGGTGCACTCGGTGGACTTCGAGGTATCCTTCCAAATGCACGGCAGCTTTATCCTGCAATTCAGCCTCGTGTGTCGTGGGTTAGGGAATCCGCTCTTTCCAGCCCCTACAGGTGGCGCTGTGGAAAACGGCAATGGCGGACGCGACGGTGATCGGGCCGCCGTAGCAACATGCGTGCCAGCATCAGTAGCGGCCTGAAAACCCATTGCTCCGCTTGAAACAACTACTTTCTTGAAAAATAAATGCATGCATATGTTGCTGATCGCGAGACAACATTCGATTCGTTTCAGGGTGTCTGTTGCGGTGTAGAAAGCGCTGTGTGCAAGGCAATCCGCTGTGCATGGCCCAGGCCGCACGGAAGTGGTTTGAGAACAACCCCGTCTTATTGGGCAAACAACCTGCTACAGAATGTGCAACGCTAAGGTTTGGGACATTATTGGAGTGTACGTCTATCAGTGTACGTTTTACTTTAGGCGTGTTCGTCTCCGTGCGTACACACTAAGCAGAAGCCCGTGCGCACCATGCGCGGGCGATATGTGCGTATTCCGGTGTTTTGCTTGGGTGTGGTAAAACCTTGTTACGACATTGAGTAGTCAAACGGCGAAAAAGAGGCTCCCATTACGTCGTATCAAGTGGTGTACAAACGAACGTGTTAGCATTATATGAAAAAAAAATATTGTAAGCCCACGTATTTACGCGTGCATATAGCATACACTGGCGTGTGATATTGAAGCGTACACTGTTAAACTACAGGCAGTACTTTACAGGTGTGCTACTGTCTTGTACCAACTAATTTACGACTGAAATTACGTTGTGTTGATTTGACTGCCGGTAAGATTTTTAAGTGCGTCGATCCTTATTACCAAAAGGAAAACGGGGGGTACCAAATCCATTCTAGAGCTCGCATTTGAACTACCAGACGCAGTTACAGTATTGTCGTTTCTAAAACATCTCGCTTAGACACACTTATTTCGATATTCAATGATTAATCAATAAACACATCCCCACATTGCTTCTCGCCTTCGCGTGCAAAATGTTTTAAGTTGTTTCTTTATTGAAATAAAAGCAAGCGGATTGGACAGCCTCTGCTGCTTATGTTTGGAAGCTGTGGAATTGAGCCAATTTATTCACAGATATAAGCGAAGATCGGTTCACACATTTTGCATCAGTGAATGCACATAGTACCCGAAAAAGACGAACACAAGGTTATACAAAAAGCATACAAAATCAGCGTCCTCACCGCAAATAACTATTAAATGTGGCAGGCGTAATTCAGTAAAGAATAATTAAGGCCTCACGTACGCACGCGTGGGTCCGAAGGACTTCCATTTTTCTCCGCAGCGGACACTCATGAGTCTCAAAACTCTTTCGTTTACATGCAGCTTATATAGCTTTAAGAAAGTTGAGAGAATATGAACGCTCGTTCAGTCTATATTTTCTAATTATTCATACGGCATTGTCGAGTACTATATATGCAATTACAATTTCCCTGTCGCTTCTGCGAACCCGCACGGATGCCGCCTCCGCCGCAGCGAGCGGTCCGCCGATCACCATCTCCCGGCTTCGAACAAAGTCCGCGCGGCGTCACTAGCGTTGCTGGAAAGAGTGAATACTTGGGACCTGGATTGGATTCAGTAAGGGGCCCTTGCTCCAGCTGGCCATGGAGCCCTGAGAACAGGCAGTTCCTGAACAGCCTCGTGGAATCCGAAGGAGGCGTCCTTGAATGGTGGTAGTTGTGTCGCACAGTGAGGCTGCTACTGTGGCCCCACGTGGGTCGGAGCCTGCCATAGCCCACAAAACGACCCCGGTGTGATCCGAACCTGTGGCGTTGTTACTTCCTCAGCCCACAACCCAACCCCAGAGTGATCCGAACCTGTGGGGTTCGGGTCACAGCGGGATCGGAGTTTGCCCAAGGGCAGTGGGCGACACTGGGCAGCAGAAGCAAGCTCTGGTGCCCTCGGTGGACTTCGAGGGCTATTTCCAAATGCACTATGGCTTTATCCTGCAGTTCAGCCTTGTGTGTCGTTAGTCAGACCTGTATGGGCTTCGATGAGGGGCCCTTGCTCCATCTGACCATGGAGGCCTGAGCCCGGGCAGTTCCTGATCAGGCTCGCGGAATCCGGAGAGGAGGCATCCTTGCATGGTGGTAGTTGCGTCGCACAGTGAGACTGCTACCATGGCCCCATGTGGCTCGGAGCCTGCCACAGCCCACAACTCGACCCTGGTGTGATTCGAACCTGTGGCGTTGTTACTGGGCTCAGCCCACAACCCGACCCCAGTGTGATACAAAAATGTGGAGTAGTTCGGGTTACACCGGGACTAGGGCTTGCCCAAGGGGAGTGGGCGATGCTCTGCAGCAGCAGCAACCTCTGCTGCCCTCGTTGTACTTTGAGAGCTCCTTCCAAATGCATGACGGCTTTATCCTCCAGCTCAGCCTCGTGTGTCATGGGTCAGGGCATACTGAGGACCTGTACGGGCTTTGGTGAGGGGCCCTTGCTCCATCTGACCATGGAGGCCTGAGCCCGGGTAGTTCCTGATCAGGCTCGCAGAATCCGGAGAGGAGGCATCCTTGCATGGTGGTAGTTGCGTCGCACAATGAGACTGCTACCGTGGCCCCATGTGGGTCGGAGCCTACCACAGCCCACAACTCGACCCCAGTGTGATTCGAACCTGTGGCGTTGTTACTGGGCTCAGCCCACAACCCGACCCCAGTGTGATCCAAACCTGTGGAGTTGTTCGGGTTACACCAGGATTAAGGCTTCCCAAGGGGAGTGGGCGATGCTCTGCAGCAGCAGCAACCTCTGCTGCTCTCGGTGTACTTTGAGAACTCCTTCCAAATGCATGACGGCTTTATCCTCCAGCTCAGCCTCGTGTGTCATGGGTCAGGGCATACTGGGCACCTGGATGGGCTTCGGTGAGGGGCGCCTTGCTCAATCTGACCATGGACGCCTGACCCCAGGCAGCTTGATCAGGCTCGTGGAATCCGAAGAGAGGAGGCATACTTGCATGCTGGCAGTTTGGTCGCACCATGAGGCTGCAAATGTGGCCCCAAGTGGCTCAGAGCTTGCCATGGCCCACAATCCGACCTCGGTGTGATCCGAATCTGTGGCGCTGTTAGTGCCTCAGACCACAACCCGACCCCAGTGCGATCCGAACCTGTGGGGTTGTTCGGGTCACACTGGGATCAGGACTTGTCCAAAGGCAGTGCAACGCTCGGCAGTAGCAGAAACCTCTGCTGCCCTCGGTGGACTTCGAAGGCTCCTACCAAATACACGACGGCTTTATCCTGGAGTTAAGGCTTATGTATCGTGGGTCAGGGAATGTGGGGACCTGGATGGGTTTCGGTGAGGAGCCCTTGCTCCAGCTGGCCACGGAGCCCTGAGCCCAGGAAGTTTCTGATCAGGCTCGCGGAATCCGAAGAGAGGAGCATGCTTGCATGGTGGCAGTTGCGTCGCACAATGAGGCTGCTACCATGTCCCCAAGCGGGTCGCAGCCTGCTATACCCTACACTCGACCCCGGAGTGATTCGAACCGGTGGCGTTGTTACTGCCTCAGCCCACAACCCGACCGCAGTGTGATCCGAACCTGTGGAGTTCGGGTTACACCAGGATTAGGGCTTGCCCAAGGGCAGTAGGCGACCGCCGCAGAAGCAGCAAGCTCTGCTGCCCTCGGTGGACTTTGAGGGCTACTTCCAAATGCACGAAGGGCTTTATCCTGCAGTTCAGCCTCGTGTGTCATGGGTCAGGGAATAGTGGGGACCTAGATGGGCCCTTGCTGAGGTTGGCCAGGGAGCCTTGGGCCCAGGCAGTTCCTGATCAGACTCGCGGAATGGGAAGGGAGGGGGCATCCTTGCATGGTGCTAGTTGCGTCGCACAATAAGGCTCCTGTGGCCCCACGTGGGTCGGAGCCTGCCATAGCTCACAACCCGACCCCGGTGTGATCCGAACTTGTGGCATTGTTACTGCCTCAGCCCACAACCCGACCCCAGTGTGATCCGAACATGTCGGGTTGTTCGGGTCGCACCGGTATCAGGGCTTGCCCAAGGGCAGTGGGCGACGCTCGGCAGCAGCAGCAACCTCTGGTGCCCTCGGTGGACTTCGAGGGCTACTTCAAAATGGACGACGGCTTTATCCTGAGGTTCAGCCTCGTGTGTCGTCGTTCAGGGAATTGGGGACCTGGATGGGCTTCGGTGAGGGAACCTTGTTCCAGCTGGCCATGAAGCCCTTAGCCCAGCCGTTCCTGGTCAGGCTCGCAGAATCCGGAGAGGAGGCATCCTTGCATGGTGGCAATTACGTCACACAATGAGGCTCCTACCGTGGCCCCAAGTGGGCCTGAGCCTACCATAGCCCACAACCCGACCCCAGTGTGATCCGCACCTGCGGCGTTGTTACTGTATGCCCACAACCCGACCCTGGTGTGACCCGAACAACCTGTGGGGTTCGGGTCCTGGTGTGACCCGAACCTGTGGGGTTCGGGTCACACCAGGGCCAGGGCTTGCCCAGGGGTAGGGAGGATCAGTGGGCAACACTCGGCAGCACCAGAAACCTGTGGTGCCCTCGGTGGTCTTCGATGGCTCCTTCCAAATGCACGACGGCTTTATCCTGCAGTTCAGCCGCGTGTGTCGTGGGTCAGGGAATACTGGGGACCTGGATGGTCTTCGGAGAGGAGCCCTTGCTCCACCTGTCTATTGAGCCCTGGCAGTTCTGATCACTCTTGGGGAATCTGGAGAGGAGGCGACTTAGCATGCTGAAGATACGTCGTACAATGAGGCCGCTGCCGTGGCCCCAAATGGGTCAGAGCCTGCCTCATCCCCCAACCCGACCCTGCTGTGACTCGAACCTGTGGGGTTGTTCGTGCACATCGGGAACAGGGTTTGCCCAGGGCAAGGAGCAGCAGTGGGTGACGCCCGGCAGCGTCCGCAGTCTGGTGCCCTCGGTGGGCTTGGGGGCCCCTTCCAACTACACGACGTCCTCACCATGAAGTTCAGCCACGTGTGTGCAAAGGCTTGTGCCGAAATGTGTATCGGGAGCAGGTGTCGGCGCGCCGCCCGCCCAGGGCGTCAACACCTATGTAAAGAGCAATTAAAAATTGGAAGACTCCTCACCCCCTTAAATGACCAAGAGACCATCTTAGTGATCTTTGACGGTTGCCACAGCATCAAATTGCCGCCAAACCTTGTTTACAACAAAGGCAGCCTTATCAGCAGTACCTACAGGAAATGTTGCATAAACGTTCATTCAAACAAATGGGGTAAGGGAGCTCAAGAAAACGAGTGTGATGGCTTTTATGTCGGGCGGCGACTTTAGTCCGGTACGCCATGTCCTGGCAAAAAACATACTAGTTCACCAGGCCCAGTGGTACTCGAGGATGGTGCTGGTTAGCTAAACAAAGTAAGAACAGTAATTTTGGGAAATCTCGTACATCCTGAAGATACTTTAGAGATAAGTATCGTAAGGGACCACATTAGTGTAATAATAGTACCATGCAACCGACCAAAGAGATAATAGCAACCACTTTCTCCGCATTTTAACTGCAAACGTGATACAATTAATAGAACATGAACGCTTCTATAATCATATTCCAAAGCTATTACGTTGGGATAAAATTTGTTTGAAGTAACTGCATCAACCACACAAGCTCCAGCTGTTACGGGTGCCTGTAGTTAAGATCCAGAACTAGGAGAAACAATGCTAATATTCACATTTATTTACAGCTTTTGATGCTCTGAATTTGAGCAGTGCTGTTGCCAGAGGTTTGAAGGCTACACAGCCACCGTCCATATTTGCAGATCAAAGGAGTGCCATAGAGGGTGCTGCGCGATAGTTCATGAGCCAGCAGCTGGAGTCGAAGAATCCCCTGGTCCAGAGTGGCCGGCACATGTGTCATAGCACTGGCATTTTACTAAAGAGCGTGACCCAATTGGCTAATATGGGCTTTGATGCGGAGCTGTGTAGGTGAACACGATCGTTTGTTGAAGTATGAACACAAAAAGATACACATGTATATATTATAAGAGGGTTTTCAGGCTTTATTCTTCAGCCGCACCAGCAGCAGCGGTAGCACCGAAGCACCAAGTCGCGCTGACCAGCAAGTCTAGACGGAGAGCCAACGAGACGAGACTTCTTCTTCGTCCCAGCGATGGCGATGGGACATCCACGAGTTGGTGCCTCTTCCATGTGTGGCTTCTGTGTCACATACCCACGCATTGCGAATGACCAGTGCTGTCCACGCTCCTACATTATTTAAACGAGTATGGTGTTGGCGATGGTCTTCCTTACAATTGCCCCCGGGAACGAAAGAGCCATCCTGGCGACTCAGGGAGATGAAACTACGACGGGGTCAATGTAAGGCTTGAGGCGCTGAACATGGACTATATCTTTGCCGCGGCAACGCTGATCGGGCGACGGAGTGAGAGGCTCAACCACATAATTTACTGGAGACGTCCGCTTGACGATGCGGTAGGGACCCTGGTAGCGCGAAAGCAGTTTACTGCTCAAGCCTGGCGACGACACTGGAACCCACAGCCAGACAAGCGAGCCTGGTGAGTAGGTAGGAGCGGGAGTCGTTTCGTCGTGGTGCGACTTCTGACGCTGCTGATCTTCCGTAGTTAACGATCGGGCCAACTGACGACACTCTTCGGCGTGCTTGGCAACGTCGGAGATGGGCGTGCACTCTGACTCATCGGGCCGATATTGAAGTATGGTGTCCAGTGTGCATGAAGGCTCACGGCCATACAAAAGAAAAAACGGAGAGAAGCCGGTCGTGGCCTGCGTGGCGGTGTTGTATGCGTAGGTCACGAATGGTAGTACTGCGTCCCAGTCGGAATGGTCCGCCGCGACGTACATAGCAAGCATGTCACTCAGAGTGCGGTTGAAACGTTCGGTCAGTCCATTGGTCTGAGAGTGATACGCCGTGGTGGTGCGATGGATCATGCGGCAGGATTTAAGAAGGGCCTCTATAACTTCAGACAGAAAAACCCTTCCTCGATCACTGAGGAGTTCACGCGGCGCCCCATGCCGTAAAATGAAGTGCCGAAGTAGGAAGGAGGCTACTTCGCGTGCGGTAGCAGCAGGCAGGGCGGCAGTCTCGGCGTACCGGGTCAAGTAGTCGACAGCAACAACGATCCATCGGTTGCCATCTGCAGTGCAAGGAAGAGGTCCATAAAGGTCGATTCCGACACGGTCGAATGGTCTTGCTGGACACGGTAAGGGCTGCAAAGGCCCAGTTCCTTGGCGGGGAGGATATTTTCGGCGTTGGCATCGAACACACGAACGGACGTATTGACGAACGAAGCGGTACATGCCTCGCCAGTAGTACCGCAAGCGCAAACGCTGGTATGTTTTGGGGACACCAGCATGGGCGCAATGTGGCTCTTCGTGAAAATAGGCACACATTTCAGAGCGTAGGTGGCGCGGAATTACTAAGAGCCACTTGCGACCTTCGGGTTGGTAGTTGCGACGGAAAAGCAGTGCGTCGCGAAGGGCAAAGTGCGACGCTTGCCGGCGTAGTGTCCGAGATGCAGCGTTCGTTGATGAGCCAGACAGAAAGTCCAACATGGAGGAAATCCAAGGGTCTTTCTTTTGCTCGGACGACATAGACTGGATCTCCAATGGCGACACGTAGCAGTCGGAGCTCGAGACCCGGTCGCTGTCATGAGGCAGCGGGGAGCGCGAAAGGGCATCAGCATCATTGTGCCGCCGGCCTGAGCGATACGTGACGCGAATGTCATACTCCTGTAACCGCAAAGCCCAGCGCGCTAGCCGCCCAGAAGGATCTTTGAGCGAGGACAACCAACAAAGCGCGTGGTGATCTGTGACAAGATGGACAGGGCGCCCGTAGAGGTACGGGCGGAACTTCGCAAGCGCCCAAATAACGGCCAGGCATTCTCTCTCGGTCACAGAATAATTTGTCTCGGCCTTTGTTAGCGTGCGACTTGCATAAGCAACGACATACTCGTCATATCCTGCCTTGCGCTGAGCGAGAACTGCCCCCAGACCAACTCCGCTCGCGTCCGTGTGAATTTCGGTAGGGGCCTCAGGATCGAAATGGCGCAGGATTGGCGGAGATGTGAGGAGATGGCGCAGTTTAGTAAATGCGTCGTCGCAGGCCGTGGACCACTCACAGATGCCGCCTTCTTTGCTGAGGAGCTTTGTCAAAGGCGCGATGAGAGATGCAAAGTTGCGAACGAATCGGCGAAAGAATGAACACAGCCCAATGAAGCTGCGGAGGGCCTTCACATTTGTCGGCTTGGGAAATTCCGCCACAGCACGTAACTTGGCAGGATCAGGCAGGACACCAGCTTTAGAGACAACGTGGCCAAGGATAGTAAGCTCTCGAGCAGCAAAACGGCACTTCTTCAGGTTGGCTGAAGGCCTGCGGTCGTCAAGCACGTCAAAATCTGCTTAAGTCGAATCAGATGCGTCGAAAACTCGGGAGAGAAGATCACAATATCATCGAGGTAACAAAGGCACGTCTGCCATTTGAGTCCACGGAGAATATTATCCATCATCCGCTCGAAGGTTGCAGGCGCATTGCAGAGGCCAAACGGCATAACGTTAAACTCGTACAGGCCGTCAGGAGTAATAAAGGCCGTTTTTGAACGATCAGCCTCTGCCATGGGAACCTGCCAATAACCCGAGAGTAAATCAATGGAGGAAAAGAACTCTGCGCCTTGTAGACAATCAAGGGCGTCATCAATTCGCGGCAACGGATATACGTCTTTGCAAGTTATCTTGTTGAGCCGGCGGTAATCGACGCAAAACCGAATAGAGCCGTCCTTCTTCTTGACAAGTACTACCGGCGATGCCCATGGACTGGTGGAGGGTCGAATCACACCGCGTTGGAGCATGTCCTCGACTTGCTCTTCGATTACGCGGCGTTCAGTGGGGGAGACACGGTAGGGACGTTGCCGTAAGGGTGCGTGACCACCGGTATCGATGGCGTGTTCGACTGTGGTGGTACGTCCCAGACCAGTCTGGACAGAATCAAAAGACGTCCGAAATCGGTTCAGCAGTGCGAGAAGCTGGTCTCGTTGGGACGGTAAAAGGTCGGCATCAATGGCGCGAAGGAAGACGTCTGCAGACGGGGAGGATTTTGCTCCTGAAGGAGCACACAGTCCACTGATTTCAAGCGGGGTTGAATCGTCGGGCACAGCCACAGCGACAACAGAATGAACGGTCTCGACATGGCCGACGCACTCTCCGCGTTGCAAGGTGCACGGACACGACCCGTAGTTGGAAAGGAGAAGTGTAGTTTGGCAGTTACGAATGGGAAGCAGGGAGAAAGGAAGCCGAAGACAACGTCGCTGGTGAAACAGGTCAGAAGGCGTAAAGAGTAGTGTCGCATTGGACAGAAGTGGGCAGGATAAAGAAGCTAGCACGGCAGAATGAGGAGGAATGCTAACTTCTTCCGTGAGGACCAGTTTGATGGCAGAAGGAGCGGGCGGTTCACCGGTGGTATGATCCATGAACGGGAAGAGCTCTATTTCGGCACGGCCACAGTCGATGACAGCTCTATGTTCAGAAAGGAAGTCCCACCCCAGTATGACATCGTGGGAACCGGAAGGCAGGACAACGAACTGAACAGCATACATGACGTCCCGAATAACGACACGGGCAGTGCACATGCCAGTTGGATCAATGGGATGAGCCGTAGCAGTCCGTAATGAGAATCCAAGATGCGGCGTCCTAACCTTCTTCAAGCGGCGGCAAAGTTTGGCGTCCATGACAGAAACGGCGGCTCCAGTATCGACAAGGGCTAAGACTTCAGCGCCATCTATGGTAATACGAATGACGTTTGCGGGAGAGGGAGGAGGCCTTGGGCAGATCGACGACGGCGCAGTTCTTGCCTCCGGAACTGCGGCGCCTAGTTTTCCGCTTCCGTTGGAACAGGACGACGACGCATGGGAGATAGTGAGCGGCGTCGCGGAGATGAAGACCGACGGCTTCCGAAGTCACGACTATCGGGCTGCATAGACGTCATCGGCGAATACGCGGTGGCTTCCTGCATGAGTGGGGAATGGGCGTAGGAAGAAGCTGCGGCAGTGCTGCGTCCTGTCACCGTGGCGCGGCGGCAATAGCGTGCCACGTGTCCAGGAGCCCCACAGGCAAAGCAAATTGGGCGATTGTCCAGCGTCCTCCAAGGGTTGGTGAGCGAGGGACCAGACAACACCGGCGGACGTAAAGGCCGGGTGGTGGGGAAAACGACGGGGCTCCGAGGCATGTACCTGGCAGCGACTTCAGCGTAAGGTCGTTGAGGGATAGAGTCGGCAAAGTGTATTGGAGCGGCCATCATCACGGGGTGCATAGAGTCTGCATAAGGCAGGGTTGAAGTCGCTGGAGCTTGGGGTATGGTGGCGGCATGGGGCACAGGGGCAACAACGGGGCTTGACGGCAGTGCAGCTGGGAGGGAGTCAGCGACTTGCTGTTGGATAACGGTCCGGAGTTCAGGGCTGAGAGAAGATTTTTGCTCGGGCACATAGTTGATGATGGACAACTGCCGAGCCACTTCCTCTCGCACAAACTGCTGGAGCCGTTGCAACAAGGTACCGTCGCCGTCATCAGCGGCCAAGCTGGAGACAAACTGATTTTCTGCGAGGGGTCGCCGAGTGAGAGCCCTTTGCTTCCGCAACTCGTCGTAACTCTGACAAATAGTAACGACCTCGGCCACAGTTTGGGGGTTTTTCGCCAACAGCATATGGAAGGCATCGTCGTCTATGCCTTTCAGAATGTGTTTTATCCTTTCTGGTTCGGGCATGGCACTGTCAATCTTACGGCACAGGGCGACAACATCCTCAATGTAAGAAGTGAAGTTTTCACCCCTTTTCTGTGCCCGCTCACGCAAACGCTGCTCTGAGAGGAGTTTTCGAGCAGCGGGGCGACCGAATGATTTTATGAAGTCGTCTTTAAACTCAGGCCACGTTTTAAGACGTGCCGCGTTGTTCCAGAACCATTGCTCTGCGAGCCCAGTCAAGGAAAATTCGACATTATTCAGCTTGAGGCGGTCGTCCCAGTGGTTATGGGTACTCACTCTTTCAAAAGTAGCAAGCCAGTCCTCTGCGTCTTTCTCGTCGGTGCCGTTGAATGAGGGAGGGTCCCGCTCACGAATTGCACCCGCGCAGACGATGGGTGTTGGGGCAGGCCGGGGGTCATCGTTGCGAGACATGCTGGGAGGGTCGAGTGTCCGGTTGCGGAGCTCCAGCGTAAGAGAACGAAGATCCTTGCACCTCCACCAAAACTATAAGAGGGTTTTCAGGCTTTATTCTTCAGCCGCACCAGCAGCAGCGGTAGCACCGAAGCACCAAGTCGCGCTGACCAGCAAGTCTAGACGGAGAGCCAACGAGACGAGACTTCTTCTTCGTCCCAGCGATGGCGATGGGACATCCACGAGTTGGTGCCTCTTCCATGTGTGGCTTCTGTGTCACATACCCACGTATTGCGAATGACCAGTGCTGTCCACGCTCCTACATTATTTAAACGAGTATGGTGTTGGCGATGGTCTTCCTTACAATATTTTTAACTAAACGTTTGTGCGAATTTGTCTTCCAAATTCATACATATATGACAGGTACGGTGCACCACAAATCTGTGCCTTCCCCTGAAACTCAGAAGCACACCTCACCCAAATTTTCACCCCCCGGTAATACGTACGTCAAAAGAACTGAGCAGATAGCTATGCATCCGTATTTCCAAGCACCACTCTTTTGCAAGGTGGCCACGAGTCCGTGTTACATTAATTGAGCCAAAGCATTAAGCTAGCAAGGGAACGGTAATTTCACCCGTGGTTTTCTTATTCATAATGTGTTGAGATTTCAGTTAGCTACGCTGTAATACAGCCAAACGTACAACCTCTCACATGAAGGCTGTTAAGAGGGCCACTAACAGGCTTACAAACTAATTCTACCTACAAATTCGGGCCGTCTATGCTGATCATGATGAACCTCGTCACTGCTTGCTTACAATTCAATGCAATGACAATCACTTTTCTTTCATGCAGGTACAACTGCGCCAGCAACTAAACAAAGACCGTCTTGAGAATATTTTAGCTCCATAAAACAAAGTGGAGGCTGCAACAGCAATTCTTCGGCAATCCAATTCTTCCATGCCTTCCGTCGAACACTTGCACTTGTTCCCGCAGTTACTCTAGGAATCGTAAGGCCCCTGTCCAGCTCGACAGCATATCATATCTAAGGAAACAGCAGTACCACACCACAAGCAGCTGCACAAGAAGTGCATATGCAGCATTTTTGTAGGACAAGAGGACCACGGCTACTTCGGGCGTACCGAATAGACCAGGAAAGTGACCAACTACACCGGCGGGTACACTGTGCGGAGTACGCACACCTTCTGGTTCCTGACAATGTTCTCAGATGGACAACGAAGGACGTACTGAGCCGGGGGAGTAGGTGAAAGCGGCAATTCACGATGGTGAGCGTATCGTACCACAAAGCAGCGTCCGAACGTGGCCAAGTACGCCTGCTGCCTGCAGTAGTCATTAGTCTGCCGCTGGACATACCACATTACAGGTAGATCACGTCCGGAACCTGACAAAGATGCTGCTTAACAAGAATGTTGTGCTACGGGTTCACTGCTATACACATTAGTTCAAAAATATCAAGGGAGGCTGTGTGGAATGTGCTGACAAAGCAAGTTCACCTTAAAAAAAACACCCTAATGATCACGACACAAACTGGACTGTAGGTGTTAGTCTTGTTACTTCACATTGTATACTGCAGACCACGCATGCGACACACGTATCAGCTTGCAATGACCCACTCAGCTAAGTTTATGGCAATATGTGCCTGTTAACTTGCGCGTTAGCGTTCGGAAGTACACCGAGGCTGTTACGCTCAGCTCGTGACAGAAACAGAAAAAGGAAATGTGATGACACAATATTTGTGGCGTTCAATCTGACGCCTGACGATTCGTCAATTCGTTCGATATCTGCCAGCGCACACTGGCCACAGCGACGTTTTCGGGGCCGGCGCCATGCCAGTCACCTTATGCATCAGGAGGCGACGCTCTCCGTCGTCACAAAGATTGGAACATTGGCCATTTGAGCTATGTGAATACCACTGTGTTAGGGAGTTGCTCTCGTGTGTGTGCTTGTACAATGTGAATATATGTTGCTTGAATTATTGTCGCTTGAAGCGTGCGGGTCATGTGGCACCAGTGTAACTATATCTCTGGTGCCCTCTACGTTCATGTCCTACCAGGTTGCTTGTCCCAAAACTTCTTCGGCGGGGTGATAAATCAGTGGCAGGCACACCGTCGCCATCATCATCATTAGGAACAGCAGGATCGGTGTGTGCGCTACCAGGTAGCCAACATCAGTTGGCTGTTGAAGAGGGTGCGGAGCATTGGCGAGGAGGAAGAGGAGATCCAGACATGCTGCCGCTCGCAAACCGCCAGGCCTTCGGGCGCAAACAGTACCCTAAGTGCGTCAGAGCCAGTACCAGCGACTACCAGCACTACCAGGTGCTGGAACTCCGCAAGGAGCTGGACGGCCTGAGGGACCATGGTCGGCGGTCCGGGGTGGGGCATGGAGGAGTGGTTCCGCTTCCGTATGCGGACGTGTGCGCGCCGCCTGCTGCAGCAGCGGGGGCTGCGCCGCTCGTCCTGCTCTGTCTCGCGCGGCATCGTCTGTGGTGGATGGTCGTCCGGAGCACATCTTGCATCTTCGCTTAAAAGCTCCATCTGCATCACCGGCAAGTGACATCGCGACGCTAATTAAGTCTACCTTTAACCCCAACGATATCGGAGTCGGCCCGGTTACATTCCGGCCCTCTCGCGTAGGGTGACCTCCAAGGTGCAAGGTTACCTAGACAATTTGGAGCGGGCTATAACAACGCCTGTCATCCGATCTGCACTAGAAGTGAGGAAGCCTATTGGCGACTACCTCAGATTAAGATTTCGGGTGCGGATTCGGCGATTGTTCCGGCCATGGACTAAGCCCAATTAATGCTCAAAACTACCTAAACATCTCATAGGGAGAATTTCACCACCGCACGTTGTTTACACAAAGGTTTGGAACAAAAGCACATATTGTGGAAGTGTCGCCGCGAGTGTTCTCCATCCTTAAAGAAAAGCGGAAGCTGCACATTGGCTGGACCTTATGTGTACTCACCGAGAACCTCTACGTGCCAATGTGTTTTAAGTGTTCAACAATTGGGCATGCCACTGTGCGGTGTGAGGCTAGCCATGCCACCTGCAAGAAGTGCGCGGGGGAGCACGACACATCGATATGCACGCACGCGGAGCACGCAAATTATGTATGCCACGAGTGTCGAAGGTGGCGAAGACCACACAGCCACTACTTCGGTGCGAGCACGTGCACCTCTCTTTCCGCATGGGTGACCCGACTAAGGGCACGTACGTATTACGGGGAGGAGCGGGGAACAACCGCGTGTCCCCTTGACCTAGCTGTAGTTGCAACCGATGTCGCTTGAAGGACTCAAATTTATGCAAGCTAATTTGGACCATACAAGGGCAGCCACTTCTAACTTAACTGATTTCTACAGAATCAGGCTATCCACTTCGCTATCGTTGGAGATCCCTATGTCCGCTCCGGCAAATTACCGGGTCTGCTCCATACAATTTTGCAGTTTGCCCACCCAACGGATCCAAAGGTCCTGCTCCTCACTCATTCTATTCCTTTTGACACTTTCCCCGTACTGGTTTCGCAGTACGTTGTTGCCACAAAATTTTCTTCGCGGTCGTTTTTGTTTTTGCTAGTGGCCGTCTATGCCGCTCCTTCGATACGGTTTGCAAAAGTTATAGCACCGTGTGACCAGCTGTTATTGAGGGACATTTCCCCATTCGTGATTTTAACGGAAAAAGTCCACGATGGGGGGCGGGGGGGGGCGTGAGGGCAGATGATCGCGGAGATCAGTTAATGCAGT